>NC_060139.1:132578494-133980994 GCF_021461385.2 Schistocerca piceifrons
GATCAGTTTGGCTTTAGGAAAGGTAAACGCACCAGAGAGACAGATCTGACGTGGCTGATAATGAAAGTAAGACCGAAGAAATATCAAGACACGTTCACGGGAAAATGCGTTCGACAATGTAAAATGGCGCAAGATGCTTGAAATTCTTGGTTGAGCAATAGAGTAAGACGGATAATACGCTCATGCTCGTAAATTAAGAATAATGCTGATACATGGTGAAACAACGTTCTGGTGGGCGGTTTGCGGGCTTAAATCACCTCGGGGTATGACCATGCGGTGCATTTGACCTGCGGTCGTCGCACGGTGGCGCTGGCAGCAGTCCACATACGCAGAGGTGTGTTGGTGCCTCTCAGAGTACGGTGCAGCGAGTAAGTGTGCAGACGTGCTAATGGTGACTGTGTATTGAAAATGGCTCAAAGAACACATACTGATGACGTTGTGAGGGGTAAAATACTAGGGCGACTGGAGGCTGGTCAAACGCAGCAGGTCTTAGCACGGGCCCTCCGCGTGCCACAAAGTGTGATCTCAAGATTATGACAACGATTCCAGCAGACAGGAAACGTGTCCAGGCGCTCCAGTACGGGACGTCCACAGTGTGCAACACACGGAGACCTGAAAGTCGCATTCCACTGACCCCTGGTCACAGGAGAGCCCGTTAAGCCTGGTGTCAAGGACACAGTACATGGTCACTGGAACAGTTGTCCCAGGTTATGTTCACGGACGAGTCCAGGTATACTCGGAACAGTGATTCTCGCCGGGTTTTCATATGGTGTGAACCAGATACCAACCACTTATTGTCCTTGAAATGGACCTGTATGGAGGTCGTGGATTGATGGTATGATGTGGGATTATGATTGGTGCACGTACACCCCTGCATGTCTTTGACGGAGGAACTGTAACAGGTCAGGTGTATCGGGACGTCATTTTGCTCAAGCCTTTTCAGGGGTGCAGCGGGTCCCACCTTCCTCCTGATGGACGATAACGAGCTGCCACCGTCGAGGAGTACCTTGAAACAGAATGTATCAGGCGAATGGAGTGGCCTGCCTGTTCTCCAGACCTAAATCCCATCGAGCACGTCTGGGATGGTCTCGGTTGACGTATCGCTGCACGTCTTCAAACCCCTACGGCACTCCAGGAGCTCCGACAGGCACTGGTGCAAGAATGGGAGGCTATACCCCAACAGCTCCTCGACCACCTGATCCAGAGTATACCAACCCGTTGTGCGGCCTGTGTACTTGTGCGTTGTGATCATATCCCATATTGATGTCGGGGTACATGCGCAGGAAACAATGGCGTTTTGTAGCACATATGTTTCGGGAAGGTTTTCTCAAGTTATCGCCAATACCATAGACTTACAGATTTGTGTCGTGTGTGTTCCCTATGTGCCTATGGTTTTAGCGCCAGTTTTGTGTAGTGCCACGTTGTGTGGCACCACATTCTGCAATTATCCTTAATTTATGAGCATGAGTGTGTATTAATATATATAATGTGTACAACAACCAAGAGAGAACAATAAGTGTGAGAGACCATGAACGAAGTGTTTGGATTAAAAAGGGTTTAGGACAAGGATATAGTCTTTCGCTCTTACTGTTCAATCTACGCATCGAAAAAGCAATGACGAAAATAAGAGGAAGATTCAAGTGTGGGATTAAAATTCAGGTGGAAGGGTATCAATGCTAAGATTCAAGCTGACACTGGTGTGCTCAGCGAAAGTGAAGAAGAATTACAGGAGCCGCTTAATGGAATGAACAGTGCAACGAGTACAGATGTGTACTAAGAGTAAATCGAAGAAAGACGAAAGTAATGAGAAGCAACGGAAATGAGAACAGCGAGAAACTTAACGTCAGGATTGGTGATAACGAAGTAGACGAAGTTAAGGCATTCTACTACCTTGATAGCCAAATAACCCATGACGGACAGGGCAAGGTGAACATCAAAAGCAGACTATCACTGGCAAAAAGTGCATTCCTGGCCAAGAGAAGTCTACTAGTACCAAACATACGCCTTAATTCGAGGAATAAATTTTCGAGAATTTTCGAGCACAGCATGACACTAAAACATGTGGGGAAACCGGAACAGAAGTGAATCGAAGCATTTGAGATGTGGTGCTACAGAAGAGTGTTGAGGATTAGGTGAACTGATGGGGTAAGGAATGAGGAGTTTTTTTGAAAACCGGCAAGAAAAGAAATGTACTGAAAACTCTGAGAAGAAGAAGGGAGAGGACGATAGTGTACCTGTTGAGATATGAGGGAATAACTTCCATGGTTCTAGAGGGAGCTGTAGAAGGTAGAAACTATAGAGTAAGATAGAGGTTGGAATACATCCGGCAAATAAATGAGGACGTAGGCTTCAAGTTTTACTCTGAGACGAAGACGTTGGCACAGGAGACGAATTCATGACAATCTGTGTCACACTAAAGAAAACTACACTTCATCAAGATATTTTCCCCTGAGTTTGCTTGTGACATAGCGATCTGCTTTGGTAATGTATTGATCGGCAAGCCAAGAATGGTAGTTACAGACTGGTTACTGTCCTGCTGTAGATATTATTCCAAGATGTCTTGATTTTATGGGCATATCTCTCTTGCAGAGGTGGGATTTGTTGACCTCTCCAGTGGATGCTGGAGGAGCCGTCCTTCAGGTCGGCGTTCGTCTCTCTCATCTGGACGTTGTGGGTGCGATGGATTGTCTGGAATTACAGGAATCCGTCGGAGATGAAAGTGGCTGCAGCAAGACAGACGGCGTTCAGGAAAACTCTTTAGTTCATTAGCTAGATCGGATACAGGTGCGCGGCCTCTTCCGGTGGCGCAATCTGGCGTCGACAACGCTCGTACAAGTTCACAGGCGTGGTCAGGCGTACATCTATGGCTCAAGTGAAATGACGCTGGGCTATATTGCGTCGTCTGGACGGCAGAGTGGTTGCTGGGCGATGCTGAGACGATGGCTGTCGGTCAAGCACCCCTCCCACCCTCATGCCATCCCCTTCCCCGGCACCTCGGCTGGTACTGTCCATGTGAGTATGCAATGCTGCGTCGGAGGAGTCGATACGAGCGTCTTGCCAACGTTGACGAAACGGATGCATCGTCAGCCGCTTCTCTTCGGGGCGCTTATAGGAACAACCTGTGCTAGATTTCCTTGGTGTCGCGGTACTCCGTCCATAGCATAACAAGATCTTTATGAGTGCCACGATCTGACTTCTTTAGAGCACAACTAACGACTCGAAATATAATGCATATTCACTTCAAAATTAGTCGAGTGTTTCAAAGCTCCGAAAGGAGATTCTGAACGTGTTGACAGTGGCAACCAAGAAAGTTAGAATATGGTACGCCGAGAGTTAGCAATCAGCCGATGAACTAATGAGATTTCTCAGTGCATACCTGAACAATACCTTTCGAAAAGACTCAGCCGCATGGCTTTCATTATATTATCGCCCACACGCCGTGCTTTCTGAGCAGTCATCCACCCTCTCGCCCACTAACTGGCCGCGATTTCTGTAGGCGCGACAATTATTACTTGCACTGCGTGGCGGTGAGAACCCTCGCTGACAAAACGAGCCTTCTTGGAAGATGTCCAAGGGGGTGCTTCCGCTCTATGACGACCCCCCAGCTCACTCTGCACAGGACGCAATCGTTAGGCTTTCAAATTTCTCCTCACCTCCTGTCTTCTTCCAACATAGCTCCCAGTGATTTCTTCCTCACAGTTGTGTCTAAAATGGAGAAAGTTGCCCGTATGGACAACTTGGAGGAAACTGAAATTTACAACCATGTGCACTACAATGAGAACTATATTCTTGACGTACAAGAAAGCTTGAAAAACAATTTTATTGGATGCCTTTCACAGTGTGGTTTAAGCGTATTGTCAGTTCCAAAAGACAATTTTTTCGATCTTAGTCTTATTAATGGTAGAGTTTCGGATAGAACATGTAGGTAAGAGAAAAATAACGCCTCTTGCCCGGCATTTTGTGAGCAGTTCTTGTAAAATACGCACAGGGATGTGAATGACTCACCGTTGTAGTTTTTCCGAACTTAGGTTATGAATTTAACGAATTAGATGAGCTTAAACAGAATCAAGTGCACATTTCGAGATTGTTGTCTCCAAATTACCTAACTGATCTTATCATTGCAATTCGCTAGGCAGCTCCAACACTCTGAAGAATCGATTACGCATCTCAGATTTCCTTTCTTCAACGTTCAAGACCAGCAATAGAAAGTCCTCCGCGTCCTTCCTCGATCGAGCTCCGAACTTGGAATGATAAGACGCTTCGTTCCTCGATCAGGCACAGTCATCGATTGACCAGAACCTTTCCACCTACACCCTGAGCTTAGCTTCGGCTCTCTGTGTAAGGAAAACGGTATGTTTCTTCACTAGCCAATGGTATACCAAGAACAAAGTGTTCCGTCAATTGGACAACAGACTGTTTTCAGATCAGACCCCCTATGGTAATTTTCAGTGGTCAGCCAATGGGACCGGCAGTTGCAGACCTTCCTCCTAGCCAACTCCTTAGGAGAAGTGCCACGTAAGGCTGGACGGAGAAGAAAGACAAGCTGCAACAGAGACAGTACTTATATATGCTAAGAAGGTATCCGTCCTTTCGGACATCGGTGACCATGCAGCTCGTTAGAATGAAATTACAATGAAATGAACACCCTTAGCTGCTTACAAGCGATGTCATACGTCAACGGGGAGAGATGAAAATGTGTGGCCCGACCGGGACTCGAACCCGGCATCTCCTGCTTACATGGCAGACGCTCTATCCATCTGAGCCACCGAGGACACAGAGAATAGCGCGACTGCAGGGATTTATCTCTGGCACGCCTCCCGCAAACCCACATTGTCAACGTATTGTCCCGCACTAAATTCGTAGTGCCCCTGCTCATTATACTCATTACTCGCGTCGCGTTGCCGATTCCCGTAAGAGTTCGGGCACTGTTTGTGCATTCGCACACGTATGTGCGAAAGGACAGATACCGACTTCGTATGTATATAGTTAAGGCTCACCGGCCACTTGACCATCTCCTTCTTCTGTGCGAAAGCACAAACAGTGCCCGAACTCTTACGGGAATCGGAAACGCGCCGCGAGTAATGAGTATAATGAGCAGGGGCACTACGAATGTAGTGCGGGACAGTACGTTGACAATGTGGGTTTCGCGGGAGGCGTGTCAGAGATAAATCCCCGCAGTCGCGCTACCCGCTGTGTTCTCGGTGGCTCAGACGGCTAAAGCGTCTGCCATGTAAGCAAGAGATCTCGGGTTCGAGTCCCGGTCCGGTCACACATTTTCATTTGTCCCCGTTGACGTATTTCATCGCCTGTAAGCAGCTAAGGGTGTTCATTTCGTTGTAAAGAGACACTACATTTTTGCGTGACCGATTTCCTGTCACCTCGGCGTCGGAGAATTTTATGTTCTATAGGAAATTTTCTGTTGTTACCCTAGCTGCATGGTCACCGATGTCCGAAAGGACAGATACCTTCTTAGCATATATAAGTACTGTCCCTGTTGCAGCTTGTCTTTCTTCTCTGTCTAGAGGACGCCGTTATCAGGAGAAAGAAAACTGGCGTTCTACGGATCGGAGCGTGGAATGTCAGATCCCTTAATCGGGCAGGTAGGTTAGAAAATTTAAAAAGGGAAATGGATAAGTTGAAGTTAGATATAGTGGGAATTAGTGAAGTTCGGTGGCAGGAGGAACAAGACTTTTGGTCAGGTGATTACAGGGTTATAAATACAAAATCAAATAGGGGTAATGCAGGAGTAGGTTTAATAATGAATAAAAAATAGGAGTGCGGGTTAGCTACTACAAACAGCATAGTGAACGCATTATTGTGGCCAAGATAGACACAAAGCCCATGCCTACTACAGTACTACAAGTTTATATGCCAACTAGCTCTGCAGATGATGAAGAAATAGATGAAATGTATGACGAGATAAAAGACGAAAATTTAATAGTCATGGGTGACTGGAATTCGTCAGTAGGAAAAGGGAGAGAAGGAAACATAGTAGGTGTATATGGATCGGGGCTAAGAAATGAAAGAGGAAGCCGCCTTGTAGAATTTTGCACAGAGCATAACTTAATCATAGCTAACACTTGGTTCAAGAATCATAAAAGAAGGTTGTATACCTGGAAGAATCCTGGCGATACTAAAAGGTATCAGATAGATTATATAATGGTAAGACAGAGATTTAGGAACCAGGTTTTAAACTGTAAGACATTTCCAGGGGCAGATGTGGATTCTGACCACAATCTATTGGTTATGAACTGCAGATTGAAACTGAAGAAACTGTCAAAAGGCGGGAATTTAAGGAGATGGGACCTGGATAAACTGAAAGAACCAGAGGTTGTAGAGAGTTTCAGGGAGAGCATAAGGGAACAATTGACAGGAATGGGGGAAATAAATACAGTAGAAGAAGAATGGGTAGCTTTGAGGGATGAAGTAGTAAAGGCAGCAGAGGATCAAATAGGTAAAAAGACGAGGGCTAGTAGAAATCCTTGGGTAACAGAAGAAATATTGAATTTAATTGATGAAAGGAGAAAATATAAAAATGCAGTAAATGAAGCAGGCAAAAAGGAATACAAACGTCTCAAAAATGAGATCGACAGGAAGTGCAAAATGGCTAAGCAGGGATGGCTGGAGGACAAATGTAACGATGTAGAGGCTTGTCTCACTAGGGGTAAGATAGATACTGCCTACAGGAAAATTAAAGAGACCTTTGGAGAGAAGAGAACCACTTGCATGAATATCAAGAGCTCAGATGGAAACCCAGTTCTAAGCAAAGAAGGGAAGGCTGAAAGGTGGAAGGAGTATATAGAGGCTTTATACAAGGGCGATGTACTTGAGGACAATATTATGGAAATGGAAGAGGATGTAGATGAAGACGAAATGGGAGATAAGATACTGCATGAAGAGTTTGTCAGAGCACTGAAAGACCTGAGTCGAAACAAGGCCCCGGGAGTAGACAACATTCCATTAGAACTACTGATGGCCTTGGGAGAGCCAGTCCTGACAAAACTCTACCATCTGGTGAGCAAGATGTATGAGACAGGCGAAATACCCTCAGACGTCAAGAAGAATATAATAATTCCAATCCCAAAGAAAGCAGGTGTTGACAGATGTGAAAATTACCGAACTATCAGTTTAATAAGTCACAGCTGCAAAATACTAACGCGAGTTCTTTACAGACGAATGGAAAAACTGATAGAAGCGGACCTCGGGGAAGATCAGTTTGGATTCCGTAGAAATGTTGGAACACGTGAGGCAATACTAACCTTACGACTTATCTTAGAAGAAAGATTAAGAAAAGGCAAACCTACGTTTCTAGCATGTGTAGACTTAGAGAAAGCTTTTGACAATGTTAACTGGAATACTCTCTTTCAAATTCTGAAGGTGGCAGGTATAAAATACAGGGAGCGAAAGGCTATTTACAATTTGTACAGAAATCAGATGGCAGTTATAAGAGTCGAGGGACATGAAAGGGAAGCAGCGGTTGAGAAAGGAGTGAGACAGGGTTGTAGCCTCTCCCCGATGTTATTCAATCTGTATATTGAGCAAGCAGTAAAGGAAACAAAAGAAAAATTCGGAGTAGGTATTAAAATTCATGGAGAAGAAGTAAAAACTTTGAGGTTCGCCGATGACATTGTAATTCTGTCAGATACAGCAAAGGACTTGGAAGAGCAGTTGAACGGAATGGACTGTGTCTTGAAAGGAGGATATAAGATGAACATCAACAAAAGCAAAATGAGGATAATGGAATGTAGTCAAATTAAATTGGGTGATGCTGAGGGAATTAGATTAGGAAATGAGACACTTAAAGTAGTAAAGGAGTTTTGCTATTTAGGGAGTAACATAACTGATGATGGTCGAAGTAGAGAGGATATAAAATGTAGACTGGCAATGGCAAGGAAAGCGTTTCTGAAGAAGAGAAATTTGTTAACATCGAGTATAGATATAAGTGTCAGGAAGTCGTTTCTGAAAGTATTTGTATGGAGTGTAGCCATGTATGGAAGTGAAACATGGACGATAACTAGTTTGGACAAGAAGAGGATAGAAGCTTTCGAAATGTGGTGCTACAGAAGAATGCTGAAGATAATGTGGGTAGATCACGTAACTAATGAGGAGGTATTGAATAGGATTGGGGAGAAGAGAAGTTTGTGGCACAACTTGACTAGAAGAAGGGATCGGTTGGTAGGGCATGTTTTGAGGCATCAAGGGATCACAAATTTAGCATTGGAGGGCAGCATGGAGGGTAAAAATCGTAGAGGGAGACCAAGAGATGAATACACTAAGCAGATTCAGAAGGGTGTAGGTTGCAGTAGGTACTGGGAGATGAAGAAGCTTGCGCAGGATAGAGTAGCATGGAGAGCTGCATCAAACCAGTCTCAGGACTGAAGACCACAACAACAACCACCCTAGTGTCAGAAACTACAAAGGAACTTTTCCCCTTTCCTCTATTTTAGCTCGAGTGGTGTTCGAGCGTATGCGAAGGAGACATATTTGTTTTACTCCGACCCTGATCGGCGCCAGTGGTCGCAATGAGCGTGTGGGGGCCATTGTAAGACAACGCACTGCCTCTTCCCCTCTGCTAGGGCTGCGTCACTGTGACACCAGCGGCCAAAGTACGCATCAAATGGACGCAGACCACCAACACAGAATGCGTCGGTTTTGTCTGTAGGACTCCCCACAGAGCTGTCCTGGCCATAGAAACACTCGTAAGTGGGTGGAGTACCACCTTAGCTGATATACTGCCCTCTCCCTTCACGGGGACCCGGACTCGCTGTGCCTGAAGGCGGTAAAGCTAAAATCAACTTGAGAATTCTCTTGCTTTTATATCTAGTGATCAGTACTGCCCGTGATTTGCCTGTACTATTAGAACGATCTAATTAAAATAGGAAGCTAGGATAAATGAGGTGTTATTTACAGACAAACTTTGAGGTTCGCCGATGACATTGTAATTCTGTCAGAGACAGCAAAGGACTTGGAAGAGCAGTTGAACGGAATGGACAGTGTCTTGAAAGGAGGATATAAGATGAACATCAACAAAAGCAAAACGAGGATAATGGAACCTAGTCGAATTAGGTCGGGTGAAGCTGAGGGAATTAGATTAGGAAATGAGACACTTAAAGTAGTAAAGGAGTTTTGCTATTTGGGGAGCAAAATAACTGATGATGGTCGAAGTAGAGAGGGTATAAAATGTAGACTGGCAATGGCAAGGAAAGCGTTTCTGAAGAAGAGAAATTTGTTAACATCGAGTATAGATTTAAGTGTCAGGAAGTCGTTTCTGAAAGTATTTGTATGGAGTGTAGTCATGTATGGAAGTGAAACATGGACGATAAATAGTTTAGACAGGAAGAGATGTTTGTGATGTCTTTAGGTTGGTTAGGTTTAAGTAGTTCTAAGTTCTAGGGGACTGATGACCTCAAAAGTTAAGTCGCATAGTGCTCAGAGCCATTTGAACCATTTGATAACAAATGTTTAACGATACGCATAGATTTTTGTTTGAATACAATTTAATCTAGTAACGAATGAAGTACGGTATCAAGTAGACTGAAAATTTGCATATTTTTATGTAGTCTGGAAACTGGGCAATACTTTTCATACCAACGCACTTTAGATCCCATGAATAATCATAAGTATGGCCTAAGAAGAGTCCCTTGAATTTCGACGTCTCCTTCATGTAGTACAGGTCGGCTATCAATAAAGCAGATACAAGCGTGGTCGTGATCTGATACACCGCATGCACAAATGGGGACAGGGTTTGTTAAATCCTGCCTAGACTTCAAATATGAGGTGTCTCGGATTCCTGTTTTCTCGGATCGCTAGACAACATTCAAACAATTCGTTTTAAAGAGTTTTACTACAAAATGAGCAATTACAGTACTTAACTTTGCCTTACACAGAAGGGGCGCAAGCGAAGGGTGACATATGAAATAATCAAGTTTCTTCAGTGTAACAATTCCAAAGTCTGATACATAGAGGGTTCAAGCGAAGTGATGAGCCTTGACGCTTCTAATGCAAGTCGCTAATCTTGAAGCTGCTGTTCGGCTGAGAAGGCAGAGATCAGGAAACACGGTTATGAACGTCGCAAGTTATTTCAATATTTTTCCGTAGGTATGTAGGACAGGTGCACTTCGTAACAGCTATAACTGTTGCAATTTGTTTTCGGAAGAGACGCTATAGGACATCTTGAAATCGGAAAACACTTCCCGTGGCTCTTAGCCCCTCAGCTTAGTTACGTGTGTCATTCAGTTGCTTCAGAGTGCAGCACGCAGTTTATGTAAAAAGAGATGAGCAATTGGCGAATCGTTCTTTGTAATCTATTGGAGTCTGTCTATTGCGATGGAGAGGTCGTCAGCTGTAAAATACTACAATACCCACCGCCTCTCCTTACACAAAGCACTCATCCAACTTCACCGAATGGCTCGTGAAGGCACGTCGGCAGAGATGGATTCCAGCAGGGTCGAGCTGCACTTCCAAAAAGGCAACACTCGTTTCCCCGCTATATTTTGTTTGACTTTCATAAACGAGAATAAAAATTTAGCCTTTTCCTTTGTCCGTTATGTTACCTATTGCTTTGGCTCGTAGAGAGCGTTGCTTTGCAGTTGGTAATTGCATCCATCAAATTTAATAAACACCGGAAGGAGCGATCTTCCCTTTTTCTATTATGCTGCTGCTAATTGCATCGGTGTGGCCCGCCCTGTTCGATCCTGCTACAGTGGGCGCCGTGAATATTGTACGACCATGTAATGATGAACGTTCTCTCGATTCATCAGCGGCTGAGTTATCTGAATGGCGCGGCCCACACGGAGCGCTCTGTTCCGCTTTCTGCCGTTCGCTGATCGGCAGCGAGCAGGGATACCTGCTTAACTGCAACTGCAAAGAGCTTTCCGGCTCGGTTGAGGTCTGGCGTAGCTCGCTTTTCACGTGACGTGATTAATGTGTACGAGGAAAGGCTGGCAATGTCAACTTTCGCAGGCGACGTCATCGTTATTTCTCAAAGTAACACGTAGAAGAGTTTCTGAGTGTTATAATTACCTAATTTATGAATACTTCAATTTATGAATGAAGGAAAAGAAGGTGAGAAGTTCTAGGAAGCCAATAACACTTGTTACTGAAGAATCAGTAGGCGAATTCATAGAGATCCATTGTTTGGAGAAATGAATCGAACTAGAGGACAGATATCTAGAAGTAAAACCTAGAAGAAGTACTGAATGGTATAAATAATTAATTTCTCAACAACTCAGTTAAAGATTACAGGAAAAGGAATCGATAATTTCGAAGAATGGTGAGGAAGTGATGTTTCTTCGAAACCTGAACTTTCTTTCTTTCTTTGCCACTTTATTTAATTTACTCTGCATTGGCATAAGTCACCTTCAGCGCATCAGAAAACTTTTGTTTAAAGACGAGTACAGCTGTGCTGTAGTTACCTACTCATTTCTAATTACCACACAGTGGGAGCGCTACAGTGGCGTATACACTGGTCAGCCAGAACATTATGACCAACTACCTATTATCGATATAAACCCATCCGGGCGATAGCAGCGTCACCTGGGGAGGAATAACTGCTAGTCAGACACACGCACAGTGGATGTACTATCAATGAGCGTGTTTTCCGTGTGTAGAATGGAAGGCGCGCGGTCTAGCTGAGTTTCACCGAGGGCAGATTGTGATAGCCCAGAGACTCAGCACGAACATTTCGGAAACTATTCGACTTGTCAGTTGTTCGAGGAGTGCTGTAGTGCGTGTCTTCAACAAGTGGCGAAATCATGGTGGAACAACGTCCAGACGTCATGGTGTTGGGCGGACACCCCTAATTGGCTCTGAGCACTACGGGACTTAACTTCTGAGGTCATCAGTCCCCTAGAACTTAGAAATACTTAAACCTAACTAATCTAAGGGCATCACACACATCCATGCCAGAGGCAAGATTCGAACCTGCAACGCCTAGAACCGCTCGGCCACACGGTCGGACACTCCTCATTACAGATGTCGGACGTCTTAGGCTGGGCAGACTGGTAAAATAGGACAGACACCGAACTGTGGCGGAACTAATACCAGATTTTAATGCTGAGCAAAGTGCAAATATGTCTGGACACTATAGCGTCCCCAGTGCTATATTACGAAAAGATTTAAAAAACAGTATTTATAAAGAAGAGACATTAAAAATTTAATAATATATTTTTATCACGTAGCCGTAAAATAATAATTTCTCTGTGCAGGTTTAGATTGCAAAGAAATAATTTATGACAAAATGATCTAAAGAGACGACAAGATACGCTCTTTTGTTAATTTTTTAGTCGACTTCACTTCCTCTTTTGTCTTCAGTGTGTATAGACGGACATCTTGCGAGTGCTGGCAAATGTAAGCATATTTGTATGAGCTAAGCATATAATATACCGATTTAATATTATTGTGCACTTTTAATTTGTAAGAAGTGATCCCGATTTCATGTTCGCCTTCCTTGAATTAACCTGCATTCAAGTGATTTACAGTTCAACAATCGCAGCTGCCGATGCAGCCAACGACGCCATTACGTGGCGATATTAACTTATGAAAAATTAGCGGAAGCGAAATACTCGCCCGCTATTAACATAATATTAATTTTTCTCCACAGCCGCACGAAGTTGCAGAAACACGTAGCTTTAAGATTCTTTTTTTGAGTACCATAGCCGAGAGCCAGAGCCAGGACTCCGACTATAATACAATGGTTAACGGAGGTAAGAAAAATACTCTCGCGCGTGTGTGGGCCGCAATTGTAATTAATAACTAAAGATTTCTTGCTTTAAAGTGAACTGACTAGCCGAGGAAATTAATATGAAAAGTTTATTACATTGTTCAACTTATATGCTCATGTTTTAAAAGATTCAGGGAGTCTAACATTCATTAACGTAACAAATAATTTGAGATTAATATTGTTAAAAAAGAGAACTTCAGGAAAGCATTTAATCGTAAATCAAAATTAAATGAAATATCATTTTTATTAAGGCTCACCACGTAAGTCAGCAACAATCAAAAAATAATAATAACAATAATAATATATTAAATTACGACGGCCGACGGACGCGAGAACACACAGTACATCGAACAGTCCTAACGATGGACCTCCACAGCCGACAACCCATGCATGTGCCAGTGTTAAAACATCGGCAGCTACGACTGAAATGCGCGCGTGACTATCGGCACTGGACGTTGGCACACAGTGGCAGAGCGCACGCGATCTGATGAACCCCGATACCTTCTTCATCATGGGGATGGGGGGTGCGAATCTGTCTTTTTCCAGAGGACAGCTCCTTCACGTCTGTACTGCGGGACGGAGACAAGCTGGCGACGGCTCCATTATGCACTGGGGAACATTCATGTGGCTATCGATGGGTCCAGAGAAGCTCGTGCAAGGCATCATGCAACAAGGAGTATCGTACACTGCTTGCAGACCACAAACATCTCTTCATGACGATCAGGTTTCTTGACGGCCGTGGCATTTTTCAACAAGATAATGCGCCATACGACATTACCAGGAATGTGACGGAGTGGTTCGAGGAACACTGTGGCGAGTTCCAATTGATGTGCTGCCCCCGCCCCCCCCCCCCCCTGGCTCACCGCCCCCCCCAGAATTTCCTGGTCTGAACCCAATCGAACACGTCTGGGATGTGACTGAACGATGCGTCACAGCTCATCGCCCCCTCCCCAGAATTTACGGGAATTAGGTGACCTGTGTGTGTGCAGATGCGGTGTCAGCCCCGTCCAGCGACCTGCCAAGGCCTCGCTGCTTCCATGCCACGAAGCGTCACCTCTGTTATCCATGTCAAACGTGGACACACCGGCTATCAGGTAGGTGGACACAATGTTCTGGGTGATCAGTGCAGATGGTTCAGCGTGAGCACAAACGTTAGAAGCGTCACGCGCTGGGCGTGGCGTTGTTGTCACTGTAGGCGCCAAACTAAATGTTTTATAATTTATGTCATAAATCATGACCTCATTCCAAGAGACAGTCTCCACTCCTTCCGACCTGACTATGTAAGCGTAGACCAGATGTGATCTCAGTTCAAAGAAGTAGACATGTTTATCAATAGAGATATATGCCAAATAGAGATATATGCAAAATATTATGTCGGAGACAGGCTACAACCCTGTCTTACCCCCTTCTCAATTACTGCTTACCTTTCATGTCCCTCAACTCTTATAAATGCCAGGGTAATGCAGGAGTAGGTTTCATAATGAATAAAAAAATAGCAATGCGGGTAAGCTAGTACAAACAGCATAGTGAACGCGTTATTGTGGCCGAGATAGACACGAATCCCACACCTACTACTGTAGTACAAGTTTATATGCCAACTAGCTCTGCAGATGACGAAGAAATTGAAGAAATGTATGACGAAATAAAAGAAATTATTCAGATAGTGAAGGGAGACGAAAATTTAAAAGTCATGGGTGACTGGAATTCGGTAGTAGGAAAAGGGAGAGAAGGAAACGTAGTAGGTGAATATGGATTGAGGGTAAGAAATGAAAGAGGAAGCCGCCTGGTAGAATTTTGCACTGAGCATAACTTAATCATAGCCAACACTTGGTTCAAGAATCATAAAGTTGTATACATGGAAGAAACCTGGAGATACTGACAGGTTACAGATAGATTATATAATGGTAAGACAGAGATTTAGGAACCAGGTTGTAAATTCTAAGACATTTCCAGGGGCAGATGTGGACTCCGACCACAATCTATTGGTTATGAACTGTAGATTAAAACTGAAGAAACTGCAAAAAGGTGGGAATTTAAGGAGATGGGACCTGGATAAACTGACTAAACCAGAGGTTGTACACAGTTTCAGGGAGAGCATACTGGAACAATTGACAGGAATGGGGGAAAGAAATACAGTAGCAGAAGAATGGGTAGCTTTGAGGGATTAAGTAGTGAAGGCAGCAGATGATCAAGTAGGTACAAAGACGAGGGCTAGTAGAACTCCTTGGGTAACAGAAGAAATATTGAGTTTAATTGATCAAAGGAGAAAATATAAAAATGCAGTAAATGAAGCAGGCAAAAAGGAATACAAACGTCTCAAAAATGAGATCGACAGGAAGTGCAAAATGGCGAAGTAGGGATGGCTAGAGGATAAATGTAAGGATGTAGAGGCTTATCTCACTAGGGGTAAGATAGATACTGTCTACAGGAAAATTAAAGAGACCTTTGGAGAAAAGAGAACCACTTGTATGAATATTAAGAGCTCAGATGGAAACCCAGTTCTAAGCAAAGAAGGAAAAGCAGAAAGGTGGAAGGTATATATAGAGGGTCTATACAAGGGGATGTACTTGAGGACAATACTATGGAAATGGAAGAGGATGTAGATGAAGATGAAATGGGAGATATGATGCTGAGTGAAGAGTTCGACAGAGCACTGAAAGACCTGAGTCGAAACAAGGCCCCCGGAGTAGACAACATTCCATTGGAACTACTGACGGCCTTGGGAGAGCCAGTCCTGACCGAACTATCAGTTTAATAAGTCACGGCTGCAAAATACTAACGCGAATTCTTTACAGACGAATGGAAAAACTAGTAGAAGCCGACCTAGGGGAAGATCAGTTTGGATTCCGTAGAAATATTGGAACACGTGAGGCAATACTGACCCTACGACTTATCTTAGAAGCTAGATTGAGGAAAGGCAAACCTACGTTTCTAGCATTTGTAGAGTTAGAGAAAGCTTTTGACAATGTGGACTGGAATACTCTCTTTCAAATTCTCAAGGTGGCAGGGGTAAAATATAGGGAGCGAAAGGCTATTTACAATTTGTATAGAAACCAGATGGCAGTTATAAGAGTTGAGGGGCATGAAAGGGAAGCAGTGGTTGGGAAGGGAGTGAGACAGGGTTGTAGCCTCTCCCCGATGTTATTCAATCTGTATATTGAGCAAGCAGTGAAGGAAACAAAAGAAAAATTTGGAGTATGTATTAAAATCCATGGAGAAGAAATAAAAACTTTGAGGTTCGCCGACGACATTGTAATTCTGTCAGAGACAGCAAAGGACTTGGAAGAGCAGTTGAATGGAATGTTTAGTGTCTTGAAGGGGGATGTAAGATGAACATCAACAAAAGCAAAACGAGAATAATGGAATGTAGTCGAATTAAGTCGGGTGATGCTGAGGGAATTAGATTAGGAAATCAGACACTTAAAGCAGTAAAGGAGTTTTGCTACTTCGGCAGCAAAATAACTGATGATGGTCGAATTAGAGAGGATATATAATGTAGACTGGCAATGGCAAGGAAAGCGTTTCTGAAGAAGAGAAATTTGTTAACATCTAGTATAGATTTAAGTGTCAGGAAGTCGTTTCTGAGAGTATTTGTATGGAGTGTAGCCATGTATGGAAGTGAAAGATGGACGATAAATAGTTCGGACAACAAGAGAATAGAAGCTTTCGAAATGTGGTGCTACAGAAGAGTGCTGAAGATTAGATGGGTAGATCACATAACTAATGAGGAGGTATTGAATAGAATTCGGGAGAAGAGGAAGTTGTGGCACAACCTGACTAGAAGAAGGAATCGGTTGGTAGGACATGTTCTGAGGCATCAAGTGATCACCAATTTAGTATTGGAGGGCAGCGTGGAGGGTAAAAATCGTAGAGGAAGACCAAGAGATGAATACACTAAGCACATTCAGAAGGATGTAGGCTGCAGTAAGTACTGGGAGATGAAGCAGCTTGCACAGGATAGAGTAGCATGGAGAGCTGCATCAAACCAGTCTCAGGACTGAAGACCGCAACAACAACAATGGTTTCTGTACATATTATAAATAGCGTCTCGCTCTCTGTATTTTAACCCTGCTACCCTCAGATTTTCGTAGAAAGTATTCCAGCCAACATTGTCAAAAGATTTCTCTAAATACAGAAATGCTATAAACGCAGATTTTCCTTTCATTAACCTGTCTTCTATGAGAATCTTTAGAGTCAGTATTGTCTCGCGCTTTTCTGCATTTCCAAACTGGTCTTAGTCGAGGTCTCTACTACCAGTTTCTCCATTCTTCTTCAACACACCTAATACTGCTTTTACGTGGTCGTCTCATTTCATATCACTTCTTAGTTTCACCCCTAAATACGACGGGTTTCAGGAAGTAAATTACACACAATTATGGCAAACAACAGTAGGATTTTTCTACCAGTCGTTCAGTTTGTCGACGACAGAAATACGATCCTTGTTCACGGAGCCATTCGAGAACCGCTGCATGAACGTTCACATCGTCCGAAAGTCTACAATTGTTGCGAATGAGTGATGGCGCAGTCGCTGGAACAGTGGACTGGCATTCAGGAGGACGACAGTTCGACAGTCCGGTCATCCAGATTTAGGTTTTCCCTGATTTCCCTAAATGGCTCCAGGCAAATGCTGGGACGGTGTCTTTGAAATGGCACGACCGATTTCCTTCTCCGTCTTTGATATATTTCGAGCTTGTGCTCTGTCAGTAATGACCTCTATGTCTACGGGACGTTAAACCCTAATCTTGCTTCCATCCCTCTTCCACTTCCACAACGTGAGGCGCATGATATCTGTACCGAAGCAGAACTGTATCTGCGGGAAACCCATGAAATGCACTCTCTTCTGACAAAGCGTCAGTCATGAAGCGCAGCGGTCTTCTATTGGAGCGAGATGCATCACTTAATTTTTGAAGTCGTCTTGTACTTATAAGATGCTAAGTGCTCAAGATTCTCATAGCTAATCTTGTAATCGAGTGGTGTCGGGGTGTTTCTCGTTGACGTCAGGGTGATAGGCAAAATAATGTGAACACCTGTAATTACTTGGGAATGGTTTGTTAATAAGGGGTTTGACCCGCATTTGCCCGTAATACAGCTGCGATTTTTCTTGGAATATTGACATATAATGATTATACAGTCTCCAGTGGAAAGTTATGCCGCTCTTCGATCAGAATCTCTTCTAACTCCCTTAGTGACGAGGGAGGCGGAAATCTGCTCCGAAGTCTGCGCTCCAATACCGCCCACAAGGTTTCGATAATGTTCAAGTCTGGGGATTCTGCTGGCCAAGGAAGATGCTGCAGTTCAGTTGCATGGTCCCCATACCGCAACTGTACTGTCCTGGCTGTGAGAATGGATGCATTATCGTCCTGACATATGGCACCAATTGTTGGGGAACAACATTTGAATTATGGGGTGCACCTGATCACCTAAAATGTTCACATAATTGTTGGCCTTTGAGAGTAATGATGGGACCAGCAGAATACCGTGATATGGCTGCCCACACCATCGCACTTCCACCCCCATGATTAACCGTTGGAATCGAGCACCCAGGATTGTAAGCTTCTTTTTGGCGTTTTCCAGACGTAAACTCAGCCCGATGTTGGAAATAATGAAAACGTTGACTCGTCGGACCATATGACGTGTTTCCACTGATCAGCTGTCCAGGATTTATTCTCCTGACACCATGTTTTACGCTTTTCTTGCGTTGGTTGTCGTCACCAATGGTTTCGTTATAGCAGCTCGTCTTTGAACATTCGCTTTATGGAGTTCTCGGCAGACAGTGTCGATAGATACGAGGTCTCGAAGATCGCTGTTGAGCTCTGCAGTCACTTTAACCACCGTATTTTTGTGTTGTTTTGAAGCAATTCGTGTTAGCATACCAAGTTCACTGTCATTTAGTTTGATTTGCGCCCACTATTACCTTTACACGATGATGTCTTTCCGTGTTTTGTGTGGGCTGTCAACTGTTAAAACAGTTGCTCTTGAAAGTTATAAGTTGGCGTCTTGGTTACTGATGCTCCAGCTAATCACGCCCTCACATTCTGTCCCCTTGGGAACTCTGTTAGGTCTTTCACTGCACGTCGACCTCGGCCTCTGAATGCAAATACGAAGTGCGCACTACTCGTTAGCAACCTGCACTGATGCCTAGTCCGTAGTGAACACGCACAGTCCAGCGCGACGCATGCCTTACCTGCGTTGTTGACAGTCAAACACAACCATCCTATTACTTGCCTATCAACTGTATTATCCTACATTTATCCTCATTTGAAGAGAACTGCCTTGGATTACATCAAGCGGAAATTTTGCCCAAGTCTCTCTGCTTTTCCTTACGAGTATCCAACGACCATACTTCCCTGTAGACCAGAACATCGTGACCATCGACAGCGAACAATCTTATGGTGCTGCTGATCCTGTCTGATAAATCGCTTATATGCAATGCGTTCATCAGAGGTCCTCTTCCACCCGGCCCGAATAGGAGAGCGCCTTAACGCTACCGGCATTCGGGCAAGTGCCGTCAGTCCCGTTTCGACTCCACCCGGTGGATCACCGACTAAAGTGCGCGTCATTTATGTTGGCGGCCGAGTTTAGGTTCGTTCTGCGCATCTGACGTCACAAAACACAGTCAGCCAATGAACAGAGAACGACGTTGCCAGATCTCGACTGCAGAGCAGAGTACGGACGAGTGTCTTCAGTTTTAGAAACGTTCAGTCATAAATAACGTAATAGAACAAAAGCAATGTCTTGATAGCAGACTTCCTTTTATAGAAACTTTGGAAAAAGCATTCTTTATACCAATTGCTTCATATTCAGTTAATTAATTAAACAAAACAAGCAATAAGACTCCTAATTCAGGCGATAGCAAGGAAAGGTGTTCGTATCAATCTCACGAACCACTTTTCTGCAATAAAGAACAGTGGTAATTGTTTATTTCCTAGTGTACTTCTACCAAGTGTGAGTAATTCATAGTCATACCAACAGTGTTTGTCAGTATTTTGCATGACCTGTTAGAGTCCTCATGGAGTTACATTGCGGTACGAGCTGCGTTAGCGTAACGGTTAAGGCGTTGGACTAGTAAGTGAAAGGTTAGTTCAAACCTTGTCCAGTGCTTAATATTTTCTTTATTTAAAAATAATATCGAAGTGTCTTGCTTCACGGATTTCATTCGTTTGAATGCAATTTTTTTTTAATTTCTAGTGCTTTGTCTCTTCGTTAATCCTTTCGCTGCTGCAGACACGTGCTCCCCGCATTCCGCGCTGTGCGCGATTTTATCACAGCACTGCTCGCCTGTGCAGACACATGGTGTTTCGACTGCTTTGACGCACTTTATCATTCGATTTCACAAAAATCTGATTTTTACACATCTTCTTGACTGATACCTTCCCCCCATAAATGACTTAATTTTGTTTCGATGGTCAACGCAGTTATTGTGCAGCATTAAATGTAGTAACCATTGCACGAAATTTTGAAGAGTTTGCAGAGGTAAAAGTCCATAGCGTATTCTTTCTGTATGGTCGATTTTAGTTGCCACAATGTTGAGAATGAAATGTGGACAAGATACCTAAATTTCATATAAAATTTACTGTACAACAATATCTCATTTAATTTAAGTACCACATAGGTGTCATATGTAATATTAAGAAATATTCCGTCTTTCGCGACTGTAATAAAAGTTTTATTTACACCGGGCGCGTTTGGCTTTATTTTATAGCACTTCAGTCAATGAAAGGTATGGCACATACACAATGGTACTCATGTTCTCTTTCTTGTTTTTGTTCCACAGTCGCAGTTTTACCAATGGTATTGAAATATATTCCTCTTCTGCAACTGTAATAAAGCGACTTATTTAGACCAGATGCGAGTCTCTCTTTTGAAGAATCTTCAATGGACAATATTTTGTCTCCTCCATTGCCAAGTCACCTTTCGTAGTTTTGTGCTGCGGTGACACAATATTCAACGTTTGTGTCGGCTGATCAGTGTTTTAGCAAATCAAACTAAATGACAGTGAACTTGGTATGATAACACGAATTGCTTCAAAACAACACAAAAATTATATTTGACATAGCTCAGACCACTTCACTGATAGACGGTATATTCAAGTCCTAATGTTTTTGTAAGTCCACAGTTTTGTTTAATGTATTTTGTCTACTTCCTTTTGATTGATTGAAGTACTTTAAAATAAAGCCAAACGTGCCCGGTGTAAATAAAACTTTTTTTACAGTCGCGAAAGACGGAACATTTCTCAATATTACATATGACACCTATGTGGTAATTAAATTAAATGAGATATTGGTATACAGTAAATTTTATATGAAATTTAGGTATCTTGTCCACATTTCATTCTCAACATTGTGGCAACTAAAATCGAGCATGCGGAAAGTATACTCTATGGACTTTTACCTCTGCAAACTCTTCAAAATTTCGTGCAAAGGTTTACTATATTTAATGCTGCATAATAACTGCGTTGACCATCGAAACAAAATTAAGTCATTTATGGGGGGAAGGTATCAGTCAAGAAGATGTGTAAAAATCAAATTTTTGGGCCAAATAGTTTTTGTGAAATCGAATGATAAGAGTGTCAAAGCAGCTGGAACACCATGTGTCTACACAGGCGAGCAGTGCAGTGACAAAATCGCGCACAGCGCGGAATGCAGGGAGCACGTCTTTGTAGCAGCGATAGGGTTAATGCGGCCGTGGAGGCTTTACTTCATGAACTGCGTGCTCCCCCCTAAACCTAAGCTTGCGAACTATGCTATACTATGGCGCTGCTTCTCTTGGCGCGTGCGTCGTGTGCAACTGGCAACGCAGCAATCTCCCGCGTCTGGGCGGGCATGCGCGAGCCGCCAAGATAAAAGAATTCAACTATAGGCCCGGTGTACCGGCCATCCTGGTTGTTGGATGGTTTTCCACATCCTTCTAGGTGAATACCGGGCTGGTCTCCAAGTCGCGCCTCGTGTACACGATTAGCAAACCCTTACAAAACGTTCACATTTTTTCACGTGGATAACACTACACGCAGTTTGTTGGGGTACAAATATTCCCGAGGGGTAACAGGGTGGTGACAGGACGGACACCCAGCCACCCCTTAAATTAACAATACCACTTTCCATAAGAACCATGCTGACGCTGTGTAGACGAGGGACAAAGGCGAAATAAGAAGACGCCCTATTCCGTTTGTTTGGGGCGGAGCTGATGTCACTTTTATTTCTATAGTGTATTCGACATGCAGTATAACGTACCGTGTTCTGTTCGTAAATAATCGTCGAGTCATGAAAGTCTCTTCCGGTTTGCTGCCGGATCCTAAAATCAACTTGACTCGATATTTTGGCGATCTTCAGGAAAATGCTGCCTCTGCTGATGAGTCCCGCTGAGAACTGACGCCCGGTTGCAAATCGACGTCCTATATAGGCCACCGTTCAGTACACGGCGAATGCACCGTCCATCACGGTTGCTGCCCTCCAAGACAGAGAGGTGGCGCCGCCCTTAGTGAAACACTGCTGGCAACGATATATCGCACTCAGGGCGGCACCGAAGAACGTTCAATTTTGATGCGAGATAATACAGGATTCCACGTCTTGCTAAGAGGAAACCCATTGTCTCTGTTGATTAAATTATCAGCCAACTTAATTTCAATCGCCTCTTTACAGACGCTGTTCCAAAAACCGGAAATGTTGGCAACTACCACAGTTTCGTCAAATTTCATACTGTGTCCCTCATTTAAGCAGTGTTCTGCTACTGCCGATCTTTCCGGCTGTTGTAGCCTCGTATGACGCCGATGTTCCACACACCTGCCATGCACAGTGCGAATCGAACGGCCAACGTAAGCTTTCCCACATTGACACGGAATTTTGTACACACCGGGTTTCCTAAGCCCCAGATTGGACGAATTTTAAGAAATTTTAACATTAAGAGTGTGTTCCGTCCACCTTCTAAGATTAGGGCACTGCTCGGCTCTGTGAAAGATGATTTGGAGCTTAGGAAACCCGGTGTGTACAAAACTCCGTGTCAATGTGGGAAAGCTTACATTGGCCGTTCAATTCGCACAGTGCATGACAGGTATGTGGAACATCGCCGTCATACGAGGCTACAACAGCCGGAAAAATCGGCAGTAGCAGAACACTGCCTAAATGAGGGACACAGTGTGAAATTCAATGAAACTGTGGTAGTTGCCAACATTTCCGGTTTTTGGAACAGTGTCTGTAAAGAGGGGATTGAAATTAGGTTGGCTAATAATTTAATCAACAGAGACAATGGGTTGCCTCTTAGCAAGACGTGGAATCCTGTATTATCTCACATCAAAATTGAACGCTCTTCGGTGCGGCTCTGAGTGCGATATATCGTTGCCAGCAGTGTTCTACTAAGGGCGGCGCCACCTCCCTGTCTTGGAGGGCAGCAACCGTGATGGGTGACGCATGCGCCGTGTACTGAACGGTGGCCTATATAGGACGTCGATTTGCAACCTGGCGTCAGTTCTCAGCGGGACTCATCAGCAGAAGCAGCATTTCCTGAAGATGGCGACCAGTTGGATCGCCGAAATATAGAGTCAAGTTGATTTTAGAATCCGGCAGCAAACCCGAAGAGACTTTCAAGACTTAATACGCCAGGAAAGCCTACGTAATCACTCGTCGAGTCAGTTATATATTTCCGAGGATGACCGTATCTTGCGACAGTGTGGCGGCATATTGAAAGTATTGCAAACATATGGGAAAACGGGAGCTACCCTTTCACGTGGACCTACTGTTTGCAAGATGTATTCCGTCATCATCGGAAAACGTCCCACTTGCAGCTATGTGTGTCAACACAGCTTCAGGGAGAAGCTGTCCTCGCACTGCACCAGCTGATTAGATAAGAAGCACGTTAATAGCTAAACTGGCAGTTCGGGACTTCAAGTCGCTTGTCACACGGCACTACACCGTGAAGTCTTGCTATACGCTTGTAAGAGGCTGCTATGAGCATACAGCCAATTAAGAGTGCTCCTTTGGCGACACATTTATACGAACAGTCCATGAAAGGTCGTAACAGACTTTCACCCCTCGTAAGCACGGTGGGAGTTGACGATCTAGTTATACCAGTTGCAAACTTTCACCTCTCCAGTTCTTTCTGCCATCGCAGAAGTAATGCACTACTGGAGTTTGTCATCGAAACTAGATGACCTTCGCACTGAGGCGGATGGCGAATATCACCGCTGCCATATTTTCTGCGAATCAGGGCTTCAGACCCGTTCTTACTGTCAATCATTTCAAATAATACACTTTCTTGAATGAAATAGCGAAAGATAACATGACACTCTTCCTTGGCAATGCACCAATGATAGCAACTGCTCTCCAGTTAAGGAGGCATTTTTATTGCTAAACATCTTTCTGGCGAGTAACTATTCATTTCAGGCTTACAAAGTATGTTTTATATCAGTAGGAACGCTGAAATGCACATAGACATTTTGAAGAGGCGTTCTTACGTGCTGCTATAATAAATTAGAAAGGGATATGAGTAAACTACAGGGGAAATGGTTATTTTTCATTAGTATCTTCAAGTATACCACCTGCTCGTATAACTTAAAGCACGGCGAGTTAGCTTGTGAGACAGGGGATTCTGCCAGACCCAGATCGAAAATAAAGAAAGGGAAAAAGGTTAAGATTTATTTTCCCGTCGACGACGAGGTCATTACGGATGGAGCGCTAGATCGATCTGTTTCAAGGATGGGGAAGGAAATCGGCCGTGTCCTCTCTAAGGAAATTCCCGGCACTTACCCGGAGCAATTTAGGGAAATCATGGAAAACGTAAAGTAGGATCGTTGGACTACCGTCCTCCAGAATCGAATCCAGAGTGCTAACCACTAAGCCATCTTACTCAGTACTCAGATTGAATCCTCACCGCATTTTATAGGAACCAGTCTGAGTGAAGTTTTTAGGTGCTTTTTCCCACGCTGGTCCCCAATCTCCGCCTCTGACAATAAGATAGCTAACACGACAAACGATAGAATCTGGAAAAATGAATTAAAATTTGTACCACTGCTGGGGCTTGAACTGGGGGCTCCTGCTTATGAGGCAGATGTGTTAGCCATTACATTTCCGTAGCAGTATATGCAAATCACTTCACGGGCTGCCCTAATCAATGCCCTCCTAACACAACCTTCAATTAATGCCTTCAGCCTGTTTTCCCCTTCTTAAATCGTATTACCGACGCTGTCTAGTGTTGGAGTAGCACTATAGCTTTGTACGTAATGGGAAAATCCTGCCTGTATTTCAGGCATAGGTGATCTATAGATGTAATGTAAATAGTTCAAATGGCTCTGAGCACTATGGGACTTAACATCTGAGGTCATCAGTCCCCTATAACTTAGAACTACTTAAACCTAACTAACCTAAGGACATCACACACATCCATGCCCGAGGCAGGATTCGAAACCGCGACCGTAGCAGTCGCGCGGTTCCGGACTGAAGCGCCTAGAACCGCTCGGTCACTCCGGCCGGCCGCAGCTGCCGAGTCACCATACGTCGCTACCTCTGGGATACACCATCAGAAGAGGGCCGGTTGGATGAAGCGTCTCACGCGGGACGACCTCATTATAAACCGGATCGCAGGCAGCAGATGAGCGAACTAATTGTTATGGTGAATGAACCTGCGCTTGAAAATTATGCAAAATTTGGGTAAGCGTTTAGCAGATTCGTCTACCACCGCCACCCTCTTGCACAACCAAACCCCCTTTGTCTTCAGCCATTTATCAACTATAGTTTAACCAATCTACTTCCTACTTTGAAAACTGCAAATAGCGGGACGAAGTACGATACAGCCTGCTGCTGCATCTCTATCGATATGTCCAATATTCTTTCATCTCCAGGAATCACATCTCCTTTCCAAGTGTAACTAACTCGTCTTCTCCTCTCTAGTTGCAACCATAACCTGCCGTTCCCATGTCAAATGAAGGCTCCCACCCCCTTTTCCCCCAACCAGCCAGCATCTCCTTCACCTAATGCCTAAATCCCACTCATCAGTTCCTATTCACATAGATATCCCAAATGTTTTCCATATAACATATTTTCCAACACTTCCCAAGTCCCAGTGCCTATCAACAGCTCCCAGAAGCCTTTACTATATCGTCCCAATAATAACGAATGGTTTTAGGAACGTAAACTGTTATCCTCAGTCAAAGCTACGTAGAATTACAGGACATGCTGAACAAAATGAACAGTCTAATCGGTACAAAATATGGACTGAGAGTAGACCGAAGAAAGACGGAAGTAATGAGAAGTAGTAGAAACGGGATTAATGAGAAACTTACTTCAAAGTTGAGGAATAAGTGAAGGAAATCATTAACACATGATGGACGAAGCACGGATGACATAAAGTGCAGACTAGCACAGGTGATGAGGGCATTCCAGGCGGCAAGGAGTCTAACAGTATCAAAATTCGGCCTTAATGTGAGGAAGAAATTTCTGAGAATGTGTGTTTGGAGTACAGCGTTGTATGGTAGTGAAATATGGACTGTGGGAAAACAGGAAAAGAAGAGAATCGAAGCGTCTTGTATATGGTGCTACACAAGGATGTTGAAAATTTGGTGGACTGAAAAGGTGCGAAATCACAAAATTCTCCGCAGATCCGGCGAAGAAAGAAAAATATGGAGATCACTGACAAGAAGAAGGGACTGGGTGATGGGACACGTTGAGACATCAGGCACTACCTTCCATGGTGCTAGAGGGAGCTGTAGATACTACAAACTGGGGGAAAAATACAGATTGGAATAAATCAACAAATAATCAAGGATGTAGGGTTCAAGTGCGACTCTTAAGATGAACAGGTTGGCGCAAGGTGGAATTTCATGGCGGGCCGCATCAAACCAGTCGGAAGACTGATGACTGAATAAATAAGTAAATAAATAAAATAAAAAAGAGATAAATTATACATCACATCACCAGCCATCTTGTCATATACATCATTACTTATTTACAAGTTCTTAAACACTTTATTTTAATCGAGAAAATTTATTACATTCAATGACAGAATAATGGCTCCTTTATCGCTTCAGTCCGTCCCCTGTTGATGGGATGTAAATAATTGTTAAATAAAGTGTTTCAGAGATCGCTTTTATACGTTCTTGGAAATGGGAGAAACTGGACGCAGACTGCCCAGTCATCATACTGTCCTCCGACTTTTTTCTTCATTAGTTTGTTGATATCAGATTAAAGCTATCGAAACTAACGACTGAACTTAGCCTGATAAAACAGATTTTCTCTCTTTCAGCGAAACAGGCAGTACTTGCTATCTCACTCATCATGAAGGAATCAGGCGAGCATCAGACGCACCGATATGGCTTATCGACACGTCTGAAAATTTTCCGTTCGTGTTGATTACATTCTGCTCGTCGCGACAGCACGCTGCCTTTCGAGTAGTGAGTGGTGACGATTCCCTGAATTTAATGAAAATGTAGTAAAGTTCCAGAAATGCAGTGAGTGTATCCAAATAAAACTCTTTGTGAGTACTGGGCTATCGAAAACATGACAATATTTTTTTAAAATCTCATTTTGTTCGTTTTAGTTCGTTGCATCTGCTCGGGGCGGACGTCGCAAGACACCCGTTTCAGTTCGTCGTTGATCCATTAACTCAGTTTTTTTTATTACAGAGGGCAGCCAACCCTCTAACCTAACAGGTTGAGCTACCGTGCCGGCGTCAGTTTGGAACTTTACGCTTATCTCCTAATAATGGATAGTTACGACAATTTCAAAAGGAATTAACAGGTTTGTTCACTTATTAAAGATCAACACGAAACTACCGTTAGAATGATTAGGAGGTAATAGAGTAACTCCCCGAATCATTTCTATATTTTTCTATTTGGTGTAGGTCGTACTTTTTTTTTACATTTGTGACGTCCATCACTTTACTACACCTCCATACATACTTCCTCCGTGGAGGGGTGGTCTCTTGTACCCCTAATAGTCAATCACAGTGGTTCATGCAGTGCTACATAATCATATTATATCACCATGTCATTACACAGTCATTTTCACTATTTAAATTCAAGTTGACCATCGTATTGTGTTATAATAGTTCGGTAGGGTAACGAATCGGTAGGAGGTGGCTTAAGAAGAGGTGAATTTGCGAGGTCTTCAACGGCTCAGGATAGAAATCGGTTTACGTGATGGTGTTGTAAAGGCTTGCAAGGATTTATAGTAAGGGTAAAGCAGATTCTTTCAGATAGCAAATCAGGGACTGAACAAGTTCAAATGGTTCAAATGGCTCTGAGCACCATGGGACGTAACATCTGAGGTCATCAGTCTCCTAGAACTTAGAACTACTTAAACCTAACTAACCTAAGGACATCACACACATCAATGCCCGAGGCAGGATTAGAACCTGCGACCGTAGCAGTCGCGCGGTTCCGGACCTAAGCGCCTAGAACCGCTCGGCCATCGCGGCCGGCGCACTGAACAAGTAATTGTGAAAGTCGTAGCGCCGGCCGAAGTGGCCGTGCGGTTAAAGGCGCTGCAGTCTGGAACCGCAAGACCGCTACGGTCGCAGGTTCGAATCCTGCCTCGGGCATGGATGTTTGTGATGTCATTAGGTTAGTTAGGTTTAACTAGTTCTAAGTTCTAGGGGACTAATGACCTCAGCAGTAAAGTCCCATAGTGCTCAGAGCCATTTGAACCATTTTTTTGAAAGTCGTAGCATGGATGGAAATAAATCTGTTTTCTGCTGAAAAAACATGCACCGTGATTCCAGTCTCACACATCGATACACGGGTCCTACAGCTTCTAATCTGAACAATTTGCTGCAGGAAAGAAGCCCAATACACTGCAAGGATCTTTGAGAGCGCTTGAGGTCTGTGACGTAACAGGTAACGACGTAGCTCGGCGGAAGACGCGAGGGATTGGGTTCTGCCAGTTGATGATGTGCTTTATTTCTGGGGGTCTGCACTAGTGTTACGTAAACAGCATTTAGCTTTGTGTGAGCAGCGTGAAGCGGAGGGGGAGGGAGATGTCCCGACGGTTCGGGCTGCTCCATGCGCTGATAGCAATGAAATAAGGACATATTTGCCGAACATGATGTCGGAAGAAAGATAAGCTTTATAACAAGGAATCCGGCACACTGCTGTGTCCAATACGTCTAATGAGAAAAATTCTAAAACTGAATGTACGCTTTAAGGTAGTGACAACACTGAAAAAAGCTTTCACAACAACAAACTAGTTAGTAAAAAATAAGTTCCGTTGCGTAACAACGCCGTCAAAAGAAAAACTGATTAGAAGTCATCGCTTGAAGATCTCGCGAAAGAC
The DNA here is from genome assembly GCF_021461385.2 of Schistocerca piceifrons. Lineage (NCBI taxonomy): Eukaryota > Metazoa > Arthropoda > Insecta > Orthoptera > Acrididae > Schistocerca > Schistocerca piceifrons. Next base: position 132,607,472 of record NC_060139.1, read on the forward strand.
TGTTAACAAAGTATCAAGAACCAGTATTTAGTGAGAAACTGAGGAGCATGCTATAGGTGCAGTAAGGACCACAGAGATGAATTACAGAACACACGCGAACATTTAACCTTGTGAGTCCCAATAATATAAAAAATGTAATTTCAAAATTTTTCACAAAATTGACATTTATCATCATAGTAAGCAACGGAAACAAGAAGAAACTGACAAAAAGTAAACAATCAATTGTTTTGAAGACGCAGTTCCACTTTGGAATCACTGTTTTCAACTATCCACCATTTCATGAGATATATTTCAAAGCAGTTTCGATTTTTCCAAGACACAGCACCACATCTCGAAGCTTCCATAAAATCATAATGCCTAAAACTAACAAAAATAGGTCTGAATTTTAATAAATTTATACAGAATGTACATGCTCCCGCAGTGGTTTAATTTCGAAACCACTCATAAAAGCAACAGTACAAACTCAGATTTACAACACAGTAACTTTAGATATGCTGACTTTCATTGTCAATGATCTCAATACGACCAGTATTAAAAACACACACACACACACACACACGCACGCACGCACGCACACACGTCACACTCTCCTACAATCACATAGCACGGCACGCCCGATTGGAAAGTGTAGAGAATATTATTCATTCTGCAATGGGAAGTACCGTCTGCCATGCCCTTCACAGAGGTTTACAATGGGATGCCATGTTTGTTCTTCTGATTTCCGGACATACTTTCTAGGCATCTTGATATCTTAGTATCTTAAAGAATACCAGGTACCTTGGCCTGACCGTTTTCAATCGGATTCTTGTATTATGCCACACTTAATAGAAGAGAACCCTTCAGAATAAACACAGAAGTGAGACAGGGCAATAATTTATCTACAGTCCTTTTCAATTACGTTGTAGAGAAAGTTTAAGAATGTGGAATGAAAAACGGTCGGAATATACCGTCTCATCAATAATACTGAAGAGAAAGAACACAGACGTTCCCGTAAATTGTCGAGAATCTACGGGTGATTTTGATATTGTGGCATCTCCTGGCAAGACATTTGCAAAATCGGTGTAAAATATGCGAAAAAATAAACATTTATCTGTATTATTATTTCATTTCTGTATGAACGGTTGTCTAGTGTGTAGAGTCTGTAAAAAAGGAAATAATCGTTTTTCATTTTTGTGTTTGTGCAATATGTATATACACTCCTGGAAATGGAAAAAAGAACACATTGACACCGGTGTGTCAGACCCACCATACTTGCTCCGGACACTGCGAGAGGGCTGTACAAGCAATGATCACACGCACGGCACAGCGGACACACCAGGAACCGCGGTGTTGGCCGTCGAATGGCGCTAGCTGCGCAGCATTTGTGCACCGCCGCCGTCAGTGTCAGCCAGTTTGCCGTGGCATACGGAGCTCCATCGCAGTCTTTAACACTGGTAGCATGCCGCGACAGCGTGGACGTGAACCGTATGTGCAGTTGACGGACTTTGAGCGAGGGCGTATAGTGGGCATGCGGGAGGCCGGGTGGACGTACCGCCGAATTGCTCAACACGTGGGGCGTGAGGTCTCCACAGTACATCGATGTTGTCGCCAGTGGTCGGCGGAAGGTGCACGTGCCTGTCGACCTGGGACCGGACCGCAGCGACGCACGGATGCACGCCAAGACCGTAGGATCCTACGCAGTGCCGTAGGGGACCGCACCGCCACTTCCCAGCAAATTAGGGACACTGTTGCTCCTGGGGTATCGGCGAGGACCATTCGCAACCGTCTCCATGAAGCTGGGCTACGGTCCCGCACACCGTTAGGCCGTCTTCCGCTCACGCCCCAACATCATGCAGCCCGCCTCCAGTGGTGTCGCGACAGGGGTGAATGGAGGGACGAATGGAGACGTGTCGTCTTCAGCGATGAGAGTCGCTTCTGCCTTGGTGCCAATGATGGTCGTATGCGTGTTTGGCGCCGTGCAGGTGAGCGCCACAATCAGGACTGCATATGTCCGAGGCACACAGGGCCAACACCCGGCATCATGGTGTGGGGAGCGATCTCCTACACTGGCCGTACACCACTGGTGATCGTCGAGGGGACACTGAATAGTGCACGGTACATCCAAACCGTCATCGAACCCATCGTTCTACCATTCCTAGACCGGCAAGGGAACTTGCTGTTCCAACAGGACAATGCACGTCCGCATGTATCCCGTGCCACCCAACGTGCTCTAGAAGGTGTAAGTCAACTACCCTGGCCAGCAAGATCTCCGGATCCGTCCCCCATTGAGCATGTTTGGGACTGGATGAAGCGTCGTCTCACGCGGTCTGCACGTCCAGCACGAACGCTGGTCCAACTGAGGCGCCAGGCGGAAATGGCATGGCAAGCCGTTCCACAGGACTACATCCAGCATCTCTACGATCGTCTCCATGGGAGAATAGCAGCCTGCATTGCTGCGAAAGGTGGATATACACTGTACTAGTGCCGACATTGTGCATGCTCTGTTGCCTGTGTCTATGTGCCTGTGGTTCTGTCAGTGTGATCATGTGATGTATCTGACCCCAGGAATGTGTCAATAAAGTTTCCCCTTCCTGGGACAATGAATTCACGGTGTTCTTATTTCAATTTCCAGGAGTGTATATATATATATATATATATATATATATATATATATATATATATATATATATATATATATTTACAAATAACGCCTGTGGTCGGTGTGGAAATCGAAGCAGACAATGATAATTGAGAAAATTAACGAAGATATTTATTAACGTACTGAATTGATTCTAAATAGTGGAGGCTTAAATCTTACTCTCCCTATCTTCTTGTAGCCGTTAAAGTTGTAAGAGCCTGTGACGCTCGCTTGAATGCTTGTTTAGGTTTCTTTTCTACTTTGTTCGAGAAAGACGCCGTTGGAGGCTGATGTATAAGAAAGGTGTGTGCATTGAATTTATGTTGATTTTTGAATACAGAAATCGTTAAAAATACTTGTAATAATTTATTGCTAGCTTGTCCAGAATTTCATTCCACATTTTAACCGTTTTCAGCATATTGCCACGGCAAATTCAAATTATAATTGAATGAAAGCAGTTTCCCCGCAATTAAGCGGGCAGGTAATGGTACATTAAAATTATTTCTTTCAGCTTCCCGTAGGCCTCAGAGGAGAATTGTGGATTTTATTATGTCATTTTCAGGTGGATATGGGCAACTCCTATTACAGTCTCAGTGACGTAAATAATTACGGAAATCAGAGTGGTAAAACTTTACTTGTGTGATATCAAAGACTGCTGTGCTGAAACCTGTTCTGGCTAATAATTTTGGTTGCATGCTCTCGTGTTAGTTGTGGCAATCAATAGTGTTAATATGTTAAAAAATCCACTGCAGCTTTTATGTTTACCGAACATAGCATACTGTAACTTCTGTATGTGTAAATAAGAGTAATTTTCAGTGCATTTCAGAGATGAAAGTAGAGAAGGACATGTTTAATTTAGTAATTAGTTACAGTAATGATACTGTGTTCCATTTCTAACAGGCCAGATCAGGGTTATATGTAAATAGTTTGCAAATTAAAGATCACACGTTCACAGAAGGAAATCTTTTAGTGTTGTGCGTATCCCGGCATAATAGGTCGAGGTGCACAAAGTTGAAGTTTTTCAACTACAGAAACTAATAGTGAGAATCGCATGTTATCTTTTGTGTTCGCCTCAATAAGCAATGTACAGTTAATTAAAATGTTATGCAACATAAACTGCATATAAAATCAGTGTGCGGTGGGGAGACGCGACACTATACTCTTAGAAAGTCTAACAAACGCAGTGACGCAACAGACGTAAGAACCTCGGTGCATAAAAAAAATTATCGCGAACATCGAAAAATCTTAAAACAATATTTGTCAAACACAAGAGGTAAGAACATTCAAAAATTTTAGAGAAATAAGACAATAAAAGTCGTTTGCAAAAATCTGCTGTAGGGAAAAGAGTATACGACGAAGTCATGAATAGTAATGCCTCCAAATTTTTATTCTCTTCTCTAAATCGGTTGTCGTATTACATGTACTTGGTCGACTTCCCCGCTTCGCTGACACAAGTTGTAACCGTCTGCCGCTAGAGGGCAGAGCGAGTGACATGGCGGCGAGTAACGTAACTAATGTCGGTGCCCTGAATAACAGCGTGCTGTAATATCGCGTTTCTAGCAGCATAAAACTTTGTCCACGCATGGAGTATCCTTTCCACCAGCATGGAAATGCCAGGCCACACACGAGCGGTGCGACATCTGCAACAAACGCCTTGGGATTACTGTTATCGATCATCCACCGTACTGTTCCGACTTGGCCCCATCCCATTTTCATGTTTCCAAAACTTAAACAAGACCTTCGAGAGCTTCACTTTGATAGTGGTGAAGCAGTGCATGGAGAGGTGAGGTTGTGGCTCCGTCAACGAAGTCAAACATTTTACGATGACGGTACCAACAAACTGGTCTCTCGTTGGGAAAAACGTTTTCGTCGCCCGGATATGTTAAGAAATAAATATGTAGACATGAAGAATAAAGATGTTGAATGTTAATACGACTTTTTATTTAAAAAGCTTTACGAGATTTTAACATAAAACATTCGGAGGCATTAATTTTCATCACGCCGTCGTGCAAGGTGGAAACAGCTTAAGTTATCACCAAGATAATTTATCAAATATGATTACTAAGAATCTTGAAATAAATTGGGAAACTACGAGTGGCGCTCCTTATTGATTAACACGTCATTTTTTTCCCCACACCTCATGGTGCGTCATTTGACCCATTATTACAGTTTCAAGTATTTAGTACTTTGCTCTAACCGTAGATGGCAGCACAATCAGATGTGTGATCCTTGCACAGTACATCTCAGCTTCGCAACTGCTTTCATTGCTTCAGTGGACAACATGGAGTGTGATCATAAAGGACAGCGCTGGACGGCATAGTTTCTGTGGAAGAACAAACACAGGCGATTGGTGACAGTGTGTGGAGAGTGTGCATTGTTACGAAAAGCGCTCATGCAACACGACAACGTTCGACCCCATACGAGTCGGAAAACCGTGGCTACCATCGATGGAATGAGGTTCCAAATACTGCCACCCCTACCGTATTCTACTGGCTTGATTCTTCTGATTGCCATCTGTTCGGGACTATGAAGAAAGCTATGCACGGACATCATTTCGCACAATTCCAGGAACCGCAGGCAGCTCTCCTTCGGAGTTCCGAGTAGCGCCTACAGAAGTTAAAGGGGCGAAGTCTGAATAATACGGTGGACATGGCGGCGCTTGGAACGCCATTTCAGCGATGGTAGCCGTGCTTTTCCGACTAGTAAGGGAGCGAGCACAGTCGTTTGCAAGAGAACGTTTCGTGACGGTGCACGCTCTCCACACAGTGCCACCAATCGCCTGTGAATATCCGCAGCGTTTTCACCCTCATTCCTTAGAAACCATGTCGCCCAGCGCCGTCCTCCGTGTTGTCTGCTCAACTAATAACAGCAGTTGGGAAAGTTGCCTGTATTTTGGAGGGATTACATTTCTAGTAATTTTCCTGCCACCTACGGTTAGAAAAAAGTACCACATACTGACAACTGCAGTGATGAATCAAATTGCACATCATTAGTAATGAGAAAAAAATAAAGTGCAAATACATATGGAACGCCCTTCGTAGAAAACATATTTGCCGGCGAACGCCTAGCATTGAATTACAAGGTCTATTAACTAGTAATATCGGAGACAAGAATTACAAGGAAAACATTTGCTCCATTAAAAGAGACGGACTTCTGGATATTAAGAAGTAATGTAGAAAATATAATGGAAACAGTATTAAAGAGAGCATTATTATTCTTTGGTTATTTATACAGAAGGTGAGGAAATTTATTAGCTACTCAGGCCCTGGAATATCTTTGATAAAACAAGCGCCGGCCGGGGTGGCCGAGCCGTTCCGTTCAGGAACAGCGCGACCGCTGCGGTCGCAGGTTCGAATCCTGTCTTGGGCATGGATGTGTGTGATGTCCTTAGGGTAGTTAGGTTTAAGTAGTTCTAAGTTCTAGGGGACTGATGACCTCAGATGTTAAGTCCCATAGTGCTCAGAGCCATTTGAACCATTTTGATAAAACAAGTCAACTGGATTCAAGACGGCAAGAAATATTTACGAGGAAACAACACAAAAAAATAAACATAAGGTAGAGACAATTTTATAGCAATAGTGGTGAACAGATAGGGATTCCAAGGCATGAAGCAAAACCAAACGTGTTCAAAATGTGATGTCTCGAGATTGATTAGTTGTGTTCTTACACGTGACTAACACGGTTATTTACTCAACTTTTCTGGACGATTTTACGACGGCCAACCAATCGTCTTCTTTAGATGCTGCGGGATGTTCTGTTAGGCGTAATCGTCGCAGTCTAGTTGGAGTCCAGACATGAAGTACACATAATACACAGATCGCACGATCTGAGTCGGTTGTCGAAATAACATGCAGAAACACTGAATCAACAATTCGGCTGAACATACAGAAGCACACCGTAAACGTTCAAAATGGGCTGAAAAGAGGAAAAAGCAACACGAAGAATTGAAATCAGTCTGTAGTCCCCTGAAGACCATGACACTGCAAGGGAAAAAACATCCTTCAATCACATATGCAAAAGTTAACTTCTCTATGAGGGGTAATCATAAAATTGCAATTATCACCTAAAAAAATAAAGCTATGTAGTGCATATTTTGTTTATTTTTATCCTCTTACACAAAGAACTCCCTGTACAGAATCAAATTTTCACTCTGCAGCGGAGTTTACGCTGACATGAAACTTCCTGGCAGATTAAAACTGTGTGCCGGACCTCGACTCGAATTCGGGACCTTTGCCTTTCGCAGTCAAGCGCAACAAGGTGGTTGGGTAGCTCAATCGGGAGAGTATTTGCCCACGACAGGCACAGGTTCTGAGTGTGAGTCTCGGTCCGGCACACAGTTTTAATCTGCTAGGAAATTTCAACTCCCCGTACACTACCGTAGCACACAGCTTGAGAATCCAAAACAAAATAGTGCAGCTGATTGATGTTGTTGTTGTCCTAGACTTCAGACTAAACACTGGCTTGGTGCAGCTCTCATACTAGTCTAGTCTGTGGAAAGTTCTTCATCTTTGCATTATTATCGTAACCTACATCCATTTCAACCTGTTTGCTTTACTCAAATCTTGGTCTGTCTCTACAATCTTTAACCCCTCCCCCCTCCGCCACCACACTATACACACTTACTTCTATTATCCAACAGAAGGTTCCTTGATGCCTCAGAACTTAAACTATCAACTGATGTCTTCTTTTAGTCACGTTGTGCCATAAATTTTTTTCCTCATTTCCGTTCTGTACCTCCTCATTTGTTAGCCACTCTACATCGGCCATCATCTGTTATTTTGCTGCACAAACAGCAAAACACTGGCGTCTCATATCCTAATCTCATTCTCTCGGCATCACCTCATTTAATTCGACTACATTCCATTACCCTTATTTTACTTTTATTACTGTTCATCTTATAATCTCTTTTAAGGGCACTGTCCATTCCATTCAGCTGCTCTTCCAAGCCCTTTCCCGTCTCTGACAGAATAAAAATGTCACCGGCAAATCTTAAAGTTGTTATTTCTTATCACTGAACCTTAAATCTTTTTTCAAATTTCTCCTTGGTTCCTTTCACAGCTAGCTCCATGCAAGGTTGAATAAAATCAGAGATAATCTGTAACCCTTTCTCATTCCCTCCTTAACTACGGTTCCCCTTTCATGACCTTCAACTCTTTTAGGTGCAGACTGGTGTCTGCACCAGTTGTAAACAACCTTTTATTCCCTATATTTTACTTCTGCTACCTTCAAAATTTAACATCGTCAAAAGTTTTTTTTCCAAATCTACAGATTCTATAAACGTACCTTTGCTTTTCTGTATTCTAGGATAAGTCATGTCTTCCTTCATTTCTGCGGAACCGAAACTGATCTTCTCTGAGGTTGATTTCAACCATTTTTTTCCATTCTTATGCAAGTAACTTGTGTTAATATTTTGCAGACATGACTTTTCCAAGGATTTCAAAAAATTTTATGGCATATCGTCTACTTCAGGGATAGTAGACAGGTCTCTCAGTGTTGTGTCAAATTCTTCTGACAGTATCAAATCCTCCCTCCCATCCTCATCTTTCCTCTTCCATTTATGTGATACTGAAGCCCATTTCCCTTGACAGCTTTTCCATATATTTTACTTTGCAGCTTTCCTTTCTTTGCTTAGCTCAATGTTGCCATCTGAGCTCTTCACATTTATGCAGTTGCTTTTCTTTGCTCTAAAAGTCTCTTTAATCTTCCTACAGGTTGCACCCTCCCCTTGTTATACCTGCTTTTACCGCCTAGCATTTAAGCTCTAGCTATTCCCGCTCTAGTCATTCACGCTTCGAAACAAGAGAGACTAAAAGTAGAAACGTCGCTTCCGAAGGTAAAAAAAATAAAAATAAAAAAGGACATTGGCTGACTATCAAAAGACTTACAAACTGTTGGAAAACATATAACGAAAACCATTACTTAAATTATTCATAGTAGCCTACTTACATCTAAGACTTCATATTGTAATTATGACAAAACGGTGTAAATTACTCGCAATTTATGATGATGGCTGCAGAAATTTAATCAGAATTACCATATCACTTTGATGGTTCAATCATTAATACTAGTCAATTACGAGAACTTAGTGCGAATCTCACTTTCTTTCATTGCTGCTTTGAGTCTTCGTGGGAAAACACACCAGTCGCGATTTTTTGGCAACAGGGATGAACATTATTACAGCTGGAGTGAGCCTATCTCCAGAGAAATCGACCCGGCCCATCGGTGGAGCCAGTCCATCGATAGCAACCTTACCCTCTTTTGCTTGTAACTCTTGTTTCCTTTGCTTTTTGAGACCATTCACCGAACTTTTGAGACCCACCTCGTATTCTTCTTCTTCTGCAGAACGGTAGCCGTCCGATATATCGTACTGGGTTCTCTCAGTAAAATATTCATCCAATCACATGCTGACGAATAACACCGTCTCCAACTTGTGTAGGTTAATTGCCGTCTTTTGTAATTGTAATCAAAGTGTTGTTAAGACTAGACGAATTTCGCTTTATTCTAAAGTATCTTTAGTGCTCACTATAACAATATTGTTTTTTTTTTCTTTACAATTCTGTTGTGTAGGATCCTGAACACTTTTCGAGCTTTGCTTACTACTACCAACAGTTTTAATTCTTATCGTTACTCCGGTTTGTTTTGTTGTTTACTTCATTCATGACGCTCTCCGAAGTGTGTGTTTTGGGTATTCAGCACACAACACTTTCACTGTAATAATATTCACGCTTATATCTTGAGAAGGATTACTACCCTCTCACCAATTCGTGTGTTTTGTTTTGCTACTGCGCGACGCGTTCGTTCAAGTGGTTCAAATGGCTCTGAGCTCTATGCGACTTAGCTTCTGAGGTCATCAGTCACCTAGAACTTAGAACTACTTAAACTTAACTAACCTAAGGAGATCACACACAGCCATGCCCGAGGCAGGATTCAAACCTGCGACCGTAGCAATCACGCGGTTCCAGACTGTAGCGCCTAGAACCGCTCGGCCACTCCGGCCGGCTACTATGGCACAGTGGCTCTGAGCACTATGGGACTTAACTTCTGAGGCCATCAGTCCCCTAGAACTTAGAACTACCTAAACCTAACTAACCTAAGGACATCAACACATCCATGCCCGAGGCAGGATTCGAACCTGCGACCGTAGCGGTCGCGCGGTTCCAGACTGTAGCATGGCACAATGCTGGATGATATAGGGTGGGGATATTGCACAGTTTGTAATATTATTTTATGGTGCCTAGGGGGGTTGTTCTTTCAGTACAATATGTTTCATTAGTTTAAGTATCGTCTGGTTGGTGATGTTTGTCATGTCATTTATTATGTGCTTCTTACCTTTTATTGCTTTTTGAATTTGGAACTTCTCTTGTAAGTTTAGGAGATATTTCTGATGGGTGAATCTGAATATTTTCATGTCTTTTCTACAGTGGTAGGGTGGTGATTTTCTTGCCTGAGGAAATTTTTGGAACTTTGTTGGTAAGATCCTATGGGACCAAACTGCTGAGGTCATCGGTTCCTAAGCTTACACACTACTTAATCTAACTTAAAGCAACTTACGCTAAGGACAACACACACACACACATCCATGCCCGAGGGAGGACTCGAACCTCCGTCGGGAGCAGCTGAGCGAAACGTGACAAGGCGCCCTAGACCGCACGGCTACCCCGGGCGGCTTTGCGTGAGGTCTTGTGCAAATGTTGAATGGCTGCTGCCATATTTCCATGCTCGTTTGAGTTCCTTACAACTTACTGCCTTAGTACGCAGCATCATAGCCGTTACACTAGAGTTGGTAAATGCCAGATTTTTGGTACATGTCAGTGCGTTCTTCCTTTCTTAGACACTTCTGTATACAGTTATTGCTTGTTGCTTGAAGATGTTCACTGTACTGCGTGTCAGTTTGTTTCCATATGCGATTGTGAACGAGCTTGTCCACTTAGTATCCGTGTTGTTCTCTTGCTGCGTAGTGGTGGTGACGTCATGCCTTGATGTTCTCGTGGTGATAATTAAAGCTTTATGATTACATCTTGTAAGCCAAGCAAAGACAAGATACAGTTATTAGCCAACAGTGGGGTACACAAAATCACCTGTTCTGATTGTGACCATTTTTACATTGGTCAGTTAGCCAGACATATCAACTAGGCTGGCTGAACATGAACGCAGCTGTAGCTTGCAGAATTCAGACTCTGCATTTGCTGAGCATGTACTGAGTGAGGATCACAACTACCAGCCAGTGTCCCATGTACTTCACTTAGCAAGCAAAGGCCATAAACGCAACCTGCTCGAAGCCCTGGAAATTAACAAACATCTTGCTCACAGTCCAGATCTCATCCTAAATGACCAGACACAGCTCAACACTTCCCCTCTCCTAAACTTCATACAATCATCTTTGTTGTTCATTACTTCCCACACTCTCTCTTCCTAGATATTCCCATTTTGCTGTATCATAAAGTTGTTTTGTTTTGTTGAAGTTGTCTTTGTATTCCACATAGACTGCAGTTTCAATAGTTAAAGGCTTTCTTTTAACTGGTACTTGTATTACTGTCCACGTTTAACACCCCTTGTAGTTGTCTCAAATACTGTTCATATTTTACTTTGCTCATTTATTTAATGAAAACTGTTACACAGCCACTGCTTTGATTATAATGTTAATGCTAGAATGCAGTACCACCACACTCTTAGACTGTAGGTTCCCTCAAACACCTCCATTTTCCTGCATTTATTTATCCCTGTTTATCTTATTGATATTGCTTAATTTCCTTAGGTATTCTGTATTTACATTGATAACTGTCTCTTCTTTTACTTGGTTGTGTATCACCCTCCATGTTTCATACCTCCTGATGAAGCCTTGTCTAGTACTAATTTTATTTTATTTTATTAGTTTTGTTTATTAATAGAAACTGTTATGTAGGCATGCCATTCCTATTTTGTGCTAAAGGTTTCCCTGTCTACTCCATTGTTATTCATGTACAGTTCAGTTTATACTTTTTCATTGCAAAGATGTTACTTACTGTATGTTTCTACATCAGTCTAGATATGTTACTTCTCTTCCAAAGTTGTCTGCTAACATTTAACTTCTTTGGTGATAATACTCAGTATATGTCTGAAGATGGCCTTGTAAGGTTACAATAAAAGCAATATTGTAGAACAAAAGCAAACTGGTGCTTTTCATTTATTAAAACTTTAAAATTTCTATGCGCTACTGTTTCGGCACGTCTGATCAGAGTAACTTATTTGTGTTGCTGGTGCGGAGCCGTAATTTTCCCAGCGAAGGAGGACCACAGATGTACGGTGAGCACAGCTGCCGATCCGGCAGGTACACGGTCGAGCAGGGCGGCGTCTGCGCGGCCGCTTTCACATCACGCTTTCCCATCTTCCGTACGTGGCTGCGTTTTGTCTTCTTTGAGGCCCGCAATATACTCGTATTTCCGTATTGAAGCGCCTTCGGCTTCAAAGGCCGGCGTGCGCGTCGCAGCGCATTCTTGCTCTCAGATTAAAGGCGCCTCTACAGATGAATGCACTGTGCGGACGTTGCTTCCTTCCACTCTGATTAATCCCGCTACAAAAGTGTCCGCGCCGCAGGAGAGGCTGCGGGGAGCCCCGCCTTCCGCCATACCACAAATGACGGCGAGGCGCAGCCGCCGCGGTATTAACGGCGAGCCGGCTTAACAGGGGAACCCGCGGCTATGTGCGCGCCATTCAGGCCCAGTTACGTCGTTACGAGCTCCGGCGGAGGTGAGCACCTTGCTGCAAAAATGCTGCTCCAATTGTCGTGCGCCGTCGCAGCGCGCTCGTAAAATGCTGTGTACAATAATTCAGCTAATTAAGACGGTAGATAGATGGTTACAACACGTAAGTAGTGGCGTTCCCAGTTTTGTTCACATTTCACTTTATTCGAACAGATTAACAGTTTGGATTTTACAACCATCATCATATCTACAAGGTGCTTGTTATTAAACTTTCGCTACTTGAGAGGGCCTCCTTGACAAATCCGTGATCGTAGCACAATGAAACTTCGTGGAAGCTTTTGAAAGGATATGCGGAGAAGGGATCGGTACTAATATCATAAATGCGAATGAAACTCTGTGTGTTACTATTTCGCAACGAAACTGCTGAACCGATTTGGATGAAATGTGGTTTGAGGAATAACAGGCTACCTTAGAAAGTTTGTAGTACAAGATATTTATTGATTGGAAGAGCTGGTCGGAGTGGCCGAGCGGTTCTAGGCGCTTCAGTCCGGAACCGCGCGACTGCTACTGTCGCAGGTTCGAATCCTGCCTCGGGCATGGATGTGTGTGATGTCCTTAGGTTAGTTAGATTTAAGTAGTTCTAAATTCTAGGGGACTGATGACCTCAGAAGTTAAGTCCCATAGTGCTCAGAGCCATTTGAACCATTTGATTCGAAGAATATAACGCGAAATATGGATCATCTTTGAAAAACATATTTACTTTTAACTTTCGAACGTCTTCATATTTACGAAAATGCCTTTACTTTTTGATATGTTTTACATAACACGATTCAACTTAATGAATATAATGCTTATACAACGCTCAACGCCATTAATCCATACTTCCATTCTAATTTGAGTGTCAAGCCTGACGCATTTTAGTCACTAACGGTCACGTGTCTCTTATAGCTCCCGAGACACTTGAAGACTCATAACGAGGGCGTCATTTAAATGCTGTTCGAAAAACAGCGACATCGTGCCTCTACGTGAAGAACGTGCGAGGCTTTTAGTAAGGCTGCATTTGAGTATGCTATGCGAGTGCAGTCGCGGTACCAGGCTGAGGTTATTGTACAGGGTGTTTCAAAAATGACCGGTATATTTGAAACGGCAATAAAAACTAAACGAGCAGCGATAGAAATACACCGTTTGTTGCAATATGCTTGGGACAACAGTACATTTTCAGGCGGACAAACTTTCGAAATTACAGTAGTTACAATTTTCAACGACAGATGGCGCTGCAAGTGATGTGAAAGATATAGAAGACAACGCAGTCTGTGGGTGCACCATTCTGTACGTCGTCTTTCTGCTGTAAGCGTGTGCTGTTCACAACGTGCAAGTGTGCTGTAGACAACATGGTTTATTCCTTAGAACAGAGGATTTTTCTGGTGTTGGAATTCCACCGCCTAGAATACAGTGTTGTTGCAACACGACGAAGTTTTCAACGGAGGTTTAATGTAACCAAAGGACCGAAAAGCGATACAATAAAGGATCTGTTTGAAAAATTTCAACGGACTGGGAACGTGACGGATGAACGTGCTGCAAAGGTAGGGCGACCGCGTACGGCAACCACAGAGGGCAACGCGCAGCTAGTGCAGCAGGTGATCCAACAGCGGCCTCGGGTTTCCGTTCGCCGTGTTGCAGCTGCGGTCCAAATGACGCCAACGTCCACGTATCGTCTCATGCGCCAGAGTTTACACCTCTATCCATACAAAATTCAAACGCGGCAACCCCTCAGCGCCGCTACCATTGCTGCACGAGAGACATTCGATAACGATATAGTGCACAGGATTGATGACGGCGATATGCATGTGGGCAGCATTTGGTTTACTGACGAAGCTTATTTTTACCTGGACGGCTTCGTCAATAAACAGAACTGGCGCATATGCGGAACCGAAAAGCCCCATGTTGCAGTCCCATCGTCCCTGCATCCTCAAAAAGTACTGGTCTGGGCCGCCATTTCTTCCAAAGGAATCATTGGCCCATTTTTCAGATCCGAAACGATTACTGCATCACGCTATCTGGACATTCTTCGTGAATTTGTGGCGGTACAAACTGCCTTAGACGACACTGCGAACACCTCGTGGTTTATGCAAGATGGTGCCCGGCCACATCGCACGGCCGACGTCTTTAATTTCCTGAATGAATATTTCGATGATCGTGTGATTGCTTTGGGCTATCCGAAACATACAGGAGGCGGCGTGGATTGGCCTCCCTATTCCCCAGACATGAACCCCTGTGACTTCTTTCTGTGGGGACACTTGAAAGACCAGGTGTACCGCCAGAATCCAGAAACAATTGAACAGCTGAAGCAGTACATCTCATCTGCATGTGAAGCCATTCCGCCAGACACATTGTCAAAGGTTTCGGGTAATTTCATTCAGAGACTACGCCATATTATTGCTACGCATGGTGGATATGTGGAAAATATCGTACTATAGTGTTTCCCAGACCGCAGCGCCATCTGTTGTTGAAAATTGTAACTACTGTAATTTCGAAAGTTTGTCTGCCTGAAAATGTACTGTTGTCCCAAGCATATTGCAACAAACGGTGTATTTCTATCGCTGCTCGTTTAGTTTTTATTGCCGTTTCAAATATACCGGTCATTTTTGAAACACCCTGTATGTACAAATATTCTAAAATTTGCGCTGCACCGGACTACAATTTATTTCCTATCTTCGTCAGTTTAACGCTATTTAATAATTTTAGAAAGTTCTCATTTTATTCTGATACCGTCACCATCATTCATCATAACAAAACTACCTATAAGTGTCAACACCTTGTCATTAGCACTGCTGACCCCCTCTCCCCCCCCCCCCCCCTTTCACAATGACGGGGGTTCGATTGCAGGCCGGGTCGGATTTTCTTCACACGGGACTGTGTGTGTGTGTGTGTGTGTGTGTGTGTGTGTGTGTGTGTGTGTTGTGCTAATCATAATTATGCCATCATAAGTCGTGTCAAATAAAAGGGTTTGCACGAAGCGGCCACACATCCTGAATAGGGCCTCCCTAACACACGCACATTTCATGTCTTCTTCCAATTAACCATTTGGAGGGTACGATGAATCAACTTTGGCTACTCTTCATTGTATTAGATTTCCTTAGTTTCCAAATTCCCTTCATCCTTTTAGAGTGTTGTTCCCTTTCTTCTTGAGTCCACTTTCGTCTAGTTCTTTTCCTTCTCTCCTGAAATTATGCCTTTTGAACTGCCTTTCTGAAATGTGTTTTGTTTTCTATTGTGTCCATTGTAATTCCACCGTTTCCATGTCCTTTTCAGTCTCTACGAACCATGTCGGCTTGGATTTGTAGCTATTGAGTAATGTGAATATCCGCTTGGTTAGTCTGTTCAAAAATGGTTGAAATGGCTCTGAGCACTATGGGACTTAACTTCTGTGGTCATCAGTCCCCTAGAACTTAGAACTACTTAAACCTAACTAACCTAAGGACATCACACACATCCATGCCCGAGGCAGGATTCGAACCTGCGACCGTAATTGTCGCGCGACTCCGGATTGAAGCGCCTAGAACCGCTCGGCCACACCGGCCGGCGGTTAGTCTGCTGTTATCCATTCTGGATAGACGCCCAAAAAACTGTAGTCTTCTTTTCCTCATTACATCAGTTAGTTCTTCACTTTGCAAGTATAGTTCTCTGTCTGGTCTTAACCTGTATTCAGCATTATCGTTTCTTTTAGCTCCCAGTATTTTCCTTAAAATTCTTCTTTCAACCTTCTCTAGTTTCTCAAGATCTCCATTTCTTGTTAGATTAAGTGTTTCTGCCGCATACAGAGCTTCAGGCCTGGCCACTGTTTGGTAGTATCTTAATTTCATGTCCCAGGACAAGGATTTTTTGTTATAAACGTTTTTGGTCAGATGGAACACTCTTTGCATTTTGTGCACTCTAGTTTCTATAGCTGTCTTTTCTTTTGCATTGTATGTAATCCAGTCTCCTAGGTATTTAAAGGAATCTGTGTCGTGTATTGTATTGTTGTCAACTGCAATATCTTGAGGAGCATCACAGATGTTTGTCATGAACTTTGTTTTTTCAAAGGACACTTGTAGTCCTACTTTGGCTGCTTGCTTTTGCAGTTCTCTTATTTGTTCTTGGGGGAATCTATAATCAATGCCATGTCATCTGCGAAGGCTAAACAGCCGACAGTTATCTTGTTTGCGTGCACATTTCATTTCATTTCACTGGAATGTGAGTACTGCCGCCGGTAATACACTACTGGCCACTAAAATTGCTACACCATGTGCTACAGACGCGAAATTTAACCGACAGGAAGAAGATGCTGTGATATGCAAATGATTAGCTTTTCAGAGCATTCACACAAGATTGGCGCCGGTGGCGATGCCTACAACGTGCTGATATGAAGAAAGTTTTCAACCGATTTCTCATACACAAACAGCAGGTGACCGGCATTGCCTGGTGTAACGTTGTTGTGATACCTCGTGTAAAGAGGAGAAATTCGTAACATCACGTTTCCGACTATGATAAAGGTCGGATTGTAGCCTATCGCGATTGCGGTTTATCGTGTCGCGACATTGCTACTCGCGTTGGTCGAGATCCAATGACTGTTAGCAGAATATGGAATCGGTGGGTTCAGGAGGGTAATACGGAACACCGTGCTGGATCCCAACGGCCTCGTATCACTAGCAGTCGAGATGACAGGAATCTTATCCGCATGGCTGTAACGGATCGTGCAGCCACGTCTCGATCCCTGAGTCAACAATGGGGACGTTTGCAAGACAACAACCATCTGTACGAACAGTTTGACGACGTTTGCAGCAGGATGGAATATCAGCTCGGAGGCCGCGGCTGCGGTTACCCTTGACGCTGCATCACAGACAGGAGCGCCTGCGATGGTGTACTCAACGACGAAGCTGGATGCACGAATGCAAAACATCATTTTTTCGGATGAATCCAGATTGTTTTTACAGCATCATGATGGTCGCATTAGTGTTTGGCGACATCGCGGTTAACGCACATTGGAAGCGTGTATTCGTCATCGCCATACTGGCGTATCACCCGGCGTTATTGTATGAGGTGCCATTGGTTACACGTCTCGGTCACCTCTTGTTCGCATTGACAGCACTTTGAACAGTGGACGTTACATTTCAGATGTGTTACGACCCGTGGCTTTACCCTTCATTCGATCCCTGCGAAACCCTACATTTCAGCAGGATAATGCACGACCGCATGTTGCAGGTCCTGTACGGACCTTTCTGGATACAGAAAATGTTCGACTGCTGCCCTGGCCAGCACATTCTCCAGATCTCCCACCAATTGAAAACGTCTGGTCAATGGTGGCCGAGCAACTGGCTCGTCACAATACGCCAGTCACTACTCTTGGTGAACTGTGGTATCGTGTTGAAGCTGCATAGGCAGCTGTACCTGTACACGCCATCCAAGCTCTGTTTGACTCAATACCCAGGCGTATCAAGGCCGTTATTACGGCCAGAGGTGGTTGTTCTGGGTACTGATTTCTCAGGATCTATGCACCCAAATTGCGTGAAAATATAATCACATGTCAATTCTAGTATAATATGTTTGTCCAATTAATACTCGCTTATCATCTGCATTTCTTCTTGGCGTAGAAATTTTAATGGCCAGTAGTGTAGATAGTAATGAATAAACCACTGAAACAAGCACATTTTAACTTCCATACATCATGTTTACGTTCCAGATTACAGACGTTGCACAGGGTGACGACCTTCTACAGCCAGGCCAGCCTGGAACAGCACTAAAGATATCAGCTCACAATTGTCGCAGCACTTATCGAATGGTGGAGTATGCGATGTTCAGCTGTCGTGACACAGTTAGTGGTCTGCTCGAGGATTGTACGTTGCTTCCAGCATTCTCAGACATGACAACAGGAACTTCTTCAACAATTTTTGGCGCAATTGGCCGTCGGCTTCTCCCAGGAGCGATTCCCAAATCGCCAGTTAATTCGAACATCCGAATCGTGTTCTTCAAGCCCGGTGCTGAATGAGGAGCTATCCGCATTCCTTTAATGCGTCATTACTCACGAAGAGCATCAGCACTGTTACTGTTGTTTTGATACAACAACTTCACGAGTGAAGTCCCGCTCACCTTGCGCAGTCCTATGATGACTGTCTGCAACTGTGTTGCACACTGATGCTTGTGTTTTTGAGTACCGCTCCCTAATGGGAAGTCATGATACTAAACTACTGACAACGCCAGTCCTGCAGCATACACTATGAACATCATTCTTTTAAATTTGGGTATCCATATGGTAAATAGTATTTCGTCTACAGTGGCTGAATTAGTGAAAGATTAATTATAGCCATGTTGTACAGTAGGAAAACAAAAAATAAAAGTATTTCAGTATTCGTGATTCATGTACAAGATCCTACACTGATGCACCTAAACGGTGTGACCACTGTGTAATATTTTTTGGCTAATTCGCCATAGGCTGGGATCTGTCAAATCTGAAACATGATGTTCGGTTACCCGGAGACAGTTATTCCTGCCAAATAATACCGTATATGGAAATGTAATATTGTGCGATACGGGGTAAATTCAACTCCGCAACGTATCGCGTGATCAGACTGTAAGTCCGTTGTCGACAATGTGAAACAACTGAGGAATACGTTTTCCCGTCTCTCATTGGCTGTCCAGGGCCAAGCGTTGCCTTTTCTGGTCTCTGATTGGCTAGCATTTGAGAACAGAGACAACTTGACAAAAAAGTGTGGTTTGATGGCTGGCTCTGAGCACTATGGGACTTTCCATCTCAGGTCATCAGTCCCCTAGAACTTAGAACTACTTAAACCTAACTAACCTAAGGACATCACACACATCCATGCCCGAGGCAGGACTCGAACCTGCGACCGTAGTGGTCGCGCGGTTCCAGACTGAAGCGCCTAGAACCGCGAGACCACACCGGCCGGCGAATTATTGTTTACTAAACTTAGGAATCACTTAGATAAGGTACTAGTGATACGTAGGCCTGATACTGTGTGTTCTAGAGGAGGAATTCACAATCATTGTATAATATGCATATATTTAAATAAATTATTTATGACTGTATAATCATTTTTAACAGTAAAAGAACTTGTTGTTTTAACTGATACCATCATCAGCTTTCATAGTACATGCCATGGGCCTAAATTGTGCGTTGAGGCCGGCCGCGGTGGTCTCGCGGTTAAGGCGCTCAGTCCGGAACCGCGCGACTGCTACGGTCGCAGGTTCGTATCCTGCCTCGGGCATGGATGTGTGTGATGTCCTTAGGTTAGTTACGTTTAAGTAGTTCTAAGTTCTAGGGGACTGATGACCTCAGAAGTTAAGTCCCATAGTCCTCAGAGCCATTTGAACCATTTTCGTGCGTTGATGGTCATTTGATATAATTTTTATGAACTTTGATAATCATATGCGTTAAAAACTATTTAAATATTATGTTTACAGACAACACGTAATTTACAAACAAGGTATATATAATTTGCAATGTGCTCGTCTCACTACTGAGACTCGTAAGCATGCCTGTAACTCATTTTGTGTATTTTCAGTGAATATTACTATTTGTCTCCACATACGGCGTAGCTGAAGCCACCATTTTGGCTTGCTCAGCGAGCACGCCACTCAGTTTCCGCGCTTCTGGAATTTTCCATACCGCTCACCAGCCACTACTGCCGGCCAGCGATGACGGTGTCGAGGACTTTCCGATCGTGCACTTTGCGACCTGTGACATCAAAGTGGTGTCACGATTACAAATATGTTAACCTGTCAGAATGAGATTTTCACTCTGCAGCGGAGTGTGCGCTGATATGAAACTTCCTGGCAGGTTAAAACTGTGTGCCCGACCGAGACTCGAACTCGGGACCTTTGCCTTTCGCGGGCAAGTGCTCTACCATCTGAGCTACCGAAGCACGACTCACGCCCGGTACTCACAGCTTTACTTCTGCCAGTATCTCGTCTCCTACCTTCCAAACTTTACAGAAGCTCTCCTGCGAACCTTGCAGAACTAGCACTCCTGAAAGAAAGGATACTGCGGAGACATGAACATTATTAAGCATATCTGGGATGCCTTGCAACGTGCTGTTCAGGAGAGATCTCCAGCCCCTCGTACTCTTACAGATTTAAGGACAGCTATGCAGGATTCATGGTGTGAATTTCTTCCGGGACTATTTCAGACGTCACGTCATGTTGCGGCGCTTCTGCGCGGTCGCGGGGTCCCTACTCGATATTAAGCAGGTTTACCAGTTTCTTTGGCTCTTCAGTGTAACAGACGCATAAACTATAGATCTATATCGCTCACATGGATCTGTTGTATAGTTGTCGAACTCGTTTTATGCTCGCATGTTTCGGCATTTCTGGAGGCGGAAATCTTCCTCTGTAGGAATGAATATGGATTCCGCAAACAACGATCGCATGGAACCCGGCCCCCTCTCTTCACGAGATCCAGAGATGCCGGTCGCCAGGTTGTGACCTTCCTGAAGATGTTCGATACACTTCCCGTCTGTCGTCTAGTGGAATATCAGACCACCTTTATGTCTGGATTGAAGCGTTCCTGTGCCAAAGAATACAGCTTGTCGTTCTTAACGGAGAGAAATCTTCAGACGAAAAGTAGATTCGGAATAGCTTAAGGTATTGTAATACGACCATTACTTTTCACAGGAAGTGCAAACGACGTAATGGATACTGTCGGAAGTTCCATGAGCCCTTTCCCGGATGATGCTGTAGACACAAAGCTACAAAATTGTAATAAAATGCAGGAACATCTGCAGAGGACCGACGCTTTGTGCAGGAGGGATTGGCAATGACCCTCAAGATAAAAAAAAGTAAGGTATTACAGGGAAATTGGCAGAAAGACCTGTTATTATATGGTTATACGATTACAGAAAAATCGCTGGAAGCAGTCATTCAATCGCTGGAAGCAGTCACATTCACTAAATATTTGGGAGTATGCGTTCGGGGCATCTCATTGTGGAACGACAGCATAAAGGTAATCGCAGGTAAGTCAGATGCCAGATTGACTTTCATTGAAAGCATCCTCAAGAAGCGCAGTCCATGCACCAAGGACATAGCTTACAAAACCCTCTTTCGACAAATGCTCGAATATAGTTCATTAGTCTGGGTTCCGTATCAGACAGGTCTGATAGCGCAAATAGAGAAGAGCCAAAGAAGAGCGGCGTGGTTCGTTACAGGTTCATTCAGGATGCGCGAAAGCGTCACAAAAATCCTCACCAAAGGCGAGTGGCAGACGCTGCAAGGGAAGCGTTGTTTTCCACGTGTTCTAGCTTTAAAATTCCAAGAGAGTATGTTTCTGGAAGAGTCAACTGATGCATTGATTCCTTCTACGAATATCTCACGAAAAGACCATGATGGTAAAATAAGAGAGATCTGAGCTCGCACAGTCTTACCAATAATCATTGTTCCGGCGCACCAGAGAAGAGAGGAGGTGACAGTAATACACAAAGCGTCCTGCGCCATAACCCATAGGGTGGCTTGCAAAGTGTAGAAGTAAATGTAGGTGTACAACAAAAGTTTCTAAGGGTTTCTCATTATTCGTGATGGGTAAACGCTTACGTTAAATCAACTGCGGGGCAGAATATGGCAGAGCGTTTGAGTTATGATTGTAGTGTAGAGAAAAAGTTTTCTGATTGCTGTGCCGATAAAGTTTCGTCACAGCGCGGGCAGCTTGCGCCCAGTCATGGTGTAACTGCCACAGTATGAGTCACGCCGGTCCTGACATTGTGTTCACACCACCCACCGTGACATATAAATATCCCCTTCTCGCATTCACACATATGGTGCAGGGAGCATCACACTCTAGCACACCGCATCACTTCCGTCTGCTTGCCGATGAGAATGGACACCTCGGGGAGGCGAAAAAGTGAAACGATTATCTCATTGTATAGCCGTATTCAAAGCACGGTCCGACTCCCCGTTCCATGTTCCTTACACCCTTAAATCTTTCGTACTGCCTGCTAGAAGAAGAATTTGTCACAGTCACGGTATACAGTTGCCCTTCGAGCGTATCAAGTAGTCTGGCTGTATCGATCTTCACTTAATAAACAAAACTCGTATACGTAAAAGATCTCACCCTGTGAAAAGCATAGTTGCTACATAGCGGAGATGCTGTGTCGCAGATAGGCACAACAAAAAGACTGTCAGAAAATACGCATCCGGCCAAAAAGGCCTTCACTGATGTAGGCCTTTTTGGCGTAAAGCGTACTTAATGACAGTCTTTTTGTTGTGCCTGTCTCCTCTGTATGATGAGCAGCAACTATTCTTACTATCTTTTTTATAATATGTCATTACTCCAACCTGGATTTTCCGTCGTTAGATCTCATCTTCTCCTGCTTTTATCTAGTTTTCAGTGACCGCTAAGTTGGCTGCCCTGAAACTGTGTCAGTATCATACAGGATTCTCAAAAGTGTTGGCAAAGTAGTTGTGGTATAAACTTAAGTTTATTTTGAGCAAAATCAGATGTAAATACAAACATGCTTCTGCTTTGCGTCCGCTACATACGACTGCTAACCGACAACAGAGAGAGAATAACCTTTTTTGTTTTTCATCTTTCGTCGGTGACAAATAAAATGACTCGGCTGCAGGATTGTATTTTTGCTCAAGTGAGCGCCTAATCGGTTTTCAAAAGACGTGAACGAAAAAATAACAACTATATTTATGTAAGGAAAGTGTAGTCATGATAGATTTACATTTACAGTATTTCTTCACTCTATAACATGAAACCGTTTCATAGAGCTAAACAGGGTGATTCAAAAAGAAAGAACAGATTTCAGCTCTTTACTATCGACAAACTATTAAAGATAGAACCACATTGTGCTATGTCACTAGATAGAGGAAGGTACAGAGTTTTATGTTCGTACGGACACCATACCATAAACTCAATATGAGCACCATACCTTGCTCGAGAAACATCGTCCCACATACGAGTCAACAGGTCCCTGTTCATTGAATCGACAGCTTAAACAGCTGCCATTTGTGGGATAAAGACCCGGCCTTTTACGTACTCCCACAGAAGAAAATCGCAAGGTATGAGGTCTGGTGACCTGCGAGGCCAAAAGCAATCAAAAAGAGCTTGTTGTCCACCCCCTGCCAATCCAACGTTGTGGGGTGTTGTTAAGTTAACGCTGTGAAAGTGGGGCAGAATGCTGTAATTCATAAAAATGAAATCACTGGAATCTTCGTGAAGTTCAGAAAACAATCAATTTTGCAGCATGTTCAAGTATGATAATCCTGCCACAGTTTCCACCACAAGAAATGAAGGTCATATACTTTGTAAACAGAAACGGCACAAAACACATTCAGTTTCGGTGAGCCTCATTCATGTTCAAGGACGACGGCATGATTTTGTGACTCTAAATTCTTACACTATGGCGGTTTACTTTACCCGGTAGATGGGACATCGATTGAAAAGTCGTTCGAAAAAAGTATCCTCTGGCATATCCTGGAGAAATGAATTGCAAAATTTGTGCCTGCTGTTATGGTAGCCAGAACGCAATTGCTGCAGTAATTGCAACTTGTAAGGTTTCATATGCAGGCGTGGTTTCAGAACACGCTACACCGTTCTTTGAGTTTTCTTCCATCCACTGTTCAGTGGTCCCCGATTTTCGAACATGAACATTCTAATGTTGATAAAATACATACCGAAGATGTTCAGTAAGACTCGGGTGGAATTTTGAGCTGGACGGTCCAAAAGCCCATATGAACTTTGAACAGTGGTCCTTGACTTGAGAAGATGAGCATTCCAATGCTGAAGCACTACGTTTAAAAGATATTCTATTATGTTCTAGTGAAATTTTAAGGTGGACGGTCCAGTAACTCTATTTGATTTTCTTCGAACCATCATTCAGTTGTCCTTGACTTACGAACAAGAGTATTTTGCTTATGATACTGGACGGGTCTGTGTCATAGCTGGGAAACACAGACATGATCATCACGCGACCGACAATGAGTTACACTGACGCCACAACACTCTCGAAATACCGTTCGCCAGTCATCCTCTATAGACTCACACACGCTCACATGACCACAACACAACGTACCGCGGATAAGAACTTCACAAAACCGTATGCGAGCGAGTTGAGGCAGTAGGTAAGACGCTGGATTCGTTTTCGGAAGGAGCTGGATTCGCATCTCCGTCTGGTCATTCAGAATTACGTTTTCCGATGTTTTCCTAAAACCACTTACGGCGAATTCTGTGGTGGTTGCTCTCTTCGGCACAAGGCAAATTTACTTCCTGATTTTTGTGCAACTGATCTACTGATCCGTCTATGATAACAAAGGAACGTTAAACTTTGTTTACTTTGGCAAAACCTTCTTCCACTGTTACAGGTACAAAAGATGGTGTCGTTCACATCTCTTTCAAGAGACGTGTTTTAAAGAACTTTGGCTGAAGAGACAAAATAGCGGTAACCGATTGCAGGGAGACTTCATCTTCATCCTCTTCTCTTCAGGTATTAGGCAGGAATTGCCGGTTAGGAAACTATAAAGACTATATAGGAGACTATAAACAAAAAAAACCGTGATGCACCATGATTGTAAAATTACCATGAGATGAAAGTAATACCTATTAGTTATCGTTACGGTAAAACCATTAATGAAGAAGATCAAGAGGGGAACGATGTTCTACATCATTTTCATGTCAGTGAGATGTCAATCACAGCACTGAGATGTCTTTCACTTCTGCTCTCGTAAGTCTCACTCGTTATTTTCTCAGGAAGAAGAATAATTCAGTTTTTCATCGCAAATGAAATCGATGAATGGGATATCGACTACGTACATCTGAAACACCAACATACACAACGAAATGTTTTTCCATTGAATGTGTGCTCAACCACTGAAGAGGGACATAGTCACTATATGTCGTCAATGTGAATCAAGAAAAATAATGTTTCATTTTAAATGTGACTTGTGTCTAATGCCTAGGTTTACCAGATTAAATTGACGAAATTACTGGACATTTCTTGGCGAAAGGATTTGCTGTGCTGAGGATGAACAAAATAAAATGCTTTGTAAATATTAAAATTACATTTGTTATTGGTAGCTACAGCCTCCAACAAACTTTCGTTACCTTTAATTTTTTGGTAAAATTCTTATCATGCTGCAAACTTCAAATGACAACAATTCCATAAGTCTGCTTTTACCATGTCTACAATCAATGTGTTACTAGCGTCAGACCGTAAATGATTCATTCCATACGTCCATACTATGAGGGACGACAGGACAGTACTTCCAGCTCTGATTTATTCCAGAGGCAACTTATTTCGGCATTCCATTACGGCATCATTAGGCGCTCTTTTTTATTTTTATTTACTTATTTATTTATTTTTGTCAGCGATCTTCTGACTGGTTCGATGTAGCCCGCCGAATATTCCCCTAATGTGCCAATCTCTTCATCTCAGAGTAGTACTTCCAACATACGTCCTCAATTATTTGCTGGATATATTCCAGTCTCTGTATTCCTCTGCAGTTTGCCGTCTACAGCTCCCTCTAGCACCATGGAAGTTATTCCATGACGCCTTAACATATGTCCCACAATGCTGTATTTTCTTCTTGTCAGTGCTTTCGTATACTACTTTATCAGCCCACCTAATTTTCAAAGTTCTTCTGCAGCACTATATCTTAAATGCTTCGATTCTCTTCTGTTCCCGTTTCCCACAGTCCATGTCTCACTGCTATAGAGTGCTGTGCTCCAAACGTACACTCTCAGAAATTTCTTCCTCAAATTAAGTCTTGTATTTGATACTAGCAGATCTGTAGATCTGGGCTCAAGATTGTTTGCGAGCGTACAGCTGTATTACGTAAGCTGATGCGGACACTGGTTCGCTTTTGCATATTATTTTGTGTGGCAGTACACGCTCAGCCACTATATTACCATAGACAGTCTGGTGACGGCACAATTCAGTCGCCGAAACCAGTTGCCACTGGAATAAATCAGAGATGGAAATACAGCTGTCGGTTTATTTATAGTTGGATATAAAAGATGACTGAAGAGTTTCCACGTGCACGCTGCCTTATCCTTCTGATGAGTTTGCGAATCAAATGGTTCAAAAGGCTCTGAGCACTATGGGACTTAACATCTGAGGTCATCAGCCCCTAGAACTTAGAACTACTTAAACCTAACTAACCTAAGGACATCACACACATCCATGCCCGAGGCAGGATTCGAACCTGCGACCGTAGCAGTCGCGCGGTTCCGGACTGAAGTGCCTAGAACCGCTCGGCCACATCGGCCGGCTTTGCGAATCAATAAATAAATTACTGAGAAGAATGAATTTCCAAAAATACCGAACTACTCATTCTTCGGTACCGAACACCAAACACGGGGCTGAAACACCGAACAGTTTGTCAACAAACCGGACACCTGGAAACCCCGAGTCTACCGCAGTTTTTAATACCATCATGCGCAGGCTTCAGACAGGTAATACGAAAGCTTACGGAATAAAGATTATAATCAGGCGAATGTACTCAACTCTGTCCTGCCTCTTTTGACACAGTATAGCTGAAGTTCAGGTATGAGACGAGGGAAAGCTTATCTGACCGCAAGGAAGAATAAAGATTTATGTCCGCCGTCGTCCTCGCTAAAGGCGAACAATGCCGAAGAAAAAGATGTCACGAACAAAGTCTGGAGATAAGGTTCTCTGAACGAGCGAGAATACAGAGTTCATCCAAAAGGCTTGCCCGCACCGTTCTCTCGACAAGTGTATTAATTGTACGCGAAAATTAACGCCGGTTCAGAATATAGAAAAAAGAACGAGTTATTATTTTTTCTCTAAAAGAGACAGAAACAGGCGGTGCGGAAATTAAATTATGGACAAAAATAAACTGTCATAAGTAGTGCATTCAGGACGGCGAATAAAGCCTAATGAGGCCGTGGCTAATCGGCATTATGTCGCGCGCGACTTCCACGGGCGTCGCCGGGCGCGCGCGCGCAACACAAAGGTTATTGATTGTGCTCATTGTTGCTGGCATTATTGTTGCTAGCGCGTCGCAGCGCCGCAGTGCACGGCAGAGCTCTGGCGCTTCGTGTAGCCCGCCTGAAGAGGAACTGCCCGCACCAGTTCGAAGCGATTTTCGGATGGAAGATCAGAGAGAAAGTTATAGCCTACCAGATTCCTTCTGCATATAACATCCGTGCTTTCAGGGCAGCAGATGTCGATCGGAACTACTATGGAAGGAAAGTTTAGCATCAATATCTACGTACCTGGAGGTTATAATTAAAGTGCAGCTGTATTACTGAAGGACGTTGTGAATGCTTCAACTCGGCTCACGTGGAACCTCTGCTTCAACAAATATACAGCTGTGATACTACACATAAAGAAAACGGCTAACACATTATGTTCGAAATGAGCAAATTGAAACAAGCGCACAGTGCCGAAATCCCCTGACGAAATTACAGGAAGCTGTCGAGACGAAGTATCGAGGGAAAGTGAGTAGCCCATATCAAAAAAGCCATTAATTGCATGATAAGCGAAACAGAGACAACAGTAGAAAACTCGTCCCATCCAAACAATTAAACACTTCATTTCTATTCTGAAAATAAATAAGAAAATTAGTTACACGGTATTAATGGCTGAAATCTGCGAATATGTTTTATACGTTAAAATCTTTTGGGAAATATTGACTTAGCTGTTATTGCACCCGATTTATGCGGTTAGCGGATTGTGCAAATGTATCGATCCAATTACAAAACGAACATTCCGGTTGCAAAACCCGCTATTCGGTGATATGTTCACATTGACAGGGAGGTGTAATTTAATTATTGCGAATATAAACAGAATACGTTTTATTTCAAAGAGAATTCTCAAAATTGTACAAAACTGGCATACAAAAATACGAAGGTGACATTACTTTAGCAGGAAGACTGACTTAGTTAACGTCAAAAAGAGAACAGACACGAATGTGCAACATTACGTTTTTAAAAAAATACACCATCCCTTTTTTGACGACACAAGATATTGTAGCAAATAAAATAAGACCCAAATTGCTTCTTAGTAGAACCGACAAAATTTTATAAAATAATAAAATTGTTGGACAGTTGCATCTCAGTTAAAACAGCGACAAAAAAATTTTAGAAAATGGGATTTGCTGAAATTTGCTTTTGAGTGACATCGACTTCAATACTGCCCATCAACTCAATATCGCTTTCGTCATCTTCCGACGGTTGGCAGCGGCAGGAGCGACTCTGTGAGTGCCTTCCTGCTCGTATAACACCTTGGCGTAGAATTTGAGTTTGCCGTTGGTCGTCCTGTCTTCACCAAAGTGAAGCTCCAAAATCTTTGTGACGTCTCTGAGATTGGCTTCGTAAGGTTTTACACCAGCCGTGTTGGGCCGTTCCCTTTGCTGAAATTTTTTCCCCTCTTCAGGATGCTCTTCCCGTTTCCATCTTCAAAGTTGTAAAATGGCTCTCCACGAACTAGACAAATCTTCTTGTTTTTGCTTTTCGTGAACACTATTTTTCTTTCCTTTTTGAATCTGGAAATGCTAGTTACCAGTAAGTTTCACTAATCCTTCCACACATGTCATAAGAGTTAGTGTCGACACAGGTTTCATTGCATAACATTGCTTTAATAACACTTTTCATGTTCTAACCTATGTATTTTGGAAACATTTCTTTTCCACTGGTCAGGACGCCTCTTCCTTTTCCGGGAGGGACCCGCCGCCTTCGGTCTCGTTCCGGTCATTTGCAACTACAAAGATGGATTCGACTTCTTGCAGAATTCCTATTGTTTCAATTACTCCCACTTCGTTTGTACCATCTTCTGCATTTAAACCGTCCACAAAATCACATACTTTCCTCAAAACACTCGCGCAAATACGTCAACTAACATCCTTCTGATCAGCTGAACTGTGTTTACCCGCGTGTATTTCGACAATGCATCGCCAGCGAGAGCTTCATTGTTGCCTAAGCGTTCGCTACAGTGCAGCCAACCCAATTCTGAATAAGAAAAACATCCCTTCGAATCGTAACAAACTCAAAGACAGCTTTGAATTTCTACACTGGTAAATCTGATAGCGTTCCTTGCGTCTGGACATAGGACGGCGACCGCCATGCCTATTGAACTTGGCGGGTTTTGCAAATGCTGGACATGCACCAGAAGATAACGTGCAGGTAAGCGGTTTCTGCAGTAGAACAAGATTTTCTGCAGCCAATTTCAGCGGTTTGTAGCGGGTTTTGCACCCTGAAACCTATTCTATCGTGTCGGCGCTTAAAAAAATCTATACGGTAGTGTGGTCAGCTAAAAATCGGCAAAAAATGCGTTTAGCGGCTTTTGCATCTGGGCTACAAAAGGGTCCGAGGTGGTGTTTTCGCTCCAAGGCATCGTCTCAGCTCATGATGCAGAGAAGACAGTCAGACATGCTGCTTGTGTGAGTTATTAAATTTGCCTCACACCATTATTCTACTGATATGACACACAGATTCTTCTTCTTCTTTCATCGGATGAAGGAACAAATGTGTGGCAGGCATTTCCAGAATGCCGTTGGGGGTGTGTTTGAGTTGGAACGATGCTCGACCAGCTAAAATGCAACTTCTGCAACCAAAATGTCCGACAAGTCATCCACCGTGGAGAAGAATGTATTGCACTCAAGAGTGAATACATCTATAAATACTGACGCCACAAGTTTCACGGTCGCAGTTTGATTTTTCTGAGGTGATAATTAAATCTTTATGACCGTTCTCGTATGCATACAATCTAAACAAGAATTGGAGGTTGATTTTTGCACGGAGATCGTGTACGTCCACCAGAAGATACGGCAAGGGGAAAGGGATGTTCTGGGCCACTAAGGAGCGGGCCCTGCTAATTTTGATTCAAAGGACATGAAAAAGGAAGGGGGCGAAGCTCTGAAAAACGCCTTAACTTTTCTGTTCTTCTTCAGTCCAGTTACAGTTAATAAATCGGATTTGTGTAAAGAGAAATGCGAAGTATCGAATACCGTTTGTTCAGTTTCTGTTGCTATTGTTTGACTTTCAACTACCGACACTGTAGGTAGCTAATAAATAATATTTTAAGCGAGGAGTCCACCATGTCGCAAGAAAAAAGTAGTTACAATGGGCTGGTATATTTCGCACATAAAATTGTTAAACATCGTTACAAGTAAATTATTAAGTAAGCATTAATTCCAAGTTAGAAACAGGACCACACAGCTTACCCTCTCTTCTTCCGTATGAACAAAGGAAGTGTCACTGTGATTCTGCGATTCCTGTTAAGATAGAAGCAGGACACTGAACGTGTGGAGAACACAGCATTATACTTTTGGGTTCTTTTACGATTGATTTTACATGATAGTGCAATAGAAAGGACGAACAATGTAACTAGACAGACAATGGAAGAGAGGCCAAAGCAGCTGTCATGCTTCCAATTATATTTATGAGGCAAACAAAGAAGCTGACAGCCAAGTCAGTATAGGTACCGCCATAGTGGGGAACACTAAAATTTCGTGAAAATTATAAAAGCGGGAGAGAATAGCCTGTATATGTCCAAAATTCGAGAGTTTTCAACAGTGTACAAAGAAGACTCACCAGCCGAAATCTAAAAATGAAAGCGAGAGCTATTATGTCTTCGCGAATTCAAGGAACGAGACTACAGAAAGTTGCGAGGCTCCTTCCGTGTGTGGGTTAGCACGATACCTCAACTAAAATATCAGAATCTCATGGTTTGTCTTCCACAGCCTACAGTACTGTACACGTCAATAGTTATAGACGGGCCCAGGTGCGAAATTAAAGCAAAAGCTTACTTCTGCGCTCGAAAATAGTCGAACATTTTTGGCCGTTGGAACATCAGTCAAAGCTCTCAAACACATGCAGTCTTTCTGCAATAACATATGCTCAAGCAGGTAATGAATCACGTTAAAAGTCTTTCGAAATTCGCCATTCATGTGGCACACACATCTGTCTTTACGATTAACGGCCACACAATGCTCGAACACCTTCCGGGACCTCTTCTTCAAAAAATAGTTCAAATGGCTCTGAGCACTATGGGACTTAACTTCTGAGGTCATCAGTCCCCTAGAACTTAGAACTACTTAAACCTAACTAACCTAAGGACATCACACACATCCATGCCCGAGGCAGGATTCGAACCTGTGACCGTAGCGGTCGCGCGATTCCAGACTGTAGCGCCTAGAACCGCTCGGCCACACTGGCCGGCACCTCTTCTTCTTTCTCTTCGTAAGATCCTTCCGATCCAACCGCAAAGTACGTTTCAAACAATTACCTAACTAGACTTACAGCCCGCAATTTCACAATGAGAATGAGTTCGAATGGGACAGAAGCATCAGTCTCTGGGAAAATGGTTTGTCAAAATTTGACATTTCCATTGATACTTGGCCTGCTGTAAAGACCATGATGATGGTGTCGAAACTTTGGAAAAACGTAGATCTTAAGTAGGAACTAGCATCTAACTGAGCATAGCCCATGATGATCGCTATATTGGCGCAACAGACGCTTCTGCTTCGTCCACAAGGTTTTGCAACGTTGACGTATAGTGGCGGATGTACGCGAATCTACGTCGACTAATCGACGTCATACTCTACGGCTGTGGTTCCCAACCTGGGGTTATTACCCCTGAAGGGTGAAATGAAAATTAATGAGTGGTAAAAAAGGCGCTGTAGTCATGGACTGTATGGCTGGTTCCGGCGGAGGTTAGAGTCCTCCCTCGGGCATGGGTGGTGTGTTTGTCTTTAGCATACTTTAGGTTAAGTAGTGTGTAAGCTTAGGGACTGATGACCTTAGGAGTTAAATTCCATAATATTTCACAAACATCTGAACATTTTGAGGGGTAAAAACTAAGCGATTTGGTACTGTTTCAGTCACGAAACTAAATTATTTTCAAAAGATCATTACTATTACCACAACTTTGTAAGACTCCAATATTGTTTATATAAGTTATCGATAATTACTTTTTCTCAATTATTAACATCAGTCCGGTGGAGGTTACAGGTTCCCCACATAGTGCACCCACTACACACATATGTTGTGCTTCGTCCCGTACATTGCTGGTGATAAAAAAGTGAGACATATACGAGGATTGGAGCTTAAATAGTGGCAACTACTTGTTTACAACCGATACAAAAGAGTTACATGTTTGCACCTGTTACTGTCCTTCAAAGTAGTCACCAGTGTTGTGTAGAACCCGTTGCCAGCGATGTGGAAGGGGCAGTATACCGTTAGCAGAGCCTGTTCTGTTGATGGTGCGAATAGAGCGGTCTACGGCCTGTCGAATCTCTGGAACAGTTCTGAAGCGAATGTCACGAAGCGGTTCCTTCATCTTCGGAATCAAATCAAAGTCACGAGGACTTAAGTCCGGGGAGTATGGTGGATGGTACAGTACTTCCCAGTCCCATCGACCGAACAGAGCAGCCACAGCTTGCACTGTATGCGCCCGCACATCATCGTGCAAAATGATGGGTGGGTTGCGCAGAAAGCGTCGCCGCTTCTTTCGCAAAGCTGATAGCAGCTGATGCTCCAAAAACGAACAGTAATACGACTGAAGTCCTGTGCCACCTACCGTCTGTGACTGGTTATTGCACGTTGACGTCGAAAATAGGTGGTGGTCACATTAATGCGACTGGACCATATAATATCAATGATCTCACGCAAAAGGTGATGGAATATCTTCATTGGCTGATGTTGTTAGAAAGACACAAATCATTTTATGAAAAGCATACGTCATTTCAAGCATGTTTTCAATGAGACATGCAGAGTATGGACAGTCCACTGACACGAAAAACAGAGGTCATGTCCATTGCTGACTAACGAAATGAATTAATTAGTATGCAACGATCAACACTTGTACGTAATGCTTGTTTCTGTTAATGGGAAAATGCCGAGTTGCACTGTGTTTCGGAGTCCACACAGAACTGTAGTCTCTCTATAATTGGCTGAGCAAAGTCAGTTCAGAGGTCGAAGAAAGGCAACAGCATTGGCGTATCACCTCCGAATAGGACACGCCAAGTAAAGCATTGTGTTCAAACCAACTTCCTGGTTGATGTCAGGTCTATCTTTTGTCAAAACTTTTGGCGTTAATATATCTTCATAAGTGCATTCAGTAACATTAATTTGGAAAGGTAAACTGTGGTGGAGAAGAGCAGTTATCTAGTGCACAGAAAAAGTGGTTTCAAATACTTAGACAAAAATATAATTCCAACCCGAGACACAAAAGGCAATGTAATGCCTTATAAATTACAACAGTTCAAGACCCCAGCGTAACGCGCAGCTCGTGTTCGGTCTTTTATATTAAGTAGACCACGTGATACAAAAACGGCTTTAACATTGGGATTAATATCGACAGAAGGGACCATGTTACATTGTTTTTGTACACAAATGATTTTACACCATTGACAGAATGTATAGACGAGCTGCCGAAGAGAACGTATCAAAACTGCTACATAATATGATATGGAAATGTCCAGTAAGAAACAAAAGTGTAATTTTTTGCGGAAGAGCCTTAAAATAATAAAATAACAGCATAAATTACTCACTGTAATTATTTAGGTTAAGAATAGTTTAAAGCCGCCGATGAAGAGCTATAGAAATTTGGGAAACACGCGGGCATAATCGTAGGAATTTAAAAAACAAAAGGCAGACACAAACCATAATAAAATTTAATGAAACAATGGTTGTTGTCATATTGTTTTATGCGAGGGAATTAAATGTTATAAAAAGACGATGTGAGAGCCATAGTCTAGCGACGGAAACGAATTTTTTAAAAAGTGGTGATAGGCCGTAGATCGTCGCGTACTCCACAAAACGGAGACTGCACAAAGTAGCGAAAAACTAAGCTAGGAAATGAAACAGGATATAGTACCTGGAAAAGAGTGATTACATTACAAAAGTGAACAACTACAGATTATAAAAATTAAAAGCGACAAACAAGGCAGAGGAATGTGGACTGGGCAAATATTAGTGAGTACCGTAAGGCACTTTTACCTCAAGTCAAATAAATGAAGAGGTGAAAAGGAAATACTAGACTAATTTGTTATAAGTGCTGGTCACTTTTAAAGGATAAGTCTTCTTAAGTTAGCAGTCATCTACATGTTTATTACTGACATCGAGACTTGTCACTCACTGTTTCCACATTTTAAAGACGCGTTACATGCAGAAATGTCTGATGATTATCATCAAAAGCGCACTAAGAATCCGAGCTCTGGCTTTGCGCAATAAGCATCCCTGTACAGCACATACTCAAAATATACCTCCACTGAGAGTCATCTGGTAGCGTCACTTCCAGTTTTCATACCGAGCTGTAAGCACCCACTTACTGCTCGCTACTATAAAGAGCCATCCACGTCACGTGGACATCTCAAGTATTTAGTAAGCGTATTGCAATATAAACACAAAATTTTCAACAAATGACAACACGCAAGGGCGCACGTGGCTTGCTGTGGGGGTGTTAGCGGTCGCACCGCTTTTTACCTATAAAAATATTCCAAAAATTATTATGAAACACATTAAAACTTTGTAATGACAATAGAAAGCCCATGAAAAGAAAATATAATGATAAGACGCATATTAATTTGTGGGGTGGAAGATATTCAGCACGTTTTCACCTTCCACATGATTCCTGTAGCGTAGGAGAAGCTGCATTTAGAAGTCGATTTATAATATAAACGGTACAATCTATCATTTGCAGGTCGCGAACGAAATTTTAGAACGGAGTAGGCAATACGAATTACCGCTCTGTCAGAAACTCGAAGATTTTGAGAAAGTTTTGATATCATTATCAACAAAATCTTAACCAACCGCCACCGGAATGTTATACGAGTATATTGCTGTATTGGCGCACACAGGCATCATTGCTATACAGCTTCCTTCGGAGAGAATAGAGAGAAATTCAGATCTGGAAAGCAGACAGGTAAAAGGATTCCATGTCATCGTAACTGTTCTCGGAGTTCCCAGCGGAAGTAATCAGTATTTAAATTGAGAAAACGAAGAGGGAGTGCCCGTTTGTGGACCACTGCTGAGTCACCGTCGTTTTCCTGATGACATTTTACTGTTCAGCTTTAACAACAGATGATAAAACTTAATGAACAAGTTTGAAAGCTGGCCTGAAAATAAACTGTAATAAAACTAAAGTATGGTTACAGGTTGGTTCTTACAATGAACAAAAGCAGCAGGCACAAAACTGAGTTTTATCGCTTGTCTATTTCGCAATTACAATAATTTCTGTAACGTCGGGCGTGGTGGTCTAGCGATGAAGCGCGTGTCTGGAAACCAAGTGTCGTGGGTCGAATTCCGACCAGAACACGATAATTTTCAGCGTGCCTTTAATTTAACCTTCACCTCTCAACGATGTGAGGAGACGCCACTAACGACAGGTGGTTCGGATTCCACGTTAAACTGTACAGGATAGGCCCGTTCCCCTGGATGAATAATTGGAGTGGGTCATGGACATGCAAGTCACCGAAGTGGCATTCTATCGAAAGAATTGCACTCACTCATTAATCCGCACAAAATTATTATTGGTCTACTATAGTGTGAACTGCCAGTAAGCTATCATAATATTTGTGTATACCGGTCTTTATTCTGCTTTTGTCTTTTGCGAAGTTTAACAGAATATACTCAAAGAAGTGGGATACAGAAGTACTAAGGAATGACGAGATACTCCTGAAGTTCTCTAAGGCTGTAGATACAGCAATAAGGAACAGCTCAGTAGGGAGTACAATTGAAGAGGAATGGGCATCTCTAAAAAAGGCCATCACAGAAGTTGGAAACAAAGAAGGTAACTGCAAAGAAACCATGGGTAATAAAAGAAATACCTCATTTGATCAATGAAACGAGGAAGTACAGAAATGTTCTGGGAAACTCAGGAATGCAGAAATACAAGTCGCTGAGGAATGAAATAAATAGAAAGTGAAGGGAAGCGAAGACGACATGGCTGCATGAAAAATGTGAAGAAAGCGAAAAAGAAATGATTGTCGGAAGGACTGACTCGGCATACAGGAGAGTCAAAACAACCTTCGGTGACATTAAAAGCAAGTGTGGTAACATTAAGAGTGCATCAGGAGCTGCACTGCTAAATGCAGAGAAGTGAGCAGATAAGTGGAAAGAATACATTGAAAGCCTCTATGAGGGGGAAGATTTGTATGATGTGATAGAAGAGGAAGCAGGAGTCGATTTAAAAGAGATAGGGAATCCAGTATTAGAAATTAAAAGAGCTTTGGAGGATTTAAGATCAAATAAGGTAGAAGGGATAGGGAACAGATAACACTCCCTCAGAATTTCTAAAATCATTGGGGGAAGTGGCAACAAAACAACTATTCATGTTGGTGTGTAGAATGTATGCGTCTGGCGACATACCATCTGAATGTCGGAAAAATGTCAGCCACACAATTCCGAAGACTGCAAGAGCTGACAGGTGCGAGAATTATCGCACAATCAGCTTAACAGCTCAGGCATCCAAGTTACTGACAAGAATAATATACAGAAGAATGGAAAAGAAAATTGAGGATGTGCTAGATGACGATCAGTTTGGCTTTAGAAAACGTAAAGGCACGAGAGAGGCAATTCTGACGTTGCAGTTGATAATGGAAACAAGACTAAAGAAAAATCAAGACACGTTCATAGGATTTGTCCACTTGGAAAAAGCCTTCGACAATGTAAAATGGTGCAAAATGTTCGAAATTCTGAGAAAAATAGGGCTAATAAACAATATGTACAAGAGCCAAGAGGGGATAATAAGAGTGGACGACCAAGAACGAAGTGCTCGGATTAAAAAGGGTGAGGGACGTAGTCTTTCCCCCCAACTGTTCAATCCGTACATCGAAGAAGCAGTGATGGAAATAAAAGAAAGATTCAGGAGTGGAATTAAAATTCAAGGCGAAAGGATATCAATGATACGATGCACTGATGACATTGCTATCCTGAGTGAAAGTGAAGAAGAATTACATGAAATGCTGAACGGAATGAATAATCTAATGAGTACAGAATATGGATTGAGAGTAAATTGAAGAAAGAAGAAAGTAATGAGAAGTAGCAGAAATGAGAACAGCGTGAAACTCATCAGGATTGATGGTCACGAAGTTGATGAAGTTAGGGAATTCAGCTACCTAGGCAGTAAAACAACCAATGAAAGACGGAGCAAGGAGGACATCAAAAACATTCCTATCCAAGAGAAGTCTACTAGTATCAAACATAGGCCTTAATATGAGGAAGAAATTTTTGAGAACGTATGTCTGGAGTATAGCATTGTATGGAAGTGACACGTACTGTGGGAAAACAGGAACAGAGGAGAATCGAGGCATTTGAGATGTGGTGGTACAGACGAATGTTGAAAATTAGATGGACTGATAAGGTAAGGAATGAGGAGGTTCTGCGCAGAATCGGAGAGGAAAGGAGTATGTGGAAAACACTGATAAGGAGAAGGGAAAGGACGATAGGACACCTGTTAAGACATGAGGGAATGGCTCCCATGGCACTAGAGGGAGCTGTAGAGGGTAAATGTTATAGAGGAAGACAGAGACTGGAATACATCCAACAAGGATGTAGCTTGCAAGTGTTATTCCAAGGTGAAGAGGTTGGCATAGGGGAAGAATTCGTGGTGGGCTGCATCAAACCAGTCAGAAGACTGATGACTCAAAAAAAATCCATATTTCATAATACTTTTATGAAGAACTATGTTTGTTCATATTAGTTATAATTAATAGTTAATGCTCAATACGTGCACATTGGGTGTAATGAGAGGTTTACACTCTGTGAATTTAGGTTCATCTTGTAAATTCTCTGACAGACACATTCTTTGAGACTTTTCATTCCTCGTAATTCGCCTTCTTTGAATGTAAATATCCGTGTAGCGGAAATACGAGGCTCGTCCAGAAAGTAAATTCCTATCGGTCGCGAAATATACACCACAGTGAAAACCCGATGAAGCTTTGCACAGATGTGTTGGGTAGTATCTCTGGTATGACTGTCGATCGCATCAAGACGCTCTTTTCAGTTGTGAGCCCACTGTGAGCGAGTGAAGGTGCCTAGAACAACGATGTCTCCCGCCAAGTAGGAGGGCCCGCTCAGAGGCTTCGCCTTAATGAAAGCAGCCCACCTAACACAGCTACCACGCACTTCCTTCTTCATGGCAACACTCAGGCGCGCTCTGCAGGGGCAGTGAAGACATTTCCGCAGCCTTTTCGATGGGAAGTGTTCGATCGCCCTCAACACAGCCCTAATTGGCTCGTCCTGAGTATCATGTCTGTTCACGTGAAACGCTGGATACGAAGACAACACTTGGTCGCAGGCTACGTGCTATAGACCAGCATTGAGAATTATCAGAAAGCACAGGCGGCTGCCTTCTCTGACGATGGTGTTGGAAATTTGGTATAATGCTCCCACTAATGTCTAAGTCGGAGCGGCGACTATGTAGAGAAGTATCTGGAAAGTGTAGCTAACTCTTGGAAATAAAATGTTTCTGATTTTCACTGTGGTTTCCATTTAGCGACCGATCGGAACTTACTTTCTGGACAACTCTGTTATTTAAGTGCGTGCGCTTGTGTGTTGTGTGCTCTACACCGTCTGCATGTTCAGAAAAAAAGAGAAGGGCGCAGGATTTTCTGTATAAGCAACACAAAACTAACTCAGGTCTCATCTTAGTAAGTGGTCACTTTGTTTTAATTTATTATTAGGTTCAGTTACAGTAAAATAATACTTTTCCTTGGATCATTTTTTGCCGTATGGCGTCACTTCCGTTAGGAGCTATCGCCACAACGAAAATAAACCAACATCACACGTACAACATAAGCTATATGGTATTTTAAACGTGAATAGTGTTCTGATGATGAACCTGAAGGGTTGAATCCGATAGCGGCGATGTTTCTTCTTAATGATTACTATTGTTAAGACTCTCTGAATTCAGTTTTTATTTTCTTGTAGGGATTAACTTGAATTGTTTACATAGCCACCGTGTCACGGCGTCAATATTCGACGGATAAAGCTTTAAAATAATGTAAAATTTTACACCTCGGTCATGGAATAAATTCGTGGACATTTATATTCAGGGCAGTTAAAGGTACTTTCTGGACGGACTAGAACAGGAATAGTCCGTCAGTCGAAGCAGTTTCGAAACTACACTAATAAAAAATAGAGAAAAGTTAAGATGGTGGTTTTAACGATACAAATGTTCTACACAGTCTCCCACCCCACTTGATTACAATTCACAGAATGTTGGTACAACCATGTGAATCAGCCAGAAAGTCCTTCTTTGGAATGCTGCCAACTCGCGCTTGAATTTCGGTTATGTCGTCAAAACGTGAATTTCTGGACTTTGTGGTAGATCCATATTGGTAACACTATGTCTCGTTATCATGAAGAATTTT
This sequence comes from Schistocerca piceifrons, assembly GCF_021461385.2. Lineage (NCBI taxonomy): Eukaryota > Metazoa > Arthropoda > Insecta > Orthoptera > Acrididae > Schistocerca > Schistocerca piceifrons. Next base: position 132,647,093 of record NC_060139.1, read on the forward strand.
CCACAAAATATTTGTCCACGTCTTGCATTTCCATCAACTCGAGGTATGCGTCGACCCAGAGTTGTTTCTATTCGGGAGTCAAAGTGGGCGGGGTAACCGCTGCACACGCTTTTCTCTTCTTCAGAACATTCTGGAGAATGTCTTGAACACTTAATTTAGAGATGTTGATTCATTGATATTTGTGACAGAACAACGTCGACACACTACAGCTGCACTTCCACTAGTTGATGCCATCTCCTCACAACTGACTGGTCGAATGCTCATGTGTTGTTTACAATTGTTCGTTCAATCTGCTACCATAGTAATTGCGCTGATGTCGCTTATACACCAGGAATGAAATCAGTCCCGGGACGGTTTGAACAGACGGTGTATGTGGAGGGGAGTTTAAGGTCGCTCCTGCATGGACTGCTACAGAAATAAATAGAAGAACAAAAAAAAAAAAAATGGTTCAAATGGCTCTGAGCACTATGTGACTTAACTTCTGAGGTCATCAGTCCCCTAGAACTTAGAACTACTTAAACCTAACTAACTTACGGACATCACACACAAACCAATGCCCGAGGCAGGATTCGAACCTCTAGCGTAGCGGTCGCGCGGTTCCAGACTGTAGCGCCTCGAACCGCTCTGCCACCCCGGGCCGGCAAATAGAAGAACAGAAGTGGTCTGTACGAATTCTGGTTAACTGCGCAGATCTCTCAAGACTAAGCTTCCGATGTATCTGAAAACGGAAGTTTCAGTAGCTTTTGTTATTACGTTTCGCTTAAAGCACTGAGACAGGGACTTTTCGAAGGAAAACCATTCAAAAACAAACGTTTGCCATTAAGCAGTAGTGCGATGCGTACTAGGAATAACTAGGACAGTCTGGAAAGTGAGCAAATGAATCAGGGTACAGACTGGAGTGGAAGACCACCAATGAAAATGAGATGCATGGGACGTGTTACTAGGCGAATGGTCGGTTGGCGGATGAAGCAAGTTCTTTGGTGGATTCCAAGAGCAGAGAAAAGACCGAAGGGACGACACGATGGCAAGTGGGAAGATGGAAATAGAAGACACGCAGTAGCAACATGAATGCTTACAGTTGAAGACGATAAGGCATGGAGAGGTCTGGGAGTCCTTGCCAAATGGCTGATGACGGGGACGGTGAATGTATGTGGTAAAATGTTTCGGAAAATGAGGCATAAAATTATCAAATTGTGTAGGTTTTGGCTACCGCAGAAATGACGTTTCACTTTTACCAGAGAAACTGGCCTACATCGGAAGACTTAATCTTTAAATGTAGCTCTTTTTCTGTCCGTTTAAATGGGCAAGTTACATTCAAACAACTGAAAGAATTATTCCATGGTATTCCCGCTTTCAAAAACCCTCTTATGCAGCAAAGGAAAATATATGGTTTCCTTAAAAGTAATGCACTTTATTACTATTTTGCACACAAATAATTTTCTGGGTGCAGAGTTGCGTCTTTTTGGGAGAAGAAAATAGCTGTCACTGACATTTCGGCCACGGCTGCGGTGGCCTACTGCTGAATTACTTTAGGCAGATCCGGTGGAAGAATACTACACTCGTGCCCTAAACGGCCATTTTATCCATTGACAGTTACATTACGGTAAGACGTCCTACCATACCTAGAAAACATATATATTAAATGAGCGATTATTCACATTACAGCAAACTACTCGTCCCTGTCGCAAACATCCCATATCAAAAAACTTGTATCGATACAGTTGAAGTTGAACTATACTTGGAAGTCTTAAAATAAGACACGGAAAACTAAGTGGACATTATGTTGAGAAACGGAAAGATACTTACAATACTGATTCTCTCAATCGAGGGAAATCACGGTTGACAAAACAGAAACAAGTAGGAGAAGTAATCCTTGCATGTCCAGCGGTGCTGTTTTGTTAGAAGACGTTGGTCAGTGCACTATCGCACGGATGCAGAATTTTGCAACTTAGATACGTCAGCCGAACACAGGATTTTTGTTGCAGGAAAAGACCATCACCACCCATGTGACGTAAGCAACAAACATTACTGAGCTGCCCCCTGTCACTCGGTCCTGACTGCACAGCATTCACCGACAAAACGTGTGATCAGTGGTGAAACCTAAAGATTTTCCCCGCGAATTTTTGGATAATGACATTGAAACTCTTCAGTGATGCAGTTTCATTGCGAAATATGGCTTCTGCGTCATCAGATTTCTCGACATGAAGCAATGATCGTTCACCAACAAGAAAGTGGTGCAGGGAAAAATAAAGACAGAGCCTCTCTCACATTATTAAGTTACTTGAGTCATACATTTTTCGTAACGGTTTTCAGACACCCTACATAGTTTCGATAGCAAAGCAAGCAAAGTCCCACGTTCTCGGCCTCACCGGCCAAAAGGGGCCGACCGACCGCCGGGTAATCCTCTGCCAATGCCGTCACTGCAGGCGGTAAAGTGGTCGGCACACGGTACGTTCATCAGAACGTCGAGCGTTGAGCGTGCCGAGTTTCTGACGTCATTGCGTGGAATAGCACGTTCGGCAGTCTTTCCGAACGTGTAGAGCAATATCTGGCATGTCAGATATTCCGAGCGTGCGTCTGAGCGTTGACCAATGAGATGGCACAACGCCACCTACGTCACACGCAAGCCGTCTCCCTTCAGTACAGAGTTGTGAGGCGCCAAATTGGCATTCATTTCAAGCTTATACATATATATGACGTGTCTGAGCACCACCAAATTGAGAATCACTGGAAAACCCGTTGTTAACTGTGTGATTTGTTCCAGTAAAATAATGAGGAACATCATATTCGTGGCAAAAGAATTACAGTAACTTGCATATTATGAGAGTAAGTTATTTAAAGGCAGTGAAACACTGAAAATCCACCCAAAACCCATTGTTCTTGGTACAATTTGTTAAAATTAAATTTCAATCAGTAACATATCTACGATTAAAGTTTTCAGCAAGTGATAACATGCTATGATTTATCAGCAGCAGCGTGTTGTTGGTTTAGCGTAGTGAGTAGCGTCATGTATTCCTCCACAAATTGCAAAACCAGTGCAATAGTTCGCGTCCTAAGAGTCTCGATTTTTTTCTTTCACATTTGCGTTTTTATTAGGTTCATAAAACTTTTTATTAGTTTAATATAAGTATATACTGTAATATTAGATGTTATGTAAATATTATTTCACCTTTTTTCGAGGGGTGAGTTTGTTCGATTGGCTTAATCTGCAGGACAGCTTGTGCTACTTGTATAAAGATATTTTGCTCCTTTTTCTTTTACGCTTCGTAATTCACATGTTACAAAGCTTCTGCCACTGGGTAGGAACAGAGATCAAGTAAGACTGACCTTGGGGTTTCACTAAAATGTGGAATGATGAAATAATGTTTATCTTACGTGGAGAAGTATTGTAAATTTGTATCGCACTGTTTGTAATGGAACTTTCATAAGCCTGTATCCTTATTGATTGGATATAGTACTTTCCTTTTCGTGGACGATGGAGGAAATGTGCGTTTTAATAGAGCTAACGTGGGAATTTTGCTGGCGCCCGTTCAGTAAACAGTGTGATTTACGAACTAGAAACATCCCGCAACTGCCGCTGGAGTGCGTTGTGATCGCGTACACCACATTGGGGCCCACGTACCGTATGCACAAGTCGCATCATTTCTGAGCGTTCAGCAGCACGTTGAACTTAGTACGCTCAACGTTTACGTTCGACAAAATGGCTCTGAGCACTATGGGACTTAACTTCTGAGGTCATCAGTCCCCTAGAACTCAGAACTACTTAAACCGAACTAACCTAAGGACATCACACACATCCATGCCCGAGGCAGGATTCGAACCTGCGACCGCAGCAGCAGCGCGGTTCAGGACTGAAGTGCCTAGAACCGCTCGGCCACACCGGCCGGCTTACGTTCGACAGCACGGTCCGTGTGCCGACGGCTTAAGGAGGGGCGTGGGACCAGCACACCGCTCTCCCGGCCGTTGTCATCTTTCTAGACCTCGGAGCCGCTACTTCCCACTCAAGCAGCTCCTCAGTTGGCCCTACTAGACTGAGCGCACCCCGTTCCAGACCTCCCACCAAGAGAGGAGAACCCTTCGAAACATTTTGCAACACACCTTAGACGAAAATGGTAACTACAGATTAAGAAGCAAGAAAGAACGCTATCAAAAAATTCCCAAACTCTGAGACACAATCTAGAGTTGGCGAGCCAGTTTCTTTCAACTCACAAAAAGAATGGAGAACAGTATATTAACTAATTTAATCTTCTAGTATTTCAGTAACAAAAATAACTGGAATCGATGGAGCATAGATACCTAAAAAGATTTAGAAGAGATGAACATAACTGAGAAAGATATTCAGAACAGAGATAAATTAAGAGGCAAAATAAAAAACTTCTAAACAGTGGTCATCAAACGGCGGCCTCGGGTCTCGTGAGGCCGAAGTAAGTGTTCGTGCGGCCTGCGCTTCTCAACCGTATTTTATAACAATATATTTTTACCAGACAATAGCCGAATCCGGAAACGTCAACTACGCTAAGAGTTTCTTAAGAGTGTATTTTGCTTGCTCAGCAACAAACAGAAGTACTTACAGAGACAGTTATATTTTAAGATGTGCTTAATTTTAATTGATGCTGATGAATTCGACTGTGAGCGAAGTAATGTTTGCCACCCACGTCACGGGCAGAGAGGTACGTAGCGCGGCCACTGCGGGGTTAATAGAAGTGAGGGGGGAATTCTTTATTGTTTGTCTTCCAATGCTGACACCTCGCGAGCGCTTGCATCTAGCACCGATTAGCTGCTGTGGTATACAAGCCAAACGTAAGTAACATAAATTCGTCAATGCGCATTATACATGCGCTCATCTTCAAATGTGGTACATGTTTGTAGCAAGTAATACGAAAGCAAATTAAGCTCGTTGTAATACAAAGCAACGAGAAACATAAAAATTACGTTCAAAACATTTAGTAAACATTTGTGATCGTCTCTCATATTGTAGTTACTAATATTAATTAAGTTAACATACTAATTTATGTTGGCCACAAATTAATAGTAAGATCGGTAGAAGAAGGTGTGGTAAAGTAGGCAGGTCGCGGAAAGTCGCTGTTGCATTTTTTTTTTTTTCCCTGAACAGCACTGCTGCTTGCCGAGAAGTGGTCACACTACTTCTGATGTAGATCGCCATTTTTGTCAGTGCGATTGACAAAAAAAACTTGTTTCACTAATTTTAGTAAAAGCTTTATTGTATTTGAGTCCTCTGGTGATAGAAAAATCATTTATATTATTCCTGTTTTTTTTCAGTTGTATGGAGAATAAGAATTTTTTACTGTATCAATATTTAAACAACGTCTTGTGTCCTACAAATGTAGTTTCTTGTTATTTATTTTTATTTGATAGTTTCTTTTGTTATTTATATCTGTTTGACAATTTCTTCTGTGCAGCAGTAACGCTGTCGGGAAAAGTGACCAGGACGTCCACCCCAATAAGAGTTAGTTACTTCCAAAAGACACCCAAAATACAACAGATGAACTTGACTTCTAAAGCTTTTAATCTATAAAGCTATCATCTCTCCTTCTATCCCTTTGTGACAATTTTGAATTAATTAAGTTATTTTATTTATAACCGTCTCCGTTTTGGTTACATTAGAACCTATCCAAAAGTCCGATTGAAAACGTTCTGCTGCAGCCACTTGATGTTCTTGAGATACAGAGGCGGGAGGATGTCTAGAAAATGTGTACGGAAATCAGAGAAACAAACATGGGATTCTGTTGCGATGGCACTGGACACAGTACCCGCTCAGGTACGGAAAATAGGACATTATGTAAGCGTTCAGAAGGATGTATGCAGTTCCAATGTATTATTTTCTTTCTCACTTAGAAATATTTAGTGTGATATCTTATAATATGTAGATTCAAAATGGACAAGCTTCTATCAGTAACCCCCCCTCCCCCCCCCCCCCCCCCCCCCACACACACACACCTTTTCCTACGCGGCCCGAGGAGTCGCCCTGCAATGCCAGTATTTGATCTTAAGCAAGAAAATCTGCGACCACTGTTCTAGTTTTCAAGAAAAATATAAGAAACTTGGAAGAATCTTCACCCAGGAAAAAGACGTCAGAGGATCAGAATGAAAAATAACTGTGAACATAGGAAGAAGAACCTAATTCGACGCAGCAGCTTCTCTGAGTAACTGTTTTACTTCGTCCTTGTTGCCTGGGCTGGACTGAATAAAGAGAACATGCGCTAGACTCTTCTATTCAGTTATACATACTATAAGTTAAGGTCCTCGGTAGCGATTTCTGTCTGTATGTTCAGGCTAATCTCAGGGACTATTGTAGGATTTCCAGACCGTTTTCACTGATATATAGATGTACTTAAGAGGGAGGTTTGTGTATATAATTTATGATCGCTAAGTGATGATGAGTATGTAATACACATATTGTTTTCTTTTCCACTGATGTTTGGAGTGAAGTCTCGTGACAAGGATGGGAGGTACGAGTGTGGAGGACGCGTTGTCTGGCGGGAAAAGCTGCCGCAACTCCAGCTTCACCAGAACGTATGTCGGACCTGACGGTGTAGCAGTAACGCGCGAGCCTGGGTACCGAAGGGTTGCGACGTCGAATCCCGGTCGGACAGCGGATTTTTCAGTCAGCCTTTTAACCTAGCATTCATCTCTCAATGGTGTGAATATTCGCCAGAAACTGCACGTGGTTCAAATTCTATGTTAAACCGTCGTTTCGTTCTCCCTGGCTGGGTGACTGGGATAGACTAGACACACAAGTCGTCCAAGTGGTGACCAACTAAAAGACTTACACCAGGCCACTGAACCACGTGAAATTATTACTAGCACAATGGTAACACCGGTACTCCATCAGATGACCTAAGTTAACCGTTGTCGAGCTTGGCTAGACCTTGGATGGGTGACCGTCCGACTCCACCGAACGCTGGCGGCAAGTCGGGTACACTCAGCCAATGAGGCCAAATGAAGAGCTACTTGAGTGAGAGGAAGCGGCCCCAGTCACGAAAACTGACAATGGCTGGGAGAGCTGCGTGCTGACCACATGCCCCTCCACAGTCGCATCCAGTGTCGCCTGTCGTTGAGGATGACACGGTGGTCGGTAGGTTACGTTGAGCCTTCCGAGGCCTGTTAGGACAGATAGGAGCAGGAGGAGGAGATCTGTACGTATCTTCTCCTTCTATACATTTTATAAATTATAGCCACAGCTGTGTTTTTCTCACTGTATGTGAAGCCTAGTCTCAGAAACTACTATAAGAATTTTGATGGTTCAAAATGGTTCAAATGGCTCTGAGCACTATGGGACTTAACATCTGAGGTCATCAGTCCCCTAGAACTTAGAACTACTTAAACCTAACCAACCTAAAGACATCACACACATCCATGCCCGAGGCAGGATTCGAACCTGCGACTGTAGCGGTCGTCCGGTTCCAGACTGTAGCGACTAGAACCGCTCGGCCACACTGGCCGCACAAGAATTTTGACACGATTTTCACTAATAGAGAGACTGAATCATGACGAATGTTCGTGTCTAGTGGTCTGGCCGTAGATACCGATGTGAAGCTTAGGCGAATCGCTAGCTGAGTAATAAAACGGATCATTGGTTTCTCCTGCCAGAAGGTGCCACCTTTATGAATGTTGATGGCTGTCTCATCTCGATAGCGGCGCTTTCTGAGAGCGAGAGTGGCTCTCAGAAGTCTTCCTGTGCGTCGGATGTTCCGTCCTGCGATAATAATCATAAACATGACGAAGAATCACATCCTCTGCAAACGAATCAACAATGGTAACCCACTTGCCTATACAACTGCTTTTTCCCAGGGGCGTTAAATTTCGATAGTTTTTCAGCGTCTTTTTCTTTGTCGAATATTTCCTTCCCAATGTTCACAAGAGTATTTTTGTTTATATTCAAAGCTGAAGCAGTTCTGTCGATCACTTTAGTAACGGAGAGTAGCGGGCCAACGTTAATTTTTTTAATCTAAAAGTGGGCACGTACCGCGCAAACCAATTCTCTTGACTGCCTTCGTATGGCAATCCCCTGGTCAGGAGAACTACGTCGAACTCTTCCACTTATAATTTTCGACGAACTTCCCGCTGATATGGTTCGATACCACACAACGAATAACGGAACAGCGTATAACAGCAACAACGAATAACGTTTAACACCAAATAACGGTAGCAACGAATAACGGTACCAACGAATAGCAGTAACAATAAATAAAAGAATAACTCCTACAACTGATTTTGTCCATTATAAATGCTTTTGTGAAAGCCCGCGACTGCGTAAACAATAAGGTTGTTTGTAAATAACTTTTCGGCTACCAGCCATGATTTTCTTTTATTCTTTTTTTACATGATGCGTTTCGGGAAATGATTCCCACTTTCACGTGTGTTTTCTCTTTGTACTATACCTTTTTTACGTGATGTTTTAGATGTGTGAGGTTCCTCTCTGTTTTTTTTTTAATTTTACTGTAGTGTATAAAAACACGCAATTTTTAGTTAGCCGTCGATTATGGCGAAATTTGAATGAACTTGTACTTTTAGTTTTATTATGGTCCATTTGTGCAGACCACATACGTGAAACATCACACACAACTTTCAGTGCACAGTATACATTGAGAATAACTTACATAAACAAACAGTTACAAAGACGTTCTCAGATGTAACTGACGGAGATAATATTACATGTCTTCCACAGAGTATGATATGCTTTTGTACAGAGGGTAACATTATCTCTGTTAACTACATCTAAAATCATCTTCGTAACTGTTTGTCTATATAAGTTATTCTCATTCACATACGTGAAACATCACACGCAAATTTCAGTGCACAGTATACATCGAGAATAACTTACATAAACAAACAGTTACAAAGACGTTTTCAGATGTAATTGAAAGAGATAATATTATATGTCTTCCACAGAGTATGATATGTTTTTGTACAGAGGGTAACATTATCTCTGTTAACTACATCTACTCGTAAAATCATCTTCGCAGCTGTTTGTTCATATAAGTTATTCTCGATGTGTTCTGGGCATTGAAATTTGTGTGAGATGTTTCACATGTGTGGGACACTGCACAAATGGACCATATGATAACTGTAAATACAATTTCTTCCAAATTTCACCATTAACTACATATAAAAATCGATAACTAACGAAAAATTGCGCGTCTTTATATACTGTAGTAAAATAAAAAAATAGAACATCGAAAACACTATGTAAAAATAGCACACAACAAAGAGAAAACACACTTGAAAATGGGAATCATTTCCCGAAACGAGTCGTGTAAAAAATGAATAGAAGAAAATCGTGGCTGGTTCAAATAGTTCTGAGCACTATGGGACTCAACATCTGAGGTCATCAGTCCCCCAGAACTTAGAACTACTTAAACCTACCTAACCTAAGGACACCACACACATCCATACCCGAGGCAGAATTCGAACCGTGCGACCGTAGCGGTCGCACGGTTCCAAACTGTAGCGCCTAGAACCGCTCGTCCACTCCGGCCGGCCCATGGCTGGTAACCGGAAAGTTATATGCAAACAAACTTATTGTTTTCACAGTCGCGGGCTTTCACAAAACAACTTATAATGGGCAAAATCAGTTGTAGGAGTTATTCTTTTATTTATTGTTACTGTTATTCGTTGTAACCGTTATTCGTTGCTACCGTTATTTGGTATTAACCGTTATTCGTTGTTATTGTTATACGCTGTTCCGTAATTTGTTGTGTGGTATCGAATAGAAGACTGCTAGAAGAAAAGTTGTTTATGAACAAACCCAGCTCCTACAACCATAAAAACAAACATGCAGGGAATCACATTGCGCAACTATCGCACATGACCGCCACTGAAGCCCACTGCAAGCAGGAAGTGTTGTGGTGTGGAGTAAAGGTTCGGTAACTCCGCGGATCTGCTGCAGCTGTAGGTAGAGGTACGGGCGGAAACTGGTCCCGGCCGGCCGCATGGGTCCCACCTCCCCCCCCTCCCGACCTCTTTCACCTTCCGTCCTCGCTGTCAATCCTAAGGAAATTTTGGTTTGACTATAATGCCTCAGCAGGCTTCAGCCACAAAGCCGGCGACTCTCGTTCGGGACGCATTCAAATGTGGCGGCAGCGGGGGCGTCTTACCGGCGACGAGTCCCCGGCGCGTCGGACGAGCGACACAGCACAACACAACACAGCACAGCACAGCACAGTAGAACTGTCACGCGCGCACGCACGGAGTTGCTAGGGCACGGAGGCGGCGCGCATGCGAGAGGGCGGGCGCGCGCCGGCGGACTGGCGTCGCGACGCCGGGGGCGGCAGCAGCACGCGGTGGGGCTGCGCGCGCACCCGCCGCCGCCGCCGCCGCGACGCCGCCCCCGGCGCTGACTGACCGCTCGGAAAACATCGCGCACAATGCGAGCCGCCGACGCCCCGACTCGCGGGCGAGCCGAGGGGCGTCCACAATGAACGGCCGCGCTTTCAAAGGACGCCTTCGATTAAAACTTAATTCGTGCCTCGGCGAGGGGTGACGAGCGCGCCTCTGCGTCCGCCCCCGCCGGCGGCGGCGATGCACTCGGTAGGCCACCGTGTCACGGCTGCCAGCTGCGGCCAGCCACCGCCGCCCCGCCGCCTCCTTCCGAGGCACTAATTAATTGGACGCTGCCGCGCTGGAAGAACCAGACTCCGTGGAGCCGCGGAGGCTCTCGGTTCGGTTGTTGGGTTGTTTTGGAGAAGGAGACCACACAGCGAGGTCATCGATCTCATCGGATTAGGGAAGAGGAGGAGGAGGAGATTACTGTTTAACGTCCCGTCGACAACGAGGTCATTAGAGACGGAGCACAAGCTCGGATTAGGGAAGGATGGGGAAGGAAATCGGCCGTGCCCTTTCTAAGGAATCATCCCGGCATTTGCCTGAAGCGATTTAGGGAAATCACGGAAAACCTAAATCAGGATGGCAGGACGCGGGATTGAACCGTCGTCCTCCCGAATGCGAGCCCAGTGTGCTAACCACTGCGCCACCTCGCTCGGTGGATTAGGGAAGAACGGGGAAGGAAATTGGCCGTGCCCTTTCAAAGGCACCATCCCGGCATTTGCATGGAGTGATTTAGGGAAATCACGGAAAACCTAAATCAGGATGGCAGGACGCGGGATTGAACCGTCGTCCTCCCGAATGCGAGCCCAGTGTGCTAACCACTGCGCCACCTCGCTCGGTGGATTAGGGAAGAACGGGGAAGGAAATTGGCCGTGCCCTTTCAAAGGCACCATCCCGGCATTTGCCTGGAGTGATTTAGGGAAATCACGGAAAACCTAAATCAGGATGGCAGGACGCGGGATTGAACCGTCGTCCTCCCGAATGCGAGCCCAGTGTGCTAACCACTGCGCCACCTCGCTCGGTGGATTAGGGAAGAACGGGGAAGGAAATTGGCCGTGCCCTTTCAAAGGCACCATCCCGGCATTTGCCTGGAGTGATTTAGGGAAATCACGGAAAACCTAAATCAGGATGGCAGGACGCGGGATTGAACCGTCGTCCTCCCGAATGCGAGTCCAGTGTGCTAGCCACTGCGCCACCCCGCTCGGTCTCGGTTCGGTTCCTGGTGAACAGAATACAAACGTGCCGAGGATCGGACCGGATTTGTGACTGGATTCCGAACTTCATAGCATATAGGGCTCAATATGTTGTTCATTGCGGGACGAAATTTACATATACACTGAGGTAACAAATCACGGGATAGCGATTCAAAAATGGCTCTGAGCACTATGGGACTTAACTTCTCAGGTCATCAGTCCCCTAGAACTTAGAACTACTGAAACCTAACTAATCTAAGGACATCACACTCATCCATGCCCGAGGCAGGATTCGAACCTGCGACCGTATCGGTTGCGCGGTTCCAGACTGTAGCGCCTAGAACCGCTCGGTCACACCGGCCGGCATAGCGACATGGACATATACAGATGTCGGTTGCATCACGTACACAAGCTGCAGAAGGGCGGTGCATTGGCCGAGCAGTCATTTGGACTGAGGTGATTCATGTGAAAAGATTTCCGAAGTTTTTATGGCCTCACGATGGGAATTACCAGACTTCGAACATGGTAAGATAGATGGAAGTAGAAGCATGGGACATTCCATTTCGGAAATTCAGTATTCAGACATCCATAGTGTCAAGAGTGTTCCGAGAACATCAAATTTCTGGCATTACCTCTCATTGTGTGGTAGTTAAACATGGACTGTGGGAAAACCGGAACGGAAGAGAATCGAAGCATTTGAGATGTGGTGCTACAGACGAATGTTGAAAATTAGCTGGACTGATAAGGTAAGGAATGAGGAGATTCTGCGCAGAGTCGGAGAGGAGAGGAGTATGTGGAAAACACTTATAAGGAGAAGGGACAGGATTATGGGATATGTGTTAAGATATGAGGGAATGACTCTCATGGTACTAGAGGGAGCTGTAGAGGTCAAAAACTGTAGAGGAAGACAGAGATTGGAATACATCCAGTAAATAATTGAGGACGTACGCTGCAGGTGCTACTCTGAGATGAAGAGGCTCGCTTAGGAAAAGAATTCGTGGCGAGCCGCATCAAACAAGGCAGAACACTGATGCCCCCCCCCCCCCCCCTCAAAAAAAAACCTCATCACTGTTAATGCGAAGCCCGACAGCCTTCACTGAACGATGGAATGGTTCAAATGGCTCTGAGCACTATGGGACTTAACATCCGAGGTCCTCAGCCCTGTAAGTAGGCTGTTTAGGTTATTATGTTGGTACCACCACGTAGCGCTCTATATGAAAATCACTGATTGTGCTGTGTGCAATCTGTGGTTAGCATTGTTGGAATATTCGCTATTGTAGTGTTGGACAGTTGGGTGTGAACAGCGCGTAGCGTTGCGCAGTTGGAGGTGAGCCACCAGCAGATGTGGATGTCGGGAGAGAGATGGCAGAGTTTTGAGAGCGGACGATCTGGACGTGTGTCCGTCAGAAAAGACTGGATGTCATGAACTGATATACATATGATGACTTTTAAACATTATTAAGGTAAATACATTGTTTGTTCTCTATCAAAATCTTCCATTTGCTAACTATGCCTATCAGTAGTTAGTGCCTTCAATATCTAGAATCTTTCATTTAGCTGGCAGTATTGGCGCTCGCTGTATTGCAGTAGTTTGAGTAACGGAGATTTTTGTGAGGTAAGTGATTCATGAAAGGTATAGGTTATCGTTAGTCAGAGCCATTCTTTTGTAGGGATTATTGAAAGTCAGATTGCGTTGCGCCAAAAATATTGTGTGTCAATTTAGTGTTGATCAGAACAAGTAAAGAGAGAAATGTCTGAGTACGTTCAGTTTTGCTCAGCTGTTTGAAAATCAAATAACGTAAGAGGATTTCCAGCACTGTCATTCTTAATTTTTCTAAGGGGATGTTTCAGTCGCCTACAACTTAGAACTACTTGAACGTAACTAACCTAAGGACATCACATCCATCAATACCCGAGACAGGATTCGAACCTGCGACCGTAGCAGTCGCGCGGTTCTGGGCTGAAGCGCCTAGAACCACTCGGTCACCGCGGCCGGCTCAACGACCGAGAGCAGCGGCGTTTGTGTAGAGTTGTCAGTCTAACAGACAATCAACACTATGTCAATCAACGTGTGACGAACGACGAATATATCCATTAGAACAACGTGGTGAAATTTGACATTAATGGGGTATTGCAGTGGACGACAGACGTGAGCGCCTTTCCTAACAGCACGACATCGCCTGAAGCACTTCTCCTGGACTCGTAACTATATTGGTTGGACCCTAGACTACTGGAAAATAGTGACCTGCTCAGATGAGTCCTGATTTCAGTTACTGAGAGCTGATGGTAGGGTACGAGTGTGGCGCAAATCGCACGAAGCCATGGCCCCAAGCTGTCAACAAGGGTCTGTGAAAAATGTTGGCGGCTCCATAATAGTGTGGGCTATGTTTGCATGGAATGGACTGAGTTCTCTGGTCCAACTGAACTGACCGTTGAATGGAAGTTGTTATGTTCTCCAACTTGGAGACCATTTTCAGCCATTCATGGGCTTCTTGTTCCCAAATGACAATGCGTCATGTCACCGAGCCACAATTGTTCGCGGCTGGTTCGAAGAAAATTCCGGACAGTTCGAGCAAATGATTTCACCACCCAGGTCACCCGACATGAATCCTTTTGAACATTTATGGCATATAAACGAGAAGTCAATCCGTGCACAAAATCCTGAACCGGCAACACTTTCGCAATAATGATGATGATGTTTGGTTTGTGGGGTGCTCAACTGCGCGGTTATCAGCGCCCTTGCAAATTTCCAAGCTCTACACAGTCCAATCTCGCCACTTTCATGTATGATGACGAAATGATGAGGACAACACAAACACCCAGTCCCCGAGCGGAGAAAATCTCCAACCCGGCTGGGAATCGAACCCTGGACCCCGTGATCCACAGGGAGCAACGCGAGCCACTAGACCACAAGCTGCGGACGTTCGCAATTATGGACGACTATAGAGGCAGTATGGCTCAGTATTTCTATAGGACAACATATTGTTCTAAAAGAGGCGAAATGTCTATATAAAAGGAAATGTCCTGATTGAGTGCCTCATCATCACCCAGCCCAAACCGCCAAGCACAGAAACTTGAAATTTGGAAACGGTGTTGAGCTTATAGGCCTAATGTAGGCATCGTTTAAGAGGTTATTTTTTGTAATCCCATTGCTAAGGGGATGAAATAGGGAAGAAATGTTTTTTGAAATTATGTCGCTATTAAGGCAGTTTCGAAGCTAGAAGTACGAAAATTGATATTTGGTTTCTCGGTCAAAAATAAGAAAAAGAATGTGTTGCAGCATGTCCATAACATCAACGTTTAAGGGGTGAGATAGTGGGTCAAAGTTTTTTTAAACAAATCATTACCTATGTACAATGGTGTTTGACTTCTGGGGATTAAAAATTAAAAAAAAATGTAATTCAATGTTCCTGGAAATTCTGCCCTGAGGGGGTGAATTAGGGACTGAAAATGTTTATAGAAATATTACATTTTGAAAGCATGTTAAATCTATGACAATTTGTATTTGGCTTCTCGGTTAGAAATTTAAAAATAATCATGTTTCAATGTTTTTGGAAATTCAGTACCAAAAGGGTGAAACAGGGATTCAAAAGTTTTATCAAAATATTTCATTATGAAATCAGAATCGCTTTCTTGTCAGAAGCACATTCGGAAAAGACCATGTTTCTATTGAAAACGTCCTACAATAAATTAAATGCCTGTGAAACGCCGCAGTGTACAACGTGCTAGCGGTGAGACGCAGTGGCGATTTCTCAGATCCATTGCCCATGGCCTGTGGCCTGTACCGCTGTCGTGGGTCCGCGAATGGATCAGGGAAATCCACCGATCTGCCCCCGCACACAAACGGATTCGGTCTCTGGACAGATCAGAGAGACTATATCCGACGGCCATTTTGGATTTATTCAGAATTCCTATACACCATTTTATTCCCCACTCTACCAGCTACAAAATCCTATTTTTCAGCAGAGTCTCCGTTCAATGCGATGGCCTTACGCCGACTTACTGGGAGCGCCTGTATGGTACCACACTACTGAACAACGTCTTGCTGCAGCAATAACCTCTCCATCATCCAAGTACTGCTTCTTGCGGAGGACACTCTTCATTTGGCCAAAGAGATAGAAGCGGAAGGTGCAAGTTGCGGGCTTTAGGATGGATGAGAAAGAGCAGTCTATTGAAGTTTTGTGAGCTCTTCTCGCATGCGCAAACTTACGTGAGGTCTTGCGTTGTCCTGGATAAGTTCATCTGCATTTTTGTAGCAACGAACACGCTGAAATCGTTTCTTCACTTTGCTAAGGGCAGCACAATACAGCTTAGGAGTTGATCGTTGCACCACTAGGGAGGGCATCTAACAGAGTAACCCTTTCAGAGTCCAGAGAGACCGTCGTCATGACTTCTCCGGCTGAGGCTGCGGTTTTGAACTTTTCCTTCGGAGGATGGGTGGCGTGGCAGTACCATGGATTGCAGTTTTGTTTCCGGTTTGAAATAATGAACCCATGTTTCGTCTCCTGTGAGATTGTCACGATCAGCGACGCAACGCCTTCGCACAGACGGTCCTTCGTTGCTCTTTATCGTATTGCGTTAGGCGGCGAGAAACTCAGGGGCACACCCCAAGTTGGGATTGAGTGTGCCAGCACTACGAACAAAGACGTCCAGTTGAGCAGCTAGGTGTTTCACTGTGATCCGTCGATCACCTCGGATGAGAGTGATCGCACGTTGCAACGTTGCAGGAGTCACAGCTCGGTGCGGTCTGCTGGTACGCGGGAGGTCTGACAGTTTTGCGCGACTCACTGCAATGATGACAGACGTCTTGCCCAACGACTCACCGTGCTTTTGTTCCCTGTCAAGTCTCCATAGATATACTGCAAGCGCCAGTAACATCGGCGATGCTCTGGTTCTCCGCCGAAAGTTTGGAACGAGCGTCCTTTACAGACGCCATTTTCAAAGCCATTTGTAGCGCCCCACCTATTCGAACTTCATGAAACTATAAGGGCTGAAGCGGGAATATTGCACGATGTCTCAATATAAATTCGACGTTTTTCCAACCGAAATTTGCCAAGATAAAAAGGTGTTGCATTACTAATTGAACGCTCTTCGCAAACCCAGCGTTGAAGCATCGACTCAAAGTAAACATTAGTGGAAACATTCCTAAACAACATGGCTCCACAGATTTCGATTGTTTAGGAAAACATGAAGTATAACGCATGAACTATATACCAGGGTACCCGCTTCACTAGTGACCAGATGTTAAACATAATGCGGTAGACTACGAATAGCTGGAGAAATAGTAATGGTAATGCAAAGACCATCTGCCGTCTGGCGACTGGGAGAATCGACCAGCGCTGTACAAGGTGCTGCAGAAAGATTCATCTGTTTTCACAACACGAATATATGTAGAAACTTGGGGTAAATTTTAATCTTTTGATACGATTACAAAGAGTTTATTTTCAGAAGAAACATTCGCCACACAAGCGACTTATCATTTGGCGCACCGTACCCACCTGACTTTATCCCTTGTACACTTTCTCCCGTGTCAGTTTTCGCTACTGATTGTGATACGCACCATATAAACTGAAGCGCCAAAGAAACTGGTGCAGGCATGCGTATTCAAATACAGAAATATGTACACAGGCAGTTTACGGCGCTGCGGCCGGCAACGCCTACGTAAGACAAAAAGCGTCTGGCTAATTTGTTAGTTCGGTTACTGTTGCTACAATGGCCGATTATCAAGATTTGAGTGAGTTTGAACGTGGTGTTATATTCGGGGCAAGAGCGATGGGACACAGCATCTTCAAGTTAGCGATGAAGTGGGGATTTTCCCGTACGATCATCTCAAGAGAGTACCGTGAAGATCAGAAATCCGGTCAAATTTCAGTGCTGGGCCATTAACAAGTGTCAGCGTGCGAACCATTTAACGAAACATAATCGATATGGGCTTTCGAGGCCGAAGGCCTAATCGTGTACTCATGATGACTGCACGACACAGAGCTTTGCACCTCGCTTGGGCCCGCCAGTACCGAGACTGGACTGTTGTTGACAGGAAACATGTTGTCTGGTCGGACGAGGCTCGTTTCAAATTGTATCGACGTGTACGGATATGGAGACAACCTCATGAATCCATGGACCGTGCATGTCAGCAGGAGACAGTTCAAGCTGGTGGAGGCTCAGTAATAGTGTGGAGCGTGTGCAGTTAGAGTGGTGTGGGAACCCTGATACGTCTAGATAGGGACTTGGGCAATTCCAGCAGGACAGTACGACACCGCACACGTCCAGAATTGCTACAGACTGGGTCAAGGAACACTCTTCCGAGTTTAAACACTTCCGCTGGCCACCAAACTCCCCAGACATAAATATTATTGAGCATATCTGGGATACCTTGCCACGTGCTGCTCAGGAAGAGATCTCGACCCCTCGTACTCTTACGGATTTATGGACAGCCCTGCAGGATTCATGGTGTCAATTCCCTCCAGCACTATTTCAGACATTAGTGGAGTCCATGCCACGTCGTGTTGCGTAACTGCTGCGTGATCGGGGGGATCTACACGATATTAGCCAGGTATACCAGTTTATTTGGCTCTTCAGTGTACAAATCTTGTACTTCGGCGCCCCTGGCAAATCCGCCTGTGCCCCCCCCCCCCCCCCACACTTCCCCGTAGCTTGCCGCCCCAAGCGGCGGCTTGTGTTGCTTTTGCCTTAAACCGACCGTGAAAGTGCCCATCACGATAAACGATAATCACCCAAACGATAGTCAGACTCGTCCTATACACTCGTCGTCACGTATGGACTTCCTGCATTCACTGCTGTTGATGCGGCGTTCATCGTAACCAATTAGAACGGGAGGCACATAGATGGAGTCTTTCACAAACACGTATGAAAAATATCTCATACCGTGAGATCAGGCGACCGTGGAAACCAATAGCCCAGTCAACCAAGACCAGAAAAGGTCTAATATAAGAAAGAAATTGTATACTTGCACATTTTCGTATGGTGGCAGGAATGACTGTCATGAACAACATACTAAAAATACTCACCGGTGGATTGCGAATATGAAGGTGGAGGCGGGGGCGGGCGTTTTTCTAATGTTTATCTCGATTAACTCGAAACCGAGGCTTTCAGTGAAAAATATTTCCTGGTACGAAACCGATCTACATTAAATTTCCTACAAAAAAGGTCCTGTTCATGTTTTCTCTAAGACCAATAGTTTCTGCGTTGCTGGGGATGAGAAGACTGCAGATTGTTAAAAAAAAGCGTTTTAATGATATAAAATTACTGTTTATCGTTAAAGTAGCACTGTTTCGCTCTCCTAGACTGTACGGACTCAGAGATTCTTTGTTTTTATTTAATGGAATTTTTATGTTGTTCACAAATTGCAACACCTTCTAAGCTAATAAGGATCATATAAGCATGGTCTTTTCCGAGTGTACTTCTGCCAGTTTGAGCCCGAAGTTATTGTTAATTATGCCTTTTGCTTTCTTGTGGAGATACTTCCATAGCAGCTGATGACCTCAGCTGTTAAGTCCCATAGTGCTCAGAGCCATTTGAACCATTTTTGAACTTCCATAGCAACTTTAATCCTCTAACAATATTTCTTTAAATCTAAACGAGAAGTGAAATACCAATTTTCATAAACGTAACTTTAATTTTTTTTAATGTAACGAAATATTTTCTTTAAAATTTTCATCTCGTATTGCACTCCCTTAGGGGTTGGCTTTCCATAAACACTAAACACACTTTTTTAAATTTCTAACCGAGAAATCAAATATCAGTTGTCATAGATGTAGCCTTAAAAATCCTTTAGTAGTTCTACCGCAATTGTTCTTTTTTTTTTTAAATCACCTACTGTTTTACCTCCTTAATGGTTGACTTTCCAGAAATGCTGAAACTCTTATTTTTTATTTTCTTACCGAAAAACCAAATACCAGTTTTCGTAGATCTAGCTTCAAAATTCCGTTAGTAGCGACATGCTTCCAAAAAGATTTTATCTCCTATTTCACCCCTTTACGAGTGGAATGTCGGACAATCCCTTCTTAAATGACGCCCACAGTATAAGATCCACAGCCTCTCCAAACTTTAAGTTTCTATCCTTAGCGCTTTGGGCTGGGCGATGATGAGTCAGTGATCGGTCTGACACTATTTCATCCCCTTAGGGGTTGACTGCGGCTCTGGAGTTGCTGGCTTCGGTGCCAGCTCCACTCAGGTTGCTATCAGATTGTGGGGCGGTTGGTGGAATTTATGTTGTTTATATAATGTAGAAATTATGCATTCCTCTGCCGTTTAACCATATGTGGGGCGGCAGGTGGAATTAATTGTTATATAAATGTTCCTATTATTTATGCTGTCTTTTGCCATTCTCAACACTGACTCTCTAACTACAATATTGGCAACCAGAAAGTGATTAGCAAAACGTGAAGCCTGTAATTAGAATTCCTAGTGCCCACTTCATCTGAGAAATACACTTATAGCTATAGCTTAAAGCTCTGAGGAATTAGGAAATTGTCTGGGATTCATAATCAAAAACGATCGTGGAAAAAAACGTACGATATATTCTGAAAATCACAGATGAAAAAAAAAAAAAAGAATTCACACAATCTGACTAACAGAGCAGTTCAGAGTCTAATGCGCTGATGCACTATAACTGTCCAAATTAAATGTTTAAGTGAATGCTTGATGATAATGTACATCAAACGCCACGCTAAATAATGGTAGAATGTCTGTCCCGCGAAGGCACGTGAAAATACGACATACGCAAACTGAAGATAGATAATTAAAGTCATCACAGAATTAACACTTCACTCGAAAATGATTTCATGGTTACACGTATCCCGAGTAACTTAATACGGCATCCGAGGCTGTTTATAGCAATGATACCGACGCGACGCGACTCCCGACACAGATGGTGTGCTATTCAGCGTCTGGAGAGAACTGGGGCCTTCCTTCCTCGCGCAGCGTTCTTATATATAAAGCCGCGGTGCGGACGGCTAAGGGAACGCCTGATCAGATCGGCTCTCCCGACTAGCCGCTGGGCTAGTAATGCACCACTTTAAGTTATCGAATAAATGATAGCTACTTTTGCTGATGGCCGATGAAGCTCTCAATTTAAATGTGCATTCAGCACACAGGTAAGTAATCATAATAAAAATCTGATGTGGCTAAGTCAATTATTTTGGGCGAGAGAATTAATTTAATTACACTACACGCAGTAGACGAGCTCTGAACCTGCCCTTTGGAGATACGCTGTCGCTATAGTTTTATTGTCATTCAGTTGAAATTTCTCACATCTTTATGATTATAGCGAATCTCCCTCCTACTTAAATCTAAACATCCTAGCCTTATTTATTAGCCTACTTAATCTATCTTGCTTCCTTAATTTTTAAGACAAAAACCAGAGAATATTGAAATTCAACTAAAATCTTAATTTGTGAGATCCAGAACACTGTTTCTATTAAATTATTATGAAAAAGGAATCTAAATATAAACTTTTAAGTCTCTAGCTCTTTTCTGTTGCGCCAATGATTTTTGCAGAAAAACGTCCAAATTTCAAAAATGGTTAAAGTTATTGAACTGACATTCAACATATATTGATCTAGTATTACTCCTGACATGCTAGAAATGTTTCAGGTTATTTACTTGATTTTTAAAGTATTGCGCAACATTTATGACGTCAGAGCTAGTTACAGCGGACTAGGCTGGCACACAATGGAAAGACTGATGTGAATTTAATACGGCGAGAGTAGGCTGCTTCCCTACAAGATGACTACCGAGGATCTTTCCTGAGGGTAAGAGGCGCCAGGGTGATTGGCCCGCCATCCTCTTCATTCTGGTGTGGCGGTGAAGGAAGGCTGTACTGTACCTGCAATCGGGCCACAATTCGATTACAGGCTGTGGCCACTATTCGATCACACTCTGTGCGCCTTATACTTTATGTACCTTTAGCAGCGTGATGCCCCACGATTAGAACACTAAATTGAGGTGACATGGCTTCAAAATGTTCTTGGTAGGGTTTAGGAGGTATGAGACACCAGATGGCAACACCTGGGTCACGAAATTCGCGTCAGTACAGGCCAGTGGTTGGTCGACGCGGAACTGGTGTCCGATAGCATCCCAGATGGACACCACTGGCTTCAGGTAAGACAAATTTGGTGGCCAAGGTATCAATGTGAGTTCACTGTCACTATCACTGTGGCACTATTCTGTTCTAGTGGCACAGGCAGTTAACCTACTGGAAGATGCCACCGACATCAGGGAAGACATAAAGTATGAAGGTGTGGAGGTGGTCACCTAGTCCACAGCTGTCGTGATTACCACAGCTGTGGTGATTACCACCACAGGTCCGATGGACGCCGTAATGAATGTCCCCCATAACACACTGCCTATGCCACTCTGCGTCTGTGGAGAGGTGAATGAGCAGTCATTCGCCTACATGAGGGCGTTTCTGGACACGACCAGTGACCAAATGAAACGAGAAACGTGATTCCTCCGACCAGGCGACACATTTCCATCGATCCACGGTCCATTGTCGATGATCCCGCTCCCACTGCAACCATAACTGACGATGTTGTTGGATCAACGTGAGGTTAGTCAGTAGTCGTCTGCTGCGGAACCCCACAGTCAACAATGTGCGCTGAGTGGTGTGTTCCAAGACATTAGTGCCTGCAACAGTAGTCTTCTCCGTCGTCAGATCTGCCACAGAACGCTGCCTATCCTGTTTCACAAAGTGATCCCGCCTCCGACTTCATTGTTCTGTGATGAGGTGTGGATGTCCAGCACCCTGTTGCCTACTCATGCCATCACCGTGCTTCAATCATTTTTACATAGGTTTTAACCACAGTAACCGGCGTACAGCCTAGGCCTCTCCTTTCCCGAGATGTTTCCAACGTGCAAGACAATAACAACATATCCTTCGTCAAAGTCGCTTATGTCAGTAGCTTACCCCACCTGAGACTCGTGCCGTTGCGTTACGAGCCCGCGACGGCAGCGGGCAACATTCAGTCATTCGCTGAGCAGCGGCAGTTATGTTTTGGCTTATTAGTGTATCTTCAAAGGCTTTTTAATTCCGTCAGCCGCATTGGGGCATGGAAATGAATCAACGGTAGCAGATGAAAATTTGTGCCGGTCCTCGACTCGAACCTCGATTACCCGGTTAACGCGAGCGGTCGCCTCAACCGCCTCGCCCATTCGAGCACGCTTGCCTTTCGACCTAAATTCGTACTGGCGTAGCGTTACCTACACATGAACCCCCTACTCGCGGTCCTTGATTCCCATAGGAGATCAGTCGTGGTGTGTAGCTGCACTGAAAGAAAAGATCATCGTTCGTCGTCACCATGTACGCTGGTGAGCCAGAACATTATGAGCACCTGCTTAATAACTTGTTTTGCGTCTTTGGAATGAAACACGTCACTGATTTTGCGTATCAGGGTTCAGACAGTTTGTTGGTAGTTTGTGGGATTAGAGGCTGCTGATCTGCATACTCTGTAAAGGACGCCCGATAGCGACCAAGACGGGTTCCATAAGATTTACATCAGGCGAATTACGTCGCCCAGACATCAACGTGAATTCATTGTAATGCTCCTCACACCACTGTAGCATGATTATGGTGTTGGACATCCACACCTCATCCTAGAACACTTGAGGTCGGAGGCAGGCTCGCTTTGTGAAGTAGGATAGGCGGCGATCTGTAGCAGATCTGACGACGGAGAAGACTACTCTTGCAGGCAAAAATGTCTTGAAACACACCATTCAGCGCACGTTGTTGAATATGGGGTTCCAGAGCAGACGACTACATCTACATCTACATCTACATTTATAATCCGCAAGCCACCCAACGGTGTGTGGCGGAGGGCACTTTACGTACCACTGTCATTACCTCCCTTTCCTGTTCCAGTCACGTATAGTTCGCGGGAAGAACGACTGCCGGAAAGCCTCCGTGCGCGCTCGAATCTCTCTAATTTTACATTCGCGATCTCATCGGGAGGTACAATTAGGGGGAAGCAATATTTTCGATACCCCATCCAGAAACGCACCCTCTCGAAGCCTGGACAGCAAGCTACACCGCGATGCAAAGCGCCGCTCTTGCAGAGTCTGCCACTCGAGTTTGCTAAACATCTCCGTAACGCTATCACGGTTACCAAATAACCCTGTGACGAAACGCGCCGCTCTTCTTTGGATCTTCTCTATCTCCTCCGTCAACCCGACCTGGTACGGATCCCACACTGATGAGCAATACTCAAGTATAGGTCGAACAAGTGTTTTGTAAGCCATTTCCTTTGTTGATGGACTACATTTTCTAAGGATTCTCCCAATGAATCTCAACCTGGTACCCGACTTACCACCAATTAATTTTATATGATCATTCCACACACTACTGACTGATCTCACGTTGATTCAACAGCATCGTCAGTTATGGTTGCAGTGGGAGCGGGATCATCGACACTGGACCGTGGATCAATGGAAATGTGTCGCCTGGTGGGAGGAATCAAGTTTCTTTTTACATCTGGTCACTGGTCGTGTCCAGATATGCCCTTATCCAGGCGAATGACTGTTCATTCACCTCTCCACAGACGCAGAGTGGCATGGGCAGTAATGTGTTATGGGGGACATTCATTACGGCATCCATGGGATATCTGGTGGTAACCGTAGGTACCACGACAGCTGTGGACTAGGTGACCACCTCGATACCTTCATGCTTGATGTCTTCCCTGACGGCGGTGGCATCTTCCAGCAGATAAACTGTCTGTGCCACTAGAACAGAATAGTGCCACGGTGGTTTAAGGGCGTGATGGTGAACTCACGTTGATATCTTGGTCACCAAATTTGTCTTACCTGAAGCCAGTGGTGTACATCTGGGATGCTATCGGACACCAGCTCTGCGTCGACTAACCACTGGCCCGTATTTACGTGAATTTCGTGACCCCGGGTGTTGCCATCTGGTGTCTCATACCTCCTAAAACCTACCAAGAACTTTATAAAGCCATGTCACCGCAATTTCGTGTCTTCTAATGGTGGAGCATCACGCTGCTAAAGGTAGATAAAGTGTGTGGCGCACCTTTTCGCTCTAAAATCTCCGTATCTACTTCACTTCTTACTAAAACTGCTTCGCCATCTACATACAACCACAGTCATCGTCTTATTTCTAGAAAATTCTTTCCCTGTCGATTTTACTCTCAGAAGGCTTAGAAACGGCTACAGAGAAATGACAAATAGCATTCCACAAGGGTCTTCCTGCTTTCGCAAAAGCCAGTATGTGCCGCTGATTACGCACTCATTGCAGATATAGACTGATAGCCAAAACATTATGACCACCTGCTTGTAACCTATTGGACGACCTGTGGAACTTTGAAATGACATCCTTCTCCGTTGGGTGGGTACGAGAAGACCTTGGTAGGTTGCCGGGGTATGTGGCCCTAAGTATCTACGCACATGTCAGGCGATTCACGCAAATTACGGGGCAATGGTTTGTGGGGGCGGAGATGGGTCCCGATAGCGTCCCAGATGTGTTTCATCGGCTTCAAATTACGGGAATTTCATGGCCAAAACATCAATCTAAGTTCACTATCATGTGCCTCAAACCACTGTAACACCATTCTGGCCTTGTGACAAGCACTGTTATGCTGCAGGAAGACGCTATCGCGATTGGGTAAGACATCAAGCATGACGGACCACTCGTGGTCCACGAGATTCAAAAATGTTCAAATGTGTGTGAAATCCTATGGGACTTAACTGCTAAGGTCATCAGTCCCTAAGCTTACACACTACTTAACCTAAATTATCCTAAGGACAAACACACACACCCATGCCCCAGGGAGGACTCGAATCTCAGCCGAGACCAGCCGCACAGTCCGTGACTGCAGCGCCCTAGACCGCTCGGCTAATCCCGCGCGGCGGTCCACGAGATTGTTCATGTAGTCCTCAACTCTTATCGTGCCTTCGATTACTACCGTATGTTCCATGCAAGCCGAAGTGAATATTC
Organism: Schistocerca piceifrons; assembly: GCF_021461385.2. Classification (NCBI taxonomy): domain Eukaryota; kingdom Metazoa; phylum Arthropoda; class Insecta; order Orthoptera; family Acrididae; genus Schistocerca; species Schistocerca piceifrons. The sequence goes on from NC_060139.1 coordinate 132,672,596, forward strand.
CTCCTTAGATAACACTGCCTCCATTGGCCTGCGTCCACAGCCTGTGCGGGTTTGAGTAGCCGCAGATGACGGCCAACCCTGACGCGACCATCGCCCTAGTGTAACAAGAGACGTGATTCAACCGACCAGGCGACACACGGTCTAGTCATGATGATTATGTCTCCATTGAAACGGTAACTGTCAATGTCGTTGAGTCAAAATGGGAACACGTAGTACTCGCCTGCTACGGAGCAGCACGTTCAACAATTTACGCTGGCGTGCTCGGAAACATTTTTGGCTATAGCAGAATTATTTTCTGGCGTCAGGTCTGCCACAAATTACCGCCTACCTTACTTCACAGAATAGACAAGTTTCCGATTTCCATGTTCTATGATGAATGAAATGGTTCAAATGGCTTTAAGCACTATGGGACTCAACTTCTGAGGTCATCAGTCCCCTAGAATTTAGACCTACTTAAACCTAACTAACCTAAGGACATCACACACATCCGTGCTCGAGGCAAGATTCGAACCTGCGACCGTAGCGGTCGCGCGGTTCCAGACTGTAGCGCCTAGAACCGCTCGGCCACCCAGGCCGGCTTCTGATGAATCACGGACGTCCAACACCTTGCCGCGTACGCGTTGTGTGGGCGTTCTGCAACCACTTTCCACGATGCTTAGGACGGGACTCGAACAGCCGACCCGCCCGCCGTTGACGCGACGCTCATCCTCAGGTACGAGCCATGAGAATCTACTCCTCGTCAAAGTCGCTGAGTATTCCCTTACTTTTGGAGTATATCGTCGCTTGAATGATTCCACATTAGAGAGCCCTGCCATAATGCTCGTCCGCAGCTCGTGGTCGTGCGGTAGCGTTCTCGCTTCCCGCGCCCGGGTTCCCGGGTTCGATTCCCGGCGGGGTCAGGGATTTTCTCTGCCTCGTGATGATTGGGTGTTGTGTGGTGTCCTTAGGTTAGTTAGGTTTAAGTAGTTCTATGTCCTAGGGGACTGATGACCATAGCTGTTAAGTCTCATAGTGCTCAGAGCCATTTGAACCATTTGAACCATAATGCTCCAGACGTTCTCAATTGGCCAAGGCAGGATTTGACAAGCACGAGGACACGCACTAGAAACTCTCGACGTGTGTGGCTGGGCACTGCAATCGCTCAGATGAATAATGATCTGTCTTCAGTAGTGACATGGGCGAAAAACCTGGGGCTTAAACTAAACGCAAAAAAGACACAAGTAATCTAAATAGCCCATCAGAAATTAAAAAGTTCAGATTTCCGCGAACGGTTGCGTCCTATTCTGCTCGACGGTATTCCCATACCATATCAGAAAACAGTTAAGAACCTGGGTGGAACTTTGGATGAGCATCTCACCTGGGCGGAGAATACAGCCGCAGTGTGCCGGAAGACGTCCGCTTGCCTCTATGCTCTCAAAAAGTTTCGGTACATACTTCCACAGGACTTGAAACGCCAGCTCGTGCAAGCACTCGTTCTACCGAACCTCCGCTATTGTGATGTAATTCAACAAGGCATGAGTAGTGAAAACAAAAGACGGCTAGAACTAACCATGAATGCCTGTGTGCGTTACACCTGCAACACTCGCCGATATGATCGTGCTGGTGGCTCATACTCCCAGCTAGGGTGGCTGCGGCCGGACAAATTGCATGACTACCACACTCTGTGTCTACTTCACCGACTCCTCGTCGCGCAAGCTACCCAGTACCTTGCTTCAGAGATTAAATACCTTTCATGCCATCATAATAGTAACACGAGGTCACTCTTATTTGGTATCCTAACTGTGTCCACTCACAAAACAAAAACTTTTGCAAACTCCTTCTCAGTTGCCGCTGTCCGCCTCTGTAACAAACTGCCCCTTACCTTGCGCAAAATTCAATCCACTGCTGCTTTTAAGAAGAAGTTGAAGTATTTCCTGCTATCATCCTCATACTGTTTTCCACAAAACTAATGCACAAGGGCTATCCTCTCCTCTGTCAAATAGCAAAGCTGGTGTCTCCCATCTTGCTCCTTTCTCTTCTTCCTCTTCGTCTATCTCTGTTAGCCACGCAATCGTCTTTTCCTTTATATTTCCTTAATTATGTTTCGTCATGTCTCTGTTCTTCTCCTCCCTTTACCATCAGTATCACTCATACTCCCTGCTGCTAGTACTCCTACCTAAAATCTGTCTCTTTCATAATGTCTAATTATAACAGTACTTATCATCTACGAATATAAACTCTATATGTACGTATTTTTCCAAGTGTGCCTTTGTAATTGTTTATTTCACTTTTACTTGTACTAGATGTAGTTTAACATGCCTGCTAAAACATATGAATGTAAAATAAGTAGAATGCCTGGTTAGATATAAGAGAGGCCCTGATGGCCCTAATCTTGCCAGGTTAAATACATAAATAAATAAATAAATTATCTTGCTGAAAAGTAATCCCAGGATGGCTTGCCAGAAGGGCAACGGGGCGAAGACTCTCATCGTCGTACTGCTGTGCTGTTATGGTGCCGCAGATGACAACCGAAGGGGTCCTACTATTATATGAAATGGCAGCGCAGATCATCACTCCTGGTTTCGGACAGTATGATAGGCGAAAGTCAAGTCGGTATCCCACCGTTGTCCGGGGTCTGATCATCATGGCTCGGTTCTAAAAGGGACTCACCAATGAAGACAGTTCTATTACAGTCAATGACATTTCAGGCCGAATGGCTCCGACACCACTGCAAACTGGGTTTTCGGTATACAGTCGTTCGTGGCAGTCGGCTCAAGGCGCACCGTGAGCCCAGCCCCTTTCTGTGAGCCGTTTGTTCATTGCCCTGAATGTCACTGAAGCACGATTTGCGCGTCGGGTCGACGGCACTGATGAATCCGAGGCTCTGAGTGCCTCTCCGATTATTGCTCGGTCCTCCGTTCTGTCGTCTCTCTAGTTCCATCACTTCCTTCTTGACGTGGTGTTCGGGCATGGCTGATCCATAGTGCCAACATCGTGGAATAGTACCATCGCTCCTCTTCAAATGTCGAGCGATTCGCCGATTACTCCAACCGGTTTTTTTGAGCCCAATTACACGTCCTCTCAGATGCTGACTTTTGCGTACTTTGTTCTGGCGCCTGTCTGGGAGGCACAGTTATTGTCCAACTGAGTACAAGGAATGAAATTCTCAAACATTCTTGTATGGAACATACGGTAGTAATCGAAGGCACGATAAGAGTTGCGGACTACATGAATAATCTCGTGGACCACGAGTGGTCTGTCATGCTTCATGTCTTACCCAATCGCGATGGCATCTTTCTGTAGCATAACTGTTCTTGTCACAAGGCCAGAATCGTGTTACAGTGGTTTGGGGCACATGATAGTGGAATTAGGTTGATGTTTTGGCCATGAAATTCCCGTAATATGAAGCCGATCAAATACATCTGGGACGCTGTCATGCTTGATGTCTTACCCAATCGCGATGGTATTTTCCGGCAGCATAACTGTTCGTGTCACAAGGCTAGAATCGTGTTACGGTGGTTTGGGGCACATGATAGTGAACTTAGGTTGATGTTTTGGCTACGAAATTCCCGTAATTTGAAGCCGATGAAACACATCTGGGACGCTCTGCGCCCACAAACCATTGCCCCGTAATTTGCGTGAATCGCCTGACATGTCGTCTGTTTACTGTCCGTGCCAGCTGCGCAGTGAAACTGGGGTGCAGCGCCATTCGTCCATCTGCCGTCAAAGTTGCGTTTTCCAACGACACCTATATGAACATCAATTTCTGACCAATTTCCTTAACTTCTTCGTGGTCTTCTGTTTTTTTTATTATTATTTTTTTAAGTGTGCTTTCCTTACCGCAACCTGCGCCTGCAAAGCAATTAGGCAGCCCTCAGTCTCGCGTTATTAATACGTTTGAAAGATGAGCCGCAGTCAGAGACCGTGGTGTTGCCCTTAGCGAGACAGACTGTTTCCGCCTCTTGTGTACGTGCCGTGGGCGAGCCACCGACAGCTGACCACGTCGCACCGCCTGGCCCTTTCCGGCAGCTGGGCAAACAACGAACATCGCCACGTGCACAGCTGCCCGCTGGCTGCCGTCTCCTTCAGTGTTAGCACGGAACACTTCTCAAGTGTCTAAGTCTTTAATGCACCCTGTATGCACAAGCTCCAAACGAATTGCACCTACAAGTTGCAATCTGACGTGAACAAGCAGATACTTCCCTGCTCACACATACAACTGAAGTGTACCATAGATATTTAATCTAGAGAAAATATTCGTTTTTATCTATACAATACGACAGACTTCAGAATCCTAATGGATTCAGCGTAACAAAATCCGGATAAATACAATAGGAGCGGTATCGCGCAATTAAAAAGTTGTCACTACTTCATACCCAACAATATACACTACTGGTCATTAAAATTACTACACCACGAAGATGACGTGCTACAGACGACAGGAAGAAGATGCTATGATATGCAAATGATTGGCTTTTCAGAGCATTCACAAAAGGCTGGCGCCGGTGGCGACACCTACAACGTGCTGACATGAGGATAGTTCCCAACCGATTTCTCAAGCACAAACAGCAGTTGACCGGCGTTGCCTGGTGAAACGTTGTTATGATGCCTCGTGTAAGGAGGAGAAATGCGTACCATCACGTTTCCGACTTTGATAAAGGTCGGATTGCAGCCTATCGCGATTGCGGTTTATCGTATCGCGACATTGCTGCTCGCGTTGGTCGAGATCCAATGACTGTTAGCAGAATATGGAATCGGTGGGTTCATGAGGGTAATATGGAACGCCGAGCTGGATCCCAACGGACTCGTATCACCAGCAGTCGAGATGACAGGCATCTTATCCGCATGGCAGTAACGGATCGTGCAGCCACGTCTCGGTCGCTGAGTCAACAGATGGGGACGTTTGCAAGACAACAACCATCTGCACGAACAGTTCGACGACGTTTGCAGCAGCATGGGCTATCAGCTCGGAGACCATGGCTGCGGTTATCCTTGACGCTGCATCACAGACAGGAGCGCCTGCGATGGTGTATTCGACGACGAACCTCGGTGCACGAATGGCAAAACGTCATTTTCTCGGATGAATCCAGGTTCTGTTTAGAGCATCATGATGGTAGCAGCCGTGTTTGGCGACATCACGGTGAACGCACATTGGAAGCGTGTATTCGTCATCGCCATACTGGCGTATCACCCGGCGTGATGGTATGGGGTGCCATTGGTTACACGTCTCTGTCACCTCTTTTTCGCACTGACGGCACTTTGAACAATGGGCGTTACACTTCAGATGTGTTGGCTCTACCCTTCTTTCGATCCTGCGAAACCGTACATTTCAGCAGGATAATGCATGACCGCATTATGGATACAGAATACGTTGGACTGCTGCCCTGGCCAGCACATTCTCCAGATCTCTCACCAACTGAAAACGTCTGGTCAATGGTGGCGGACCAACTGGCTCGTCACAATACGCCAGTCACTACTCTTGATGAACTGTGGTATCGTGTTGAAGATGCATGGGCAGCTGTACCTGTACACGCCGTCAAAGCTCTGTTTGACTCAATGCCCAGGCGGATCAAGGCCGTTATTACGGCCAGAGATGGTTGTTCTGGGTAATGATTTCCCAGGATCTATGCGCCCAAATTGCGTGAAAATGTAATCACGTGTCAGTTCTAGTATAATATATTTGTCCAATGAATACGTGTTTATCATCTGCATTTCTTCTTGGTGTAGCAATTTTAATGGCCAGTAGTGTATCATCTTTCAAGCATTGACCGTCTTGTCTCATTGCCTCACAGAGGGATAAATGTGAACCGTTACGGCTATTACTGTCTTGTTTTCATTTGACTACCCCTTATAACTGTAACGGAGATTAATGAATGTCGTGAAAGCAACTAAAAATAAATGATACAGTACGGCGAACAGTTAGCTCTGCTGACATACATGTAAAGTCCCTCACAATATCTTCAGCTGATTTCTTAGATCACATTTCCCGTACCTTCAAATGTTCAACAGAGCGCTTCTTACTTATTTTTTGCATCTTATTACAGAACAATAGTGAAATTTCTACCCGCATTCAGCTTTTCAGTGTCAGAAAATACTATGTGCGTGTGCTGAAAAGTTCTCGATCTCGCGCATAGATCGTAGAACTAGTTGCGTTGTCTTTGCTCTCAAGGGGTTGGTTCAGCTTTCGACAGGCTCTGTGTGAAATTGCAAACCATTCCACCAAGTAATTGGCTGTAAGCACCTGTCTGTGAATTTTCAGAAAGGCAGAAAATTGACTGTCATGCAATGACAAAGGTTTTTATTAAAAACAAAGGAAATTCGTTGAAGATTAAAACATCCGTCCCTTCACTGTTGTCCTTTAATTTACATCAGGAGGAATTCTTTTTTCCTATTTTTTAAAAGGGTGAATCACTAACTATTGCCACCTAGAATAACGTCGAAAGTATGATAGTAGGTGAAACGTTTGTGGGACAAAAGTTGCATGGGACAACGGCGGCCATAATACGACGATGGTGTTTTGTTGCTAGATGGGCTCGCTTCAGAGATATGAAGAGCAACCTTTTTTTTTTTTTTAATGGGATGCTATAGTTTGGTACTTATTTTCTGATAGCAGCTATCGAGACGAATCCAATGATGTGTAACAGTAACATCTTTGAAGGTCAACGAAGGTCGCAAAGGTGGCATGAACGTCCATTTACAGAAGATGTTCGAAGGGATGATAATTGGTATAAATGTGGCTGTCCCCCACTCAGACCCCACATCATAGCCACTCTCAACACTGTGCTGTCTGTTGTTAGGTGAACCAACTGCGAGCTATTCCCCATATTCCTTAATGGTCCAACTTCTGGAGCAATATTCTGTAAATTAATTTAAACAAGGTTGTGAAAGCGTACAAAGTGATCCACGTGAAGTACGTGTGAAAAGTCCAATCGCAACAGACTTCGTTGAAAAGGCGCATGGTGTGACCTCGGGAGATCGTGGTGTGACCTCGGGAGATCGGTGTATGAAGGCGCAAGAAACAGCCGAGATTTTAGGGATTGCAGATAACGTGTCAGCTACATTTTGCGTGAACAACTCTACATGAAAAAGCTTTATGCAAGATAGCTGCCGCAGTTTCTCAAGGCGTATCAGACATGAATTCGCATGACAATCTCCGAAGAGTGTTCGGTGCGTTTTCATAATAACAAAAGCGATATCCTGTTTCGGCATATGGCAATAGATGAAACATGAATTCACCGCTACATACTTCAGTCAAAAGAACAATGGAAACACAATGTACAAGCTCGAAAGAAGTCAAAGGCAATGTCATCAGCAATAAAGGTCGTAACACTGGTGTTTTGGGTTGCGAAAAATACCTTCTCGAGTGACTGTCTTCAGAAAGCTGAAAGAACAACAGGAGATTATTACTCTAACATTCTGACGCATATAGATACAAAAACTGAAGAAAAGAGACCTGGTATGCAAAAGAAAATAACCATCGTTCATAAGACGATGCACTGGTCCACAAAAGTGTCTTGACAGTGAAGAAATTGAGGGATCTGCATTATGAAGTGTTGGAAAATCCAACCTATTCCCCAAATTTGGCTCCCTTATACTTCCATCTCTTATACTTCTGTCTCTTCACAAAACTCAAAGTCTTCCTTTTGGGACAATGTTTTTCGTTCAACCAAGAGATGAGAGTTATAGCAACAGCGATGGAATAACGTCAGTACACTGCTGCTGCATGAAGTTGAACTGTGGCAGGCGATTTCACAGACCTTTTTCAGTTAATATGAGGATGATTCAGTAATTCGTGGGTGATAACAGAGTGAAATCTAACAGCAATGTTTTTGGTCCCCGCGTAATGCCAAGCACCGGCACGCCGCTCGGGAACGTTAGAGCAGAGAGGGCTGTGAAGGAGACGTCTCTAAGACGACAACGCGATGGTAGCGCCCTTGACACGAAGAGGACATAACCGCCGCGCTGCCTGGCCACGGCCTATTTGAGACTAGCCAGTTCTGTGACTTTCACAGCAGCATCAAGAATAGGCATTTGTATAGGAGCGACCTAGGAACTGTATTCCTTCACTTGTATAGGACTTGGATATACTTAAGAGACTCGTTATTTATCTATCGCCCTTTGCTTGCGCCACATCTGTATTTCACCAAACTAACTGCAATCATTTCCTTTCATAATAAACTTCATTAATACGATTTGCTTGAATTGTTGTCTAGCGATCTGAGTAAGCAGGTTTCCTAGGCACCCCATATTTGACGAATAGGCAGTTTTGTTTAACAGTAACTGATCACAGTGACTATTCTTACTGAACTCTTTCAAGCTTCGATTCCTCTCATGTTTTCTGGATGATTTCTGTTTGCACTGAAAGGCATGGAGCGCTGGATTTGGGACAGACGGGGTAATGAATGTAGCGAAAGAAACGGCCTTTTTTCAATCAACCCAGGCTGAGGTGTTTGTTTCAAGAAGTCGGAACACAGAGGCCAGCCGAGGGGAGTAGCAGACCATTGTGCGTTTTACAACTGGGGCCTATCCAGAGGCCGAAGTGTGGATGGGAGGCGAATCTAGCACCAGGAGAGCTGCTCTTTCTCAGGTTTTGCAGAGGGCCTTTCGAAGACAGGCATGGTTTTCGAAAGAAACACGGTTTGCCAAAAATAATGGCCTTGCCTCATGAGGAATTTTCTCAGCTTTCTAATTTCTGAGGTCCTTTGATGTGAGGGTAGTTGCTGGGCATGAAAATACTCCATTGGTAAATTTATCAGTGACGTCACAGAGACAAAGCTGAAACGGCAGTCTTTTTTAGATGTAGAAGGGTGTTGTGTAATGTGATTGGCATTCTGTGCCTATACTTTGTCTTCATGGGATTTTGTGTGCTTGAAAGAACCCCACTGTTGGGCAGCTGTGTATGCATTTTCTGCTATTGGCAGGCAGGTACAGCTTGATGGGAAGAAACAGTCGCGCGTCAGATTATTAGAGAGTCGGTGGCTAGATGCGAAGGAGACAGGATCAGAGTCAGTTGCTAGACGCGCTAGACAGGGTCTCTCTAAATACAGTTCGCTCGGAGATGTGGAGCTATGTGCATATCAGTAACGTATGTCGGAGATGGTCAGCGATGCGCATCTTAACAGACGAGGGGGTTCCAGAGTTGTTGCAATGATGGTGCGACATTCGGCCTCTGCCGCAGAGCCATTCACACGACGGCGGCGTTCTGCACAGCTCTAGGTGAATGACTACGGTGAGCATAGTTAGCAGCACTGTCATGGTAGGGCATTTTCTTTCGCTGCACTTCTGTAAATCAGTACGATCAGATGTCTTCAGTTCAGCATTGCTGTGGTGACTGTATGGGGTTTCAATTACTGTCTGGTCAACAGCCACTGTCTTTTTTTTTTGGGGGGGGGGGGGAGCTAATAAGATTCGAGAGTACTGTAGTGGCACTATCGTTTGGGATAGGAAAAACAGTGAGTTACGCTCACCAGCAGCTACGAAGTAAAATAGAGGCTACAGGGGCGTAGAACCGCTGGAAAAAGTACACACAGTGGTTTGCATGGTGCAAGTCACAGGCAGAAGGGGCCCACTGGCCAACCTAAGTGTTATGAGTACGTGGCGCAGAGTGGCGCGTTTAGCAAAACAGAGGTGCACAGCCACCTAGAAATAGGTGCCGGTTCACTAACAAAGCATAATAGTGTGGCAGCTCTCCTGGATGGCGGGGCATGTCACACCACTGGCTACACGCAATAGCAGATGGGGTGCTAGGTTTCCAGACCACGGCAGGTCGCTGGTTCGACCCTCTGAGGCCAACGCATCCTGACGTCACGGCCACACAAGGTCGACACACAGCGGGACATTGCACGGGTCGCTGAGGCAGCTGTTCCACGCCAAGCCCTTTCGCAGACAGCGAAGTGGTATCCACAGCATTGCGAGACCCGGTGATGCAGACTAAGGGGAATGCGGCACTGTAGTTGGAAAAAATAGATCAGTTGGAAAGCTCGGACGAGTTTTAATACGGTGCCTTCTACCTCTTCCCGCTACATTTGGTGTTGCTGTTACATTCAGTGTCAGAAGTTGCTGCTACAGTACATTTCAGAACGCCAGTGGCGCCTTTTTTCCTTGGTTCAAGTAACGCTGCAAATCAATACATCCATTAGTTTGAGTTTGCATAAGCAACTGATAAAGAATTTCACCTCCTATTCAAGATCTCTGCAGTTAATCATGTTTTTATTGAATTAATTACTGTGTTAATTGAGAAACTGTTCCTGTTAAACACGTACACCTCATATTAAATAATTTATCAGCGCAAACCTCCACGTTAGGATCTATAGCTGGGACTTTTAACAACTTGCGTTATCGATTAAATTTGTCAACACTGATTTGTAGCTTAGATCATAAAGATGTGTCCAGCCCTTGTTTGTGGTAAGATTCTATAAGATCATACTGCTGAGGTCATCTGTCCCTAAGTTTACACACTACTTAAACTAACTTACGCTAAGGACAACACACACACTCACGCCCGAGGAAGGACTCGAACCCCCAACGGGGGGAGCTGCGCGGAATGTGCAAGGCGCCCTACACTGCGCCGCTACCCCCCGCCGCTCCAGCCCTTAAGGGAGGTAGGACGTCAAATGGGCTGTCTTGGAGCAGGAGAGACACCACAGGACATTTTAGTTCCCACTGTCTATACTTTTACGAATAAATTCATAAAACTTTGTCAGCATGACCAGGAAGGATTCAGGATTCACACTCATAGCAGTGAAAGTTCAGAAACATTAAAAAATAATTTTTTTTACATGTGAACTTACATCTTTTTTTCACTTACTATCGGCTGCGTTTGTTGCTACAGGTACACGTTTCTTCATAAGTAAGAGAGATTCTTCGATGAATTTTGCACAGCATACAAACCATACTTATAGGTGTATGAAATTCTAGAAATTATTTAATTTATGAAAAAATGAATGTGCTGTTACATTTTAAACTTCATGTTTAGAAAAAACTCAAATTTTATAGTTAATTATCTCAATTATTACCACAGTTTTCAATAGATTTGGAAAATTCTAGAGTTTCATACACCTGTAAGTATGATTTGTATGCTGTGTAAAATTCATCGAAGAATCTCCCTTACTTATGAAGAAAAGTGTACCTACAGCAACAAATGCAGCCAATGGTAAGTGAAAAAGTGTCAACCTTTAAATGCAAAAAAAAATTATTTTCTTATATTTTTGAACTTCCACTGCTATGAGTGTAAATCCTGAATCCTTTCTGGCCATTCTGACAAAGTTTTATGAATTTATTCGTAAAAGTATAGACAGTGGAAATTAAAATGTCCTCTGGTACCTCTCCTGCTCCAAGTCGTCCCGTTTGACGTCCTACCCCCCCTTAATGAGTTTTATAATTAGGGTACATTAAAGACGAAGGGAGTTTCAGAAAGTGAATTAATAGCAAAGGTGATTCTTGAAAACATACTGATTTTCAGAGGCAGGTCCGTAACTTTGCAGACCACACTTGCGCATAGGCGTTTCTAACGGTTGTCACGAGGAGAGAGCTGAGACACTGAACAGAGAAAAAAATTTGTGTCCTTACAGGGACGCTGAGCAGCGGACGCATGTCCAACTCTTAATTACAGGGTTATTACAAATGATTGAAGCGATTTCACAGCTCTACAATAACTTTATTATTTGAGATATTTTCACAATTCTTTGCACACACATACAAAAACTCAAAAAGTTTTTTTAGGCATTCACAAATGTTCGATATGTGCCCCTTTAGTGATTCGGCAGACATCAAGCTGATAATCAAGTTCCTCCCACACTCGGCGCAGCATGTCCCCATCAATGAGTTCGAAAGCATCGTTGATGCGAGCTCGCAGTTCTGGCACGTTTCTCGGTAGAGGAGGTTTAAACACTGAATCATTCACATAACCCCACAGAAAGAAATCGCATGGGGTTAAGTCGGGAGAGCGTGGAGGCCATGACATGAATTGCTGATCATGATCTCCACCACGACCGATCCATCGGTTTTCCAATCTCCTGTTTAAGAAATGCTGAACATCATGATGGAAGTGCGGTGGAGCACCATCCTGTTGAAAGATGAAGTCGGCGCTGTCGGTCTCCAGTTGTGGCATGAGGCAATTTTCCAGTATGTCCAGATACACGTGTCCTGTAACGTTTTTTTCGCAGAATAAAAAGGGGTCGTAAACATTAAACGGTGAGATTGCACAAAACACGTTAACTTTTGGTGAATTGCGAATTTGCTGCACGAATGTGTGAGGATTCTCTACCGCCCAGATTCGCACATTGTGTCTGTTCACTTCACCATTAATAAAAAATGTTGCTTCATCACTGAAAACAAGTTTCGCACTGAACGCATCCTCTTCCATGAGCTGTTGCAACCGCGCCGAAAATTCAAAGCGTTTGACTTTGTCATCGGGTGTCAGGGCTTGTAGCAATTGTAAACGGTAAGGCTTCTGCTTTAGCCTTTTCCGTAAGATTTTCCAAACCGTCGGCTGTGGTACGTTTAGCTCCCTGCTTGCTTTATTCGTCGACTTCCGCGGACTACGCGTGAAACTTGCCCGCACGCGTTCAACCGTTTCTTCGCTCACTGCAGGCCGACCAGTTGATTTCCCCTTACAGAGGCATCCAGAAGCTTTAAACTGCGCATATCATCGCCGAATGGAGTTAGCAGTTGGTGGATCTTTGTTGAACTTCGTCCTGAAGTGTAGTTGCACTGTTATGACTGACTGATGTGAGTGCATTCCAAGCACGACATACGCTTTCTCGGCTCCTGTCGCCATTTTGTCTCACTGTGTTCTCGAGCGCTCTGGCGGCAGAAACCTGAAGTGCGGCTTCAGCTGAACAAAACTTTATGAGTTTTTCTACGCATCTGTAGTGTGTCGTGACCATATGTCAATGAATGGAGCTACACTGAATTTATGAAATCGCTTCAATAACTTGTAATAGCCCTGTAGTTTTCTAGGTTAGGGTAACGTTACACACGCAGGGAATTTCACAAAGCGTTTTAATGTTAAGGAAGATTTTTGAAGACACAAATACTCATTTCCACAGTCAGCCAGGCTCACAAATTCTCAGACCACACTGTCGTATAGATGTTTCTGACGTCTGTCACGAGGAGAGAGCCGAGACTCTGAGCAGAGAGAAACGGGCGCACTTACAGGGACACTGAGCGGCGGACGCGGTCGGCCAAACAAGTCGTTAGTGGCCGGTCGCCGGGGCGCGTTCTTCGCGGGGGCGGTGGCGGTGGCGGCCGGCGCCAGCTCTCCTCCGTCCGCCCGGCGCTGCCCCTCCGCCCCCGCGCCCGCTGCCGATTGTTAAATAGCAGTCATCTGTCTCTGACATGTTGTGGTGTGTGCCATCTGCATTAGAGCATTGTCGGGCGCGGCCATTGTCAGCGCCCGGACAGAGAGGGTGCGCCAAGCCGCGCCGGGACAACAGAAGAAGAGGAAGAAGAAAGCGTGGGCGGCGGGGGCGGCGGGGCGTCGGGGGCGGCGCCAATTGTGCTGCGCGCCCCGGCAGCCTCTTCCGAGCGGACGCCGAGAGCACGACCGGCGCCCGGGGCCAAACAAAGCCGTCCCGCTACAGCTCATCCTATCGTGCCCCTATTATTTCATAGACCCGGGTGGCGCTGCACCGCACACCGAATACCAGAGTGCTGCACAGTATTCGAACTCTCCAGCATCTGATTGAAAATACACTGGTGGAAAATGGAAAACGAACGACTCTATAGACGTGGCGTAGAAGAACCACACTTCCCTGGGATGGCTATGATTCAGAGCACCTTGCTGTGGACGGAGTAGGAACCGTGTTCTATGCATCTACGAGAGCTATTCGCAAATTAAGTTCTGCTAAAAATACTCGGTCCGTACCACCATACCTGAAAATGTTGAAAGCAAAGAGCTTGCAGCAGAAGAGATTTGTTTCAAAGCTTCGGAGATTAAAAAGTGCTCATAACTTTTAAGATGTGGATTTTCTAGCCCAGGTTCACTAGATTTTATCTTTTTCTTTTTTTCCTTTTTTGCTCTGTTTTATCGTTCCTGTCATATCTCTGAATACTGACCATTCCTCCTGGGACACTATATACTGCTTAAAGCAAGAATTTTTAACTATTTTTCGACATAACTTCCTCCTACATCACGGCACATGTCATATCGAGGGACCAGTTTTTCAGTATTCAAACTATAGAATTCTGCCACCTGTGAGCTAACCCATTCTTTGGCACTCTCTTTTCACTCTTCACCTGCAAACTTCTGTGATCCTAACCATTTGTTCATCTTCGGAAACTGCTAAAAATAACTAGGTGACAAACGAGGGCCGCACCGAGGATGATAAAACAATTCAGAGTCTAAATTTTTAAACAATGTCTGTATCCCTGTATCAATATATAGCTTAGCATTATCATCTACAAAAACGATCCCAGGAATCAACATCTCATGTATTTTATTCTGTATAGTTCACAGCATATTTTGAAGTTCGTTGTGTTGCCTCTTTCCATAATATCAACGAATTCCTCCGGCGAGAGCGGCCACGCAATCCGCGACATGGCACCTCAAACCTCACGGCCACTCCGTGCGGCACTAAATAACTACATATTTACATATCCTTATGACTAGCTGAAGAAATGCAGTTAATTATCATCAAGTTTCATAACAATGACTTTTAAATGGACAGTGTTAGAACATGATACATGTTGTTAATTTGACACTGTAAGTATCGTAAATATCGACATTGTATGGTACACTACTTTTTTCACCCCTTTTTTGTTTTATGAGGTTTTCTTCTAGTAGTCGTGATTTTAATTTGATTGATGTTTTGTTTATACGACTATTTCTTTTGCGGTACTCTGGTCAGAGACTACTGACTTTAAACTCCTATATTTGTAAGTTACTGGCTGTACTGACATAACCTGTGTAAATTAATCGCTTGCCTGCTTCTCTTTAACCGAGCGAGGTGGCGCAGTGGTAGCACACTGGACTCGCATTCGGGACGACGACGGTTCAATCCCGTGTCCGGCCATCCTGATTTAGGTTTTCCGTGATTTCCCTAAATCGCTCCAGGCAAATGCTGGGATGGTTCCTTTGAAAGGGCACGGCCGACTTCCTTCCCCATCCTTCCCTAATCCGATGAGACCGATGACCTCGCTGTTTGGTCTCTTCCCCCCAAACAATCCAAAATCCTGCTTCTCTTTATCCGAGTGAACCTTACTGAAACTGTCCACCAAAACTTCTTAAAAATGGTTATCAAACAAATTAATTCTAACTTAAACTCGTATACCGTGCAAAACTCTGACCATACTGAATTATATAAGACTTGCTCAACACTGCCTGCAAATTTAAACCAACTGTTTCTATAAAAGTGAAATGTTACCCTGAATGGAACTTGACTTCTGAAATAAATGCGCAGCTGAAATTACAATTAATTTCCTGGCCGAAAACTGTATTTTCACTTATCTTGTGACTCGACAAACATTTTTGCAGATTTCTCGGAAGCAGCGCGCAGCATACAGCAGCAAAGCAACATTAAGAACAACGACTGAAAATTCCGTAGCACAAGGTGCAATGAGCGTACATACATAATAAACTGAATGAGGGTTGGGAACGTTAACGGGTAAGAAATGACTTCTGACCATATTCAAATGAAACTATATTCAAACGTAATGCCTTGAAAATAAACTGAATGTTCACAGTAATATTTACATAACATGACTTTAAGAAATAACTTTAAGTAAGGAGAATTTCATCTTCCTATCGGAGCAATCCATATATTTATTTATTTATTTAGCGTATGGCTATACGTGCAACATTAATACAT
This sequence comes from Schistocerca piceifrons, assembly GCF_021461385.2. Taxonomy (NCBI): domain Eukaryota; kingdom Metazoa; phylum Arthropoda; class Insecta; order Orthoptera; family Acrididae; genus Schistocerca; species Schistocerca piceifrons. The sequence continues at coordinate 132,688,384 of NC_060139.1, forward strand.
CAAGTGTTAAACACTAAAACCTTATAACAATCATAAATATAATTTATGTTTATATTGGTCAGTTAAAAGGTTATATCGAGGTTTGAGATCCATTCTAGCGCCGATGGGGATGCCTCCAGGAAGTCGGACCAGTTCCCTGCATATGCTCGCAAGGAGCATTCACCATGGATGTGTTGGATCGTCTGTCTAGGGGCTCCGCAGTCGCATTCTGGTGACATCGCTCTTCCCCATTTGTGTAGTGAATCCGCACACCTACCATGTCCAGTACGTATTCGATTTAATGCGGACCATGTTTTCCGTGTTAGTTCCATTCCAGAGATGTTGCAGTTATAGCTCTCAAACCAGGTCTGTAGTTGGTCATTTGTCTTTTGGTTCCAATCTAGTCTCCATTGTTTCATGTGGTCATAGTTATTATTTTGAAGCTGCTCAGCTGTGCGTATGGGTGGCTTTCTTGATTTCAATCGAGTGTGTCGCAGTTGTGAGAATTCTTCTTTAATTGGTAGTTCTGGTTTTGTCTCAATCTTTCCGAATTCGTGCAGTAGGGCCGCTTTTCTACGCAGGTCCGGGGGCAGGATATTACATAGCACCGGTAACCAGTACGTGGGCGTTGATTTAACAGTTCCAGAAATCAACCTCATTGTGTTATTTAATTGCCTGTCAATAAGTTTGGTGTGACAGCTATTAATCCAGACTGGAGCGCAGTACTCAGCCACAGAGAACACTAAGACGATAGACGAGGTGCGTAATGTTTTTGCGTTAGCTCCCCAAGTAGTACCGCTAAGTTTTTGGATGATGTTATTCCGTGTTCCAATTTTTGCAGTGGTGTTCTCCAGATGTTTTCGGTAAGAAAGAGTGCGATCCAATGTTATACCTAAGTACTTTGGAAACTTATTATGTTTGAGGTTGGTGTTTCCGAGTTTTATGTTAATAATTTCATTTGCCATTTTGTTATTAAGATAGAAGGTAGATACTTCAGTTTCGTTAGGGTTTGGCTTGAGTCTCCATTTCTTGAAATAATTGTATAGTATTTCAACGTCATTATTAAGGACTTCCTCTGTATTGAAGAGATACTTGTCTCTGGTAGCCAGTGCTATGTCATCCGCATAGCAAAATTTTCTTGATTTTGTGTTTGGGAGATCTGCTATATAGAGGTTAAACAGAAGAGGGGCCAATTCGGAGCCTTGCGGAAGCCCGTTGTTAATAAGTTTTGTTTTGCTTGTCTTTCCGTTTAGGGTGACCTGGAAGGTTCTGTTACTCTGCATATTACGTATTAAGGATGTTAGAATCTGGCAAGGAATCACTCTTAAGAGTTTGTAAATTATTCCATCTCTCCAAGCAGTATCATATGCAGATGTTAAGTCTAGAAATACAGCACTTGTTTTCAATTTCTGTTGAAAGCCAGCCTCTATGTAGGATGTTAATGCCAGAACTTGGTCACAGCAACTACGGCCAGGTCTGGAGCCTGCCTGTTCTATAGGTAAGTTCTCCATAATAATGTCGCTGATTCGATTATGGACGCAATCCATATAATAGTCCTACTATACGAGCTTCGTTACTATAATCTCAATAACACAAATCAATGCTACACATTTGCGTGCTTACCGCAATCTCTCAACATCCCAGAAAAAACTTACAAATAATCTCATTAATTTACACCTACATAATTGCATCACAAATATTCATACTCCAATTTCATCAGTCTCATATCACATATATAAAGAAAATTTTCAAAATACATCTTCTACTCATCACTGCTCAACTTGAAATCTGAGTAACTTTGCTGGTGCTCTCTGGACTAGGCGGTATAGCAACACAAGGATATTGTAGCATTTGAAAAGATTACTCAGCTACATGGTTTTGCTCTGTGTGAGCTATGCAAATCGATATTTACATAAGAAACAGAATTTACCAAAATAATGTGCATACTTCATAACTGATAACAGGATCGTTTGCTGTCTTGATACTGTACATTTCAAGTTATGCCAGGTCTATGTCTGTGCATAGCCTTCGGCTGTCGAACTTCACTTACCCCACCACACAGTTATCGTTCACAGTGGAGCCCCCACCACCCGCATTACTCCTCCCCAACAACGCCATCTGTACAGCTACGGGCCAAGTTATGTCGTGCGCACACACTCTTAGGTATATTACGGTTGTTATTGTTTACAGTGATTCGACGCCAGTTGTGTAACCGAACAGTAGTGGCTTTCTACACCTATTTACGAGCAGTACCTTACGTTTATTTACGCTCATGATTAACTGCGTGTCCGGCACGAATCGTCGGTCTTTTGCAGATCTTCTACAGCTAACACGAGTATTGTGCAATTCATAATTAAATGCTTGGCATAGGTTTCCTCGAACTACTTTCAAGCTATTTCTCTACCTTCCCACTCACGAGTGCTTGGGAAAAAACGAACACATAAGTCTTTCTGTGCGAGCACTGATTTCTCTTATTTTGTTACGATTATCGTTCCTCCCTATGTAGGCGGACGCCAACATTTTCACACTCTGAGAAAAAAGTTGGTGATATCATGAGAATATCCTGCTGCATCGAGAAACACCTTCGTTTTCAATTACCACCCTAATTCGCGTATTACAACATGGCACTCTCTAAACCGATTTTGCGGTAGTACAAAACTAGCTTTCTTCTTTGATCTTTTTCGACGTTCTTCCAATTCTATCTGATGCGGATCTCACATCGCGCAGCAGTACTCCAGAAGAGAGTAATGTAAGCAATTTCTTTAGCAGACCTGTTGCGGTTGTTAAGTGCTCTGCCAAGAAATCCCAGTCTTTGGTTTCCTTTCCCCAAAATACACTGAAGCCTCAAAGAAACTGGTACAGGCATGTGTATTCAAATACAGAGATGTGTACACAGGCAGAATACGGCGGTACGGTTGGCAACGCTTATATAAGGCAACAAGTGTCTGGCGCAGTTGTTAGATCGGTTACTGCTGCTACAATGGCAAGTTATCAAGATATAAGTCAATCTGAACGTGGTGTTATAGTCGGCGCACGAGCGATGGGACACAGCATCTCCGAGGTAGCGATGAAGTGGGGATTTTCCCGTACGACCATTGCACGAGTGTATCTGAATATCAGGAATCCGGTAAAACATCAAATCTCCGACCTCGCTGCTGCCGAAGAAAGATCTTGCAAGAACGGGACCAACGACTACCGAAGAGAATGTTTCAACATTACTGAAGTGCAACGCTTCCGCAAATTGCTGCAGATTTCAATTCTGGGCCATCAACAACTGTCAGTGTGTGAACCATTCAACGAAACATCATCGATATGGACTTTCGAAGCCGAAGGCCCTCTCGTGTACCCTTGGCAACTGCCAAGGCACAAAGCTTTACGCCTCGCCTGAGCCTGTCAACACCGACATTGGACTGTTGATGACTGGAAACATGTTGCCTGGTCGGACGAGTCTCGTTTCAGAGTGTATAGAGCGGATAGACTGTACAGGTATGGAGACAACTTCATAAATCCATGGACCCTGCATGTCAGCAGGAGGCAGTTCAAGCTAGTGGAGGCTCTGTAATGGTGTGGGGCGTGTGCACTTGGAGTGAAATGGGACCCCTGATACGTCTAGATACGACTCTGATAGGTGACACGTACGTAAGCACGCTGTCTGATTACCTGCATCCATTCGTGTCTATTGTGCATTCCGACGGACTTCGGTAAATCCAGCAGGACAATGCCACACCCCACTCGTCCAGAATTGCTATAGAGTGGCTCCAGGAACAGACTTCTGAGTTTAAACACTTCCGCTGGCCACCAGACTCCCCAGACATGAACATCATTGAGCATATCTGGGATGCCTTGCAACATGCTGTTGAGAAGAGATCTCCACTCGCTCGTAGTCTTACGGATTTATGGACAGCCCTTCAGCACTACTTCAGACGTTAGCCGAGTTCATGCCACGTCGTGTTGCGGCACTTCTGCGTGCTCCATAAGCACTGAACTGAATTTACGGTCTTTAGATTTGTGTGATTTATCGTACAACTGAGAATTGGAATATTTCTTTCAGGATGACTTCACACTTTTCATTATTTAGAGTCAACTGACACTTTTCGCACGATATAGATATCTTGTCTGAATCGTTTTGGGATTTGTTTTGATCATCTGACGACTTTATAAGTCGGCAAATGACACCATTTTCTGGAAACAGACTGAGAGGGCTGCTCAGACTGTCTCCTAAATCTTTTATGTAGATCAGGAACAGGAGAGGGCCTATAACACTTCCTTGGTCAACACCAGGTATTAGTTCCGTTTTGGTCGATGACTTTCCGTCACTTGCTACGAACTGTGGACATTCTGACAGGAAATCACGAATCCAGTCGCATAACTGAGGCAATACTCCATAGACACGCAATTTGATTAAAAGTCGCTTGTGGGGGAACGGTGTCAAAAACATTCCGAAAATATAAAAATATATAATCAATTTGACATTCCCTGTCGATAGCGCTCATTACTTCGTGGGAATAAAGAGCTTGTTGAGTTTGACAGGAACGATATTTTCTGAATCCGTGCTGGCTGTTTTTCAACAAATCATTTACTTCGAGGTAACTAATAATGTTCCAAATTTCTACTGCAAATGATCGTTAGCGATATGGATATGTAATTCAGCGGAGTACTCCTACTTCCTTTCTTGGGTGTTGGTGTAACCTGAGAAACTTTCCTGTTTTTAGGTACAGATCTTTCGACGAGCGAGCAGTTATAGATGTTTGCTAAGTATGGGAACCTGACTGGTGGTACAGTATGGACTGGAGCCCTTGCCTTGATTTGATTTAATTTCCTTCGCTATACCAAGAATATCTACCTCTAAGTTACCGATGTTGGTAGTTGTCGATGGCTCGAATTCTGGAATATTTATTCAGTCTTCTTCGGTGAAGGTATTTCCTAAAACTGTGTTTAGTATCTCCGCTTTTCGCTTCAGTCTTCTGGCGCTGAAATCTTTCAACATACAGCAGCTTCGCTCGGGAATAGCTTCTCAGAGCCTCCAAAGTTACCTACCAGATCGTTAATAGTGGGGGCACCAGGAGGAATGGTCAGTATCCGGAAATATGATAGGAATGATCTTTCGAAGCAAAAAAAGTATAGTAAACGTGGGCTCTAAAATGAATTATTTACGAGCTATGAGCCCTGCTTCATCTTCGATACTGTGAAACAAATGTCTTCTGTTGCAGGCTCTTTGCTTTCCGTATTTTGACAGGTGATAGTATGAACCAAACCAAGAAATAAAATCCTCGACATGTGAAGTGTTAACAACAGAAATGACTCGTTCTACTTTAATAGGAATTTTCATACGGTAATGTAAAAACATATACTGGAGAAAGAGACAGAGGTGAAAGTGAACATCTATACCATTTCGTATCAAGTCACGCTCAAGAAGCAGCTGAAGCACTTCCTGGCATCAGCAGAATAATTTAGACCGTCACTCTCATTACAACCAAAGCCCGCATTCCATATCTATCATACACTCAGGTGACAAAAGTCATGGGATAGCGATAAGCATATATACAAATGACGGTAGTACGACCTACACAGGGTATAAAGGGCAATAAATTGGCGGAGCTGTCATTTGTACTCTGGTGATTCATATGGAAAGGTTTCCGATGTGATTATAGCCGCACGAAGGGAATTATCAGACTTTGAACGTGGAATGGTAGTTGGAGATAGACGCTTGGAACAGTCCATTTCGGAAATCGTTAGGGAATTCATCCGAGATCCACAATGTCAAGAGTGTGCCGGTAATGCCAAATTTCTGGCATTACCTCTCAGAACGGACAATAGAGCGACAGGCGACCTTCACTTAACGACCAAGAACAGCGGCGTTTGCGTAGAGTTGACAGTGCTAACAGGCAAGCAGCACAGCGCGAGATAATCGCAGAAATCAATGTGCGACGTATGACGAACGTATCCGTTAGGACAGTGCGTCGAAATGTGGCGTTAATGGGCAATGGCAGGAGACGACCGACACGAGTGCCTTTCCTAACACTACGACATCGCCTGCAGCGCCTTTCCTGGGTTCGTGACTATATCGGTTGGATCCTGGACGACTGGAAAACCGTGACCTGGTCACATAAGTCTCGATTTCAGTTGGTAAGAGCTAATGGTAGGTTTCGAATGTGGCGCACACCCCACGAAAGCATAGACATCGGTTGTCAATAGGCACCGTAAAAACTAGTGGAGGAGCCGTAATAGTGTGGGATGTGTTTACATGGAATAAACTGGGTCCTCTGGTCCAACTGAACCGATCATTGGTTGGAAATGGTTATGTTCGGCTAGTAGGAGACTATTTGGGGCCCTTCATGGACTTCATGTTGCAAAACAACGATGGAATTTTTTTTTGGGTGACAATGCTGCATGTCACCGAGCCTCAGTTGCTTGCGATTGGTTTGAAGAACATTGTGGACAATTCGAGCGAATGATTCGGCCACCCAGATCGCCCGACATGAATACCATCGCACATTTATGTCCCGTAATCAAGACGTCAGTTCGTGTACAATATCCTCCACGGGCAGCACTTGCTCAATTATGGACAGCGATAGAGGCGACATGGCTCAGTATTTCTGCAGGGGACTTCCAACGACGTGTTGAGTCCAAGCCCTGTCAAGTTGCTGCACTACAAGAAGGCCCAACACGGTGTTAGGAGGAATACCATTACTTTTGTAACCTTAGTATAATTATGTCATTAACAGAAAACGAACCTTTCAGTCGGCACCGGAGTGTTCGTTTTTCCAAACATCCTGGCAGATTAAAACTGTCATAGACGGAACTGGGAATCTTGCCTTCCGAGGGCAGTGCTCTTACCCACTGAGCTATCCACGTACGACTCACGATCCGCCATCACAGCATCAATTTTGCCAGTATACTTCTACCTCATCATTATTATTACATTTATTATATTGTTGTATACAGTCAAGTCTACTCCAGGTTAGTTCTACTTTCTTTAGGAATAGTGAGCCTATACTTTAGGCAACATATGCGTTGCTACACACAGTAATAACTTAAATCTTGTATTTCACAGTTTTGGGATTCTGAACAGAGAGCTCTTCAGATTATGTGGTGTTGATGTCGGGGTATCAGTCGTGGCAGGGATAACATCAGTTTCCACATTCGACTGACTTCGATGCTTATATCCTTTAGGTGAGTGGTCTCTAAAGTGGTTGCTTAGTGGTTGTTGGATAGACCTGGCATTCCTACATGTTTGCCAACGAAGATGAGCATATTATAATGTGGCACTTGAGATATTCACTCTACGCCAAGTTAGTGTTGGCGCGTATTACGCGCATTGTGGTCGCAGAGTACACTCCACAAAGACGACAATATCGTCTTTTGTGGTTTTCGCTATAACTTTACAGTAGTTCTTCGTCCACCAGCCCCCATCTTGCGCAAGAGCTTCTAGCCCATTATTATTATTGTTATAATTGTTAATTATTATTAATAATAGTAGCACAGGTAGTTCGTTTTGTTGTATGGCTGTTACTATTTCTCCTTTTTTATCTTCTGTGCTATTAAGTGCGCTACATGTAATTGTCAATCTTATCTTTTCTGATAAGCAATATTTTTCTTTGGCTGACATTGTGGGAGGTTAGTTTTATCAGTTGAAAAAATCGTATAAATTGGTAACGAGATAAGGAAAACCGCAGATACTGCAACTACACCAATCCAGATTACTTTGAAAATCACCCTCCAATTTATAAGCCCTACATTTTACTTCATTCTAGTTACTGTTGTTTCACGCTACGCCACACAAAATTATTATCATACTTGCTGTATGAGCGTAGTTTAATAAACACACTTCTTTGACTTTCAGTTTACTATCATCATGTGTCTCACTTGTGCTATGATACTAGTTTTTAAGACCATATTATCTTTTTCATTCACACCCTCGACACTACATCAGTATTTTTCCCGATTAATTTTCCTTCCCTAATCAATTACTGTAATTTGTCATGTAGTTGATTCGTTCAGTGTGCCATATATTGTATTATGTCTAACCTAAATAGCTACTACTTCACATTTTTATCGAAATTATTCTGCTCACTTGATTCTTATACTGAACTTTAATAATTGGAATCTCTAGACAGTCAGTTGAGAGACTCTTTAGATGTACTTCATTTGAAACATTTGATCTCACAAAATTCACAGGCACACGTTCACTGTAAGACAAATAAATAATAAAAAAACGATGCACCACGGAGGAATAATCGCGATTGGACGGAAATCGATAAATGTGATGTACATGTAAGACAAACAAATGATTACAATTTCAGATAAGTTGGATGATTTATTCGAGAGAAAGAGCTTCACAAATTGAGCAAGTCAATAACGCATAGGTCCATCTATGGCTCTTACGCAAGCAGTTTTGCTTGGGGTTAATTGACAGAGCTGTTGGATTTCTTCTTGAGGAATGTTATACCAAATTCTGTCCAATTGGCGCGTTAGATAGACAAACTCCCGAGCTGGTTGGAGGGCCCTGCCCTTAATGCACCAAACGTTCTCAGTTGAGAAGATATCCGGCAAGCTTGCTGTCCAAAGTAGGATTTGGCATGCACGAAGACAAGCAGTGGAGACTCTCTCCATATGCGGGAGGCCATTATTTTCTGAAATGTAAGTCCAGGATGGCTTGCTGTCAAGGGCAGTAAGGTGTGGCGTAGATGTCTTCAATAGTCATTGAGCCGAGCGTGTTGGCCGAGCGGTTCTAGGCGCTTCAGTCCGGAACCACCTGGCTGTTACGGTCGCTGGTTCGAATCCTACCTCGGGCATGGATGTGTGTGATGTCCTTAGTTTGGTTAGGTTTAAATAGCTCTAAGTTTAGGGGACTGATGACCTCAGATGTTAAGTCCCATAGTGCTTAGAGCCATTTTTGATAGTCATTGAGACTCAGTTCGAAGCGGGACTCAACACTGAAGACAATTTTACGCCAGTCAATGAGATTCGAGGCCGAAGATGCGTCTGGAGACCCGCCCCCCCCCCCCCGGATAGTGATGGGATATCAACCTGACTGTCACACACCATACTGCCCAACAACCAGGAGTGATGGTCTGGTGTCCTACATCGTTTCATAGCAGGATCCCTTTGGTTGTCATCCACGATGGTGTTACAGCACAGCGGTACGTTGACGATATTTTACGCCCCGTTTTGCTGCCCTTCATGGCAAACCATCCTGGGCTTACATTTCAGCAAGATAATACCCGCCCGCACACGGTGAGAGTTTCGTCTGCTATTCTTCGTGCTTACCAAACCTTACCTCGGACAGAAAGGCCGTCGGATGTCTTCTCAACTGTTTGGAGCATTATTGGTAGCACCCTGCAACCATCTTGGGATTTTGACGATCTATCGCGCCAACTGGACAGAATTTGGCACTATATCCCTCAGGAGAACATCTAACAACTCTGTCAACTAACGATGAAGCTAAGCCGGATAACTGCTTGCATAAAGGCCGGAGGTGGACCAACGCGTTATTGACTTGCTCAACTTGTGAACGCCTTTCTTTCGAATAAATCATCCAAGATTTACTGAAATTGTAATCATTTGTTTGTCTGTACACGTTCATCACATCTACCGATTTCCGTCCGGTTTAGATAATTTCTTCGTGGTGCTTCATTGTTTTAATGTGTCTTCTAGCCTGCGAGCGGTATCGTAAACCTGCCTCCGCAGAATCGTTTGCAAAATATCGACATCGCCCGCGCCTGTCATCCGATGTGCCAACCGGTCCCTTAACTACTACCTCCCAGCCATAGCTTCGCGAAATTTACTACAATTACCCAAACCCACGCTTGTACTTATTCGTGGCGCAGCAGCATGTAGGTGTACGTCAGACCTACCGATATCCATACCATTCCCATAACTCCTTCGTGGTGTGTCTAGGAAGTGTATTTATCTTTGTACCGTACCCCATGGTGGTCTAAAAGGCTACAACCGGTTAGTCAAATAACGTGTATTGTAGAATATTACCCAAGTGTTACGTGTTTCTCTTTCATAATGCGTAAAATATTCCGCCATGAATCAACGGAACAGTCAGTTAAGGCACATAGGTTATAAATAACGGTTAATCATTTATCGAACCTACCTCGGTCTCTTCGTGTGCTACCTTTATTTATGTGTCAGAGTAATCTGTACTTTGTACATGGAGCGGTGAAAGGAACACGAACCTTTTCACTGATGAAGTCGCCATCCCCGTTAGCCATAGAGCAACTACGAGGATCCATACGCTGCACTTGGACTTAGATATGAGTAGGGCAGGACTTGATATCGTGTCGGATCCTCGTCCGGCGCTGTCTGCGCTGTTATATTTAACGTGTGTGTGCGTGTGTGTGTGTGTGTTCGTGTGTGTGTCGCGTCAGCCGCAGGCTGCCCTAACGAGCAGCTTCTTTCCACGGCAGCTGCTCTCGACCTCAAGGCGTTTCGTTTGAAGATCTCAGCGAAAACGCGACAGGCAGGCTGACATGTTTCGAACCACTCACGTCTTGCATTCGAACTTGGAATACACAGACAGAACTTTACCAAGCTGTTTAGAATCGTAGTCATCACATTTTTTTCTACGTTGTTAGTACGTATGGCTGTCAAATAATTTCTACATTCTCATGAAAGTAGCGGAATCTTCAGCGGTCAGTTTCGTTTCCTCCCTTTGATAGAGATATAAAATTTTCTCCGATTGTCGAAGCTGTAAAAAAGATGCAAATTTTAGCGCAACAAACTCACACGTATTATTAGCTAGAACTATTCCAGAAAAGCATTAGCCAGTATGACACAGGAGAAGGATATATTCATTCCTGAGGCTACACAGCGGAAGTAGATAACCAATATCTATCTCCTGATAGAACGGAGAAGATTACAAAGTGTTTTATATTCTGGGCATCCGCAGCTGTTGAAAGGCATGGTGTAAAGAAGAATTCCGCTGACAGCTGGTAAAACGGTTGTTTTGTTAATATACAAAAGTTACGCGGCCTAAGCCGCATCGACAGGTGCAAACTACATAATAAAGAGTAATACACAGTGTCTCAACTTTATGGATATTAAAATTAATGACGGTGATATCTAAAATCTACTCACAGTGTTAAAAGGTCATAGCTGTACCCATCGCTCCTAGTCAAGATATATTATTTAGTGAACACTGTCTGCTTTATATTGACGAACGAAGGTTGGAAAAGACGCAATCCATTAATTTCGCAAAAAATTCCGGTGGATTGATTTTATAGTTATAGACTCATGTTTGAAAATTTGCCTCCATCTGACACACGAAACAATGACTTATGGTGAGAACATGCTATTTTTTTCTAAAAAAGCCGGACTGGCAAAATAAAAAATAATCACTACAACACGATTATTCGGGGCACAAGGCAAACTACTAATGCTAATTAGAATTGCAAATTACTAAATTGGTGGTCAAATTTGGAAGATGCTACACTACTGTTTTTCGCTGAGTCCTAAAGAAGGATGCAGCATTCTTATCGAACTCTAAATTTTCCAGGTCCATAACGCAATACTTCAAAACTCTAGATATCAGGTCCGTTTTCAAGGATAATATGGTTCAAAACGGCTCTGAGCACTATGGGACTTAACATCTGAGGTAATCAGTCCCCTAGAACTTAGAACTACTTAAACCTAACAAACCAAAGGACATCACACACATCCATGCCCGAGGCAGGATTCGAACCTGTGACCTTAGCAGTCGCGTGGTTCCGCACTGAAGCGCCTAGAACCGCTCGTCCAGCGCAACCGGCCGATAATATGGAAAGAAGGAGGAAATCAATGAAACAAAATAAAAGAAACTAAACTGAGAAATGTAATTCGCGTCTTGTTGTGTTAATGTATTGTTGCATATTCAACAAAGTGGAGAACTGAACAAGAGAGGGGAATGGACATAATATCGTAAGACAGCTACAAAAACGCCATGCTGTCTCCAGCGAAGTACCGCTAAAAGACAGAAGAATAACAGTGTTACAATCTTGCCTGGATCATTCTGTAACAGACCCTTGGTAATTTGGCACTAATTTCCACCCGCAACCACTCAGGTGTTAAACACATGTTAGCGGATTACCTTTGCAAAGTTGGAAAGGTCGCCAAGCAAAATAATTTTAAAATTTTGTAGCTATCTGACTTAGTAGCCGTCTCATAGTTCGCTTTGAAACATCTTCTTCCCAGCCCTAGGAACGTACGATGGACTTGCGAAAATCCAGGGAACTGGGTTCTCATTGTAGTGTTGGAAATTCGCTACAACTGTGTAGATATTCCACTTATTATATTTTAAACTTTAATGTCTGTCCTTTACGCAGTATTCTTTGCAACAGCTGTTATTTCAAGCATTTCATATTTTCAGTTCAAACAATTTTTGCTCTCATCTCTTCGCTAAACATGTAGAAGGAAGTTAACAAAGAGTTCCACCTTTGAGCTGCTTACGTTGACTCTACTTAATAATAACTACATTACAGCCCGCGCCCGGTAATATTGGCGGCAAAACAGAGAAGACAGAAACAAATGAGTGATTTAATATCATATTAGTTTCACTTACAGACTTTTAATGCAGACAGACCTCTGATTTAAAACAACTAATCTTCAGTTGACTGTTTTACAAGAGTTTAGTTTTCACCTGTAATAAATTGATTATCCTAGTAATTGAAAATGCCTATATAATACTCCGAATTTCAGTATAATAAAAGCATAAGCTTTAATGAAGTATTTGATACAATGATACACATTAAGCCCTTCCTATTTATAAAGAAATAACGAAAATGATAAGATTTGTCGTGGTAATTTCCTTACCAAACGTTGATTCATTTATGAAATAAGCGTTTGTTCAAATTTTCATATAAGATACGTCAGTTTAAATAAAATATGTTTTCAGTGCAGCTCAGGATACAAAATTTGTGTATTGGTTAAGATGCATAGCTTTTTCACCTATTGCTTTTGATCGTTTCAAACTTTTGGAAATCTGTCTTTACCTGGGTGAACAGCGACCAGGAATTCATGAAACAAAATGCATTGCGTTCTTGCAGCTTCGTTAATAACCGAGATGCAGGAATTAACTTTTTTTAATATAACTATGTTATTTTTTCCAGAATAACAGATTTAGGTTAGACAAACTCATTGATAATATAACTCTTTTATAGATCTAACAAGAAATCAAGGAGTACAAGTTCATTGATTATATAGATTTTACGTAAATTCGAGGTGGGTTGGGAAGAAAGAAAAAGAAAGAAGCTAATGATATGAGCTGCATCGGGACTTTACGCAGAACAGCGGCGAAGAGTGGAAATGTGTATCCGACCGGGATTCGACCCTGTGATTTCCTGTCGCTAGGCAACTGCGTTAACTTCTGAGCCACCTGAACACAGCGTGTATCGCAAACGTGCGGACTACCTCGGCACGCTGCCCGGCCGACTAACATTCCAGTCTAGCGCCACCTATTCACAGTCCCCATCCATATTCTCCACGCTCATTAACTATAGATTCACGCTGGAGGCAGAACGTAAATGTGCATCCGCACTGAAGGTTTTGGATTCATTACCGATCGAGGCATATCGATTATATGAATGCGTGGTCTGTGTGTTTCGAATAACGTTGTTAAGGAAGACTGCCATAAGCGAAGCTGCTGAGAAAGTAGCGTTATTCCAGCAGCTGCAATAAATCGGCGTTCCTGTTCTCTGAAATACAAAGAGACGTCGGTAACAGCAAATATGTGTTTTTCGTACGCTTCAGAGAAAATATCACCCGTTGCGTAGCCTCTGCATCAAGAGCTGCATAACAGTGGATTTAAACATAGTTTTCAATACTGTTAGTGGCTTCTCCAGCAAGATAATTATTTTGTGCAGGAAGTGTTTACTGATAAGGGCACGTTCACAAGTCGCAGGAATGTAAATTTAAAAAAAAGAAACATGCATTACTGGTCAACAGAAATCGTATTTTAGCTTCGTTAGCCGTTCGACCACTGATATTGGAGTGTGAATGTGTGGTGTGGCACAATGGGACAGCGCGTGATGATTGCTGGTGCGTTGAATGAGGAGAAGTAATTCATTTTTTAATAAATACTTTACCCTTGTTATTATGAAATTAGACCATTTGAGAACTCGTCGAATGATACGGTTTCAACTTGACGGACGGCCTGGTCATAATTCTTCAGTAGCAAGAGTTGAATTAAATCGCTTATTTCCAAACTGGTGGGCGGGAATGGGTATCCAGCTAGACCTCCTAATCTGTAGGCGTTAGACTTCTTCGTCTGGGGTCATGCGTAGCCAGTGGGCTTCAAGGAGATTACGAAGATATGTTGACAGCAGAGTGTTCACCAGTGACGCAGTGTGCACAGGAGCAAATCGTTCTCACCTTGAACACATGCCTAAAAAAAAATTACCAGCAGGAATGTGAGGACACGATATATTGTCTTCACTCTTTTGTTCAGGATCTTTGGTTCCATTTATTTCATGTATTATTTTACTGTACGATGTTTTACCTGTGTGCAAATGAGAAAGGATATGTTAAAAAATGGAGACATAATCTGATTTCAATTTAAAATAATAAATTTTATCTTGACAATTCTAATAATCACTAACGAACATTTCTTTGCGAGCTTCAAATGTTCTCATGGATAGCTGACCATCTACTGAACATTGTGGAAGGTAAACAAGGCTAATTGTCTCATATTTATGCTGAATCATTTACCACGGAGATAACATTTTCTTTGGTAGGAAACATGTTTAAAACTTTGTAAAGTTTACTTACAGGTTACTTGCACGATAGCGGTGCGTCGTAAACCGCTTCTGGGAAGGAGAGGTGTGCAGGGCCCGGATCGAATCCGAAGAGGCTCGGTTTGCTGGCCAGCCTGCATGTGATTTTTAGGCGATTCCCACATCCCACTAAGAGAATACCCGGCTGGCACCCTGGTCCTACCACAGTTACACGACTCTCAAACATCTCGAACACTTTTGCTCACTTTCACATGAATAATACTACACACAGTCCCTTGGGTATACGTATTCCGTTTCGGGGAGTAATGGGGTGGGAACAGAAAGGGCATCTGGCCAGTCCTTAAATTACCCACGTAAAGTCCGTTAAAAACCATGACGATCTCGCGCCGATGCGAGAGAACGGCACAAGGAAAAAAAGAAGAAAAAAACAAAGCATGAAATTACCGGTTAAGGGGACGTCATGAGTGAACAAAAATGGATGTTTTTTATTTAATAAAACACTGAGATTCTTCCTTATTCTAAAAATATATACTTTATTTACAGTACCTCATCGCTTTCGCGTTTGAATGCCTTTCTAAACCAGATACGGTGCGTAAATACCTAACTGTCACACTACTGTCAAACTCAAAACCTTGCCTACAATGTCTCGTTATTTAATTTTAGTTCCGCTACTTCCATAACAACTCGTTTGCGTAATATCCTTGAAGAACATGTCGACTGTAGAGATTTATTGCAGTCGATCTTCTTGCCGATACAAGTAGATTACTTGAGTTTACTTACGTTTTTCGCATGCGTTCATGTTGTAAACTTGTACTGAGTGCGTATTTCATCATTTTACATCGTATCATGCCAAAAACGAACAAATTTAATTGCATTTGTAAATTTTTGTGTAATCAACACATGCGTGTTGTTGGAAATGGTAAAAATGAAGACACTGTTACACCGCAGTGAAGTGAGATTAGGCCTAAAAGATCGTCTGGCAATGTTTCGAAACACAAGCCGAAACGCCTTACCGAAAATTGAGCGAGATGTTGGTATTGTACAATTGTGCAAATAACTGTAGCATTTTAATTAGTAAGTGCAAGCTTTCAGAATCGCTTTTGTCTGTTGATAAATGTAAATACTGCAATAGAGAAAAATTCATTATATTTAGTGAAAACATATGTAAGAGAAGAGGACTATCCAGCAAAACTGTAGTGGAACGTCAAGGGTGTAGGGAAACGAAAGAAGTGTACAGTGAAATCTCCTGTAACATCCACAAAGTGTACTGAGCAGAATATTCGTCTTGCTTATGCAATAAGGTGTATTGGGAAAGCTAGGAAAGCAACCCGGATTTTCTGTACTGTGATGGATCTCCCTCCGCCACCTGTCAAACCTGAGAGGTATTATAAACGTTTACAAGATGCCCTAACAGAAGTAAGTGAACCATCTATGCAGAGGGCACCGAAAGAAACTGTAAATATTTGTCAATCTGCTGACCACTGTTGCTGCATGAGCGGTTCCTGGCAAAAGAGAGGTCATACTCTGCTGAATGGAGTTTCACAGTCACCTCTGTAGATACAGGCAAGGTTCTGGACTATGATTGTATGACAAAAAATTGCCAAGGTTGTGCCAATCAGAAAAATGAACACAAAGCTGACAAAAACTTTGGAAGTTTGGGTGATGGCATGGAAAGCAAGGCGGCAGTTTCTATTTTTAGTAGGTAAGTTACTAGATATGCTGTGCAGTACTCCTAGTTACCTTGGTGATGGTAACTCCGAAGGTTTCAATAGTGTTATGGCTGCTAAGCCATATGGTGAAAATGAAATTTAAAAAATGGGCAGAGGAGAATGGGGTCAAGACAGGAAAAAAAAGTTCAAATGTGTGTGAATTCTTAAGGGAAAACTGCTAAGGTCATCGGTCCCTAAGACTACACACCACGTAACCTAACTTAAACTAACTTACGCTAAGGACAACACACACGCCCATACCCGAAGGAGGACTCGAACCACCGACGGGGGGAGACGCCCGGACTGTGACAAGACGCCCTAGATCGCGCGGCTACCCCGGGCGGCAAGACAGGAAACTCTGCAAGGACATGACAGGAAAAACTCTTTGATGGCAAAGCAACTGGTGGGCAAGGCAGACTCACTAAATCAGAAATAGAAATCTCACAGTACATTATGGTGTAGCCATCAGGAGAAACAGTGAAAATGTCAGTGAGATGAGAAAAGCAATTTCTGCAACTGTGTTTCACAGAATATCCACTGACGAACATCCACAGTGCGACCCCTGTCCAAAAGGAATACCTCCTGGAGCAAGTAAAATAGGTGTGACGCAAGTGGACAAAAACATACAAACGCACACCCCATGCCAGAAACTGTTATGTGAGAACTAAAGCCAATACATAGAGATCTTTCAGGTTCTAAACTCGCGGAAAAACGCTTACATTGCAAAACACAGATCCGAATCGAGGTTTCAGTAATTGCATTTGGGAACGCTTGGCAAAAACTGTTCTTGTTGGAATGCCAGCTTTTCAGATTAGTGTGATAGGCGCCATAATTTATTTTAATAATGGAGTAACAAGCAGATTAAAATCCATGAGCAGACTAGGCATTAAAACTGAGACAGGCAACGTGCCGCTGCAACTTAAAAAACTGCTGAAAGCATGAGGAAGGACGCCAGAATAACAAAGAAAAGAAAGAAACCAAAGAAGATGAAAAGGACACTCAGAATCAGTAAGTTTATAGACCTGAAATGTTTTGACATGTTATCATTGAGAAAAAAATGAAGCAAATCTTTAGTTTCAATCTCCTGTAACCAACGTTTTTGTACACTCAGGTATCATCTCATCCAGTATTAAAACTACGGAACAAAATTCTGCATGAATAATAATGTAGTCCTTGCATACGCGGTGAACGACATTATTCAACAAAATATAAAATATTTTAAGCTGAAACATGTCATATGTTCTTAAATTATTAGGCGGATAATTGACTTCTAAAAAATATTTTTTTTTTAAATACAGAAACAACAAATTGGTAAATATTCTGGTTTGCTGTTTGAACGAGTTAATAATTAAAATAATGAAATTTTTTTTGACCTTTTATTTTGAATAATGTGAAAGTTCAGTGTAAGAGGTGCATGAGTAAGGAATTTTTTGCTAGCGCACTGGAGCAGATGTAATTTCGATGGATTGCTCACGCGCTGCCTGCGATATGTAAGCTATAAGAGAATCTCAGACCAGAGAGCAGTGTTGGGTGCAGTAAGAGCAGCGGCAGTAGGAGTAAGTAGTAGCTAGCAGTCTGGTGTATCGAGTTGGCTGGGCCGGTCGTGAGGAGCGATGGCGGTGCCTGAGCGATGTAGTATAAGCAGCCTCGCGCATATGTAGTTCGTTAAACTAAATTTGTACTATTGTTATATCAAGTCCCATGTAAATGTTTCAAAAAAATCTTTTAATAATAATCTTTTTTTACATAATTAACTTCTTGACAATCATTCATCTGAATTTAAAGAATTAACTAATTTCTGCAATCCATGGTCATCCCGATTATCGTAAAGAAAAATTAGTTGTTTCTTTTTATACATGACAAACCTAGCGGCCAGCATTGTACTGGACTGTGCCAGAAAAATTTCTTATAGGAGCAGATATATACGCGTTATCCAGCGACTTCATTGAGGTAAGAATTTTCAATTTACTCAGTATGATCTTTCAGGGCCATGACGCAGCACTGCTGACGTCCAAATTTACCAGTTTAGATTCACAGTCAGTCAATTATTGAAAGGTTGTATATGAGTCACATTTTTTATTGGGAGATTAGTCACTTTATTATGGAATTTATCTGTTGGGAGGTTACGCTGAATGTGAATGATATAACTATTTTTTTACTGTTGGGGCGTTACAACAGTGTACGTAAAACAAAAATTACCCATAATTCGATATGTAAGATAAAGATGAGTGTTATCTCCTCTGTTTATTCCATAGTTCTTAAATTTTTTCAGGCAAAAAGCTTTATTCCAGTATCTGTTAGAGTTTTTGAGTTATTAAAGCTCAGAATACAAGTGAAAACTACAGGCCATGACGTCCAGGTCACCTTAACCCGCCGGCGTAAGTTTCCTGTGAGAGGGCGTAAGCTTACCCAGTGGTGGCCACTCAACTCCCTCAACAACACAAAAAGCCCTATATCGATTGTATTTTTCTCCGTGATTTCTCGTCAGATCTACAAAAGAGTTACATCATTAATTTTATCTCATCGAAATCTGGTAATGCGACAGAAAAAACAGCACAGTTCCGTAAAAAAAAAAAAAAGTTAATGCCTGTACCTTCGATATTAACGAAATTGCGAGAACGCGTCCCAGTTTGTTACATCTGACCCTGGTCACTGTTCGTCACGGTGGAGGCTGATAAGAAATGTCTTGAAAGAGCAATAAGTAAATTGAGATGAAAAAATGGGGTGTCTCACCTTCCATAAGTTACAGTTACGATGATATGAATCTCCCGTGTGTATCAGAATATCGACTCCCTTTATTGCCCTATGCGATACCAATATCCCTCGTTGAATACGTCGTTGAATACATAGCACACGGATACAACACAAACAAAGCAACTGGGGCGGTGTTCCTGGACACCGAAAAGGCTTTCGATCGTCTGTGGCACAACGGCCTTATACGCAGACTCAGCGACGCAGGGTTTCCCGACGGGCTCGTACGTCTCATACACTCGCATCTCACGGACAGGAGTTTCAACACCGACGTGCGAGGCAAACAATCGACACGACATGGTATCCAGGCAGGAGTACCCCAAGGAAGCATCCTAGGGCCCTTACTGTTTAACCTCTACATTAACGACCTCCCAGCTACACACAACACGACGGTGGCAATCTACGCGGATGACACTGCCATCCTTGCGCAAGATTGGAAGCCGTCTAACATTAACTCACGACTACCGACTGCACTCAGAGCGGCAGAGCTTTGGCTGGTGAAATGGCGTTTTAGAGTAAACGTCGACAAGTGCGAAGCCGTTCTGTTCACTAGAAGACCGAAACTACTGCGCAAACATCAGCACTGCAACCCAATAACACTACATGCACCCCCAATACGGTTCCGCGAGAAGGTCAAATACCTCGGTGTCTGGCTGGACCGGAAACTACATTTAACACGTGACCAACAAAGCAAACGCGAGGCTCAAACAACTCTACCCTATGCTTAACAGGCGTAGCACACTGAATAGGAGGGTGTCTAGGTCCATGTAAATGACACTTATTCGACCCCTGATGACGTACGCAGCCATTGTCTGGGGATACGCTGCGCCCACACGCCCGCGCCGTCTGCAGCTCATACAGAACAAAGTACTTAGAATCATAAGCAACGATCCGCGCTACACACGCACCGCGGACCTTCACCGGGAATATCGGCTAGATACTATCTTGCAGGTATTCCAAAAACTCTCCACACGACTGTACAATAACACGAGACACTCGCGCAACCTGTTTATCCTTTCTCTGGGTAACTACGACCACAACCATAGATGGAAACATAATGGACCAAAGACACTGTTGGCAAGGAACGAAACATCTATGGTCCATAGCAGCTAACACGACAGTACCGGCGAGCCCCTGCAACACACCTACTACTGGTAACCCTAGATGCTCGACCCGCCGAAAAACAGGCAGCCGCAGGGAAACAGTACTGTACACAGCACGCAAACCAGCCACCCACACCCCCTACACTGTGAGCCCATCTATGACCGATCGCCCACTAATGTATGACGACCTGGAACCGTTACAGGGACGCAGCAACTGCAGAAAGCCCCGCAACGAGCTTCCGCAACGACAAAGGTAACAATGCACGATACCTCGCACTAACATAACCACACCTCGCATGCACTGTCGCAGATAGCAAGCCGCTACTGCCCTTACTACCCGTCCTACTGTCGCAGAGGTTTTTTTCCCTTGGCGCTTGCCTTGGTACTTTTTTTCCTCTGCCCTTACAATCGCTAACCTTCGATCGCTTTCGTCCACTTTCTATCTCCTGATGGACCATGTTAATGAGTAATCTTACCCAGACGCATGGACAACATCACAGCCCGCATCCTGTGACTCCTGATTCAAAAACTAACATGTTACACGGAGGTGACAGGAGAACTTTTGGTTTGGTCACCACGTTGGTGTGGGCGCGGAGGGGCCCCAATCCAGGCGTAAAAACCAATATCCCACACCTCGACGATTTTTAGTTTACTGCCCGATATACTTATTTATAATACATCTTCTGTTAATATTGTTCTAGGGTTTACTCCCTCTGCGAACAGCCACAGAAAAAGCGAAGGTGTACCCTCCAAGAGCGGCCACGTCATGCAACCACCCATCAGCAGAGCTTGTTTCACAGTTCGCCGTTTCTTCTTTCGCCACTACAATTTAAACCTGCTCAATCATGATGGGACTGACTTCACCGTTGGGGTCCAGCACATAGACTTTATCAGTCAGAAATTCCCTGTTTATACTCCAATTATGCGCCAGAACTAAATCTATTTCCCTCATTACTACCTAATACCTTTTTAATCCAACTACATTATTAAAATATGAGGCCAGCCGGAAATTTTAATTGATATCCCAGTGAAGAGAACGACTGTAGCAGGCAAAGTGGAGGCTGCTCATACGTGATTTAACTGTCGTAGTCCTGTATAGCATGGCAGACAGACTGAAGGAAGGGCGAAGATGGTGGACTGAAACGAGTTCAAGTTCCTGGAAGCCTTTCGGGATCTTGCAGGCAAAGGGACACAAGCTGTAGAGAAAGGCGTTGTGTAACTCTCTGCCATGACTCACACCCGGTAGAAAGAGGGCACCATTTGTTCAAAAACAGAACCACTGATATTTTTATTGCTGCATGTTCCTCTTAGAATACGAAGCGTTGCTTGGACTGTAAGAGATCGATTCTACTAGGACCAGATTTAAGACTAAGTATTAAATACATGAAATGCGGAGAGATGTGTGAACTCAACATACACCCAAGGCGGCTGTATAATGGGTCAGACACACACACACACACACACACACACACACACACACACACACAGAAGAGAGAGCAAAACTGTGGGTCGGCGAAGAAAGCCGTTCGTGTCACGACGTCCCACTCCACTCTCACAAAGAACCCTCTCAGTGCCAGTTCGCAAAAGGCCGATAATGTTTACGGCATTCGACGCCGCACGTATTGTCTACCACGCAAGCACAGTGTTGGCTGATAATAGCAACAGTGGACGAGGCTGGAGGTATCCAGAGGGGAACACACCACGAGGCTACGGAGCGTGGATGAACTGTTTAGTTGACGAGTAACTCACAATCGTGTTACGGTGCTAGTGGTGTTGATACAATGCAGCGCAGTGGCAACGATAAACAAAGTAAACAGTGTATTGTATGTACAGCAACAGTTACTGAAGTAGACATTTCGTCAGAAATAAACCCAAGGAATTCGGCCGAGTGAGACAGTGGCAGATGAAATAATAGGGTTGCAATGTGTGGTGTCGTGCGGACAATGTACATGCGAAGTACAATGATGACGATACGTGCTTAACAAATGAATGTGATATAGAAACATATGCCGAGTCATGTAGTTCATCACCATTGTTGGAAAGGCAGCCACAAATTCTCTCTACAGTGTAACGTAGGGAAGAACAATCGTTGTCCAAGGAGCGGGTAATAAATATTATTACGTACATGGAAGATCATCCGCAACATAGTAAAAAAACAACCATGAACAGGTTTCGAATCAGTCCGCAGCAATATGGCCGTGTACGTAATGCATAAGAAAAACTACAGAGACTACGGATATTCAAGGCAGGACAAGGGACACTTGTTACAAATACTGGTGCTCGTGCATTTGAAGAGGCTCCACACAATTTCTAGGATGTTCATGATTGTGACCTGCTACGTTATGCTCATAAAATTGCGCACGGTATAGATTACAGTGGTATCAACAGAAACAGAAGATGGTTGCATAACTTCAAACAGTGCTACAGAAATGGAAGACTAAGATAACAGAATTTCAGATAAAGCATCAGCTTGATGATGCACAGCAAACTGCAGAATCGGGTCGAAAATTTGTAGATGACATAAACAAACTTATCCCATCGTTCAAAGAAAGGGTCAGCTTGACGATGCACAGAAAACTGCAGGATCAGATCGAAAATTTGTAGATGACATAAACAAACTTATCCCATCGTTCAAAGAAAGGGTCAGCTTGACGATGCACAGCAAACTGCAGAATCGGTTCGAAAATCTGTGGATGACATAAACAAATTTATTCCATGGAACAAACAAGGCGTCAGCTTGACAATGCACAGCAAACTGCAGAATCGGGTCGAAAATTTGTAGATGACATAAACAAACTTATCCCATCGTTCAAACAAAGCGTCAGCTTGACGATGCACAGCAAACTGCCGAATCGCGTCGAAAATTTGTAGATGACATACACAACATTATACCATCATTCAAACAAATCGTAAGCTTGACGATGCACAGCAAACTGCAGGATCAGGTCGAAAATTTGAAGATGACATAAACAAACTTAACCCATCTTTCAAACAAAGGGCCAGCTTGACAATGCACAGCAAACTGCCGAATTGCGTCGAAAATTTGTAGATGACATACACAACCTTATCCCATCTTTCAAACAAAGGGCCAGCTTGACAATGCACAGCAAACTGCAGAATCGGGTCGAAAATTTGCAGATGACATACACAACCTATCCCACCGTTCAAACAAAGGGTCAGCTTGACGATGCACGGCAAACTGCAGAATCGGGTCGAAAATTTGTGGATGACATAATCAAACTTATCCCATTGCTCAAAAAAAGCGTCAGCTTGATGATGCACAGCAAACTGCAGAATCGGGTCGAAAATTTTTAGACGACATAAACAAACTTATCCCATCGTCCAGTAACGAGTTTCTTTTAAACTCCTACCAATCAAGATTTGATGAGCAAATTCAAATGAAAGGAACTCTGCAAAATAGATGTACCAAGAGATTTGTATCAAGATCAACTAACATCATTGCCTTAATGCACTCGTTTACATTTAATCTGGATGGTAAATTGGCTGGAGTGTTATTTATTGCGCTGCGAGAAGTTGGAAGTGTTCTGCTCCCTATGGTTCTTTCTCGCGTTATCTTAAAAGGATAGTACGGAATATTTATGTCACAGCAATCAAGAGCGGGAAAATGTGCGTAAGAGACGTATTACTACGGTACGAGCAATGCTTTTGGCCAATAACTGGTCAAAATAACTTGTTACTGCTTGATTCCTGGTTTGCGTATAAAAATCATACTCCTGTAGAGCAAGCTATCCCCACTAAAAAGTGTGTGACATTGCAGTTCGTACCACCCGGAACCCCTGGACTAATTCAGCCTCTGGATATTTGTTTTTTCTGTGCCTGCGAAGCATATCATTGCACTATCTGCAGATACGCGTTGAAGTACAGCCAGTTTCACGATAAGCTCCACGACAGACTATTTCGCATTCGGTTGCATGCCGTCACATCCCATCATTTCTCACCACATTGTTGCATCGATAGGATTCTACATGCATTCTTTAAGGGTGGATACCTGGTTGAAAGTCCTGAACGGTCTTTAAACCAAGGAGTTCGCCTTCGATCTTTATGGTGAGGACCTTTGTGATCACTTCGGCGCGCCATTTTCCACTCGGTGTTCATGGTGGAAGTTAATGGTTTGGTTCGAATATTTCTTGGATGTCAACGATGTCCATTTCTTGAAGAGTAATACATCCCACAGCAGTTTGATCTCTACATCTCCCGGACATTCATTTTCTGTCGCCCGCTGGCGCACATGGTCAGTCATTAGCAGCTAATATTTTTCGTGTCGTAGTTGTCAGCACATTACTTTCAAATGAGTCTTACTAAAGACTGAACTTGCGACCTCGCACGCAAGGTGTTACTTGTCAGTCTCATCTCGAAACTGTCGCAGTTGGCGGATTCACTGGAAAATGGCGAGAAGCTGGTTTTGCTAAATTCAAATGGCTCTAAGTACTATGGGACTTAACATCTGAGGTCATCAGTCCTCTAGACTTAGAACTACTTAAACCTAACTAACTTAAGGACATCACAAACATCAATGCCTGAGGCAGGATTCAAACCTGCGACCGTAGCAGCAGCGCCGCGCGGGATTAGCCGAGCGGTCTAAGTCGCTGCAGTCATGGACTGTGCGTCTGGTCCTGGCGGAGGTTCGAGTCCTTCCTCGGTCATGGGTGTGTGTGTTTGTCCTTAGGATAATTTAGGTTAAGTAGTGTGTAAGTTTAGGGACTGATGACCTTAGCAGATAAGTCCCATAAGATTTCACACACATTTGAACATTTTTCGCAGCAGCAGCGTGGTTCCGGACTGAAGCGCCTAGAACCGATCGGCCACAGCGGCCGGCTAAACTGGTTTTGCGCTCGTTTCCTTTGCAAATCGTGCTTTCAACAGTGGTCTAGCGGATGACTGATTAGGTCGAAAGGCCTTGAACTGCTTGTTTAGGTAGTGAAGTCTGGCCAAAGCTGAAGCTTCGTAAGCATCTATGACGGAATTACATCGAAATCCAAGTAGAGAGAGCATGCAGTGACTAAAGTGTAAGAACTCTGCGTGGAGTGAGCAAAACGCAACGATAGTACTGGCAGCTGACATCCAGCATCTTAGAGTGATGGTCCTCTATTGTGTACCGTACATACGAGGCTGAATAAGGAACATTTGGTACGTAGGACATCCGCAACTGAGAGGCATGATAATTAATTTAGAGAGATCGGCTCCACTTATATTTATTTTAACCACGACCGGCTTCGAGATTTTAAAATCCCATCTTAAGGTGTATCAAATTATAGTAACTGGTAATATACAGTATAACATACGGTCGGGCCAGTCAGTGCACGATTTCCAATCATTGCATCTTGGCGGAAAGCGTCCGCCGCTGGGTTAGCCGCACGGTAGAAACGTCACCTACCACTGGTAGTGCCCGGAAAAATTATGAGCGGGATCTGCAATGTAAGCTAGTTGCAAGCTGTGTTGCAGAAATAAACAGCTTAGAAAAGAAGCGGCGTCACTTCCTGTGTAACCCGCCCATCATTTCGCAGTACAATGCGCATGTAACGCAAGTTGTGACTGATTTGTCCGATCGATGGGGCTGGAAGTGTTGTACCACCACCGCCACCACACTCACCGGATACACACTCTTGTGACTTCAACTAGATTCCTGAGATGACAAAACCACTTCATGTCATTCTCTTCAGCGCTATTACTGAGATTCGTCGGGCGATTGACCACTCCACTCAGATTACCAACACAACTTGCGCTGCTAGGGTATCCTATGGCTTCCAAATCGCTGACAACGGGTTATATACAATGGTTGCGACTACAGTGATAGACAATAAAACTTTGAAAGATATACCAGTCTCACGTAAGTTGTAAATAAATAGTTATCAATAGAGTTGCGTCCTACCAAAGCTATGGTTCGGTAGTTTTAGTACACTACATAACTGACGCAATAAATAATGGTAGGATTACCGGTAGCATTGGTAGAATTGGTGGGGAAAGCAACATAAATGAATGTGTAAGAGAGAAAATGGGAGCCAAAGACTTCTCTCTGTTCATTTGTTAGTTTCGCACATGATTAGAACCGATCATTCACTGTAAGTGCAATGTGTATTTTTTTTCGTTATAGAAAATAATTTGCATTTTATAAGTAATAAAAATAGCCGATCGCGTAACTTCTGCACTTTTGTGTAATCAAAGCAATTACTTCCGATACAAGTACAGTTTACACACACACACATACACACACACACACACACACACACGTATATATATATCACGAAATTTTAACCCTGGACAGCTGATGCCAGTAGGAATCCAAATTACGGATCTTCTGTAGATCGACAACGCACAATTTTTAAACTACTGAAACTTGGCACCAAGCCCTCCGATTGGCCGCCGCGGGATTGCCCTGTTGCCGGATGCTCTGGACAACGCATGGCCGCGAATGCTTTGCCTGCCGGAGACCGCGATGTATCAAAGGCAGCCCGCACGCTCGGTGGTAGCGCGCCAGCCTTCCACTATGGGGGCGAATCCGCCCGGGGCGCGAAACATCCATTGTAGTTTCATGATAAGACGTGCCAGGAACAAACATGTCAACAGCTGTTAGTTCGCGTACAGAAAGTCTTTCGCAAATTGTGTCGGCCCTGAAAAAGGCCTTTTTTGTAACTAGGACATTGTTTACTTACAGCAGGTGCTCGAACTGGCGATCCTCTGACGGGACACAAGCTTGGTAACGTCGAACGGTGTTTTGCCGAACTCTTTCAAAGATTCCTGGCATTGCCCTGATGTGATTGGCGGCATGTTCAATGCGATCCATTAATTCCTCATCGTTTCTAGGTGGTTCGCGTCCGGGTGGGTGAACTAGAACCTTAAAGAATCCCCACAGGCAAAAGTCGTGTGGCGCGAGGTCTGGTGGTCGCAGGGGCCATGTCCTACGACCACGTCTGCCAATTACTCGGCCGTTGAAGAGTTCATTTAAATATCCCCCCACAGCACGACTGTTATGTGCGGGCGTCCTATCATGTAGCAAACACATGCATAACGTCTACCGGCAAAAAATGTTTCAAATGGCTCTGAGCACTATGGGACTTAACATCTGAGGTCATCAGTCCCCTAGACTTAGAACTACTTAAAGCTGACTAACCTAAGGACTCACACACATCAATGCCTGAGGCAGGATTCGAACCTGCGACCGTAGCAATAGCGCGGTTCCGGACTGGGGCACGTAGAACCGCTCGGCCACAGCGGCCGGCGTCTACCAACAGGTTGGGTAGAGTTTCTTGCAAAAAGTGAAAGTAATTTGCCCCGGTAAGTCGAAGAGGTAGACGGACCGGCCCAGTCAGATCGTCACCCACTATGCCCGCCCAAATGTTGAGCAAAAATCGTTCCTGGTGTCTGTGGACGTACGTGACGTGAGGAATTCCCCTTGCCCAGTAATCAACGTTTCGAGTGTTGTAAAGGCCATCCCGATGGCGGGGAAGTCGGGATCTCATGCAACACGTCACAGAAACCACCGGCAAAACCCTAGCCTGTGTTCATAAACCGCCACAGGATTTAGGTCTTGGACAGGGTTGAAACTAAATGGATGCTGGCCGTCATCCCTCAAAATCTCAACACTAACCGATGAGTGACCTCCATGTCGTATCCACCCGCTCGAGTTCTTGTCGTAGGTGCTTCCTCGAAGCGCTCGAGAACAGTCTCTTCAAACACAACATCCCGTCGTGTTCGAGGTCTTCCAGCATCACCATGATATACCGCTACTGAGCCTGTTTCTCCAAGTCGCCAGTGAATTGCTGTAAACATTTGCGCGTGTGGGTGGCGTCTTGCTGGGTACCGTTCCTCATACAACCGTCGAGCTTCATGTCTATTACCGTCGGCTAGTCCATAAACAAAAGCCATGTCTCGTTGTTCTTCAGACGAATACTGTACCGCCATGCTTACTGTACGACTAAATCGCAGGTGACGTGTGTGTGTTCCGAAGCGAAGCTTACGTGTGAATGCGTCTGACGTGAGATGGAGACAAACAGCAAGACCCATTCGACACGTGTGCGTATCACGTTGGGGCAGCGACGTGGCGAGGGACGTTTGTATGTGTGAACTGACAACCATAACGCTGCCTGTCAACCGGTTAAAGGCAAGAGGGCAATCCCACACGCCAATCGGAGCGCGTGGCGCCAAGTTTCCGTAGTTTAAAAATAGTGCGCTGTCAATCTACACAGCACTAGTAATTACGATTCCTACTGACATCACTTGCCGGCCGAAGTGGCCGTGCGGATAAAGGCGCTGCAGCCTGGAACCGCAAGACCGCTACGGTCGCAGGTTCGAATCCTGCCTCGGGCATGGATGTTTGTGATGTCCTTAGGTTAGTTAGGTTTAACTAGTTCTAAGTTCTAGCGGACTAATGACCTCAGCAGTTGAGTCCCATAGTGCTCAGAGCCATTTGAACCATTGACATCACTTATCCAGGCTTAAAATTTTGTGACACAATTTTTCTAGAAGCTGAGTAGCGCCGTGGTGTAGTGATTATGGTGCTGAACAGTCGCATGGAGGGTAGCGAGTTCAAAAGTCACCTGGACTGTACAATTTTAATTTCTAAATTCGGTTCGACTACATTCTAGAAGTATCCACAAATATCAAGAATCATTGTAAGGGAAAGTTCTGTAGCTGTATATATACTGTATTTGTTCTGGCCGGAGGCAGTTCGGTCCGCGCTCTTGTATGTGCAAGAGCTGAATAAACCGTTAAGTGAAATTAGTGTTCGTTGGGTTGTTTTTTGGGGGAGGAGACCAGACAGCGAGGTCATCGGTCTCATCGGATTAGGAAAGGATGGGGAAGGAAGTCGGCCGTGCTCTTTTAAAGCAACCATCCCGGCATTTGCCTGGAACAATTCAGGGAAATCACGGAAAACCTAAATCAGTACGGCCGGACGCGAGATTGAACCTTAGTGTTCGTCATTCATCTAATTACACTTATATGTATACACACATGAAAATAAGTTTTGCATCACCCTGGTTTCCAGAACTCCAGAAGATGCGCGTTAACTGTGGATATTGTATCACCGACAAAGTCCTTTGACTGTTCAGAGATGTCACTAAACCCGCACAAAGATGTAAACAACCATCCATGAGCAGCGCCTATTAGACACAGGAGGTCCAATAGTCGATCTGTTCCAGTGATTCCACCAGGAAGGAGGTACAGGGCCCGTGTTGTCTGTAGTTCAACCTAGACAGTCAATACCGCGGTTCGATCACGTCCGCATTGTTACTTTGTGCCAGCAAGGGCTCTCAACAAGGGAGTGAACCAAAGCGATGTTGTTCGGACATGGAGGAGATACAGAGAGACAGGAACTGTCGACGACGTGCCTCGCTGAGGCCACCCAAGGGCTACTACTGCAGTGGATGACCGCTACCTAAGGATTATGGCTCGGAGCAACCCTGACAGCAACGCTACCATGTTGAAATATGCTTTTCGTGGAGCCACAGGCCGTCGTGTTACGACTCAGACTGTGCGGAATAGGCTGCATGATGCGCAACTTTACTACCGACGCCCATGGCGAGGCCCATCTTTGCAGCCACGACAAGATTGCAACACGGTACAGAAGGGCCCAACAACATGCCGAATGGACCGCTCAGGACTGGCATCACGTTCCCTTCACCGATGAGTGACGCGTACGCCTTCAACCAGATGTGTTTGGAGGCAACACAGCGAGTGCAGTAAGGTGGAGATTCCCTGCTGTTTTGGGGTGGCATTATGTGGGGCCGACGTACGCCGCCGGTGATCATGGAAGGCGCCGTAACGGCTGTACCGTACGTGAATGCCATCCTCCGACCGATAGTGCAACCATATCGGCAGCGTATTGGCGAGACTTTCGTCTTCATGGACGACAATTCGCGCCCCCATCGTGCACATCTTGTGAATGACTTCATTCAGGATAACTACATCGCTCGGCTACAGTGGTTAGCATGTTCTCCAGAGATAGAGCATATTGAAAATACCTGGGACAGATTGAAATGGACTGTTTATAGAAGATGTGACCCACCATTCTCTCTGAGGGATCTACACCGAATCGCCGTTGAAGAGTGAGACAATCTGGACCAACAGTGCCTTGATGAACTTGTGGATAGTATGCCACGATGAATACAGGCATCCATCAATGCAAGAGGACGTGCTACTGGGTATTAGAGGTATCGGTGTGTACAGCAATCTAGAGGACCACCTCTGAAGGTCTCGCTGTATGGTGGTACAACATGCAATGTGTGGTTTTCATGAGCAATAAGAAGGACGGAAGTAATGTTTATGTTGATCTCTATGTGTGTGTGTGTATTTTTTCTTTACTCAGTAGAACGTTCTTCATCATGACCAAAGGCAAGAGTGTCCTGTTATTATTGATAAGTGTGGAAGTTGTTTATGAATAACAGAAACATATTTCATATAAATTCCAGGAAGTGTTGTGAACCGATGTTTCACATATTTTTGTTTTGTGGTTTTTTTATTTTATCTTTTTGTTGAGAAATTTCGTTTTCTAGCGCTATATGATAAATCTATCTTGTTTTCTTTATTTTTATTACAACCCCTCTTTTCCAGGTTGCACTTGGATTAAACTATGACAGTTTAAGTTTTGCTATAAATACTGTGTATTCTAAAGCAACAGGCTGGAAGATAGATATGTCGAATTTAAATGTTCTGTACGTTACCTGGCCCTTTATATATCTTCACTCAGTTCCTAGACGCTTCATAGCTTTCCGTTTCTAGGAGAATCTAGTAACACACTAAAGGCATACCTAAACAAGCGATGGATGTGGGTAAGGCCCGATAGGTATGCAACACATCGAATGTACAGGCAACGCGGGTTCGACTTTAACTGACCAAAGCTACTAGGAAACCTACATTAGTTCAAAATGTTGTGAAATCTTACGGGACTTAACTGCTAAGGTCATCAGTCCCTAAGCTTACACACTACTTAACCTAAATTATCGTAAGGACAAACACACACACCCATGCCCGAGGGAGGACTCGAACCTCCACCGGGACCAGCCGCACGGTCCTACCGTAGTCTACGCTTACTTATGGTAGCCAACAGTAGTTTAAGCCCTAGTTGTCACTGTCAAAGTACTAAGCCTCGTAGCTATTTCGTTACGGAGAATCAATGTTATTTATCTCTTGTCTTTGAAATAAATCTCCAGCTCTCACCTGGGCACCTTTTCGGCGATTTCACTTAACCCTGCATACCAAAGTAACAGAACGAATCGCATCAAGCTTCCTTCAAGCGGAAGAGAGCGGAGCACTCGCCGGCGCGTAAAGGGTGGCCAACGGGCGCGCCAGTGCAGTTGGCGCCAGTAGCAGCGGCAGCAGCAGCAGCAGGCGACAGTCGAGCACTGGCTCCGAAGCCCCGGCCGGGCCAAAACTTGCGACAAAAGCGGCGGGAGAAAGGCGCCGCAGCGCACACAAAACGGCCCAGCTTCTTGTTCGCCACACAATGACGCTGTCTATTCAGAATCGGGCTTTTGTGCCGCACGTTCGTCCACGAAATCAGCACGGTTTTGTCAGCTATTACGGTTATTAAAGTGGGCGGTGGGAACAAAAAATAAGAGTACTGGTGCTACGTGTGTGTGTGTGTGTGTGTGTGTGTGTGTGTGTGAGGTGCGAGAGGGAAAGAGAGAGGAACGGACGGAGAAGTGGAAAAGGAGGGAATGAGGAAGAAGAAGTCACTAAGTCCCCGCCATTGTCTGCGCTGTCGCCGCGGAGCATTCTTGTCGCCGCTGTATGGGGAAGTTCTCCATCTTTCCGAGCGGAATAAAGAGCGGAGGCCGTGCTACAAGATAAGGACGAAGAATGGGAAGAAACTTGGCTGCAGGCGGCAGGTCAGGCACTGTTCTAGTTTGCTGCGACGTCGATTCATCCGACGACCGGGACAAAGCGCACCCTCCCCCCCCCCACTCCCCCCTCCCCCCTCCCTTCACATTACGTCACCCCTCTTACCGCGGCCGCTACCAGAATACCAGCGCAGCACCCTTTCGCCTCTGTGGGGTCACGACCACCATTCACAACGGAGGGGCAGTGGGAGCACAATTAGGCTGAAATACTCGCGGGAACTGAATGGTGGCCAGGCGTACGAGAGAAAATGACCGTGTACTCTTCTCCTAGCGCAGAGTGCTATAATTTCGCTGTTCGTCTGGTTGCAGCAATGCCAGAAAGACGGTCTCCTTGTGGGTTTAATATGACGCGTCCCGGTACGGCCACAACATTTACGCTGCGTCCCTAATGTAGCGCTGCCTTCCCTTCCCCAGGCCGCTGCCCCCCACGCGGTACACCACAACCACCACACCGTCCAAACCACCTCCCGTATTCCATTAAGGGCCAGTCGGGCGCGGGGCCTGCTTGAAAAGAAGTGGGTACACACAGGCGCGCGCGTGCCCGCGTATCGAATAATTTGATGTGTATTATACATCGGGGACGTTCTATTGTAAACACGCGCATTTTAATACGGCCACCATTGTTCCGCATTCTCTTTATTAGCATCATCCTTCAAATGAGAAAGAGCCTGTCGCCGGGCGCCAGACAGCACGCCGACTGCGCATGTCAGCGAGCGGCGCATGCGCACACAGCGGCGGCGAGGCGTCGGCTCCGGTTACAAGGCGTCAGTGCGCTGTGCAACTGCACGCGGTACCTCGCCTACAAGCTGTATTTGCCTTAGGAGCTACAAGTAAATATTTACATCTACATGTATACTCCGCTAGCCACCAAGCGATGGGTGGCGGGGGCACAATTCGCGCCAAAGTCATATTTCCCCCCCCCCCCCCCCCCCCTCTGTTCCACACGCGGATCGCGCGAGGGAAAAACGACTGTCTGAACGACTCAGTACGAAATCTTATTTCCCTTATCTTTGAATGATGATCATTACGCGATTTGAAAGTTGGTGGTAATAATACACTACTGGCCATTAAAATTGCTACACCACGAAAATGACGTGCTACAGACGCGAAATTTAACCGACAGGTAGAAGATGCTGTAATATGCAAATGATTAGCTTTTCAGAGCATTCACGTAAGGTTGGCGCCGGTGGCGTCACCCACAACGTGCTGGCATGAGGAAAGTTTCCAACCGATTTCTCATACACAAACAGCAGTTGACCGGCGTTGCCTGGTGAAACGTTGATGTGATGCCTCGAGTGAGGAGGAGAAAAGCGTATCATCACGTTTCCGACTTTGATAAAGGTCGGATTGTAGCTTACCGCGATTGCGGTTTATCGTATCGCGACATTGCTCCTCGCGTTGGTTGAGATCCAATGACTGTTAGCAGAATATGGAATCGGTGGGTTCAGGAGAGTAATACGGCACGCCGTGCTGGATCCCAACGGCCTCGTATCACTAGCAGTCGAGATGACAGGCATCTTATCCGCATGGCTCTAACGGATCGTGCAGCCACGTCTCGATCCCTGAGTCAACAGATGGGGACGTTTGCAAGACAACAACCATCTGCAGGAACAGTTCGACGACGTTTGCTGTAGCATGGACTATCAGCTCGGAGACCATGGCTGCGATTACCTTTGACGTTGCATCACAGACAGGTGCGCCTACGATGGTGTACTCAACAACGAACCTGGGGGCACGAATGGCAAAACGTCATTTTTTGGATGAATCTAGGTTCTGTTTACAGCATCATGATGGTCGCATCCGTGTTTGGCGACATCGCGGTGAACGCACATTAGAAGCGTGTATTCGTCATCGCCATACTGGCGTATCACCCGGCGTGATGTTATGGGGTGCCACGTCTCGGTCACGTCTTGTTCACATTGACAGCACTTTGAACAGTGGACGTTACATTTCAGATGTGTTACGACCCATAGCTCTACCCTTTATTCGATCCCTACGAAACCCTACATTTCAGCAGGATAATGCACGACTGCATGTTGCAGGTCCTGCACGGGCCTTTCTGGATACAGAAAATGTTCGACTGTTGCCCTGGTCAGCACATTCTCCAGATCTCTCACCAACTGAAAACGTCTGGTCAATGGTGGCCGAGCAACTGGCTCGTCACAATACGCCAGTCACAACTCTTGATGAACTTTGGTATCGTGTTGAAACTGCATGGGCAGCTGTACCTGTACACGCCATCCAAGCTCTGTTTGACTCAATGCACAGGCGTATTGAGGCCGTTATTACGGCCAGAGGTGGTTGTTCTGGGTACTGATTTCTCAGGATCTATGCACCCAAATTGCGTGAAAATGTAATCACATGTCAGTTCTAGTGTGATATATTTGTCCAATGAATACCCGTTTATCATCTCCATTTCTTCTTGGTGTAGTAATTTTAATGGCCAGTAGTGTATATGCTCCACATCCTCGGCGAAGATTGGATTTCGGAATTTAGTGAGCTGCCTCTTCTGTTTAGCGCGTCGTCTGTCTGCAAGTGTGTCCCACTTCAGACTTTCTAAGAGATTTGTAACGCTATCCCGATGGCTAAATGTACCAGTCACGAATCTTGCCGCTCTTATTTGGAACTTCTCAATCACTTGAATCAGACTCAACTGGTGTGGGTCCCATACGGACGAACAATAGTCTAAGACTGGACGAACTAACGTATTGTAATCTATTTCCTTCGTTGAAGGACTGTATCGCTTCAGGATTCTACCAATAAACCGCAATCTAGAGTTCGCCTTACCCGTTACTTGTGTAATCTGATCATTCCATTTGAGATCATTTCGAATAGTCACACCCAGATAGTTGACTGATGTTACCGCTTCCAAAGACTGATCATTTATTTTGTACTCATACATTAAAGGGATTTTCGCCTTGTTGTACGCAGTAGGTTACACTTACTAATATTGAGAGATAACTGCCAGTCATTACACCACGCATTTATTTTCTGCAAATCCTCATTGTTTTGTTCACAACTTTCGTGTGATACTACTTTCCTGCAGACTACAGAATCATCGGCAAACAGTCTAAGGCCGCTGTCAATACCATCAACCAGATCGTCTGTGTAAATCGTAAAAAGCAGAGGACCTATTACGCTGCCCTGGGGCACACCTGAAGTTACTCTTGTTTCTGATGAAGTTACCGCGTTCAGGACGACATACTGCTCCCTGTCTGTTAGTAAACTTTCTATCCAACCTCATATGTCATTGGATAGACCGCAAGCGCGCACTTTTTGTAGCAAGCGACAGTGCGGAACTGAGTCGAACTCCTTTCGAAAGTCGAGAAATATGGCATCAACCTGGTAGCCGGTATCTTGAGCCTGTTGCATATCACGCACAAAGAGGGCCAGCTGTGCCTCGCATGACCGCTGTTTCCTAAAACCGTGCTGGTGTCTGCAGATCAGCTTCTCAGAGGCTAGAAAGGTCATTATGTCTGAACACAAAATATGTTCCATGATTCTACAACAAATCGATGTCAATGAAATTGGCCGGTAATTATGTGAAGCCGATTTTCTACCCTTTTTATAGATTGCTATGACGTGGGCCATCTTCCAGTCCCGTGGAACTTTCCGCCGTTCCAGTCACCTCTGATAGATGACTATGCTAGTATACTTGGTCAGTTAAGATGAAACCCGCGTTATCTGTATGTTAGGAGTGTTGCGTGCCTACCAGGCGTTACCTCATATCGATCGCTTTGTTTACGTATGGGATCAGTGTCTTACTAGATTCCCCTGAGAGAGAACCTACAGAAACTGAGTGAGGATAGTGAAACAGAGAGAAAAAAGATATAGATTTATCATATAGCGCCAGAAAATGCAATTTCCTTGGAAACAAGATAAAATTAAAAACAACGAAAAACAAAAATGTATCAAAACTGCTTCAATATGTCGTCTAGCTTATATAAAACACGTTCCTGTTATTCACAGATAACGTTCGCATTAATCAATAATAATAGGAAACTCTCGCCTTTGATCATGATGAAGAACGTTCTATTGAGTACAAAACAACGACAATAATTAAATTAATTATCTTGTGTCTGTGCATATAAATTCTACCCTACGAAAGGCATTTTATGTTCTGTAACGAAAATACACAGGATACCAACACTGAATGCTGTGCGGTTATAATTAAGTGCAAAGTAAACAACCAAACAAACGAAAAGACAAAGAAAATTCGTCGGCTTCCAGTTCCCCTCTTAACCATTCATTTATGTTCCTTCCCAACCAATGCTACCAGTTTACTACCTCAATGTAAAGTATCGAAACTACCGAACAGTAGTTTTGGTATAGGGCAACTCTAGTTGTCACTGAAAGCATCTAATCCTCTCACTCATTCAACCGTAATGACACAGCAAAGTACTCAGGGCACTTTACAGGTTACAACAATGATAACCGTCATACCTTAGCAATAGATCTTGTCGAGAACCCGAGAAAATTCTGGCCCTACGTAAAATCGCTAAGTGGGTCTAAGGTTCCATCCAGACACTCGTTAACCAATCTGGTGTGGCAGTAGAAGATAGCAAAGGCTAAAGCCGAAGTTGCAAATTTCACATTTAAGAATTCGTTCAAGCAGGAGAACGTACAAACATACCGCCGTTTGACCATCGCATAAACAGTGTAAATAAATACATTTAACTGGCTAGCAACAACTTTTGAAACGCATTTATCTGAGTCGCAGTTGTCCAAATGATCCTCAGGTGCGTAAAAATCGCACATGAAAATCATTTTCCTGGCACGAACACTGCACGCCTGGCACCAAAGATTCTGGCACTCACCATTGTTTACATGCACACGTCCTGAGAAAGTTGCATTAGCGAGAATCTGAAATTAGAGAGAGAGGTGCCATTCCTCGGCTTATCGTGGAAGTATTAACTAACATGAAAAATATAAGAACGTAGGCTTCCGCGACCGGTGTCATAGTGATTAAAATTCTTCTGGGTATTATGCCGTGTCATTGCTAAAAACTAACAACAATAATAAACTAAAACCGACGTTTCGGCCGGTTTGCAACGGCCTTCCTCAGGGCACGACTGCTTTTGCATGGGGATAGGTGTTTCTATTTATTATAGACTATCGATGTTTGTCGTCACTGTTGTAAAACTTTTAATTGGCCCTCTAATATGATTGGCTAGTCACGACGTAAGGTAAGATGGAAGGAAAGAGGCTATTTGTGGATGTCCATGTCGTCAACGATTGGTAGCTGTCCGCCAATCAGCGTTCGGCTTCTGGTCGGCAAGTTTTCCTCCTGGTGTGCGCGGAAGTGGGCTGACAGTTGCTCTACAGGTGTTTGTGCAGATACGTCCGTGTCCCGTGTAGCTTCTGCCCCGCGACCGCTCGCAGCCCGTTGGACTGGGATGGCCGGCAGCCAGGACGCCGGGAGTTTGTAGCCATTTTCGAGGATTTCCACGATTTTTGCCTGTTATCGACATTGATACTGGCAAGATATCGCTCCCAGGATCCCAAGACTTTCGGGACTCTTTTAATTTCAAGATCACAGTAGGATAACAAATGGTAAAAGAAAATTCTTTCGTGTGATATACTCAAAAATTAACAATTTTCTGATTTTTTTTCTTTTACGTGTGTAGCGAAATCTCTGTTCTTGCCAAATTTCACGATGCTAGGCTAACGGGAGGTACCTTATAGGTTCTGAAGAGTGAGTTTGCTTGTATCAAAATATGTGACATAAATGGCCTTATCTTTTGGTTGCACTGGTTTAAGCTTACATTTATTACTCCACAAAGTGACTTTAGATATCAATATGTTGTGAGACAAATCTCAACTTGATACATCCACGTGTAACGAAGAAAAAGGGTTTCGGTCAGTCAGACAGACAGACAGACAGACGAAAAACAAAGTGATGCTTTAAGGATTCCGTTTTTACCAACTGAGCTGCGGAACCCTAAAGAGCACATCACTTACAATATTTCATACGGAGCAGTTTCTGTCCGGCCGGTGTGGCCGAGCGGTTCTAGGCGCTTCAGTCTGGAACCGCGCGACCGCTACGGTCGCAGATTCGAATCCTGCCTCGGGCATGGATGTGTGTGATGTCCTTAGGTTAGTTAGGTTTAAGTTGTTCTAAGTTCTAGAGGACTGATGACCTCAGATGTTAAGTATCATAGTGCTGTTTCTCATTGATTGCCCCTTACCACTGTTTAGAGCTGAGGTCTTCACTTATGGACGTTTATGGAGAGTTGAAATTCATTATACCAAGTAGGAAATTAGTCCAAGTCTTTCTGCATTTCTGTACGATCAGCTAACGACGATACTTTCCTGTATGCATAGCAGTGGGCTCTCCAACAATTGCGCCGCTCAGGTCTTCTCTCGTAAATAATTCCTCCTTATTTTCGAGACGCCGCCTCACTTTCTGCGCCGCTGTCAGCCCAGTCCACACAGAGAGCTGTTTGCGCTGGCGGTTTAAGCAAGCACGCACGCCGGCAGTTTTCGCTTTCGCGGGCGCCGCCTCATTTCGCTAATGAAGTCGCCGCAACGCCGGACCGTACGCGGATTAAAATCAATCGGCTCGCTGATTAGTGCGCTCCTAACTTTATTATTGTTATTGTTGCAAGTAGCGGAGGAGCGCCCCCGTCGCGGGACGTGCGCTAATGAAAGACACATGAAAAGGCGGCGCCACAAAGAATGGAGCGCCACAAAGCGGCCGGCATAATAACTCAAGGCTGGCTTTTGTCTCCGTCACAAGACAAAACCGGAATCCGGTGACGGCCCGGCTCGATACAAAGGCTGCGGGGGAGCGCCAAGTCGTGAGTTCGCCCGTCTATTGCGGCGCAGCGTTTGTGCTGCGCGCTCGGCACAGACCAGCTCAGCTCAGCTCGACTCATCCTGCTGAGTTCTGTTGTCGGGCGGCATGGGCACACGTGCTGCCTCCAGTGGCTTAAAAGGCGAACACACCGGGACACCGCCTTTTGCTGATACCCGAGCAGAGTAGCTGTCCTTTAGGGGAAGGTGGCCCAACACGACATACCACAAAGGCTATTCGGAAAGTAAGATCCGATCGGTCGCGAAATGGAAAGGACAGCGAAAATCTGATAAAGTTTTGAACAGATGTGTTGGGTACTTTCTCTAGTTTGTCTATCGATCGCGTCACGTCATTCTTTTCAGTTGTAAGCACACAGTGAGCACGTAAAAATGCATAGAACAGTTGTGCCTCCCACCAAAGTATTGGTGCTCACTGTGAAGTTGCTCCTGAATTCATGCAACCCCACATAACGTACCTGTCATCCGTTTACTTCTTCATGCCAATTCTCGGCAGCACACTGCTGGGACAAAGCGAACGCCCCTGCAGCCTTTTCACATCTGCATGGTTACTATGCAAACCACACTCAAGTGCCTCGTAGCGGGTTCATCGAACCACCTTCACAATAATTCTTTACATTTCCACTTTCGAACAGCGCGTGGAAAAAAAGAACGCTTGCTTTTTTCTGTGCGAGCTCTGATTTCTCTTATTTTATTCTGATGATCGTTTCTTCGGTGTCAACAAAATATTTTCGCCCTCGGAGGAGAAAGTTGAAGGTTGAAATTTCGGGAGGAGATCCCACCACAATGAGAAATGCATTTGTTTTAATTAGATATGTCCACCCCAAATACTGTATCATGTCCGTGTCACTCCCTTCCCTAGTTCTGACAATACGAAACGTGCTGCTCTTCTTTGAACTTTCTTGATGTACTCCATTAATCCTATCTCATAAGAATCCCACACCATGCAGCAGCACTCCAGAAGAGGACAGACAGGCATAGTGTAGGCAGTCTCTTTAGTAGATCAGTTTTATCTTCTAAGTGTTCTGCTAATAAAACGCAGTCTTTGATTCACCTTCCCTACATAATTTTCTTTGTGTTCCTTCCAATTTAAGTCGTTCGTAATTGTAATTTCTAGGTATTTAGTTGAATTTAGGGCTTTTAAATCTGATTGGTTTATCATGTAATCAAAGTTAAGCGAATTCGTTTTAGCGCTCATGTGGATGACCAAACACTTTTCATTTTTTAGGATCAATTACCAATTTTCGCACTGTACAGATATCTTTTCCAAATCGTTTTGGTCAAAATGGTTCAAACGGCTCTCTGCACTATTGGACTTAACATCTGAGGTCATCAGTCCCATAGAACTCAGAACTACTTAAACCTAACTAACCTAAGGACATCACACACATCCATGCCGGAGGAAGGATTCGAACTTGCGAACATAGCGGTCGCGCGGTTCCAGACTGAAGAGCCTAGAACCTCTCGGCCACACCAGCCGGCAATCTTTTTTTTGTTGTTGTTGTTTTAATCTTCTGGTCACTTTACTAGCATCATCTGCAAACAACCTAAGACGGCTGCTCAGATTGTCTCCTACATCGTTTATATGCCTAAGGAACAACAGATGGGCTATAACACTGCCTTGGGGAACGCCAGAAATCAGTTCTGGTGTGCTCGCTGACTTTCAGTCGATTTATAAGTTACAGAGTGCAGCAGTCAGTCGTCCTTTTTTAGATTTTATTACGCAAATCCAGATTTCGGCTAGTAGCTAGCCATTCTCAATGCACTATTTTCTATTCTCAATGCATGGAAGTCCCTGTTGTTCGGGCGTCAGCCACAGTTCTTTGAATACTTTGAATAGTATTCAAAGAACTGTGACTGACGCCCGAACATCAGGGACTTACACGCATGGAGAATAGAAAATAGTGCATTGAGAATGGCTAGCTACTAGCCGAAATCTGGATTTGCACAATAAATTCTAAAATAGGATGACTGATTGCTGCACTCCATAATTTATGTCACATAACAGTCGATGAGTGCACCCACTTTCCGAAGGGAAGGTAACCTTATTTCTGTCGATTACTACGAACTGTGATGGGAAATGTTTGATGACCTATCACATAGCCGGGACTTGGTTCCCTCTGGTGTTCATCTCTACTCACATGAACCGCTGGCTACGAACAAAATATTTTGGCACAGACAACGAACTGTAAACCAGTCTAGGGAAGTGGCGAAAAGCACAAGTGGCTGTCTTCTATGACGAGGGTATTGGAAAGTTCGTAAAACGCTACGACAAACGTCTACGTCGGAGCGTCGACTATGTAGAGAAATATCTGGAAGGTGTAGAAAACGGTTGCAAATAAAACATTTTTGATTTTCACTGTGGTTTCCACTTCGTGACCGATCGGACCTTACTTTCCGAATAGCAATCGTGATATATAGGGTGAGTCAGCTGCCCCTACCTGTGGGTTTTATGCAACCCGCAACGCCTTGAAATACCACGCGCAAAATGTTCATATTCTCTCACTCCATTCGCCCAAATTGTTAGTCCTACAGAAGAAAAGAACAGGATCTTTTTGTAGGAAATTTAATCTAGTTAAATTTTGTACTGGGGTACGTTTGCACTAAAGGCCGTAGTTTTCGAATTATTCAAGAAAAACGTACAGAAGTGACCTTCAAACGCGTTTTTCTTGAATAACTTGAAAACCGTGGCCTCCAGCGGTAACGTATCCCAGTACGAAATTTAACTACATTAAATTGCCTACAGCTAAGTCCTGTTCATTTTTCTTGTAGGGCTAATAGTTTGCGCATGGCGAGCGAGAGAATATGAAGGCCTCGCGCTTGGTGTTCGCAAGTGTTCTGGGTTGCATAAAACCCGTCATAGGCAGGAGCTGCTGAATCACCTAGTACACACGAAAGTGTCGCAACAACTCAGTATGTCGTCCAGGTGTGTTGCTGTTGTTGACGGTCCCTGTACCATCAGAAGATCGTTCATGACATTGTTTGTAAACATGAATACTACCATACGCGCTATCTATGTTTAGAGCGTCGTCCTTGTGTGGATTGCTGCATGTCAGGTGAAAGAAAGGCACCAGTAGAGACGCTCGTCCTTGTGTGGATAGCTGCATGTCAGGTGAAAGAAAGGCACCAGTAGAGACGCATTAGAGATCAGACCACGAAGGACAATCGCGGCCAATTATCAGGTTCGTATCATCATGTTACATGCAGAAGGCTTGTCAACCAGGTAAGTTGTTCGACGTGCACACCGGAGTCAAAGTTATGTGGTAGGGACATGGTGCACAGAATGATCGATGTCAAGGACTTTTGAACCAAAGGAAGCGTGGACTGAGTGCTCCAGGACGTCATGTGTCGCATCAGACTGTTAGAAGACGATTCCATGGTGCGAATCTCCATTGCCGATGACCATGGTGAGCATCATCATGTCGTGTGCCATAACACCATGGTCTCCGTTACATATTGGCAAGAAAACATCTAGAATGTACGCCCCAGGAATGGAGTCGGGTGCTGTTTACAAATAGAACTCGGATCTGTTTGGACTCCGATAATAATCGGATACAACGCGTTTGGAGACATCCCGGTAATATCGAACACCTCCAACATTGTGCTCCATATGTGCAACGAGGCTGTGGTATAGTGATGTACTGGGATGGCATTACACTGGACCATCCTACGCCTCTGGCCATTGTTCAGGTCAATTTCACTGTTCTATGGTAGAGAGACGAGATTCTGCAACCAATAGTGGGACTGTATCGCAAACATTTTGGTCGAAATTTAATCTTGACAGATGATAACTGAAATGCCCATCCTGCTGTTCTCGCGAAGATGTTTCTGCAACAGCCGGTTGAAGTGGCCTGCCTGTTCCGCAGACATGAACGCAGTCGAACCCGTGTGGGATCGATTGAAACCAGCTGTTTTTGGACATCGACAACGGTAACGTACTCTGCGTGACTTACGCAGGATCGTTGTTGAAGAGTGGGACAATTTGGAAAAGGGCTGGGATGACGATTCATCGATGACGTGCCACGACGTATTCAAGCTTGT
Organism: Schistocerca piceifrons; assembly: GCF_021461385.2. NCBI lineage: Eukaryota > Metazoa > Arthropoda > Insecta > Orthoptera > Acrididae > Schistocerca > Schistocerca piceifrons. The sequence goes on from NC_060139.1 coordinate 132,731,352, forward strand.
TTCTGAGCAAGGGGACGTTGCAGCACGTATTGACCGTTGCTCAGGATTGCTGTGAAAAATCGGAAACAGACAATTTTGTCGTTAAAGATTTTTTATTTCCCTCTTTTTTTATTTATTTTTTATTTTGTTTTGTCTTTCATTTAGTTGTGATCTGGACACAATGCTAATGGATGTATATACATGTCTCGGAGACAATTTTTATTTTGTGGCCGTGAATTTCGAAGTAAAGAGATGATGGAAAAATGTTGTTGATGTGCGTGTTATTTACTGTGTGCATAAAACCCGTGTCAGAAATTTTAGTGATTTATTCACGGGACTAAAACATTATAAAAAGTTCACATTAACATGGTCCGTATATCCATTGCTTCAGTGGTATGACAGGAACTGTCTTTTTTGACTCCTGTCTTTGTAATTTACTTCAAATATGCGTTACTTTCTGCTGGTCATGGCATATGTTTTGTTTTGTCTGATAGTGGTTTGTTCTGTTTTACGGTAAGTGCTATCACATCATAACGGTGTACTCAGAGTCCGGAATGACAGATATACACTACATTTATGGTCTAACAGATGGGAATCAGAAAGCAGCACTTCGGCCTTACGCTGGACGTTAACCTTTGATGCAGTTACCTTGAGAAAGAACGTTTGTACGACTCCATCAACGCTTGCGAGATACAGGGTCATCTGAGAAGAGAGTTGCAGAAGATGGGAGGCCACGCGGTGTACGATTACCTGAGTTTGAGGAACGGGCTCTTCCTGCTGTGGATGAAACTTCAACGAGTTCATGGAGAATTGCGAAAAGTGAACATCTGTATGAAAATCTTCTGTATCCGTATCATCTTCAGTGGGTGCGAGGATTAAATGAGCCAGGTTTTCATCCAAGAATTACTTTCTGTCAACGCATGTTCCAGTGTGCTGTGTTCCTGCAGTTCTTAGCATGTACCTTGTTCACTGAAGAGGGCGGCATTGTACGTGATGCGATCTTCATTTATCACAACAGTCGCGCCTGGGCTTGCGGAAAACCTTCGTGAAGTGTGACAAGACAGAAATCAACAGAAGTTCAGCCTCAAAGTGTGGGGTGGAATCATCATGATCATCTCATGTCCCATACTTACACCCGTGACATCCTATTGGACAAAAGTATCTACAGGTTCTCAGACGTGAGTTACTTCATTTACTGTATCTATATTCGTCATCCAACGATTATGATATATGCTCACTTCACAAGGATAGTTCGCCAGCATCTAGATAACCAGTTTCTGTACAGGTGGGCTGGTCGAAGGGGATTTGTTACGTGTGCCACAGACGGCCCCTGTCAGCCAGACTATACTCAAGACACCCCTGTATACCATATAACATACACAAGCACTTTCAGGCGCAACCAAGCGGAAAACAATTCTTCAAAATAAACAGAACTTGCTAGAGACTAATGCGAACCTTTTTCTGCAGAGGTCGCCTCACAGACACAGCGAAAGTTGGAGTAGTTCGCCGACCTCCACCGGCTTTATAAGGCCAGCGCAGAAGCAGTACAGCCGGGGTCTGGATACCTCCAACATCCTCCATACCTATAAATCCCTCATTTGCCCTATCCTTTGCTACGCCCACCCTGCCTGGATCTCCTCTCCCCCTACCTTTTACAAATCCCTTCAGATCCTAGAACGCCATGCTCTTCGCCTCGCCTGTCACATCCGTCTCCCCTCACCCACGCTGATCCTGTATGACCTTATTCCCTTCCCCCACTTCCTCCTTTTCCTCGAATGGATACGGATCCTCTACACCTCCCATAAACTCGATCCTTCTCACCCGCTGGTCTCTCCCATCCTCTCCCGCCCCCGTCCGGTGCTGCGCCTGTACTTCCACGTCCCACCTGCTCTTCGTCTCTCCACTCTCCATACCCTCTCCCAAGGTGGCTTCCTCCAGCTCCCCTCCCTGATGATGCCCTCCTCCCCTGCATCTACCCCTCCTACCAACTTTGATCCTCCCTCCCTCTTCCTGTGTTTGTTCCTTTGGGCACCCGCTATCCCTTCTCTCCCCCTTCCCTCCCTCCTCCCTTTCTCCCCACTCCTCCCCCGGGCTTCCCCTACCCCCTTTCCTCCGGCCCTACTACCATCTCCTCTGCCACTGGCATCCTTGCTCTCCCCTCTCCCTCCCCATCACCCTTCTTCCCCTCTTGGCAGGCCCCCGGACTCGTACACGCTATGTGGATATTCGGCGCCGGAGATCATCGCCATCAGTTTCTTGTGTGTGTGCCATCGTGTTTGTGTTAGTGTCCGCCGTCACGCTCCAACGTACACCTTTGCCGTCGACATCATCAGAGTTTGTGCGCCGTGTCAACGTGTTTTTGTATTTCTGTGTCTACTGTTTTTTGCCTGTCAATATGTCTATTATGGATCTTCTTTATGTTTTTCTCATTGTCGACTCTAAGGCTGAAGAGCAGTGTAGTATGCTGCTGCCAGCCTACCTGATGTACAGGTATGAAAATAACAATAAAGGGAAAAAAAAGCAGTACAGCCAGTTCCTCACCGAGCTAGGACCAGATCCGACGGACGCCACCGACGCTCTTGGTGAATAGTAGTCTGCATGTTATTTGTTTTCTTTGTGTGTGTATAGTGATTGTTCGAGAAGTGTAGTTCAGTTTCAATAAACGACATTATACTGAGTGTTCTACAATACTGAATATTCTTCAGGATTATTGCAAAGTCTGCCCGATCGCGAGATTTGAATCCAATGGAACACTTAAAATCAATTGTTTACTGAACTCCCATTCCCATTTTCGATGTTCCGAGGGAGCTATCAAAAACTGATTTGACCAAATACGGAACACACCTGGAGTTTTCCACAATATAAGGCAAAGTATGGGATGTAGGCTCAGGGGATTCATGCAAGCAGGAGGTGGTCACCTCCAGCAACCTTTGAAAATGAAAATGTATCATTTTGTGTTATGAAGAACAAGTCCGTTGACACCTCCCGAACGAAAGATTTTCCGATCCATGTTCATATTAACTACTTGTAACGTTTTGATATCAAGAATGAACGTGTAAAATTTCTGTCATATGGTTTTATACACATTGTATTGTAGTGTTATGCAAATGGGGTGGAATTGCTCCACTCTAGGCGCCAAAACTACAGTGAATTCAGGCGTATGCAATTGGAAATGGGAAGGAGTAGACCCACGTTGGACGCCAAAACGTAATAAACAGATTTATTAAAACAGGGGACGGGTGTAATAAAATTTATATTTATTGTTATGCGTTAATCATAAACACAATACTCTCTGTTTCGATTTCACTGGGTGCAGACTCGACTTGGTAGCTGGGCATGTGGGGATGGAGATTAAGCATTTTATCTCACCACGTGACGCATGGCGTGATGCCGGCGCGACGTATGTTACACCCCAGATGAGACGGCGGCTAGTTCCCTAGCGACTCACACACCGGATATTCTTGGGAAAGGTCTCCGTTTGAGTCACCAAGAAGGCTAGAGCTAAGCAGTATGTCCCTTTATTTGTCACTAGAAGGCCTTTACTCCCCCTGCTCAAGTGTCTAAGACCAGCGGAAACTCGGCAGCGTCTCTCAGCCATCAAAAAGTGAAATGCAATGATAGTATGTCATTATTGGTTTGACGCCTAGTGCAAGAATTTCTTTATGACGCCACGTCGGCGACTTGCGCGTCGATGACGATTAAATGAAGCGACGATGGCAACATAAACATTCAGTCCTCGAGAGTAGAAAATCCCCGCCATGGCCGGGAACTGAACCAAGGATATGGAGGCAACGACATTAACTGTTAGACGATGAGCTGCAGACTTCTCAGCTCTTAGTCAGTGCTTAACTGGGACACTCCTTACACAGCAAAGCACAGCACTTGTAAACAGTACCTGTCTGTGATCTGTGGCTTTGCTGAAAGACTCACAAGAAGAGCAGACGGGTTTGGAACGGTGTTTTCCATAGCATCAGACTGTTGAATATTACAGTAGCACAGCTGATTTAAGGCAGTTAAAACTGTATGAACTCAATTTTACGTAAAATAATGGGTGTTCCCATAAATTCACAGTTTCCCAAAATGTATTCAGCAAGTCCTTTCGGGCTACCCACAGGCAGTCTATCCCTGTAGCGCATGCTACAAGTCTCACTTTATCAGGAGTCCCAAGCCTCACAGCCTGTTTCTAACATATTTTTATTAGGTCGCTTTCTCGTGTATCTTTTCGGTACAAATTTTGCAGTTTATTTTAAACCAACCTCCCGATGTGCTAGAGATGTGAAATTTTAAACATAGCTGAGAACTGGATGACAATGCAATTGTACTGGGGTAAGAATCACCTATCTGCAATACTGGAGGGTGAGAAAGAAATGTAATGCAGAAAACTGCATGACCAATTGGCGTTCCTGCACAATGGCTGTGCGTCACAGCCCGTACAGGCTCAAAGCGCTTTAATTACGTGCTGCGGAAAGAGCCTGCGACAACTGATTCAGTTTATAGGTGCACCTCTGTAATGCCCGAAGAACTTTCTCTCCAAATGGCCAGATATATCACATGCAACCAGCAAACAAATTACTATGGCAGTAAGACGACCCCCACTCCCTTAGCACCCAAACTTCTGAGGATAGGAGAGAAAAAGGGTGATATAAAAGCATAACGCAGGGATCTGGGAAGCAGTGTTGTAAGTAAAGTAGGCTGTTTAGGTTTTTATGTTGGTAACGCCACGTAGCGCTCTGTATGAAAATCACTGGCTGTGCTGTGTGCAGTCTGTGGCTGGGTGGCATTGTGGTAATATTCGCTATTGTAGTGTTGGGTTGTTGACTGTTAACAGCGCGTAACGTTGCGCGGTTGGAGGTGAGCCGCCAGCAGTGGTAGATGTGGGGAGAGAAGTGGCGGAGTTTTGAGGGCGGATGATCTGGACGTGTGTCCATCAGAAACAGTACATTTGTAAGAATGGATGTCATGAACTGCTATATATACTATGACTTTGGAACACTATTAAGGTAAATACATTATTTGTTCTCTATCAAAATCTTTCATTTCTAACTATGCCTATCAGTAGTTAGTGCCTTCAGTAGTTTGAATCTTTTATTTAGCTGGCAGTAGTGGCGCTCGCTGTATTGCAGTAGTTCGAGTAACAAAGATTTTTGTGAGGTAAGTGATTTGTGAAAGGTATAGTTTAATGTTAGTCAGGGCCATTCTTTTGTAGGGATTATTGAAAGTCAGATTGCGTTGCGCTAAAAATATTGTGTGTCAGTTTAAGCACAGTCATTTATAATTTTTCTAAGGGGACGTTTCAGTGTCAACAAAATTTTGTATATACGTGACTCACTTTACCACGATTTTATTACATCACTCTCTTGTCTATGTGTTTATCTATTTTAAACTAACTTCCCGATGAGCTATGGACTTAAAACCTTCAACATAGCTCAGAAGCGGATGTCAATGCGATATTAACTGGGTTTCTTGAGTGCTGTGTGATGGAGGATACTTCATTTACCACTGTTATTCCTCGATGACCCAGAGACTTGAAGCTTTCAACATAGCACAATAATGGATGAAACTGAAATATTAATTTCTGTTCGGTAGGGGTGGGGATGGGGTGAAAAACAGTCGTAATAGTCGTAACGCTTGACATCTTGGCTCTCCTGAAGGACCAGCATCTTGTGCAAATAGTATCGGAATGCATTCCATGCGGTATGCGAGCAGACAAGCACAGGTGTGCAGAGAGAGAGAGAGAGAGAGGGGAAAAAGAGAGAGGCAAACAGAGCAGGAGAATGGGGAGATATTTCCAATATGTGTCACATACACGTAAATGGGTAAAGTTCAGGTAAAAAGCTAGTATATATATATATATATATATATATATATATATATATATATATATTCCACAGACAAGACTGAAATTTATACATATAATTAATTTCTGCTATTCAGTCTTGTCTGTTGGAAATTTCTCAACGGCTGTTGAACAATGGCTTTTGAACTTTGTAATATACATATATTATAAAGTTTGAAAGACTTGTTTAAAAGTCGCTGACAAGTTTCCCACGGACAGGACTGAAAAGCAGAAATAAATTATTTAAATAAAAATAGATTTTGAGTATAACACGTGTTTAAATAGGATTAAAATACAAAACAATTTCTGCTAGCCCCATATAGATTCCTGTCCCCATACAGATAGTCCCGAAAATTTGTGCTTGTGAATGTTTAATAGCTATGACGATATTCGTAAGATTTATAACGAAAAATGGGGTCGCGTGCAATAGATAATAGTTAGGAGAGGAGCTATTCTTTTTCAATTATGTATTGCATGAGGCCGATGTTTTTCGTTATAAATCTTATAACCATTGTCGTAGCTATTAAAAATTCGCCAGCACAAATTTCAGGACTATCTGTATGGGGTCAGGAATCCGCATGGGGCTAGGGTGGATTATTTTACAATTTTTAGTCCTAGTTAAAATGTGTTATACTGAACATTTATTTTTTAGTTGCTAGTCACTGTTTTAGTTGATAATTTCTATTTATAATGTATCTGAAAAGCCGATGCAGCAGGCCAAAATGACATTGTCATGTATCGTTTTAGCAATATTTGATGAAAACCTCTAAAATCAACAGATTCACAATCGCAATATTGCTTCACACACAAATACTCCGTTTATACTATATCTTACAGGAAGGTAATTAACACTGCATGCTTTTAAATGCTTCTGCTGCTTTCGTCGCTTTCCCAATACTTTCACGTTCCTAAGCTACCAAATGGAAGCAAGGAAAGTTAAATGATTGGTAGGTGAAGTGTAACTATCACACGCATTCTACTAAACCAAAGATTATCATGCTGTCATGTGCCACATTTCAAAAACGTCCACTATGTCGTTTTTCAGCCAATGTCTTTGTGGGCCATTTGCCCCTATACAGGTAAACACCACGCTAAACCCTAGAGCGTCGACAAATTCTCGGGAGTTTCTACACGTTTCTGCTTTCTTTCGGAATCAGAATCCTTGAGTCCCCTATATTTACGAAACATAGTCTGTTTTAAATCGGATAACATCTGTCATTGAGCGTTGTCTTTACAACCAGTGAACGGTTGGGAGACAGCCGGCACAGCGCACCCCTCTAGGCAGCCACAGAAAAACGCTTAGAGATCTCCGTATCCTGAAGAAATCAGGCATGAGACTGAAATTCAAGTATACTATTGACACGTAAAATGTCGAAGTTCTTAACTTCTTCACACACTCTTGCTATAATTATGTACCTTGACTTTTACCGTGTCTTAGCTGCAAAAGAAGTATTTTTTCCCAATGGAAACCTCAGGTACACGTTTGTAGATGTCCAGCCTTTTCATCATGCTCAAGTGCTGCCAACTGTTGGACGTCAGGGTGAAAGTATCAGGAAGTCAATGTAGCATTGCGCAGCAACTCGTGACCATCTGAATACACGGATGTGGTTGGTTCGCTATATTCCACTATATAATTAAATATTGTTATTTTGCATGGTAATTATTGATTGATCACTTTACTATTTATTACAATGGTGAATATTTCGTAATTAGTGATAGTAGACCATAGAATGAAGCCAAGTGTACAAAGCATGTTTAGAAAATGGGTACATACTTTTGTATAAATCTTGCATCTAAAATCTTTTAAAAAGTCACCTAAGTGCATTACCACGTAAAGAAAAATTTTCCTTCCTCCAGAAAAAATTCAGGTCTGAAAGTGTTAATTGTAATTACTCCCTGATTTGCGTTGGATTTCTTGAAACAACTAAAATTTTAGCGATGGGATAAAGCTTCAAAAGTATCATGTCACATCTCGAGAACTATTGAATTCACTGAATTACTTGCGTTTACGTCGCTTACGAGAAACCTCGCTTGGGAACAGAGTTGTCCAAAATCCTGTGTCGTATTGTTGTTGCTATACTTCGAAAAACTGCGTTTATTGGCAATTCTGTCAGTATTTTACTCGTAACGAAAGCCACTTACAAATTTTGGTATTCACATACATCATAGATTTCTATAGTGCCTCTAATCATGTCAAAAATCTCCTCTTAATTTTAACCTGTAACCTTCCCAACCCCGAATCTTTAAAGAATTGATCTCTCAAGTATAAAATAGTTTCAACCGTCTGATTACTTTAGAGATTTAAAAAAGTTAAGTCGTAAGGCATTGTTGATTGGGCGGCTCCGAAGGGCCGGTCCAGCCGCCTGAATGCAAAGGCTTTTCCTATCCTTCGCGCACACTGACCCCTGTCAACTGCGTAGTGTGACAGTCTGGTAAGAGTAAGTGACTGTATGTTTGTTGGATGATGGTGAGGTAGTGGAGAGGGTCGACCCCTGTGCGTAGCTAAAAATTCGCTGATTTAACGAGAACTCGTGTATTCAATATGGCAAAGCCGTTGGCGCCTTACAGATGAGTTAATGTGTTAATCATTGATAGGTCAATGAAAACGGTCAGAAAAGATTTGAAATTATGTTAAAAGTTTCTTGGAAGTCTATAACTGCTGTCATTATCAACCACTGGTTGATTGTAGTCGGGCTAGTTCGTACACCGTATTAAAATTTTCACTCTTCTAAATTTTTGTAACGTAATATCTTCTGAAGTGTGTGCCGTAATATAATTTTATAGGTACATTAAGTGGTATGTTTGGATACTGTTTGTAAGGTGTGTTGTGAGTAGAGTTAGTAACAAGGAAGTAATAAATTAATACGTCGTGCCTGGTGCTGCAGTTTTACTGCATGATCAGCGGAAATATAGTGAACGATAAACTTTTGTTCTCTCGTTATTTTGTGGGAGGGAGGGGCGGGGGGTAAAATTTGCTATAAGTCGTTAAGAGCTCTCATTCTCAAATACTGGACGAATAAAGTAAAACGCGAAATGTGGGTGGAAAATAGACAAATATAGATTGCCGAAATGTAAAGATGTCTCAGTTTATAAAGTGAATATTTATGTACATGCTACGGATAATGGCCACACCAAATGTAATATTTTTGGCTTTGCAGCCATCACACTCGCCTACAAGAGGCTCTTTTTAGAGCAGGTGAGAAGGCAGCAGTGGCAAAATGACGTAATGTGGTGTGAGGTACGGATGACAGATGGTTTGCTCTGTATGGGTATCGTGAGACCGCCTAAATTGTGGTCCTCCTCCGCGATTGGCTGCTGCGTTCGGTAGTTGCGCGCCAAAATGACAATCTTCTGTTATTAATGTTAGACAAACTAAAGAGCGTATTTACTTGAATTTCAAACTATCGCATCTCTCAATAGCGTGAAATCATTCCATTATTTCACAAGTATTAAGAACCAGCAGAATAATAAACGACTGCAAAACGAAAAGGCAGACGAAGCACTTCGGTGATCTTCGGATCGCGCCTAACTTGGATGGCGGGCGAAGTGGTTTGACTGTAAGATCAGACCTCGTTCGGGAGTCTCGGATTACGGACATGTTGTCCGTCGCGGTATCAATTAAGACTTAGTCAGCAATGTCTAGTGTGTAAAGCAGAGCTGGTTCGGCAATGTCGGAAGACAGACATGTACTCTGCCGCGGTCAATGTTAGTTTTCATTAGCAATGTGTGGTTGTTTGGACATATAGTTGAGAACTGTGTGATGCTAATTATGGAAATATGCAGTTCATTAATTTGCTGAAGAATAAAAATCATTTGTGACTTTAAAAAGGAATGTAATTGTGTAGTTTCTTGTGTTCTACCAATAAAAAGCGAGTGGCACCCCGTATAAACAAACTAATTGGAAATTTAATCATTTATAGAATAACAGTTACTCGCAAAGAGTTTCTTACAGCCTCAAGATTATGGATTCACGACCTACGTGCTGTTTTCTGTGCAGGGGGCAACAACTGTAGAAGAATGTAGGTTGGTGAACATTTATTAGAACTTATGCATTCCACTCAGGGCGGTGGAAGCAAATGGGTACCTCGCATGTGCTGCAATCTTAGTACAAATGAGATCAGTGACTCGTCATCTGTGGTAATACAGAGGAGGTACGCAGAAGAGAAATATTTTGAGGGGAAGAGATTTATTGAAAGCACATATATGTATCCCTCTCTTCCTCTTTTTAAACTTGCCGTATAACAAACTCGTCAGAAACAAATTAGTACAGCTCGCTGCAACACATGTCGTCAAAGGCTTAACTGAGCTGTGATGGGCAAACGAATGGGGCGATGCTATGTTGAAGAAACCATCGATCCTCCACTTAAAGTGATTCTAGGATAGTTTCAAAATTTCTGTATCGGTCTGCAATTTGTACAGTTTTTTTTATCAATTTTGGGACGTAAAGGAAGGTGACGTGGTCATTAAAGACGCAGCACAAGCTCGGTCATGTCCTTTCTAAAGGACAGCTGCCAGTACTGTTGCCAGTTTTCGAGCACGAGTAGCAAAAGGGCTTCTGTCAGTAGAGCTCGCGCAAATTAACGTGGCGCCGGCGAAAAAACGCATTCTCGTCGTGAATGTTGGGCGAGTCCGTCCCGTTGTCCTGTAGGGGCAGCCATCTCAGTTGACTGTCACCTCCCGACCTGTGCACTACGAGACTTCTCGTTGCTGTCTCCTTCTACATAGCATGCCACAGCTGTCTTTGCACAACATAAGAGAAGGGACGTTCTTCATATAAAAGCACATATGATTATATGCAGTGCCACAAAAGATTGTCAGAAGAGGCAAATGAGGAGGCAAAAAGCTCATCAAAAACTGTGTTTCAGAGGGTTACAAGTAACTGTAGCTACTCCAATTGCTCAATAAAAGGAATGACAACGGAAACCCAGCTGTAAGTACTTCCCAAGGCTTCACTGCTTCAGGAAATATGTGGAAGAAGGAGAACAAAATTTTATTCTCAGGTAATAGGCCTACTGCCAAACGAGTTAGTGATCTGACACATAATTTCCACATGACAAATTTTCTTTATTTCACATCGTCAATGTCGTAGTTAGCGACGTTGTTGGCTACGCTACACTTTTATTTCAGTTTTATTGCACTACATTTCCCTCTGACTGAGTGTGATCAGTCTTGTTCTTCTTTGGATAATCCTTAGAGTATGCGACCATCTCTTTTTCGGTGCTCTAGTGAGAAGCTATTGACTCTGAACGTCTGTATTTGTAGAATTACTAGTCATACTGACAAAACCTCTTAATATCATATTTTGTAAACTTGCTAACTGTAGCATACAAATTATCCAAGATAAAAGGGGTGGGACGAAGGAAGATAAAGATTTGACGTCCCATCGACAACAAACTCATTAGAGACGGAGCACAAGCTTGGATTGATTGAGGCATGGGGAAGGAAATCAGCCGTACCATTGTAAACGAACCATCCCGAAACTCGCCTGGAGCGATTTGCGGAATTCACGGAAAACCTAGCCGGCCGCTGTGGTCGGGCGGTTCTAGGCGCTTCAGTCCGGAACCACGCAGCTGCAACGGTCGCCTCAGGCATGGATGTGTCTGATGTCTTAGGTTAGTTAGGTTTAAGTAGTTCTAAGTCTAGGGAACTGATGACCTCAGACGTTTAGTCCCATAGTGCTCAGAGCCATCTGAGCCATTTGAACGGAAAACCTATAACAGGGTGGTTGGATGCGGATCTGAATCGTCATCCCGTCTTCCCGAATGCGGGTCCAGTGTGCTAACCATTGTGTCACCTTACTCGGTACAGGGGGTGAACAGAAATACGGAAACACCAAAAATACAACACTTTACCAAGTCTAATATAGTGTAGGAAACCAGTTGGCATTCCAATTACATCTACATCTACATCCATACTCCGCAAGCCACCCAACGGTGTGTGACGGAGGGCACTTTACGTGCCACTGTCATTACCTCCCTCTCCCGTTCCAGTCGCGTACGGTTCGCGGGAAGAACGACTGCCGGAAAGCCTCCGTGCGCGCTCGAATCTCTCTTATTTTACATTTGTGATCTTCTCGGGAGGTATAAGTTGGGGGAAGCAATACATTCGATACCTCATCCAGAAACGCACCCTCTCGAAACCTGGACAGCAAGCTACACCGCGATGCAGAGCGCCACTCTTGCAGAGTCTGCCACTTGAGTTTGCTAAACATCTCCGTAACGCTATCACGCTTACCAAATAACCCTGTGACGAAACGCGCCGCTCTTCTTTGGATCTTCTCTATCTCCTCCGTCAACCCGACCTGGTACGGATCCCACACTGATGAGCAATACTCAATTATAGGTCGAACGAGTGTTTTGTAAGCCACCTCCTTTGTTGATTAACTACATTTTCTAAGGACTCTCCCAATGAATCTCAACCTGGTACCCGCCTTACCAACAATTAATTTTATATGATCATTCCACTTCAAATCGTTTCGCACGCATACTCCCAGATATTTTACAGAAGTAACTGCTACCAGTGTTTGTTCCGCTATCATATAATCATACAATAAAGGATCCTTCTTTCTATGTATTCGCAATACATTACATTTGTCTATGTTAAGGGTCAGTTGCCACTCCCTGCACCAAGTGCCTATCCGCTGCAGATCTTCCTGCATTTCGCTGCAATTTTCTCAACTTATCTGTATACTAGAGCATCATCCGCGAAAAGCCGCATGGAACTTCGACACTATCTACTAGGTCATTTATATATATTGTGGAAAGCAATGGTCCCATAAACTCCCCTGTGGCACGTCAGAGGTTACTTTAACGTCTGTAAACGTCTCTCCATTGAGAACAACATGCTGTGTCCTGTTTGCTAAAAACTCTTCAATCCAGCCACACAGCTGGTCTGATATTCCGTAGGCTCTTACTTTGTTTATCAGGCGACAGTGTGGAACTGTATCGAACGGTCTGCAGCTCGTGGTCGTGTGGTAGCGTTCTCGCTTCCCACGCCCGGTTCCCGGGTTCGATTCCCGGCGGGGTCAGGGATTTTCTCTGCCTCGTGATGACTGGGTGTTGTGTGCTGACCTTAGGCTAGTTAGGTTTAAGTAGTTCTAAGTTATATGGGACCATAGATGTTAAGTCGCATAGTGCTCAGAGCCATTTTGTATCGAACGCCTTCCGGAAGTCAAGGAAAATGGCATCTACCTGGGAGCCTGCGTCTAATATTTTCTGGGTCTCATGAACAAATAAAGCGAGTTGGGTCTCACACGATCGCTGTTTCCGGAATCCATGTTAATTCCTACAGAGTAGATTCTGGGTTTCCAGAAACAACATGATACGCGAGTAAAAAACATGTTCTAAAATTATACAACAGATAGATGTCAGAGATATAGGTCTATAGTTTTGCGCATCTGCTCGAGGACCTTTCTTGAAGACTGGGACTACCTGTGCTCTTTTCCAATCATTTGGAGCCTTCCGTTCCTCTAGAGACTTGCGGTACACGGCTGTTAGAAAGGGGGGGGGGGGGGGGAAAGTTCTTTCGCGTACTCTGTGTAGAATAGAATTGGTATCCCGTCAGGTCCAGTGGACATCCCTCTGTTGAGTGATTTCAGTTGCTTTTCTATTCCTTGGACACTTATTTCGATGTCAGCCATTTTTTCGTTTGTGTGAGGATTTAGAGGAGGAACTGCAGTGCGGTCTTCCTCTGTATCCACTCGTCTCGGAATGGGTAAATAAAGATCCTGCAAGGCTTTCTCGGGAATCTCACACTACTTTTCGTGCAAAATATTGGCAAGTTCAGATAGCTATGATGGGGGTAGACAGTGATCACTCACGCTCACCTCCAAGGTAGACCATAAAGGCTCAATAATATTGAGATCTGGTAACTGTGATGGCGAGGACAGATGCGACAGTTTATCCTCGTGCTTACAGAACCAGTCCTGGACGATGCGGGCGTGGAAATTGGGTCCATGCCATCTTGGAACACAGCATCACAATTAGGGAACAACCATTGCACCTTGGCATGGACCCGATCAGACGAAATGTTCATATAATCCTTTCAGTAATGTGACTTCTCAGAGTAACCATAGGGCTCATGAAATATCACGATATGACTCGGCCATAAGTTGAAAACAGCGTGAAACAAGACTCACCCGAGCAAATTACGTTCTTCCATTACTCAACATCTTGGATCTTCGGCACCGTGTTTTCCTGTAACGGGCATTTGCATTACTGACCAGAGGTTTTGGCATTCCAGCTCTGCTTTGCAATTTCTTGCTTACGCACCAGGTTGCTTTGGTGCTAACACGGTTGGCGAGTGCGACATTCATTTCTGCAATGACATTTGCAGCTATTGCACTCTTTATTTTTCGTCACAGTCCTCTTGAACGACCGTCAAACGTGACTTTGCAGGCGATGTTATTCCGCTTTCTCTGTGGGTGTTATACAGAGGAGCCCAAAAAAATGTATCCACTGTTTAAAAGTCCATAACTGGGTAACTAATTGACGGAGATGTCTCATTTTTGGTGAAAGTGTAGCTTAAAGTCCAGCTTAAAGATATCACTGTAGGTGTTCGAAATGGTCACCATTAACATCCACACACAAACGATGCCGCCGAACTGCAGCACGAACTGCTGACTGCAACGTGTTCAGTTGGATATTTGCGCATGAATCCGTCTTCCACCGCCACAGTTACCGATGAGGTGTACCTTCAGAAGCTTCAGACATCCATTTTAGCTGCCATCCGAGACTTGTATGGAGGCGGAAGAGTTTACTTTCAACAAGATGGTGCCCCAGCCCACTAGCAAAATCGTTAGGGCGTATCTCGGCGAAAATCTACCAGGAGGATGGATAGGCCGTAGAGGAGCTGTGGAGTATCCACCACGTTCCCCAGACCTAACTCCTCTGGACTTTTACCTGTGGGAAACACTAAAGGATGTCGTTTATCGACAAAAGCCATGCACATTGGATCAACTTCGAGAATCCATCGTACATACATGTTCAAATATCCAACTGAACACGTTGCAGTCAGTAGTTCGTGCTGCAGTTCGGCGGCATCGTTTATGTGTGGATGTTAATGGTGACCATTTCGAATACCTACAGTGATATCTTTAAGTTGGACTTTAAGCTACACTTTCACCAAAAATGAGACAACTCTGTCAATTAGTTTGCAAGTTATGGACTTTTAAACAGTGGATACAATTTTTTGGACCCCTCTGTAGATCTTAGATGCTGTGGTTCTTGAAACGCCAAACACTTCGCCTACCTTGGCTACAGAAGCACCTACACTTTTCCCACATTCGACTTCACAAAGGTCTGACGCACGAGTAGTGCATTTAGAAGAACACAGAACACAATTCTGATCACAACTAACAGTTGCAGCTTATTGAGGACATTGCACAAGTGCCGTTGGTGACCAGATACAACAGCGCAACTTGGAGTGTTAGCTACAATCTGCATTTATATTCAAGCACTAATTTTTCGCTGTGTTTCCAAATTTTAGTCCAACCCCCGATTATGTCTGTTCAAATGGCTCTGAGCACTATGGGACTCAACTGCTGAGGTCATTAGTCCCCTAGAACTTAGAACTAGTTAAACCTAACTAACCTAAGGACATCACAAACATCCATGCCCGAGGCAGGATTCGAACCTGCGACCGTAGCGGTCTTGCTGTTCCAGACTGCAGCGCCTTTAACCGCACGGCCACTTCGGCCGGCGATTATGTCTGTGAACAGTCTTCATCTGTCAAACTGCTGTTCCTATGCCGCACCGCTGGTGTTCAGAACGAAGTCCCCAGCACCACCGTTGTTCCTTTCCTTACCGCGCAGTAACAAATGGGTCAAATGGCTCTGAGCACTATGCGACTTAACTTCTGAGGTCATCAGTCGCCTAGAACTTAGAACTAATTAAACCTAACTAACCTAAGGACATCACACACATCCATGCCCGAGCAGGATTCGAACCTGCGACCGTAGCGGTCGCTCGGTTCCAGACTGTAGCGCCCAGAACCGCACGGCCACTCCGGCCGGCGCGCGCAGTAACAACTTTACTTTGTGTGACAACTTACTGGCTGCAAGCTGTAGCCGCTCGCAACTGTTGCAACGCTGAAACAAGACTGACAATCCTAATCGAAATCGAGTTACTCGTCTGGTCGTGGTTGGCGCACGAAGCAACAGAACTTTAGAGGTACACTACTGGCCATTAAAATTGCTGTATCAAGAAGAAATGCAGATGATAAACGGGTATTCATTGGACATATATATTATACTATAACAGACATGTGATTACATTTTTAAGCAATTTGGGTGCATAGATCCTGATAAATCAGTACCCAGAACAACCACCTCTGGCGTAATAACGGCCTTGATACGCCTGGGCATTGAGTCAAACAGAGCTTGGATTGCGTGTACAGGTACAGTTGCCCATGCAGCTTCAACACGATACCACAGTTCATCAAGAGTAGTGACTGGCGTATTATGACGAGCCAGTTGCTCGGCCACCATTGAGCAGACGTTTTCAATTGGTGAGAGATCTAGAGAATGTGCTGGCCAGGGTAGCAGTCGACATTGTCTGTATCCAGAAAGGCCCGTACAGGACCTGCAACATGCAGTCGTGCATTATCCTGCTGAAATGTAGGGTTTCGCAGGGATCGAATGAAGGGTAGAGCCACGGGTCGTAACACATCTGAAATGTAACGTCCACTGTTCAAAGTGCCGTCAATGGGAAGAAGAGGTGACAGAGACGTGTAACCAATGGCACGCCATACCATCACGCCGGGTGATACGCCAGTGTGGCAATGACGAATACACGCTTCCAATGTGCGTTCACCGCGATGTCGCCAAACACGGATGCGACCATCATGGTGCTGTAAACAGAACCTGGATTCATCCGAGAAAATGACATTTTGCCATTCGTGCATCCAGGTTTGTCGTTGAGTACACCATCGCAGGCGCTCCTGTCTGTAATACAGCGTCAAAGGTAACCGCAGCCATGGTCTCCGAGCTGATAGTCCATGCTGCTGCAAACGTCGTCGAACTGTTCGTGCAGATGTTTGTTGTCTTGCAAACGGCCCCATCTGTTGACTCAGGGATCGAGACGTGGCTGCACGATCCGTTACAGCCATGCGGATAAGATGCCTGTCATCTCGACTGCTAGTGATACGAGGCCGTTGGGATCCAGCACGGCGTTCCGTATTACCCTCCTGAACCCACCGATTCGATATTCTGCTAACAGTCATTGGATCTCGACCAACGCGATCAGCAATGTCGCGATACGATAAACCGCAATCGCGATAGGCTACAATCCGACCTTTATCAAAGTCGGAAACGTGATGGTACGCACTTCTCCTCCTTACACAAGGCATCACAACAACGTTTCACCAGGCAAGGCCGGTCAACTGCTGTTTGTGTATGAGAAATCGGTTGGAAACTTTCCTCATGTCAGCACGTTGTAGGTGTCGCCACCGGCGCCGACCTTGTGTGAATGCTCTGAAAAGCTAATCATTTGCATATCACAGCATCTTCCTCCTGTCGGTTAAATTTCGTGTCTGTAGCACGTCATCTTCGTGGTGTACCAATTTTAATGGCCAGTAGTGTAGTACGTGTTCCTCACATCCAGCGAATAGCACATTTCATCAGATACTGCACTGCTTTGTTGAAACCGTTGCAGGTGGAATACGGCGTCGCTCGGAGAGAGTGTGAACTAGAGGTGGAAGCTAGCATACGGGCGTAACCCGACGACACGAGACCAGTAGCGTTAATTCGGTCCGAAGCGCCGACCAAGTATGACGCGAGCAGACACTCGGCGCCGCGAAAGAACAATAGCGGCGCCAAGAACAATGCGCGGCGCGCACGCCGCCCAAACACAAAACAGGTGAAACAGTGCAGCCGGGCCTTTGTGCGCGCGCACGCAGCCGATCATACAGGCCTTTGTCCGGCCGCCGGACACTTCGCGGCAGCCCCGCTCGCCGTGGCGTCCGGAAAGGGCCATCACCAGCGCCGCCGCCGCTGCCGCTGCTGTTGCTGCCCGACTTTGCGGCAGCCGCTCTACCGGGCGCCTTGCTGGCAGCTGCGTGCTTCCAGAGCCAACGTCGCTCCTAATGGACTGTACTGCAGCAGAATAGTACACCTGGTGCAGCCGGAAAAGCTTCAAAGACCTACCCTGGTGAGCTAAGATGAAGAGCGGAACGAGTCAATAGCCAAGCGGAAGCTCAGCGAGAAAGGATCGCTGATGATGCAGCAGACAACACAGAAGTTACTGCGACACGCTGAATGAGGTGACCATATGTGGTGTGCGTTATGTAAGACCTTCGGTACACACACCATCAGATTATTTGACCTGTCGCTCTAACGAAGTAGGCGAGTGTCAGCAGTATGCCTCGTGGTCTTATCGTGGCGTATTTATCTTCTGCCGTTTGGTCAGACGATAGAAATGCCACTTGCACGCTTAGAGTAGCAGGTTGACGGTGACCAACTTTAAACAGAACTCGACTAATTTTCACACAGATTTACTAAAATAATAACAAGCATTAAAATTACTTAACTTGGTTCTGGATGCTATTTACAATTGACAATCTGAAGTTCCTTTGGTATTGGTACGTTAATCGTATTCCCACATATATCTCTGATACTTGACAAAAGTGTCTATACATTTATCTTCATGGTTACGTACAGGAATATGGTAATCTTATTAGGCGCAGACTGAAACTGGACCATAGACTGGTACAGACAAATGTAGAACTCGTACAGACTGGTGCAGACAAATGCAGACTGGTACAGACTGATGCAGACAAATGCAGACTGACTAATCGGAGGTCTGTACACTCGTTATAATACCACGCGCGTTCATGTATCCCTGCGCGAGTGTGACCCGTGAGGAGAAAAGGTTCTACGTTAGCAGCAATCTCATTGGCTGCATTACATATTAATACGCGGATCGGCGGAAGCAGAATTTGGTCCGTCTCTATGGAAGCGCCATCTAGTAGTGCGGAGACAGAGTAGCGCTGCGCCTGCGCTGTTGTGCTTAGCGGGGCGCGCTCTAGTGGGAAAGTTGTGTACGCGCTGACTACGCGGAACTATGTACACAACATCATACGAGCCGACAAAGTATAGAGTGACATTGAGGCAACAGAGAGATATTGTCATAATAGCGGCTGGACAAACTGTCGCAAGAAGCATAAGCTGGACGTAATAACAACTAAATAACTGCTCAACGCACATACTCTGCGGAATAAGCTCACTACTGCTCCTGAAAGGTGGAGTAGGAACACCTTTCAGCGGCTGACCACATGAGAAAAGCAGAGTAAGTGATGTCATTATTGCCGCACTGTAGCAGAGCACACAGGCCCATCAAGCAAAAATACTAGTCGCTTTCTGGTGGAGCTTTATTCAGTTTCTACATCTACATGCATACTCTGCAAATCACATTTGAGTGCCTGGCAGAGGGTTCATGGAACCACCTACACAATTCTCTATTATTCGAATCTAGTATAGCGCGTGGAAAGAATGAACACCTATATCTTTCCGTACGAGCTCTGATTTCCCTTATTTTATCTAGGTGATCGTTCCTCCCTATGTAGGTCGGTGTTAACAAAATATTTTCGCATTCGGAGGAGAAAGTTGGTGATTGGAATTTGGTGAGAAGATTTCGTCGCAACGAAAAACGCCTTTCTTTTAATGATGTCCAGCCCAAATCCTGCATCATTTCTGTAACACTCTCTCCCATATTTCGCGATAATACAAAACGTGCTGCCTTTCTTTGGAATTTTTCGATGTACTCCGTCAGTCCTATCTGGTAAGGATCCCACACCGCGCAGCAGTATTCTAAGAGAGGTCGGACAAGTGTAGTGTAGGCAGTCTCCTTAGTAGACCTGTTACATTTTCTAAGTGTCCTGCCAATAAAACGCAGTCTTTGGTTAGCCTTCCCCACAACATTTTACCGAGCGAGGTGGCGCAGTGGTTAGCACACTGGACTCGCATTCGGGAGGACGACGGTTCAATCCCGCGTCCGGCCATCCTGATTTAGGTTTTCCGTGATTTCCCTAAATCGCTCCAGGCAAATGCCGGGATGGTTCCTTTGAAAGGGCACGACCAACTTTCTTCCCCGTCCTTCCCTAATCCGATGAGACCGATGACCTCGCAGTTTGGTCTCTTCCCCCAAAACAACCAACCAACCAATCACAACATTTTCTATGTGTTCCTTCCAATTTAAGTTGTTCGTAATTGGAATATCTGGGTATTTAGTTGAATTGACGACTTTTAGATTAGACTGATTTATCGTGTAACCGAAGTTTAACGAGTGCCTTTTAACAATCATGTGGATGACCTCACACTTTTCGTTATTTAGGGTCAACTGCCACTTTTCGCACCATTCAGATGTCTTTTCTAAATCGTTTTGCAGTTTGTTTTGATCTTCTGATGACTTTATTAGTCGATAAACGACAGCGTCATCTGCAAACAACCTAAGACGGCTGCTCAGAGTGTCTCCAACGTCGTTTATATAGATAAGGAACAGCAAAGGGCCTATAACACTACCTTGGGGAACGCCAGAAATCACTTCTGTTTTACTCGATGACTTTCCATGAATTACTTCGAACTGTGACCTCTCTGACAGGAAGTCACAGATCCAGTCACATAGCTGAGACGATATTCCATAAGCAAGCAATTTCACTACGAGCCGCTTGTGTGGGACAGTGGTACGGTTTGCAGCCATCCAGTCGAGAGTGCAGACCTATTTCAGCTGACCGTCCGCTCATCCAGTCACCTTCGATCGTCTATGGAGCAGCAAGCCCTGTCTGGAGGGACTTAGACTCTGTGGACTGCAGTGCCGGCTACCGAGTCAAGACTCATGGGGAGCTGTGGCAACTACCATCCGGCAGGCCTGCTGGAGGCTTAACAAGAAGAGTTTGAGGGCAGACAGCAATCTGCCGTCGTGGGGATGTGCTACTGCTGCCACATGACTTCATGCTGCTGTTTTCTTTTTTATTGGGAGGCGCCGGCACTTCCATGTAGGACTCCAGATACTCTGAACAGAGCTGGTAGATGCCTTCCATGTGTGCAGTCTCTGTCATCACTTCCCAGAACATGTGGGCAGCTTGATTTGGCTTGGGTGCAGCTTCCCCCTAATGCAAGCAAGGTCGCCATCCACCTGCCATCCCGGTAACTGAGTCGACGTGCCGCCTGACTCTGTGCCCAGTGCTGATCAGTGCATTCCACGGTGGAACGCCACTGCCGGTCCTGCCTGTGCTGGATGCCCGAACATCAGGATCTTAACTGTTGTATTTTGTGGACAATAAATGTTTGATATTCTAATACTGTTTTAATAACATCTGGCATCAGACAGGCATTTTTATCCTATCGGTAACTGGATGAACGAGTTTGACCTTGGCGAAACTACACTACTGGCCATTAAAATTGCTACACCAAGAAGAAATGCAGATGATAAACGGGTATTCATTGGAAAAATATATTATACTAGAACTGACATGTGATTACATTTTCACGCAATTTGGGTCCATAGATCCTGAGAAATCAGTACCCAGAACAAACACCTCTGGCCGTAATAACGGCCTTGATACGCCTGGGCATTGAGTCAAACAGAGCTTGGATGGCGTGTACAGGTACAGCTGTCTATGCAGCTTCAACACGATAACACAGTTCATCAAGAGTAGTGACTGGCGTATTGTGAAGAGCCAGTTGCTCGGCCACCACTGACCAGACGTTTCCAGTTGGTGAGAGATCTGGAGAATGAGTTGGCCAGGGCAGCAGTCGAACATTTCCTGTATCCGGAAAGGCCCGTACAGGACTTGCTATATGCAGTCGTGATTATCCTGCTGAAATGTAGCGCTTCGCAGGGATCGAATGGAGGGTAGAGCCACGGGTCGTAACACATCTGATATGTAACGTTCACTGTTCAAAGTGCCGTCAATGCGAACAAGAGGTGACCGAGACGTGTAAACAATGGCGCCCCGTACCATCACGCCGGGTGATACGCCAGTATGGCGATGACGAACACATGCTTCCAATGTGCGTTCACCGCGATGTCGCCAAACACGGATGCGACCATCATGATGCTGTAAACAGAACCTTGATTCATCCGATAAAATGACGTTTTGCCATTCGTGCACCCAGGTTCGTCGTTGAGTACACCATCGCAGGCGCTGCTTTCTGTGATGCTGCGTCAAGGGTAACCGCAGCCACGGTCTCCGAGCTGATAGTCCGTGCTGCTGCAAACGACGTCGAACTGTTCGTGCAGATGGTTGTTGCCTTGCAAACGTCCCCATCTGTTGACTCGGGGATCGAGACGTGGCTGCACGATCCGTTACAGCCATGTGGATAAGATACCTGTCATCTCGACTGCTAGTGATACGAGCCCGTTGGGATCCCTATTACCCACCGATTCCATATTCTGCTAACAGTCACTGGATCTCGACCAGCGCGAGGAGCAATGTCGCGATACGATAAACCGCAATCGCGATAGGCTACAATCCGACCTTTATGAAAGTCGGAAACGTGATGGTACGCATTTCTCCTCCTTACACGAGGCATCACAACAATGTTTCACCAGGCAATGCCGATCAACTTTCCTCATGTCAACACGTTGTAGGTGTCGCCACCGGTGCCAACCTTGTGTGAATGCTCTGAAAAGCTAATCATTTGCGTATCACAGTATCTTCTTCATGTCGGTTAAATTTCGCGTCTGTAGCACGTCAACTTCGTTGTGTAGCAATTTTAATGGCCAGTAGTGCAGTTCATCCTAAAATCGGGTTTGGGCGGTAACAGACACATGGCTTTCCACCGTTGACGTAGATCGTGGCAGTGAAGCAGTATATTCTGCGGGTTGGTTGTATGGAATCAGCGCAGTAAGTTACGTCGACAGAAAAGTTAACAGAGTGGCAGAAGGTGGTATCGTATTTGGAACTGCTGTAATGACATTAAAAAGATTCATGCTGTTCTGGCTGAATTCTATTCAGTTCACAGCCATCCAATCGAGAGGGGAGGCATCGGTCCACACTCTGCTGATCTAGTCACCGCCGATCATCTATAGAGCAGCAAGTCCAGTCTGGAAGAACTGAGACGCTCTCGGCTGCCGCCTACACACTGGTATACTTTTCGTGACAGGGTCCCTCTGTTCCCCATGCTGCAAGTAAATGACGTCAATTGTCCCAGTAAGTGAGCCGAAACTGGAGTCTACATCAGACAGGAAGGACAAGACTGCCAAAGTCGGGTGAGCTGATATACTGCAGGAAAGAAAAACATCGTGGCACCGAGAAGCAGTAATGTGACATAAAAGAAAGTTGGTAGGCGCGTTTCTACGTCAAATTTAACACTAGTCGCATAAGAATGGCGATAGTAAAGCTATGAAGATGATGCAAATCTGGCTTGCTTTGAATACACACTGTAATAGTCGTGAGCGTTAGTAGCCTTTCCTATTGGACGTCGTGAGTTGATGCTAGTCAAGAATGCCTTTGAGGCAACAAAGACGCCATTATCAACACTGCACAGTTTGAACCAGGTCGTGTAATAGGGATACGTGGAGCTGGACGTTCTTTCTGCTATACTGCAGAAAGACTTGGTAGGAATGTAGCTACTGTAAATGATTTCTTTGCTAGCTGGCCAATTACGAATGGTTTTTTCTTTTGGTGAAGGGCCGAAATGGCGCTCAACTGCTTTGTTTCCATGTTCTTCTGCATATTAGTTTCAGTTTATAGCCCGCATCATATGAATACCTCTTATCTTTCTCCAGTTACGAAACTAGCTACTAACAAAAATATTATACGGCTACCGATAACACAAGTCACTTTCACTTCACAGGGACAGTAGACTACAATGACGCATCATACACAAGACAGTGTTCTGGATTTGTGATGGCGGGGCGGTAGGGAGACAGTGTCAGCAAACTTGTGAATCCCCCCAACTCATGTTCGTCGCATCGGTGCCAAATAGAGATAGGTTTCCCGCGGTATCGAATATATGGCCTCCTTAAGACTCGCGAAATTTTTAAATCAAACACTGAACTTTTTTGCATTAATTTCGAGTATAAGACGCATCTGAATTTTGGAGGCAATTTGTCGTAGAAAAGAGTGCATCTTATAGTCCGCAAAATACGGTACTTTATGTTGGTACCACATGGATTGCAGTATCTTCAGTCGAATGTCTTGCAATTACTGCGCCAGTACATGTCTTAGGAATTGTACGTACATGCGCCTATTTACCATCAATAAAGCCGGGGCAAATGATGCGTTTCTTGAAACGTACGCATCACACGTTAATAGACTAAGTTCCTTGTTTACCCATTTTCCTCGTCAGCGTTAATTAACAACTGACCTGTTCGTATTACGAAGATGGATTTGTCCAGCGTTTGTGAAAGTGCTAAACCTGTAAACAAAATCGTGCACAGAAATGCCGCATTGCTTTGCAGTTTCGAAGCCATCATTTCGCGTATTGTGACACAGCTGCTCACGTTGGTCGAGATCCAATGACTGTTAGCAGAATATGGAATCGGTGGGTTCATGAGGGTAATACGGAACCCCGCGCTAGATTTCAACTTCCTCGTATCACTAGTAGTCGAGATGACAGGCATCTTATCCGCATGGCTGTAACGGATCGTGCAGCCACGTCTCGATCCCTGAGTCAACAAATGGGGACGTTTGCCAGACAACCAACATCTGCACGAACAGTTCGACGACGTTTGCAGCAACATGGACTATCAACTCGGAGACCGTGGCTGCAGTTACCCTTGACGCTGCATCACAGACAGGAGCGCCTGCGATGGTGTACTTAACGACGAACCTGGGTGCACGAATGGCAAAACGTCATTTTTTCGGATGAATCCAGGTTCTGTTTACAGCATCATGATGGTCGCATTCGTGTTTGGCGACATCGCGGTGAGCGCACATTGGAAGCGTGTATTCGTGATCGCCATACTGGCGTCTCACCCGACGTCATGGTATGGGGTGCCATTGTTTACACGTCTCGGTCACCTCTCGTTCGCATTGACGGCACTTTGAGCAGTGGACGTTACATTTCAGATGTGTTACGACCCGTGGTTCTACCCTTCATTCGATCCCTGCGAAACCCTACATTTCAGCTGGATAATGCACGACCGCATGTTGCAGGTCCTGTACGGGCCTTTCTGGATACAGAAAATGTTCGACTGCTACCCTGGCCAGCACATTCTCCAGACCTCACACGAACTGAAAACGTCTGGTCAATGGTGGCTGAGCAACTGGCTCGTCACAATACGCCAGTCACTATTCTTGACGTGCTGTGGTATCGTGTTGAAGCTGCATGGGCTGCTGTACCTGTACACGCCATCCAAGTTCTGTTTGAGTCAATGCCCAGGCGTATCAAGGCCGTTATGACGGCCAGAGGTGGTTGTTCTGGGTACTGATTTCTCAGGATCTATGCACCCAAATTGCGTGAAAATGTAATCACATGTCAGTTCTAGTATATTTGTCCAATGAATACCCGTTTATCATCTGCATTTCTTCTTGGTGTAGCAAACTTAATGGCCAGTAGTGTATTTTGAAATTAAATTCCATGAAGCTATTGATGGAGAGAAATATGGACAAAATGAAACGCACTGGAATGTACTATCCGCAGAATATTCTTTTGGCTGATCCCACTCACACAACGAAGCTACCTCGTAGTGTTAAGTTTTGCATACTTCCGCTGCTAAAATGTTATTTCTGTTTAACTCACTAGTAGTTGTTCTTTTATTTTTTGACACTTTCGGGTTATTGAAATTTTTTCTAGCGTATACAAAGGGAGGTCGTGAGGACTTGGCACAGTCAGAGTAACTTACGATATACAACCGCTCCGCTACCTTGACATTTTGGCAGTATTCGCCATAAGCGAAAACCATATCCCCATTTTTGATGTCGGATACCTGTAAGATTTGAATAGCGTCATGGGCAAGCTGTCTGAACCCTATAATAGCCGCGTACACCAGACTGGAGGGCTTCAAGCGCTCAGGTAATCACAAGAACCAAACACGACTTACGTGTTTGCTTATAGCTGGAACCGTCGAACAGGGATTTATGGAACATCTCCTGATGAGCGAGGGAAAGGGGGGGGGGGAGGGATGGATAGGAGGCACTGCTCCCTTGTTACGTTAATCACTATTCGTCTCATGATATGTTACTCCGCTGAAGTCCTGTTCGAAGGTTAGTAACGCCGGAAAAGCATATCCTCCTATTTGCATCTATTGTACTATAAATTTTTTCCTTATTTTGTTACCTGAAGATACGACATTACTGTGTCTTTATATATTGTAATTGTTTTACTGTTTGTATATTTATGCATTTATGTCGATGTGTAATTGGTTTGTTTTGTAAATATTATTTGTATTGTTACGCTGGCTCTTGCCTAGGGCAAATTATGCTATCGAACGATTACATCGATAGGTCGTGTGGAGAACCAGACTGTTTAGCATCTTTGCCATTGTCAACGCTGCCGCGTGGAGCGCGGGCAGAGCAGTGTCTGGCTGGCGTAGGGCGGTGGAGCAGGAGGTGTGTTGTGTGATGCTCCCGCTAGTTGCCGCACTTCCGGGGTTTGGCAGCATGTAATTGCGCTCGATTTGCTTTGATAGTTTCTGGCACGGTGTCGCGCATGGGAAACATTAGCAGGCACACATCAAGAGCCCGTTTCGCCTGGTGACCGTGTCGAGAAGAAGGCGCTCCAACATCCAGCTTCTGCAACAGCTATGGCCGACAATGAGTGATTGTCGCCACCTCCTCGATCGACGACTTCAAACCTTCAATCAACCAACAAGGAAGACTGAAATCACGTAAAGGTTTAGAACTGTATGGCAGACCTCAGCTTTTCAAACTATTCCATTAGCGTCACTAAAATATAGCAACTTAGCATGAACCTTTGTTGCTCATTGTCCGAATTGCATTACCAAGCAGGGTCCCTTCCTTTTCCGAAATGAACTCGAGTGTCGTTGAAATTCAAACGCCAGCATTAAAGTTAAATCATTCGAGTTCACTGCTTTAATTTCAAAGTTCAGTTAAGGTATTCATAGCTGGCTACAATATTTAGATTACATTAGCGCAAATTATGAGTGTGAGTTTTGTTACCATATTTTAGCTTACCTGTGACTGCAGCTCAGCTTGGTACATACTAAATTTTACTATTGTTAATTGTTCAGAATCATTTAATTCAAGTTCAAAGTTAAATCTCTTATTTCTAAATTGCGTATACTGAAGTAGCTTTTGAAATGATTGTTGAGGTAGCCCAAGACTAACCTTATTTTATCGACTTTCGTAGTGCTTCAGAAACAAAGTTCACTATGAATTTCAGTCACTAAATTAACTTTCAATTTTCCGGTTTTATTAATTCTTTTGCTAAATTAAGTCAGAGTGTAGCGAAATTTATTACTTCTGACAAACATTCAGTTTTCACACAACACGTGTCACCCTTCAGTTGCCACGCTTTTAGTGTTAATTATATGTGCAATAACCTTTCTTTTTCAGTTATTATAGTAGTTGTCCATAGGACTGGCGACCGTAATTTTCCCCAAATCTCAAATATCTAGTTAACGCCAGTTAATTGTTAACGTAACGACCGCTTCATTAACTTTACCCCTTTTCAAAATTAATTTCCACCAGATTCATTTGCATTTCTCCTTTCATTTAGATGTAACCCTTTCCTCTCTCCTTACCGACAGATTAACTTCGGTGACGATTGTTTTTCCCAAATTTCCATTAGGTACATGCAGTTTAATTTTACTGTCATTAAGGTCGATAAGTGAGGGGGAGGTTACAGGTTCTTACAAATGCCATGGAAAAAAGTATATCGTTCCATTTTTTTAAAAAAAAGATACGAAGTTACTGCCGTAATTCTTCAAGCGCAAACTTCAGAACGGCCGCCGTATTACACGCTATAACCTAGCGAAAAATGAACCCAGTATATTAACTGCTTCTGGATGTTTAGGCTGACCTGTCTCAGTTGCGTCACGCTGTAGGTTCCATGACGAGTCCCCTGGGACTCTGATGAACACATTGCCGTGATGATGAGAAAACATTAAGAAGCAGGCAGACCAACAATAGGACAGAAGGTCAGGTCACATACTCAGCGAGGATGAGTGTGAATGACGCAAAAGTGCGAGGCGACATATGCAGTCGGGTGCGGTGTAGCGCAGCGATGTGTTTGCCGATGATTCAGCGTCCAGGGGAGGACAATGGCGCAGATAGAATGTCAGCCAGGTCCCCAAACGGTCCCCCGAGGCGCGCCGACCCAGTCGGCGGTACGCCCTTGGCCCAGGGGGGAGGGGGCCAGCTTGCGTTACTCTCAGAAAAAGTAACTCCAGTAGCAGGCCGCCGGTTGTGCCTACTAGTTACCATCGTGTATATACTAACAGCACTTGTGGTTAGTGTTTCTGTACACTGCTGCTAATGAGAAATAGTTCTAAAGACGCAGGTTAGGCAAAATACATTGGCGTCCAAAAGCTAAGAACGAACACAGTTTTAGCATGATGTGTCACTGCCGAGTAACATAACTCGATGACACATAGAAAGAACTGCAACAGTATAGATCAGTAAAGAAATACGCATTGAGACGAACAGAAATGACAGTAATTACGCTGAAGTAAGTCACGTCTAACCGTATACAATAGAGAAGCAAGCATGTTCCAGGAAACATGGGGTCGCAAACCAGCCGTTTGCAAGATAACTGGTTAGAGTCGTCACTAACTCCGGTATGAAACATTGTTCTAGAGCAGGGGTCTACAAACTACGGCCCGGGGGTCGAAACCGGCCCGCGTTAGCTGGCCGGACATCCCCGGTATCCGGCCCGCCAAATATTTGAGGTGGTACCTATACCGCCAACAATTGACTTTCGAGGCCTATCGCGGCCAATACACCGTGACATTGGTTCTGCTACTCGCTAAAAGACTATACAACTAAACTTATTGTCGCGCCGCTTGAAATAACAACGCGTTGACATACTCTACCTCTGTTACGTCTTGCAGTAATAGTGTTGCTAACAATGATTTTGAGATTTCGTTAACTTTGCAGGACGCTTTCGTGAAGAATGTGCAGTGACTTACTTTTTTGTTGGTGAAATTCGCCAGAATAAAATATGCCAGAATTTCGGTCAGGTACGTCCAACAATCAAAATTACGTAATTAAATAAAAATCGTAGTTCGTTTCAGTGCTAGCTATTCCCACAATCTTAGATTTTTGCTATTTCACCTTTTCTTTAGCTTTACATTACGGTGATCATGGAGTGCTAGGGTGCTTTACTCCCACTAGATAGATCTTGGCCCTTATGACTTCGTAGAGGAGTCAATGTGGCCCGCGGACTAAAAAGTTTGGAGACCACTGTTCTAGAGAGTACGCATGTATTTATCATTGGGCACCTGGAAGAAACCACATACGTAATACTAATATTAATACATATCCAGAATCTGTCTCAATGGTGTTGACAAAAACACAGTAAGCTTTAAGATTTCATTCCAAATTGAAACTAAAATACTGACTAGTAATCATTAACTAGGAAAACATATTACAGTCCTGCACTTCATGAATGTTGTTGTTGTGGTCTTCAATCCGGAGACTGGCTTGATGCAACTCTCCATGGCACTCTATCCTGTGCAAGCAAGGCTCTTCGTCTCCGAATAACTGTTGCACCCTACATCCTTCTGAATCTGCCTACTGTTTTCATCTCTTGGTCTTCTTTTACGGTTTACACCCCCCACACTTCCCTCCAATACTAAACTGGTGATGTCTCAGAATTTGTTCTACCAACCGGTCCCTTCTAGTTATGTGCGCCAAAAATGTCTCTTCGTTCCAATTCTATTCAGCACTACTTTGTTAGCTACGTCAGCTACCTATTTAATCTTCAGCATTCTTCTGTAGCATCGCACTTCAAAAGCTTCCCTTCTCAACTTGTCTGAACTGTTTATCGTCCACGTGTCACTTTTCTACAGCGTTGCACTCAAGACAAAAACCATCAGTAAATACTTCTTAAAACTTATATCTATATTCGACGTTAATTAATTTTTTCTTCTTCAGAAACGCTTTTCTTGCAATTGCTACTCTGCATTTTACATCCTCTCTGCTTCGGTCGTCATCAGTTATTTTACTGCCCATAGCAAAACTCGTCTGGTACTTTTAGTGTTTCGTTCCCTAATCTAATTCCCTCAGAATTGCCTGATTTAATTCGACTACCTTCCATCACCCTTGTTTCGCTTTTGTTGATGTTCATCTTATATCCTCTTTTTCAAGACACTGTCCATTTTCAACTGCTCTTCCAAGCCCATTGACGTCTCTGACAGAATTACAATATCGTCGGCAAACCTCAAAGTTTCTGTTTCTTCTCCATGAATTTCAATCCCATCACCAATTTTTTGTTTGGTTTCCTTTACTGCTTGCTCAATTTACTGAATAACATAGGGTATAGGTTGCTGACCTGTCTCACTCCATTCTCTACCACCGCTTCCGTTTCACTCCCTTCGTTTCTTGTAACTGCCGTCTGGTTTCTGTACAAGTTGTAAATAGCCTTCCGCTCACTGTACTTTATTTCCGCAACCTTCAGAGTACTCCAATCAACATTGTCAAATGCTTTCTCTATGTCTACATATGCTACACATGTAGGTTTGTCTTTCCTTAACCCATCTACTAAGATAAGTCGTAGGGTCAGTATATGCTCGGAGTGTTCCTACATTTCTCCTGAATGCAAACTGATCTTCCCCGCGGCTGGCTTCTACCAGATTTTCCATTCTGCTATAAGGAGTTAGTGTCAATATTTTGCAACCATGACTTATTAAATTTATATGTCGGTAATATTCACACCTGTCACCATCAGATATCTTCGGAATTGTAATTATTATACTCTTCTTGAAATCTGAGAGATTTTACTTGTCTAATACATCTTGTACACGATTTGGAAGAGTTTTGTCATGGGTGGCTCTCCAGAGGCTATCAGTAGTTCTGATGGAACATCGTCTACTGCCGGGGCCTTGTTCGCAGTATCATATCTCGCACCTCATCTTCATCTACGTCCTCTTCCACTTCTATACATCTGACTTCAAGTTCATCTGCCTTGTACAGACCCTCTATAAACTCCGTCCACCTTTCAGCTTTCCCTTCTCTGCTTCGTACAGGTTTTCCAATAGAGCTCCTGATATTCATAAGCTGCTTTTACTTTCTCCAAATGCCATTTAATTTTCCTATTGACGGTATCTATCTTTCCCCTACTGATATATATTTCTAAATCATGAATAGTAGGGGAAAATTGCTTTTAACTACTGATAATCAGTTGTGGTATATTCTCAGATGTTTTCTTCATTTTCATGACGTTAAGGTTATGAAGAAGGAGCATATCCCAGGCAAGATGAGGCGAGAGAATCATAAGCTACACACACATAACTGAGTTTCTCTTATATGAGCACCCTGCGTAAAAAAAAAAAAAAAAAAAAAAAAAAAGCCCGCCAGGAGACGTCATCTTGGTACCGTGTTCTAACCCTGAAAATGCATTCAGTTCATCTGAGAGGAAACTCCGTAAGTTTATTTAAGTATGCCGTTACATTTGAACCCCCTCATTGATGTTCGGATCCCGTAGAGTAACAAAATTTGGGGATGTTGCTGCTATGCTTCACCGTTTGTTCCACATCGTCCCAGGCGCTTTCTGTGGGATTAACAACTGCGGGACAGTAGAAGTGGGATCTGGTGCCAGAGTGTTCGTCTAATAAGGAACGTTACAGAATCACTTCCGGCCAGAGCTGCACGCTTCCCAAAGTACGGATTAATCTTATCCACGGGCTGTCCGGTGCATTCCCTGGCTTGCGTCGTTTGAAGCTGTTGTTTGGCCTACTGAAGACGCGCTACTTTGTGTGCCGTTATCAGTAATGGCCTTCTGTAGTGTAGCCGACTCCAGTCGCCCATTAGATCCATTTACTATCGCAGTAAGAATGAGATTTTCACTCTGCAGTGGAGTGTGCGCTGATATGAAACTTCCTGGCACAGTTACTGTGTGCCATACCGAGACTCGAACTCGGGACCTTCGCCTTTCGCGGGCAAGTGCTCTGCCATGTGAGGTACCCAAGCACGACTCACGCCCCGTCCGTAGCTCTGCAAGGTTCGCGGGAGAGCTTCTGTAAAGCTTGGAAGGTACGAGACGAGGTACTGGCAGAAGTAAAACTGTGAGGATGGGGCGTGAGTCGTGCTTGGGTAGCTCAGATGGCAGAGCACTTGCCCGCGAAAGGCAAAGGTCCCGAGTTCGAGTCTCGGTCCGGCACACAGTTTTAATCTGCCAGGAAGTTACTGCCGCAGTGTTTGTTGCGAAAGTGGTTGAGATGGACTCTAACAACAATTCCTGACGCTCTTGAAACCGATTGTCACTGACATTCTCCCTTTCCTATCGGTTAGCATCTTTTTACCACCACTGGTTTTTAGACGTGTTATACGGACGGCTGCGAATGGTACACAGTACCCTACAGGCACGTTAATTAATTCCAAGTTCTAGGTGACTGATGACCTCAGAAGTTAAGTCGCATAGTGCTCAGAGCCATTTGAACCATTTTTTGAACTGATCTTCCGATTATGCCCCATAAATGTTCGATGGGATTCACGTCGGCCGATCTGGGTGGGCAAATCATTCGTTCGAATTGTCCAGAATAATTTTCAAGCCAATCGCGAACAAGTATGGCCTGATGATATGGCGCATCGTTGTTTGGGAATATGAAGTCTACGAATGGTAGAAAATGGTCTAAAGGTAGCCGAATATAACAATTTCCAGGCAGTCATCAATTCAGATGGATCAGAGTACCCAGTCCATTCCATGTAAATACAGCCCACATCTCATCACGTCACGATTTTCAAGGCGTCTAGGATCCAGTCGATATGACCACGAGCCCAATATAGGCGCTGCAGGCGATGTCGTGCCGTCAGTAAAGGCACTCGCTTCGGTCGTCTGTTGCCATAGCCCGAGAACGCCAAATTTGCCGCACTGTCCTAACGGATAAGTTCGTCATACGTCCCACACTGATTTCTGCTGTTATTTCACGCAGTGTTGCTTGCTGTTAGCACTGACTACTGTAATATCCACGACTATATTTTATTCAGAACAATATTCACGACGGTACTGTGTGTGCAATTTTAAATGTCAATGCATATAGTTAAGGTACAGGAAAGATTTAATATATACAGGATGTTACAAAAAGGTACGGCCAAACTTTCAGGAAACATTCCTCACACACAAATAAAGAAAAGATGTTATGTGGACATGTGTCCGCAAACGCTTAATTTCCATGTTAGAGCTCATTTTAGTTTCCTCAGTACGTACTGTACTTCCTCGATTCACTACCAGTTGGCCCAATTGAAAGAAGGTAATGTTGACGTCGGTGTTTGTGTTGCATGCGACTCATTGCTGTACAGTACTAGCATCAAGCACATCAGTACGTAGCATCAACAGGTTAGTATTCATCACGAAAGTGGTTTTGCAGTCAGTGCAATGTTTACAAATGCAGAGTTGGAAGATGTCCACTTGATGTATGGATTAGCACGGGGCAACAGCCGTGGCGCGGTACGTTTGTATCGAGACAGATTTCCAGAACGAAGGTGTCCCGACAGGAAGACGTTCGAAGCAATTGATCGGCATCTTAGGGAGCACGGAACATTCCAGCCTATGACTCGCGACTGGGGAAGACCTAGAACGACGAGGACGCCTGCAATGGACGAGGCAATTCTTCGTGCAGTTGACGATAACCCTAATGTCAGCGTCAGAGAAGTTGCTGCTGTACAAGGTAACGTTGACCACGTCACTGTATGGGGAGTGCTACGGGAGAACCAGTTGTTTCCGTACCATGTACAGCGTGTGCATGTGTCAATCCTCATTTCAGTGCAAGTGTTCTCTTTACGGATGAGGCTTCATTCCAACGTGATCAAATTGTAAATTTTCACAATCAACATGTGTGGGCTGACGAGAATCCGCACGCAATTGTGCAATCACTCCATCAACACAGATTTTCTGTGAACGTTTGGGCAGGCATTGTTGGTGATGTCTTGATTGGGCCCCATGTTCTTCCACCTACGCTCAATGGAGCACGTTATCATGATTTCATACGCGATACTCTAACTGTGCTACTATAACATGTGCCTTTACAAGTACGACACAACTTGTGGTTCATGCACGATGGAGCTCCTGCACATTTCAGTCGAAGTGTTCGTACGCTTCCCAACAACAGATTCGGTGACCGATGGATTGGTAGAGGCGGACCAATTCCATCGCCTCCACGCTCTCCTGACCTCAACCCTCTTGACTTTCATTTACGCGGCATTTGAAAGCTCTCGTCTACGCAACACCGGTACCAAATGTAGAGACTCTTCGTGCTCGTATTGTGGACGGCTGTGATACAATACGCCATTCTCCAGGGCTGCATCAGCGCATCAGGGATTCCATGCGACGGAGGGTGGATGCATGTATCCTCGCTAACGGAGGACATTTTGAACATTTCCTGTAACAAAGTGTTTGGAGTCACGCTGGTACGTTCTGTTGCTGTGTGTTTCCATTCCATGATTAATGTGATTTGAAGATAAGTAATAAAATGAGATCTAACATGGAAAGTAAGCGTTTCCGGACACATGTCCACATAACATATTTTCTTTCTTTGTGTGTGAGGAATGTTTCCTGAAAGTTTGGCCGTACCTTTTTGTAACACCCTGTATATTACTTGTTGAGAGTGAAACAACGCCTGAACCAGAATTGGTAAGTGACTGTCTTATGTTGGCCGCCATCTTAGTGAGATATTGCAGCGGCAGTTTTAAATCAAACTTCTAATGACACAAGAATCTCGATGGTCAATTTTCACAATAATAATTGTGTATAGGTGGCCCAGAACCCACCTAGAATTAATAAATTCTACTTAGATTATGAATAATATTTACAAATGGTGCAAACAGTGTCTTACGTGATGAAATTGTTTTCTGCTAATGTATGAACCCCGGTTATTTCGTAAGAAGTATTAGGAAATATTTTTTGACAGAAAAGAATACGTTAGTGTTGTGCGCATGTGGTACTGTGTGTAAAAATACACTCCTGGAAATGGAAAAAAGAACACATTGACACCGGTGTGTCAGACCCACCATACTTGTTCCAGACACTGCGAGAGGGCTGTACAAGCAATGACCACACGCACGGCACAGCGGACACACCAGGAACCGCGGTGTTGGCCGTCGAATGGCGCTAGCTGCGCAGCATTTGTGCACCGCCGCCGTCAGTGTCAGCCAGTTTGCCGTGGCATACGGAGCTCCATCGCAGTCTTTAACACTGGTAGCATGCCGCGACAGCGTGGACGTGAACCGTATGTGCAGTTGACGGACTTTGAGCGAGGGCGTATAGTGGGCATGCGGGAGGCCGGGTGGACGTACCGCCGAATTGCTCATCACGTGAGGCGTGAGGTCTCCACAGTACATCGATGTTGTCGCCAGTGGTCGGAGGAAGGTGCACGTGCCCGTCGACCTGGGACCGGACCGCAGCGACGCACGGATGCACGCCAAGACCGTAGGATACTACACAGTGCCGTAGGGGACCGCACCGCCACTTCCCAGCAAATTAGGGACACTGTTGCTCCTGGGGTATCGGCGAGGACCATTCGCAACCGTCTCCATGAAGCTGGGCTACGGTCCCGCACACTGTTAGGCCGTCTTCCGCTCACGCCCCAACATCGTGCAGCCCGCCTCCAGTGGTGTCGCGACAGGCGTGAATGGAGGGACGAATGGAGACGTGTCGTCTTCAGCGATGAGAGTCGCTTCTGCCTTGGTGCCAATGATGGTCGTATGCGTGTTTGGCGCCGTGCAGGTGAGCGCCACAATCAGGACTGCATACGACCGAGGCACACAGGGCCAACACCCGGCATCATGGTGTGGGGAGCGATCTCCTACACTGGCCGTACACCACTGGTGATCGTCGAGGGGACACTGAATAGTGCACGGTACATCCAAACCGTCATCGAACCCATCGTTCTACCATTCCTAGACCGGCAAGGGAACTTGCTGTTCCAACAGGACAATGCACGTCCGCATGTATCCCGTGCCACCCAACGTGCTCTAGAAGGTGTAAGTCAACTACCCTGGCCAGCAAGATCTCCGGATCTGTCCCCCATTGAGCATGTTTGGGACTGGATGAAGCGTCATCTCTCGCGGTCTGCACGTCCAGCACGAACGCTGGTCCAACTGAGGCGCCAGGTGGAAATGGCATGGCAAACCGTTCCACAGGACTACATCCAGCATCTCTACGATCGTCTCCATGGGAGAATAGCAGCCTGCATTGCTACGAAAGGTGGATATACACTGTACTAGTGCCGACATTGTGCATGCTCTGTTGCCTGTGTCTATGTGCCTGTGGTTCTGTCAGTGTGATCATGTGATGTATCTGACCCCAGGAATGTGTCAATAAAGTTTCCCCTTCCTGGGACAATGAATTCACGGTGATCTTATTTCAATTTCCAGGAGTGTAGTTCATTTTGTTTAAGGAAAAATGTTGCCACCTTGAATAATAGTTCGCTAAATTGTGTGAGATCACTCTTGTGAAAAAATGTAGTCCCATTTACAGTGCTTGACAGACAACTTTGGTACACGTTCTCAAGTGGAGATTTCTTTAACTGGATAACTATCTTTAGCCGGGAGAGGCAGCGATTAAATGAAACCTCATGTTACGCTAATCATAAGTGATTGGTTTTGTTGTTGCCGGCGGGTGTGGCCGTGCGGTTCTAGCGCTTCAGTTTGGAACCGCAAGATCGCTACGGTCGCAGGTTCGAATCCTGCCTCGGGCATGGATGTGTGTGATGTCCTTAGGTTAGTTAGGTTTAAGTAGTTCTAAGTTCTAGGGGACTGATGACCCCAGATGTTAAGTCCCATAGTGCTCAGAGCCATTTGAACCAGTTTGTATTGGTTTTGTTGTAGTCCTGCTCACGATTTGTAAAATACCGCAATCCTTAGGGCACGCCACACTACCCTACGCAAATGCCGCTGCTCTCGGTCTTTAATTGAAAGCCGTCAGCCACTGTGTTGTCCGTGGTGAGAGGTAATGCATGAAATGTGGTATGCTCGGCACCTCTCTACACTGTGGATATCGGAATATGGAATTCCCTAAAGATTTCAGAAATGGAATGTCCCATTCATCTAGCTCCAATTACCATTCCGCTTTCAAAGTCTGTTTATTCCCATCTTGCGCCCATAATCAGATCGGAAACCTTTTTACATGACTCAAGTACAAATAACAGCTCCGCCAATGCACTGCCTTTTTTTGTACCTTGTATGTGTTAGTATCGCCATCTGTTTACGTGGATATTGCTATCCCACGACTTTCGTCACCTCAGTTTGTATCCCCAGGGTGACGGACAAAGTGGGTCGTATAATGCGCAAACACGGCGTAAAGAGTCAGCCAACAAAATCAAAGAGTGTCTCAAATCAATATCGAGAATGTATCGTATATCCTGTACATGTGGAACAATCTGTTTGGGAATGACTGGGCGATCCATCAACACCAGAATCACCGGACATAAACGGCATTACTCTCTGGAGTAGGTGGAGAACACAGCCGTGGCTAAGGACGGGGTGTGTGCACCGCTCACACGATAAAATTAGCGGACAGCGAGATTCTTGCTGTGGGGAACAGCTACTACGCCCACTTGTTCATGGAAGCCGTACAAATCCACAAACCTGACAACTGCTTCAGTCAGAAAGAAGAAAGCTGCAGAAAGTTGCAGCAAGCGACTGTTACAGGTACGCTGGGAAGAACAACACGGAAACGACCAGGAAAAGGTTCTCACACCTTGGCGCGACAGGTAGGCGGAAGGGGGGGGGGGGGGAGGGGAAGCAGACCAGTGTGACCATGGCGGGCGAAATGGCTACGGGGGCCTGGAAGCTATGACGTACTCCAGTGATTCGGAAAAATTTAATCTCCCTGTAGAGCCCAGTCACCCCATGATGTCTAACCAGTTTGCTGTGCCGCGTCCCCAAAGTAATAATAGTTTTGGTCGATTTTAATTACCCTGATGTAAGGTAAGTGCTCAGTTTGTGTATTTATTGTGGAGAGGGAATATGACTTAGCTGTTTTTAATGAAATTGTTTTGAAAGTGTCATACCTTGACTCCATAATCATACTTTAGTTATTGAAAATTCAGTCATGCTATTAGAGGGTATATAGATTTTTTGTAATGGCGTCAATGTAAACAAAGCGGCCATCTCGGCGGTGGCTCCCGGCCACTTTATGTCGAGGGAAAACGTAAAAGCAGCGTCCAAAAGAAGGACTCTGCGGGGATACTCACAGCATGTTACAAGAGCAACCTACTAGCGGCAAATAAAGACAGAGACGAAAGAGAGAGTAAAAAGAAGCAAAAACGGAAAGCAGCCGAAGAAAATCAAGGAAGCAAAAAGAATAGTGCGAATATCAGGAAACCCAACCCTAGAAGAGCTCTTTCTGACGACAATGATGAACACAGAGAGTGCAAGAAGGGACGTCGAACAGATGTGCAGAACTATAGACCTATATCCGTAACGTCGATCAATTGTAGAATTTTGGAACACGTATTACGTTCGAGTATAATGACTTTTCTGGAGACCAGAAATCTACTCTGTAGGAATCAGCATGGGTTTCGAAAAAGACGATCGTGTGAAACCCAGCCCGCGCAATTCGTCCACGAGACTCAGAGGGCCATAGACACGGGTTCCCAGGTAGATGCCGTGTTTCTTGACTTCCGCAAGGCGTTCGATACAAATGAACAAAGTAAGAGCATATGGACTATTAGACTAATTGTGTGGTTGGATTGAAGAGTTCCTAGATAACAGGACGCAGCATGTCATTCTCAATGGAGAGAAGTCTTCCGAAGTAAGAGTGATTTCAGGTGTGCCGTAGGACCGTTGCTATTCACAATATACATATATGACCTTGTGGATAATATCGGAAGTTCACTGAGGCTTTTTGCGGATGATGCTGTGGCATATCGAGAGGTTGCAACAACGGAAAATTGTACTGAAATGCAGGAGGATCTGCAACGAATTGACGCATGGTGCAGGGAATGACAATTGAATCTCAATGTAGACAAGTTTAATGTAGTGCGAATACACAGAAAGAAAGATCCTTTATCATTTAGCTACAGTATAGCAGGCCAGCAACTGGAAGCAGTTAATTCCATAAAATATCTGGGAGTACGCATTAGGAGTGATTTAAAATGGGATGATCATATAAAGTTGATTTACGGTAAAGCAGATGCCAGACTGAGATTCATTGGAAGAATCCTAAGGAAATGCAATCCGAAAACAAAGGAAGTAGGTTACAGTACACTTGTTCGCCCACTGCTTGAATACTGCTCACCAGTGTGGGATCCGTACCAGACAGGGTTGGTAGAAGAGATAGAGAAGATCCAACGGAGAGCAGCGTGCTTCGTTACAGGATCATTTAGTAATCGCGAAAGCGTTACGAAGATGACAGATAAACTCCAGTGGAAGACTCTGCAGGAGAGACGCGCAGTAGCTCGGTACGGGCTTTTGTTGAAGTTTCTTGAGAACATACCTTCACCGGGGAGTCTAGCAGTATATTGCTCCCTCCTACGTATGTCTCGCGAAGAGACTATGAGGATAAAATCAGAGAGATTAAAGCCCACACAGAGCCATACCGACAATCTTTCTTTCCACGAACAATACGAGACTGGAATAGAAGGGAGAACCAATAGACGTACTCAGTGTACCCTTCGCCACACACCGTCAGGTGGCTTGCGGAGTATGGATGTAGATGTAGATGTAGATGTAGAACTGCAACAAGAAATGTTCAAATTCAAGGCCAGAAGAGCAGTGGATTTGGTGCCAATTGATCTCCCTCTGGGCGCACGAACTCTGTACAGGAGAAACATAGTTCGACTTCTATTTGTGAAAAGTGTAAATAATTTTGATCTGCCAGGAAGTTTCATACCAGCACACGCTCCGTTGCAGACTGAAAATTCATCGTGTAAATAATTTAATTCGGATCATGTTTTACATTAAAATATGTTTACGTCTTTGTTAAAACACCTTTTTATCCCCTATTTTTCAGTTTAAAACTATGTGGCTACTTTGACCGCTCATGTCGGAAAAAGTGGCCATTTTTCCTCTTCGTGAAAACTGTGTTGTTTAAAGTACTTGATTTAATCCTAAGGTAATTAAACTATTCAACATTATACTTCAATAGTCGCAGATTATAATCACTGATTTCTATACTTTTCCGTTTACTCAGGTTGAAAAATCGAATACATTAACCTGGCTGCTTTGCACGGCTGCCACTACGTACATAATCTCCGTCCGCGTGTAGACCCCAGTAGGCCAACATTTGTGGAGCGTGAAGCTTTGACAATGCCGGTCCTTCTTGCAGGCAAAAGTCAGAGAAATCATCAAACCAACCTCGGCCGAAAAATCTGAAAGAGAAGCCAACAGGTAATATGTCGACAAGTGGCCTCTAGATAATTTTGGTCTTTCATTCATTTCTTTCTTTTATTCGATACATGACAACTAAGGACCACGTCAAGATAACTATGTATATTTCTTTTCCTTCCTCTTACCCCAAAACTCTTTCATTTTCTCAGTGTGAACTTCTTTCCTCATAGCTAACCATTTGACGCTAGTTGTTTTCTGATTTGTTTTACCTTCGTGAAAGCCTTTGGATTTCTGGATTTCTAGACTGAATATGACGCTTTTGAGTAAGTCACTCTGTTCAATCTGCATTGGTCTACGTAATTTTTTGTCGTCCTCCCCACCCATTTCCTTTGTCTGTTTTCCTGTTTTGGAGGAAAGTGTAGTTCTTCTTTGTTAATCTGTCTTCCTTCATTGTCTCCAGATATCCATAGAATGTCACACGCCTTTTCGCGATCTCGTCTGTTATTTTAGGGCAGAATGAATATATTATTTCCTTATTTGGTCTCAAAGCCAAGTTGCCATCTTTGTTCTTGATTGGACCTAATATTTATCGCAGGTTTCTTTTTTCTATCTGTTCCATTTCTTCTAATACCGTTTTGGATCTGGGTAAAAATAGCGTTTTTGACCCATAGTGGACTTCTGGTTGTAGAACTGTATTACAATGCCTTATTTTGATATTTGTAGAAAAACGTTTTTTATTGTAGAGCTATTTCATTTTCATACATGCTCGTCATTTCTTTCAGTCCTTATTTTATTTGCTTCTTTATATTTTCACCCACGTATTTAACGCTGTCTGTTCCCTTTATGTTGTCATACTTGAGTTTTAAAATTCATGGTGAGCTACTTTCACTCGTATTTTCAAGCGAATTTTATCTTAATTATAACCCTTGTTCATTTATTTCTGTTAGATCATTTATGCATGTCAATAATTTATAAAGAGCAAATAAAATCTGATCTTTATTAAACATCTACTGAAACCAACGTGCAGAAGCTGCCATTTCGAGAAAGGTGTGGATATTTTTTTACTTTAAGTTTTTTAGAAAAGTTACATAATTGGTAATTCATTCACTACAGTGATACATTTGAAATGTAGAGTGAAATATTTTTATTAACACGGTTCAGTTGAGTTATATTCTACAATAATGCTTCATTTTCTTTAAACTGGCTCATAAAATTCTTAAGCTGCTTAGAAAAAATTGCAGAAGGTAAATTTTAGGGCAGTGGGATAGGGTTCGTGCCAGTAACGTCGGCAGTTCTGTGAGGGGCGCAGACTTAGCTCGGCAGTCTTCTGCTCACCGTACCTAACCTGACGCGAAAATAAACGCAAAATGTTGTACTCGTAGCCGGAAGCGAACGCTACAGGTAAACGCTGCTGGCTGGAGTATACGGCAAGAAAGGAAGAATGAACTGATTGTTGGTGTCAATAACGATCATCCTCCTTTACCTCCTCTGCATTACTGCAGATGCCGTGTCACTGAGCACATTTGTTCTGTGCATGCAGTACACGTGAGGCGCCTAGTTGTTTCCACTGCACTGTGTCGAATACGAAGCTTCTGTTATAGTTCACTAACCTGCTGTCTTCAAGTTGATGTCCCCGGCGCAGAAAACAGCACGCAGGTCGTAGGTTCTGTATCTTTAGGCTGACACTGACTTTTAGCGAGGTTCTGTTCTGAAATAATGTATCACTTCTTTGGGATGCCACTCGCCTATTTTAATACAGCCACACGAGAAAACTACATGATCTTAATACAACACCTTCTGATACAGCAAAGTACACGATCAAACAAAATGTTTACGAAAATGTATCTTTACACTATTTGTGGCACGTGTCTGTGCCTCATGACTACCGGAGTGAATCTTTTAATACTGAATACTGGCAAACACATCCTGCCACAGACAAAGTAACTGTGCATCTCGACTGCCTAATCCAGAGTGACGAACAGGAACTTAAATAAAAATTGGAAACACGTCCTACGACAGACAACATGTCTGTTCTTCTCGACTGCCTAATCCAAAGTGACGAACAGCCCGAAACACTTCGCGCGCCATACCAGAAAAGGGGTGACCCGAACGCTTCCGAAGTGCTTCGTCTGCAATTTCGTCAGTCTTTTGTTTTTGATTTAAATTGTTTTTAATAATTCTAAAATGACTGATTGATAGTCAGCTGTTGAGAGATATTTACATTAAAAAGTGAAGTCATTCCGATGAGTAGTTTAACTAATAATAATAACTATACTTTAACGTTTTGGCGCCCTTGCTCCGAACACAGCAGCCAATCACAGAGCAGTAGCATTATGCAGGCGGTCTTTCTCACGGGAATGGTACCGAATCTAACATCTGTCACAGGTACCTCACACCACATTTCGTCATCTACATACTCTTGCACTTCCACTGCTCTGGGAACATCTTCTTGGAGCCTAATATGATGGCTGACTAAGACAGAAATATTACAAGTATCACTTCGTACACTGCTCCTGTAACTGAGTCAGCGTATGTTGATCCCTGACAATTGCAGTGGGCTTGTGACGCTACAACGCAGTCCTTGCTATGAATTTTTTCGCTTACTGAACACATGAAACTGTTTGTATACGATGTATTGTCTAGTGTCAATATGAACTGTAAATGCTATGTTTAAATTATGTAATATTTAACACTGGCAAGTCAGGGCATATTTAGTTAAGGTAGAAGTCAGAGAGATTGTTTTGTCGTGCCGCTGGGCGCGGGAGCGCGCCAGCGGGCAGTAGTAGCAGTGGCGCCGTGCTCGGAGTAAGACGTACAGTCGAGTGCTGCTAGTCCTAGCTGTGTTACATCTGACGGCTAGTGTGTGGATCTAAGTACGACGGGAAAGTAATGGTCGGCATATCTGGAAGCATGGCCGGGAAAGTTTTATGGATTAACGGGCATAGTGCTGAAGAAACGAGGACTTAAATGTGAAGCGCACTATGGTCTCAAGACGCAACAGTAAAAGCCCGCTGCCACATTCTGTCGCCGCCGTGGACTTGCGTCGATCCACCGACAAAGAGGGAAGTAAGATCTACGTGATTTTCGTAGGATAAAATTGTAGTAGAAGGCTTGCCAGTGACTGTGCTTTTCTCTGAAGTTGAACAATTAATAACAAGCACTTTATAATCGAAGTGTTGCAGTTCCATTCCACCCGACAATAACACCAAGTAGGTTCCTTCCGATCTTTACCTTATTGAACCGAATGTGTCACGCCATTATCAACAGAAAATACACTCCTGGAAATGGAAAAAAGAACACATTGACACCGGTGTGTCAGACCCACCATACTTGCTCCGGACACTGCGAGAGGGCTGTACAAGCAACGATCACACGCACGGC
This sequence comes from Schistocerca piceifrons, assembly GCF_021461385.2. Lineage (NCBI taxonomy): Eukaryota > Metazoa > Arthropoda > Insecta > Orthoptera > Acrididae > Schistocerca > Schistocerca piceifrons. The sequence continues at coordinate 132,774,880 of NC_060139.1, forward strand.
ACAGCGGACACACCAGGAACCGCGGTGTTGGCCGTCGAATGGCGCTAGCTGCGCAGCATTTGTGCACCGCCGCCGTCAGTGTCAGCCAGTTTGCCGTGGCATACGGAGCTCCATCGCAGTCTTTAACACTGGTAGCATGCCGCGACAGCGTGGACGTGAACCGTATGTGCAGTTGACGGACTTTGAGCGAGGGCGTATAGTGGGCATGCGGGAGGCCTGGTGGACGTACCGCCGAATTGCTCAACACGTGGGGCGTGAGGTCTCCACAGTACATCGATGTTGTCGCCAGTGGTCGGCGGAAGGTGCACGTGCCCGTCGACCTGGGACCGGACCGCAGCGATGCACGGATGCACGCCAAGACCGTAGGATCCTACGCAGTGCCGTAGGGGACCGCACCGCCACTTCCCAGCAAATTAGGGTCACTGTTGCTCCTGGGGTATCGGCGAGGACCATTCGCAACCGTCTCCATGAAGCTGGGCTGCGGTCCCGCACACCGTTAGGCCGTCTTACGCTCACGCCCCAACATCGTGCAGCCCGCCTCCAGTGGTGTCGCGACAGGCGTGAATGGAGGGACGAATGGAGACGTGTCGTCTTCAGCGATGAGAGTCGCTTCTGCCTTGGTGCCAATGATGGTCGTATGCGTGTTTGGCGCCGTGCAGGTGAGCGCCACAATCAGGACTGCATACGACCGAGGCACACAGGGCCAACACCCGGCATCATGGTGTGGGGAGCGATCTCCTACACTGGCCGTACACCACTGGTGATCGTCGAGGGGACACTGAATAGTGCACGGTACATCCAAACCGTCATCGAACCCATCGTTCTACCATTCCTAGACCGGCAAGGGAACTTGCTGTTCCAACAGGACAATGCACGTCCGCATGTATCCCGTGCCACCCAACGTGCTCTAGAAGGTGTAAGTCAACTACCCTGGCCAGCAAGATCTCCGGATCTGTCCCCCATTGAGCATGTTTGGGACTGGATGAAGCGTCGTCTCACGCGGTCTGCACGTCCAGCACGAACGCTGGTCCAACTGAGGCGCCAGGTGGAAATGGCATGGCAAGCCGTTCCACAGGACTACATCCAGCATCTCTACGATCGTCTCCATGGGAGAATAGCAGCCTGCATTGCTGCGAAAGGTGGATATACACTGTACTAGTGCCGACATTGTGCATGCTCTGTTGCCTGTGTCTATGTGCCTGTGGTTCTGTCAGTGTGATCATGTGATGTATCTGACCCCAGGAATGTGTCAATAAAGTTTCCCCTTCCTGGGACAATGAATTCACGGTGTTCTTATTTCAATTTCCAGGAGTGTATATTAATTACCAGATTATTTGCATAAAAGGTGAAGAGTAAATTTCAGACTGGTTATCGTAGTTAATTGTTGCACTTAATAAGCTTACGCCAACCGTAGTAACTTAATAATAGACTGAAAAAATAAATTTGATTATTAAGATTTATTTCAATGCATATTCAGCTGAAGTTATTTGGAGGATATTTCATGAAACTATAAAGCTTATTCCACCTGACAATCCCCCAATTAATGAATTATTATCATTCAAAACATAGTTAATCTATTATTGCCAATATATTTCATTATCAGTAGATTAAACTGTGCAAAGTACCTAATTTTAAAGACAGAACGACAGTCCATTATTCAAAATCTCAATAGGTAATTATCTGTGTTGTCAGCATTGCACTTAGCTGACAAATTATGAACAAAATAATTAACAAAATAATTATTGAAAGTTAACCATTAATGTTTAAGTGTAGTTACATTGTTATGACATTGTTTTATATGACTACTGAGCCTGACACAGCACTTACGTAAAAGTTCCCGTTCCACCTGCTGCGCTACAAACAGGTAAACTTTATTCCACAAGATTTCGGGATTGCAGCCGGATCTCATGGACTTCTTTCCACGATATTTCGGCTGACAACCTTACAGCCATCTTCAGGCGAGTATTTGACACTGGAGATTGCTAGTGCAAGTCGCTCTATTTATACGTAAAAGTGCCGCAGGCGCGCATGCGCAAGTTACCGTAACATGCGCGCCACCTGTCGATTCCAAGGCCCTCTACAATATTACTGCATCTATGGAACGCAAACGAATGCATGAAAAAAGTAAAATATGCTCGCAGACGTGTCCAAAACAATAAAATGTCAAATTTCAATATTAAAATTACTTGTCGCTCGACATGTCAGAAGCCATAAAAAGTTTTCTTTTGGTTGAAATTAAAGCAATCAACGGGTCCCAGGCCTTATTCAATAAAAAGCCGCCATCACGATTAATGAGATTTTCCGCTAAACGTATTTCCACGGATTCCTTCACAACTGAATCCCAGAAGGATCTCGATGGGGCCAAGATTTTTGTGGCCGAATAATCCATAGTATGTCCTGTGGAAATACAATGTTCGGCTATGGCCGACTTGCTGGGCTGTAAAAGGCGAGTGTGGCGGTCATGTTCAACGCAGCGGTCGTGTACTGTGCGTGTGGTTTGACCAATGTAGGCTTTCCCACACGCGCAAGGTATTTTATAAATTCCAGCCATCCGTAATCCCAGATCATCCTTGGCTGAGCCCAGAAGAGCACGAGTCTTTGTAGGTGGCCGGAAGATTGCTTTCACACGCCCCAATGACCCATCCACTCTGCGTTTAACCATGACGTCCAGATTCGGCGATGTTGAAACCAACAGTCTTCTGGCGGTACGTGGACGATACCTTTGTAGTGTGGCCTCACGGTGAAGAAGAGCTTTCACGGTTTTTACAACATCTGAATTCCATCCACACAAACACTCAGTTTACGATGGAAGTTGAAAAGGATGGTTGCCTACCATTTCTGGACGTCATGGTTAAACGCAGAGTGAGTGGATGGGTCATTGGGGCATTCTGTCTATCGAAAACCTACGCATACGGATCTGTACCTGCAGGCGTCAAGCTGTCATCACCCGTCACAAACTATGGGTGTCCTTCGAACTTTGGTGCATAGGGCACATGTCGTGTCTGATAAAGACAGCCTTGCAGACGAATTAGAGCACTTGAAATCGGTATTTCAACATAATGGATATTCTGCACATCAGGTCAGTACTGCTTTAAGGAGGAAAAAACGTGACCACCCACAAGATCAAGAGGATAAGGAGGTGTTTAAGTCCAGAGCATTTCTCCCATATGTCGGGAACATTTCATCGAAAGCAGGCAGAATTTTAAAGAAACATCGTGTGAAAGCAATCTTCCGGCCACCTACAAAGACTCGTGCTCTTCTGGGCTCAGCCAAGGATGATCTGGGATTACGGATGGCTGGAATTTATAAAATACCTTGCGCATGTGGGAAAGCCGACATTGGTCAAACCACACGCACAGTACACGACCGCTGCGTTGAACATGACCGCCACACTCGCCTTTTACAGCCCAGAAAGTCGGCCATAGCCGAACATTGTATTTCCACAGGACATACTGTGGATTATTCGGCCACAAAAATCTTGGCCCCATCGAGATCCTTCTGGGATTCAGTTGTGAAGGAATCCGTGGAAATACGTTTAGCGGAAAATCTCATTAATCGTGATGGCGGCTTTTTATTGAATAAGGCCTGGGACCCGTTGATTGCTTTAATTTCAACCAAAAGAAAACTTTTTATGGCTTCTGACATGTCGAGCGACAAGTAATTTTAATATTGAAATTTGACATTTTATTGTTTTGGACACGTCTGCGAGCATATTTTACTTTTTTCATGCATTCGTTTGCGTTCCATAGATGCAGTAATATTGTAGAGGGCCTTGGAATCGACAGGTGGCGCGCATGTTACGGTAACTTGCGCATGCGCGCCTGCGGCACTTTTACGTATAAATAGAGCGACTTGCACTAGCAATCTCCTCACCTCACCTGGATCCCTCATCTCCGCTCCATCCAATCCAAAGCCCACAACCGCCTCCGACTCCTCAAACTCCTCTCTGGCCGGACATGGGGGTTGCACCCCTCTACCATCCTCCACACCTACAAATCCTTAATCCGTCCCATCCTCTGTTATGCCAGTCATGCCTGGATATCTGCCCCCCCCCCCCAAATTCTATAAGTCCCTCCAGATCCTTGAGGGTCATGCACTCTGCCTCGCCTTCCGTATATGCCTCCCGTCCCCCATGCGGATCCTCTATGATCTCATTCCTTTCCCCCATCTGCTCCTCTTCCTCAAACATATCCGCATCCTCTACACCTCCTGCCGCCTTGAACCCCCTCACCCCCTGGTTGCTCCTCTCCTCTCCCATCCCCGCCCCCTGCCACGTCTTCACTGTTGTATCCCCCCTACCCTCCATCTCTACACCCTTCATCTCCTTTCCCAAGGTGGCTTCCATCAACTCCCCCTCCTGGATGGTGCCCTCTCTCCCTCCATTTATCCCTCCTATCAACTCTGATCCTCACCCCCCTCCTTTCCTCCGTCCTTTCCCTGGGCTCCCTCTTCCTCCCCCCTTCCATCCTGTGTTTTCTCCCTGCCTACCCTCTCCCTGTCTCCTTTCTCTCCCCCCCCCCCCCCCCCGAGTCCTTTTGTACTCCCCTCCTCTGCCTTCCCCACTCCCTGGCACGTCTGCTCAGCACCCCTGACCCCTCTTCTGGATCGTCCTCTTCCATTGGCTCCTTTCCCCCCTCCTACTTCACTTTTCCTCTCCTTCCCCCCCTTTTGTCCCGTCATCTGACCAGTTTCCCCCACCTGCTCTCAGGTGTGGTATGTCATATTTGTGCCAACTTTTTAGTGCAGTGTTTAAGTGAGTGTTCAGTGTTGTGCGTCTTTCCACAGTGTTGCGAACGGAAATCATGCTGTCGCTGGGTGTGCCTTTTATATCTCTTGCGAATAAAACCCAGACTGTCGCCGCGTTTTTTAATTATCTGTCTATTATTTTTCTGCTTCCTGTGTATTTTATTAGCATCATCAACCCTGTGTTTTATGTTTTAAGCTCCAGCATTTTCTGCCATTTTACCTGTAAGTCACCGATTTTATCGCCAACTGTTATTATTTTTTCTTATCTTCATCTTTTTAATACAAATTCTGTAGGCTGAAGAGCGGCCTAATAAGCTGCTGCCAGCCCGCCCCCTTTAGGGGGAATCGAAACTCAATAAAGGAAAAAAAATAGCAATCTCCAGTGTCAAACACTCGCCTGAAGATGGCTGTAAGGTTGTCAGCCGAAATATCCTGGAAAGAAGTCGATGAGATCCGGCTGCAATCCCGAAATCTTGTGGAATATTCGATACGCCGGGAAAATTTCAACAGTCACAGGTAAACTTTATTTTTGACACAATTATTCTCGTACTTAACAGCACTGTCGCTCATCAGTTGAGCTGGCGACCGATTTTTTAATTGCTTTTACAACTTAATCATTTCTTTCGCCAAAATTTCCACTGGCAAAATTTATTTCCATTATTTCATTTACCGATCGTTATTGAATGAAATTACTCATTCAATAACGATCAAGTTGTAACGTCTCCTGTTTCCCGCGGAATAATCATTATTTACTTCGGATTCGGATGCCTTATCCCCACGCGGGTCAAAATTCGTAATTCATAGTCATTGCCAACTTGTAATTTCGAAAATTCCGGGAAGCACGGGGGTGTTATAGGCTGAGCGTGGCAGCTTCGCGAGCCTACTTCAACCACTAACGCAAGGCGATTTTGTAACCGTCTCAGTAGCAAAGGCTCACTGTGTAGATGGCTATTGTTTTCACTTGCACCCGTTTTCGCTTAGTAGCTGAAAGTTTGCAACATCACTGCGAGCTGCCAAGGATCTAATTATGCCGTCTCGTCTATAGCCGCTGCACGTCCCCCACCACCTACAGTCTCACGTGTCCACCACTGCAACGGTGGCAATCGCATGTGCGCAGGCGAACAAAACCTCTGATCGTCAGCTGTCGGGGAATACAGGAGGCGGTTTCTCGCACAGAGCGGTCCGCCGCCAGCCCGTGAAGGCGGAAAGGGGGGGGGGGGCGGGGGGGGGGGGGGGGAAGAGGCTGTGTCCGTCAGGGTAGGGCGTAAGGCTGGCGGGACTGAGCAGCGAACAGGCGCTCGGCCCTTTCATCGGACGCGATCGAAGCGGGCGGCGCCATTCCGCCACAGTGTCTTTCACGGCACAGCTCTCGCACACGTCCACACGTAATGCCACCAGTAATGCGTTTCATTGTTAAGTAATGAAAAGCTTTCCGGGAATCGGCGCTACCGAGCGCGGAAGAAGAATAAAAGACGGAGAACGAAGAGGGGGGTGGGGCAGTGAATAGTAACAGAAAGAGGAAAATCTTTTACATTTACCGCATAAAGCGGCGCGAGAAAAAGAAAATTCTCTCATTGGGAATGTGAATAGCGTCGAAGGAGGGTGGCAGACGGCGAACGGGCGAACATCGCTCCACGAACAGAATAGGCGCTCGCCTGCTGTGGATTGGGAGTGACGCCCTTATGCTAATGTGGGGGCGCACATTGGCTGGGTGTCCTGCCACCGCGGGTGACGGATTCGCAGCGATGCGCACTGCAATATGCCTTGTCTGCCGTTCGCATCCTCTGGTGGAAAAGCGATACCATACAGTTGCCCTTACCCGTGTTACAACATCAACTTATTCGGTAACCAGGGATGTTTATCGTATCGCGACATTGCTGCTCGCGTTGGTCGAGATCCAATGACTGTTAGCAGAACATGGAATCGGTGGGTTCAGGAGGGTAATACGGAACGCCGTGCTGGATCCCAACGGCCTCGTATCACTAGCAGTCGAGATGACAGGCATCTTATCCGCATGGCTGTAGCGGATCGTGCAGCCACGTCTCGATCCCTGAGTCAACAGATGGGGACGTTTGCAAGACAACCACCATCTGCACGAACAGTTCGACGACGTTTGCAGCAGCATGGACTATCAGCTCGGAGACCATGGCTGCGGTTAGCCTTGATGCTGCATCACAGACAGGAGCGCCTGCGATACTGTACTCAACGACTAACCTGGGTGCACGAATGGCAAAACGTCATTTTTTCCGATGAATCCACGTTCTGTTTACAGCATCATGATGGTCGCATTCGTGTTTGGCGACATCGCGGTGAACGCACATTGGAAGCTTGTATTCGTCATCGCCATACTGGCATATCACCCGGCGTGATAGTATGGGGTGCCATTGGTTACACGTCTCGGTCACCTCTTGTTCGTATTGACGGCACTTTGAACAGTGGACGTTACATTTCAGATGTGTTACGACCCGTGGCTCTACCCTTCATTCGATCCCTGCGAAACCCTACGTTTCAGCAGGATAATGCACGACCGCACGTTTCTGGTCCTGTACGGGCCTTTCTGGATACAGAAAATGTTCGACTGCTGCCCTGGCCAGCACATTCTCCAGACCTCACACGAACTGAAAACGTCTGGTCTATGGTGGCTGAGCAACTGGCTCGTCACAATACGCCAGTCACTACTCTTGATGAACCGTGGTATCGTGTTGAAGCTGCTTGGGCAGCTGTACCCGTACACGCCACCCAAGCTCTGACTCAATGCCCAAGCGTATCAAGGCCGTTATTACGGCCAGAGGTGGTGTTCTGGGTAGTGATTTCTCAGGATCTATGGACCCATATTACGTGAAAATGTAATCACATGTCAGTTCTAGTATAATATATTTGTCCAATGAATACCCATTTATCATCTGCATTTCTTCTTGGTGTAGCAATTTTAATGGCCAGTAGTGTAGTTAAGTGATTAACACTGCAGGATCACAGGTAATTTTGAGAGGTTCCATGCCCTCTTTTGCATATCGACTCTCATTTTCATCAATTTTATTAATGTTCTATGTCATTGCTTGGTGGTAACAGACCGAATAAGGTTATTGTAATGAGAGTATTTGTACTGAGAGCTCAAAAATACTTTTCACTTGATTCCTATGCATGCTGGGTTACTTCCCTGTGTGGGCTGTACAAGGTGAGCATCGGAGGACGCGGCACACTGCATTTCCGGTTGGGGGCTGCACTTCCCCCAATTCTGAGGTGCTCGTACAATGGGCTTAAGCACCTGGCGGAACAACTGACGTCGGTCGAGTTTCGCCTATTGTATGCAGAGCGAAACGACCTGCGAGACGTCTGACTGTCGCCGCAATTTATGTGTTTACCGTTCCGGCGCGTGCGGAAAGAAGACTCCTGGCACCGACTGACTGCACTGTCCTCTTGATTCTGTGAATACCTGTGGACTGTGCCCTGCTGGCGCCGGATGGCCGTTGGTCTAGGCGGGTTGTTTTCGTAGCCGGTCAAACGCCAAGTTCAGTGCCCTCAACTGAATAGCAGAGGCATGATTGGTGAACTTAAACTGAGGCTAGTTGACGTCATAATGCCCTGCTAGAAATTGGCGTGAATGATGTTCTGAGACAGTGTGGGGGAATTTTGGAATCAGCATTGAAAGCTGATCGCGATTTTCTAGGAGAGTAGGGAGTTAAGCAATGTTGGCTTCACTCTTGCGTTGTGCGGGCGCAGAGGATTCGGGATCTCGTCTTCGTCGGTGTCGGGCGATCTAGGGACTTAGTCGCACTTTTTTCGGCAGAGCTTAGAATTCTCGGACAGCCTTCGAGGACAGCGGTTTAAACAGAGTTGCTTCACACGAGAAGTCGGCGCCTACATCATCAGAAAGCTGCCTGCTACAAATTTCTGGATTGGTGAAGTATTTTGAAGGCATTGAAGGACCTATCTACCAATTTTATACTGAAGTCCTCAGCAGCACGCGTGCTCGCTTTGCCACAAGTCCACCTTGCTTGTTTCTCCATGTGATCCCATGTGTGCTCTCACAACTAACCGCGATACTGAAATATAGTTGAGAGAGTAATATTTGATTGATTAGGACCTCCAGTCGTTATCGTCAAGCTATTGCATCACAGAGAGTAGGAGCCCTTGTTCTCGAGCCAACTCTTATTCGCTTAATAGTTCAGAATAGCCTATCCTTTAACTTACTGTTTGTGTCGATACTCATGTGCCTTTATGTTCTGATTATACTGTCTCCCTAAATAAAGAGACTTATTTCCGACGTCACGGTCGCCACTTTATAATATAATAAAATAATGGAATAGATGATAATAAAATGTTGAAAAGCGTGGCTTTTTAAAATGTATTGAATTAATGAGATTAATTTTTCGGCATGAATGACAAGCACAATAATCTGAGCTATGCCTGGAAATAAGTCGTATTAGTTCATATTACTTTGCAGGGCGAAGTAGTTTCTTTCTCCGCTGTAGATTTGTGCTTACCATTCTTTATAATGCTACGTTTGGTCGCCGTGTTCACCTTTGAAGTCTTGACCGTGTTCCCATTAAGCTTATCGGATCTTCGTAATTTTCCAAAGTACAAAGGTGGACTTCAGTTCTTGTAATTATTGTACTATTTGAAATAACAACTCACACGACCTTTCTGTTAATAAAACAATACTGTATTTTTCTAAACGGTGCACATATGAAATACATACGCCTCACTTATTCATAGCGACCCCAAAATGGCGGTCTACAATTATTCGCTAAAAATGGCGTGCTTCTCACTCGTTCACTAGCTGAGCGCGAATCCTTCCTTTCTCCTACTGGTACCAGAAAAAATCCTCTGTTTTTTAACAACTGAAAGTCAAAAAATACATGAGGGTAGGCATAGGCTCTATGATGGGCTACCGCTTCATCTTCTCTCTTTGCCTTTAAAGAAGACGAAAACATAAAGGAAATGCAAAAGGTTTATCACATGAAGTATAATAAATCTCACTGTAATATTTAATCCGCATATCATTTAGTAGATATATGCATAATCCCATTTTCTGTTGTTTATTATGATAAAGCTCTCTTTTTTTTCTTTTTCTCTGAGTAGATTACCATTTTTTATTAAATTATTGTGAGTGTGCACTCCATATTTTACCAACTAGCAGGGTCCACCATCATTTCCCTTCGAGACCGTTGTGCGCATTATTAATTAGGTGGTAGGTAAGAAGGGGGACGAATGCATGTCTCGTTCTCATGCAAAATGCGTCAGAATTAAAGAGGTACAAACTCTTCTCCACGCCGGCGCATCGCGATGTAAGTGCGATACAAGCCTTTGGAAATGTGAAATACTGGTACAATAACAACTGATGTAACCGCCAGAATGTTGAATGCAAGCATGCAAACGTCCATGCATTGTGTTGTACAGATGCCGGAAGTCAGTTTGTGACATGGAGTTCCATGCCTGGTGCACTTGGTCAGTCAATACAGGGGTCTTTAATACCGTTTGTGGATGACGCTGGAGTTGTCGTCCTATGATGGCCCATATGTGCTCGACTGGCGACAGATCTGGTGTTTGAGCAGGCCAAGAAAACATGCCGACGGTCTGTAGACCATGTTGGGTTACAATGGCAGTACGTAGGAGAGCATTATCCTTTTGGAAAACACCCCCGGGAATGCTGTTCATGAATGCCAGCAGAATAGGTCACCAGACAGACAAACAGATTTGCCGTCAGAGTGAGTGAGATAACGACGAAGTGCTCCTGCTGTCGTACGATCTCGCATCCCAGACCATATCTCCAGGTCGCGTCTAGCACACAGACGAGTTGGTTACAGGCCCTCAACTCGTTACCAAGGCAGCACTAGCTTTCATTAGAAAACACTACAGACCTTTACCCTGCCCTCCAATGAGCTCTCGCTTGACACCAATGAAGTCACAAGTGGAGGTGGTTCGGGTCAGTGGAATGCACGCTAAAGAGCATCTGGTTCGGTGATGTCCTTGCAGTAACCGATTTGTAATAGTTATTGTGTCACTGTGACGCAAACTGCTGCTCAAATTGCTGCTGCAGATGCAGTACGACGCACCAGAGTCATACGTCGAACACGACGGTCATCCCTCTTGGTCGTGCCATGTGGCCGTCCAGAGCCTCATCTTCCTGTGACTTTAAATTCTCATGATCATCACTGCCAGCAATCATGTGCAGTGGCTACATTCCTACCAAGTCTTTGTGCACTATTGCGGAAGGAACATCCAACTTATCATAGCCTATTACACGACCTCCTTCAAGCTCAGTGGGATGTTGATAATGGCTTCTTTGTCGCCTTAAAAGGATTCTTGACTAACATCAAGTGACCACGACCAATCTAGCTAACGCTCACGACCGTTATAGCGTGTATTTAAAGCAAACCTGATTTGCATCCACATAGTGGCGCTTCTAGCGCTACTCTTGCGCGACTGGCGCGAAATTGGAATAGACATCATGTTTCAGATGTAGAAACACGCCTACCAACTTTCGTTTATGTCGCACAACTCCTCCTCGGTGTCGCAGTTTTTTTCGTCAGTGTATATGTATTCCTGTGACACTTAAACGTCAAATATTGGCTCGACATTGGTAGGGTCGAACTGTACATAGTCTGCTTTCATGCCCAGCAGTTAAACATACTGAGGAAATAGTCAAGTTTATCCAATCATCGGCAAGTAATGCTGGAAATATATACTCATTTTAATAAGGTTTGAAGCTCCTCTTTTCGTTCTTCCGTGTTTGCGATTTAAAAACTGGTTTGTTTTGGACATTAGCCTCATGCAAACACAATTAGTTTGTTTTTATATTGACCCAGACATATTTCGACACCAATGTGTCATCTTCTGTGGCTCAAATTTTTATTTCTTAAAATTACATAGTTAAGTGAACTGTATTGTTATACGTCGATGTATAACAAAACAGTTCAGTTAACTATGTAATTTTAAGAAAAATACATCTCAGTTAACTATGTAATTTAAAGAAATAAAAATTTGACCCCGAGAAGATCACAAATTGGTGGCGAAACATGTCTGGGTTAATATAAAAATAAACTAATTGTGTTTGCATAAGGCTGATTTCCAAAACAACTCAGTTTCTGCAAAATTGGAGTCTTACTATGACAGAGATATTATAGCCTATCGCACCTTTTCTATTGGTGTACAAGGTGATAGGAACTATGGAACTGGTGTGGTACATACTGATATATATATATATATATATATATATATATATATATATATATATATATATATATACTCCTAAAGAAATGACGTAGCCAACACAAAAAGGTTTATTTTACAATGAACTGATGATTTATTTGATCAGTTGAAGCACAAGCAAATTATAAATTGGTACTACAAATACTGTTTCACCATGAAAAAAATTACAAAAATTATCAAATGCGGTAAAGATTGAGTGATTGCATAGTAAAGTGGTAGCAGATTCCCCAGTTACTATTTCATCAACACTAGTCTGCGAAAAACGAAGTCTCAGTCCAATAAGTTAAACACAAAAGTATTCGTCAGTATATAAATAAATGAAGTTCACTAAGGCGATCAACGTATCAGAAATTGTGAAATCGTGAGTAGATACCCACAGCGCAGTCAATAATAAATTCAGATTTGCAGAAGAAAATAATCTAAGTTCAATATTCCACATCGCCTAACACTCGAAAAACATTGAAAGTCCGGCTACCTGACTAATACTAAGTCTCATGTGACCCGAAATTTATCTAGGTACCAACAAATGTTAAAGCATTCGAACGGCCGCGTGCTGCCCGAAACCTATCAATTCACAACGTACATACAAGTTAACTCCAAGACCGATCCGCACAACGTGACCACCCGACAAGGAATAACCAAGGAGCTGCAGTTCGCGCACGATTGTAAGCCCTTGATTTCCCCGCCACAATTCACAAAGAGCACAAAATAGACCGCCGTTTAAGTCACATAATGAGTTATACATATGACAGATAGTTACAAATATAAGGTATAAGGACTGCCATGCTGCTATCATGTTCTGTGTAAGTATGGAGAATACAATGATCTGGCACATTTACGTAATTAAAAAGCTATGAAAGACGTAATAATTCCATAAATAAAATACATACAAGTACGTGTGGCCTTTAGTAATGGTAGCTAATTATGATTGTTATAAGAGCATTCATTTGCTGCTACGGTGTAACTTCCGTAGTGTTTATGATATACATGATACCAATGTCTCAAAACCTACACCTTAGTGCCATGATTACTCTGATGTGATTCGTTTTGCTGTACTTGGAAACTGTAAATTATTGTTTAATTTTGAAGTATTTTTAAGTAGCCCAAGTCCACTATATTGCGACCGCCGCCCTCTTTGGTGCCAGCAGAATCATCCATGTGCTAGTGGTCAGGCCAACGTTCACTTCACCCCTTTGATACCTTGATGAAACCCAACTTACCCTCCCCTCATTCGCTGCTGCGAACAGTTACCTGGCCTTGGTCACCGTGGTTGGACCCATCCCAACATGCTCATCAGCGCCTCTGTGCTTCACCTTGGCTCCCTCAGCCAAACCAGTACTTACAGCAACAAGATTTCAATAAATTTAGGTGTCTGATAGCACGGCAGCATATACCTTAGGTCACAACTGTAAGGTTTGCTTTAATTGGTGCGAGTGATGGGACGGGGTCTACTCAGGCGGGATACCAACTGGGGAGTTGTTTCAACGAGAGATACCAGCTCCAAGGTCTGTAAGACCAACAAAGGAAGGGAGAACAGTTTTCTGACTCCATACCCCTCCGTGCCGCATCTGTATGACGCCTTATGGCAGAGGATGACACGAGAGCTGATTAGTATAGTTCCGTCCTCTGAATCTGACCACGGAGTTTTCATGTTTTTTTCTTCTCTTTTTATTGTTTTATGTGGCGTTCATCATCTTCGTATCCTTCCAGCGAACTGGATAAGATTTTTAAGAACAATTTGCCTCCATTTTGCTCGGTCTTGACATACTTATTGTCTTGGTACTGTTTCCCAGTTTTCTCTTCTGTCTTCAGATCTTCCTTAATCTGATCTAACCATCTTTTCCTCTGCGTCCTAATGGCGCTTTCCCCCGCACATTTTTATCTAAGTATTGTTGCGACAGGCGGTTTTCCTTCATCCTCTTCAAACGCCCAACCCAGTCGAGCAGTGCAGTGCTCAGTGTACCAGATATTGACAGATCTTTTTCCATCTCTCCTCCAGTGCCCTCATTCCTAATTTTATCTCTTTGATATTATGTCATAAACGTCAGGAGATATGTTTTAAGGATGACTCTCACAGGAACTCCCTTGTCCCACACAAGGTTCTGCACTTGATGAAAAAATTTCGATCCGATTGACACTCTGTTCTGTATTTCTAGTTTGGTAGTTCCGTTCCTTGATATTATTCTTCCCAGGTAATTGAAAGTCGCCAAACATTTAGTTTCCTCTCCACCTAACAGGAGGCACCCCTGGGCAAGTATCCTGCTCATAATCATTGCTACAGTTTTGCTCTTGCTTCCTGTCAAATGGTTCAAATGGCTCTGAGCACTATGGGACTTAACATCTGTCGTCATCAGCCCCCTAGAACTTAGAACTACTTAAACCTAACTAACCTAAGGACATCACACACATCCATGCCCGAGGCAGGATTCGAACCTGCGACCGTAGCAGTCCCGCGGTTCCGGACTGAGCGCCTAGAACCGCTAGACCACCGCGGCCGGCGCTTCCTGTCAGCTGGTGGTCTTTAAACCTGGAGTTCTATTCGTCTCGTCTTCCCTGAACATCTAGTTCTGTTTCTCCTCAAGTTGCCATATCATAAGCAAAGACTGAGGTCACCATTTCGTATCTCCTTGATTTCCTGGGTAAAGTGGAGACCCTGTTGCACTCTTCTCTCTATCTTGAAACAATGTAATCTGGCGTTACTCTTACCTAATTTGTGAGGCTACGCTGAAAGCTATTCATTAGTATGGTGAAGCCAAATTGACATCTGTTGCTTACTGCCTCAGTCCGTCTCCGAAGCTGAGTAGACATTGCGGGGTGACAGCCGTGCGGACGACCCGCGTTTGATTCCCGGTACAGCCAGGAAGTTTTCCTTGGTGGGAGGATTGGAACACGGTGCGAAATGAGGAGCTGCTTGACCGAGTAGCAGTTCCAGGCCACGAAAACTAACAATGGCCGGGAGAGTTGTGTGCTGGCCCCAAGACTTTCGATACTGCATCCAATAACGCCATTGTCAGAGGATGACAAGGCGATCGGTCGGTGCTGATGGGCCCTCCGGGACCAGCGGACGCAGTTCACGTTTTGACTTGTTGTCTTCATGGTGAAGCAATTTTAAAGGCGCAAAGTGTAAGTTTGTGCACGTAATTAAGTAGACTGAAACACCAGTGTCTTACTAACAGCACCATTGCGCTCACGCCCGAGAACGCAACAAATTACAAAATTAATGTGGACTTTCGAGAGAGAATAAACTGCTGTTCCATGGAGACATTCTGTGTCATACCATGAGCTCTGTGAAAAGTGATAGTGCCTACATGCTGCAACATTACGAGTAGGTAGGCGAACTAGTAGTTCACCTAGAGCTGGTACTGGGGAGAGATGAATTTGCTTGTTTGGCTGGGTATGAATCGACGGGACGAGGACGTCACGTAGCCGCCTGCAGGTGAGCACATCTGCAAGGAAAGCAGCGCGTGGCCAGAAATGGGTTAATCCAGGTTCGGGGAATTTTCACGCTTACGAGGACAGACAATGTTCCAAGAAATGACGGTGTGTCGGACAAGCTAGAAGATACGATATAATATTGCAGTGCCCATGTCATTCCGAATTACAAGCAGTGTTCCTTCAGTCGTGCATACATGTTCAAAGGAACAGGCACTGCGGCGACTAGAACCGTTATGAAATACATGAAACGTATTCGCAGTTTCTTTCTTTCTTTCTTTTCGGTGTTTTTATTACAAAGGGCCAGCGCCTCTCTGACCGAAAACGCTGAGCTGCCGTGCCGGCAATAAGTTTAGAGTGCACAATGATTACTACTAGACCACAGGCTCACATACCATTGGACTATCCAAGCATGACTCACGACCACACACAAACTTCCATATGTCGTCAACCGCGTATCTACAACCTGTACTAGTACATCCATTAAGTATATTGCTGTACACGAGATATATTTTACTTAAAAGTCGCTTGCCTGGTGTCGACGGATAAGAATGACACGGCAGTGCCTGCCTGTGTTATTCTAAATTATGATGCAATGTTCCTTCACACAAGATGGCTTCTTACAGCTCTTTGCGAATCTATAGGGTTCTTCCGTAAGAGCGTGCAAAAATTTAATAGGACATAGAGGATGTTCCAATGAACAATGTGAGGTAGGGAACGGGTCCGAGAACCCAGTTTGAGGAGGTAACAGGAATAAAACTACATTACTGTGTACTTTTTTATTTACTTTAGTTACAATTAAGGGCAAATACCGGGATTGACACAACGGACGTACCATTTGTACCATATCTTACAAAATGTACTGAAACTGACGGTCATCAACCTCAATACAATCACGACATCGGGGAACAAGATTCTCACGCACTTTGACAACTATCTCTAGCGTGTTTCGAATCACATCACAGGCGGCTAAAATTCTGGCAACTAATTCCACCTCCGCATCCACTGAGGTGTCATCCACAAGTGACTTTCGATATGTCCGTAGGAAATAATCAATGGGATTTAGGTTAGGTGATCTCGCAAACCATGGAATAGGACCTCTCCTTCCAATCCAGCGATCAGGAAATTCAGCACTGAGATGGTTGCGGACATCCACACTGAACTGAGCCGGTGCACCGTCATGTTCTGCCCTCATCCTTTCACGAACAGCCAAGGGTACGTTTTCCAACAACTCAGGTAGAACTCTTTGCACGAACCTCAAGTACAGCTGGGCATTTAGACGGACAGGAAGAAGACATGGCCCAATAAGACTGTCGCCCACAACGCCGGCCCAGATATTCACAGCAAAACGCACTTGACGGTGTGGCTCTATAACAGCGCGAGGCTTTTCCTCGTCCCATACATGGCTATTACTACTGTTCGAAATACCATCACGGTCAAATGAGGCCTTGTCAGTAAACAGCATGATTTGGAGGAAATGTTAGAAAAATGGTTCAAATGGCTCCGAGCACTATGGGACTTAACATCTGAGGTCATCAGTCCTCTATAACTTAGAACTATTGAAACCTAACTAACCTAAGGACATCACATACATCCATGCCCCAGGCAGGATTCGAACCTGCGACCGTAGCGGTCGCGCGGTTCCAGACTGTAGCGATTAGAACCGCTCGGCCACTCCGGCCGGCTTGGAGGAAATCTGGTCGATCAATCCACTGTTGGAGCAACCAATGACATAATGCGAACCTTGGTTCAAAGTCAGTCACAAGCATTGCATGCACTCGTTGTGGGTGATATGGGTGTAATTGTTGTTCGTGGAGTACTCGCCGCACACTAGTACGTGCAGCGCCCATTTCATGTGGAATAAGACGTGTACTTGTAGTGAGGTCCGTTACAACACGTTCCAGCACCTCCTGTTCAAAATCGGGTGTGCAAGTGGTCCTCATGTCGCCAGGTCCCTCGTTTCTTCTTTCCAATGAACCACTCTCCCGCATTCGTCGATCGAGAGAAATAAACACTCGTCGTGACGAATGATGCCTGTTAGAAAATCGTTGCATGTACAGCCTTTCAGCAACGTGAGTATTGCAACCTGCTTGCCCACACACAATGTGCAAGTCAGTGAGTTCTGTGAAACTGTACCGGCACTGCTCCCTCGCATTGTACTGTATTTCTCTGAATAGCTCTGAGTAATAAATGGGTCTGCCGTTATCCATAGCACGTTCTGTCATAGGACAATGCAAATACGATACAAAAGACTCGCCTTACGGACACGCAAAGTAAACAAAACCTGTATCATAACTTCCTACTAATCAGGCTGGTCCTCCTGGTTTCCTTGCAGGAAATAAAGAATGTACATGAAAATAAACAGCACAGTACGTGTAAACTTGTACGCTTGTTAGTTGTAAATAAGCTGGGAAACGTTAATGCTAGACAAAGCGGCAGAAATGTTTACTTCCTTATCTCCTTAAGCTGGCTTCTCCGACCCCAGGTTCCCTACCTCAAATTGTTGAGTGGATCTTTCTGTATGTCCTGTTAAATTTTTGCACGCTCTTACGGAAACACCCTGTACCACAATTCACAGTCAAGTATTAAAAGAAATCTAAATACATCTGCGATCTCAGAAAAATGAGGTGCATCCAGTGACACAACAGTATTTTCAATTTCCTTGAAACTATAGAACATAATATTCTACAGTGATTAAACAATTACACAAGGAACCTTTGAATTAACAACTTTTAAACACTTTATGCGATTTCAACAAACAATATTTCAGATGATAGCACAGCTGTCATTCCTGAAAGCCACTTAACTGTTTCTATTTTATTTCTTGATTATTACGTTTTTTATGTATTTTCATTAGGCAAAAAGTTTTGTCAGAACATCGTACTCTCCACAGTTACACACCAAATGAATAGGGCATGAATATCTCACATTTTGTCATACTTGGGCATTTATTTAATGGACAGTTTATTATTTTCCAATAACATTATTTAAACATTAGTTACGACCAATAACACAAAATCATCGTAATTTTGAAGTAGTCAGTGCATATCTTAGCGGAATCGACCTTTTGTAAAAGAGTGCCAAAAGAAGCTTCTGATAAGCAGGCCTAATAATTTTAACAATACACTACTGGCCATTAAAATTACTATACCAAGAAGAAATGCAGATGATGAACGGGTATTCATTGGACCAATATATTATACTAGAACTGACATATGATTATATGTTCACGCAATTTGGGAGCACAGATCCTGAAAACTCAGTACCCAGAACAACCACATCTGGCCGTCATAACGGCCTTGATACGCCTGGGCATTGAGTGAAACAGAGCTTGGGCGGCATGTACAGGTGCAGCTGCCCACGCAGCTTCAACACGATACTACAGTTCATCAAGAGTAGTGACTGGCGTATTGTGACGAGCCAGTTGCAGGCCACCACTGACCAGACGTTTTCAATTGGTAAGAGATCTGGAGAATGTGCTGGCTAGGGCATCAGTCGAACATTTTCTGTATCCAGAAAGACGCGTACAGGATGTCACCGCGATGTCGCCAAATACGGATGCGACCATCATGATGCTGTAAACAGAAACTGGATTCATCCGAAAAAAATGACGTTTTGCCATTCGTGCACCCAGGTCCGTCGTTGAGTACAGCAACGCAGGCTCTCCAGTATGTGATGCAGCGTCAAGGGTAACCGCAGCCATGGCCTCCGAGCTGATAAACCATGCTGCTGCAAACGTCGTCGAACTGTCCGACGGATGGTTGTTGTCTTGCAAACGTCCCCATCTGTTGACTCAGGGATCGAGACGTGGCTGCACGATCCGTTACAGCCATGCGGGTACGATGCCTGTCATCTCGACTGCTAGTGATGCGAGGCCGTTGGGATCCAGCACGGCGTTCCGTATTACCCTCCTGAACCCACCGATTCCATATTCTGCTAAGAGTCATTGGATCTCGACCAACGCGAGCAGCAGTGTCGCGATACGATAAACCGCAATCGCGATAAGAAACGTGATGGTACGCATTTCTCCTCCTTACACGAGGCATCACAACAACGTTTTACCAGGCAACGCCGGTCAACTGCTGTTTGTGTATGAGAAATCAGTTGGAAACATTCCTCAAGTCAGCACGTTGGAGGTGTCGCCACCGGCGCAAATCTTGTGAGAATGCTCTGAAAATCTAATCAGTTGCACATCACAGCATCTTCTTCCTGTCGGTTAAATTTTGCGTCTGTTGCACGTAATCTTCGTGGTGTCGCAATTTTTATGGCAAGTAGTGTATTTAACTATAATCTGTTGTAACTTATCGTGAGGGCACCTGCGCAAGAATACTGGCTTATTTATTTATGACCAAACGTTTATTTATATTTATTGTGAATGGTCTGAGTGTGACCGATTGTTTATAACATTTCTTTATTTAAATATTGCTGTAATACATTAGTAGTCCAGGAAGTGGTCAAGTTGAGTCAAATGACGTCTTAGGACACAAGGAAGTTGGAGCCTGTGGTCTAGGCGCAGCATTTTTCATTAGTAATAAAAACGTCCTGGGTCCCAAGTTTGTACCCCGCCACCGCTTGGATTTTGAATAAAAATCATCAGCAGTGGCGCTCGAAGACTTCCGGCATAAGAAGTCACCCCTCATTCAGTCGAAGAGGGCAGAGGAGCGGACAGAGGTTCAGGTCACTCTCTTGCCCTTGGGATGGGAAACTGCCCCTAAAGGTGGACGAATCAGCAGTGATCAACGGCGTGACAATGCAGAAGGTAATGGAAACCATTGCATCAAAGACATGTAATATGTATCCACAGCACACGTGGTCTGTAATTGAAAAGTGTCTTGAAGATCTCTTCCCTGAAAAAAGATTTCGGACCAGTTCCCAATTCGGATCTCCGGGAGAGGACTGCCAACGGCGATGTGACAATGAGAAAAAAATTGAATAACCAACGAAAGGATAACGTTCTTCGTGTCGGGGCGTGGAATGTCAGAATCTTGTACATGGTAGGGAAGTCAGAAAACCTGAGAAGGCAAACGCTAAGGATCAGTCTAGATATAGTGATATGAAATGGAAAGAAGACAAGGATTTCTGGTCAGATGAGTACAGGGTAATATCAACAGCGGCAGAAAATGGTATAACGGGAATAGGATTCGTTGTGAATGGGAAGGTAGGACAGAGAGTGAGTTACTGTGAACGGTTCAGTGATAGGGTGGTAATCATCAGAATCCCCAGAAAACCAACGCCAACAACGATAGTTCAGGTACACATGCCGACGTCGCAAGTCAAAGATTAAGAGATGGAGAAAGTAAACGAAAATATTGAAAGGGTAATTCAGTACGTAAAGGGAGATGAAATCTAATAATCATGGGGGATTGGAAAGCGGTTGTAGGGGAAGGAGTAGAAGAAAGGATTACGAGAGAATATGGGCTTGGTGCTAGGAATGTGAGAGGAGAAAGAGGAATTGAGTTCTGCACTAAACTTCAGCTAGTAATAGCGCATT
This sequence comes from Schistocerca piceifrons, assembly GCF_021461385.2. Taxonomy (NCBI): domain Eukaryota; kingdom Metazoa; phylum Arthropoda; class Insecta; order Orthoptera; family Acrididae; genus Schistocerca; species Schistocerca piceifrons. The sequence goes on from NC_060139.1 coordinate 132,795,761, forward strand.
CTCTGTTCAAGAATCACAAAGAGGAGAAGTTATACTTGGAAAAGGCCGGGAGATACGGGAAGATTTCAGTTACGTTACATCATGGCCTTGTAACATCAACCAATAGGCTTTGCTCTGCTGGTACTGCGAATGGTTGAAGAGCAAGGAAGCTACAGCCGTTATTTTTCCCGAGGACATACAACTCTACTTTATCGTTAAATGATGACGTTGTCGTCTTGGGTAAAAGATTTCGGAGGTAAAATAGTATCCCGTGCGGATCTCTGGGTGGGGACTATTCAGGAGGCTGTCGTCTTCAGGAAAAACTAAACTAACACTCTAAGGGTCGGAAAGTGGAATGTTAGATCACTTAATTGTGCAGGTAGGTTAGAACATTTAAAAAAGGAAATGAATTGGTTAAAATTAGATATAATGGGAATTAGTGACGTCCGGTGGTAGAGCTTCTGTGAACAGCATATTGAACGCATTGTCGTAGTCAAGATAGACACGAAGCCAACATCCACCGCAGCAGTTCAAATTTATATGGCAACTAGCTCTGTAGATGATGAAGAGATCGGAAAAAATGTAAGATGAGATAAAATAAATTATTCAGGTAGTTAATTGAGAGGAAAATTTAACTGGAATGGAGGACTGGAATGCGATAGTACAAAAAGAGAGAGAAGGAAAAGCAGTAGGTGAATATGGCCTGAGGAAAAGGAGTGAAAGAAGAAGCCGCCTGGTAGAATTTCGCACAGAGCATAATTTAATCGGCGCTAACACTTAGGTTAAAAATAATGAAAAAAGGCTGCATATGTGGAAGAGACCTGGAGACACCGGAAGGCTTCTGATTGGTTATATAATGGTAAGACAGAGATTTTGGAAACAGGTTTTAGACTGTAAGACATTTCCAGGGGCAGACGCGGACTCAGACGACAATTTACTTGTTATGAACTGTAGATGTAGATTAAAAGCGAAGAAATTTCAAAAAGTTAGAAAATTAAGGAGTTCGTTCCTGAATAATTTGAAAAAACCAGACGTCGTTGTGATTTTCAGATGGAGCAATTGGTAGCAACTGACTGAAACAGGAGAAAAGTATACAGTGAAAGATGACTGGGTTGCTTTGAGAGAAGAATTTGTGAAGGCAGCAGAGGATCACATCGGCAAAAAGACAAAGTCTAGTGGAAATCCTGGGATATACTGAATTTAAATGTAAGAAGGAAATATAAAAATGTAGCAAATGAAGAAGTTGGTGAAAGGAAATACAAATGTCTAAAAAGTGAGATTAACAGTAAGTGCAAAACTGCTAAGCAGGAATGGCTAGAAGACAAACGTAAGGATATAGAAGAATATATAACTAGGGGGAAAGATAGATAGCATATATAGCAAAATTATATAGGCCTTTAGAGAAAGAGAAGAAGCTATATGAACATGAAGAGTTCAGATGAAAAACCAGTACTAAGTAAAGAAGGAAAAGCCGAAAGGTGGAAGGAGAATATGGTGCGGCTGTACACGAGAAATGAACTTGAAGGTAATATTACAGAAAGAGAAGAGAGCGTAGTTGAAGAGATAGGAGATATGATTCCGCGTGAAGGATTTGACAGAGCGCTGGAAGACCTAAGTCGAAACAAGGCCCATGGTGTACACGACATTCCGTCAGAATTACTGACATGCTTGGGAGAGTCAGCCGTGATAAAACTATTTGACCTGGTGTACAAGGTGTATGAGATAGGCGAAATATCCTCAGCATACAAGACGAATGTAATAACCCCAATTCCAAAGAAAGCAGGTGCTGTTACTGGACTATCAATTTAATAAGTCATGGTTGCAAAATACTAATTCGAATTATTTACAGGAGTGGACGAACTGGTAGAAGCCATCCTCGGGGAAGATCAGTTTCGATTCCGAAGAAATGTAGGGACAAGCGTGACAACACTGCCCCTACGACTTATAACATAGCGTAACGAAAGGCAAACCTACGTTTATAGCATTTATAGACTTAGAGAAATCTTTTAACAGTGTTGACTGGAATACACACTTTGAAATTCTGAATGTGGCAGGAGTAAAATACAGGGATCGGAAGGCTACTTACAACTTGTATAGAAACCAGTCGGCAGTTATAAGAATCGAGCGGTATCAAAGAGGAGCAGTGGTTGAGAAGGGAGTGAAACAGGTTGTAGCTTATCTCTAATGTTATTCAATCTGTACATTGAGTATGCAGTAAAGGAAGCCAAAGAATAATTTGGTGAAGGAAGAAAAAATCAGGGAGAAGAAGAAAAACCTTGAGGTTTGCTGATGATATTGTAAGACTTTCAGAGATGGCAAAGAACTTGGAAGAGCAGTTGAACTGAATGGAGAGCCTCTAGAAAAGAGGATATAAGATAACATCAACAAAAGCAAAACAAGGATAATGGAATGTATTTGAATTAAATCAGGCAATTGTGAAGGAATTAGGTTACGAAACGAGACACTTAAAGCAGTAGATGAGTTTTGCTATTTCGGCAGTAAAATAACTGACGATGGTCGAAGTAGAGAGGATGTTATATACTGGCAATGGCATGAAAAGCTTTAATGAAGAAGAGAAATTTGTTAACATCGAATACAGAGTTGAGTGTTAGGAAGTATTTTCTGAAAGTATTTGTCTGGATTGTAGCCTTGTATGAACGTAAAATGTTGACGATACACAGATCAGACAAAAGGAGAATAGAATAGTTTGAACTGGTTAAATTAGATGGGCAGACAGTATAACTAATGAGGAGTTACTCAATATGATTAGTGAGAAAAGGAATTTGTGACACAGCTTGACTAAAAGAAGGGATCGGTTGATAGGATACATTTATACATTTGACACGTCAAGGGTCACCAATTTAGTACTAGAAGAAAATAATTTATAGATGGAGACAAAGAGATGATTTCAGTAAGCAAATTCAAAAGAGTGTAGGTTGCACAGGATGGAGTAGCATGGAGAGCTGCACCAAACCACTCTTCGGACTGAAGATCTCAACAACAACAACAACAGCAACAGCGTCAATGAATGAGGTATCTTGCTTGGTACAACTAAGTGGAAAGTACAATGTATCGTATGTGCTAGTGTAATGAAGAAAGTGTTATTTTTGCAGAGAGTGCTACATGAATATGAGTGAATTTACTAGCGTGCTATAAATTGTTTTCATAGAGCTATTAGCGGTTTTTAAGTATGGTCCATTGTTGTTATTAATTGCTACCATCGCACAGGCGTGCAGAATCTATTGTGATACATATTTCAGGCGCCGCGTCGCCTGGAGCTCCAGGTCTATTATGGTGGCAGCGCAGCGGGTCAAAGGCCACGGCGGCGGGGTGAGCCGAGTTTTGGGGCGAACACAGGGCACCCTCCCCTCCCCACCCCCACTCCGTTCCCCCACCCTGTAGCGAGCGCCGCTGGCGGCGTGAGGCCGCAGGTGCAATTCAGCGAACAAGTGCCGCGCGCGTGGGAGCCACGCGACAAGCCAGCAGGGCTGCCACCTGCCCCCGCAATGTTGGCAGCCGTGCCGCCGCCGCCGCCGCCCCCTGCCTCCGCCCCCGCCTCCTCCCGGCCTCCTCAGCAAGTCCCTTTACATGCAGCACCAGTCTGATGCTGCATTGTCCTTCTGCAGAATTGCGCAAGATCCGCTGTTGTAATGCCTGGACCTCTCTCGCTCTGAATAGAAGCTTCACAAAGCGCTATACATTTGAGAACAATAATCCCAGCCCTCCTCCGCTTTCCGCACTCCACCTCCTTTCTCCTTTACGACGGGCAAAGAAAAGAGTTAGTTCTGATACACACAGAGCGAGGGAGCGAGACGGAGAGAGTGCCTCCCCACCGCTCGCCGCCTCCCCTGTTCCCTTTCTGGGGCCCACTTCCCTCCCTCCCCGCGCTAACCTCCTTCCCTTTTGTCCATTTTATTCATATGCTAACTCTAGCCGCTCATTACAATGGAAACTTGTATTGTGTCCCCTCGCACTGTGTAAGATAGCTGCCGGTACCGCGTACGGCCGGCCTCCTATACTTGTTTTATAACTCGTAGAGATCGCGAAAGGAAAGGAGCGGGCACACAAGAGACGCTGAAGGACAAGGCGGAGGAAGAGGAGGAGGAGGAGAAGGAGGAGGAGGAGGAGGAGGAGGAGGAAGAGGCTGGTGGCCATTGTTCGCCGGGCCTTGACTCGGCCCTAGCGTCACAATGTTGATACTGCGCCGCTGATGGACGCCGTTATTGTTGTTACACATCAATAGACACGTCCTCATTGTCACCGGCGCTCTTTTATAGGTGCGCGGGCACAATGGCCTTTGTCTGATTCTTTAGTGCACCTGTCTTTGTTACCATTCGGACCGAGACATCCATCAGTCGCGACCGCAGGCCGCCGAAAGGGAGGAGGCCCTCCCCGGCCGGGCAGACCACAAGAAAGGGAGCGCTGGACTGCCCTCGGGCTTCCTCCCGGCCGGGGCTCTGAGGGCTCGGGGGTCGCGGGTCCCGTCCCGCCTCTGTCACGCTGCCACTGCAGCGACACAACGGCGACCCTACATCACTAATACTTACCTTGCACCAATCAAGCCCTTGTAACTATGACAGATAACATACGAAAGGATAAAAGACAAATTGAAACAATTATTCCTGTCAGTCACTTTTATTTTCTTCTACGACGTGTTTCGAGGGCTCACGCTTTCATTGTAAGATGGCTCAACGAATGCATGTTAAGACCGTCTGTGCAGGGTTCCATACTTTACGCTTTTACAACACAACTGTTAAATGCTAAGGCTTCCTGCCAACTGGAGCTGTAGAGAAGAGGCTACAGAAGAAGCTATTACGTGCCGCATGCCAATGCTACCAGCTGTTGAAGAGTTACGAAAGTGGAGGCATTACTTTTCAGTCAACCCTCGTACATTAAAAGCAAATCACCACAAGATCTCCTCAATGAACAGCCTTTCTTTAAAATTTCATTAACTTGCTTGCCAATTTAAAGTAAACATTACTCCCTTTAACAACAACTAAAGGCAGACAATAACCCAATAGGAAATAGTGAATAATATATAACAATTTGCTTTGTCTTACAATACCTTCAACTAACTATATTAAAAAAAAATTAAAAAATCAATGTAATTTCCGCTGTTGTAATATTTATTTATATACATTCATCCCAGATCATTTACTTTGCTTCTGATGTATACCATAATATTTGCATAATATTTCGACAGTTGTAATATTGATTTATGCAAATCTATACCTTATCATTTACTTTAGTTCCAATGTATACCATAATATTTAAATCATACCACTGAAGTAGCCCTTGATAACAAACTGACTGCTTTATTTGTTTATCTTAATTTTAATAAGTCGTCTTTTAATATAAATAGTAAGTAACAGAACATTAGTAATTTGTAAATTCCTACTGTCACATAGATGTATATGTTGTGACTTAGCACGACAGCCAAGTCACAACGAGAGGAAGCCGAAAGGCACGCGTTAAGCTCACGCAGATTGGCGTGATGTCTGGAACAGTTAAAAGGAAATGAGACCTTAGAAAATGGACGCAGTTGATGTAATACTTAACTTTAATCCACATTTGTAGAACATCGCTCTTGATGATACATGCTTCACAATATTAATTATCAAAGCTATGGCGCCTTGCTAGGTCGTAGCCAATGACTTAGCTGAAGGCTATGCTAACTATCGTCTCGGCAAATGAGAGCGTCTTTGTCAGGTGAACCATTGCTATGAACGTCGGCTGTACAACTGGGGGGAGTGCCAGGACGTCTCTCTAGACCTGCCGTGTGGTGGCGCTCGGTCTGCAATTACTGACAGTGGCGACACGCGGGTCCGGCGTATACTAATGGACCGCGGCCGATTTAAAGGCTACCACCTAGCAAGTGTGGTGTCTGGCGGTGACACCACAGTATATATCGAAATATCTCTGAGTGTGGAAGTCTTGGGCATTTTTATAGCTGTGATATTGCCATCTTTGTATAGATACTTCTATTTGGTGAAACTTCTTGGTGTGTGAGTGGTGCTTTAGATTATGTGAGTAGTAAGTGAGTAGTAGATCACATGCAGTCAGCGTGGAACGTAATGGCGCGGATTTTTCAACGTAAGTAACCAAAACATTTGCACTTTAATAATTTGTTAACATCGTTTAAAATCATTGTGAGACACAATTACAGTTGAAAAGACATTGTCTCACATCTTGTTATGGTTGCAGGGCATAACACCCCAAGGAAATCTCATCATTTGGGAAAACAAAAAGTGAAGAGTAATGTAAAATGTGTATTCATTGAGCCATCTTACAATGACAGTGTGAGCCCTTGAAACACGTCGTAGAAGAAAATAAAAGTGACTGACAGGGTTAATTGTTTCAATTTGTCTTTCATCCCTTCGTGTGATATCTGTCAGTTACAAGGGCTTGATTGGTGCAAGGCAAGTGTTAGTGATGTAGGGGCGCCGTTGTGTCGCTGCGGTGGGAACGTGACAGAGACAGGACGGGACCTGCGACCCCCGAGCCCTTAGCCCCGGCCGGGAGGAAGCCCGAGGGTAGTCCAACGCTCCCTTTCTTGTGGTCTGCTGGGCCGGGGAGGGCCTCCTCCCTTTCGGCGTGCAGTCATCGAATTCTCGACAGCAGAAGGTGTCAGCCCAAACGAGACTCATCAGAGAATGAAAGCAGTTTATGGTGATTGTGTTGATGTGAGTACTGTGCGTCGTTGGGCGAGTGAGTTTAAAGATGTCGTGGTGGAAACATCTGACCTGTGTGACAAACAAAGCGCTGGACGTCCTGTGACAGCAGCCACCGAGTTTCACAAGCAAAATGTTGACAGATTGGTTCAGGACGATCGACGTATCACCCAGAGAGAAACTGCAAGCACAATCGGCATTTCACAAGAACGTGAGGGTCACATTATTGATTTTATTGGCTATCGGAAGACGTGTGCATGATGGGTACCCCGGATGCTGACTCCTGAAATGAAAGAGCACAGACGTGGAATTTGCCAGGAAGTCCTTTCGCGTTACGAGAATGAAGGTGACGCCATTCTCCATTCAATTGTGACAGGAGACGAAACGTGGGTACACCATTACGATTCGGAGACGAAACGTCAGTCTGTAGAATATCAACACAAAGACTCGCCCCAGCCCTCGGCTGGGAACATCATGGCCACAGTGTTCTGGGATGCAAATGGTGTTATCCATGTGGATTTCCTTGATCGTGGAATAACAACAAATTCAGAGCGTTACGTCACAACGCTGCGAGCTCTGAAACGACGGATAACAAGAGTCCGAAAGGAGAAGGGAAATGTTATCCTGCAGCATGAGAATGCCAAACCACACACTTCACGTCGCACCACAGCAGAGCTTCAGAGACTGAATCTCACCACCGTATGGCATCCTCCATACAGTCCAGATTTAGCAACGTCTGACTTCCATATGTTCCTAATAATCAAAGACGATCTGCGGTGACATCATTATGCTTCTGATGAAGACATTGAGAGAACTGTGAGACTGTGGTTGCGGAAACTGAGTGTCGATTAATTCCGTGACGGCTTCAGAAAACTTGTTCATCGTTGGCAGAAATGTATACAACTGACTGGTGATTTTGTGGAAGAGTGAATATTGGTAATTAAAGATCACATTCTACGTTTGATTTATTAAAATATTCCCATCCAAACCCAATTAACGAAGGTGGAGGCATTACTTTTCATTCAACCCTCGAACATATATTTCAATCTCATCAAGCAAATTCATAAAGATACCTTTCTCAGCATGGCGCAATATTTGTACAGGGTCTTCAGTGCTCTTTCTTCCATGCCTCTTAGTAGTTGCGTGCATAGCATACGTGGATTTTGATATTTTGTTCAGCCGTATGGCATTATATGCTCTTTGACCCGAGTCTCAATGCTTCTCTCATTTTGTCCTTATACAGGGTGTTACAAAAAGGTACGGCCAAACTTTCAGGAAACATTCCTCACACACAAATAAAGAAAACATGTTATGTGGACATGTGTTCGGAAACGCTTAATTTCCATGTTAGATCTCATTTTAGTTTCTTCCACTTAACGCTCAATGGAGCACGTTATCATGCTTTCATACGAGATACTCTACCCGTGCTGCTAGAACATGTGCCTTTACAAGTACGACACAACATGTGGTTCATGCACGATGGAGCTCCTGGACATTTCAGTCGAAGTGTTCGTATCCTTCTCAACAACAGATTCGGTGACCGATGGATTGGTAGAGGCGGACCAATTCCATGGCCTCCACGCTCTCCTGACCTCAACCCTCTTGACTTTCATTTATGGGGGCATTTGAAAGCTCTTGTCTACGCAACACCGGTACCAAATGTAGAGACTCTTCGTGCTCGTATTGTGGACGGCTGTGATACAATACGCCATTCTCCAGGGCTGCATCAGCGCATCAGGGATTCCATGCGACGGAGGGTGGATGCATGTATCCTCGCTAACGGAGGATATTTTGAACATTTCCTGTAACAAAGCGTTTGAAGTCACGCTGGTACGTTCTGTTGCTGTGTGTTTCCATTCCATGATTAATATGATTTGAAGAGAAGTAATAAAATGAGCTCTAACATGGAAAGTAAGCGTTTCCGGACACATGTCCACATAACATATTTTCCTTCTTTGTCTGTGAGGAATGTTTCCTGAAAGTTTGGCCGTACCCTTTTGTAACACCCTGTATAGTAGGAGGGGCAACTTCCACAGCTAAGTTTTTACATGCCAGATTTTTTGCAGGGAGAGGTTATTATTCTTTAGTTTGTGAACTGCTATCTGCTGAGTTAATTATTTGTGTGGAAGCTTATATTAACGTTTGTGTTTTTAAATAGATTGCTTATTTTATAGGATATGCTTCCTAAGAAAGGTAGTACAACATATTTTCTGCTGTTTTCCGTGTCTTGTGTTAACTGCGTGGCTGTCTGGTGTGCACCTTTGTTGTTTGGTGGTTTCTGGATTTTTTGTAATAGTTTGTCTACCATTTATCAGTGGTTTGAGACTATGGTTTTAATGATATTGTTTTGTTTTTCTTTTTTAACTGGTTCAAGTGGGATTTTATGTAGGCGATTCAATGTGGATCTAAAGTATGCCATCGTACGCTGGTTTGGATGACAAGATGAGCATTTGATACATACATCAGTGGATGTTGTTTTTCTGTAAATCTGAAAATGATGTTTGTAGTTTTTGTTGGTGAGTTTTATGTCTGAGAAACTTAAGCTGTTGTTGGTCTCATGTTCCACAGGGAATTTAATGTTTTTGTGCATGCTGCTCAGATTTGTTGCTATGCATCTGACGTGTATTCGTGACACACCCATGTGTCGCCACACGGCGGTTGAGAAACGCCGTCTTACACCTCCGCCGATATTCCGACAGGTGCGCACCCCGTCATTTTCAAGGCACAAACGCAACCAGAGAACAATTTAAAGCGTCGGTATGCGGGGCATCTGCCGAAAGACAGCACGCAAACGCCGTAGACACTAGCGCCATCACACAAACACGATCAATGTCAGAAATTATCGATAGTGAATATTAATTACCAACGGGCGGATAGCGTTACTTTTCTCCCTTCGTTGTTTGAACCCGGAGAGAGCCGGATGCCGAGCAGAATTTGAGCAAAACCTCGATCTCTACTTATAAAGTCACTTGCGAATTTAATATCAACTGTTTCCTTAATAACACTATCTGAATAACTGCAAGCCGAGCAAATCTGCTACTACTGACATTGCTTTGGCCTGATCATTCTATGGAATATAACAACAAGGAGATTCTGGCCTTTCTTCCACCTATTAGGATGGTGTTATTAAGGGAGCAGATGAGATTAAATTAGCAAGTGATGTTATAGGTCAAGATGAAGGTTTCTGCTGAAATTCTGCTTCGAAACATGCTCCCTCCCTGCTCAAACAACAGAGGAACACAGTCAACACCAACTCACCCCTGGTAATTAATATCTGAACTGCCTAAATACAGCAAATGAAATTGTAATGTAATCCACTGATTCACTTAAAGATGATCATGTAAGCCCCTCTAAATGCGTCACGGAAGAAAATAAAATTAACTGACATGGGAAATTTTAATTCATCTTTTATGTGATACACAGTCCGAGATGGACAGCATAAGAATATGAAGACTATTCGATGATTTCACCTGGGACCACACCATTTTTAGTTTTGCTATGAAGCAAACAAGCTACTTCCATACTAATTTACACTCAGCTGCGTGTGTTCTTTACTCTGTCTGCAACTGATTTCGAAGCACGTATAGGTAATTTATGGTGGTGGTCCTGTTATGGAGCACATACAAGCAAAAAGATTATCAGTAACCCACCAGGCCAAAAGGCCCATCGCGACCGTGTTTTAGAAACAAGATACTAGGGGCGTCCACAAAATAGGTTCCGATCGGTCGCAAAATGGAAACGATTATGAAAATCCGAGAAAGCTTTGCACATATGTGCTGAGTTGTGTCTCTAGTATGACCTCAGATAGCATCACGTCGCTCTTCTCATTTACGAGCTCACAGTGAGCGCGTAAATATGTCTAGAAAATAGTGTCTTTCGCCAAGTACGAGGGCCCGGTGAGAAATTTCGCCTGAAGCTATGCAGCCAACATTACATAACTGTCGTGCTATTTCTACTTCAAGATAATTCTCAGCCGCATCCTTCAGGGGCAATAAAGATGCTCCTGCATCGTTTTCAATTGGAAATGTTTGATTACCCGCAATACATCCCGTAATTGTCTCCCTCTGAGTTTCATCTCTGGTCACATGAACCGCTGTCTATGAAGACAACATTTTGGCACAGACAACGAGCTGTAGGCCAGCGTGGAGAATTGGCGGAAAGCACTGGCGGCTGCCTTCTATGATGAGGGTATTGAAAAGTTGGTACAAAGCTACGACAAATGTCTATGTCAGAACGACGACTACCTACAGAAGTAGCTGGAATGTATAGCTAACTGCTACAAATAAAACATTTCTGATATTCACTGTGGTTTCCATTTCGCGATCAATCGGAACTTACTTTCTGAACAGGCCTCGTATATACTGATTGTATGTACAGAGAGTAAAGCGGAGATGAAAATTTTGCACCAAAGCCGGGAATCGAAACCGGGCCTCCTGCATAATAGGCGGGTGCGTTAACCACCTTTCTTCTTTTCTTTTTTTTTTTTTTGCATTTTATTGGGTATTGTTCGTTGCGTTTGGTCTGGGCGTACGTCACAAGGCATCCCTTCACGCTTCCCTCCTCCATGCAAATTCTCACTGCCGTCCCAGTGTTCTTTTAAATTCCCCCCTTACACACGAACAGAATTGCAAAGGCTCTCCATGTTCTAGAATAGCACCTCAGCATCGACCGTAAATGTGACATTTCGTTTGGATAAGTACATGCATCTGCGTTTCAGGTCGGATACCCAATTTACATTCGTTGCTGAGGTGTTATATTCTAGAACACGGAGAGCCTCGACAATTCTGTTCTTGTGTAAGGGGGTTTTTAAAAGTAGACTGGGACGGCAGTGAGAATTTGGATGAAGGATGGAGGCGTGCTAGGGTAATCTGTACAGTTGGCTAAACTACTGTGTCAAGTTGGCTTAGTGGCTAACGCACCTGCCTAGTAAGTAGGACATCCGGTTTCGATTTCCGGCCTTGGTACAAATTTTCACTCGCCGATTCAGTCTACATACATAAAATCATATCTGTATGGAACCTGTAAAATCTCTGAAACTCTTGTCATTTCAATAGATATACACTGCGCAACACAATTAAAGTGTCACTTTTTCGAAACCCCGTAATTGTTTCCCATTATGACGCATAAATTTGAAATTTGGTTAAATGGTGCCTACAACGTTCCTCTGTGATCGTAAAGAAGCTTGGTGCTCTGCGGCGTCACCCTCGAGCTCGGCAACGCTCCAGACAGCAAAAGCTCGATATATGCGGAAAAAAAGGCCACAGCTCAGAATTTCATGTACGCCGTAAGGTAGGTCAATGATGGCATATTGGCACCAAATTCCATCACAATTCTGCCCCAGGGCATTGTGGGCCTGTCACCCGATGCGAAGGTCGTCACACACTTTCTTACCCACGTTTCACCCTCCCTTTTGGAGCCTCTGTGATGGAAGTCAGAACCGCAACCCAGCGTAGATACCAGTGGCCGAGGTTAAACATTTTACACGCACCGCTGCTTAGAATCGACACGAAAAGGCCTCAGCGGGTGGCATAAAATGTGCCATGAAACCACCCCTTTCCTTGGCGGCTTTGATTCCCACACATTTCGCAATCGAAACGACAATCCGTAGAGTGATGAACAACATGACAACGTTCTCGACAATCCTAGATACCGCTGACAATCTCGACTCCCCCCCCCCCTCGGCCTCCCCACCCCCTCCCCCATTTGCATGATTAAGGACATTGTGGGCTGTACTACCATCGAACATGATCGCCCTCTTTGGAGTATTGTGCAACTTCAATTAATTTTGCTCTGGTGTACAGATCGGTATCACTGAAAATCGTTCACAACCATTTGACGAAATCTGAACGTGATCCTAAGCAACAAAGAATGCTTCCACATTTTCAGTTCGCCCTACGGCGTGATCATGGGAGTGGGGGTGGGGGGGACACAACATTGACATTTGAGTGAATAAAATAGCAAAGGATCGCCGTTACTGAGCAATTTAAAAATGTACCTGTACGCAGACAACCTGTCACGGAGACGTAGGCCCCTGCAGGCCGGCAATCTCTTGACACCCCACCGATTCCGCATGCCCGCTAATTGCGCTACACTAGCAGCGTAGCCTGCCAGCAGGCGCGCCGTTTTTCGTCACAGGCTGTCTTTGTCAATACAGGTGCAGGTACAACCAGTGTGGACGGGTGGCACTGAGGGTGTTGCCGAACTAGACTGTCTTAGGTGGATCATTTGCCGTTTTATTCATCCAAGTGTCAATGTCACATGGCTCCCTACCTCCCCTCCCCCCCCCCCCCCCTGTCCGCCCTCCGTGATCATGTCACAGGAGGAAGCGATAAAGGAGGGTTGAAAAAGCATAAGTACCGTTTGTTGCTTCCGATCACGTTCACATTTCGACGAACGGTTTTGAAGGGTTCCTAGAGGTTCCACACCGTACACCAGACCAAAAATTGTAGTCGCACTGCACTCCAAATGGGTGCGATTGCGTTCAGTGGGGTTGCAGCCTCACGATGCCCTTAGAGAACGGCTGAATCGTCCAGAGAGTGACAGTAGTGTCAAAGATTGTCAAGAACGTCGTCTCGTTTCTCACTGCACACCGAACTGCCGGCTGCGGTGGCCGAGCGGTTCTAGGCGCTACAGTCTGGAACCACGCGACTGCTACGGTCGCAGTTTCGAATCCTGCCTCGGGCATGGACGTGTGTAATGTCCTTAGGTTAGTTAGGTTTAAGTAGTTCTAAGTTCTAGGGGACTGATGACCTCAGATGTTCAGTCCCACAGTGCTGAGCGCCATTTGAACACCGAACTGCCGTTTTTAATTAGGAATTGAGGGACTCAACGCCCCAAGAGAAAGGGTGGTTTCTTTGACACCCTTTATGCCACCGCCTGAGGCCATCTCGTGTCGATTCTGAGCGACGGTGCGTCTCAAACGTTTTCGTCGGCCACCCATAGAGAAAGCGGTGTGATTTTGATGCAGGGCGTCCCGATTCTAACCTTCACCGCAGAAGCTTCGAAAGGAGGGAGGAATGTGGGTAATAGGGGATGTGGCGAATTTTCCATTGTATGCCGCGCCCACGGTGGCGTTGGACAGAATTATGGTGAAATTTGGTACCAATGTAATATCATTAACCCACCTTACACGTTACAATGATTTCTGAGCTGTGGCCTTTTTTCTTCGCATGTGTCGAAAACTTGCTGTTTGAAGCGTCACCGATGCTGAGGGTGAGGTCGCAACTCGGCGTGCTTTTGCACCAGTACAGAGGACTGTTGCAGACACCTTTCTGCCAAATTTCAAGCTTCTGTGTCGGAATGGCAGTCAATTACAGGGTTTCGGATGAGTGACCCTTCAGTTGTGTTGGTCAGTGTACGTGCAGGCGTCGTTCGCCAGCTGTGCCATGTGCCAGAGCTTGTAGCCACATAAGGCTTCAAAATCTATTATAAATAAAGCAAACAGCAAACACAGCTGAGCAGAAGGTTTCTATGAAAATTCCGAAACAAAATAATTTACAGCTGACGTCCCCATTGCCTGCGCCATGGAAGCAACAAAGACTCCTTGCCGGCCGCGGTGGCCGTGCGGTTCTAGGCGCTCCAGTCCGGAGCCGCGCTGTTGCTACGGTCGCAGGTTCGAATCCTGCCTCGGGTATGAGTGTGTGTGATGTCCTTAGGTTAGTTAGGTTTAAGTAGTTCTAAGTTCTAGGGGATTGATGACCACAGCAGTTGAGTCCCATAGTGCTCAGAGCCATTTGAACCATTTTGAAAGACTCCTTGTTTCCCCTGCCCTCCAAAGTGATAGACCAAACGTTTCTGAGTCCTCCTTTGTGCATGGGTGTGTGTGTTGTCCCTAGCGTAAGATAGTTTAAGTTAGCTTAAGTAGTGCGTAAGCTTAGAGACCGATGACCTCAGCAGGTTGGTCCCATACGACCTTACCACAAATTTCCAATTTTTCCAAACATTTCTTCTTCAATCCAGCAGACTCGTGCCACACCAGCGTATCTCATTGCAATGTAGCCTAACAGACATCTTTTTTTAAATTTTGTAAACAACTGACTGACGCAGAACCAGTCACACAGATAGTCCAGGCTTGCCAGAGCTCAATAAGCAACGAGTACGTCGCAAACTTTTAGTTCAGTTATTTATTTTACAGCACCACTCCATGTACTATGGTCAGCTGCGTCTTCCTTTCTTTCGTTCACTTCGTTGCTTCTGTTAGTTACTGCCTTATACTTTCATTGCTCCCCCAATCTAGTAGTCTACATCTCTCGACTCTTATCTCTATGTTGTCTCTTTTTCAGGCTTGTTTTGTTAGTGTCCCACATACACATCCATGAAAAACGGACGGAAGAAAATAAGCGGAAAAGCAAAATTAATAAATCTCTGTGGTTCGGCGGGGAAGGTCATTGTCGTGCCTTAACTATTACGCCTCCTTGATCAGCCCCTTTCGAGCAACTTCATTAATTTGTAGATTTGTAGGAATCTGATTCATCCCAAACCTCAAAACTTCCTCCTGATTGTGTCACTCAGATACTGAAAGCTTGGGAGATCCCTATACATATCAAGCTATGTGTAAAGTTTGGGAGATCCATATATATATCAAACTATGTGTAAATGATGTCACAACTTATATCCAAAAATTTGCTGACCCTTTCTACAGGGTCTATATAATAATCATACCTTGAACTCACCCACTTCTTTTGCATGCTATAACATTTATGTTTATTCTAGAAATAAGTATGCGTTTTACATTGCTATTACATTCTGCTATTTTTGTAAGCATGTACTGCCTAGTTGAAGAAAGTCCTCTGATTCAAAACCATTTGCGATTCGAGTTCCGACGTTAAATTTTTTTATGTCGATAATTTCATCAGATATATGACAGTGAACGCGACATATAAATATCAAATAGAATTGGTGATATTGAATAGAATAGGTAACCCTCGACACCATCGTCTAAGGCCTTGAGTTACCATGTATCCCGATATCATTTCTGTTACACATTTCTTGCATAATATTTACTAAATTACGTGAGACACTTTTTCCATTAATACCCAAAATAATGTCGCTGTGTTCCATGGATGGTGTCCTGGAAAGAGCTTGTAACAGGAACGTCGACGAAACTAAAACAAATGCATTAGAATGCAGTCGAATCAAATCAGATGATGCAGAGTGAATAAGATTAGGATATGGAACACTGAAATTAGCACACGTGTTCCGTTTCTTCTGAAAAAGAAAAATATGTCAACATCTAATATAAATATGCGTATAGGAAGTCTTTTGTGGAAGTATTTGTCTGGAGTGTAGCCCAATATGAAAGTGAAACATGGACGTTAACAGTGCAGGGAAGAAGGAGACTGAAGCTTTTGAAATGTTACAGAAGAGTGCTGAAGATTAGAGACGTAGATCGTTTACACGATGAAAAGGTTCTGAATCAAACGGGGGAGAAAAGAAAAGAAGGGTAGTTTGAAGGGGTACTGTACCTTCTGAGGCAGAAAGAATAGCTAATTTGGCAATAGAGACAAATGCGGGGGGTTAAAATTGTTGAGGGTGTGGGTGGCGTAACCTTAGCTATAGTTATCGGGTTCAGAGAGATGTAGGGTGCAGTGATTAGGAAGAAATGAAAAGACTTGTACAAGATAGGCTAAGGTGAAGAGATGCATCAACTCAATCTTCAGAATGAAGTCCACAACAACAATACGTTTACTTTGCCAAACGCTTTTTTAAAATCAGTTAAAGCAAAATAAGCAGGTATATTGTGGAATGTTGACGATGAGAGTGTGTCATCATTTATGACTAATGACAGTGCGATCTGAACTTTCAGTGCGAAAACCATTCAAAAACTGTGGGTGCTCCGAGCGTAATGGAGAGATACATTGTGGAATTACTCCGGGAGACAAGAAATCAATCGTTCAGGCAACAAACTGCAGTTGAGTATGTGGTTAAGACTGTAATGAAAATTAAATTGAGATGAGCATGGTGCGGCGAATATCTTGCCAGGATTAGAAGTTGATGATCATGATGATGATGATGTGTGGTTTGTGGGGCGCTCAACTGCGCGGTTATCAGCGCCTGTACAATTTCCCAACTTTTGCTCAGTCCAGTTTCGCCACGTTCCTGAATGATGATGAAATGATGATGACAACATAAACACCCAGTCATCTCGAGGCAGGTGAAAATCCCTGACCCCGCCGGGAATCGAACCCGGGAGGATTAGAAGAGACAAGGAAAGAAAGAGACTATGGCCTAGTGGAAACTGGGTAAACTGCTTTAGAAAACATACAGAGTGCGTATTGCGGAGATCATAATGTACACTGGCTGTCAAAAAATAAATAAAATAAAATAAAATACGAAAATAAAAAAAATAAAAATGTGAAGCACCCAGAAATGGAGGAGGAATCAAAATGAAACTTCACAGTTTCAGTGGTTGTGTGATGTTATTTTAGTGATTACAAACTCCGTCCAAACAGGCCTTGGAAGGCCCTACGGTACCGACCGGCAGCCGTGTCATCCTGAGTCCGCAGGCGTCACTGTATGCGGGTACGGAGGGGCATGTGGTCAGCACGCCACTCTCCCGGGCGTATGTTAGTTTACGAGACCGGAGCCGCTATTTCTCATTCAAGTAGCGCCTCAGAGTGCCTCACAAGGGCTGAGTGCACTCCGCCTGCCAACTTCTCAGCAGAACGGATGGTCACCCATCCAAGTGCTAGCCCAGCCCCACAGCGCTTAACTTCGGTGATCTGACGGGAACCGGTGTTACCACTGCGGCAAGGCCGTTGGCTTAGTGATTACAGACTCGAGTCAAATTTACAAATGACTTGTCACTGCGAGCCCACTTAGTATCACGCTGCACGCCCTCTGGCCTAGGTGCATGCACTGATTCGGATGGGAAGGATATCATGAAGCCGTTGTATCCCCTCCTGAGGCAAACTGGTCCACAACACTTATAACAGGTCCTTGATATCGTGGATACTGGCACTGAGACGGAGCTGACATCCAAGGTGGTCAGCCGGCCAGTGTGGCCGAGCGGTTCTAGGCGCTACAGTCTGGAACCGCGCGACCGCTACGGTCGCAGGTTCGAATGCTGCCGCGGGCATAGATGTGTGTGTTAGGTTTAAGTAGTTCTAAGGTCTAGGGGACTGATGACCTCAGCAGTTAAGTCCCATAGTGCTCAGAGCCGTTTGAACCATTTTGAACCAAGCTGGTCAAATACGTATTCTATCTGCGGAACTTGCTGGCCATGGCAGTACCTCATCGTCACGCAGGTACTTCATAGACACACACGCCATGTGTGGCCGAGCACTGTCCTATTGAAAACTGGGAGCACGATGTAGTCGTGTGGGAGGTAACACATGAGGATACAGGATGTCTGTGACGTACCGCTGTGCCTCCAGAGTTACCTCAGTCACTATCAGCTGTGAGCTGAAGTGATACTCGATGGCTCCCACACCATGACGCCGGTAGTAACACCGCCGTCTCTCCAAAACACTGAAAGAAGACGACCTCTTCCTAAGTCGCAGGCATGGTCGTCGACGATAATCATCTGGGCTAGTGCAGAACACAATGCGACGTCATTCATCAGGTCATGCTTCCCGGCCATGGCACCACGTAAAATGCAGCTGCTCGTGTTGTGGTGTTAACGGCAGCCTACGCTTGGGACCTTAATTCCCTTTTCCGGCAGCTGCTGGTCTCCGACCAATGGAGCAGGGCGACACAGAGCAGCAGGGAGTCCATTACTTGTTCTTGCTGTGTCGTCCGAACAAGACACTGCCAGGGCAAAAGCAGCACAGGCGCAGAGATGCGAGCTAGTAATAGTGCCATAGAGACTCGCCACTTGCGCAAGCTCCCCCAGCGCCACGGACGGCGCTGAGGATGAAGATATCGACTTCATCTCGGCCAACTGCCGGCCAAGTACAGTTTGCCAATGACTGGACGATAACGGACAGAAGCCTACTCGGAAAACAGAAGAGCAGCTCTCGCCCACTTGGTTATTGATCAACGTCCAGGCCTGACTTAGCCAGGGAACATCATTTAGCGAACTCTTAGAAGCGAACAGACAGTTTTTGTAAATTGCATTTGCTATGTACTATGAAGTAAACCTACGATTATTTGCACTTAGCCATTGAGGGCTTCTTTTGTCTTATATTACGAGGGCTATCCACAAAGTACATTACGTTTTGGAATTAAAAATAAATAAAGTATTGGAAAATTTTTTATTATATACAGATGAAAGCCACACTTAAATACTACTTTTCTACATAGTTGACATTTAAATTAAGGCACTTATCGTAGCGATGGTCGAGCTTGGAAATTCCTTCGTCGTAAAATTCGGCCGCCTGCGCCTTCAACGGTTGGTTAATCAGTAACCCCGTAGAAATACGATTTTTGTGAATTTCCTGGAAAGAGGCACTACGATAAACTCTCAAAGGTATTGCCAAACTCTGCACAACCTCAGAAGAGCAATACAAAATGAGCGCAGGGGAAAGTTGGGCTCAAAGATCTTGCTGATTCACGACAACGCCCGGGCCCACACGGCAAACGCCACTCGTGAAGTTCTCGAATCTTTTAAGTGAGAGTTGTTTCCTCATCCGCCGTACAGTCCCGACCTGGCACCGAGAGACTTCCACTTATTCCCAGCAATGAAGAAGTGGTTGGCTATGCAGCGTTTTGATGACGACACACAGCTTCAAGAAGAGGTAACCACGTGGTTGAAGGCGCAGGCGGCCGAATTTTACGACGAAGGAATTTCCAAGCTCGTCCATAGCTACGATAAGTGCCTTAATTTAAATGGCAACTATGTAGAAAAGTAGTATTGAAGTGTGGCTTTCATCTGTATATAATAAAAAATTTTCCAATACTTTATTTATTTTTAATTGCAAAACGTAATGTACTTTGTGGATAGCCCTCGTATAAGCAGTGTTGCAAACTCCATTATTCAACAAGTCACAAAAATAAGTATACCTTTTAACTCTTTTGTATGAATCCGTTACTAATTTGTTGAAGTGTTGTAGAACCTTGGTTCTCCTATCCTGTTACCTGGCTCTGGGGCATAGCTGTGTAATAGTGGCAGGGAGATATTGTCGTAGCGGTGTTCTGCACCAGAAGCCGTTTGACGAACTTACAGACTCGGCCTACCGTAACGACAGTCGCAACTCGGCCTCCACAGCAGTAGCGACGAAGCGTTTACAAAACTGGCGACGACGGTTTACAAAAGTTCTCGCGTGGCAGGAGTAGATGTACGGGGACTGCGACGTGGCTGGCGCACAACACGGCGGTCTTGCCCTTAGGTGGACAGCCGTGTTCGACCTGAAGCTTGAGGACGAGTGTGCCTGCTGTCACGTTCCCGTGCAGTTCGACATCGGGCCACTGTCACATCCAAATGCCCCTGAAATACGAACATTGCACAATCCGACGAGCGGGTCAAATTACTGTAATAAAGTCCCTTTCAAAATCTGTCAGATGCTGCTAACACAGTCTCTCAGAAGTAAGCAGCTTCTCCGCTTTCCTCACAGCGACCACGCAACATCTGAAACTGTTGATGTCCATTATACTGTATATCCTAGCAGGCCCGGTAACTACACTAATGCACCCTGGTGACCGTGATACCTGTCACAGAGAATTGGAACTCTAAATCATTTACATACCTGCCGATGCTGTGTACGTGTAGGATGTTGGACTGATATCTGACCCTATCTTCTGGGTGCTTAATTGTTTATGTAAGGCTGTGTATACAAAAGTCCGGAGGAGGCCGTTATCCAGCGGAGAATATTGCGAGGTGCCGGGGCTAGCAGTGTATTTAACACTAAGTTCTTCTAGAATCTACATATGTAAATGATGCTCTAAGCCCCCCCCCCCCCCCTTATTCTAACTCCGACATTTGCTGTTGCACATGGATTAAAAAATATACACGAACTGACTGTAATCAACCCTGCAAGTGGAGTAGAAAAGAGTTTGACACCTGCAATAATTTAATTTGATAAATAAGTTAAATAAAGGAAGGTTTCATTAACGTAGTGAGAAATGATGGGTTGCTCTACCGATTAACAGAATGAAAGTTCTGTCCAAAATAACAATATGATTTATTAAGACTAAACACAAAATAATAAACAAAAACACATGAAACATTTATAATACATCAAATTGGCTCAAATTGGATACTCAAACAAACGCTGTGAAGGTGAAGTTGTCCCTCAACTAGATTGTGAGGTTTATGACAAAGTGGTATGTGGAGCCAATTCCTTGCCACTCAAATCTTAAGAGAGACACACAGCTAACCCAACATTAATTGCTGCTACTCAAGACAGAACAAAGTTAGAAAAAGACGAACAGGCGCGCTCTGCTGAGCTCTGATTATCACCTAGGAAAATCCCTATCTGCTGGTGCTGCGGACATACATTACCAAACTGTCTTCTTAACTGCCAGAACACGATCTTGCGTACCGGAGGCGATGGCTGGTTGCTTCGACGTCCTCGACCGAAAGGCGAGAGCTGACTACCTAGAGCACCCGTTCAGGTCGAATACACAACATTCCCGCCCCCACGACAGTGGCCGTGGTTAAACGTTCCAATCAGCAACTCGAAAACCGGCGAAAAATTCCACTCCATTGCCGGAGCACTACCATTCCACCAATGGAGATTCTTGGCGCCAATTTCTGCGCTGATTTTGCTACGCCACGGAGCTATGCCCTGAGCAAACCAATCACAGTTACTATTTTGCAGAAAGTGCGTGAATTTTCCCGCCACAACTGCCTGGGTACACAAGTCATTCCCACGCCTCGCTGGTAGCCCGCCAGAAAGTGTTTTCGCTAAGATTCTGCGAAGTAACGGAACCTCTAGCCCAGCCGCTACTTCAGACCCCTCCAGGCGTGTCTTTTGACAATGTCGGCGTCTGCAAAGCATTCACTCGACTTCCTCACACCCGTCGGCTTAACCCTTTCCAGATCAGGAGAGCCCACCTGTCACCGGACCACCCGGGTGACGAGAGACGCTGCGTGGGAAGTCCACGTGTGAAGGAATAGCGACTTTTCACTGCATGCAATTAGAGAGGAAAATCGTAAGATAGAAATATGAGAGGGGGCTCATGCCACCTCTCAATATCAGATGGCTCATTATGTTGAAGATTTATCGTATGTATATAAATGAACAACGTAATGACGATTTATTTTCAACAACAATGGATACAAATACAGTACTGAATAGAAAAAGTTCAGACACATCGGTGTGCAGTGCGACGTGTCACATTTATCAACAAATGGGACGAGCGCAATATTGCAGCGAAGAGTTCCAATGAATTGTCTATGTAATGGCGCAGGTGACAGTCGTATGTAAGAAGGGTAAAGGAAAAAACCAGCAAAATTACAGGTCAACAGCCTTAAGTTCGGTCTGCTGCAGAATTTTTGAGCATTTTCTAAGTTTAATAAATTTTCTTTACAAAGTAAAGCTTCTGTCCACGAATCAGCATGGATTTAGAAAGCTCGCCCGTGCCAAACTCAGCTTGCTCTTTTCTCACACGAACCATGGTCAAAGGGCAACAGACAGACTTCATATTGCTTTATTTCACAAAGTGTTAGATATAGTGTTACTATTAACGAATGGCCGAGCATACGGATTAGGTTCTCAGATATGTGAGTGGTTCGAAGACTTACAGGCAAGTGATCCGCCAACATGGTGTGAGGCGAAGTACGATTATTTGTCTCCTGCAAGACAACAGCTACTATCTCTGTCACCTGCAATCCCATGGAGCTCACTTCTAAAATCTGTTGTGACGTGGATGTGATGCACGATTTATTGTCGTTGCACACACACCGTCCATTTCCAGACACATGTTCATAGGACATTTTTCCCTCCATTTCCAGTTAGGAATCCTTCCCTGCAATGTGCCGGTTTTGTTAATGTTAACCCTGTATACTACTTTGCGAAAATGAACAGTTTTATTAATTTGTAACCATTATTTATATATGTACCAAACTGAATAAAGTACCATACTAGGTGGTCTTGTTAATACCATCCATGGACGTCCACGGTACTTCTGATACCAACTGTCTCAAACACTTCTAGTGTGGTATCTCAGTACACCACACGCAGCTCAGCCGTTTCGAATCCTGATGGTGTATGAAACTTTCACTGCCAGTATTCGGCCGGCAAGGGGGCGAGAGGTAATCGCCAGTCTTTGCACGAAGGCCCCGGCTTGAACTCTAGACCTCTCCGCAGTGTCTCGTGAACTGAGAGCATGTGACACTGTTGACAGCGAACCGTCATTTGGATGGGGACGCTAAACTTGACGGTCTTCTTGGTGCTATTCGGGGGAATTGGGTGTGCTGGCGTTGTGTCTCGCCCTCTCCTTTCTCTCATCATACAACACAAACATAACACTACGCTATACATTGACCAACAAAAAAAAAAAAAGAAATGGCTCTGAGCACTATGGGACTTAACTACTGAGGTCATCAGTCCCCTAGAACTTAGAACTACTTAAACCTAACTAACCTAAGGACATCACACACATCTATACCCGAGGCAGGATTCGAACCTGCGACCGTAGCGGTCACGCGGTTCCAAACTGACGCGCTTAGAACCGCACGGCCACACCGGCCGGCCATTGACCAACACTCTAAAAATACACACACGACAGAATTCCCACATTAAATCAATTTGTAATTGCGAATGAGGACAACCATCAGTTGTAGAATGGAATGACGACAATGAAAATTTTTGCCGGACCGGGGCTCGAACACGGATTTCCCGTTTATCACGTGCGATCGCCTTAACATTTGGCTATCCGTGCGCGACTGACAGTCAGACCAAAACCTCCATATATCGTCATCAGTTATGTATACTTCCGTGCAGGCCTGGTGCTGTACTTGAAAATCGCTTGCCCGGTATCTGCCGATAAATACGACATTGCAATGTCTGTCTTATTCTGATTACGATACATGCTTGTCTAAAGGAACTTTGCACCGTAATCAGAATAACACAGGAAATGCAATATCGAATTCACACATATCCACAAGGAAGGAGACCCATGTGCGTGGAGGAAGAACCTTTGCGACAGGCAGCTGAACCCACCCCGTGGGATCCCAGCCAACAATGCCAGACGACATTTACATTTATTTATTTACCTATTAAACCTGATCTGATAAGGGCCGTCCGGTCCCCTCTTACATCAGACCAGGGTTTCACACATTCAGTACCTTTTTTACATCATAGTTACCTAAGGCGTAACAACTTAAATATGACAAGTAGTCATTTGAATCTCCGAAGAGGCAGTGTGAGTAAATTATACTGACTATGACCTAACAAATTAATACTGGCAGTACTTCTGCTGCTGCAGCTGCTGCCACTAATGGTGACAACATTAATAGTAATAAAGATAATAGTAACGGCAATAGGAGCAACAGTGATAGTGTCAGATTTAGAAAAAACTTATATGTGTACAAAATAGATGTTTTCCGATACAGCGAGTTCTGAGGAAAGTAAATTTAAGGAGACTGCATTAGCTAAGAATACTGGCAAATGAGGAAGATCTTGTCGGAAAGAAGGATCTACAAGGGGTGATGAGTACGCACTCGCTCAACGGTAATCCTTATTGATGCTTTAGTAGATACAGTGTGTCATTAACTGTCTTCTAACGGTGGAATGTTATTCACTTCTCTAACACAATGTGAAAGGTTATTCCAGAATCGGGTTGCTGCTACTGAGAAAGACTTCGAGTAAATGGCTGAACGTTGGGTTGTTTTGGAGGAGGAGACCAGACAGCGAGGTCATCGGTCTCATCGGATTAGGGAAGGACGGGGAAGGATGTCGGCGGCGCCCTTTCAAAGGAACCATCCCTGCGTTCCCCTTGAGGGATTTAGGCAAATCACGGAAAACCTAAATCAGGATGGCCGCACGCGGGATTGAACCGTCGTCCTCCCGAATGCGAGCCCAGTGTGCCACCTCGCTCGGTTAAATGGCTGAACGATCGAGTGGGTTAGAAGGGATTTTGCTCTGATGAGAACGGATGTTCCTCCCTTGTTGTTCAGACAAGAGCGTTAAAGTAGTAGGGACAGTGTTCGTTGATAAGGCACTACAGAAGACAGAAGGTCCATGATGCTACTCCAGGAGGGTGTAAAATGAATGTGCGCAACAGAGAATAATACACGCTAAAGTGAAGATTTGGCCCTGTCTGGCTACTCCTTGAAGCAGATCTTAGGATCTCTTAATGCTCTTTTTTACATATACATTACAATCTAAAAATAAATGAATGATGAAGACAACTAATACTACTAAATGATAAACGTTGTTCCTGTTTATATATTTATTGCAGATTAAAAAAACTTTATTTTACAAAGTTTTAATTTCTTAAGTAAAATTACTAATCAATTGCCCAATCTGCCCCTTATTATGACTGCGCGGACTAATATCTATAACGCGAAATGACTGACATCATCTACGTACCAAACCCTAGAAGACACTACTTTCAAATATGATCTACGGAGGTGTGGAACCTCAGTGGAACTAACTTGATCACAGCTGTTCAGCTTTTATAGCCCTAGTAAGCCCTAGTAAGCCTAGTAAGCGTCTGGTGCGTCGAAGTGATGGTTTCCTACTCGTCTGCGACGATGGAAGAACTCCAACCACAAATAAACTCTTTCAAACACTAGAACGGCAGAAGGCGGTCCTCTGATTAATATACTATAACATGCCTTCTCCTCTCTATGTTCTACAGACAAGAAACGCGAACTCCCAACCACAAGGACGGAGTCTCAACGTAAGTATAGGCAGAAGAAGTGCTCTCAATTACTGAACGCTGCTTACTCTACGACGACTTCCAACCCGGAGGTGAAGTCCAGATTCGTATAGGTTCGCAACAGTACAGTGCGTAAGTGTTCTAACTACAAACTCTCCTGAGAGCAAGGACAGCAAATCCGTCCGTAGCAACAAAGCTGATATCGAACGACCGTCACACACGGGCTCTCACAACGGAAGACCCTCTTCTCTCCACCGCTGGCCTCCCAGCAAGGCTTGGCTCCCCACCCTCGTAATTCCAAAAACGAATCATATTCGCAAAACCACGGAATGTTCTCCCTCTCTACAGATTCTTCCGATCGCTGACCAACCATATTTTAGTCTTTTGTCCTCCAGCGCGGAAAGTTTGCGAGGAAAAACCTATACTCGTACAATGGTACGCTTCTGAGTACAAATCCTTGGAAACAACCCGGCCTGCGTGGTTTTCGAGATGCTGATTCTTCGTTCCTCTCACCTGAGTCCCAGATTTTCGTAGTTTCCGGAGTATAATGCTTCCGGTTCGGCTACAAATCCTGCCGGTCGCGACTCTATTGTGCTCCAGCGCTTAGTAGCTCCGACGTCCGTCTCCTACTTCCTATGTTTAAGCAGGACCAACACACCTGTGTGGGCCTTCCACCCAGGCCTTGAGTTCTGTCTGCCGTTTCATTTCCACTGTCGTTCCAACCTCTACTAGTATGATAATAAAGATACTCCGTCACCTTTCCTGCAATAAGCGTTAACAATTATTTACAAGACCTATGTGACAATGTCAGTCCCCTTTAAATATTCATATCTACAATGTACTACCTATCAAATAATACCTAATGTGTTTGTAGATCACTGCAAAGTATGTGGATGAGTGCTTGTAAGGTGCGAAATTATAGCCACCTTACAAGGGTATGGAAATCTCTGCGCTCGTCTGCATGCAGGCAGGATAGCTGTGTGTGCGATGGTGAAATATGATCAAAGAGTGGCACATCACATACATAACGAACGCAGGCATTCATAACCAGTTCCAGGGGCCGTGAACTTTCCTGAGAAAGTCCAGGCAGGACAACTTCGTTGTAACCAATAATTGGAAGTATCAGGTCAAGAGGGAAGAGCTGTTCATATTTTTGCAGGACACTGAGAGATGCTGAAGCCTTCTTGCACATTGCAGTTACGTGCTGAGTCCAGTTTAGATTTTCATCTATTATTACTCGCAGACTCTTTTCTGAAGGAAAGAAGCTGATATCTGTTCATTTAGGGTTAAAGATGGCAGGGATTCCCTATATTTCGGGGTAGTGAGCCTAGAATGACCAACCAGTACCGTTTGGGGTTTGGATGGGCTGAGCCGTAACCCTACTTCCAGAGCCCATTTTGATAGTGCACACAGGTCGGAATGAGATTCTCGAAAGCTGTCTTCAGGTTTATTGGTTTTGCACTCACTTGCTACATACAACTGGAGGTCATTTACTTGCGTTAACGAAAGAGGGTCGCATGACCGCTCGGTACCCGTTCTATACTGTCTAACAAGGGGAAGGCCTCAGACACGGCCAACAGATTCGGTTCAAATTTGCAGGTCGCTTGTGTACAACCTAAAAGGAAGGACTCTAAGATATTTTGGGCCAACACCCCCGCAATTTTGAGAAAATTACCTGTAAAGATTATGACGAGCAATCGACTCAAAATTGGCGGGATCGATAGATAATTGTAAATAGAGCATTTTTCATCATCAGGTATGGTGTCCGCAAACGCAAACTTTTCCAGAAATCGAGGAAAGAAACTTTTACAACTGCCGCTTCTGTACCCACATGGTAAACGCAATTCGTCGACAGCGCCGATAGTGCAACGGCCAAAATAACTGGCTGGGAATCGGAAAACCCGGGTTCGAATCTCGAAGAAACCTAGCGGATGTTATTCTTTTCGGTTGTATTTTTCCATATCTCAATTGATAGAGATAGGAGGGTTAATTATTATCATCATTCCTTACTGATTTACTTACATTTTTAACCCTCCTACCCCTATCGATTGAGATATGGAAAAATACAAACGGAAAGAAGAACATCCGATAGGTTTCTTCGAGATTCAAACCCGGTTTCTCCGATTCCCAGGCAGTTACCTTTTTTTTATCTCATTTTGTTCCACATTCTTCGTTGAATTTGTTTGGTGCGGACTTCCGATGGCACCCGTTTGGATTCTGCGTTGATCCATTCACTCATTTTTTTTTTTACGGAGGGTAGCTAACCCCTCTGACCGAACACGGTGAGCTATCGTCTCGGCGTTACCTTGGACATTGCACTATCGGTGCTGTCGGCGAAAAGCGTTTACCTTGTGAGTACAGAAGCGGCAGTTGTAAAAGTTTCTTACCTCGATTTCTAGAAAAGTATGCGTTTTCGGACCCGGTACCTGATGATGCAAAGTGCTCTATTTACAATTATCTATCGATCCTTCCAATTCTGAGTCGATTGTTCGTCATAAACTTTAGGGGTGATTTTCTCAAAATTGCGAGGGTGCTGGCCCAAAATATCGTAGAGTCCTTCGTTTTAGGTTGTACACAAGCGACCTGCCAAATTTGAACCGAATCGGATGGCCGTGTCTGAGGCCTTCCCATTGTAAGTGGCTGCCGAGCGAACAGTATGCTCGACTAATATTGTGTGATTAGCTTAATTCCGTGAATTATCAAATTCAAAAAGTCTCCATTATTTCGTACAACCAACTGTAACTGGCCAATGTAACTGACATTTAACCGATACAGTGCCTGAAGTATATGGCTTACTGATCTCAGCAGGAAGTAATAATTAGCCAGCTGCACTTGCCAGGGGCTCCCCAGGAGCCCAGCCAGACAAGTGCGTCTATGGAGCTGCTGACTACGTCACGGCCGCGACAGTGGTGGCCGGCGGCGGTCATTGTGCAGCACTTTGTGCCGCGCCGCCCCGCACAATCGCCAGACCAACTGCAGCAGCGCAACTGCATTCCCGCGCTCCATTAAGGCGGCCTGATTTATTCGAGCAGCCGCAGCGGAGTGCTGGACGAGCAGCCGATTGTCCGCCTAGCATCCTAGTCCAGCTAACTAGCAGACGTACCTTGCAAAAGGTGGGGCAGAATTTTAACTCGTGCACGTGGTTGGAAGGCCTGGAAAACCAAGTTCTGCCAACAAAGTTAACCAAATTTCCTGTAGTCAAAAAAGTTTGAAAATTTCGTATTTTTTTCAGTTTTTCTAAAAATCTCAGTTTCTTGTGCCCCTAGCGCTTTAACGTCTATCTCCCTTTTGGGAGAAACACAAAAATCTCTACAAATCTGATTACTACAACATTTTTCTGCGCCCAATACCAAGGGCGCTACAGTTAGTAAAAGCACATTAATTTTTCAAAATTTATTGAAAACGGCAAAAGACCTAGTTTTGAGCACTTTTATTTCAGTTGCTGTTTGTGTGTAGAAATGTATGTTATATCATGTATTGGAACTGTACATCTCACTTTGCGGCATGGATGTGTGTGATGCCCTTAGGTTAGTTATGTTTAAGTAGTTCTAAGTTCTAGGGGACTGATGACCCTAGAAGTTAAGTCCCATAGTGCTCAGACCCATTTGAACCAGTCTCAGGACTGAAGACCACAACAATAACAAGGGTCACAGATGCACCAACGCGTTACTGACTTGCTCAATTTGTGAAAGTCTTTCTTGAGTAAATCATCAAATTTTTCTGAAACTGTGATCATTTGTTCGTCTTTACATGTACGTCACATCTAGCAATTTCAGTCCCATTCGGATAATTCCTTAGTATGCGTCTTTTTTTTTGTCTCATCTAGAGTGTATTTAGAATTGTTACCAGCGTCGAAAGGTCGGGATATTTGGAATCCCGCGTAAGACTTATGCGAGATGGATAATGACATCCCTAAGAATCGTGATATACCGTTAAAATCTGGACATCTGGCAAGACTACAGTTTAGGAGGGATTGGTGTGTGGACTCCAGACACTATAGACCAGTGATTCCCAACAGGTAGTCCGCGGCCTCCAGGGGTCCGCGAGCTATGACAGAGGGGTCCGCTAAATGATAAAAAATATATTGAATATATTTCGTATGACAACAAATTTTTTTGTTCCGGCCGCTTCCTGCATGAGGAGAGCTTTATCGAACTTCTGCTTCTAGCATCTTCCTAGAATCAACTGACACTTGCACACATTAGCGCAAAACTTGAATTAGATAGAGGCAAATAGTTCTGCCGTGTGCCGTTAGACAGCGCGGGCTGCCTCTTTGCAGGTGACAACTGACAGGCACTTTACACAGATTTCAGACGACAGTCGCCCATTGTTAATTTATAGCGAGTGCTTTCACAGATGAGGGGGTCCTCGAGAAAAATTTTTTGGGAACCCCTGCTATAGACTATTGGAAAAGGAGTAACTTTCTCCGGTAACGAAGTCTCTAGGAACAAGCGTGGTAGGCAAGGCGACTTTCCTCCGCTGTCTCTCGGTGCACGGCGGCTGCGCCACCTTGCCTTCCCCGCCTGGCGCCCCGTTCTCCATTCGGCGCGCACGACACGGCGGAATCCGCGTCGCATTGTCCCGCGCTTCTGTCGTCCTCGCGGCTCGCACTCAAAAGCCGGCTAATCCCGGCCGGAAGACAGCACACGCCGGTACAGCGGGCTTACTTTCCGGCCGGTTTTTGCGGCCACTCGTGCCGGCCGCCATTGTGCGCGGCCACCCTCATTGTTCATAATCAAATGAAAACCCATCGCGAGCCGAGCGCCTTGCGCTGCGCGGCACGGGACACGGAGGCGGCACGGGCGGGCTGGCTGCAGCGGCTCCGGCGCCGCGCGCTAGGCTACCCGGAGAACCCGGCAGCGGGCAGCGCCTTTCAAAGGCCCGGGCCCAGATAATTCAGTAATATAGTTTGCCGAGTTGAAAAGCTCTTCCATCGGATTTATGCAGATAATCGTCACAAAAGAACAAGGGCGCCATACAGCCGGCCCGGCATTGCATAAATAGAAGGAGACAAAGGCGGGGCTCTTATCTCTGTGCCATTACGCACGCGCAAACGAAAAGGGGCTTCTCTCTCCTGCCCTGGGCGCGCGGACCCGTCCGCCGCCCCCAGCCGCTCTCTCTCTCTCTCTCTCTCTCTCTCTCTCTCTCTCTCTCTCTCTACAGCCCCTCCACAGCGCCCTCTTTTCTATAATGTCTCGCTAAAGCCATCGGAAAATAGTTCTGAAAGGGACCCCGACTTTATATATATGCTATTGGTTCTTACTTTCCGTGATTTATGGGTGCACAGCCCGAAAAGTGCTCGCTTGGGTCGGAAGAGCAGGGAGGGGGGGCATTGGGGACGGAGGGGAAGAGGAGAGGAGAAGAAGTCTTCAAAAGCGAGACGGGAGAAAGGGAGTCAATTCTAAAATTGATGCTTTGCGGCGACGGACGACGGGCGCGCGTCCGCAGCGGTGAGGGGTCGGCTCGGGCCGTGTAGCGTGTATTGACACCCCCCCAGGCCGCCAGCAATAACACGTGCCCGCGCGTGGCTGCGGGGCGGTGTCAGCGGGTCGTTTTGTGCCCTCATCCCCCTGCCTCTGCTCGGCTGGCAGTGCTTTAACACGGTGGCGGCGGCCGGATAAGACGCGGCGATTACCGGCAGCCGCAGGTCGCACCACCAGCCACCCTCCGCTTTGGTCGGATGGTTGGCCCCTGCTGGCGGAGACAGCAACTTTTCGGCTCTAATGTTCCGAAACGGAGATAGCACCGAGCGGGCCCACAGAATTACAGATTTTCGATCTCCGCTCGGCAGCTGAGAGGTCGCCTCGGTCCAAAGAGAATAAGTGTTGTTGTTGTAGTCTTCAGTCCTGAGACTGGTTTGATGCAGCTCTCCATGCTACTCTATCCTGTGCAAACTTCTTCATCTCTGAGTAACTACTGCAACCTAAATCCTTCTGAATCTGCTTAGTGTATTCATCTCCTGGTCTACCTCTACGATTTTTACCCTCCACACTGCCCTCCAATGCTAAATTTGTGATCCCTTGATGCCTCCTCTTCTCCCCAATTCTATTCAATACCTCCTCATTAGTTATATGATCTACCCATCTAATCTTCAGCATTCTTCTGTAGCACCACATTTGGAAAGCTTCTATTCTCTTCTTGTCCAGGCTATTTATCGTCCATGTTTCACTTCCATACATGGTTACACTCCATACGAATACTTTCAGAAACGACTTCCTGACACTTAAATCTTTACTCGATGTTAAGAAATTTCTCTTCTTCAGAAACGCTTTCCTAGCCATTGCCAGTCTATATTTTATATCCTCTCTACTTCGACCATCATCAGTTATTTTACTCCCTAAATAGCAAAACTCCTTTACTACTTTAAGTGTCTCATTTCCTAATCTAATTCCCTCAGCAATACCCGACTTAATTCGACTACATTCCATTATCCTCGTTTTGCTTTTGTTGATGTTCATCTTATATCCTCCTTGCAAGACACTGTCCATTCCGTTCAACTGCTCTTCCAAGCCCTTTGCTGTCTCTGACAGAATTACAATGTCATCGGCGAACCTCAAAGTTTTTATTTCTTCTCCGTGGATTTTAATACCTACTCCGAATTTTTTGTATCTTTTGTTTCCTTTACTGCTTGCTCAATATACAGATTGAATAACATCGGGGATAGGGTACAACTCTGTCGCACTCCCTTCTCAACCACTGCTTCCCTTTCATGTCCCTCGACTCTTATAACTGCCATCTGGTTTCTGTACAAATTGTAAATAGCGTTTCGCTCCCTATATTTTACCCCTACCACCTTCAGAATTTGAAAGAGAGTATTCCAGTCAACATTGTAAAAAGCTTTCTCTAAGTCTTTCTTCTAAGATAAGTCGTAAGGTCAGTATTGCCTCACGTGTTCCAATAAGTGGTGTAACCAAAACATATGCCCAAGATGCACATCTTTCTATGTACTGACTAGCAGAGAAATCCGGCGTTGCCCAGGTATTTATCTACACGTGGCTGATTCCGTAAGTCACGGCAATTGTGGTACATCGTGCGAACATGTGGCATTACTGTGATCGCAGTAAATACATTCTAAAGCCCGCGGCAAACAGCTCCGAAATCAGCCGAGAGGTTCCGACTGCAAGAGAGGATAGCTCGGTACCAAAAAATGGTTCAAATGGCTCTGAACACTATGGAACTTAACATCTCAAGTCATCAGTCCCCTACAACTTAGAACTACTTAAACCTAACTAACCTAAGGACATCACACACATCCATGCCCGAGGCAGGAGTCGAACCTGCGACCGTAGCGGTCGCGCAGTTTCAGACTGAAGCGCCTAGAACCGCTCGGCCACCAGCGGCCAGCAGCTCGGTACCGACGCCTGAAACTTTCAGTGCGAGTTTGGTCGTGCTACAGGATGGACGTAAGCAGAGCGGAACAGCCAACACACGTGAAAACTGCTCTTCTCGCTGGCAGAAAAGCTACTTATTGTCATGCGGAACTACAGGCAAAACATCAGCCACAAAGGTAACGCTGACTCTGGCGTACGACAGCCACGGTATTCTGGGCGCTCACGCTATTGGGGACGGCTACACTGTCAGTTCACGTTACTGCCAGCTTCCTGCTGTACCATCTGCGACGTGCACATCGGCGAAAACTTCAGCTACTGCTGGATAGCGCACTGCATGCTAACGCCACAGCTCACACTGCACGCCACTGCAGGCATTCGCCAAACTGAAACCCTGCCATCGGATTGCCAAAGGGTACAGCGTAATTCATCACTGCAAATCAAACGTTTCCAGTCATCTCTTTTTATACCAACTCAACCGCCTCTTAGCGCTGATTCCAGAAATACACTACTGGCCATAAAATTGCTACACCAAGAAAAAATGCAGTTGATAAACGGGTATTCATTGGACAAATATATTACGCTAGAACTGACATGTGATTACATTTTCAGGCAATTTTGGTGCTTAGATCCTGAGAAATCAGTACCCAGAACAACCATCTCTGGCCGTAATAACGGCCTTGATACGCCTGGGCATTGAGTCAAACAGAGCTTGGATGGCGTGTACAGGTACAGCTACCCAAGCAGCTTCAACACGATACCACAGTTCATCAAGAGTACTGACTGGCGTATTGTGACGAGCCAGTTGCGCAGCCACCACTGCCCAGACGTTTTCAGTTGGTGAGAGATCTGGTGATTGTGCTGGCCAGGGTAGCAGTCGAACATTTTCTATATCCAGAAAGGCCGGTACAGGACCTGCAACATGCGGTCGAGCATTATCCTGCTGAAATGTAGGGTTGCGCAGGAATCGAATGAAGGTTAGAGCCACGGGTCGTAAGACACCTGAAATGTAACGTCCACTGTTCAAAGTGCCGTCAATGCGAACAAGAGGAGCCCGAGACGTGTAACCAGTAGCACCCCATACCATCACGCCGGGTGATACGCCAGTATGGCGATGACGAATACACGCTTCCAATGTGCGTTCACCGCGATGTCACCAAACACGGATGCGACCATCATGATGCTGTAAACAGAACCTGGATTCATCCGAAAAAACGACGTTATGCCATTCGTGCACCCAGGTTCGTCGTTGAGTACACCATTGCAGGCGCTCCTGTCTGTGATGCAGCGTCAAGGGTAATCGCATCCACGGTCTCCGAGCTGATAGTCCATGCTGCTGCAAACGTTGTCGAACTGTTCGTGCAGACGGTTGTTGTCTTGCAAACGTCCCCATCTGTTGACTCAGGGATCGAGACGTGGCTGCACGATCCGTTACAGCGATGCGGATAAGTTGCCTGTCATCTCGACTGCTAGTCATACGAATCCGTTGGGATCCAGCACGGCGTTCCATATTACCCTCCTGAACCCAACGATTCCATATTCTGCTAACAGTCATTGGATCTCGACCAACGGGAGCAGCAATGTCGCGATACGATAAACCGTAATCGCGATAGGCTACAATCCGGCCTTTATCAAAGACGGAAACGTGTTGTTACGCATTTCTCTTCCTTACACGAGGCATCACAGCAACGTTTCATCAGGCAACGCCGGTCAACTGCTGTTTTTGTATGAGAAATCGTTTGGAAACTTTCCTCATGTCAGCACGTTTAGGTGTCGCCACCGGTGCCAACCTTGTGTGAATGCTCTGAAAAGCTAATCATTTGCATATCACAGCATCTTCTTCCTGTCGGTTAAATTTAGCGTCTGTAGCACCTCATCTTCTTGGTGCAGCAATTTTAATGGGCAGTAGTGTACATTCGAAGGCCCGCGGCAAACAGCACCGAAATCAACCGATACGTTGCGACCACAAGCGAGGATAGCTCGGTACCGACGCCTGAAACATTCAGTGCGAGTTTGGCCGTGCTACAGGATGGACGTAAGCAGAGCGGAACAGCGAGCACACGTGAAAACTGCCCTTCTCGCTGGCAGAAATGCTACTTATTGTCATGCGGAACTACAGGCAAAACATCACTCACAAAGGTAACGCTGACTCTGGCTTACGACAGCCACGGTATTCTGGGCGGTCACCCTATTGGGGACGGCTACACTGTCAGTGCCCGTTACTGCCAACTTCCTGCTGTACCATCTGCGACGTACACATCGGCGAAAACTTCAGCTACTGCTGGATAATGCAATCTTACTCCATGATAACGCTACAGCCCACACTGCACGCCCAATAATAATTGTGTACAAGGCTGAGGGGCGGAAAATCTTCTCCCACTCACCCTAATCAGTGCATACGTCTTCCACCTCTTTATACAACTGAAGGAACCATTGGTGGGAGGTGCTTCGCAAACAAAGTGCATATTTTCATGGCATTTCGGCGACAAGTGACACTCATTGATGGCAATGTCAATGCCATTAAGCGCCTTCCCAATCACTGGAACGCTGTGTGGATGTACTTCAGGACTATACTGGAGGACAGTAGTTGATTTTCATTCATTTTTGTTCCATTTGTACTCGTGCACAGTAAATTTACACAGAGTTCCAATGCGTGTGTTTCATTTCAACCTTTGTCGTGACCTCCTGTACTGGAACCCAGTTTTATGTTGCCATTGGGATACACACTCCCTTATCGTTTCAATTCACATCGTGGAATTCCCATGTTGCCCGCATAATCGCTGGGTACACCATAGTTGCCATGCTGGCCGGAGTGGCCGAGTTGTTCTAGGCGCTTCAGTCCGGAAGCGCGCTACTGCTACGGTCGCAGGTTCGAATCCTGCCTCGGGCATGGATGTGTGTGATGTCCTTAGGTTGGTTAGGTTTAAGTAGTTCTAAGTTCTAGGAGACTGATGACCTCAGATGTTAAGTCCCATAGTGCTCAGAGCCATTTGAACCATGGTTGCCATGACTTACAGAATGATCCTCGTAGCTGTGCGTCTATGTCCTTGCTACACGGCGCCTGGCATTTTGCTTAATTTTTATGACGTCATATCTCCTGTGTCGCACAACCATATAGTTTTGTAGGTACATTCAGTGACATATGTGGGTACTGTCTGCAAAATTTATTGCGGATCGACTAAGTAGTAAAGAACTAGCAAATTTAAACGTCATGAACGATTTCGCAGTTTTACACGCATCTCATTGTTTACGACGTCATATCTCCTCAGCTTCGCGTCGTACAACGATATAATTTTGGGGTTATATTCAGTGCTATATGTACATACCGTCTGCACAAAAGTGTCGCGAATGTATTTAGTAGTAAAGAAGCTATATATTATTATGTCATGCCTCTGCGGAACTTTTACTTTATGAATAGCGGAAAAGTGGTAAGCGATAAACTTTTTTCCTTTCATCATTTTGCAGGGGGGGTCAGCGAGACAAAATTTCACTAGGTGAAATTATGTGTAAAGTTTGTTGTAAGTTGCTAAGTGCTATCATTTTCAAATACTGGGAATTTACGCACTGCGTGCTACGCTCCTTTTTCAGCCCCACCCCTTCGATGGGTAGGAGGTTCTTACCCGCACAGCGATTGTTGCCTGACAGTAAGGTATGCGTGTACCAAATTTGGTTAAAACCACTCCAGTGGTTTAGAAGGAGATGCGAAATACACACACACACACATTTTTTATAATAAACTCATCAGCCACAACATACCTAATAGCCGGTATGAGTCTTGGCAGGGAAACTATGAGCCCTTGGTAGTTCGCTGGAAACAGTTGGCACCACATCTGCATACCTGCATACACCAGTCACCTAATTTTCGTAAATTCCGGGGAGGGGGGGGGGGGGCGATGAGCGTGCCCGATGTCGTGGTGATGATGATGTTTTGTTTGAAGGGCGCTCAAACGCGCGGTCATCAGCGCCCGTACAAAGTCCCAATTGTTGCACAATCCAATTTTTACACAGTCCGGTTTTTATACAGTCCAATTTTTACAGAGTCCAATCTAAACACTGCCACCAATGATGATGATGATGAAATGACGAGGACAACACAAACACACAGTCCCCGGGCAGAGAAACTCCGCAACCCGGTCGAGAATCGAACCCGGTACCCGTGATCCAGAGACAGCAACGCTAGCCACTTTTTTTATTACGATTCTGTGACGCTATTTTTTCCCTCCTGCTTACCTTCTTTATTTTTTATTTTTTTATTTTTATTTATTTATTTTATTTTTATTTTCAATATATTTTTAATTTGTATTTCCTTTATACCACACCGAAAATAAATGTACCTAGCACCGCATTGTGCTCTGAGTAAACAAAACAAATATCTTGGTGCTTTTCTACACCGAGGTAATATACCTGGTGATCAAAAAGTCAGTATAAATTTGAAAACTTAATAAACCACGGAATAACGTAGATAGAGAGGTAAAAATTGACACACATGCTTGGAATGACATAGGGTTTTATTAGCTCCAACCCATATTGCTAGACGCGTGAAAGGTCTCTTGCGCGCGTCGTTTGGTGATGATCGTGTGCTCAGCCGACACTTTCGTCATGCTTGGCCTCCCAGGTCCCCAGACCTCAGACCGTGCGATTATTGCCTTTGGTGTTACCTGAAGTCGCAAGTGTATCGTGATCGACCGACATCTCTAGGGATGCTGAAAGACAACATCCGACTCCAATGCCTCACCATAACTCCGTACATGCTTTACAGTGCTGTTCACAACATTATTCCTAGACTACAGCTATTAATGAGGAATGATGGTGGACATATTAAGCATTTCCCGTAAAGAACATCATCTGTGCTTTGTCTTACTTTGTTATGCTAATTATTGTTATTCTGACCAGATGAAGCGCCATCTGTCGGACATTTTTTGAACTTTTAATTTTTTTGGTTCTAATAAAACCCAATGTCAACCCAACCATGTGCGTCAATTTGTACCTCTCTATCTACATTATTCCGTGATTTATTCAGTTTTCAAATTCATATTGAGTTTTTGATCACCCGGTATATAGGGAAACGAAAAATGTGCTTCGTACACGATGCAGAAGAGTGTGTCGCTACTCTCTTTACGCTCATCCGATAATCGGACATGTTATTGTCAGCTCAGTCAATGGGTATTTTCTCCTACCTGTTGATCCAGCTGCGCGCATAGTCACGTTGGGCACTCCCTAAGTAATTAGAAAAGTATTGTCCATATTTTGGGTTCCGTACAACCTTGCAATGATGTTTTTGTAGGTAGTTTCGGAAGTCCAATACGTCTTTAGGACCATCGTGAAATAAGTATTGTACCGCATGCCCGCGGACCCACGTGACTGCGTTGGTTTTGGTGCGCAGGAAATACTGTTCATCCGGAAATAGTAGAAGCCCAGGTGTGATGTGTTCCGGAGTCAGTCGTACAAAATACGAAAAAATTTGTCGCACCAAGCGCCATACGTCTTCTGGCGCGCCACATGTGAGACGGTGCACGTCAGTGTCCGGTTCAAAAATGGTTCAAATGGCTCTGAGTACTATGGGACTTAACATCTGAGGTCATCAGTCCCCTAGAACTTAGAACTACTTAAACCTAACTAACCTAAGGACATCACACACATCCATGCCCGAGGCAGAATTCGAACCTGCGACCGTAGCGATCGCGCGGTTCCAGACTGAAGCGCCTAGAACCGCTCGGCCACACCGGCCGGCAGTGTCCGGTACTCAGCAGTCTGCACATAGACGCGAGTCCACCATATTTATCTTGTGGAGGCGTGATCGGGTGATTTGTTCACCGGTGACTGTGATGTACCATGTGGATCGCACGTCTGTATCCAGTGAAACCGCGTGTATCGTCCGCCACACCCACCACCTTCCAACTAAACTGAGGGTTTTTGACCTCAACGATGGTTGGTGGGCGCCTCTGCTGTAGGACGCGATACAAATACCGTGCCGACGCGTGCTTCGTCGGTGGAACTGCGAGGACTTAACTGTGCCTAAAGTAGTAGAAAGGTGGTAGTATCTCTTGCGTCGTCAGTGGGGGCATAAGGGAGGGCGCAGCTACGGACTCCAGCAGCAAACCTGTCAAACTTTTCGAGTGGTGGCGTCACAGCTTGATGTGCGAGCTGAAAAACAGGGCCACCGCTCAGGACAAGACCTCCCCTTTTCTGGGGAAAGGGTCAGCGACTCGTAACTGACTTTGAAGAGCATGCATGCACTGACGTAGGCTCCGAACGCCGCTAATAGACGTCGAGTCATCACTAATGGTACTGGAAGGACACGCGCTATGTGTGGAAGGTGCGATGCGAGGTAAACATTGATGAAGTGTGTTCGTTGAAGAATGTCGACTGTCCGCAGACGAAGATTGGAGACTTGGACCCGAATTTGTTGTAATAAGCGGCGGTAGTCAAGGGCCGCAGTGCGCCGTACATCGTCGAGAAACTCTTTTCAAAGACATTTGACAGTGCCACTAAGCTGCAGGGGGTCGACACGCGCTGGGGTCAGCCTGTCTCCTATGGCCATGGCGATCAATTTGGTGACGTCTAGACAGCTGCCGGAAGCTACACTGTATGCTGTATTCTATTCTAGTGCGCTGGCTACATCGTCGCTATTGCGGAGCACGAGAACCAGGTCGTCTGCGTATGCTGTACAGCGGAATGTGACGTCACGTGAGTCCGGTGAGGCGTTGACGGAGGCCACGGAGGAGCTGTTTCAGTGCCAGAGCATAGAGTAAGGTTGACAGGGGGCAGGCTTGACGCATCGATCTAAAAATCGGGAGGGACTGCGAGAGACGGCCGTTAACGAGCACCTTGGAAGTCGCCCCTCGGAGGAGGCGCATCACGACGATTGTGAATTGCTGTGGGTACTGCAGTGTTGGAGAACGCACGGTAGGTGCGCGTGATCCATTCGATCAAAAAATTGGCTAAAATCTAGCGATGCCTGCGCTCCCGGGATGCGGCGTGCCCTCGCTAGGGCTAGTATGGCACGGTATCGACACAGTGCTGTGTGGACGATATTGATGTTCCTAGGGAAGCCTGACCGGGTGAGATGTCACGAGGCAGCGTCGGTAGTATACGGTTTGCTAATAGTCTGGAAAATCCCTTCATGTCACAGTTGACGAGTGTTAGCGGGCGGTAATCACGTATGTGAGCCCAACCTTTAGGTTTGTGAACCGCTATAATTATTCCTTCCACGAAGGCTGCGGGGATCGGCACCGCGGGGGACATAAGCTCCCGATAAATGTCAGTCAACCTGGGAGCCAGTAAATACGGGAAAGTTCTATAAAACTCCACAGGGAGCCCGTCGGGGCCAGGAGACTTGATCGCCGCTCCTTTACCTATGGCGTTGATAACTTCGTCTTCCGTAATGTCGTTCAAAAACTCAGTTTGTAAATCCTGTGCGACAGTGCCATAAACAAATCGTGACACTCCTGTCACCGTCGTCGGGTCGGAACATTGAGCAGAATAAAGTCGTGCGTAATTGTCGAAGAAGGCTGCACCAATATCGCGTTGTGTGGTGTGGTGACTGCCGTCCTCAGTGGTGATGGCCTGTACCAGTGTCCGTCTTCGCAGTTTATGTTCTCGAATGAGGTGGTGCCCTGTGGGTCATTCCGTTGCGAGTCTGTCGTGTGTTCGCGCTCGGACGATCGTCCCTTCGAGGTGTCGGCGGATATGGGTTACGATTTGCGCCTTCATACGCTGTCGTTCCTGTGTGGGTGGCAAGGATGGTAAAATAAAAATCGAGGATCTGCCGTCTCCAAGCAGCGGTCTCACGACCATACGTAATAAAGGTTCTCTGTAGGGTGCAGTTTAACCACCAACTGAACGATGCAGGATATGTCGGGAGGCCGCGGACCCACGAATTCCACGTGTCCTCGATGGCGCGTCGACAATCCGGAGAAGCGAGATGAGTAAGGTCTAATTTCCAGGGATGTCGGCTGCGCCACACCCGTTGGCGACGAAGGGTGACGGCACATACATAGGCCTCGTGATCAGGAAAGGCTACTGGCCACACCTCCGCGTCGCTCACTGTTGCTGCGAGACAACGGGAGACGTAAATCCTATCAATGCGACTAGACGAGTGACTCGTGAAATGAGTGCATCTCGGTCGATTGCTTCGGACATTTTCCCATGTATCTACCAGATAGAGATCGCTGACGAGTGTTTTAAGTTCGGGGCACGGTGAATGACGTGGCATCTGATCTTTAGGTGCTTGCGTGGTATTGAAATCGCTCCCTAATACGAAGTCATCGTGCCTGTCCTGGAAAAGCGGTGTTACTCCTTCTGCGAAGAATAGCGATCGGTCGCGACGGCGATTCGTCCCGGAAGGGGAGTACACACTGATAAACTGGACGCCCAGCACCGATACGGCCATTCCTCTAGCGTCGCGGAGTATCGTACTTCGTCCACCTCGAAGCTCTCCCTGAGGAGAACTGCGACTCCATTGTTAGTTGGCGATGCGTGGGACACATGAGCCGTTTGACCACACATACCCGGGAAGACTTCTTGGCCACGAACACTTCTTGGAGAAAAACAGTGTCAATGTCTGCTGCATTGAGCATGTCTTGGAGCAGCGACAACTTCGTACGTGGCCGATTGGTATTAATGTTTATGGTCGCTAAGCGATAGGTTTGTAGAGCGTCTCCTGCAACGGGGGCCGCCGTCAGCGTCGCCGTAACGTTGGGGCGTGTAATCTGCAGGCCGCTTCCGCGCCATCATCTGTTGCTACTCGGGAGGGGCCGAGGTGTGGGAGGAGAGACCCCTTTCCTCATCCACTACAGCGGGCTTAGAATCGTCTTCAATGTCGTCCGCCCAAGGTCCGTAAGTTAACAGTGACTGCGGTAGAACACTTATGAGCTGAGTGACCAAGGGTGAATCCGCAATTGTTTCTGGTTGTGTACCAGTGGCGGTTGCTATGCTTGTGATCTGCTTGCCCGAGAGAGCAGAGACGGGCGTGTCGAAATCAGAGAAAGTGACAAATGCGGGCGATGCTGTGTCTTCCGTTTTTCTCGCCTCGTCGGCCGTCCGGTAGTCAACTGGAGAAGACGGCCGCTGGAGGCAATCGTCTGAGGGTGTGCGACGTCGCTTTTTATGTTTCCATGGTGACCTTTGGTTGCGGCCATGAGTTTCTGTGTCTGAAAGAGTGTGTGGTTCATGCATCGCATCCCCCTAAGGGAGAAAAGCAGACTCTGGACAATGCTAGAGTCGAGTTCCATTCTTTTGTCCGAATCTGCTTGTGGAGTCGATGGATGGCTTTCTGCAATCTCTGTGGACTCCGTAATGGTGTCAGTCAATCCAGGACTTGCGACGGGTGTGCATTCTAACCCATCCTGTCTCAAGTGGTCTTTCGTCTGCCATGACGGTCGGTCGTGTCATCCCTGCGTAGCTAGGGGGGGGGGGGGGGGCAGCGTAGGAGGGAGATGGTGCCGTGTCATTTAATGGAATTTGTGTAACCGACGTTGAATACACGCCAAGCGTACACGACCCTCTTCGCCGCAACCAGGACAAGTACGAGGCTGTCCATCGTACATTACGATTGCTCGACATCCACCTATGACTAAGTAGGATGTACACGTGTTTCTTTAATTCAATTTCGACTTGTCGGACGCCGTTGAGTACCTGGTATGTCTTGAAGTTGTTCCATTTTTCAGCCACGTGGCTACTTACCGTCCCATAATGGCGGAAATCTGCGGTAACTACGTACGGCGGCACTTCGACCGGGAGTTCGAAGACTCTTAGTGTGCATAATCCTAGTCATGCATGGTCAAAGGTAACCGCCCCGATGTGACCGTAGGAGTGTTTGAATTTGTGTTTGTTCGCACATATGCGCACAGCAGGGTGGCATAACTGGTCATCGACCATCTTGACGTAAACGACGCTACCTGTGATGGATAGCCGGCCGCTGTGACAGAGCGGTTCTAGGCGCTTCAGTCTGGAACCGCGCTGCTGCTATGGTCGCAGGTTAGAATCCTGCCTCAGGCATGGATGTGTGTGATGTCGTTAGGATAGTTAGGTTTAGGTAGTTCTAAGTCTATGGGACTGAAGACCTCAGATGTTAAGTCCCATAGTGCTTAGAGCCATTTGAACCATTTGTGACAGATAGGTGGATACCGATGATGTGCTGTGGTGGTATTTGAACTTCGTCACGGATGAATCGTTCGATTTCAAAGACTGGTGGTCTTGGGTGGTCGGGCTGGAAGCTGATCTTGATAGTAGCTTTTCTGTACGAATGAGCCGCGACTCAGTGTCAACGGAAGCGAGTACTAGCTGCGGCGAGGAAGTAAACAAACTACGCGCGCTCGCGACTCTGCGGACGAGACGTAAACGAGACGTCCTCGCCGCTCACCTGCCGAAAGCAGACTGCCACTGAGCCACGAGCTGCGGACCCGATGTCGTGGTGTTAACA
Organism: Schistocerca piceifrons; assembly: GCF_021461385.2. NCBI lineage: Eukaryota > Metazoa > Arthropoda > Insecta > Orthoptera > Acrididae > Schistocerca > Schistocerca piceifrons. The sequence continues at coordinate 132,838,870 of NC_060139.1, forward strand.
TTGGCACATGCATGGGTCGTCGGCTGCGGAGGCCCATCGTTAGGAATATTTGTTGCACTGTGCGTTCAGACACACCTGTATTCTGCCCAGCATTAGAGTCTGACATTAGTTCAGCCACTTTTTAACCAGTCCTCCCAGACTACGACCTCAGACATCTGTAATGAGGGGTAGCCGCCCAGACCTACGACGTCTGGACTTGATTTCACCCTGGTTTCGCCACGTGTTGAAGACACTCGCCACAGCAGTCCTCAAACACTCGTCGAGTCGTGCAGTTTCCGAAATAAAACTTCCTGGCAGATTAAAACTGTGTGCCCGACCGAGACTCGAACTCGGGACCTTTGCCTTTCGCGGGCAAGTGCTCTACCATCTGAGCTACCGAAGCACGACTCACGCTCGGTCCTCACAGCTTTACTTCTGCCAGTATCTCGTCTCCTACCTTCCAAACTTTACAGAAGCTCTCCTGCGAACCTTGCAGAACTAGCACTCCTGAAAGGAAGGACACTGCGGAGACATGGCTTAGCCAGAGCCTGGGGGATGTTTCCAGAATGAGATTTTTCGCAGGAGAGCTTTTGTAAATTTTGGAAGGTAGGAGACGAGATACTGGCAGAAGTAAAGCTGTGAGGACCGGGCGTGAGTCGTGCTTCGGTAGGTCAGATGGTAGAGCACTTGCCCGCGAAAGGGAAAGGTCCCGAGTTCGAGTCTCGGTCGGGCACACAGTTTTAATCTGCCAGGAAGTTTCATATCAGCGCATACTCCGCTGCAGAGTGAAAATCTCCTTCCAGTTTCCGAAATGCTCGTGCCGAGCCTCTGGGGCATCACAATCTGCCGTCGATTAAACTCAGACAGATTGCGCGCCTTCCCCAGTCTACAGCTGGACAGCACGCCCACCGATACGACGTGCACTGTGCATATGTGTGACTAGCAGCCACTGCTTGCAAGGTGACGCTGCTATCGCCTGGGTGGGTTTATTTCTACAGTAGGTCGGTGGTGGTCGTAATATTAGGGCTGATCAGTGTATGTATGGATTACGATGCAGTGAAAAAGGAAGAATTCATTTCGTATCACTTTTTTCATTTCATTTACTACATATTCACAAACCTATTGCTTATTATTTTAGAAACAGATCATACATTTCACTATTTTTCATGTGATAACATGAATTGTGTCATATTATAAACAAATATTCTTTTCTTCAGTAAAAAGTCGAAGCAATTATCTTCAATTTCAACGGAAGATGTAATTAATTAACGGAAACGGTAGTTGTTACGTAAGAACATTAGTAATTTATTCAAACTTTAAGGAAGTTTGAAGATGATAGAAAACATCAGAGGTGAGCTGGAGATTCCAGCCTCCACATTCCAACAGGGGGGCTCCTCGCATTCGCCCAGCTGTCTGTGTTCGTGTTGTGCTAAGCTACGTGCCGGCTTCTGCTATAAATGTTTTACGTGACTGTAGTTACAGTGACCTGTCATGGCCTATATATTGGGTGATTCGGTCAGGGAAGTCGTTATCACCGTTTGTACTGTTGCTTGGGTCAGTTCTGCCACCTTCCTCCGAGGTGTCTGTCATATTGATTGTTGTGTAGTGGGTTTCATGTCAGATACATTTCGTCGCCCTTGTATGTTCTGAAGGTGCAGGGACTTTGGGATCGAGTCTGCCGTACTGTCGATTTCTTTCCACGCTGTTTCGTCTCTGATCGCATTGTGTAAGTCCTCGTATGCCTGGCCTGTGTGAGAAGTGTGCTGTTCATTACGACTTATTCCCCCCCCCCCTTTCTTCCAAGTACAATAGTACAATATTCCCTTTCACTCAGATGCATGCAGTATAAATGCATTGGATAAGGGCCATGTCCAGTCAGGAAGCTGACCATGTCTCTGTTTGGATCGATGTGTCTCATTTCTAAACGTTCCCTTATGTTGGGGTATAAGGCATGAAGTCACCGGCCATTGTCACTGCCATCCCATTCTCGTTGTCAGCTATCTGATCCCTTCTCTTGAAGCTGCGTTTCTCTTTTATTTCTTCCCGTGTATGGTAGCTGTCAAATCTTCCCACTTTGAGCGACTACACTGCTGCACGATATCTTATAGTCTAGTCTGGCCACACACACATCTTTACGCAGTGTGTTCCAGAAAGCCCCCAATAGTCTGAGTAGCACGCTGCTTCGCCTTCGGCGAGCAACTGTTCTGTTAACAAGAAAGCTCAGTCGGGGTACCCAAGTATTGATCGCAAAGCATTCTATCGAGTCAAATGTCGCGCAGTGATATGTACGTAGTGTGACAAGTGATAACGTAAAGTGTTTACATTGGCTATTTTGTGTAACAATAGTTCGGCTCGTTGTGTAATTTGTATTTGGTTATAGAATTTTAGTCGTTCCCCAATGTGTACGTCAATGTATCGTGTTGTTGTACAGCTTTTTACGGGCGTGTTATCTGGTTTGATCATAGAGTTTCTTAGTAGTTTCACTTTTAGCATTATGTAGACTATTTTGTTTGCTGCTATTTTTAATTTACTATTTTTACACCAGTTGCTTCTCTGTTTTAATAAGTTGATTTATTTTCTAGGTGTGCTCGCGAGTAGGCCGCAACTATCTCCAATAATTCGTTTGCATAAGCAGCGACTACGCTGGTGTGTTCACTTCGCTCTACAAGTTGTAGCTGTGGTTCAAAGGCAATATCTCAAAAAACTGGCTAACAGATAAAGCCCTATGGGCGTCCCTTGGTGATTTCCTTCAAAACCTTGCGATGTCTCGTATGCCACTCTGATTCTTTCCAAGAATCAAGGAGACTATCAGATAGCGGCTGAAGGCCCCTGCAATTCTCTGAGACGTACAAACACCGTAGGCCACCATAGCCTGACCAGTGTATCTGCAATGCCAATTGAGATTGCCATAACGTATTTATGTATTGAAAAAGGAACGTTAGCATTCAAAATCTAGGCGACGACAGTGTCATTAGAGCACAAGCTCGGATTTTGGAAGTATGCGGAAGGAAATTTCGCTGTGTCCCTTTTCGAAATAATGACAATAATCAGTCACAGTGACTGTCGTTACTTGGATCGTTATACTTTGTATTCTTAACCACTGTACAGTTTCCCAACTGTAGACGTTTTCAAATGCCTGAAATATGTATCAAATGAAACAACGTTATAGTCGATACATATCATAAAAACGTATAGATGTATACCACTTGATCGATTTCAACCAAACATTGTACTCACATCCCGTTCTGTCAAACAACAGTCACTGCGCGGGTAAGAACCGCCTACATATCATAGTTAGGAGACATGACGCCGTAAGCACTGAGATGCATGAAAAAATGCAGCATCATGAATAAGGTTTTAATACACCTATTTCTTACTAATAAGACACTCCTACAGTCGTGGAATGTAACGAAATCCGTGACACCTGGTAGCGTTTTTGAAAGCTTTCGACTGTGAAGCTCACGCGACTGTGGGCAAAAATAATGGCCGTCTATAGAGCTATGAAGAAGCGTTGTCGTAGAGATGTTTACAAATTGCGTTGCAGACACACGAAACAGCTGCGCCCAGCATGCATAAACTGTCTGGGATCATCCCACACCGAGTCTTCTGCAGGAGTACATATAAGGTTTCGTTACTAATAGAAAATTGGCAAAATGAGTACTTGGGCAATGCTGGGTTTGTCAGTAAGTAAAAATATAAAACAACCGTTCGCTGTTTAGTCGTCAGGGTAAAAATTTTAAAACATAACAGAATAAAAATATAAAAGGGACGTTACACAGCTTATATAATTCATCAAACCCCAAATATGCGCTGCAGTGAAAACTTTCATTGATCATGCATTGTTGAAGTGCAATAGGGTGACCTAGTAGGCACTAAAATAGAAATATAATTAAAATGTAGGCAGAATACAATATGGGGATAACACCATAAAATAAAATCCTACTACAAAGGAAGAACCATAAAGTTTATTAACTATAGGCGTCACCGCCTTGGGGGGAAAGGGGGACATGTCCACACCCCATCCCCCCTAATAGTACTTGGAAAGTAACTTCAATTTTTTGAGTCTTAGTTGACAAAAAATGACACCGCTGAACTAATACAGCCAAGCTTAACTAACCATACACACACTAAAAGCTGTTGTGCAGTAACAATTTTCCCGGGTTCGATTCCCGGCGGGGTCAGGGATTTTCTCTGCCTCGTGATGGCTGGGTGTTGTGTGCTGTCCTTAGGTTAGTTAGGTTTAAGTGGTTCTAAGTTCTAGGGGACTGATGACCATAGATGTTAAGTCCCATAGCGCTCAGAGCCATTTGAACCATTTTTGCAGTAACAATTAATGGTTTATTGGATTTACTAATGTGCCAGTAAATCAAATCCACTTACATGATTCGTAGCTGAGTGGTCAGCGTGACAGACTGTCAACCCAAAAGGCCCGGGTTCGATTCCCGGCTGGATCGGAGATTTTCTCCGCTCTGGGTGTTGTGTTGTCCCAATCATCATCATTTCATCCCCATCGACGCGCAAGTCGCCGAAGTGGCGTCAAATCGAAAGACTTGCACCAGGCGAACGGTCTACCCGACGGGAGGCCCTCGTCACACGACATTTCATTTTTCATCGAATTCCACGCGTCAATCATTTCAGTCTAGTGTTGGTAACATAATAAAATATATAATCATTGTCTGTGTCAAGAGAAATTGCTGTGAAGAGAGCTTAAAGCAATGTATCAATATTGTCTTTTGCAAAGTAATGATGGTAGGTAAATACACTCCTGGAAATGGAAAAAAGAACACATTGACACCGGTGTGTCAGACCCACCATACTTGCTCCGGACACTGCGAGAGGGCTGTACAAGCAATGATCACACGCACGGCACAGCGGACACACCAGGAAACCGCGGTGTTGGCCGTCGAATGGCGCTAGCTGCGCAGCATTTGTGCACCGCCGCCGTCAGTGTCAGCCAGTTTGCCGTGGCATACGGAGCTCCATCGCAGTCTTTAACACTGGTAGCATGCCGCGACAGCGTGGACGTGAACCGTATGTGCAGTTGACGGACTTTGAGCGAGGGCGTATAGTGGGCATGCGGGAGGCCGGGTGGACGTACCGCCGAATTGCTCAACACGTGGGGCGTGAGGTCTCCACAGTACATCGATGTTGTCGCCAGTGGTCGGCGGAAGGTGCACGTGCCCGTCGACCTGGGACCGGACCGCAGCGACGCACGGATGCACGCCAAGACCGTAGGATCCTACGCAGTGCCGTAGGGGACCGCACCGCCACTTCCCAGCAAATTAGGGACACTGTTGCTCCTGGGGTATCGGCGAGGACCATTCGCAACCGTCTCCATGAAGCTGGGCTACGGTCCCGCACACCGTTAGGCCGTCTTCCGCTCACGCCCCAACATCGTGCAGCCCGCCTCCAGTGGTGTCGCGACAGGCGTGAATGGAGGGACGAATGGAGACGTGTCGTCTTCAGCGATGAGAGTCGCTTCTGCCTTGGTGCCAATGATGGTCGTATGCGTGTTTGGCGCCGTGCAGGTGAGCGCCACAATCAGGACTGCATACGACCGAGGCACACAGGGCCAACACCCAGCATCATGGTGTGGGGAGCGATCTCCTACACTGGCCGTACACCACTGGTGATCGTCGAGGGGACACTGAATAGTGCACGGTACATCCAAACCGTCATCGAACCCATCGTTCTACCATTCCTAGACCGGCAAGGGAACTTGCTGTTCCAACAGGACAATGCACGTCCGCATGTATCCCGTGCCACCCAACGTGCTCTAGAAGGTGTAAGTCAACTACCATGGCCAGCAAGATCTCCGGATCTGTCCCCCATTGAGCATGTTTGGGACTGGATGAAGCGTCGTCTCACGCGGTCTGCACGTCCAGCACGAACGCTGGTCCAACTGAGGCGCCAGGTGGAAATGGCATGGCAAGCCGTTCCACAGGACTACATCCAGCATCTCTACGATCGTCTCCATGGGAGAATAGCAGCCTGTATTGCTGCGAAAGGTGGATATACACTGTACTAGCGCCGACATTGTGCATGCTCTGTTGCCTGTGTCTGTGTGCCTGTGGTTCTGTCAGTGTGATCATGTGATGTATCTGACCCCAGGAATGTGTCAATAAAGTTTCCCCTTCCTGGGACAATGAATTCACGGTGTTCTTATTTCAATTTCCAGTAGTGTATTTATTACAAAATGCATTCCAATTTACTCAATGTAGTAGAACACCTAGTTTATAGGAATTAATCAACTGCTTTTAAACTGATCTAAATATAGCATATAGCCTGTTGTGTTCTAAACATATTGTTTCTCTTGCCATTTAGACCCCCTTGTGATCCATACTCTATGTATTAAGTCATCGTTCCCCCTCTCCCCCCCCCCCCGCCCCCCGCTACACACACAATAATTTAGTTTCAAAACGGCTATCGAAGGTCTGTAAGCAATACCTTGACAACATACGTCCGCTTTCATGCAAGGTTAGAACAGAAGTAAGACGCCAGTACAAAAGTTTTAGTGTCGTGCGAATTTATTATGGTTGGAATGAGACGGCGGAACAGGTAAAGTTCAACAAACAAGCTAACGGGCAACCCAGCTGTAAAACGAGCACAGCGAGAAGTCTAGGACCGTAATGACGTGCCAAAATCATTATGTTATATCGAAACCGGGGGAATCGGATACCGCATATGCCAATTGCTACAACGACAGCTGCAGATGTTAAAATTAGTGATGCGAAGGAAGTGTGATAACAGAAGCAGAAGTGAAAACAGATGACAAAAGCCAATTTTAGCTGGAGCGGAAGCGGATGCGGAAGTGTATTTTTTAAGAAAAAAATAAGTTCTTCACTAAACATTATTTTTTATTATATAACTACTCAAAATTAATCACTGGCAAATTATATTTAACGAAAAGTAATTCTGCCGCATTTTCACTCTCCATTCTATTTCGATGTTCTTCGCATAATAGTTCGCACAATAATTGTTCATTGGCTACGCTACTGAGAGGAAATGACAAGTACTGCTGAGCTAGTGGCAACAGATAGTAGTACTTGTGTCCATTTGATTTCCATCACATTAGCGGATCATCTTTTAGAGAAGTTCATTTTTCCTTTTCGTATTTCAGTAGGTTTGCTTGTAGCATTACATGCAGACTGTGGTTTTCGTTAGTCTTAGCCCGCAGCTCGTGGTCGTGCGGTAGCGTTCTCGCTTCCCACGCCCGGGTTCCCGGGTTCGATTCCCGGCGGGGTCAGGGATTTTCTCTGCCTCGTGATGGCTGGGTGTTGTGTGATGTCCTTAGGTTAGTTAGGTTTAAGTAGTTCTAAGTTCTAGGGGACTGGTGACCATAGATGTTAAGTCCCATAGTGCTCAGAGCCATTTTCGTTAGTCTTAGTCGGGTCTTGCTGATCTTCGTTCATATTTAACTTGAGTTCTAACGTTAGTAACCATGTTTCTAATGGAGATTCTGTGATTAAACCACAACTTGTTAAAGGTTGATTTTCGACTTCAAATCGTCATCGTCAGATGAGTTTGAATCCCTGGCTTTCATCATCGTCATCAAATTAACTACTGGGATTCAATTTGCTCTGTGACGATGCTATTGAAAAATTTGAACTTGTATCGCGGATAAATCATAGCATAAGTGTTGACTAAAAAACACTGTATAATATAGTAATATTAAACAGCAACACAAAGTAGACGGATGAGTGAGAAAACGCTATACTTTCGCGGTGATGGACAGAGAACACTGCGTAAAAGTCCAATAAACGCAATAATGGTTACGTGCACGTGTCGGCTTGCTACACGCCCCACCCAAGAAATTCCCATCTACGCTTCGTCCCAAGCGTTGGACCAAAAAGCGCGCGCTTCGACAGTCTCGACATTGTTGAAAGTTCAGACAAACTTCCGATATAAAAATGCGGAACCGGATGTGGAAGCTGTGATGAAAAAATGTGCGGAACTTTCGGAGCTGCAGAAGTGGAAGCAGAGGTCTGTCGTATCACTAGTTATAACCATAGATACACATTATCGTAGTTAGCAAGATACTCAGGCCAGCGATGATTATCACACCATAACACAAGTTATGTCGCCAGAGCATGCTGACGGTACTCTGTAACTTCAACATCTATGCTTTCGAATGTATCGTCTGCATTCCTCTGGCGCCATGAGCTACCATGTTACTGAGAGTCAGAACTTGGGCGTCAGGATCTTATACTAGAGTCTGTTGGCTTCCGGCCTTTTACTTATAGCTTGCAAATTACCGCTGATATTGTGTGACGTCTACCTGTTAGGTATTAATACCCCATTTCAGTGACTGAATTGTGATGCTGGTCAGATTCTTTCTACGTGTAACCACTCTAAGACAACAAAAGAAAAAAAACGGCGCAGCAAGAAGGAATTATCCGAATGGAACGGAAATCGGTAGATGTGCGGTACACGTGCAGACAAACAGATGTGCAGACAGACAAATGTTTAAAAAAATTAGAAATTTGTGGTAAGGTCTTATGGGACCAAACTGCTGAGGTCATCAGTCCCTAAGCTTATACACTGTTTAATCTAACTTAAACTAACTTACACTAAGGACGACACACACAAGGGAGGACTCGAACCTCCGGCGGGGGGAGCTTCGCGGAGACAAATGATTACAATTTCAGACAAACTAGACGATTCATTCAAGAGAAAGAGCTTCACGAATTGAGCAAACCAATAACGCGTTGATCCACCTCTGACCATTATGCAAGCAGTTATTCAGTTTCTCGTTGCCTAATAGAGTTACTGGATGTCCTAAACACGGGCCGGTGAAACATGTCACTTGACAGCTCGCGTGTGGTTGGCTACACTGTGATTGCAATAGCTGCCACCGCACATGCCCACAACTCCGAAGTACGTTTTGTAAATGTAAGCTAAATCAACGTTTATACGTAAGTGCACCAAAGTACGTTTTTCTAACAATGGAGAGAACGACGACGGAGACTATGCGTTCATAGTATATTAAACCGGGAAATAAAAACACCCGAAGTTAATGACAGTATCTATGAAAAGTCGTTCCAAATTGTTACAGTAATAGCTGCATGTAAAACGTCGTATAATAATGTAAATCTAAGCATACCAAATAACACGCTATCCACAGTCATAGAAAGAAATAAAGCAAAACATGCATGGCCTACCCGATTGCAGAGAGAAAAAGAATTAATTCTGTATACATTTACACTCACCAATTTACGATGCCAATGGCGCAGTTCCATCTAGTTCTTCACTGTCATCGGAATAAGCGCCAAAACTTTTGTCTTCGTCATCATCATCATCATTTAGAGTAATCATTAATTGTTCGTTTTCATTTATAATGACATCTATAGTCCGTGCTTCTCTTATCAGTTTAGCAACATGGTCTACTTTTTTCCTCCATGAGGTAGCGCCTACAGTAGCAAGACTTTCACGTAGCAGTCTTTTCACTTATGTTATAGTAAAAGTCTTGTTGTTACTTCTAATGTAGGCGTTGAATTCACTCCAAACCAATTCAATTGGATTAAAATGACAGTGTTAAGGCGCTAGCCTAATTACCAAGTGACCCTGTTCGCTTGCAATTTCATCTACAACGAATTTAGGCGTCACAGGCTTATTTTGTTTCACGAGCGAGTGTAACAGCAGCTTTGTCATGCTCATGTCCGCAGCAATGTCTCTCGCCTGCAACCACTGCACCATAGTTTCTTTACAGTCACTGGTGGTGGGAGTTTTATCTAAAATCACCGAATGGTACGGTGCATTGTCCATCACAAAAACGGTCGGAACACTGAACTGGAGCAACAAATTTTTAAACCACTGCAGAAACCGTGGGTGGTCCATATCCTGATGATAGTCACCGGTTGTTTCGATCGAAGACTAGAAGTCCTTCAGGTACAAAGCCGTTTGAAGATCCTGCATGGGTCACAATTAATGTGGAGCCTCTTGCTGTTGGCTGATGACCGCTGCTATTCGGAGTTATCATCTGTCCAGCATTTCTCAACTGATTCTCCAGCGTTGACCCAGGTTTCGTCTACCCATTTGACTTAGTGTATGTCCTTTCCTACAATTTTACGTAAGAAAATGGTACGAGCTGCAACGACATGAGATTTCTCTAGTAACAGTTCACGTACATCTAACTTTTTAAAACGGAAGCTCATACTTTTTAATATCATCTTAAGCGACGTTTTCCCCCTGAGAAAAGTTCATTTTCTTTTAAAACAATTAGCAACTTCGCTATTGTGGAGTATTCTTTCCTTTTATGGTATCCGTATATGTGCCGACGAATTGCATCGGATTGGAAAAAATCAATATCCGTAAAAGGACGAGGCTACTTTTTTTTCTTGCCCGGAGTACTTAAAAACACACTGTTTCTTCCATAGGGTCTTTCTTCCGCACTGTTTACTTCACTGTCTTGTAAATCTTGAAGTAGCACCCCTTTCCTTGTAACTGTTCTTTCACTGAGTCCTAGAGTTTTCGAGGTACGCTCTAAAACTTTATCGGCAGGAATCGACGCATGCCCATGAACAGAAACAAGTTCTTTTTCTTGCTCGTAAACCTCACGCGTCCTCCGTAGCAATTCCAAAGCCTGACTTTTTAATGGCACTCCACGGCGCGACGGATTGTCGCTTGGTGAACGACATCGTTTTAGTGGCATTGTTTAACAAACAAAAACTGTAGTAGAGGCGGTAACACGAGAAAACAGTGGGCGTTCGCGCACTAACATACAATGTTTACACGGAAGCCGGCAACGTGGTAGCGTCGACGCTGGAACGGCTTTTGTTCAGTGCTGTTATTGGTTCAGTAAACGCGGCGCCTCCGGTTCCTCACTTGTTTCTTAGTTATACTACCAACTCTACAGCGCTTGGGGAGTGACCTTGAAGTGACGTGTTTCAGCGGCCCGGGTATAATAAGAAATAGGGTGCTAAATTCTGTGCAATTAGCGCATTCGGTCGTCAAAATCCGGAGATATTGTAGTGAGACGGCCCTTTCGATAATGCTCCAAACGTTCCCAATTTGGGAGAGATCCGGGAACGTTGCTGGCCAAGGTAGGGTTTGCAAGCGCCAAGACATGCAGTAAAAATCTATCGCCGCATGCAGACGAGTATATCTGCTGAAATGCAAGCCGAGGATGACTTGCCATCAAAGTCAGTAAAACGGTCCATCGTGGACGTACCGTAGTGCCGTAAGAGTACCGCCGATGACAACCAGTGGGGTCTTACTATAAAAACAAATGGCAGCCCAGACCATCACTCCAGGTTGACGGGCCGTTTGGCGGGCGATAGTCAGGTTGTTATCCCACTGTTGTCTGGGGAATCTCTAGACTCGTCTCTGGCCTGGAATCTCTTTGACTGCAAGATAAATTGTCTTCAGTTGTGACTCCCTCTTCGAGCTGAGCCCCGAAGACCAACAAAGACGTATCTGGAGATGCCCCAGACACTGGTGGCATACCAACACGATTGTCACCCGCCATACGACCCCACAACCAGAAATGATGGTCGGGGACGACATTTCATTTCATAGCAGGACTGCTTTGGATGTCATCTGCAGCACCCTTACAGCACAACACTACGCCGACGATACTATACGCTCCGTTTTGTTGACCTTCATGGCAAGCCATCCTGGACTTACATTTCAGCAAGATAATGACCGCCCGCATACGACGACAGTTCATATTCTTTGCCTTCGTGCTTGCCAAACTCTACCTTGGTCACCAAGGTCACCGGATCTCTCTCCAACTGAGAAGATTCGGAACATTGTGGGCAGGGGCCTACAACCAGCTCGGGATTTTGACTATCTAACGTGCCAAATGGACACAATTTCTGTCAGCGCCAAGCCGAATAACTGCTTGCATAATGGCCAGAGGTGGGCCAACGCATTATTGACTTGCTCAATTTATGAAGCTCCTTCTCGGGAACAAATCATACAATTTTTCTGAAATTGTAACCATTTGTTTGCCTGTACACGTACAGCTACATATACGGATTTCCTCCCCATTCAGATAATTCCTTCGTAGTGCTTTTTCCTTTTTTGGCCACTTTACGGACTGTGACAGAGGGTACGTATGGTACTACTATATTTTTCCCATTCTCAGTTCCACTCTCGAATGGCGGGTGGAAAGAATGATTGTCGGCAAACCTCCGTATTCTATGTAATTGCTCTGGTTCTCTCCGTGTGGTCGCTTGTGAAATGCTATGGGAGGGAGTAATGTGTGCCCCGACTCCTGCGACGTATTATCTCGGATTTCAATAGTAAACTTCCCCCTGATGCACAGCCTTTCCCCTAGCGTCTGCCACTGGAGTGTGTCGAGCACTTCCGTTACTGTCTCGCGCCAAATAAATGATATTGTAACGATACGCGTCACTCTTCGTCGGGTCAGCTCTGTCTCTTCTCTTAATCCAACCTGGTAAGGGTCCCACATTGATGACCAGCATTCAAGAATAGATCGAACAAGAAGTTTGTAAGAAACTTCTTTGGCGGGTACATTATATTTTGTTAAGATAGTTTGAAAGAACCTCAGCTTGGTGTCTCCACTTCTACTATGTAGAACTTTTAACATTTTTGTGTTGCTGTCATGTCTTTTGCATTGTCATTTTGCTTAAGAACCCTCATGATTTTTAAGAAGTGGTCTGAATTTGGTCAGTGCACCAAAACCTGTCAGTGGGTCTTGGCCTTTTGTTTCATTTACTTTGTTACGTCAGTCACTCAGTTCCAACTGGCGCTACGCAAAATTAATTAGCTGGCAATGGTCTAATTTTTTATATCACTGAAATGTATAATGAAACGAAAGTGCAACTGACGCATTTGAGTCCTAGGACAGTACAGTTCTCTTTCCAACAGCAACCACAGCACTTAAACGAAGGCTCCTTGAGTTGGGAAGAGAGTATATACTCTGTGCTCTGTGCGTCACACCAACATCTCTGCAGCGATAACGTGAGAAATCGCTCCCTGGGTTTATGGAGGCCACGCATTTTGCTGCCGTAAATGCAATGTGTCATATATCTCTAAAAGAAGAATGGGAAGAAAAGGAGATAACGGTTCCTCAACAACAGAAACGGAGCGGTAACCAGTTCTGGCAAAAGCCTCTGAAAAGCTTCGATATCACCTTTACAACGTCGAGCCAAAATAATACACTCCTGGAAATGGAAAAAAGAACACATTGACACCGGTGTGTCAGACCCACCATACTTGCTCCGGACACTGCGAGAGGGCTGTACAAGCAATGATCACACGCACGGCACAGCGGACACACCAGGAACCGCGGTGTTGGCCGTCGAATGGCGCTAGCTGCGCAGCATTTGTGCACCGCCGCCGTCAGTGTCAGCCAGTTTGCCGTGGCATACGGAGCTCCATCGCAGTCTTTAACACTGGTAGCATGCCGCGACAGCGTGGACGTGAACCGTATGTGCAGTTGACGGACTTTGAGCGAGGGCGTATAGTGGGCATGCGGGAGGCCGGGTGGACGTACCGCCGAATTGCTCAACACGTGGGGCGTGAGGTCTCCACAGTACATCGATGTTGTCGCCAGTGGTCGGCGGAAGGTGCACGTGCCCGTCGACCTGGGACCGGACCGCAGCGACGCACGGATGCACGCCAAGACCGTAGGATCCTACGCAGTGCCGTAGGGGACCGCACCGCCACTTCCCAGCAAATTAGGGACACTGTTGCTCCTGGGGTATCGGCGAGGACCATTCGCAACCGTCTCCATGAAGCTGGGCTACGGTCCCGCACACCGTTAGCCGTCTTCCGCTCACGCCCCAACATCGTGCAGCCCGCCTCCAGTGGTGTCGCGACAGGCGTGAATGGAGGGACGAATGGAGACGTGTCGTCTTCAGCGATGAGAGTCGCTTCTGCCTTGGTGCCAATGATGGTCGTATGCGTGTTTGGCGCCGTGCAGGTGAGCGCCACAATCAGGACTGCATACGACCGAGGCACACAGGGCCAACACCCGGCATCATGGTGTGGGGAGCGATCTCCTACACTGGCCGTACACCACTGGTGATCGTCGAGGGGACACTGAATAGTGCACGGTACATCCAAACCGTCATCGAACCCATCGTTCTACCATTCCTAGACCGGCAAGGGAACTTGCTGTTCCAACAGGACACTGCACGTCCGCATGTATCCCGTGCCACCCAACGTGCTCTAGAAGGTGTAAGTCAACTACCCTGCCCAGCAAGATCTCCGGATCTGTCCCCCATTGAGCATGTTTGGGACTGGATGAAGCGTCGTCTCACGCGGTCTGCACGTCCAGCACGAACGCTGGTCCAACTGAGGCGCCAGGTGGAAATGGCATGGCAAGCCGTTCCACAGGACTACATCCAGCATCTCTACGATCGTCTCCATCGGAGAATAGCAGCCTGCATTGCTGCGAAAGGTGGATATACACTGTACTAGTGCCGACATTGTGCATGCTCTGTTGCCTGTGTCTATGTGCCTGTGGTTCTGTCAGTGTGATCATGTGATGTATCTGACCCCAGGAATGTGTCAATAAAGTTTCCCCTTCCTGGGACAATGAATTCACGGTGTTCTTATTTCTATTTCCAGGAGTGTATGTCTTAATTGTTAAGGCAGTTCAATTAAGCAAATGCGAATAAGTTCAGAGGGGCTGTACGGGTTTGACAAATAATAATTCTTGTATATCTGTCCGACATGCTTCATCATTATAATTCTGTGTTTTACTCGACCTTGAGCAGCCTGAGACCAGTATGTAGAAAGGAAGGAATGATAAAAATTTCCTTCACTGTGACAGTCGCGAATAATCGATCGCATTCTTATAGCTGGTTCATTTTGCAAATAGCCACACATAAATTCTAATCTATACTCTAATGACCAATAAGGAGGAAAACAATGAGAAAATTGATGAAGCCAAGCATGTGGATGTCATTACTAGAATTCTTGAATGTTTTAAATTTACGCGTTGTGAGGGAGAGCTTATACTCAGTTTCATCGTGTCGCCGAGTCGCAAATCGGTCATTATTACGTCGTGTCGGCGGTTCCATTTCAAGACTCGGTGCAATCTGCCGAGCCCTTTCAAAATCTCCGAAATACCATGTATTATTACCGTGTGACTTTTCCGTATTTCTAAATCCCTCTTTCCGTGTCGGAGCGCGAGTATCCTCTGAAATATGTAGGTCTTGTATCACCAGTGCCAATTGATCTTGTACTTCACGCATATCTCTTTTGTGTTGCGTACTAATTTGTTTCTGACTCTGTTTAA
This sequence comes from Schistocerca piceifrons, assembly GCF_021461385.2. NCBI lineage: Eukaryota > Metazoa > Arthropoda > Insecta > Orthoptera > Acrididae > Schistocerca > Schistocerca piceifrons. The sequence continues at coordinate 132,854,063 of NC_060139.1, forward strand.
ATTTCCCAATTTCCTCGTACTCCTCTGTGTCAGTAAATGCTACCGGTCTTGTATAATTCAAATCATCATCTATCTTCGTAGATAAATTTGTTAACTGATCGAAAAGTTCGGCTACTTTTTCCGATAATGTGTGTTTTCCTGAACCAAGTTTTAGTGTGTCCATTTGTGTCGTAATCGTATCTACTATGTTCTTTAAGTTTTCCTGAATTTTTACAAGTTCCGCGACCGTATCGATAGATGCAACAGAGTTAATTTTAGCTTGCAAGGTGTCGTGATTTTCGTGTACACTGGTCTGCAGTTCTTTTATGGCTGCTTCATGATTCCATAATGTGTTTTCATGTTGCGAAAAAATAGGCTGAAAATGTTCTCAAATTTGCGTTATTACATTTTCTGAAATGTTTTGATATTTCGATTCGATTTTGTGTGTCTCAGAGGTTGATAATTACGTGTTTGTTCAAGTGTTTGTTCAATTGCGTCTAACTTTTGAAGTTGCCGGCCGCTGTGGAAGAGCGGTTCTAGGCACTTCAGTCTGGAACCGCACAGCTGCCTCGGTCGCAGGTCCGGATCCTGCCTCGGGCATGGATGTGTGTGATGTCCTTGGGTTAGTTAGGTTTAAATACTTCAGTCTAGAGGATTGATGACCTCCGATGTTAAGTCCCATAGTGCTTAGAGCCACAAAGAACCATTTGAAGTTGTTGCTGTGTTTGTTTTTGATTTTGTTCCATTTGTAGCTGTGTTTGTTTCTCTGTTTGATCAGATTTTTGAATTAATTGCTCTAACAATGCATTAGTGACTGAAACATGTTCCTTCGTGTTTTTCGTCAGCGAATTTGCACCGGCAATATTCGTATTTTGAAAAGCAAAGAGTGTGTCTTGACTTAACTGAGAAAAGTGTATTGATGCAAAACCTGAATCTACGGTATTTGCAAGATTTTGTTCTGTTATTTCACATTCCTGAGGCCAGCTGTTACCGACCGATCGATCGACAATAGTTCCCTTTTCACTGATTGTTTCAATTTCTACCCCGTTATGTACTGTCTAGTCATGTTGCTATCCACTATTACCAAACAGATTCAAATGTGTGTGAAATCTTATGGGACTTAACCCCTAAGGTCATCAGTCCCTAAGCTTACACACCACTTAACCTAAATTATCCTAACGACAAACACATACACCCATGCCCGAGGGAGGACTCGAACCTCCGCCGGGACCAGCCGCACAATCCATGACTGCAGCGCCCAGACCGCTGGGCTAATCCCGCGCGGCCACTATTACAAAACTATTGTCTTGAACATTTGTCAGTTCGTCACTAGGTCGCGCTAACAAGCTACGCTCGTCGTCACTGTCACTTTCAGTTTGCTTTGCAACCTAGTTTTACGCTTTTCACTCGCCATGATTATCACACTATTTTGTACAATAACACACAAAAAAGTCTGAAAAGCAAAAATAGGAATAAACGCTAAAACAGCACTGAAAATAATCAATATCTAATTAGTTGCAGCGAGATACTTAGTGCAAATCCACATGCATGTCACAACTACTTTGTTCATGACAATACAGTACAACAATAAGAAATTACAACTACAAAGGAAATTCCATACACACAATTACGCGCTAGCAGAAAACAATAACTAATTTCTAACCATGCACTAATTATTCAAACTACAAGAAAATCAGAAGATTCCAGTGAAGTATCCATGGCTAAGGGTCATCAGGTCAAACTACTGAGTGGGTGAAACTACTGGTCTCTTTACTAGGTAAAACTACTGAGTCTTTACTTATTTTTATCATTTAAAACACTGACCTACAGAAGTTTCCCTGACAAAGACAACTCAAACTTAACCGATTCATTTATTACCCACAATATACAAGCCCAACGCAATCTGACTGCTATACACTGAAAATATGGCTTTAAATAATTAACGTAAAAGAATGGCACTGAATTGCAAGAAATCCTAACAATAACCCATACTTTTTCGTAAGCCATTTACCTCACAGAAAATCTTCGTAACACGAACTACAGCAATTACAGCAAGCAGCAACGACAGCCACCTAACTAGAAGATTCTAACTACTATGGACTCCAACTGCTAGGAGGCATATGGCTAGCAAAAGAAAAGTTTTGGTGAAGAGCAAACAATGTATTTAGAAGATTTTACCTTATTCATGTGACATCTCGTTCCAAAAATTATATGGTTGTCAATAATTTCACTACCCAAACATTACCAACTACATCCATATTCATCTACATCTACATCTACATGATTACTCTGCAATTCACATTTAAGTGCTTGGCAGAGGGTTCCTCGAACCACAATCATACTATCTCTCTACCATTCCACTCCCGAACAGCGCGCGGGAAAAACGAACACCTAAACCTTTCTGTTCGAGCTCTGATTTCTCTTATTTTATTTTGATGATCATTCCTACCTATGTAAGTTGGGCTCAACAACATATTTTCGCATTCGGAAGAGAAACTTGGTGACTGAAATTCCGTAAATAGATCTCGCCGCGACGTAAAACGTCTTTGCTTTAATGACTTCCATCCCAACTCGCGTATCATATCTGCCACACTCTCTCCCCAATTACGTGATAATACAAAACGAGCTGCCCTTTTTTGCACCCTTTCGATGTTCTCTGTCAGTCCCACCTGGTAAGGATCCCACACCGCGCAGCAATATTCTAACAGAGGACGAACGAATGTAGTGTAAGCTGTCTCTTTAGTGGACTAGCTGCATCTTCTAAGTGCCCTGCCAATGAAACGCAACCTTTGGCTCGCCTTCCCCACAATATTATCTATGTGGTCTTTCCAACTGAAGTTGTTCGTAATTTTTAACACCCAGGTACTTAGTTGAATTGACAGCCTTGAAAATTGTACTATTTATCGAGTAATCGAATTCCAACGGATTTCTTTTGGAACTCACGTGGATCACCTCACACTTTTCGTTATTTAGCGTCAACTACCACCTGCCACGCCATACAGCAATCTTTTCTAAATCGCTTTGCAACTGATACTGGTCTTCGGATGACCTTACTAGGCGGTAAATTACAGCATCATCTGCGAACAACCTAAGAGAACTGCTCAGATTATCATCCAAGTCATTTATGTAGATCAGGAACAGCAGAGGTCCCAGGACGCTTCCCTGGGGAGCACCTGATATCACTTCAGTTTTACTCGATGATTTGCTGTCTATTACTACGAACTGCGACCTTCCTGACAGGAAATTATGAATCCAGTCGCACAACTGAGACGATACCCCATAGGCCCGCAGCTTGATTAGAAGTCGCTTGTGAGGAACGGTGTCAAAAGCTTTCCGGAAATCTAGAAATACGGAATCAACTTGAGATCCCCTGTCGATAGCGGCCATTACTTCGTGCGAATGAAGAGCTCGCTGCGTTGCACAAGAACGATGTTTTCTGAAACCATGCTGATCACGTATCAATAGATCGTTCCCTTCGAGGTAATTCATAATGTTTGAATACAGTATATGCTCCAAAACCCTACTGCAAACCAACGTCAATGATATAGGTCTGTAGTTCGATGGATTACTCCTACTACCCTTCTTAAACACTGGTGCGACCTGCGCAAATTTCCAATCTGTAGGTACAGATCTACCGGTGAGCGAGCGGTTGTATATGATTGCTAACAAGGGAACCTCCCCATCACACCCCCCTCAGATTTAGTTATAAGTTGGCACAGTGGATAGGCCTTGAAAAACTGAACACAGATCAATCGAGAAAACAAGAAGAAGTTGTGTGGAACTATGAAAAAAAAATAAGCAAAATATACAAACTGAGTAGTCCATGCGCAACATGGGAAACATTAAGGAGAATGTGAGCGCAGGAGCGTCGTGGTCCCGTGGTTGGCGTGCTCAGCTGCGGAACGAGAGGTCTTTCGTTCAAGTCTTCCCTCGAGTGAGAATTTTACTTTCTTTATTTTCGCACAGCTATGATCTGTCCGTTCGTTCATTGACGTCTCTGTTCACTGTAAGAAGTTAAGTGTCTGTGTTTTGCGACCGCACCGGAAATCCGTGCAATTAGTAGACGAAAGGACGTGCCTCTCCAATGGGAACCGAAAACATTTGATCGCAAGGTCATAGGTCAACCGATTCCTCCACAGGAAAACACGTCTGATATATTCTACACGACACTGGTGACGGCATGTGCGTCACATGACAGGAACATGTTGTCGACCCACCTAACTTGTACAGTTGGCGATTGGGTAAAAAGATTCTTCTACCTTGCCCGATTTAGCGTCCCCATATTACGGCGCAGTTACCTCGCATCGGGCCGGCTGGTGTGGCCGAGCGGTTCTAGGCGCTTCAGTCTGGAACCGCGCGACCGCTACGGTCGCAGGTTCGAATCCTGCCTCGGGCATGGATGTGTGTGATGTCCTTAGGTTAGTTAGGTTTAAGTAGTTCTAAGTTCTAGGGGACTGATGACCTCAGATGTTAAGTCCCATAGTGCTCAGAGCCATTTGAATCATTTTTTTGAACCTCGCATCGGACCGACGGATAATAATTGTCTGAAAATAAAAAATTAAAACTTTTCACTCGAGGAAAGACCTGAACCAAGGACCTTTTAGTTCGCAGCTGCTCACGCTAACCACGGGACCACGGCATTCCTGAGCTCGCACTTTCCTTAATGTTGCCTATCTTACTCATGAACTACTCAGTTTGTATATTTTGCTTTTTTTTCATAGTTGCACATAACTTCCTCCTGTTTTCTCGATTGATCTGTGTTCCGTTTTCAAGGCCTATCCACTGTGCCAACTTATAACTAAATCTGAGGGGGGTGCGACGGGGAGGTTCCCTTGTAAGTAGGGAGCTATTGTATCAGCGTAATCTGAAAGGAACCTAATCGGTATACAATCTGGACCTGAAGACTTGCCCGTATCAAGCGATTTGAGTTGCTTCGCAACCCCTAAGGTATCTACTTCCAAGAAACTCATGCTAGCAGCTGTTCGTGTTTCAAATTCTGGAATATTCCATTCGTCTTCCCTGGTGAAGGAATTTCGGAAAGCTGCGTTCAATAACTCCGCTTTAGCGGCACAGTCGTCGGTAACAGTACCATCGGCAGTGCGCAGCGAAGGTATTGACTGCGTCTTGCCGCCTGTGTACTTTACATACGACCAGAATTTCTTCGGATTTTCTACCAAATGTCGAGACAATGTTTCGTTGTGGAACCTGTTAAAGGCATCTCGCATTGAAGTCCGTGCCAAATTTCGCGCGTCTGTAAATTTTAGCCGATCTGCGGGATTTCGCGTTCTTCTGACCTTCGCATGTATGTGCTACCAACACTGAGTCTCCACTAAGAAAATCATGTCCAAGCCCTTCTCTATCCGCTTGCTAACTATTAGTCCGTCCAACCACAGAACCTCTTGCCGAGGGCGCAGAGTGCTGTCGGCGATATTAATACAGCCTAGAGCGCAGCCAACACACAAACATACAAACGAGCTACTTACACGCTGTCTTCCCACACTTAAAGAAACACACAGTTGACGGGAACGTCCCTTCCAAAAGTATTCAAGAGCAATGTTTCCCTCGGAATTTGGAAACTCCGTGTCCTGTCGAGTACCAGATCTCGTCCGGTCGCTTCGATTGTCTCCTCCGTTGCGCATTATCGTCCTGACCTAACAGCGAATCCAACAAAAGTTGATTTCGCAAATGATAAGGCTCGACAAAGTTCACCGACCGCCTGGTTATGTGGTGAGATACCTTCCCCTGACTTCGGGCCCGTCTCGTGCAGACATATTTCAAACTTTTGTGGAAATATATTTTGGCAAGAGCGACATAATTTTTTAAAAAGTAGTTAAAGACGTAGTTGCTGATATCAGATATAAGAGACAATGGTATCGTCAGGAGTGTCCCAGGAAAGTGTAATAGGAGCGGTATAATCTTCTATACACGGGAATGATCTGAGGGATAGGGTGAGCAGCAACCTGCGACTGTTTGCTGATGATGCTGTGGTGCACGGGAAGACGTTGTCGTTGAGTGACAAAATGACTTATAGTCTGGGAGACGAGTCTTTGGTATTGACAGCTCGGTAGCGTCTTTCCGTTGCCTAGCGACCGCAGGCAGGCAGCCAATGACGGCCTGACTTTGAGCGGGTAGCAAGGGCCACGTTGCCGCTCTGAAACCCGGTCGCGCGCGCTTATGAAACTTACCAGCGTCTCGCGTGCAGGCGGTGCGGTCGTTCGTCGTTTGTCTGAAGTTGAATTCGCAGTTTATTTCGTTTTTGTTGTTTTTAGTGTTTCTTTGTTTATGTTTCGTTGTAAACAATGTCTAGTGCGGCGGGTAGTACCAGCCCAACACAAGAAGTGAAACGGAGGAAGAAAAGTGTGCTACACACCCAGGCCCGTGAATTCGTGTGCTCTGTGAGGGACTACTTTGAGAAAGAAAAGGACAAAGGTGGGCCCTTAATTCCTGTTGTTCAGGTTGTGAAGAGAACTGCAGCAGCATTGAAAATAAGTAAGAACACTGTTGTAAAGATAGGGAAAGAACAGTATAGTGTAGATTGTGACGAGAGTGGCACAACAAAGCTGCACACACCAGGAAAGAAGCGACCGAGAAATAAGCAGGTGACAGCGTTGGACGATTTTCAGAAAGACGCTATTCGTCGTCATATATACAGCTATTATAAGAGAAGGGAACACCCCACTCTATCTAAATTACAGGTGTCGCTTCGGAAAGACGATCTTTTCAAAGGGAGCAAATTTTCATTGCGTACAGTGTTGAAAGACATAGGCTTCAGCTATTCACTGTTTAACGGACGCAAAATATTAATGTAAAGGACAGATGTAGTTGCATGGCGGTGCAGATTTCTGCGCAGGATCATGGGTGTGGAATTCGAAAGTATAGTGTGCTTAGATGAAACTTGGGTCAATGCCAGCCATTCTTTACGTAGAGGCTGGAATGATGGAACGCCCGAGGGGACAATGGCAGTGCCTGTTGGCAAAGGAGGGCGTATTATTGTCTTACATGCAGGAACATCGAAAGGTTTTGTGCCAAACTGCTTGAAAATGTTTCGGTCAAAAAAGACGGGAGATTACCATGAAGAAATGAACAGTGTAGTATTTCAAGAATGGTTCGAGACATCGCTTATGACGAATCTGACAAGTCCATCAGTGATTGTTATGGACAATGCGCCTTATCATTCCGTTGTGCCCGCATCTCGTGGTCGTGCGGTAGCGTTCTCGCTTCCCACGCCCGGGTTCCCGGGTTCGATTCCCGGCGGGGTCAGGGATTTTCTCTGCCTCGTGATGGGTGGGTGTTGTGTGCTGTCCTTAGGTTAGTTAGGTTTAAGTAGTTCTAAGTTCTAGGGGACTGATGACCATAGATGTTAAGTCCCATAGTGCTCAGAGCCATTTGAACCATTTTGAACCATTCCGTTGTTCACGATAAGGCACCAACCTTGGCAACAAAAAAAGATGATATCATTCAGTGGTTGAAACGGCGAAAAGTAGATTTCAGAGAAGATTTAAGGAAGGCGGAACTGCTCGAAATTGTGGCACAAAAGAAACCCCAATTTCCAACATATGTAATTGACGAGATTGCTAAAAAGCACGGGCATGAAATCGTTCGGCTTCCTCCATACCACTGTCACTTCAATGCAATTGAAGGAGTGTGGGCGCAGATAAAAAATTACATTGCTGCAAACAATAAAAAATTCACGATCTCTGAAGTGGAAACTCTCCTTCCAGCAGCTATCAATAAAGTGACAAGCGAGACGTGGGCTAAAATTGTAAGCAGCACTGCAAGTGCCATCAGAGAGGCGGCCAAAACCGAAGGGGTTGTGGAAGAATGCATCGAAAATTTAATTATACATCTGGCAGAGAGCAGTGATGGTTCGAGTAGTGCTGAGGAAGACAATGTCAAATCAGATTCTGACAGTGATGTGAGTGGTGTTTTTCCATTACAGTAACTACAACGTATTCAGGAATGTAAGGAGGGAGTTTGCTATCGATCTACAACCAGATCATCATATTGTGAGTACTTTCTTCAGATTATAACTCTTAATACACTGACCAATTATTCTGTAGCTTGTAGTAGAACAAATTAATAATGCTAATACTTAACAATGGAAACCAAAACTGCTAATGTTCAACAACTTGCGAAAATAGTTTCATTTCAGTTGTGAAGTTTAACAAATAACTTTATTATGTTTCAGCATCTTAGATACTTGTACTAAATAGCTCTTATCAGTTTTCGAGTTAATATACACTCCTGGAAATTGAAATAAGAACACCGTGAATTCATTGTCCCAGGAAGGGGAAACTTTATTGACACATTCCTGGGGTCAGATACATCACATGATCACACTGACAGAACCACAGGCACATAGACACAGGCAACAGAGCATGCACAATGTCGGCACTAGTACAGTGTATATCCACCTTTCGCAGCAATGCAGGCTGCTATTCTCCCATGGAGACGATCGTAGAGATGCTGGATGTAGTCCTGTGGAACGGCTTGCCATGCCATTTCCACCTGGCGCCTCAGTTGGACCAGCGTTCGTGCTGGACGTGCAGACCGCGTGAGACGACGCTTCATCCAGTCCCAAACATGCTCAATGGGGGACAGATACGGAGATCTTGCTGGCCAGGGTCGTTGACTTACACCTTCTAGAGCACGTTGGGTGGCACGGGATACATGCGGACGTGCATTGTCCTGTTGGAACAGCAAGTTCCCTTGCCGGTCTAGGAATGGTAGAACGATGGGTTCGGTGACGGTTTGGATATACCGTGCACTATTCAGTGTCCCCTCGACGATCACTAGTGGTGTACGGCCAGTGTAGCAGATCGCTCCCCACACCATGATGCCGGGTGTTGGCCCTGTGTGCCTCGGTCGTATGCAGTCCTGACTGTGGCGCTCACCTGCACGGCGCCAAACACGCATACGACCATCATTGGCACCAAGGCAGAAGCGACTCTCATCGCTGAAGACGACACGTCTCCATTCGTCCCTCCATTCACGCCTGTCGCGACACCACTGGAGGCGGGCTGCACGATGTTGGGGCGTGAGCGGAAGACGGCCTAACGGTGTGCGGGACCGTAGCCCAGCTTCATGGAGACGGTTGCGAATGGTCCTCGCCGATACCCCAGGAGCAACAGTGTCCCTAATTTGCTGGGAAGTGGCGGTGCGGTCCCCTACGGCACTGCGTAGGATCCTACGGTCTTGGCGTGCATCCGTGCGTCGCTGCGGTCCGGTCCCAGGTCGACGGGCACGTGCACCTTCCGCCGACCACTGGCGACAACATCGATGTACTGTGGAGACCTCACGCCCCACGTGTTGAGCAATTCGGCGGTACGTCCACCCGGCCTCCCGCATGCCCACTATACGCCCTCGCTCAAAGTCCGTCAACTGCACATACGGTTCACGTCCACGCTGTCGCGGCATGCTACCAGTGTTAAAGACTGCGATGGAGCTCCGAATGCCACGGCAAACTGGCTGACACTGACGGCGGCGGTGCACAAATGCTGCGCAGCTAGCGCCATTCGACGGCCAACACCGCGGTTCCTGGTGTGTCCGCTGTGCCGTGCGTGTGATCATTGCTTGTACAGCCCTCTCGCAGTGTCCGGAGCAAGTATGGTGGGTCTGACACACCGGTGTCAATGTGTTCTTTTTTCCATTTCCAGGAGTGTATTTCAAGCATCAACTTTAAATATATTCACGCGTACCAATACGGCTTGTATTTTGTCTCGCTTTTATTTCTGCTGCTAGAGAATGCGTGTAGCGGACAGGGCGCCGCGTGCTGTGAGCCACGTTTGGCAACAGGGCCGACTGCCCGCCGGAACTGTCAGTACCGATCACTCGTCTCACGGACTATAGATGCTCTCCTAGATGGAGTGATAAATGGCAGATCTAAACATACAAAAATGTAAGTTAACGCAGATGAATGAGAAAAATAGTCCTATAATGTTCGAATACGGCATTGCTTAATACAGTCACGTCGATTACATATCTAGGCGTAACGTTGCAAAGCGATATAAAAAGGAACGAGCACGTAAATATTGTTGTAGTGAAGACGAATGGTCGACTTCGGTTTATTGGGAGAATTTTAGGAAAATGTGGCTCAACTGTAAAGGAGACCGCGTATAGGAAACTAGCGCGATACATTCTTGAGCACTGCTCCAATGTTACGGATCCCCGCCAGGTCGGATTGAAGGAAGGCATCGAAGCAATTGAGGGGCGAGCTGCTACATTTGTTACCGGTCGGTACGAGCAACACGCAAGTATTACGGAGATACTTCGGCAACTGAAATGACTATTCCTAGAGGGAATGCGACGTTATTTTCGAGGGACACTATTGAGAGAATTTAGAGAAGCGGCACTTCAAGCTGACTCTAGAGAGATTCTACTACAGCCAACGTGAATTTCGCTTAAGGATCACGAAGATAAGAGAAATTAGGGCTCGTTCGCAGTCATGTAGACAGTCGTTTTTCCCACGAACCGCTTGCGAGTGGAACAGAAATGGAAATGACTATTAGTGGTACAATATACGCTCCGACGCGCAACGTACGGTGGCTTGGGGAGTATGTACAGGGCGACAATTATTGGACTATATGAAATAGCATCTTCATAACGTCTAAACTGTTTGCGTTAGGACGTTCAAACTGCACGGTTCGCCGCGGGGCATGACGGGAATTATTATGGTTTGGTTTAGCGACGAAGCCCACTTTCATTTGGATGGGTTCCCGAATAAGTAAAATTTGCGCATTTGGGAGACTGAGAATCCTCATTTCGCGGTCGAGAAGTCTCTTCATCCTCAACGGGTGACTGTGTGGTGTGCCATGTCCAGGCTCGAAATAACTGATGCGATATTCCTTGATGGCGCGGTGACTACCTAATGGTACGTGAAGGTTTTGGAAGATAATTTCTTCCCCATTATCCAAAGTGACCCTGATTCCGACAAGACGTGGTTAATGCAAGACGGAGCTCGATCCCATCGAAGCAGGAGAGTGTTTGGTGTCCTGGAGGAGCACTTTGGGGACCGCATTCTGGCTCTGGGGTACCCAGAGGCCACTGACATGGGCCTCGATTGGCCGCCATGTTCTCCGGATATGAACACATGCAACTCCTTTTTGTGGGGCTATAGAAAAAATCGAGATATACAGCAATAATCTCAAAACCATTGCTGAGCTGAAAACAGTCATTCAGGACATCATCGATGTTCCTACACTTCAGTGGTTCATGCAGAATTTCGGTATTCGTCTGCACCACATGGTCGCCAGTGATGGCAGGCATATCGAACACGTGATAACCTAAATCCAAATATCTGTAGTGACGTTTATATGTTGAATAAAGTGAGTGCATCTCATAGTTTGTTTCATGTTGTTCAACAATTGTAACCCCATATGTAGATGTGGATATAGGTATCCATGCTACACGAATCCTGTTTAGTGGTTTCAGAAACAGACACTTCCTTTGGAAAGTGGTCAGTAACTCATGATCTGAGATATGATTCAAAAGCAACTGTTTAATGGAAATTGCATCAACAGTATACACTATCAAATGGCTCTGAGCACTATTCGACTTAACATCTTGTGCCATCAGTCCCCTAGAACTTAGAACTACTTAAATCTAACTAACCTAAGGACATCACACACATCAATGACAGAGGCAGGATTAGAACCTGCGACTGTGGCGGTCACGCTGTTCCAGGCTGCAGCGTCTAGAACCGCTCGGCCACACCGGCCGGCTTATACACTATCAAATAAAACCGTAATAATATGACAACAGTTGTCACATTGGTGCACGTAGTCCTCGATACAAAATGCTAAATAACCTTCCGCACCACTGGAGCATTTTCGCACTGGATGTCATAGGTAGCCCACCGCTGTGGCCAAGCGGTTCTAGGCGCTTCAGTCCGGAACCGCGCGACTGCTACGGTCGGAGGTTCGGATCCTGCCTCGGGCATGGATGTGTGTGATGTCCTTAGGTTAGTTAGGTTTAAGTAGTTCTAACAAGGGAACCTCCCCATCGCACCCCCCTCAGATTTAGTTATAAGTTGGCACAGTGGATAGGCCTTGATAAACTGAACACACATTGCCCGCATCTCGTGGTCGTGCGGTAGCGTTCTCGCTTCCCACGCCCGGGTTCCCGGGTTCGATTCCCGGCGGGGTCAGGGATTTTCTCTGCCTCGTGATGGCTGGGTGTTGTGTGCTGTCCTTAGGTTAGTTAGGTTTAAGTAGTTCTAAGTTCTAGGGGACTTATGACCACAGCAGTTGAGTCCCATAGTGCTCAGAGCCATTTGAGCCAAACTGAACACAGATCAATTGAGAAAACAGGAAGAAATTGTGTGGAACTGTGAAAAAATAAGCAAAATATACAAACTGAGTAGTCCATGGCCACATAGGCAACATAATGGACGATCTGAACACAGGAGAGGCGTGGTCTCGTGGTAGCGTGAGCTGCTGCGGAATGAGAGGTCCTCCGTTCAAGTCCTCCCTCGAGTAAAAATTTTACTTTCTTTATTTTTGCATAGTTATTATCTGTTAGTTCGTTCATTGACGTCTCCGTTCACTGTAATAAGTTTAGTGTCTGTGTTTTGCGACCGCATCGCAAAACCGTGCGATTAGTAGACGAAAGGACGTGCCTCTCCAATGGGAACCGAAAACATTTGATCGCAAGGTCATACGTCAACCGATTCCTCCACAGGAAAACACATCTGATATATTCTATACGACACTGGTGACGGCATGTGCGTCACATGACAGGAATATGTTGTCGACCCACCTAACTAGTACACTTGGCGAATGGGTAAAAAGATTCTTCTACCTCGCCCGATTTAGGTTTTCTTGTGGATGTGATAATCACTCCCAAAAAAGTGATGAAAACATAAGAGTTTGTCACATAAACTGAAAATAAAAAATTAAAGATTTCACTCGATGGAAGATTTGAATCAAGGACCTTTCGTTTCGCAGCTGCTCACGTTACCACGAGACCACGGCGCTCCTGCTATCTAAACATCCTTGATATTGCTTATCTTCCCATGAACTACTCAGTTTGTATATTTTGCTTATTTTTTCACAATTCCACACAACTTCTTCCTGTTTTCTCGATTGATCTGTGTTCAGTTTTTCAAGGCCTATTCACTGTGCCAACTTATAACTAAATCTGAGGGGGGTGCGATGGGGAGGTTCCCTTGTAAGTTCTAGGGGACTGATGACCTTCGATGTTATGTCCCATAGTGCTCAGAGCCATTTGAACCATTTTTTGAATGCCGGGAAAATAACACTTTCCTCCACAATAACTTAATATCTCTTCAAATAAAAGCAAATCTAACCATTTGAAATTAATTATAAAACAGTCTAGATTACAAGACACGTTTATTTAAAGGTGACCGGTTTCAAACATCTTCGTGGGGTCTGCGCCACAATCAAACCCTACCATCCGCTCTTAACGACTGAAATTGGAACTCATCTGACCAGGTCAGGGTTCTCCACACGTTCAAGTTCAACCGATATGGTCACGAGCTCAAGAGTGGCGCTGCAGGTGACGTACTGTTAACAAAGCCGTTGGTCGTCTGCTGCCATAGCCCATTAACGCCATATTTCACCGAACTGTCCCAGCAGATACGTTCGTCGTACTTCCCATATTGATTTCTACGGTATTTCAAGCAGCGTTGCTTGTCTATTAGCACTGACAACTCAAACGCCGCTGCTCTCGCTCGTCAAGGGAAGGCAAATGTTCAAATGTGTGTGAATTCCTAAGGGACCAAACTGCTTAGGCCATCGGTCCCTAGACTTACACACTACTTAAACTAACTTATGCTAAGTACAACACACACACCCATACCTGAGGGAGGACTCGGACCTCCGGCGGGAGGGGCCGCGTAATCCGTGACGTGGAGCCTCAAGGGTAGGCTCTTTCGTATTGTGTTGTCCGTGGTGAGAGATAATGTCTGAAATTTGGTATTCTCAGCACACTCTTGACACTGTCGACCAAGGAATTTTGAATTTCCTACCGATTTCCAAAATCGTGTGTTAATTCTCGTCGTGTGGCCATATTCACGTCGGACACCTTTTCAAAACAACCACCTGAGTACAAATGTCAACTCTGTCAATGCACTGCCTTTAGTACCTTGTGCACACGTCACTGCCACCATACGCGTATGTACATATCGCTTTCCCAAGTCACTGCCACCTCAGTGCATACGTCCTATCTTCAGAAGGAACCGACAGAGCTGACGCAGCAGCTAACTCGGTGGACACGCAACTGGTACGAAAGGGATTCAATACTCCACTCTGCTACCCAGATGTAGATTTTTCTTGGTTTCCAAAATCGATTCAGACGAATTCTCGTATGGATCCTTTGATAGTAGGTAGACCAGTTTCCTTTCATATTCGTGCCGAACACGCGCTGCTGCTCAGTATTTGATCACCTTATCGTCGAATAGGCTCAAATACTAGTCTTCCTTCCTTTCTGAACTGCTTGTGAGATCTCCACATTACTTCTGAGATATTGTACACACTTCCAGTTCTCAGTTAAATGATCGCCGTGGCAATCAATATAATCGCCATTGCCATCAATGAATCAAACATTTCCAGTACATATTGTGCAATATGTTCACGCACAGCACGTACTGCTTCTGCAGTTCAGCGTGTCAGGACTTTACACACAAAAAAAAAACCTTCCTCTCGAACTTTTTCTGAAGGGGCGACCACTAGACAGCAGCTGAATATCACAATACTGCTGTTGTTGTAGTGGGGGAAAATTGTGTGGATGTTTGTTTTCTTGTTATTAGAAACAAGAAGAGACAAGGCTGCAGTCTAACCAGAAAGGTCAACTGGATTCCGTGGCAGAGAAAAATGGCGGCATGGAAATTAATTTTCAGCAGAGTTTCAAAATTCACATTAGTGAATGTTTACAGTACCTCATGTCTAAACTGTTTCAAAAGGGAAAAAAACGCTAACTGCAAAAAGTCCCAGCACTTGTTACTATTGATGATATGCAGGTCAAGTCCATGACTGCAGTTTAAAATGTTTCATACATTAAGGAAAACATTGTAACCACTTGCTGTCTGCCTGATTTTCATGGTATACATTCTGAAGGAAATGACACATTGCTTGTAGCTCTGAAACCTGATGGAAGTCTGAAGCCTTTTGTACGTCCTGAATGAAATCCTTGAATGTTGAAACGTCTGTCTTTGAATGGCCTGCTAATCAGTAAAAAGTGTCAAAATAGAAAACTATTACTGTGTTTTCCTTCGTATATATAACAACCCAAAATTTTACACAAAAATTTAAAAATATAATTTCCGCTACAGAAATGCTGCGCATTTTGGAACCAAAATCTGAATTTCAAAAAAAAGGTTCAAATGGCTCTGAGCACTATGCGACTTAACTTCTGAGGTCATCAGTCGCCTAGAACTTAGAACTAATTAAACCTAACTAACCTAAGGACATCACACACATCCATGCCCGAGGCAGGATTCGAACCTGCGACCGTAGCGTTCACGCGGTTCCAGACTGAAGCGCCTTTAACCGCACGGCCACACCGGCCGGCAATCTGAATTTCAAAAGGACTACTTAACTAAGAACCCCATCAACATAATGTTTCAACACATACTACTAGAATGAAACAACAAATACCACCAGTTGGGCTTTCTTTATCGTGTGTCCTGTCACGATAGTTTGCTAGAAAGACTGAGGTTGAAAGCTGTAGTAATTATTTACAATTCATTTAATAAAAACATGATATTGTTATCTGACTCGTCAGAAATCGTTAACAGGCCCTGTCCTGAGGTGTTGCGCATGAACACCTTTCACTTTAAAATACAAAGTATTATAGGAAATTTTTACAGATGACGTTCCTTTTCAGGGTAACTGTAAACAACATTATAGAAGTATTGCAATGGTAACTATTGCGGAGAGCTTTTCTCTTAATTTCATAGAGGCTCTCAGCGAACTTAGTTTGCACATACACTGTGTAAGTAGGCTGTTTAGGTTTTTTTATTGGTAACGCCACCTCTGTATGAAAATCATTGGCTGTGCTGTGAGCAGTCTGTGGCTGCTTTGCATTGTTGTAATACTCGCCATTGTAGTGTTAGGCAGCTGGCTGTGAACAGCGCGTAGCGTTGCGCAGTTGGAGGTGAGCCGCCAGCAGTGGTGGATGTGGGGAGAGAGATGGCGGAGTTTTGTAATTTGTCATGAACTGCTACATATATTATGACTATTAAGGTAAATACATTGTTTGTTCTCTATTAATATCTTTCATTTGCTAACTATCCCTATCAGTAGTTAGTGCCTTCCCTAGTTTGAATCTTTTATTTAGCTGGCAGTAGTGGCGCTCGCTGTGTTGCAGTAGTTCGAGTAATGAAGATTTTTGTGAGGTAAGTGATTTCTGGAAGGTATAGTTTAATGTTAGTCAGGGCCATTCTTTTGTAGGGATTTTTGAAAGTCAGATTGCGTTGCGCTAAAAATATTGTATGTCAGTTTAAGCACAGTCCTGTATAATTGTTCAAAGGGGACGTTTCAATTGAAGAACAAAAAAAAAAAAAAAAAAAAATACTGCCGGCCGTGGTGGCCGAGCGGTTCTAGGCGCTATAGTCTGGAACCACGCGACCATTACGGTCGCAGGTTCGAATCCTGCCTCGGGCATGGATGTGTGTGATGTCTTTAGTTAGGTTTAAGTACTTCTAAGTTCTAGGGGACTGATGACCTCAGAAGCTAAGTCCCATAGAGCTCAGAGCCATTTGAAACATTTGAACCAAAAAAAAAAAAACTGGTACACCTGCCTAATATCGTGCAGAGCCCCACGAGTACGCAGAAATGCCACAGCACGACGTGGTATGGACTCGACTAATGTATGAAGTAGTGCTGGAGGGAACTGATACCATGAATTTTCAAAATGGAATGTCCCATGCGTCTAGCTCCAACCACCATTTTGCGTTCAAAGTGTGTTGATTCCCGTCGTGCGGCCACATCACGTCGGAAACTTATTCGAACGAATCAGCGACAGTCCTGCAAATGCTTTGCCCTTTTATACATTTGGGCGCGATACTACCGCCATCGGTACAGAGGGGTCCAGAAAAATGTATCCACTGTTTAAAAGTCCATAACTTGCAAACTAATTGACGGAGTTGTCTCATTTTTGGTGAAAGTGTAACTTAAACTCCAACTTAAAGATATCACTGTAGGTGTTCGAAATGGTCACCATTAACATCCACACACAAACGATGCCGTCGAACTGCAGCACGAACTACTGACTGCAACGTGTTCAGTTGAATATTTGCACATGAATGTACGATGGATTCTCGAAGTTCATCCAATGTGCGTGGCTTTTGTCGATAAACGACGTCCTTTAGTGTTCTTCACAGGTAAAAGCCCAGAGGAGTTACATCTGGGGAACGTGGTGGATACTCCACAGCACCTCTACGGCCTATCCATCTTCCTGGTAGATTTTAGTCGAGATACGCCCTAACACGATTTTGGTTGTGAACTAGGGCACCATCTTGTTGAAAGTAAACTCTTCCGTCACCATACAAGTCTCGGATGGCAGGTAAAATGGATGTCTGAAGCTTCTCAAGGTACACCTCACCGGTAACTGTACCGTCGAAGAAGAATGGCCCAATCAAGCCCCGGTAAGGCAATCCACATCACACATTTACTCCTGGCAAATTCACAGCTTTGTCTACATGGACATTCGGATTTTCGGCGGCCCAGTAGATGCAATTGTGGCGATTTACTGTACCATTGAGTTTGAACTGTGCCCAATCAGACCACACAATCATCTGTACAAACTCTTCATCGTTGCGAACCATGTTAGTAAACCACTCGCAGTACTCCATTCTACGATCTGGGGCGTCCTCGTTCATTGCGTGTAGCAATCGTGGGATGTAGCACTTCCACTTTGCTGTCTTCAAAATTCGCCGAACACTTCGAGTGACTCACTCCAGTTTCACGGGCACACTGTCTCACGGACTTCTGTGGTGAGCGAGTGAATTGTTGTAACACACGACGGGAATTAGCTGGACTTGTTACTGTTACAGGTCGTCCAGATCGTTGTTTGTGTACATCTATAACACAGCCTTCGGCTTCAAATTTGTCTCGAATGCGACGAATCGTTAAACGTGTCGGTGGCTCTGTTTGATACTCATTTCGCCATTGCCGTTGAACCTCATTAATGTTTTCGTACTTAAGATACCACTTCAAAACTGACTTCAAATGGCTCTGAGCACTATGGGACTTAACAGCTATGGTCATCAGTCCCCTAGAACTTAGAACTACTTAAACCTAACTAACCTAAGGACAGCACACAACACCCAGCCATCACGAGGCAGAGAAAATCCCTGACCCCGCCGGGAATCGAACCCGGGCGTGGGAAGCGAGAACGCTACCGCACGACCACGAGATGCGGGCAAACTGACTTCCTGTCATCGAATGTAAGCCTTGCGCCAGCCATGTTTACTCGAGTAACTAGGTGCAACTAAGAAGAAAACACTGACTACCTGGTGACTGTCATCTGACAAAACAAAGCAACGCAACACAACGCTTCTGTGGCGATTGCTGGAACTACAAACTACTACACTACCAAAGATAAGACAACTCCGTCAATTAGTTTGCCAGTTATGGACTTTTAAACAGTGGATACATTTTTTTGGACCCCTCTGTACATGCGCAGATCGCTATCCGATGACTTCTGTCACCTCCGTGTATTTTTCATGCTGTGCGTAACAGACTGACAGACGTACTCACATAAAGCAATTCGAAACGCTGCTTCCTGTAATATGTACGGCGAGAGAAGATCCCTGGCACTTGAAGTGAGTTTGGTGCGGCTGTTTCGTGTGACTCCCTCGACCACGAACGTAAAACGATTTTGTGTACGTTTCTATGGCAACGTCTCAGTCTTGCCAGTGTCAGGTTAATTTGGCTTTTAGTCAATGTTGCGACCGTAGTGTCCACTTCGCGTTTTAAAGCTATCTCGGAGAAGCATGAGTCTAATAGAGGAATAAAAAAGCACTCCGTCTTCAGGCCACGAGTGGCCTACCGGGACCATACGACCGCCGTGTCATCCTCCGAGGAGGATGCGGATAGGAGGGGTGTGGGGTCAGCACACCGCTCTCCCGGTCGTTATGATGGTATTCTTGACCGAAGCAGCTACTGTTCAGTCGAATAGCTCCTCAATTGGCATCACGAGGCTGAGTGCACCCCGAAAAATGGCAACAGCGTATGGCACCACGCCCAACAGCGCTTAACTTTGGTGATCTCACGGGAACCGGTGCATCCACTGCGGCAAGGCCGTTGCCTAATAGAGGAATAAAACAAATAACTAGAAAAAATTTTAAAAAATGCGAGGTGCGCATAGGACTTTATAGTGCAAGATATCATACTTTCGAGTATGTTTTAATATCAAGTTCGTAGTCGTATAACAATAATGACAAAAGAAATATTTTTTTCGTGTGATACGATTACACATTAACATATTCGGATTTTTGCCTTTACTTCTACTGCGAACCTTGCTTCTTGTAAAATGTCATGTTTCTACGTCAATGGTAAGCCCTCTATACGTTTTGATGAGTGAGTTTCCGAGAATCAAAATATCTGACGTAAATGACCGTTTCTTTTGATTGAACTAACTTACAAGCTTAAATTTTTTGCAACAGCGAGGGACTACCAACCTTATTATGTGACATAAATTTGAACTTGATACACCATACTGTTCCAGAGAAAAGGGGTCTTAACAGACGGACAGATAAAACAGCGAGATGGATAAAAAATGACAAAAAATAAGTTTTCGTCTTACATAATTACAAATTAACAATTAACGGATTTTTTCCTTTACTAGCACTGTGAATCCTTGCTTCTTGCCAACTTTCATAATTCTAAGTCAACGGGAAGTACCCTAAAGGTTTTCATGACTGAGCTTTCGACTATCAAAGTATGTGGCTTAAGTGGCCGTATTTTTTGATTGTACTGACTCAGAAGCTTAAAATTTCTGTATCCTCAAGGGACCACAGACCTTCATATAAAACATAATTTTGAGCTTGATACGTCTTCTCGTTCTTGAGAAAAGGGTTCCTAACCATTGAACAGACAGACAGACAAGCAAAGAAACCAACAAACGAACTGACGGACAACAAAGCGATCCTATAACGGTTCCATTTCCACAGATTAATTCACGGAATCCTAAAAATTAATAGGAATTTATGAAAAAAAGCAAATTTCTGGCCAAACTTGTCTCACAAAAGTTGTACTAGTATCTGCTGTGTACACCGATGAGCCGAAAAATTGACATCACTTGCTTAGTAATGTGTTGGTCCATCTTTGGAACGCTACACACAAAATAATCTGCGTGTCGTTCATTCGACAAATTCTGGATAGGTTTTCGGAGGTATGTGGCATTAGATGTCTACAGGTTACTTATTTTCCGTACATTACGTACCGGTGATTTGTGGAAGTTAAGCTCGCACCCGATAGCGTCCTAGGGGTGTTCCATCGTGCTCAGAACAGGAAAATCTGGTCGCCAAGGCATCAACGTGAGTCCATTATCATGTTACACAAATCACTGTAACACGATTCTGGCACTGTGACACGTGAAGATGCCCTGTTGGAAGACGACGTCGCCTTCGCGGAAGACATAGAGGATGAAGAGCTGCAGCTGATCCGCAATGGTCTTCACATCGAGCATGACTCTTATAGCACTTTGAGTACTATCACAGACGACATGGAAGCCCAGGTGAATGTCCCCAGTAGCATAACACTGCCTCCACAGGTGTGCATAGGGATGGCAGTTAGCGTTGAAACAGCCGGTTTTTGGTTATATCGGTTTTTCCCACGGTAGTTTAACTTGACTATTCAAAACGCTCGAAATAACCGGTTTCTGGAATAACCGATTTTCAGTTTTTAATTCCTATTATTTGGGGTAAACATATTGACTCCCGCAGTTTCAACATATTTAGAATCAAAATATTAAATAGGCAAGTAAAAGAAAACTTAGTCTGTCCATAGTTCGCCGCTTGCCTCGAAAAGTGATAAGTGGTCTAATAGCATATAAATCGCCAATATTCTCCTATTGATTCTAATCTTCTGAAACTCTGCTCAAAAATAATGTCGTAATCGGTGATCATAGCACTATTTGGGCATTACGAACTGTCAGAGCACCGGCCGTTGTGGCCGAGCGGTTCTAGGCGCTTCAATCCTGAACCGCGCAGCTGCTACGGTCGTAGGCTCGAATCCTGCCGCGGGGATGGATGTGTATGATGTCCTTAGGTTAGTTAGGTTTAAGTAGTTCAAAGTCTAGCGGAGTGATGACCTCAGATGTTAAGTCCCATAGCGCTCAGAGCCATATGAGCCATTTTGAACAGTCAGAGCCGAAGGGTAAAAATTGAGCTTGATGAACACTGCTTTTCGTGTTAATTTGTCCGTTTTGTAGGGCTACAAGCAAATAAAGGCATATTATGAAGACACAGGCAGCAGATCAGCCACTTAGTGCATTTATTGTGTCCTTTGAATAAATTGTTGTTAAGTTTTTAATTTATTACTGTTACCATAATTTCGTTCCTCTTTTATTATTTTATAGAAATGCGGACAAGTCTTTAACCTTTTAAAGCAAACGATCAAAGTACTTCTTTGTTACATCATTCCATACAAATACGCAAGTCAAAAAAAAGTTTTACATCACCCCAGTTCCCAGAACTCCTGAAGGTAAACATTCCTTTGACTGTTCAGAGAGGTCACTAAACCCGCCCAAAGATGTGAACAATCGTGCACGAGCAGCGCCTATTAGGCGGAGGGGGTCCGACAGCCGATCAGTTCGAGTCATTCAACCAGGATGGAGGTAAACGGCTCGTGTTGGCTGTAGTTCAACCATGCCTAGAACTCTGCGGTTCGATCGCGTCCGCATTGTTACTTTGTGCCAGGAAGGGCTCTCAACAAGGGAAGTGCCCTGGCCTCTCGGAGTGAACCAAAGCGATGTTGTTCGGACAAGGAGGAGATACAGAGAGACAGGAACTGTCGATGGCATGCCTCGCTCAGGCCGCCCAAGGGCTACTACTGCAGTGGATGGTCGCTGCCTACGGATTATGGCTCGGAGGAACCCTGACAGCAACGCCACCATGTTGAATAATGCTTTTCGTGTAGCCACATGAGGTCGTGTTACGACTCAAAACGGTGCACAATATGCTGCATGATGCGCAACTTCACTTCCGACGTCCACGGCGAGGTCCATCTTTGCAACCACGACACCACGCAGTGCGGTACAGATGGGCCCAACAATATGCCGAATGGACCGCTCAGGATTGCCATCACGTTCTCTTCAACGATAGGTGTCGCATACGCCTTTAACCAGACAATCGTCGGAGACGTGTTTGGAGGCAACCCGGTCAGGCTGAACTCCTTGGACAAACCGCCCAGCGGGTGCAGCAAGGTGGAGGTTCCCTGCTGTTTTGGGGTGGCATTATGTGGGGCCGACTTACGACCCTGGTGGTCATGGAGGGCGCCGTAACGGCTGTACTATAAGTGAATGCCATCTCCCGAACGACAGTGCAACCATATCAGCAGCATATTGGCGAGGCATTCGTCTTCGAGGACGACAATTCGCGCTCCCATCGTGCACATCTTGTGAATGACTTCCTTGAGGATAACGACATCGCTCGACTAGAGTGACCAGCATGTTCTTCAGACATGAACCCTATCGAACATGCCTGGGATAGGTTGAAAAGGGCTGTTTATGGACGACGTGACCCACCAACCACTTTGAGGGATGTACGCCGAATCGCGGTTGAGGAGTGAGAGAATCTGTACCAACAGTGCCTTCATGAACTTGTGGATAGTGTGCCACGACGAATACAGGCATGCATCAATGCAAGAGAACGTCCTACTGGATATTAGAGGTACCGGTGTGTACAGCAATGTGGACCACCACCTCTGAAGATCCCGCTGTATGGGTTTTCATGCGCAATAAAAAGGGCGGAAATAATGTTTATGTTGATCTCTATCCCAATTTTCTGTACAGGTTCCGCAACTCTCGGAACCGAGGTGATGCAAAACTTTCTTTGATGTGTGTATTTCGAGGCTAGGGTTGGTGTCATTCTGCAACAAAACGGATGTCCCATGATGACAGCGAGTAACTACCGAATCATGAGTTGGAGGCCAGTGTTGCACACTGCACGTGCACACATAGAGTGCGCGCAGAGTAATGTACCCAGCAGATGCGCTTTCGACAGGGCGCACATGCGGAGAGCAGGAATGATGGCGGTTACGAGCAGGCGCTGTAGGGGAAATGCCGAGTGCTGGAGGGGAAGTGTAGTCGTACACTGAAGCCTACACTCACATTTTTTGTGAGTATTAGCTGAAACCTATCCCTCTAAACTCACAATTGCATGGTGACCATTTAAAAAGATCTTTTACTTCTGGTTGGTTAGTATCTAAAAAGATATTGCAGAAAATGTAGAAATTTGATTTCGCCTGCCCCATTTTCTAACTTTCATAGGAGCGTCATGAGTGGCGAATTTCGAGTAAAACCCACATATTTCTCTTGTAACCATGTTACAGTTTACTTCTTTTACCGAAACACAGCGGAGTTTACACACCGTCACCTCACTAACATGTGCAGACGCAACTGTGGAGAAAATTCTGCATCAGTGATTTATTAAGTCTATTAGGTGAGGAACCGAGGAAAGTTAGGGTCAGGTCAGTAGCTTCTGAAAAAGCACATCTTTGGTACAAAATAAACGTATAATGTCTTCATTTATGATGTTTCAATAACCATAGCAGTTCTCATTTCACCAGCTGTCGGTGGCACTTAAAAAATGTCTGTAGTTACTGGAATAGCATGGTAGATAATGAAGTTCTGCATAATAACCTTATGGTAAAATACTCTCCCCTTTGCATGTTACCTTTTACCGAAATCTCATTTAGATACCTCATACCGTTTGCGAAATGTGAGGGATGTTGTGGCTATTTCACTCTGACCTTACCGCTGGCGCGGCGCGATCGCAAATGAGTGTGCTACATCATATCGGTTTTTTTGAGATTGGTGCCAGGTAGAGACCTCCACCCAAGACTAAAGAAAAAAATCAATATGTTAGCTAAATTTCATACGCATTAACATATTATGTAATATGCACCAAACGCAAAAACATAGCAACCTCTATTTGTCATTGCGAACTTCTCCGAATTTCGCGCTGTATCTTACTTTCACGTAAATTTCAGAATAACTATTACCAATAACGAAGTCTTGGGTAAATCATCATGAACCTGACTTGTAAAGCTACAACTAACGCAAACATGAGATTTTTTTCCGAATAGTTTCTGTAAAATCGTTTGAGAAAAATTCTGTCATCACCGACTGGCCGAAAGCTGGAGGACATTGTCGGCCTCCCTTTCCGAACAAACGAATGAACACGTCCTGCGCTTTCGACCAAAATCGGTCATTGCGCATCGGCTACCACATCCTTCTACTCCATAGAGGAATTTTTAGATATAAATTAAGGAAAAAAATATTTAAAAAATAAAAAAAATAAAAAAATAAAAATAAAAAAAAAACACAAAAAAGTAGTTATATTAACTTAAGTATGTTGTTAAATTAACCTAATTATGTCATGTATTGGAAAATTCGACTCGTTCCACATCATTACGAAATATCGTATTCATGATCCATGGAACTAGTATTAATCTAATCTAATCTAATCTCTGACTCTGCCTTCAGCCATGACACACGGCACACAATAGGCGCATTATTTTCTCAGCAATTCCGTACGAGTTCTCATACCATGTGTTTGTAGCCCATTTCTGTCGGCGTTGTTATTGAAGTATAACTGACAGCTTTTCCTATTTTCTATAATAACACAATAATTCAAACCAAAGCAAATTTTACTCAAAAAATTACTTCTTTTTAAAAAAAGTTTCTTTAAGAAAAACGAAAAACTTTAGCGCCGCTGCTATAGGGAATTGATATTTCAGGTTTTTACTCGGTTATTAGAAAAATAAAAAACCTATTTTAACCGAGACCAAACAAATATCGAAAAATACCTGTTATCCAGAACTAAAATACCAGTATCGGCTTTGACTAGCCGGTTTTCCCCATCCCTAGCGTGCAACCTCGACGCGGTACAGTTTTCGAGCAGCCGTCCGCCTCGACATCGGTGTATCCGGAACCTGGCGTAACAAGAAATGTGATCCATCTAAGCCGGCCGTTGTGGCCGAGCGGTTGTTGGCGCTTCAGTCCGGAACCGCGCTGCTTCCGTCGCAGGTTCGTATCCTGCCTCGGGCAAGGATGTGTGTGCTGTCCTTGGGTTAGTTAGGTTCAAGTATTTCTAAATCTAGGTGACTGATGACCTCAGATGTTAAGTCCATTAGTGCCCAAAGCCATTTGAACCATTTTTTTCATCCATCTGACCATGCGACACATTTCTATTGATCCACGGTCCAATCTCGATGACGGTGTGCCTAGCGCAGTTGTAACTGATGATGTCGTCGGAAACACGCACGTCCGGTCTGCTGCGGAAGCCTATCTTCAACAATGTACACTGAACACTGTGCTTCCAAACACTTGTGTTAACCAGCATTGTCCTCTGCCGGCAGAGCTGCCACAGACGGCCGCCTAACCTCCACATTCTGTAATCAGGCTGTAACGCACCCACACTAATTACACAAAAACATAATATCTATGTATATTAATTTTTCTCATACAATAAATTTTTTGCACACACTGTTTAATTTAATTTTTGAGTCTTGTAATGATTGTAAAGTTGAGTTCTTATTGAGCTTCTTTTTTACTTAAATTCACGGCAGTAGAAGTGTATAGAAATATGTATAAAAATTGTAAGGTGGCTATAATTTCGCAACCTACAAGCACTCATTCACATACTTTGCCGTGAACTACAACCACAATTATGGGTATCATTTGATAGATTGTACATGGGTATCATTTGATAGATTGTACATTGTATATGTTAATATCTAAAGGAGACTGACATTGTCAAGTACGCCTCGTAAATAACTGCTAACGCTTATTGCATGAAAGGTGACGGATTGTATTTACTATCAAATGGCGTAATGAATGGTTCGAATGGCTCTGAGCACTATGGGACTTACCTTCTGAGGTCATCAGTCCCCAAGAACTTACAACTACTTAAACCTAACTAACATAAGGACATCACACACATCCATGCCCCAAGAAGGATTCGAACCTGCGACCGTAGCGGTCCCGCGGTTCCAGACTGTAGCGCCTAGAACCGCTCGGCCACCCCGGCCAGCGCGTAATGAATGATTGCCTATACTAGTAGAGGTTGGAACGCCAGTGGAGATGAAACGGCAGGCAGAACTCAAGTTCTGGGTGGAAGGCCTGCACAAGTGTTGGTCCTGCTTAAAAACACGAAGTAGCAAGACGGACGTCGTGGCACCTGAGTTCTGGAGCACAATAGGGTGACGGCCGGCCGCTATTGTAGCAGGACCGGAGGGATAACTGGCAACTCTGCAAACCTTGGACGCAGGTGAGAGGAACGAAGAAGCGGCACCTCGGAAACCACGCAGGCTGGGTTATTTCCAAGGATTTTTACTCAGAATTGTACCATTGTACGAATATAGGTTTTTCCTCGCAAACATCTCGCGCTGGACGACAAAAGACTAAAATATGGCTGGTCGGCGTTCGGAAGAATCTGTAGAGGCGAGAATATTCCGTGGGTTCTGGAATAGGATTCGTTTTCGGAATTACGAAGATGGGGAGCCGAGCCTTGCTGGGAAGCCAGCGGTGGAGAACATGTGTGACGGTCGCTCGGTATCAGCTTTGCTGGTACGGACGGACTTGCTGTCTTTGCTCTCAGGAGAATTATAGTTAGAACAGTTAGGCACTGTACTGTTGCGAACCTATACGATACTAGACTTCACCTCCAGGTTGGAAGTCGTCGTTGAGCACGCAGCGTTCAGTAATTGAGAGCACTTCTTCTGCCTATACTTACGTTGAGACTCCGTCCTTGTGGTTGGGAGTTCGCGTTCTCGTCTGTAGAACACAGCGAGGAGAAGACAGTATTAGGGTATATTAGTCAGAGGACCGCCTTCTGCCTTCCTAGTGTTTGAAAGAGTTTCTTTGTAGCTGGAGTTCTTCCATTGTCGCACACGAGTACGAGAACCATCACTTCGGCGCACCGGACGCAGTACATGCGGTGATATCGCAAACTGCTTCGGCTTATTAGGGCTATAAAGCTAAACAGCTGTGATCACGTTAGTTTATTTCCACTGAGGTTCGACGCCACAGTAGATCATCTTTGAAAGTAGTGTCTTCTAATGTTTGGTACGTAGATGATGTACGTCATTTCGCGTTAGTGATATTAGACCGAGCAGTCATAATAAGGGGCAGAGTTCGGCAATTGATTAATAATTTTAGTCAGGAAATGTAGACAACTGTACTTAAAGGGTTGATTTTAATCTATAATAAATATATATTGAACAACAATGTTTATCATTTAGTAGTATTAGTTGCCTTCATTATTCATTTATGTTCAGATTGTAAGTTATATGTAAAAAAGAGCATTAAGATCTGCTTCAGGAGGTAGTCAGACAGGCCCAAATCATCATTTTAGCATTTATTGTTTTCCGTTCCGCACATTCATTTTTACACCCACCTGGAGTAGCATCTTGGAAAATTATTGTTGTAAAATAGTACTTATAATCACACACAATTGAAAATCGATACTTACGTTTCGGTGAAACGTGGAAGCACTGATGACGTGGAGGGCTTGGCAAGTTAGAGCGCGCGCCTGAACGTTCGAGTAGGAGCAATCGGGCGAATTTAGCTATGCGCCGGCCCTGGGCAGGAAAAAATACTTCCGCCCCTTTTTTCGACATAAATGGACCACCAAGTAACACCTTACATAACTGAATACTGCGACTGCTGCTGGTGCTAATAATCGTAATAATAAATACATGAGTACTGAACTCACCTCTCTTTAAGCCACACTAGGTTGTTTACGGCGTGCTTTCCTTGTAGCAAATCCGTCGATCACTTCTTCGTAGTCTAATTGCTGTATTGTGTCAGAATTCATAGAGAGGACGGCCAGACATGATTCGATCCTGCGACTTGGATGACCGAGAGCATGTCTTGAGTCTTATGAGTAGTGAGAAAGGGCGCTCGACCGAACAATCGGCTGCAGCGGTTGACTGACATATTCACAGTGCAATCTCCAAATTACGAAACCGTTTTAGAACGTGGTTTTCACGCAACAATACATGAAGTGCTTAGGGGCGAGGTTTCTATGTCGTTGCTCTACACGTTGAAATATCTCTGTTAGATTCGTTTTAAACTACTTAACTTGTATTTCGTGCTGCCACGCTCAATTATTTGTAATTTAGTTTTGTACTTCGTGTTTGTCCCCATTCACATTAAAGCATCAATTTTTCCAGTAAGCATCCAATCCTATGTACATTACCGACATTTTGTGCTCCCATATTTCTTTTCTCTCTTTATCATCTGTATGAATAAGTGAGTGAGTATGTTGAATTTGTCTTATATACGGCAGCAGTACGGCATCTGGCTGTCTGCTGTGGTAGCAATAGTGCAGCCTACGTAGCTTTCTCATACAAGGCAAAGAGCTTTGTACCTTTTCGGTAGTCATTCGGAAAGAACCCCTCTGGTCCCTTCCGACTACTTAGGAAAGTTCGTTGCAAGGAGAAGGTGATGTCGGCATTCTAGACTGGACCTTGGGTGAATCTTGAGAGCGACTTGGCGTTGGTGAGTGTGTTATGTGTGATGGTGTGTAGCTGTTCTGATATACACGTTACGAGTTTTAAAGTTCGGTAGTAAAATCCTTACATTTTTCGGAGTGTAGTCACGAGTATGTTTTCTGTATTTAGTAAGTTTTTCCGATCCTTGCTTTGTGTAGCCTGAACACGTGGTGTAGGAAGTTCGTTACTCCAGCACAGGTTTAAAATTCAGTTGCCTGACTTCTCTTTTAACTTGGATGTATGTGTGATCTTTTCTCTTGTGTGTATGTGTTTTTTTCTACTTTAGATTTCGTTTCATTTTCAGCTTACGTAGCTTTCTGCATATCACGTGGCTGTGGTTTCATCGTGTGTACTTCAGAACAACCTTAAGTAAGTTTTATTCTTAATTCCGCGAGATATTTAATTGCTATTTATGTCTATACGATTTACATTTGTGTTCTTGAAGTTTCCAATAGTCTTAAAAATTCTGCTTTGTTCAAGAATATTCACGGCATTTGCAGATGTTTCACGTCAGCGTAGTTTAGTTTGATGTGCAAGGTGATGCAGATAAATGTCTTTGTCAGAAGTGTTCCACAGTATTCTTATTCACAATAATTCAATCATAGCGACAGGGATGAACCTCTGAGCCTCTGACTTCTCTGAAGGGCAAAATTCATTTTATCTCTATTCTTATTTGTGAATCGCGTATGTTTGTGAGAACTTTTACCATGCGCGCCAAAGATTTCCTTTTCATTTATCACCGCAATCTACCACAGCACTCAGAATTATAATAGCATAAGGGAGTTAATAAAGTACGTAACAGGCAACGGCAGATCACAGTTTCGAATCATTTTGTGAATTTTTAGTATGATGTTTTATTTTAATAAACTATGTTAAACTGTGATGACTGTTTCTCGGACAAACCCATCCCCTTTTGTAAGTTTAATTTCAATAAATCCAAGCTGGCGTTTCTGAAGCGCAAAAGACAGGCATTATATTTTTAGACTTAGTCTGATTATCTTATTCTTTTTGTTGAGGGTTAAGCTCCTGCTTGCTGTAAATTATTTGACTTAACGGTTGTACTTAAATTGATCCCATATGTTCATTCCATATACTCATTTGGAACTTTTTATTAATATTAACAAGTTAGTTATGGTTACCAATTCAGTGATTAATACAGTTGCTATATTAAATTTTTCCAATTTTAATTAAATTGGGTGGCGACCCAGAAAAATTTTGTGGCAGGGGAAACTTACAGTAGACTGCAGAGTTTCACACTGGCAACTTCCCCCAGTTTCTGTTTGCAAGTCACTCTCCAGGTAACAATACACCCATTAACAACCATTTAACTTATGCTTTAAAACAAATAACCTCATCATTCAGAAATTCTTCCAAGTCGTCTTTGTAACGCTGCTGCAGTCTTCTAGCATATTTTAATAGTTCCGTGAACTCTCGTCCAGGAAAATTGCTTACGAACTGAAAATTGCTACATAACTCTTGCAACGATTTTTTTCTGTTCTCCAATTCAGATATCAATATCTGTATGATGCCAGGTATCATCATCTTCTTCAAAAGTAGTATCAAGCGGTTTCCTCCTCTTTCGGTTTTCTTAACTTTTTCCTTTTTGTGGCTCTAATGTGCAAATTTATTTTACTCTTATCGATGTCAGCGTTATCATATGTATCACATACATCGGCTGTCTCGAACGTGTTCAAGTAAATATATATACTTATTTATTACAGTCATAATATCGGTGTCAACACTTTGCAAAAAATTATTTGTAGCGTTAAATCTCTTGATATATTAACCAGCGATTGCTGACGCGCTGCGATGTTGAAGGTTTTTAATCTATACTTTGTTTGTTGTCCAATGGAATAAACCTGGGAGGTAGCATAAAAACATCAAACTCGAAAAATATGAGTCACTCTTGTGAAATACGGTCGGACAAATAGATAGTGTTAGACGATCGCCATTTTTCGTTAGGCCCTTCGTGTAAAACGATGTTGATCGATGAACTCTGGAAATGAAAACAGCAGCGCTGCGACATCTTGCCTGGCGCACTGTCGGCTGCATGCCTTGGGCCACACGGCGGGGCTCGAGACACCTGTCTTACGAGAGGCAGTGACTGCACGCATCGCCCGTGCGTCACCGCGCGGGGGTGCCGTCGAGGAATGTGCGTCGGCGCACGTGTGTGCGCGTGCGCGCTCGAGCGAGCGTTTTCGCAGGTCGGTGGCGCGGAGGGAGAGAGCGGCGCCCCATTGTTTGCGAAACAATGATCATGTTTCCTTGGCGATGGAACCGTCGCTCCTTTATATGCACCAACAATGGATTCTATACGATGACATTTTTATCGTACGGCGCGCTATATAGCGGCACTTGAATAGCTGGCTGTGAAGGGAGGCGGGCTGTGGCGCGGCCGCAGGAGAAAGGACCGCCGCCGCGCGGGGGTGGAGGCGCGGGCGGCGGCGTACGGGGAGGGAAGCATTTGCGAAGAAAATGGTCCTACTCATACAATCCCCGGAGCCGTGATTAATATCCAGGTATTGACGGCGCCGTGGTGGACCGGGGCCAGCCGTAGTTTAGTTTCAATAAAAGCGACGGGGGCACTGTGGTGGTGGTGGTGGTGGTGGTGGTGGTGGAGGCGGCGGCGACAGCGGCGGCGGCGGCGCCGGAGCCGTCCGGGACGTCGGCGTCCATTGTGGGGGCGCACAATGACCACTTGAGTCCCCGCGGCAGCAGCGCCGTCTTCCATTAGCGATGCCGCAGAGCACAGCGTTATGCCCGTTGTAATTCAGGCCCGGCATCATTAGCACGCAAAAGTCGGGCGGCGCCGGCCGCTTCCTAACTCGCAGTTCAGCGAGCGTCAATGCCCCGCGCGCCAGAGGAGAGGACACGGGCGGACGGCGGTGGGGGAGGCTGCTCCGCACAAAAGCGCGACCGCTCGTAAGGAGCCGACTAGCTGCTGGGGCTGCTGCGTGTGACAAGCGACCCCGTCCGACCACTACCTCCAATCTTACTGGAAGGACAAAGGAGAAGAAATGGTGATGTAACGGGATGTAGCGCCACCACCAACAGACACCTAACCAACTGGTAGTTTGGGGTTACTCTGAGTTTTAAGGACACCACACTTTCCACTGGAGGTTGCGAGCCAATGCAGGAGTAGGAACGCAAAGCCGATTCAACCCCTGATGCGGTTTCTTATCTCAAGGTCACTTACAAGGACATCTAGTGTGAGGTTACTCACTTGGGCTCCTTGATGACCCCTACTCCTTCTGCCCCAGGGAAATACAGGGGACTGATCTATGTCACACACAGTCCGCAGCTCGTGGTCGTGCGGTAGCGTTCTCGCTTCCCGCGCCCGGGTTCCCGGGTTCGATTCCCTGTGGGGTCACGGATTTTCTCTGCCTCGTGATGACTGGGTGTTGTGTGATGTCCTTAGGTTACTTAGGTTTAAGTAGTTCTAAGTTCTAGGGGACTGATGACCATAGATGTTAAGTCCCACAGTGCTCAGAGCCATTTGAACCATTTTTATGTCACGCGGGGGGAAACCCACACACATTGTGCGAGAGAGGTAGAGAGGATTTCCCGCCACTTTTCTGTCACGTGACCACTATCACACAATGTTGTGATGGAGGGGCAGGGGGTTCCCCTGGGCGACCTACACTACTGGCCATTAAAATTGCTACACCACGAAGATGACGTGCTACAGACGCGAAATTTAACCGACAGGAAGAAGATGCTGTGATATGCAAATGATTAGCTTTTCAGAGCATTCACACAAGGTTGGCGGCAGTGGCGACACCTATAACATACTGACATGAGGAAAGTTTCCAACCGATTTCTCACACGCAAACAGCAGTAGACCGGCGTTGCCTGGTGAAACGTTGTTGTGATGCCTCGTGTAAGGAGGAGAAATGCGTACCATCACGTTTCCGACTGATAAAGGTCGGATTGTAGCCTATCGCGATTGCAGTATATCGTATCACAACATTCCTTCTCGCGTTGGTCGAGATCCAATGACTGTTAGCAGAATATGGAATTGGTGCGTTCAGGAGGGTAATACGGAACGCCGTGCTGGATCCCAACGGCCTCGTATCACTAGCAGTCGAGATGACAGGCATCTTATCTGCATGGCTGTAACGGATCGTGCAGCCACGTCTCGATCCCTGAGTCATCAGATGGGGACGTTTGCAAGACAAGAACCATCTGCACGAACAGTTCGACGACGTTTGCAGCAGCATGGACTATCAGCTCGGAGACCATGGCTGCGGATCTATGCACCGAAATTACGTGAAAATGTAATCACATGTCAGTTATAGTATAATGTATATGTCCAATGAATACCCGTTCATCATCTGCATTTCTTCTTGGTGTAGCAATTTTAATGGCCAGTAGTGTACATCAATTCCCAGTGGTTCCCAAGGGCACAGAGAGTGAGGATCAGAAGACAAAATGTGTAACCTGTCACACAATGTCCTAATCAATGACCTTGATATAAGAATCCAGTTATCACCAGATTAAGATTTGAATCCATTTTGCTATCCTACTTGCAGATTATTTTTTGTTTCCTTTTCTGTTTTGTGCAGCAGAAGGACCACTTTCCGCTGGATCACCCACAGCAGCTGAGTCTGCGTGACCTTAGCCGGCCCTACTCTCAACTGACACACTGCTGTTGCTCTGTTAGGAACTACAGAACATTATTTTCGATTAATGCTACACCAATTTCAGAAGTAATGACTACCATTCTTTAAATCAATCGATTACCGAATACTTTTTGAATTCTGCCAGTACTTTTCTCTGACATACTATGAATCCCAATGCCTTCCCCTCAGGAGCAGATCTCAGGTTCAGTTTCGTTGCCAAAGAGTAAGTTGCTGTCACACCTGATTTGAATATGTCTCAGATCTGTACAATTTAATAATAATAGCAGTAGTGGATACAAAATATTTTACTGTAATAATAATTAATCAGCTGTATTAGAATCAAAACACAAAAATAAACATCAGTAAGACAGAGGAAGGGACCAAAATTAGGAAAGGAATTAGGCAATGATACCTCTTATCTTCATATTTGCTTAATTTGTTCATTCAAGAAGCTATTAAGGAGAAGACAAAGGAAATATAAGACTATGATAAAAGGATACACGACAGCTGCAGGCTCCAAAAAAAAAAAAAAAATGAAAAGAATATTGCAAGTGCTAACACACACTTTTAAACTATGGAACAAATGAAAAACAGAAGTAATGGCAGTATGGAAAAATAAGGGTGAAATTAAAAACCAATGTAAAAACTTAACGATGCCAGAACTGATCAGGTGAAGCAATTCTGTCATCTTGATAGTATAATCACAGAGGAAGAAAGAAGCTTAGGGAAAATTAAGACCAGAATTGGATAGACAAAACAGGCATTTATGGGAAGATAGAAGTCAGATAATCGTTTGCAAAATAATTTGTATGGAGTACACTGCTCAGTGGAAGTGAAAGCTGGACTCAGGGTAAAATGGAAGGGAGTCGACTCGGAGTTGCTCAAATGCAGATATGTTGGGAAATGGCATGCTGTAAGTTTAAGGCAAGTAAACAAAGACAGCAGATTATGAAAGGAAATTGAAAAGAGAAAAATAAAATTCATTGTCGATGTCATCAGATATGACATCATTTTTAATGTTCTTGGAGGGTTAGTGCTGGGAAGGAAAGGAAGAATATGACATAGAATGAAGTATTTGGAAGACATCAGGAAGAGGACAGGATGTGACAGTTATAGGGAACTGAAACAAACTCCCAATAAAAGAGTTTGAGCCCATGGGCAAGGGGGATAGGCAACTCACACATCCAATGTATGATAAAGCTGTAACTGATAAGCTGTAGTTTATCGTTGTGAGAATGAGACAGAGTGGCCTTTCAATGAAAGTCACTGATAAGGATTTACAGTATCATGATGCACTTTGATGTCAGGCTACACACTTGTGCTACAAGGTCAGCCCTCAGTTCCCTCCCAATGGGTAACTGATGATCCAGGAGAATCCACACACTACCCACACACCTTAGGCAATTGTGCAAGATATTTAAAAGGTCATGATGTAACGCAGTACTAGTCACATGATATAAAATTGGTAGGAAACCTGTGGAATAATGGCAGCACATTAAAATGGTGGGAATCCATACATATAGAATGATCAGAAAGAAAATGTACCTCAGTAATAGTACATTGCTTTAGCATAAAGTTCAAGAAATTGTAATTCAGGAAAAATGCAGCTTTTGAAAAGTATACATCCGAAAATTAGAGTACTACATGCGTGACGCAATTAATTTATGGACCATAATGGCAACAAACAAAGCACTTAAAGCATCATAATTTAAACAATAAACAATTATCAGCGTTTTACCAAGTACTAAGATTATAAATACTGGTCTGAAAACCATCATGAATTCCCCTGCCCCTCCTCCCTCCTCATTTAATTTCCCTGAACTGAGATGTATGCAACACTCCAGTCTACGATTCGCTTCCATACAATGCTGTGCCACACATGTACGCTTGAGTTCAGAAAAAACAGAATATCTTGAACGACTAGAGACAGGACTTTCATATTAACAGGACATGCATATTAGTGTGTTCTGCAATAATGATTAACATTTCATTCACGTCGGTTCAGAATGTGTCCTGTTTTCTAATAGGCACAGGGTCTGGCATGAGCCCTGATAACTTTTCCCATGCGTGACGCAATCGACGCGTATCGCGTATAAGGCGCGAATGACGTCCTGTGGTATAGCCATCCATGCTGCATGCATTTGGTTCCAAAGTTCACCTGTTGTGGTTAGCATTTTGTCACTGCTCTACACCTGTCATTTCATCATATCCCACACATCTTTTACTGGCCACAATTCTGTTGATATGGCGGGCCAGGGCAAAAGGCACATCCTGTGGCACCAAGAACGCACGTGCTCGTGCAGCAACATGTGGTCGTGCGTTGTCTTGCTGAAAAATGGCGTCTGGGGTGCTGCGCAGAAAGAGTATGGCTACGGGTCGCAGGATGTCATTCAGATATGTCACACTGTACACAGTGCCCTGGACACACACCAGCTGTGATACGTGGTTGTATCCAATAGCACTCCACACATTAAGGCCTTATGTTGGCGCTGTATGTCCTGTGCGAATGCTGTCACTGTGATGCTGCTGCTCCTGTCAAAATACGAATCAAAATGCTGCAAGTAGACTGTTCAGGTTTTTATGTTGGTAACGCCACGTGAAAATCACTGACTGTGCTGCCTACAATCTGTGGCTGGTTGGCATTGTTGGAATATTCGCTATTGTAGTTTTGGGCAGTTGGATGGGAACAGCACGTAGCTCAAAAATGGCTCTGAGCACTATGGGACTCAACTGCTGTGGTCATAAGTCCCCTAGAACTTAGAACTACTTAAACCTAACTAACCTAAGGACATCACACACATCCATGCCCGAGGCAGGATTCGAACCTGCGACCGTAGCGGTCGTGCGGTTCCAGACTGTAGCGCCTTTAACCGCTCGGCCACTCCGGCCGGCCAGCACGTAGCGTTGGGCATTGTAGAGATGGGCAAACTGAAACACGTAACTGTTTCGAAACAAATGAAACAGTACAATGTAATGTTTCGATACGATGTTTCGAAACAGTGAAACAGTTTGTGTTTTGTAATCTAATAAACCTACACATTTTATCATCTTGAATGTCTGCTGTATAAGTATGTCCATAGAAACACAAAATGAGAGCGCTAATCATGTCGCAGAAAGTATGAAACTATCACTTAGGCGTCTTGGCAGTTTCGTATTTCCTGCAGCAAATGCGCTGCTTTCGTGGCGTGTGACTTTCATACTTTTTAGTTGGCTGAGGACAGCCATAGCTGAAGACAGAACCACCACGACCGGAACTAAGGGTGGGAGCAAACTGCAGAAACAACGGATATGCTGCTGGAATTCCCACGGAATCATTGTGGATAATAGGGACAGTGATTATAGACGCACAAATAACGCCATATAATTCGAATAAATAACGAAATATAACAGAAAAAGTTTTTGTCTTTCAAGATGTTTCGAACCGTTACTATAAATTCACCATGCTTCCCAGCCCTTCCCGTTCACCATTACACTATTAGTGATATGTCAGACAGATTGCTTGCAATTATACCTACATCAAATTTATGTATATGTCTAATAACTGTCACTCTACGCCTTTTTTTAAATTCAGTATGTTGTAGGCTTTCTTGCGTTTCTTAATATGATTACTGTACATGAACAGAGAAGCGTATGTTATAAAAAAGTGTAATTTAACTGAATAATTGTCACATATTTATTATTTTGAATGCGAATAGTATGCGTTGTTTTATTGTTTGGTTAGTGTTTGTAAAGCAGATGTTATGCCGTTTCGGAATAGGTCAGTCAGCTAAAAACGAAGCTTTATTTTCGGATATCTTAAGCTTCATGCTATTGCCTGTCAAAAAGATTTCGACACTCTTGAAAGTGTTTCACGAAGTGGCATGTTGTGTTTCAGTACCTGTGCCGAGCCCGAATCTCGTCCGACGCAGAGCGGAATGAAACATCACTGTTTCGATACAATTAGTCCGTTCCAAGCACAGGTGGACTGAAACAGCCTTATTTTGAAACAACGATACAGTTTCTGTGTCTGGCTCGTGATCGGATCTGGTCCGGTTATACGAAACAGGGGCGGAATGAAACACCACTGTTTCGAAACAGTGAACCACAGCCGTTCCGAAACACTTAAACAGTTCCACGTATCGATACACTGTATCGAAACATAGAAACAGTGGCCAAGTCTAGGCAGTTGGAGGCGAGCCGCCAGCAATGGTGGATGTGGGGAGATAGATGGCAGAATTTTGAAAGCGGACGATCTGGACCTATCAAAATCTTTCATTTGCTAACTACGCCTATCAGTGGTTAGTGCCTTCAGTAGTTAGAATCCTTTATTTAGCTGGCAGTATTGGCGCTCGCTGTATTGCAGTAGTTCGAGTAACGAAGATTTTTGTGAGGTAAGTGATTGATGAAAGGTATAGGTTATTGTTAGTCAGGACCATGCTTTTGTAGGGATTATTGAATGTCAGATTGCGTTGCGCTGAAAATATTGTGTGTCAGTTTAGTGTTGATCAGAATAAGTAAAGAGAGACTGTCTGAGTACGTTCAGTTCTGCTCAGCCGTTTGAAAACCAAATAACGTAAGAGGTTTATCAACACAGTAATTCATTAATTTTTCAAAGGGGATGTGTCAATGCGGCCATCACTTTCAAACAAACAGAACCTGGATTCGTCTGAAAACACTATCTGATGCCATTCGCGTCCCCAGTGACGTCGTTCCGTGCACCATTGCCGTCTAGCATGTTTCTGCACATTCGTCAAAGGTAGATGGAGAAGTGAAGGACGCGTACGTAGCCAGTGCCCTAATAAACGGAGTGATAGTGTACAATGTGTTACACTGTGCCACTGCTGCACCAGAGCCGAGAAGGAGGCAGATCTGTCTTGCAGTGCCATTCGGATGAAGTGTTGATATTGGCACGAGGTGGTCTGCATGGTACGACCTACCCATCTCGTTGTGTTCGTGGTCTTCCATGAACCATTCTGCACACACCCATTGCACTGCCGAAACACATAATACCACACGAGCAGCAATTTCCCAGATGAATGCATCACATCCTCTCATGTCATTAATGCGTCCTCTTCCCTGATTTGACGCTACGGTTTGCGCATACGCCTGCGAGGCCTCCTGCACGTTTGCACAAGCCACACTGAACCATTACCTTGTGTTTATAGCGACAACAAGAGCGGCGGGCACATTTTATTGGTAGGTGATGTTGCGCAGCGACATCGATGTTGACGTTGAACCCGCGGGCCGACGTGGTTCAAATGCTAATCATTGGAAGAAATGTCTTTACCTGGAATGCTATAATGTTATTACTATTGTAGGTTTGTAGGTGTATCCTCACCAGGAAGCGATTGCGCAGGAAAAATAAGAATCTCATTGTGCCCACAAGTGCATCACCTCCCAGTAGTTCTGACCGCTTGCTAGACCTTTTTTTTTTTTTTTTTTTTTTTTTTTTTTTTTTTTTTTTTTTTTTTTTTTTTTTTTTAAAGATAAAGCCCTTCTTCTCAAAGTAGCTCTTCATCTCCCTCCGCCCTTTCCCACTTCGTATCCTGAATGCACTCTTGAATATCCTGCACAATGTCTGAAACGTAGTTGGAAGAACTATCACGTTATTATGATTTGGTCGCTGATGAACAATTTCCCACTTTTTCAAAAATGGCTCTGACAAGGGAACCTCCCCATCGCACCCCCCTCAGATTTAGTTATAAGTTGGCACAGTGGATAGGCCTTGAAAAACTGAACACAGATCAATCGAGAAAACAAGAAGGAGTTGTGTGGAAATATGAAAAAAATAAGCAAAATATACAAACTGAGTAGTCCATGCGCAAGATACGCAACATCAAGGATAAGGTGAGCTCAGAAGTGCCGTGGTACCCGTGGTTAGCGTGAGCAGCTGCGGAAAGGGAGGCTCTTGGTTCAAGTCTTCCCTCCAGTGAAAAGTTTAATTTTTTTTTATTTTCAGTTTATGTGACAAACTGTTGTTTTCATCACTTTTTTGGGAGTGGTTATCACATCCACAAGAAAACCTAAATCGGGCAAGGTAGAAGAATCTTTTTACCCATTCGGCAAGTGTACAAGTTAGGTGGGTCGACAACATATTCCTGTCATGTGACGCACATGCCGTCACCAGTGTCGTATAGAATATATCAGACGTGTTTTCCTGTGGAGGAATCGGTTGACCTATGACCTTGCGATCAAATGTTTTCGGTTCCCATTGGAGAGGCACGTCCTTTCATCTACTAAGCGCACGGTTTTGCGATGCGGTCGCAAAACACAGACACTTACCTTCTTACAGTGAACAGAGACGTCAATGAACGAACGGACAAATCATAACTTTGCGAAAATAAAGAAAGTATACTTTTCACTCGAGGGAAGATTTGAACCAAGGACCTCTCGTACCGCAGCTGCTCACGCTAACCACGGGACCACGGGACTCCTGAGCTCACACTATCCTTTATGTTGCATATCTTGCGCACGGACTACTCAGTTTGTATATTTTGCTTATTTTTTTCATAGTTCCACACAACTTCTTCCTGTTTTCTCGATTGATGTGTCTTCAGATTTTTAAGGCCTATCCACTGTGCCAACTTATAACTAAATCTGAGGGGGATGCGATGGGGAGGTTCCCTTGTGAGCACTATCGGACTTAACATCTGGGGTCAACAGTCACCTAGAACTTAACACTACTTAAACCTAACTAACCTTGCCCGAGGCAATATTGGAACCTGCGACCGTAGCGGTCGCGCGGCTCCAGACAGAAGCACCTAGAATCGCTCGGCCACACTAGCCGGCACACTTTTTCAGAATAATCGTGCAAATTGCCCCACAGATCAGCGAACTGTTTTGCGACAGTTGCCTGTTTTGTGTTGCCTTAGTAGTTCTTCGCATATTCTCAATACACGATACCTTTCATTAATAAGGGTGTTAAAGAAATTTGTTACAGACATTGTAACCAATAACAGTTTGTGCAAAGAAGCTAAGGAACTCAGGAACTCAAATGGCCTGTAATGCGGCCAGCACGCTTTCAGTTTAACTACGCAGTTAACCGTCGCAGTAAAAACTGCACACTTATCTGAATGGAAGTTGTGTAGGCTACATTTATTTATTTCCTCAGTTGCGATGAGCGTTTTCTCAGTTCTGTGATTCTGTGCAAAGCTGTGGTGCTACAGTGCCGGTTGGGGCACAAAAAAGGAGAAACACAGTTTGTTGCGAATTTACATAATTTCGTTGAAATACCAGAGGGTTCAGAATATAAAATCACTCTCCGCTACCGATTCTCTGAATCGTTAACCTTCTTGAATTTTTTTTTTTTTCGAAAAGGTACATCGAAAGTTGTTTACCTTCTTCATTACACCAGTGCAAAGCGCGTGAGGCTCCAGAAGTTTCAGTTTTTCTGTCAAAACATCGACTGCGGGCAGCTTCTCTCTCTCTTCCTCTCTTTTTTTATTTTATTTTATTTTATTTTTTTGTGTGTGTATGTGAAGCACATTTTGTACACTAAAGATTAAGAAGATTCTGATAGCCTAAAATCAGCCAAAAGCGAAACTTCTTTTCATAGATATCGTGTTGGCAACACTTTGAGGTTCAGGTGACTGGAAACAAGACTGTGTGAGCTGCACGATTATTGGATGGAACTGTCTAGTTTATGGTCTGAAAAGACCAGTTCTCGCGCTGTCTTTTTATTGTGCCCATTCGCAACTCAATGTCTCTTCTATACCGTGAGATGCAATCCATCCCTTTCCTAATATTGTCGTCAGGCATCACAACACACTTGATCAATGGCTGCCAGATCGCTCTAAAATTATGCCATTTCGCTTCGGTTGTGAGCTGGAGATCGCACTAAAATTACGCCATTTCTCTTCGACTGCTTGCTGGTATGCGAATAAAATGGGCGAAAACATGTTTTGTAGCTCTCTCACCGCGTTAATTAGAAACCAATGTCGAATGATGAAATGACAGCCACACTACAATCACCTCAGAGAAGCGACGCTACTGTCTATTTTTGACTGCGCATGCTCTGATGTGACGTCATCTCTAGATCAGCAGGTCAGAATTTTTCCTTGAACTTGTGTGTAGCGTACTGTGCAAGTGCAGAGTATGAGGGATTAAAAAGCGCCCTTGGTATGACTCCAAGTACCACATCATTCAAAAGATCGAATATGTAAACATACTCGCCCTATCCAAAACGCGGTGTGTAGCACAAATCATACCCATCGATAGGAAATGTATCGCAAAAATCAAAAAGTGCATAGGCTAGCTTATCTGGAAAGGTATATCGTTTTGGGAAGCGAGGGATCAACTGACGAAACTACTTAATGAAGGCGGCCTAGTCTTAAGACACTGTGAGGTAAGATGTTCAGCCTTTATGGTGAAAATATCATTCGGACCCTAAAATTACCAGCTAGTCTGTCAGACCTACTAAAGGCTGGATGGGGCGCCGTGACAAAAAATAGAGATGACGGAAGTGTGCCAACAAATATAATTCATGTCTTGCAAACTGCGACATAAGTTTTAGAAAAAACTCCAAATGTTAAGATTCTGTATGACAAAGAAAATATTCGAAACCGAACTGGAAGACAATATGGTCAAACTTTGCAGACAAATCCTTAAGTTCAAGGTTTCGCGCAGCAGCTTACATTTTTATGAGTGATTTGATACCGGCAGCCGCGTGACACAACAGAATAAAACTAAATAGTCATCCGCACTGCAAGTACTGTGGAATGGTGGACATTGCCATACACCGAACCATAGGCTGCTCCAGAATTTCAAGCGTATGGAAATGGATAAAACTCAAACCAGTAAACTTCCTGGCAGATTAAACTTCCTGGCAGATTAAAACTGTGTGCACCGACCGAGACTCGAACTCGGGACCTTTGCCTTTCACGGGCAAGTGCTCTACCATCTGAGCTACCGAAGCACGACTCACGCCCGGTCCCCACAGCTTTACTTCTGCCAGTATCTCGTCTCCTACCTTCCAAACTTTACAGAAGCTCTCCTGCGAAGGAAGTTTCATATCAGCGCACACTCCGCTGCAGAGTGAAAATCTCATTCTCAAACCAGTAAGTTTGCTATCAACCACCGTCAACGAAATAAGCAGCAAGAAAGTATTGTATAAGGGCGACTAAGCGTTTGCAGCATCCAAGACAAGACACTAACATGGTTCATATATTGTTTTATAATCTACATCTTCAACGAGAGAGGACAGTCTATACATGACCCAAAACAAAACTTGATGAACGAAAAACAAGAAATCCTCAACAGTAAATGGAAAAGAGAAAAGTTCTTGTCATCTATACATCTTATTTGAAGTCAATTTAAAAGCTCAGTGATAGCTGGTACTGAATAACAATGATAACAATAAAGCGTGGAGCCGTCCGGAGTGGCCGTGCGGTTGTAGGCGCTACAGTCTGGAGCCGAGCGACCGTTCCGGTCGCAGGTTCGTATCCTGCCTCGGGCATGGATGTGTGTGATGTCTTAGGTTAGTTCGGTTTAATTAGTTCTAAGTTCTATACGACTAATGACCTCAGAAGTTAAGTCGCATAGTGCTCAGAGCCATTTGAGCCAATAAAGAGTGATCTGAAGCATGGTAATTTGCGGACGCAGGTTCGATGCCAGCAGAAACCATCTTTTTTATCATTTTATTTTATTTTTCGCAATCTAAAACTGTTAATTATAAAATTTAAATACCGGTACAGGAAGTATCAAAAAGAATCATCCGATTTGGCACGTCTATATTTCTGAAACTAATAAACATATACAATGAATTTTGTTTTTTGATCAACGGAAAAATCAAAAAGTTTTTTTCATACCTTTTCTTAGGCGTTTAATATTCCCCCCTTCAGATGCACGGCATGTGTCAATGCGGTATTCAAATTGTTCCCACACCGCAGCGAGCATGTCTTGAGTTACAGCGTCCACAGCTGCTGTTATGCGATATCTCAGCCCATTCGTTGTTGTTGGTAACAGAGGCACGTAAACAGAGTCTTTCATAAATACCCACAAGAAATAATCACATACAGTCGTATCTGTTGACCTTGGAGGCCAGTAATGTGGGGCTGAATCATTTGGTCCAGTGCGACCGATCCATCGTTCAGTAATCTTTGATTTAAAAATTCCTGCACTTCCAGAGGCCAGCGTGGCGGTGCCCCATCCTGTTGGTAAATGAATTCTTTCGAATTAGTCTCCAACGGTGGGAAAAGGAAGTTCTCAAGCATATCGAGATATGTGCTTCCTGTAACACTTTTTCCCTTGAAACTGCACAAAACACATTAAATTTTGGAAATTCCCTCTCATGTTGTACGAGGATGAGTCAAATGAAAACCTGAAATATTTTTTTAAATATTATTTATTGTGCAGAAGTTGTGCAAAGCTGTATCACTTGTCAACATAATCTCCCCCACGCTCAATGCAAGTCCTCCAGCGCTTACAAAGTGCATACATTCCATTACAAAAAAAATTCTTTTGGTAGTCCGCGCAACCACTCATGCACCACGTGGCGTACCTCTTCACGAGAACGTAACTTCTTTCCTCCCATTGCGTCTTTGAGTGGTCCAGACAGATGGAAATCACTTGGGGCAAGGTCTGGTGAGTATGGTGGATGAGGAAGACACTGAAAATGATGGTCTGTGATTGTTGCAACTGTTGTACGGGCAGTGTGGGGCCTTGCATTGTCATGTTGCAAAAGGACACCTGATGACAGCAATCCACATCGCTTTGATTTGATTGCAGGCCGCAGATGTTTTTTTAGGAGATCTGTGTAGGATGCAGTGGAGACAGTGGTCCCTCTAGGCATGTAATTCTCCAAAATGACGCCTTTTTCGTCCCAAAAGAGTCAGCATATCCTTCCCTGCTGATGGTTCTGTTCGAAACTTCTT
This sequence comes from Schistocerca piceifrons, assembly GCF_021461385.2. Lineage (NCBI taxonomy): Eukaryota > Metazoa > Arthropoda > Insecta > Orthoptera > Acrididae > Schistocerca > Schistocerca piceifrons. The sequence continues at coordinate 132,898,199 of NC_060139.1, forward strand.
TGCGTTTGGTGATGAGGAATGGTGCCACTCCTTGCTCGTTCTCTTCGTCTCCGGTTGGTGGAAGTGAACCCAGGTATCGTCCTCAGTAACTATTCTTGCAACGAAGCCATCACCTTCTCATTCAAAGCGCCGAAGAAGTTCTTCACAAGCATCAACACGTCGTTCTCTCATTTCAGGAGTCAGCTGCCGTAGCACCCATCTTGCAGACACTTTGTGAAACTGGAGCACATCATGCACAATGTGATGTGCTGACCCATGACTAATCTGTAAACATGTTGCAATGTCATTCAGTGTCACTCGGCGGTTTTCCTTCACTATGGCTTCAACTGCTGCAATGTTCCGTGTAGTCACAACTCGTTGTGCCTGACCTGGAGCATCTTCCACTGAAATCACACCATTTGCAAACTTCCTACGCCGTTCGTAGACTTGCTGCTGTGACAAACATGCATCACCGTACTGAACCTTCCTCCGTCGATGAATTTCAATAGGTTTCACACTTTCACTACGCAAAAACCGAATAACAGAACGCTGTTCTTCCCTGGTGCAAGTCGCAAGTGGGGCGGCCATCTTTATACTGATACTACGACGGTAACTGTGCATCTGCACTATGCTGCCACCTACAGGACATTCTGCACGCTGTTTGTAGCACGCTTACCAACTTACAGGATAACGGCGCGAAATTTCGATTTGTTACTACAAATTTATGATTTTCATTTGACTCACACTGGTACAACTTCATGTGGTTGTTCCATCCTCATATTCTCACATTATGACGATTCACCTTTCCATTTAAATGGAATGTTGCCTCATCACTAAACACTAAGCGTGGAAGAAAACTGTCGTCCTCCATTTTGCCAAGAACGAAATTACAGAACTCCACACGTTATTGTTTGTCATCTTCACGAAGATTTTGCAGTAGCTGAATTTTGTATATTTTCATGTGTGAATGCCGACGCAACACACGCCAGACGGACGTCGGGGGCATGTTGAGCTGACGAGTCACACGGTATACGGGTTTCTGCGGACTCCTTCTGAAACTATAGAGGATGCGTTCGACGTCTGGGTCTGTCACTCGGGAACGGCCCGGCGATTTGCCTTTACACAAAGAACCTTTTTCTCGGAATTGTTCATGCCATCTGTTGTGTCTAGACAAGACAGCCTAGACACAATGAGAGGAAGCCGAAAGGCACGCGCTAAGCCAAAGCAGGGTGCGTGAGGTCTGAAACAGGATACGTAATGAGTGCTATAAAGAAAAGTACGTAGCTTCTGGAATACTTAACTTTAATCCATCCTTTTGGTGCATCTGGAGATTGTGGCGATACAAGTGAGACTCTTTAGATACATGCAATGTTACTAATGGCCCCTTGCTAGGTCGTAGCCATTGACTTAGCTGAAGGCTATTCTAACTATTGGCTCGGCTAATGAGCAAGGCTTCGTCCATGTAGTCGCTAGCAAAGTCGTCCGTAAAACTGGGGCGGGTGCTAGTCCGTATCTCGAGACCTGCCTTGTGGTGGCGCTCGGTCTGCGATCACACAGTGGCGACACGCGGGTCCGACATATACTAATGGACCGCGGCCGATTTAAAACTACCACCTAGCAAGTGTGGTGTCTGGCGGTGACACCACACCATCATCTAATGCTCTGTGCTGCAGGAGGATCCACACCATGCCTATAATCCGTTCATCAGAAGAATAAACCTGATGCAAACAAACAGAAACGCGATGATTGGTCAGAAGCCGTACCAGACGTACACTGGTGTTGTTACGCGCCTGGAAGTAGGTCCTACTTATGTATTGACATCTTATCACTAAGTTACGTTAAATGAAACTTTAAGATATTCAGATGTGTTAACAACCATGAACGTTTTTCTTAATCACGCTTTAGCTACGTAGTTTTTATTTCAAAGATCGTGCAGTCACAGCCTCTGCAGCGTTGTGCTCTGATAGTCGCGCTGTTAATGCGCAGTATGAAAATGGCTGAAGCTGCTTTCTGTTCCATAGTGAAACACGCGCGTGGAACACAGTTAAAAAGAGCCGATAAATAGATTGTTCTTAATGTTTTTCATAGGCAACGGCCTTACCGCAGTGGATACACCGGTTCCCGTGAGATCACCGAAGTTAAGCGCCGTTGGGCGTGGCTGGCACTTGAATGGGTGACCATCCAGCCGCAATGCGCTGTTGCCATTTTTCTGGGTGCACTCAGCCTCGCGATGCCAATTGAGGAGCTACTCGATCGAATAGTAGCGGCTTCGGTCAAGAATACCATCATAACGACTGGGAGAGCGGTGTGCTGACTCCACGCCCCTCCTATCCGCATCCTCCTGGGAGGATGACACGGCGGTCGGATGGTCTCGGTAGGCCACTCGTGGCCTGAAGACGGAGTGCTTTAATGTTTTTCATAAATTTACAGAGACAATCGGCTTTGAAATTTTCGTAGCGTTGTATATAATGTCAGGCACACTGAACATACAGCGTAGTCAGTTGCGATAGAGTAAGTAAAGCGATTGCGGTTGTTTGTCCGTTGGTTCAAATCTCCCCAATAACAATTATTTTTCTCGTTCAATTTGAAATACCTACATCTCGTAATTATAAAACTCGTCATCATTTTTTATGAATAATGTATGTCTTTTTATCTATAATTACAAATTGGATACGAAATTCCTGTTTACATTTCAAATACAAATTCTCAATTGTCGTTGTTTTATCTTAAGACTGTTCATAAAAGTTGTTTAAATTAAGAAAACATAACAATTTAATTTTTAGAGCAAAAATGGAAAACCAAATCTTCTTTATTTGGATTGTGTCCATTGTTTTATACCACAGAGGTAGATAGTATCGTAGAAGCATGAAAAACAATCATTTTCACAGCATCGAGCATATCATACAAATACTGCATTTTTACGTTTGCTACCATTACAATATGAACCCAACGGCACTGATCAGGAACCAAGCTGCGGGATTTGGCCCGAGAAGTAACAAGACTGTTAAGCTGCCAGACGTACTGGAGCTAACGCACGCAGCTTTTTCACACGTCGCGCCGAACGCTGACGGGATATAGAACGGCTAGTCATAAGAGAAGAAGAGAAAATGCTGCGTCTGGTTGGCTTCGTGGATTCTGTTGTTGATAGGCTCGTTATCAAGGTAGCAGGTGACACTTCCAGAACTGAAATGTATTTCTCGGATTCGGATAAGGAAGGAGCTAAGAGATACCAGACGACTGACTGTAATACCTTCAAACGGTTCAAATGGCTCTGAGCACTACGGGACTTAACATATGAGGTCATCAGTCCCCTAGAACTTAGAACTACTTAAACCTAACTAACCTAAGGACATCACACACATCCATGCCCGAGGCAGGATTCGAACCTGCGACCGTAGCGGTCACGCGGTTCCAAACTGAGGCGCATAGAACCGCTCCGCCACTGAGGCCGGCACAGAAATCCAATGAGGTTCCAACAAAAGCGGACGAATACATTGTGCTTGTTTACACCTGGTTTATTCTTATGATGAACGGATTATAGCACGAAAGTCACTGAGCAAAATATAGAACACAAAACGCTTTCTGTTGTCCTGACACCATTTTTACTGGAAGTGAAGTGGGAGCACGCTGCTCATACTTAACGAGAACCACGTAAAACTCGAGAGTTTGCACTTTCCAATAGTACATTGTTCACGCACATATCTCAAATAACACAATAGTTGTGTTTTTTTTAATTGGATGATTCTTTTTGATACAAGCTGTATATTTAAACAGGTGAAGTTATATACGTATTCAATTTAGTTACGTTTGCTACCACTAAGTCAGAAGGCTATAGGCCACCACATTGAAGCACATCGATATAACTTTGCACGAGCCGCCAGTGCACTCGATAAACCGCGCAGTTAAACTGAAGGTACGTAGCCCTTTTAAGAGCAGCTCTTGTCAGTAGCTCTGACCGCAACACCCGAAACGCTCGCAGCCGAGCCTGCCGAAGCGCAGCCGCGCCGCATCTTATATCGGCTAAATTGCCGCCGGCTTCCTCGACGGTGGTCGCGCCAGACGGCCCGCTTCTCCGTGGCCTTCCCATTAACTCTAACAAAGGGGCAGGCGGGGCCAAGGAGGGCACGGCCTTTTCGTGAAAAATGAAATGGGCGAAATAAAGAAATGGGGAGCTATCTCCGCGAACATCAGCCGGGCGCCGGCGCTGCCTGGGAGAAGGCGGCGTCCGCAATCGGCGAGTGCGATACCGGAGCGGTGCCCTGGCCCGACTTCCGATTCTTTGCGGGAAATAAAGGCGGCCGCCGGGGTGGCCAGCCAGCAGGTATTGAGCGGGCGTGCCGCATTGTTACGCGCGTCAAAGTGCGGCTGCAGATACAATCGCCTATTGTCGCAGGTTACGACGTGGCCCCCGCCAGATAGCGACCGCGCGCCGCCGACAGCTCTCCGCTCGATATTTCTGCGCGCCGTCACGGCTTCCGATGGACGCGACACCCCTTCACCAGAATACCTTCAAGAGGTGTACAAAACATAAACCTCCACGCGGCCACCGGCGTCCGCTAAGGGGTGGATGTAGTGTGTGTGTGTGTGTGGGGGGGGGGGGGGGGGGGGGAGGGGGGAGGGCAAGGAGGTAAGAGACGTCAAATGTCCACTCCTGGAATCTGTAGCACAAATACACCGCACACTTAGCAATGCCGACTGTAACGGAAAATGTATCTTCGTCGTTGCTGTTGTAGTCTTCAGTCCGAAGCAAATATAACTGCCGCATGTGCGAGGGTCACTCCATAAGAAATGCACACTATTTTTGTAAAAATACAGTTTTCATTCTGCGTGTGTGAAAGTTTTACAGTGTGTAGATACATCCTTCCCGCTTGTTTTCCAACTTAGTTCAACCTGTTCCCGTGAGTGGCGCCGTCACAGCATGTCTTCAAGATGGCTGCTACACTTGACGTTCGTCAGAAGCAACGTGCTGTCATAGAATTCCTGTGCTGTGAAAACAACACAGTGGGAAACATCCACAACAGGTTGAAAAAGGTGTATGCAGATGTTGCTGTCGATCGCAGTACGGTTAGTCGGTGGGCAAGCAGGTTACGTGATGAAAGCGGGCACGGCAATATCGAGGACTGTCCTCGCAGCGGCAGGCCTCGTACTGCTCACTCTCCAGGCAATGTGCAGAGAGTTAACGAATTGGTGACTGCTGACACTCATCACAGTGAACGAATTGTCACGCTACGTTGGGATAGGGGAAGGAAGTGTTTGCAGAATACTGAAAGTGTAGCCGTTAAAAAAGATTTGTGCCAGGTGGGTTCCCAGGATGTTGACAGTGGCTCACAAAGAAACGAGAAAAACGTATGTGGCGAACTTTTGGAGCAGTACGAGATTGGTAGAGATGAATTTCTTGGAAGAACTGTGACAGGTGATGAAACATGGCTCCATCATTTTTCACCAGAGACGAAGAGGCAATCAATGGAGTGGCATCATGCAAATTCACCCAAGAAAAAAAAAAATTCAAAACCACACCTTCTGCTGGAAAAGTTATGGCTACGGTGTTTTTCGATTCCGAAGGACTCTTGCTTGTGGACATTATGCCAAGTGGAACCACCATAAATTCTGATGCATATGTGACGACACTGAAGAAACTTCAAGCTCGACTGAGTCGTGTTCGACCACATCGGCAAAAGCAGGATGTTTTGCTGTTGCACGACAATGCACGACCAAATGTCAGCATCTCTTCAGTAGTTACTCGATCTACCCATAGAATCTTCAGCATTCTTCCAAAGCAAAGAGTGTCAAAGCTTCAATTCCCTCTTTTTCTGCACTGTTTATTGTTCACGTCTCACTTCCTTATAAGGCTGCATTCCAGACAAACACCTTCAGAGCAGACTTCCTAACTTTTGAATTTATACTCGATGTTAACAAATTTATCTTTTTCAGTCATGCATTTCTTGCTAATGCTAGTTTCCGCAATCTTGTCTGCATAGCATCACTTTGTTGTCTGTCTGTCTGCCTGTACAAACTATTTTTTCCTCAGGAACGGCTATACGTATAAAGTTGAAATTTATGTCACATGCTAACGTCTGTGATCCCTTGGCGATGTAAAAAATTAACACTTCTAAATCAATGCAAGTCAAGACAATCAAACGTTACGGCCCTTTTGTCACATGATTTGATACTGCCAAACTCGACCATCTAGCTTTATTTAGCAGTTCGTTGGATACACTGGATTTAATTATATTTCACATCTTTAATGAACAAAAGTAGCACAAACATTTGCATTAATAGTATAGAAGGAGTTTCTTGAACGTGCTATGAAATGTGATTACCATTTCTGTGTCAAAGTAACCCACCTTTTAAAAAATACATTGAGCGCATAACTTTAATCCTTTGTGTCTAGACTGGTAAATTTTATTCTTGTGGCATGGCACTGTAACATTTCTTCCTCTTGAGGTCATCATCCAAAGCATCTCACGTGTTACAGCAGGCAGCTAACCTCTCATAAAATACACACATCAAAGAAAGTTTTGCATCACCACGGTTCCCAGAACTCCTGAAGATAGACGTCGACTATGGATATTGTATCACAGACACAGTCCCTTTGACTGTTCAGAGATGTCACTGAACTCGCCCAAAGATGTAAACAACTGTGCATGAGTAACCCCTATTAAACGGAGGGGGTCCGACAGTCAATCAGTTCCAGTCATTCTACCAGGAAGGAGTTAACACGGCCCGTGATGTCTCTAGTTCAACCATGCCTAGACGGTTAATACATCGGTTCGATCGCGTCCGCATTGTTACTTTGTGCCAGGAAGGGCTCTCAACATGGGAAGTGTCCAGGCGTCTCGGAGTGAACCAATGCGATGTTGTTCGGATATGGAGGAGATACAGAGAGACAGGAACTGTCGATGACATGCATCGCTAAGGCCGCCCAAGGGTTACTACTGCCGTGGATGACCGCTACCTACGGATTATGGCTCGGAGGAGCCCTGACAGCAACGCCACCATCTTGAATAATGCTTTTCGTGCAGCCACAGGACTCGTGTTACGACTCAAACTGTGCGCAATAGGCTGCATGATGCACAACTTCACTCCCGACGTCCATGAGGAGGCCCATATTTGCAACCATGACACCATGCAGCGCGGTACAGTTGGGCTCAACAAAATGCCGAATGGACCTCTCCGGATTGGCATTACATTCTTTTCACCGATGGGTGCTGCATATGCCTTCACCCAGACAATCGTCGGAGACGTGTTTGGAGGCAAGGTGGTCAGGCTGAACGCCTTAGACACACTGTCCAGCGAATGCAGCAAGGTGGAGGTTCCCTGCTGTTTTGGGGTGGCATTATGTGGGGCCGACGTACGCCGCTGGTTTTCATGGAAGGCGCTGTAACGCCTCTACGATACATGAATGCCATCCGCCGACCGGTAGTACAACCATAACGGCAGCATATTGGCGATGCATTCGTCTTCATGGATGACAATTCGTGCCCTCATTGTGCACATCTTGTGAATGACTTGCTTCAGGATAACGACATCGCTCGACTAGAGTGGCGAGCATCTTCTCCAGACATGAACCCTACCGAACATGCCTGGGATGGATTGAAAAGGGCTGTTTATGGACGACGTGACCCATCAACCACTCTGAGGATCTACGCCGAATCTCCGTTGAGGAGTGGGACAATCTGGACCAACAGTGCTTTGATGAACATGTGGATAGTATACCACGACGCATGGCATGCATCAATGCAAGAACGTGCTACTGGGTATTAGAGGTACCAGTGTGAACAGCAATCTGGACCACCACCTCTGAAGGTGTGTATGGTGGTATAACATGCAAAGTGTGGTTTTCATGTGCAATAAAAAGGGCGGAAATGATGTTTATGTTGACCTCTATTCCAATTTTCTGTACAGCTTCCGGAACTCTCGGAACCGAGGTGATGCAACACTTTCTTTGATGTGTATATTTCGAGACTAGGTTCAAATGGTTCAAATGGCTCTGAGCACTATGGGACTTAACTTCTGTGGTCATCAGTCCCCTAGAACTTAGAACTACTTAAACCTAACTAACCTAAGGACATAACACACATACATGCCCGAGGCAGGATTCGAACCTGCGACCGTAGCGGACCCGCGGTTCCGGACTGCGCGCCTAGAGCCACTAGACCACCGCGGCCGGCTTTCGAGACTAGGGTCGGTGTCATTCTGCAACAAAACGGATGTTGTATTGATGTTGTACACCAAGAGTATTTGGTGAACGTGGTAGTGTATAATTTTTAAAACGGTTATCAACTTAATCAGTGTGAAAATGTAGCCCGAAACAGAAATGAGGTATCCGCCTAGGAACAAGGAAAATTAGGCGGGCGGAAACAATATAAATGATGATAATGCTTCTGTAGAGTCTGACAGTACCACTTAGACACGTTTGATGAGGAGCTCAGGGATGAAGTCTCTGACATCATCGTTATAAATGAGTCTCTTGATAATTCACACTGGTTAGGCTCTTGCACTGCTTCAGCCGGTACAACACCTGATGAATCGAGCAGTAAGCAGAGTAGCACAGGAAAACAGAAAGAAAAATCACATTAGAGTTCTTAATAAGCTATTTGCTAGAAGTAAATAAGAGACTAGAAGCTATTAATAGAATTAACGGAAACAAGTATCAGTCAGACCACATGTAAGCTAGAAGCAACTAATGAAAGAAACAGCTCTGCTAACGGAATACATTTTCAAAGTCATCAAATGAGTTGTACAAAAATGGCAATTTTAGGATCTTGCCCCCCTTCGATAAATTTCTGCAGATTTCCCTGCCCCCAGTAAGCTGTACGACACATTTGGGTATCTAATACAGTCTGATTCCTCAGAGAATTAGATACATAAATACTGCTGCCCATTAAAATAACAACACTGTGAAGACAGCAACAATGTGAAATTGGCATGAAGTGTACTAAATGCATGGATATGCAAAAGATTAGCATTGCAGTACAATTGCACAACGGTAGATTACCGGGCCCCCCCATGAACCATGGACCTTGCTGTTGGTGGGGAGGCTTGCGTGCCTCAGCGATACAGATGACCGTACCGTAGGTGCAACCACAACGGAGGGGTATCTGTTAAGAGGCCAGACAAACATGTGGTTCCTGAAGAGGGGCAGCAGCCTTTTCAGTATTTGCAGGGGCAACAGTCTGGATGATTGACTGATCTGGCCTTGTAACATTAACCAAAACGGCATTGCTGTGCTGGTACTGCGAACGGCTGAAAGCAAGGGGAAACTACTGCCGTAACTTTTCCCGAGGACATGCAGCTTTACTGTATGATTAAATGATGATGGCGTCCTTTTGGGTAAAATATTCCGCAGGTAAAATAGTCCCCCATTCGGATCTCCGGGTGGGGACTACTCAAGAGGACGTCGTTATCAGGAGAAAGAAAACTGGCGTTCTACGGATCGGAGCGTGGAATGTCAGATCCCTTAATCGGGCAGGTAGATTAGAAAATCTAAAAAGGGAAATGCATAGGTTGAAGTTAGATATAGTGGGAATTAGTGAAGTTCGGTGGCATGAGGAACAAGAGTTTTGGTCAGGTGATTACAGGGTTATAAATACAAAATCAAATAGGGGTAATGCAGGAGTAGGTTTAATAATGAATAAAAATATAGGAGTGCGGGTTAGCTACTACAAACAGCATAGTGAACGCATTATTGTGGCCAAGATAGACACAAAGCCCATGCCTACTACAGTAGTACAAGTTTATATGCCAAATAGCTCTGCAGATGATGAAGAAATTGATGAAATGTATGACGAGATAAAAGAAATTATTCAGGTAGTGAAGGGAGACGAAAATTTAATAGTCATGGGTGACTGGAATTCGACAGTAGGAAAAGGGAGAGAAGGAAACATAGTAGGTGAATATGGATTGGGGGGAAGAAATGAAAGAGGAAGCTGCCTTGTAGAATTTTGCACAGAGCATAACTTAATCATAGCTAACACTTGGTTCAAGAATCATAAAAGAAGGTTGTATACCTGGAAGAATCCTGGAGATACTAAAAGGTATCAGATAGATTATATAATGGTAAGACAGAGATTTAGGAACCAGGTTTTAAATTGTAAGACATTTCCAGGGGCAGATGTGGATTCAGACCACAATCTATTGGTTAAGAACTGCAGATTGAAACTGAAGAAACTGCGAAAAGGTGAGAATTTAAGGAGATGGGACCTGGATAAACTGAAAGAACCAGAAGTTGTACAGAGTTTCAGGGAGAGCATAAGGGAACAATTGACAGGAATGGGGGAAAGAAATACAGTAGAAGAAGAATGGGTAGCTCTGAGGGATGAAGCAGTGGTTGGGAAAGGCGTGAGACAGGGTTGTAGCCTCTCCCCGATGCTATTCAATCTATATATTGAGCAAGCAGTAAAGGAAACAAAAGAAAAGTAAGGAGTAGGTATTAGAATCTATGGAGAAGAAATAAAAACTCTGAGGTTCGCCGATGACATTGTAATTCTGTCAGAGACAGCAAAGGACTTGGAAGAGCAGTTGAACGGAATGGACAGTGTCTTGAAAGGAGGGTATAAGATGAACATAAACAAAAGCAAAACAAGGATATTGGAATGTAGTCGAGTTAAGTCGAGTGATGCTGAGGATATTAGATTAGGAAATGAGACACTTAAAGTAGTAAAGGAGTTTTGCTATTTGGGGAGCAAAATAACTGATGATGGACGAAGTATAGAGGATATAAAATGTAGACTGGCAATGGCAAGGAAAGCGTTTCAGAAGAAGAGAATCTTGTCAACATCTAGTATAGATTTAAGTGTCAGGAAGTCGTTTCTGAAAGTATTTGTATGGAGTGTAGCCATGTATGGAGGTGAAACATGGACGATAAATAGTTTGGACAAGAAGAGAATAGAAGCTTTCGAAATCTGGTGCCACAGAAGAATGCTGAAGATTAGATGGGTAGACCACATAACTAATGAGGAAGTATTGAATAGGATTGGGGAGAAGAGAAGTTTGTGGCATAACTTGACCAGAAGAAGGGATTGGTTGGTAGGAAATGTTCTGAGGCATCAAGGGATCACCAATTAAGTACTGGAGGGCAGCGTGGAGGGTAAAAATCGTAGAGGGAGACCAAGAGATGAATACACTAAGCAGATTCAGAAGGATGTAGGCTGCAGTAGGTACTGGGATATGAAGAAGCTTGCACAGGATAGATTAGCGTGGAGAGCTGCGTCAAACCAGTCTCAGGACTGAAGACCACAACAACAACAACATGGGCTCCCAATAGATAAGTTATAGTAAGGGCTCTTCAAGCTATATTTAAATGCATTATGCAATAAGAGACACCTTAACAAATGTTTACTAATGTTTTGAATGATATTTTTCTTCTACTCATTGGCCGTATGACAAAATCCTTAATTTCACGTGCCGTGCTGCAAATAAGTACCGAATTTGAAGATGACTGTCTCCATAATGCGCATTCACGGATCCACGTTACTTCCGCGTCTAAGTTTGTACCACGGGACGAGACGCGCACGTCCTTGAGTTGTCACTTCTGAAAGACAAACGATGAAACATTCCGCCCTACACCCACAGTGACTGCGCTGCTTACCTCTCTGCCCCTAAGGTGACTGGCGATATTCACTTAGCTCACGGCCGAATTCACAAACGTCAATTAAAATTAAATTCATCTTAAGGCATTACTGTGTCTGTAAATATTTTTGTTTGTCACTGAGCTGGAAAACTACACTCCTAAGAAACTCTTAAAATTTGTTGACATTTTTTGGATTCGACAGTTTCTTGCTAGATGCATGATGGTGAAGGAAAGATCAGTAGGAGCAAAACATGATCCCTTCCAGTACGCATAGCTGGTAATTTGGACAACAGGCGTTTCGTTTCTGACGTGGTGAAGTCAATAGCTCTGTCGCATCTTCGAGGCCTGCGTAATGTTACCCTTCGACATGGTCACGCAAGACCCCGTGTAACCCATGTTGTGATGACCTACCTCTATACAGAGGGTGTTCGACTGCTGCCCTAGCAGGACTCTCATCCACTGAAAACACCTGGCAATGAGTCGCCTTGGGGCTGTCACGCCAACGCTGCCTGCCACTACGTAGGGTGTACCCATGTCTTGTCATCCAGGTTCAGTTGGGCTCATTGTCCAGCTGGGTTAGAGAGTTGTTGTTGCCAGAGGTGGCAGCTCTTCCATACTAAAGCACGGATCTCTATTATACCGTCAAATCGCCCACAATTTTCAAAAAAATGTTAAAATCTGTTGAAATCCTATGGGACTTAACTGCTTAGGTTATCAGTCCCTAAGCTTACACACAACTTAAACTAAATAATCCTAAAGACAAACACACACACCCATTCCCGAGGGAGGACTCCAACCTCCGCCGGGACCAGCCGCCCAGTCCATGACTGCAGCGCCTTAGACCACTCGCCACAATTGTCATGTAGTCTTCAAGCAGTCATGTTTGCGATAGTAAAATTTGATTATTTGAATGATTTCCTACTGTTGCAGTTTTCATGGCCAGCGCTGTAAATTGTGAGAGTAGCTCAACGGGATTTTGTATAGTGCAAAAAGCTATTTCGGTCTACAAAAATAAGATCATGTACGTGCAAAATTCCAGTCCTGTCACGTGTCAGGTATCCTCTTCGTAACAGCATAACTACTGCACATTACACCAACGACGACCTGCTAATTTTTATATTTCTGCCTGCCCCTGCGAATTTTTCCATCTGTAGTAACCAAAACGAACTGCGGGAACGCCTTGGGCTGCGGATCGGAGCCGCCTGGCGGGAAAGCCGCCGGCGGTGGAGCACGCACCACCGGGTAAACACAGGACGATTCGAGGGACAGACTAACGACAACTGACAACAACCGACCACGACCGACTATGAGCGACACAACAAGGAAGAGATAAACAACGGAGGCTTGTGGAAACCACAACACCAAACACAAACAGTAAATCCACTCAGAACCAGAACCAGAACTCAGAACCAGAGTCAACAACGAGCAACGACCAGAACGCAGTACCAGACTGACTGGACTAGGTTTTTTTTCTCTCTTTATTGTGATTTCATCCCCCTGCCCCGTATGGGCAGGGGAGGGCTGTCAACGGCACAATCCGCCGCTCTTCAGCCGAGTGACACTACAACTAAAACAAGAATAAAATGATACATACATAAGGAGATAAAAAAGGGGAACATAAAACAGAGTAAGGGGAGAAAATGGAGGTAAAATATACACTGACATGGAGACGTTCATGGTGGACAGTAAAAAAGTCACCAGAAAGTTAAAAAAAAACAAAAAACACAGTTGGCGATTCTTAAAATACAGAGAAGACACTGAATGCGCAGGCACAGGTTAAAAGTCGGCCACAGTAGTAAAAACACTCCGGAACAACACACTTAAAACCCAATTGGAGCACACACGACGAAGAATAAAACTGCCAGGTGGGACCTGCTGAGGGAAAAGGTCAGAGAGGATAGAAAAGGAGGGGAGAGCATGGGGCACCTGGGAAAGCGGCGGGATGAAGAGAGGAGGGGCATCAGTGGGTTCACGAAGAGGCAGGAGACACGTGGGGCGGGGGGAGGAAGAGGGAAGTCAGGGCAGGAGGGAGTGCAGAGACACTGAAAGGAGGCACAAGAGATGGAGGGGGAGTAGGAGGGGGAAGCCGCTCAGGAGGAGGGAGGGGGAGGAGAGGGAGCCCTGAGGAGGAGGCAGGAAGATGGGGTTAGAGTTGGTAGGACGGGTAGATGTCAGGGCGAAGCTCATCATCCGGGAGGGGTAGACGGTGGAAGTTGCGTTGGGAAAGGAGATGGAGGGTGTGGAGATGGAGAGAGGGTGGGACACAATGGTAAAGGCGCGGCAACTGGTTGGGGGTGGAGAGGATGGGAGAAACCAGGGGGAGAGGGGGATCAAGGCGGCGGACAATATATAGTGTGCGGATGTGTTCAAGGAAAAGGAGAAGGTGGGGGAAGGTGATGAGGTCGTAGAGGATGCGCGTGGGGGACAGAAGGAGGATGCGGAAGGCGAGGCGGAGCGCATGGCGTTCGAGGATTTGGAGGGCTTTATAGAACCGGGGAGGGGCGGAAATCCAAGCGACGCTGGCATAACCGAGGATGGGGCGGATCAAGGATTTGTAGGTGTGAAGGATGGTGGAAGGATGCAGACCCCACGTCCGGCCGGACAGGAGTTTCAGGAGGCGGAGGCGGTTCTGAGCTTTGTTTTGGATGGTAAGGAGATGGGGAGCTGGACTAGGGTTTTTTTTTCTTTGTTGTTATTTTAACACCTGAACAATCAGGTAGGCTGGCAGCGGCATGCTACGCCGCTCTTCAGCCATAGTGTTGACAATAACAGTACAATAATGGAGAATTAAAATGAACATAGTGACGGGCAAAAAATAGGGGTCACAGATACACAAAAACCATGGAGCCGTTCTCACTCGACGACAACGACACTGAAAACACTTTGACACGGCGCACATAACACTGATGAATCCGACGGCACAAGTGAACGTAGAAGCGTGACGGCGGACGCTAAAAACACAAAACGACGTCACACACACGAGACACAGATAGCGATGATCTCCGGCGCGCGAAAGTCCACGTAGCGTGTGCTGGAGCGGGTCCCTATATATGAAACCGGAGGGAGCGGCTATTGGCCGCTGTCTGCACGTGGCGTAACGGTGGCGCCCTCGCTGCGCGGAATAGCTGCCGCGGAGGCGGAGCCCTCTATGGGCTGACCACGTCCATTTCTTCTGGCGCGTGTTCGACTTCCGCGGCGGAAGGTACTAGACCATCCACTACCCCGTTAACTATCGTTTTAGCAACAATTCAAGTTATAATATGTGCGTAATCATTCTCTCTCTTCAGTACTATAAGTTCCTTAATAGGCATTGTTTTCTCATTGATCCAATATGTTGTACTGGTCATCCAGCCAATCTAAATATCATCTCGAATTTTTATTTAGAAACATTATCCTTCATCGTTCACTAATAGCCTATGGGCCAAGTGCGGCCGTCGCCTCACGAGAGGCTGTTTGTTACCCTGAACTGCTCACAACTATTTGATCCCCTATGCTGTCAATGTGTGTAGCCAACAGGGAACGTAGTGCAGAAATGTGATGACCACAGGCTGTCATCGAACAGTATCGGCCGAAGCCCCAAGTGCTCCGTTGCACCTGCACCCAGCTACCTATGAAATGTTTCCTTCCCGTGTCGTTTGTGGTGCTTGTTCTTAAATGGTAACGTTATATTTCTAAAGCGACCAGGCGTCGATCCCGTCAAGATTGGCTACCGGCCTCGAAAACTATCCTGAGCGCGCCCAACAGCAATCTGCACAAGAAATGAACTAATTATCAATTAAAAACATAATATTCTGTATGAACGCTCCCTAAAGCTTCTCCAGTTTATCCTTACCTGGTTCACTACCCACCTACATACAGCAACAAGCTCCATTAATATCGCATTTCGAAAGTTTCTAAATGTTTCATTCCTATTGTCCATAGGGTGTGTGTACGAAAGAGCTGTACTACTGCCGTAGAATACTTCGTTGTTAGGCCTGGTGCAAGGCTCTTGGACTTGTGCTGGAAGGCCGCTCACTACTTCTGAGCGTAAGCACTGAGTATCGGTCAGAGTTATAGCAGCGCAAGCCGGGCTATTTCGGGCACTTCGTTGAACTGGACACTGCTCACAAGGCTACTATTCTCTGAGGCACATCAAGTAACAGACAGATCACGATGCGGTTAATACATATACCAAAGAACTTCAGTAAAAATCTGCTTGAAATGTTCCTTTTGTCTCACAGTAAAATTTAACACCCAGGAAAGCGACCCTGGGATAATTACTTGCATAATGGACCCTTTTTGCTTTCTGTTTAATATCTATGTTTTATTGAAAGGTGTTAATTTTTTAAGACTGTGTTTTGTAATGGGGAACCTCGGCCAATTTAGTAGTGGTAGAGACAGATTTATTTTCCAGAGCCGGTCGCTGTGGCCGAGCGGTTCTATGCGCTTCAGTCCGGAACAGCGCTGCTGCTACGGTCGCAGGTTCGAATCCTGCCTCGAGCCGGGATGTGTGTGATGTCCTTAGGTTAGTTAGGTTTAAGTAGTTCTAAGTCTAGGGGACTGATGACACCAGATGTTAAGTCCCATAGTGCTTAGAGCCATTTTAACCATTTGATTTTCCAGAAAGAAAAGAAATTATAATGCATTCCACTTACATTCTTGCAAGTGCAGTATCTAACCCTCTTTTGTCATACTGAGCGAAAATGCTGATCAGAATGCATTTTCTATAGTTAATAAATGAAATTAACATATATTAGCTTCTCAGGTTACACAATTTAATTTCCAGAACGGCACAACAAACCTATGACTTCTACAAATTGCAATCCCGCGCAGGAATAACAAGAAGGCAGGTGCTGACAGATGTGAATATTACCGAACTATCAGTTTAATAAGGCATGGGTGCAAAATACTAACACGAATTATTTACAGAGGAATGGAAAAACTGGTAGAAGCCGACCTCGGGGAAGATCAGTTTGGATTCCGTAGAAATGTTGGAACACGTGAGGCAATACTGACCCTACGACTTATCTTAGAAGAAAGATTAAAGAAAGGCAAACCTACGTTTCTAGCTTTTGTAGACTTAGAGAAGGCTTTTGACAATGTTGACTGAAATACGCTCTTTGAAATTCTGAAGGAGGTAGGGATAAAATACAGGGAGCGAAAGGCTATTTACAATTTGTACAGAAACCAGATGGCAGATATAAGAGTCGAGGGGCACGACTGGGAAGCAGTGGTTGGGAAGGGAGTGAGACAGGGTTGTAGCCTGTCCCCTATGTTATTCCATCTGTATATTAAGCAAGAAGTAAAGGGAACAAAAGAAAAATTCGGAGTTGGAATTAAAATCCATGGAGAAGAAATAAAAACTTTGAGGTTCGCCGATGACATTGTAATTCTGTCAGAGACAGCAAAGGACCTGGAAGAGCAGCTAAACGGAATGGACCGTGTCTTGAAAGGATGATATAAAATGAACATCAACAAAAGCAAAACGAGAATAATGGAATGTAGTCGAATTATGTATGGAAGTGAAACGTGGACGATAAATAGTTTAGACAAGAAGAGAAAGAAGTTTTCGAAATGTGGTGCTACGGAAGAATGCTGAAGATTAGATGGGTAGATCACATAACTAATGAGGAGGTATTGAATAGAATTGAGGAGAAGAGGACTTTGTGGCACAACTTGACTAGAAGAAGGGATCGGTTGGTAGGGCATATTCTGCGGCATCAAGGGATCACCAATTTAGTATTGGAGGGCAGCGTGGAGGGTAAAAATCGTAGAGAGAGACCAAGAAACATGGTTCAAATGGCTCTGAGCACTATGGGACTTAACTTCTGAGGTCATCAGTCCCCTAGAACTTAGAACTACTTAAACCTAACTAACCTAAGGACATCACAAACATCCATGCCCGAGGCAGGATTCGAACCTGCGACCGTAGCGGTCGCGCGGTTCCGGACTGTAGCGCCTAGAACCGCTCGGCCACCCCGGCCGGCAGAGACCAAGAGAGGAATACACTAAACAGATTCAAAAGGATGCAGGTTGCAGTAGGTACTGGGAGATGAAGAACCTTGCACAGGATAGAGTAGCATGGAGAGCTGCATCAAACTAGTCTCTGGACTGAAGACCACAACAACAACATAAGGGGCTTAGCAAATGCTTCCTTCAGTATATTACTAGCTGTGTCTTCCATACTCTGAGCCAGCTGACTGTCTCGATAATGTACTTGCACTTACTGTAAGATATTTTTGGATTTGCTCACAGTGACCAGCCTATTCTCTAGGATATTATATTTGGCTTTGTTGTTAGCCTTGCGTTAAATGAGAGGTGTTTTGCCTTTCTGTTAAAGGGCCCACAGAAAACTATGACATGGCAACTGCAGTGCATAGCTTATAATTAAGAAATGCTTTTAACGTAAATTACTTTCTCCATCCGCTTAATGCAATAAATTTATCACCACATAAATAGCTACTCAACTGGGGAGTTACTAATTGTTCACTGCATACCCTAACCACTACAAAATACGCACAAGGCTACAACTTCGAAAAAAGTCTGGATTGTATACTGCCCATGGTGTTTTCCTCACTTAGACACAGGCTGCTGCAGAGGAAAACTATAACCTCCCCTTACTAAATTTGTCATGACATTCTTTACATGGTTGTGGTCTCAGATGGGAGGTACAGAAAACACACAAACATCATAATATAGAACCATTGCTACCACTTGTGTATGCTGCCTTGCAAACCCGTACAAATCGTGGCTTGTAATATCGACGTGGGCTACACTGATCTTTCAAAACCCGTGACTTGCATCGCAATCGCCGTCTGTTCTTTGCAAATCTTGACGTATATCAAACAAAAGATTCGTTAAAGTTGGGCTCATGCTTGCACCAAAACGCAGTTTTTTCATGACAGCCATTTCGCCTTATTCCTCTGCCGTGCCGCAGTATATTTTCTATAATATTCTCTCCATTCAGCAACTTGTTCACTAATTTGCCGGCGATACAAGGCTGACCACTAGGACAAAAGCAAATCTCTGCGTTCTGTCACTATTAGGCCAATCGGGACCGATCTACCGACGTATGGTCCTCTTCTCCTGGCGTCATCGGATGCGGTATGGGAGGGCATGGGTTAGCAAATCCGCAGTCCCAGTCCTTGTCGGCTTTCTCGATCTTCGAACCGCTACTATTCATTCAAGTATCTCCTCAGTTGGTCTCGTACGGCTGTGTGCAACCCGGTCCAGTAATACTTGGAATCTAATCCGAGTGCTCTGCATAGCAGTCAGGCGCGCTGAGCAATGAGCTGCGGAGGCGGACGAGGCTAATGTACATAATTTAGAAAATTACAGGCCTTTGATTCATTACCTGACTGCAACATCACAATACAGATGTGATTTTTTCAACTTATCTAGTTTTGTAATAGCAAAAACATTGGATTTTCGGTAATTTCCAAGAATGATTGCCTATCGAAGTTGCGGTGTCCAAACGATACATACCGAACGTGCGATCGTAAATTGATCATGCGACTCTGGTGGCGGGCGTTATGATCAGTTATTTGTGATCGTCATTTTTATCTGTTTCCGGTCGTTCCCTTAGTTGCTCTAAATTACACATCTCCGCGAATTATTTGTGAGTGATAGGGAATACCAGACGACTTTGTGGTTAGTGAGTGGGATGTCTGGTATTCTTGACGTTTCTTCGGCGGATTCTCTCACATGGAAAAATGTAATTCCTTGTTTATCCAGCGTAGAAAATTGTTCCACTTTTTGTTGCAAATATGTAGTACTACTGGACGAGGAAAGTAGGGACTGTGTAGACTGTGGCGGTGCGAAGTGTGTAAAACTTCGTAAGAACAGTTTCGATGCTGAAATACAGTTTACAATTTCATTGCGCACAGTGCGGAAAACGAACGAGCATCAGGAAGAATACATGGTTCGACTCTTCCAAATTATCCATCCAGACCACCGTAATGGACTTTCACATGACTCTAACACCGACGACGAGTAAGGTAAGTCGTCTCCTTTGCAATTAAAAGTATTTTTGTAACGCTGTTCTTTTGTCGTTGCTGTAGCGACCACCGTAAACATACTCATAACGCCCGCCACCAGAGTGGCATGATCGATTTATGATGGCACGTTCCATATGTATCGTTTGGAGCCCGCCACTTCGATAGACAATCATTCTTGGAAATTACCGGATTTTCTGTATTAGCGATAACTAAAAATACAATTTGTTTATATTAAACGTGGTTTTTGTAAAACAAATTGTAACCAATTTGTTATCGTATAAAATACAGCACTTCGTACATTTGATCGCTGTCGTTAGGGAAATAGTAGGAAAAGTCTAGGGAATGTTTTGTGTATTTGGCAAACAGTAAAGTGAAATGCTAGCAACGCCTCTGTGCGCTTCGTGTGTTACGTCTGAGAGTATGGACACTAAAATGTGCAAAGAAACAGTGTGGGAGTGTGCATCTCGTGCAAGACGAGAAATTGCTTCATGTGAGGCCAAAACGGCGCTTACGGGGCACAGTGTAAGTGATGGAGCCGGCCGTTGTGGCCGAGCGGTTCTAGGCGCTTCAGTCCGGAACCGCGCTGCTGCTACGATCGTAGGTTCGAATCCTGCCTCGGGCATGGACGTGTGTGATGTCCTTACGTTAGTTAGGTTTAAGTAGTTCTAAGTCTAGGGGACTGATGACCTCAGATGTTAAGTCCCATAGTGCTCGGAGCCATTTGAACCATATGAAAGTGATGGACACTGATGTGACAAAAGTCATGGGATATCGATATGCACACATACAGATGGCGGTAATATCGCGTACACGAGATATAAAAGGGCACTGCATTGGCGGAGCTATTTGTACACAGGTGATTCGTGTGAAAAGGTTTCCGATGTGATTATGGCCCCACGACGGGAATTAACAGACTCTGGACTCGGAATGGTAGTTGGAGATAGACACATGGGACATTCCATTTCCGAAATCGTTACGGAATTCAATGTTCCGAGATCCACAGTGTCAAGGGTGTGCCGAGGGCACTATATTTCGAGCATTACCTCTCATCACGAGCAGCGCAGTGGCCGGTTGTCTTCCACCGAGAGCAGCGGCGCTTGCATAAGACAACCAACATTGCGTGCAATAACCGCAGAAATCAATGTGAGACGTACGACGAACGAACCTGTCTGGACGGTGCGGCGAAAGTAACCGTTAATGGGCTGTGGCAGCAGATGACCGATGCGAGTGCCTTTGCTAATAGCAACGCCTTTCCTGAGCTCGTGACCATATCGGTTGGACCACAGACTGGAAAACAGTGGCCTGGTCAGATGAGTCCCAATTTCAGTTGGTAAGAGCTGGTGGTACAGTTCGAGTGTGATGTAAATCTCACGAAGCCATGGACCCAAGTTGTCAACAAGGCACTATGGAAGCTGGTGGTGGCTCTGTAATAGTGTGGGCTGTGTTTACATGGAATGTACTGGGTCCTCTAGTCCAACTGAACCAATTATTGACTGGAAATGGTTATGTTCGGCTACTTGGAGACTATTTGCAGCCATTCATAGACTTCATGTGCCCAGTCAACAACGCCATGTCACCAGGCTACAACTGTTGGCGTTTGGTTTGAAGAACTCAAGCGAATGTTTTGGTCACCCAGATTACCCGACATGAATCCCATCGTGGGACAGTGTCGAGAGGTCCGTTCGTACCAAAAATCTTACACTGGCAGCACTTCCGCAATTGTGGACAGCTATGGGGCCAGCGTGGGTCAGTATTTCAGCAGGGGCTTCCAGACTTGTTGAGCCCATGCCATGTCAAGTTTCTGCACTACGCCGGGCGAAAGAAGGTCCGACACGATATTAGGAAGTATCCCATGACCTTTCTCACCTCAGTGTATGTGGACAAATTAAAGAAGCTCCACATTACACCAGGATCGTGTCCCAAAATCGTTTGCAACTGATCAGGGTAATCTCGTAATGAATGGGGCTAAAGTAGCATTGTCGCCGACGCCACCAGTCGTCTCAACAGCATCGACAACCAGTAGGATTGTTCACTATGCTCGGCTCAGAGCTTTTGTAAGAGATACCCAGTGATATCTGCAGTGATTTCCTTATTTTATTTAAATAACAATGTTACTACTGTAAAATTCTATTTCTGTGATCTTGTCATTAATTTCACTCATCGTTACCTATGCTAAGATCCAGCACCTTTCCTAATTTAATACAATCCAGCGTCTTTAATCTGTCAAAGAAAAATTATAAAACCTAATCTATGCTAAATATACTTTTGTCGAAACCGTTTAAGTGCAAATGAGTCAATCAGTCTGTTCTATTTAACAATCAGAGGCAGCACATATATTTTTAGTGTCGATGAGGGTAAACAGCAAATTTAAATTAAATAACACTGGCAAAACTACGAAGGAAATTAAAATTATAAATTTATAAAGCTTACATTTCATAGCTATTTTGTGTTTTCTGGGTGGCTTGATGGTTTATATTTCGACGTTGCAGCTGTGTTGAATCTTAATTGTTTTATTTAATGCAAATATTTTGAAATTACCTAAAGAGTGAAACGCTTTAAGTTTTATTACGGAAGTAACGCAGTTTTGACTATAATAGAGAGATTTCACCATTCACCATTACAGTAAGGATTATTAGCATAACATTCCTAATCTGCTTTTCTTTAGTTAATTCAAACAATAGCTAACTTTTCTCTTCCCTGTTAGCAAAGTTTAATTTTGTCTGCGTGTGATAATTACTACAACAGTATGCATTTGCTCAGACTAATTAAGTGTTAATTATTGTTGTGGTATCCAACTGGTTAATTATTGGAGTTTGTCTAATAGGAATGGCGACAGTATTTAGAAATAATTTCAATGATCTGGTGTATTTTACTACAAAAATTTCGTGGTAACTTCTCGTTGTTTTCGTCACATGCAATATGCACTACATTATATTTATTCAAAATTTACGTAAGAAAACAGTGCAGAAACTTATAGCAAAAGTTAGCTCTAATTTAATCCCCATTCAGGCAATAACTGTATTAAATTTCTCATATGATTGGGGTCATGCGATCACATTCAGGCAGATGAGAGAGTTGAAGGGTTACATGATGATTTTTGATAGAAGTATAATTTGCACGATTAATTAGTTACATACATCGTGCCTTTCTTAATGTTCTTGACGGGAAAGTAAATCCGTAGATCGCTTTCACTTGACGAAAAAACTTTGAAATTCGTTGATTAGGCTTCTTATCTTATCTGTATTTACCTTTATAAATACTGGTCAACAACATTCAAGAAATACGTCTCGAAAAACATACCTTCAACTTCCGAAACAGCCACGAAACAACTTCATGCAGCCAAGCAAATTGGGATGACTGAAGCGTTTTGATGTTCTGTTGTACCTGTCAAACAAAAAGATCAGAAATGAGCGCGAAACTGCACTAAGACAGTGTAAACCAGAATTAGGAAAACAAGAAGTCTGTGAAGCAAAGGTAGCATTATGTTTGAGAGTAGAGCGGCTGGGGCACAGTCTGCCTGCGTGAAAGCCACTCACTAATTCCGTTTCTGCAATAAAATATTTTCGTAGTATTTCCTCTGAAACATGACATATTATCTGCTCGTATCATGTTATGTTTATAAATTATGACAACGCTAATAGTATCTAGCGCAATTAGAATAAATACGAGACGCTGACGTGAGTTGCTGCATAGATAGGAACAACTTTGCATTCAGACGCTCAGAACAGAATTTTTGGCAATATACCTTACTTTCAAAGTCACGTGACTGCAGTACTACGGAGTTGACACTCGGCGCGGTGGCTGATCGGAGAGACCGTAAAGGCATTTCCCATCAGATACCGCGGCGAGTGTCAACTTTGTTTGCGCGAACAATACGTTGTAATGTCTTGCCGCATGATGTTATTACATCGCTGGTACAGATGGGTCCAATTTAGAAGTATCACGTAATTTCTAAAGGCAGTTCATTGACGTCGTATAAAGACGACACTTTATTGTTACATGAAGAGAAGGGATAGCCTGCACTATCTTTCAAGTTTCGTATTTCGCCTTATCTTACTGCCGAGTCCCAATTTAGTAAATCATGCTATGGCGACATTGCAAAATGGCTTCCTAGTGTGAGAAAATGGTATAAGTGTCGCTAGAAATTTCGATTTATAGCTACGAAATGCACCAAATTTAATCACACCTTAAAATATTTTTGTACACCAAAATTCCCGTTTTCACATTTTGGTGCAATCTTTTTAGTCGCACATAGTGTCTCCAACTCTAAGGCCTATTAGTATAGTTTCCGCCGGCCGGGGTGGCCAAGCGGTTCTAGGCGCTTCAGTCTGGAACTGCGAGACCGCTACGGTCGCAGGTTCGAATCCTGCCTCGGGCATGGATGTGTGTGATGTCCTTAGGTTAGTTAGATTTAAGTAGTTATAAGTTCTCGGGGACTGATGACCTCAGATGTCAAGTCCCATAGTGCTCAGAGCCATTTGAAATTTGAGTATAGTTTCCTAGTGTGAATATTTCAAAATAAGCATTATGGTTTGGATATCTGTATAACCCGGACAAAATAACTCAAACTGACGTATATGAGTTATATCTGCAGATCTGACTGACTACAGCACAATCGCATACTACCGAGTTTGTCCAGCACTTGTGTCTTAAACATATGGGGATGAGTCACATAAATAAATCTTACGATATTAACTCTTTAAATTATTCTTTGTCGACGTTTGTTTTAAAAAAAGCTGCTCTGATGAGTAGTATAACAATGAAAATAATTTTTACCCCTTAGACGTGTTTAGAAAAGCGTCCATAGCAGCAACAGTTATTCACCATGGTAATTACTAATAAATAAATGTGTCGAAACAGGACAAATACGCGTAATACTAATTTCAGGCTTAGCACAAAAAATCAGAATTTTCAGGCTTAATGCAAAATGTTAACAAATAGTCGCACAAAGGTCACATAACAAACCCAGTTTGATCTTAGTGGCATGCACAACAGACTCTGCTGGCTCCATAGATATTCCTACTCCGAAAGGCGCCATAGGGCTTAATAGCGTAAGTGTTTGTAATGTTGCTGGTGCCAGTGTGCTGAAAATGAACTAACCAGTTGCACGCTTTGCTAGAACCGTATCTACCAAGGGAATACATACAGTTTCGAACTACGCGCTGCTTGTTAAATGCTATTGAAGCTTAAAACTGTTATCTGTCTTAACAGACTCTGAGTGTTAAACCAACAGTCGCATGTCGGACACTCATTTTTTTTTTCAAATTAATCAGATACGTATTGCGTGTTAAAGAAGCAGTTTGTAACATAAGTTTACTTGAGAGTCTGAAATAAGGAAAAGTATAGTAGAAACTGCACTACTTTTTTATGTACATTATTTCATGCAGATTTCTGCAGCCGCCACGTGTCGTTTACATGACTGGCAAATTTTATATATAAATAACGTTTGATTTTAGTATGAGCGGTATCACGACGAGAAAGAGACCAAGGGGGTCGAAAGACCAAATTTCTGACTAATATTACCGCTTTCACAATCGAGTGTCTGTTTCCATCGGAAGCTTCTCCATCACCTCATAGACTGTCTATCAGGCGATCGAAGTATCTACATGATCAATAAAAATGTTCTGGGTTTGTGACCGGATTGTCAATATGTAAAACTACCGATGTTTCAGTCACTGCTGCAAGTGACCTCCTTCAGGATTAGTTTCTTATATACCAGCAGACGTGGCTGTTTCTAGTTCTGGTAGGCTGTTAAGGTTGAAGGGGAGGGATGTTAGAAGTTCTTTATATAGCTATACATACTGCTCATTCAGCAGTAAACAGGAACACCCTGAAGAAGGTCACTTGCAACAGTGACCGAAACGTCGGTAGCATTACATGTTCTAAATTCTACCGTATGGAAGCCACCGTATAATCAGAAGATTATGCAACAATTTCACTTTAGTACAAAATAAGTGTATTTGTGCTGTTTATTTCCTATTTTTCCTCAACTACCTAAAATAATTATACTTCTAGTCGAACACCGTAATGTACTGTTAAAGTAAAGCATTCATCAAAACGAATGTTGGTTTGCGCATCACAGAGCTTTACTAGACGTGATCCTGTTGCAGGTGGTATCTCGTTGCCTTCCTCCGACTGTTGAAATGACCAGCTATACTGAACCTCACCGTTTAACGTGGACTTCGAAACAAGGCGCAATTCGAAAGATTTCACGTTAACAAACACTGCCAGAAGTGGAAGCAGTGAGAAGTGACAGATAAAAAAACCTAGGAATACAGAGCGATCAAAACACGACCTTTTCGTTCCTAATCTGGTACTTTATTACCTTCGATTTTTCCTCATGCTCAGTTTTTTATTACATGTTTGAGGAGTATAAATGACAACACCAGACGATTGAATAAAACTGTAAATGCCTTCAAACAAAAATATGAAATGCCTTGAACATATATATGACGAGATGGACAGAGAGGCAGTGGAGGAGATGCACAGAGACAGGTGGGAGGTGAAAATGGACAGAGCGAGGGAGGAAGACTAGACTGAAAGATATGGAAGGAGGAGGAGATTGAAAGAGAGTTGGGGGAAGAAAGAGACGGAAATACAGATTGGAGAGAGCGAGATTGGGGGGGGGGGGGGGAGGATATGTATGTAAAACATTTGCTGTCAGTGTCCACCTCACTCTTACTCTGTCTTCCCATCACTCCATCCATCTCCATCTCCTCCCTCTCTCTCTGTTCATCTCATCCTTCTGCACTTTCTCTGCCCCTTTGCTCCTCCACCATCTCTGTGTCTCCTCTTCTTCCTCCTTCCTGTGTCTATCTGTCTCCTTTGTTCCCTCTCTGTCTGTCCATCTCCTCCTCCCCCTCTCACTATCCACCTCATTCTACCGCCTGTATCTGTCCATCTTCTCCTCTCGATTCTCCTGTCTCTTCATCTCCTCATCCTCCACCTCCACCTCCTACTCGCACATCTATATATATCCATCTCCTTATCACCCTTTTTTCTGTCCATCTCACTCTCCCCCCATTCATTATCTATCTCTTCTTCCCACCTCTTTCTGCTCATCCATGCTCACCTGCACATGTATTCCCTGCAGCACGTGTTGACACCACACACACACAACACACCTATTGTAAAGGACAGCCTAAATCTCAGGCACTGAAATCTTTTTCCTCTCATGTCTCCACTCCTGTGGGAGCTAGGGGTTCTAACCCACAAAGTGCTGATTCCCAGATAGCAAGTAGTGTGTGTACCAAATTTGGTGGAAATCGATCCAGTGCAATAGGAGGAGGTGCTGGACATGCACACAGGTATATATTCACAGTGTGCCCCAGAAATATTGTGACAAACTTTGATGAGTTGCAGTGTGTGTATTCAGGAGTAAATTGAGGATAGGAACCCTTGCCCTGAAACATCGTCCAATGACAATGCATCTACTCTGCAAAGCACACTTAAGTGCCTGGCAGAGGGTTCATCAAACCACGTTCACAATAATTTTATATTACTCCGCTCTCAAACAGCATGAGGAAAAAAAGAACACCTATAACCTTCCAGGTGATCTGTGATTTCCCTCATTTTATTATGACAATCATTTCTACCTATGTATGTCAGTATCAAAAAAAATTGTTCGCATTCGGAGGATAAAATTGGTGACTGAAATTTCGTTCGATCCTGCCGCAACAAGAAATGCCTTTGTTTTAATGATATCCATCCAAAATCCTGTCATGACACTCTCTCCCCTATTTCTCGATAGTAAAAAACGTGCTGCTCTTCTTTGAACTTACTAACTGTACTCCATTAACCCTATCTGGTAAGGATCTGACACCACACAGCAGTACTCTAAAAGAGAATGGACAAGCATAGTGCAGGCAGTTTGTTTACTAGATCAATCGCTTCTTTTAATTGTTCTGCTAATAAAATGCAGTCTTTCGTTCGCTTCCCTCACAGCATTTTGTATGTGTTATTTTCAGTTTAAATTATTTGTAATTGAAATCCCTATGTATTAGTTGAATTTACGCCATTTAGATTGGACTGATTTATCGTTCTATCGAATTTAACGGATTCCTTTTAGCACTCTATTGGATGACCTTAGTCTTTTCGTTGTTTAGGTTCAATTGACAATTTTCCCACCATTCAGACATCTTTTCTAAATCTTTTGCAATTTGTTTTGATATTCTGATGACTTTACTACACGATAAATGACGACAGCATCTGCAAACAACCTGAGACAGCTGCTCAGATTGTCTTCTAAGTCATTAGAACCTGGTGCAACAAGAAATGCCTTTGTTTTAGTGATATCCACTCAAGAGGTTCAAATGGTTCAAATGGCTCTGAGCACTTATGGGACTTAACAGTGGTGGTCATCAGTCCCCTAGAACATAGAACTACTTAAACCTAACTAATCTAAGGACATCACACACATCCATGCCCGAAGCAGGATTCGAACCTGCGACCGGAGCGATCACGCTGTTCCAGACTGTAGCGCCTAGAACCGCTCGGCCACCCCGGCTGGCCACTCATGAGGGCCTCTAACACTACCTTCGGTAACGCCAGAAATCACTTCTGTTTTACTCGATGACTTTGCATCAGTTACTACGAAGTGTAATGTCTCTGACAGGAAATCACGAATTCAGTAGCATAACTGAGACAATGTTCCATAAGCAAATAATTTGATTATAGGCTGCTTGTGAAGCACAGTGTCAAAAGCCTTCTGAAAATCTAGAAATATGGAATCAATTTGAAAATCCTTGTCGATAGTACTCAACACTTCGCTAGAGAACGTCAAAGTTATAGCCGTTGGCGCTGCCACTAGGTCATGCTTTCGGCAGAAAATGCGACTGTGTACACCGACGGATTATAGATGGGGCGTCACGCAGTATCGTTTGTTATTCAGTGATCGTGACTGATTGACATTATCGCCAGTGGAGAAGATGGAGCTACCTTCTGTGTAGAAAGGCCTTATCCCCTACTAATACACTGCATTCAGTCGCGATCGTTAAATAACAAACAACATTGCGAGACACTCTGACTATGGTCCATCAACGTACAAAGTCACATTTCCTGCCATAGGGGTGGCCTAATGGCAGGAGTCGACGCCTATGATTTCAGCGCTCTGCAGTGTCGTTGAATGACGTTTCTGGACACGGGTTCCTACCCTCAACTTGTTCCTTAACACACCTTCTAGAACGTGTCGAATTTCGACTATAGTTTTGTAACAATTTGTATATGGTTTAACAATAAATGTCAGTACATTCAAATATTACAGATACATTAGCATGAACATAAATATTTAAATGTATATTTACGTATCTTTTCTATAAAAGAGCCTGTTTCCACTAGAGAAACTGAACAATCGAGTTGTATTCTTGGTGATGGCATAACTGATGGTTTGGCGTTAGTGGATGACGACAGGAGTAGAGCATTTAAATGAATGTTCATCATATCAATCTGGAATGCAGAATGATAGCGATTTTCATTGAGTAAACTGTCAGCTACACACTGTGCTTTCATTCCTGCGTGAACTACGACAGTTTTCGCGTGTACTTTATCGACAGATCACCAGGAAACAATGCGTGTGCAAGATCAGATTCGAACGCTTCGAGGTCTGTGCCCTGATGTGGACAGACTTTGAACTGTGTCGTGGCACTCAACGGAATGAAACTGTTTCGCGGATGCCAAGAAGTAGGACATTGTACAGACACATATTCTCAATAAATACGCCGGTGCCGCGTGTTTCAAGTTGTGCCACTCTGGAACTGCAGTCCCACGAAATCAAGGACCCGGCTGTAAGGGGCGCACTACTACCTGTAACAGATATATAACGGATGTGGACGCATTATTTTCAAAGTACAATCGTCAAATACCAGCATCGCGCATCATCGTCACCTGAGTATCTCTGACGTCATCAGAGTATCTCGGAATCCTGCAACGAGGTGAGGTACAGTCAACGCAAAGCTTTTGAAAATGACTACTAAATAGTATTAGGCTCTCACGGCAAAATTTGTGTATTGATTTCTTTTTAAGACCAAATGTTGTTCCACTTGTAACCAATATTAGCATGGGGTGGGCACGCCATTGTATTATTATATTTCGAGTGAGACAGTGCATTTCTGGGTTCATACTTACCTATTATTCAACAGTACTGTTACTGTATGCTCGTTGGTGCTGTAACTAATGTCATTCTACCATATCGTTGTGTTACAGCAGGTAAGCTATGTTAAGTAGGCCTACAATAAATTAAAACTAAACTCCGTCCCAGCAGGCCTCAGAAGGGCCAACGGTACCGTCCCACCACCTTGTTATCCTCGGCCGACAGGCGTCACTCGATGTGGATTTGGAGGGGCATGTGGTCAGCACACCGCTCTCCCGCCGTTGTCAGTTTTCGTGACCGGAGCCGCTACTTCCTAATCAAGTAGCTCCTCAATTGACCTCAATAAGGGCTGAGAAAGGAGCACAATAACTTGTTTTCTAAAAGGAGAGACAAGCAAAAACGCCAGTTAATTAACAAATTTGCTTTATTTATAAGTTTCCTCGTAGCCACGGCTAGAAAGGCAGACGCGCAGATTTGCAGTTGAATAAATATTTTGAAAATATCCAGAAACGTTGGACTATGTGATCGGCGATAAGTCAATGGCGTCAACCAACACATACAAGTAACTAGGAGTTCCTGCAAAAAATAATTTAAAGTGGAACCACTATACAAATCTAGCCATGGAGAATGCAGATTTCAGGCTCAGATTTGTTAGAAAAAATCATAAAGAAGAGTAATTCACCCAAGAAAAAGGTCACGAACAAAAATTCACAAGTGACCAATATTTGAGCATTGTCGATTGGTCTGCGACCATTAGCCCTCTAGATTAACAGAAGGGATGAAAAAGATTCAAAGAAAAGCAGCACGATTCGTCACTGGTTTCTTTGTTCTGCATGAGTGTGTCACGGAAATGTTCAACATATAGCTGTGGAGGAGTTGCAAGACATGCGCCATATATCACAAAGAGCCTGACTCACGAATTTGCAGGAAATCGCGTCCCAGTCATTCAAGAAACATACTAATTCATTTAACATATTAATTGTTATTGTCGTTGTTGTTCTTGTTGTTGTTGTGATCTTTAGTGTGAAGACTAGTTTTTTAAATATCTCCCTGCTACTCTACCCTGTACAAGTATCCTCATCTCTGAATAACTACTGCAACCTACATCCACATATATTTGTTCACTGTACTGAAACCTTGGCTTCCTCCTACTGTTACCACTCTCCTCCCTGCTCCCCTGTCGCCCCCCCCCCCCCCCTCTCCAGCAACATGCTGCCTCACGATGTCTACTATCAACCCATTATTTCTTTTAGTGTAATTGCGGTATAATTTTTTTCTCCCCAGTCATCAGTTAGCCCTAATCTTCAGCGTTCATCTCAAGCGCCACACTTCAAAAGCCTCTGTTCTTTACTTGTCTGAACTGTTTACTATCCACGTTTCACTTCCCTTTAGACCTACACTTTAGATAAATACATTTAGAAAAAGAGTTCCTAATACTTAAATTTGTAATACACGGCAACACATTATTAGCTTCTTCAAAATAATTTTGTGGGTATCACTAGTTTCCATTTTATATCCTGTTTACTTCTGTCGCTGTTACTTGTTTTGCTACTCAAATATCAGTATACGTCTACTATTCTTAGTGACATATCTTTTTAATTTAATTCCTTCAGCATCATCTGATTTCTTTCGACTACAGTGCATTACCCTTGATTTGTTTTCGTTGATGCTCATTTTATAACCTCTTTTCAGCTTACAATCTCTTATCCATCCTTAAGACACTATTCATATCGTCTTTCCAAAATTTATAACTGCTTTCGTTCACCGCTTGCTACTAGCAGTTGAGTAACGCGCGGATACAGTATGCCCTGTCTCACTCCCTTGCAACTACTACTGCCTCCCTTTCAGTGCACGTATCTCTTATAATTGCAGCCTGGTTTATATACAGGCTGTAGATAACCTTTATCTCCCAGCAGTTTATCCCAGATAACTACAAAATACTGCAATTTTAGGTTATTTTTCAAACTGTCTCTCAAAGATAGCTCTCAGTGTCACCATTTTCTCGTGTATTCCCACGTTTCTCCAAGATTAATATTCCCTGATGTTGGCTTCCAGAAATCTTTCTGCTCTTCCGTGATAGTCCACGCTAGCATTTTGCAATCATAATGTATCCCGGTAAGTAATATTCACATCACTTGCAGCGCATAACCTCTTTCGAACTGGAATTATTACCCCCTTCTTACCGTCAGAGATATTTCAGCCTGCTTCACATATCTTGCATAGCAAGTACAACAGCTTTATTTTGGTTAGACATTAATGCTTCTGAGTTATCTATTTTCCCCATAGTTATGCATGGTTCTGCAGCTTTTCGTGTCTCCTCTAACAATTCCTTCTTTGCAGTTTCGTAGTTTCTCTAAACCTCATATATATATTTTTGTATTCCTTTTCATCTGCTTGATTTCCTTATTGAAATACATGGTTGAAAATCGTCGTGAGTTCCATTAAGTGATATCCTAGTCACCACCAATAAGTAAACGATACTCCAACTTACGACAATGTTCCAATAATTTATTTCAGTTAATAATTGTCTAATGTTCCGTTTGAAACCCTCAACAACCTCTGACTCGTTCAACGTAAGCCGTCCCGTCTCCATAGTGCCAACTTTCCTGAAATTTCTTCTGCCTCGATTTGCATTTCGTAACTAATAAATTACAGCCAGAGTCAGAATCGGCTCCTAGAAATATTTTGCAGCTTAAAATTTGGTTTATAAATCTTCTTCTTACCGAGGTTTCCGTGTCTCTTCCATTTACACAACCTTCTTTCGCGTTCCTTAAATCAGTGTTTATCAGTGATTAAATTAGGCTCCGTGCAAAACTCTGCCGGAAGGCTCCCTCTTCCGTTCCTTTTCGCCAGTTCATGTTTTCCTGTTACTTTTCTTTCACTTCATTTTCCGGCTAAACAATTCCAGTGCCACCAACACAATTAAATAATATTGGACATAACGTCTGGAATATTTTCTTTCATCTTATCATACAGGGTGTTTCAAAAATGTGTGTCTACAGCACACTTGCACGTTGTGAACAGCACGCGCTTACAGCAGAAAGACGACGTACAGAATGGCGCACCCACAGACTGCGTTGTCTTCTATATCTTTCACATCACTTGCAGCGCTATCTGTTGTTGAAAATTGTAACTACTGTAATTTCGAAAGTGTGTCCGCCTGAAAATGTAGTGTTGTCCCAAGCATATTGCAACAAACGGTGTATTTCTATCGCTGCTCGTTTAGTTTTTATTGCCGTTTCAAATATATCGGTCATTTTTGAAACACCCTGTACTTTTCTTCAATCCCTTCATCATCTGTGGAGACAATATGCATATGTACTTGTACTTCTGTGGTTTGTCTTGGGTTTGTGTCCATGTTGTTTATGATAAAGTGTTCGTCACTGCTGTTCATGGCAGCTCAGTCGTACTCCTGTTCATCACTAGACCGACTATTGCATTACTCCAATCTGATTTTGTGTTGATAATTCTGTTCTCACCTGATCAAAAATCCTGTTCTCACCACCAATGCATCCTATCCATTTTCCCTTTTAAATTCTCTAACTCACCTACCCGACTGAAGGACCTAACATTTCACGCTCCAACTCATTTTTGTTTCTCCTGATGACGAAATCCTCCTGAGTAGTCGCAGCCTGGAGATCCGAATGGGTAACTATTTTACCTCCAGCATATTTCAGCAAAGTGAATGGCCTCATAATCAAACCACCCAAAAGGTCTGCAAGTCCACGGAAAATATATCAACTGTAGTTTCCCCTTGCTTTGTCGCAATATCAACATCGAAAGACCATGTTGGATAGTGCTAGAATGCCGGACCTGTCAGTCTTCCAAACGTGGCTCCTGAACTACTAAAATGGTTGCTGCCTCACATCAGAAACGAGTTATTAATCTGGCCTTTTCATGGACAGTCCACCGATGTGGGTGTATCCCTGAACCATTAAGGAACACAAGGTGCAGCAAGCTTCATAATTCGTGAAGGAAGGAGTTTGAATTTAAGTATTCGTTTATTACTTTAATGTGCAGAACCATGAAGTGTCGGGGTTCGTTAAAATAAGAGTAAACTGTCTGGGGCAGATGAATATTCTGACACATCAAGGGACAGACTTTTCGATAAATCCTTCTAGTTATATTGTTACTAACGATACAGGGCGTGCAAAATATTTATATTTTTGATTTTCAGTACACCAGAAAGGATCATTATAAATCTTGGGACATGAAATACTTATGTCTGACTTTTTTCTATAAAGGATGTCTCATTGCTGATTTAAAAAAGATTGCCAACAAATTTAGCTTTTATAAAATACATTTTCATTGATTTTAAATGAAAGAAAATAGATAGAGCTGATGTAGTAGATTGACTGCATTTAATACACATATCAAAGAGAAAACATTGTCATTTTTCAAAGTTGTACTTACTGTCTTAGCTGAGCTCAATGGAATGACATGCGAAAGTGGTGGCAATTTGAATAATAACAAATAGAATAGGCCGATGAGCCCTCCGTGGCTCGTGTTCATGCCGTTTATTGCTTGACATCTTGTCTGTACGGTACTGCCGTCCCATTTCTTATTCGATTTACTGGCATCACTAAGTTGCTGGCTTGCCTGTCCGTGAGTGGCAGCAGAAGCGCTTATCGATAAGAACACTGTCGTACTATCTTTGGAGCGACCGCTTGCGTTTCCGGGTCGTCGTGTGTCGGTAGTTCAATCGGGACGGAGTAGCAGTGAGATCCGGACAGTTATGACTCGCCCGACCGTAGCCGACACACATGACTTAAGTTGGGACAACCCTGGTTGGTCGTTCGGTCGGTTGTCTCACCGGACGACGTGTATTTGGTCATCAATCGCTTCTGGGTTCTCCATGTGTGTCGACTTCTGATTCGTCCTTATCGTTCCACAATCACTGGTTTTAGTATTGTTCGAGTTGTTTGTGGAAGTGTTTTCGTGGAACCGTGTATAGCTTGTGTGGTTTTGACTGAGCAGCTATTTTAATGCTGTCTGCATGCTGCAGGTAGTTAGTCGGTTGGGACGGAGCAGTAAGCAAGTCTCCGTGGCGCGAGGCCAGGCTGAGATCACTGGCGGCGTGCACGCGCTGTCGGATCGTGAGGCGCTAGCTGCGAGAGAGACAAAGTTCGTTGTCCAGCGAGCCTGGACGCTGAAGTTGAGTGATCAGTTGAAACCTCAACTATTGTGACATCTCTTCGTTCATTTGCAGGTTTTTGCTCCCTGGGCCGTTCGGGCTAGCAGCAACATATGATGTGTTGGAGTCGGCGAAATCTTGCAGCCGTCTTCCTACGTTGTGATTAGTTATTAAATTGGCTGCTACTTACCAGTGAAGTGCACCAGCGGTATTTTCTGCCCTGTGGCCGTTAACGCCCCAGTTACCTGCCCTGGTCGTTAGTGTAGTTTTCCAGCAGTGTGCCTTTCCTCATCCTGTTGACTATCCAGCACGGCGTGTAATGTGACAGCAGTTGTTTGGTTCATATTTTGCTTTGAGTGGTTACTGTTCCCTTGGCTGTTTTTGAGACGCCAACTTCTGAAGATGTAGTGCTGTTTGTATCCTCGTCCTCAGCCGGTATTTTCCGTCTTTGTGCCGTTGGTCGGACGGAAGGGAATTGGTTAAATTGTTGGTCGGTCTTTGGGCCGTCCCTAGTTTGAGCTGCCATCCGATTATATAACTTTAACTCTTGGCTTCATGGCTCACCTCACATTTGAGCTACCTCCTCAGGCTGACCCTTGGAACACTTCTGAGCACCACATGTTCTGTTCGTTTTAGGTTGTGATTTTCATTTTAGTTTGAAGTATTGTGCGAGGCCTCCGGCTGTGTATTAATTCAGTTCTTTTTAAATTTTACATAAATGCCTTCAGCCGTGTTAAATTAAAATTTTGAAGATTGATTATATTTAAAATAAAAGGAAAAAAAAGTCCTTAAAATTGGTTCTATCTGAAATTGTTTGTAATGCAGGCCCTAAGCCGTTAGTTGTTCGATGTGTTATGTGTGGCCATCAGCCGAGGATTTACGTGAACCCCTTTTAATAAGGCCTCCAGCCGTGTGTATTCTGTGGTGTCACCGCCAGACACCACACTTGCTAGGTGGTAGCCTTTAAATCGGCCGCGGTCCGTTAGTATACGTCGGACCCGCGTGTCGCCACTATCAGTGATTGCAGACCGAGTGCCGCCATACGGCAGGTCTAGAGAGACTTCCTAGCACTCGCCCCAGTTGTACAGCCGACTTTGCTAGCGATGGTTCACTGACAAATTACGCTCTCATTTGCCGAGACGATAGTTAGCATAGCATCCAGCTACGTAATTTGCTACGACCTAGCAAGGCGCCATTACCAGTTACTATTGATGCTGTTAAAACATGTACCGTCAAGAGCGATATTCACCATTTCCGGATTAAAGTTAAGTATTCCAACAGCTACGTCCTTTTTTGCTGAAGCCTAACTTCCTTGTCCTGTTCCAGACCTCACGCCAGCCTGCGTGAGCTAAAACGCGTGCCTTTCGCCTTCCTCTCATAGTGGGTTGACTCTCTTGCCAATCCACAACATATTCTTTAAAGGAAAATTTTTTATAAGAAGGATGGGGTTTATTTTAAATTGTTTGCCTGACTTGTTGTTCAGGCCTTCAGCTGGTGTTTCAAATTTGTTTGTGGCCTTCAGCCGTGCAATAAGTTAATATTTCTTTAATTAATTAATTCTGTTGTAAGTTTAAAAATAAATTTATTGGTTGGAAAAACTATTTATTAATGTGTTTTAATTATAGTTGTCCTTCAGACGTGTAGTGTAGGCCTTCATCCGCTAATTGTTTGCAATTGCATTTTTTTAAAAAAATTTTACCTTATATTTTTAATTGTTTTTGATTTCTAAGCCAGACCTTCAGCCGTTCTTATTTCTGGTGTGGTTTTGGGCCTTCAGCCCATGAAGCATCTCAAGTTCTTTAACTAGGCCTTCAGTCATATTGATTAATTGTGATCTTTTAAAGCAATGTGTAAGTGACTGGGTCTTAGAAAATAAAGTTGTGTTTTTGATTGTGCAACTCACAGTAACTGTTTACGGCCCCATTCACAATCATAACCTCATCCTGTGCGCTCTCTGAATACCTACCACCCAGGTTCCAGCCAAATCTTAAAAAAAAGATCAAGATGTACCAAAAATCGTCTAACATTCACAATGAAATGTTAATTCCTGATAGGTGTGATGGAGGTACGGGATCTAAAAGTGATCCTATACGAAATCATTTTAATACAATCTTTTAACCGTCACTATCGCAAGTGAATAACATTAAAGGACGACCAGTTTCAGCTGACCATAAAGCCATCTTCAAGGCTGGAATAATAGTCTTGCAGCCTAGTCTGCATTTTCTGTTTAATTATTTATTGTATACCTCATGCCTCCCTTCTCGATTTCATGTGTTGCTATCACATATCAATGGTCAAAAAAATTTTTTTGTGTTCATCTTATATGCATATATTTTTGCATGCCTTTTTCTGAACTCTTTTATTGTCTTATAATGTTTGGTAGACGTTATTTCATTAATTATTTTATCCACCGTTTACTTGTATTTGATTATGTATGATACATGTTCTCATTTATTGTAACTATACATACTCACACGAGGCAGTTTGCCTTGTCCTTGTGGTCCCGCCGAAGCATGCGTAGCCAGTTAGAGTACTTACAACTCTGAATGGGCTACATACTACTAGACCCGCTAGCTTTCCTGTACCAACACGGTTTGGTTGACGACTTACTAGTGCAAGAATATTGTAAGCAAAATATTGTGTATCATTGTGGCCTATTAAGATGGGTCTGTGCTCTACATATTTTGGCTTAGTTGATTGCATTTTTGTTTTTTATTTTATATTGGTATCTCTGTTTATTTCTTAGACCCTGAATAACTAATATTTTATCTCAATGGAATATGCTATTATTTTATCCATCTCTTACATGAGCATCCACTATGATGCAGACATTTTGTCTTAGCCTCGTTTTACGAGCAGACACTACACATGGTTTTATAATAAGTATGTAATCGATCTTTCTGTTGTATTGTTATGGTTTGTGTAATCCCTTTCGGTACTCTACCTTAGAGCAATTTTACGTCATTCTGAAAAGATGAAGATGGCAGTATAATCAGCGGAAACGCGTCATTTAATGTTATTCACTTAAGATCTTAACAATTAAAAGACTTTATTATTAACATTTTTCCACTTCATGTGGAATTCAGTTTTAAGACGGAGAAAAATCTCATTTTTTTTGTTGCTATAGGAAGTCTTATTTCTTGATTTTAAAAGTAAGGGTCACACAGTTTTTGTGCATATTTCTTGATGTAAACTATTTAAATAAGCTTTATTCCTAAATTTTTGAGCAGTCCAATCAAATAAAAATGGATCTTTGATAAGAGTTTACTACACGTATTATTTCTTTTTTCACTGATGGTGTTGCTATTTTTTAAAAAATAGTTTCTCGGCTAGTACAAAAGTCAGAATGACACTCAAATACTGTTTGACGTATTCCTATTTCTCTAAAGGATTGGCTCTGTCATTAAATGTGTTCCCAAGCAGAAAAGTGTTTCCACTGAGTAGAGCTACTCAGTACAGGACAGAGGCCATTCTCAATCCCTTCACTGTAATCAGTATACGCAACTTTTGATGTGATTGTGTATCTGAATAATATGCCCCCTGATGTTTTCAAATTTTGCAATACATGTTATACTCAGCTTAAACTACACCATTTTTTATGAAGTGCCACCACACATGAATATTGGGATTCACGCTTCACTAGTTTAGTGAAGAATTCCACACTCAGAAAACAGTCAACGAAAAATGCAGTGTGACACTTCATCAATGTCCAGCCAACAATTCACATGTATAACAACACATGGATTTCACTGCTAGCAAAGCTGAACATACTGAGATGCATAATTCTTTTCACACAAACAAGGAAATTACTGACTCGATCTGTTCAGACTGACTAAGGTTTCACCGTCTAGGCAGTTACAAATGCAGCAACCAAGTTTTATATCCCTATCAGAGTGAATGACATGAATATGAGCAATATCTGTGAAATACATTGACTACCAAGAATCCATTAAAACATACTCGCAATTAGAAAAATGCAAATGACCTGCGATGTCATATATGAATGTGATACTTGACAAACTTAATGAATCTTTATTTCATTATGTTTATTTTAAAGAATGTATGAAAAACCGAGAATACTGACAATCAATATCCAGTAAAAGCATGTAGAAATTACAATCATAAAATCCCGATATATATCAGGGAAACGCACCGATATTGCCTATGTATCGATATATTACACCTATGTATGAATATCGGTATTACATTTACAAATTATAGGTATTTCCAATGTATCGTTGCCATCGCGTTGGTAGTTCTACAGCCGGTGAGAAATGTGTCGCGGGTTGCCGGCACACATGCAGCAGTCGTGCAGTGCGCAATGAAACACATACAGGACCACTTACCGTGTTGCTGGTCTAAGATCGCCAGCTCGCAAATCCTAGGCCACAAAATCGAGTCTTGTATGCAGTTATTCCTTGTTTTCTATACGGACGAATATGTTAAGAACAGAAATTTGCTGCAGATCTTGTTGGTAACATCTTAGTTAAAATACATCAAGAAGTACTTAGGTACATGAGAAAGTAAGTCACACATCTCGTCCTATGCTGAAACCATTTCAAATAACAGTTGAGCATTGTCAGAATGGAGTAAATAATCCAGGTTTCCTGCAAACACAGTTCTTCTGTGGTACGGATAAAAGGTACATCACGGTATGTGATTCATATGGCGGGGCATACAGAAATTGGAAGCTTATTCGAAAGTTGAAGCACACGAGACAGTATGATTCCCGTGTGAAAAACTCTAAATTGCATACAGAGTCAACGTGCAATTCAGGTGGTGCTGTGTTGTGACCTTCAGTTCGAAGATTAGTCTGATGCAGCTCTCCATGCAACTCTAACCTGTGCAAGCCTCTTCACCTCAAAATAACTACTGCAACCTACATCCTTCTTAATCTGCTTACTGTAGTCGTCTGTTGGTCTCTCTCTACTTCCATCTGATACTGCGTCCTATCAACCGATCCCTTTTTCTATTTAATTTGTGCCACAAATTTCTTTTCCCATCAATTCTATTCAGTACGTCCTCGTTAGTTATTTGATCTATGCATTTAATCTTCAGCATTCTTCTATAGCACAGCATTTAAAAAGCTTCTGTTGTCTTCTTGGCTAAACGGTTTACACCCACGTTTCACTTCCGTACAAGACTACACTCCAGACAAATACTTCCAGAGAAGACTTCATAAACACTCAAGTCTACATTCGAAGTTAACAAGTTTCTCTTCTTCAGAAACGCTTTTCTTGCATTGCAGTCTACATTTTATAGCCTCTCTACTAACCGAGCGAGGTGGCGCAGTGGTAGCACACTGGACTCGCATTAGGGAGGACGACGGTTCAATCCCACGTCCGGTCATCCTGATTTAGGTTTTCCGTGATTTCCCTAAATCACTCCAGGCAAATGCTGGGATGGTTCCCTTGAAAGGGCACGGCCGACTTCCTTCCCCATCCTTTCCTAATCCGATGAGACCGATGACCTCGCTGTTTGGTCTCTTCCCCCAAACAACCCAACCAACCTCTCCACTACGGCCATCACCAGTTATGTTGCTGCCAAAAATAGCAAAACTCATTTACTACATAAGTGTCTCATTTCCTAATATAATTTCCTTGGCATCACCTTGTTTAATTGGACAACATTCCACTATCTTTGTTTTGCTTTTGTTGATGCTCATTTTATATCCTCCTTTCAAGACATTTTCCATTCCGTTTAAGTGCTCTTCCAAGTCCTTTGCTATCTCTGACAGAATTAAAATGTCATCGGCAAACCTCAAAGTTTTTATTTCTTCTCCATGAACTTTAATTCCTACCCCAAATTTTACTTTTGTTTCCTTTACCGATTAATCAATATACAGGTTGAATAACATCGGAGATAGGCTACAGCCCTGTCTCACTCCCTTGTCAGCCACTCCTTCCCTTTCATGACAGCGGGAAAGCATTATCCGCTAAGTAACAACGCGGACGAACGTGTATGTTTAGTGACTGTTACGGACGATATTTGAAGAAGACTGTGACGAAAAATAAGAGGACGACAGCTGCGAAGGTCGCTGCAGAACTGAATATTGCACTCGGGAATCTTATCAGCACCGAAACAGCACAAAGGGGGCTCCACAAGCAAAGAATTTCAGGGCGAGCTAGTATTCGAAAACCACTCATCAGAAATACAAATGCCGGTAACAGGAAAATGTGGTGCTGAATCCATAAAAACTGGACTAAGGAGCAGTGGAAGAATATCACTTGGTCGGATGAGTCTTGTTTCATACTGTTAACACCTTCTGCCCAAGTTTACGTCACAGGAGTGAAGCATGGCGGGGCTTCGATGATGATTTGGGCAGCCATATCGTGATAGTCCTGGGGCCCATGAGTACGTTGAAAGTCGCATTACTACCAAGCACTATGTGACCGTTTTAGATGATCAGGTTCATCGCATGGTACAAGGTTTGCTTCCAAATGGTGATGCTGTGTTCCAAGACGAGAGGGTGCCTGTAGACACCTCTTGCCTCGTCCAGGACTAGTTTGTGAGCGCGAGGGCGAATTGTCGCTTCTTTGCTGGACACCGAAGTCAGCTGATCTCAATATCATTGAGCGCTTGTGGTCTACTTTGAAGAGAAGGGTGCGTCATCTCTATCCACGTCTACCATCGTCTGCTGAACTGACCACTATTTTGCACGAAGAATAATATTCCCTTGAAAACCACGCAGGATCTGTATTCACCTATTGAGAGACGACTGGACGCTGGCTGTCTTGAATGCCAACGGGTCTCTTCCACCGTTTTAGGCTCGGTAATGTGTAGAGTTTTTTGGTGTCTCCATATTTTTGTCCACCCCCTGCATACTGCCGTTGTGCTTCATAGTACGTAGTCGGCAGGAGCATTCCGACAGGGGGCGGCTTCCTGGAGGCTCGGCTGCGTTCGAGAGTGGAGAGCTGCGCTCCGCAACGGAGAGAAGCGACTGCCTGCCGGCCCGGAGGCGGCGGCGGCGGTCTCTGGGGGCGGCGGCCGCAACGCTATTGTAGCAGCAGTGGCCATTGTCTCTGCCACTGGCTGATGACGTCCATCCTCTTTCCTTCCACTCCATATACAGCAGCACTTCTCTTTGTGCGACTCCCGTCCGCCGCCGCCGCTGCCGCCCCCGCCGCCCCCTCCACGGCGCCGCCGCCGCCCCCGCCGCTGCTTACCTTTTCACGTCTGCCGCCTCTCCCCCCCTTTCTGTCCGACGCTCTCCCCACCTCCGACTCACACTTTTTTCTGTTTCTCCACCGGGCGTGTCCTCCCTTTTATTTACACAATTATACTACACTTCTTTTATGCTATCTCGCCGGCAGCCCACCCCCCTTGCGAGGCCTTTCCACACCCCCCGCGTCGACACTCGCCGGTCTTCCTACTATTGTTCCCGTATTCTTTTCACATTTTATTCTTCTAGCGCCTCTTCACAACATATACAATTTTCTTTTACGGTTCTTCTTGCAGAGTCGCCTGAGCGCGAGCGCTCCGGGCTCCTTAAAAATTATGAGGCGAATCTTAACGCGCCGGCGTCTCTTCGGCGACGACTGAGAGCAGAAAACTTCAGCGACTGGCGCGGCCGGGAAACGAGGGAGGGAGAGAGCGGGTGAGCGATGTAGGAAAAAAAAAGAAAGAGATACCGTGAAAGGAAAACAATAATCGCGCGACGCGGGGGTGCAGAAAAGAAACGCGCGCCGATAGAAAAGATTAATGAAACGAAATGCGCTTAAACCGTAACCTCCGGTAGGGCACGCGCGTTCGCTTTCAGCGCGAGCGGCGGGGCGCGACGGACGCAAGGGGTGGTGGGGGGTGTCGGGAGGAGAGGGGAAGCAGCAGGGCGGGGTGGGGGAACTACTGACGCGACGGTTATCACTTTACACGTCACAGGCAGAGGGCGAGCGCGCGCGGACGTGGCGATAGGCGATTGAATGTCGGTCGCGTGACCCCGCGCTCCGGTTCGAAGCCTGCTACAAAACCGGTGGAGCGGCGAGGCGCCGGCACTTGATCACTTCTTGCACAAAGCCGTCCATTTGTACGTAAACAATAGACAGGGCGCCAGAGAGAACAGAAGAGGAGGCCGCCGCGTTGGGGGTAGTCAGGCCCCGGGGGTGGGGGGAGAGCGCGCTGCTGGAGGGGGTAGCGCCGGTGGAGGGGGTACCGGAGTGGGAGGCGGGGCCCGAGGACGCGGGTTTGACGCGCCAGTATCAAGAATTGGAACAAAAGGCCGCGGATAACGTCCAACTCGGGCTCTCTGCGGGCCTCGCCCCCACCCCCACCCCCGGAAAGGAAGACACACAATTGCCAACAAAGGTTCCCTTTTGAGCGCGCGGCCCGGGAGGGGCTCGAATTGTCACCGCGGCGGAGGCCTTTCTCTTAGCGCACGACTCTCCTCGCGCTGTGGCAATACCTTCTGCAAAAAGAGGAGGACGACGAGGAGTGGGAGGAGGAGGAGCAGCAGCAGCAGCAGCAAAATCGTAAAGGATTGCGTCTCTATTTGAAAAAAAGTTGGAGCAAACATGGCAGAAAACAGGTGGAACACGGCGGCGCGAGCGTGTTGTAGGCACAGGGAGGGATAATGCCCACCACAGGCCGCGTCGCTCCTTTCACGCACGGCCGCAGGGACAGGAGCAGGACATCAGGAAAGAGTCCGCGTGGTCGGCGGGCGGCGAGTAAAGGATTCCAGGCGGGATGTTTGGTGGGGGAGGGGGGGGGCACAAGGGGATGTACTGGCAGCTGCCTGAGGAAGGAGCCGCACTGCGACCATGAAAGTATCTCCCGCCGTCGTGTGGCGAGCCGAAACTGGCCGTCTGACCCGCTATTACTAGTCTACATCTACATCCATACTCCGCAAGCCACCTGACGGTGTGTGGCCGAGGGTACTTTGAGTACTTCTATCGGTTCTCCCTTCTATTCCACTCTCGTATTGTTCGTGGAAAGAAAGATTGTCGGTATGCCTCTGTGTGAGCTCTAATGTCTCTGATTTTATCCTCATGGTCTCTTCGCGAGATATACCGGGTGATCAAAAAGTCAGTATAAATTTGAAAACTGAATAAATCACGGATAATGTAGATAGAGAGGTACAAATTGACACACATGCTTGGAATGACA
Organism: Schistocerca piceifrons; assembly: GCF_021461385.2. Lineage (NCBI taxonomy): Eukaryota > Metazoa > Arthropoda > Insecta > Orthoptera > Acrididae > Schistocerca > Schistocerca piceifrons. The sequence goes on from NC_060139.1 coordinate 132,942,046, forward strand.
TGGGGTTTTATTACAACAACAACAACAACAACAAATACAAACGTTCAAAAAATTTCCGACAGATGGCGCTTCATCTGATCAGAATAGCAATAATTAGCATAACAAAGTAAGACAAAGCAAAGATGACGTTCTTTACAAGAAATGCTCAATATGTCCACCATTGTCCCTCAACAATAGCTGTAGTCGAGGCATAATGTGAACAGCACTGTAAAGCATGTCCGGAGTTATGGTGAGGCATTGGCGTCGGATGTTGTCTTTGAGCATCCCTAGAGATATCGGTCGATCACGATACACTTGCGACTTCAGATACCCCCAAAGCCAATAATCGCACGGACAGAGGTCTGGGGACCTGGGAGGCCAAGCATGACGAAAGTGGCGGCTGAGCACACCATCATCACCAAACGTCGCACGCAAGAGATCTTTCACGCGTCTAGCAATATGGGATGTTTTTTTTGTTTTAATAAAACCCCGTGTCATTTCAAGCATGTGAGTCAATTTTTACCTCTCTATCTACATTATTCCGTGGTTTATTGAGTTTTAAAATTTATACTGACTTTTTGATCACCCGGTACGTTGGAGGGAGCAATATACTGCTTGACTCCTCGGTGAAGGATGTTCTCGAAACTTTAACAAAAGCCCGTACCGAGCTACTGAGCGTGTCTCTTGCAGATTCTTCCACTGGAGTTTACGTATCATCTCCGTAACGCTTTCGCGATTGCTAAATGATCCTGTAATGAAGCGCCTTGCTCTCCGTTGGATCTTCTGTATCTCTTCTATCAACCCTATCTGGTACGGATCCAATACCGGTGAGCAGTATTCAAGCAGTGGGCGAACAAGTGTACTGTAACCTACTTACTTTGTTTTCGGATTGCATTTCCTTAGGATTCTTCCAATGAATCTCAGTCTGGCATCTGCTTTACTGACGATTAATTTTATATCGTCATTCCATTTTAAATCACTCCTAATGCCTACACCCAGATAATTTATGGAATAAACGAAAGTAATGTCAGTGGGAAAGAGATATAAACGGATAGAGTGCCAAATAGGAGGAACAAAGTTAGAATAGGTGGACGGTTTCAAGTACTTAGGATGCATATTCTCACAGTATGGCAATATAGTGAAAGAACTGGAACCGAGGTGTAGCAAAGCTAATGCAGTGAGCGCTCACACAAAATTGTGTGAATGACGAAACATCCCATGGGGTCTAAAGCTATTCACACCATCCATAATTTTCGTCAGATCATGTACAGCTCTGTATATGTTATTATTCGTCCATATAGTCGCGTACTTGATCGCTGACACGAAGTATTTGATTCACGCGTATCATCCTCGGTGTTGCAATTTTAAAACTTTTGTATGTTTTACCGTGACTCCCAGGATTACTAAGTTTCCATCCTAGTAACTAATGCAGTAACAACGCCGGTTGGAGTTGTGGAACGAGATGCACAGTGTCAAAGGAAAAAGATCCAACGTGTGCTAAAACGCCAGGACGTTTCATGTACGCTATGTGATCAAAAGTATTCGGACACCCCCCAAAAACATACGTTTTACATATTAGGTGCATCGTGCTGCCACCTACTGCCAGGTACTCCATATCAGCGACCTCAGTAGTCATTAGGTCTCGTGAGAGAGCAGAATGGGGCGCTACGAGGAACTCACGGACTTCGAACGTGGTCAAGTGATTGGGCGCCACTTGTTTCATATGTCTATACGCAAGATTTCCACACTCCTAAACATCCCTAGGTCCACTGTTTCCCATGTGATAATGAAGTGGAAACGTGGACACGTACAGCACAAATGCGTACAAGCTGAGCTCCCCTGTTGACTGACAGAGACCGCCGACAGTTGAAGAAGGTCATAATGTGTAATAGGCAGATATCTATCCAGACCATCAAACAGGAATTCCAAACTGCATCAGGATCCACTGCAAGCACTATGACAGTTAGGCGGGAGGAGAGAAAACTTGGATTTCATGGTCGAGCGGCTGCTCATAAGCCATACATCACGCCGGTAAATGCCAAACGACGCCTCGCTTGGTGTAAAGAACGTAAACATTGGACGATTGAACAGTGGAAAAACGTTGTATGGAGTGACGAATCACGTTACAGAATGTGGCGATCCAATGGCAGGGTGTGGGTATGGCGAATGCCCGGTGAACGTCATCTGGCAGGGTGAGTAGTGCCAACAGTAAAATTCGGAGGCGTTGGTGTTATGGTGTGGTCGTGTTTTCCATGGAGGGGGCTTGCACTTCTTGTTGTTTTGCGTGGCACTATCAACAGCACAGACCTACATTGATGTTTTAAGCACCTACTTGCTTCCCACTGTTAAAGAGCAATTCGGGGATCGCGATTGCGTCTTTCAACAGGATCGAGCACCTGTTCATATTGCACGGCCTGTGGTGAAGTGGTTACACGACAATAACATCCCTGTAATGGACAGGTCTGCACAGAGTCCTGACCTGAATCCTATAGAACACCTTTGGCATGTTTTGGAACGCCGACTTCGTGCCAGGCCTCACCGACCCACATCGATACCTCTCCTCAGCGCAGCACTCCGTGAAGAAAGTGCTGCCATTCCCCAAGAACCTTCCAGCACCTGATTGAACGTATGCCTGCGAGAGAGGAAGCTGTCATCAAGACTAAGGGTGGGCCAACACCGTATTAAATTCCAGCATTACCGATGGAGGGCGCCACAAACTGGTAAGTCATTTTCAGCCAGATGTCCGGATTCTTTTGGTCACATAGTGTACATCTTAGCACCGTGCAGTGGTACTCAGTGAGTAAAATTTTAACAACTACCATCTGCGGCTACATCTATAATTTGCGAGTCCCTGAAGTGGATTACAAGGGATACTTTTTATTGCAGTTATCAGACTGTGAAAAATAAAAATGTTTCAAGTTTAAGAAGCTCTGCAGTATCCTGCACCGTTTCTCTTGATAAATTGGTACTGAATGCTACTCAGTAGTGGAGGTTAAGCTGTGAGGACGGATCGTGAATCGCGTTTGTATAGCTCAGTCGGTAGAGTATTGGTATGCGAAAGGAACATGGCCCAGTTTCCAGTCAAAGCTTTAATCTGCCAGGAAGTTTCAAATCAGCTCACACTGCAGACTGAAAATTCATTCTGGTAATACTGCTGGTAATACTACCGATATTCCATCTCATCACTGACATTCATCCTAAAACTGAACTTGTAACTGATAGACGACCGACGCAAAGTTAAGCATTGCAAAACTTACACATTAGTGATTCTGGTTCCGTGACACATACGGCTGTCTTACCATACACAACCTCAATCTCTAAATAATGCAAAACTTCGGAGTATTTTGGAAAACTGTGTAAGGAAATTTGTTCATAAACATAATAATCTTTGAATTGCAAGAACTAGCTTAGATATGTCTCCTTTACTACTTAATAAATAGACATTGAAGCGGTTAGCCAAGGGTTGCAATCAGTTTACTGCTACATCTGCGTCACTCTGATTTCATCACCGCACCATACGCTCGGAGGACGGACGCTTGTTATCATTGGCTCACATATCACTGTGCCGATGGCATCTAAGTGTGCCGGGCTGGAAGAAAAGAAAAGAAAAACTATGGAATTCCTTACGACGTGCGGGCAGAGCAGAACTGCCGTGCAGAACAACCAATTATAATTGTTTTGCGGCAGGAGTCGGTAGATCTCGTTTATCGGTAATTGACGTCGTTATATCGACAAGCACGGTCACTTAACTTCAGGAGGATTCTGGACAAATCACTTGTTAGCGACAAGTCATCCGGAAAGTTAATTGCAGTGCTTGTTTTATTCAGCGGACTTTTTAGGGAAAACATCGGTTTTTAGAGACTCATCAAGCAGCGTTTGCTTCTCAAAACCGCTCTCATGGGTGTTATGACTTCACCAGCAACTAACTTAAGTTTATCACAAGATTAGCTTAAAAAACTTGAATTTTCGTCTACCGCTCTGTAGAGATACTGGTGACACTGTCATGTTGTTTATTTCAGTTTTGGTGGGTAACGATCAGGCAGTTACTGTAACGTACTATACTACTGGCCATTAAAATTGCTACACCAAGAAGAAATGCAGATGAACGACGGGTATTCATTGGACAATATATTATACTAGAACTGACATGTGATTACATTTTCACGCAATTTGGGTGCATAGATCCTGAGAAATCAGTACCCAGAATAACCACCTCTGGCCATAATAACGGCCTTGATAAGCCCGGGCATTGAGTCAAACAGAGCTTGGATGGCGTGTACAGGTACAGCTACCCATGCAGCTTCAACATGATACCACAGTTCATCAAGAGTAGTGACTGGCGTATTGTGACGAGCCAGTTACTCGGTCACCATTGACCAGACGTTTTCATTTGGTGAGAGATCTGGAGAATGTGCTGGCCACGGCAGCAGTCGAACATTTTCTGTATCCAGAAAGGCCCGTACAGGACCTGCAACATGCGGTCGTGCATTATCCTGCTGAGATGTAGGGTTTCGCAGGGATCGAATGAAGGGTAGCGCCACGGGTCGTAACACATCTGAAATGTAACGTCCACTGTTCAAAGAACCGTCAATGCCAACAAGAGGTAACCGAGACATGTAACCAATGGCACGCCATACCATGACGCTGGGTGATACGCCAGTATGGCGATGACGAATACACGCTTCCAATGTGCGTTCACCGCGATGTCGACGAACACGGATACGACCATAATGATGCTGTACACAGAACCTGGATTCATTCGAAAAAATGACGTTTTGCCATTCGTGCACCGAGGTTCGTCGTTGAGTAGACCATCGCAGGTGCTCCTGTTTGTGATGCAGCGTCAAGGGTAACCGCATCCATGGTCTCCGAGCTGATAGTAGATGCTGCTGCAAACGTCGTCGAACTGTTCGTGCAGATGGTTGTTGTCTTGCAAACGTCCCCATCTGCTGACTCAGGGATCGAGACGTGTCTGCTCGATCCGTTACAGCCATGAGGATAAGATGCCTGTCATCTCGACTGCTAGTGATACGAGGCCGTTGGGATGCAGCACGGCGTTCCGTATTACCCTCCTGAACCCAACGATTCCATATTCTGCTAACAGTCATTGGATCTCGACCAACGCGAGCAGCAATGTCGCGATACGATAAACCACAATTGGGATAGGCTACAATCCGACCTTTATCAAAATCGGAAACGTGATGGTACGCATTTCTCCTCCTTACACGAGGCATCACAACAACGTTCACCAGGCAACGCCGGTCAACTGCTGTTTGTGTATGAGAAATCGGTTGGAAACTTTTCTCATGTCAGCTCGTTGTAGGTGTCGCCACTGGCTCCAACGTTGTGTGAATGTTCTGAAAAGCTAATCATTTGCATATCACAGCATCTTCTTCCTGTCGGTTAAATTTGGGGTCTGTAGCACGTCATGTTCGTGGTGTAGCAATTTTAATGGCCAGTAGTGTATTACAAAAGTAGGAAATTAAAAGCCTGGTCTACAAAAAAAGAGAAGCACCCAGAAGACACTGTCAGCTGTCAATGTAATTTCGTACAAGTACACAGCATCGACGGGTCTGTGCCAAGTGCAGAAGTATGAAACCGGGATTTCCCTATACGGTAAATGGTACCAGCCATCAGTGAAGGGCCCATGAGACCGCGTCTGCAGCGCCATCTCCGTCCTGTAAAGGCTCACGACGAATGTCAACACACAGTAACCTAAGTTCCATACATTGATATCTGTTTCAAACCCGTAAACATGTCTAGTTTTGTGCCTATTAACTACGATTTGCGGACAGCATTGGTTTTCTTTTATCATTTGAACAAAATTACTGCAGAGTAGCATCGAATGCTTGTCGAAGCTTTCGGCGAACATGCTCTTGGGAAAACACTGTGTTTAGAGTGGTTCAAAAAATTCAAAGGTGGTAATTTTGACTTGAGAAACGACGAGCGAGGGAAACCATCGAAAAAGTTCGAAGACAAAGAATCGCACGCTTCCTTGGATAAAGATGATACTCAAATTCAACAGGATCCCGCCGAACAATTGAATGTGACACTGAAAGCCATTTCTTTTGGGCTGAAAGCTATGGGAAAGGTGCAGAAAGTGGGAAAAATGGTGTAAGACGTGTATATTTCTATTGTCTATTGTCAAACAACAATTTATGAAAGATGTTTATATTTTATTAATAGGATTAAGTAGGAATAATTAATATTTGTCATGTTGGAAATAATTGTGGTAGCAGGGAATGTCTGCACCAAAGTATTGTTGGCAGGAGAGACCGTACATTGATATAATTTTAAAAAGGGTGGGAGAGACCGCGTATCGATACATCTTAAGAAAAGAGCGGGAAAGACCGCGGATTGATACATTTTGTAATGGTAGCAGGGATTGTCTGCACCAGAAAGCATTGTTGGCGGGAGAGACCGCACTTCAGCGTTCGCAGGAAGTCAGTAGTAAGCGAGATGTGAAGCGAGCCGGTAGGAGGTCTGAAGCGAGAGGTTGAGAGGAGCGGTGTGCCTGCCAGCCACCACGTATGATTTGCAAGAGATTATAAACGGATGTACAGAGACATCAGCTAACTATTATCATAAGAGGAACTAATATTATTGAATTATTTTTTTGAGAAACTCAATACTACTGAAGGTATGTTTGCGCAATGCTATTTGTAAGATTGTTGTAAAAAGTAAGTCCCACTTGAACGTTTGTAAAATCATTTTATTCAGAATATAATTAATTTTTGCCAGCAGTATTGCATTACTGACTATAATCCATCCCAAATACCATCAACGTAAAACTTTGCAAAATTTTATTGTTGTCAAGAAAATTTTTAACTATGAATTACGTAATTTCAGTCCAATTAATTAAAGAGTGACGTCAGCTTTGCTATTAAAGAATAACGTCAGCTTTGGTAATAAATACAGCCACTTATTATGACAGCCCACCAGCAGCTAATAGAGTATAGTAAAACAGAGTAAGTATATTCATGTCACAGTTCGATGTAGCAGTCAGATGGCGATTCAGTAACAGTAAAAAAGGTAAGGAACAGTTCTGGGTTATTGCAGGTAACGACTGAGGGCCACAACGACGACGACGACACATTCTATGTTTCGTCGAAATAATCAGAAAATCACTTTTAATAAGCAGCATATAAATTTGTATGCGAAGATTGAGAAAGAGAATTAATTTCAAAGGGAAGAAATCATTTATTATTATTAAGCAAGAGATAGAAATCCTAAGAGAAGGTTTCATAGGTTATTGTAGAAGGGAAGGTTGCGTAACAAGAGAGATACAGAAGAGACGGGAAAGTTTCAATGGGTTTCACATGAACTGAATTAAAGACAGCAAGCAAATCTGAAGACCCCTTGGGAAATGCTGCCCGCCAGATACAAAAGAAAGTCGTTTCTCCATCAAATAGTGACAGGTGACGAAAAATGGATATATTTTGAGAATCCTAAGCGTCGTAAATCATGGGAGAATCCAGGCAAACCGTCGAAATCCACTGCAAGACCAAATCGCTTTGGAGAGAAGACAATACTCTGTGTTGAGTGAGATGAGAAGAGTGTCATCCGTTAAGAGCTGCTAAAACATGATGAAACCGTTGACACTGATCGCTACCGACAGCAGATGTCGATTTAAATCGAGAATTACTAGAAAAACGACCGGAATACGGAAAACAGCAACACAGTCATAATGCTCAATGAAAACGTTCCATCAGATACAGCAAAACGGGTCGGGGAAACGATCGAGGCATTCAGTTGGGAAATACAAGTCCATACGGCTTATCCTCCAGACTTGGTTCTGTCTGATTATCATCTGTTTCCAACACTGGGACACGCTCTCGCTGAACAACGCTTCAATTCGTATGAAAATGTACGAAAATGGCTCGCTGACTGGTTCGCTTCAAAAGAAGAACTTTCATTGCGTTCATAGCCTACCGGAGTGATGGGAGAAATTTAATAAATTTTGAATAAAATATTGTTTATCAGTTTCAAACAACAGAATGTAATTAATGCAACCAAAATTCCGGTTTCATATTTCTACACCTAGTATATAACTTGAGAGTTGCAATTCTCTGTAACAGATGGAGCGGCCACCAGAGTGAATTAGTTCTGTTGGCGTTTAGTGTTTTTACCACGCCTGGTAGTGTATACGAGGTCTGTTCAAAAAATTCCGGAACTTTGTCCACAACATTTTTCTACGCTACCTTTTACTTATTGTGCACGGTCTCCTTCGACTACGTCCTGTCAATGGAGTTTTTAACTCTGGAAATAAAAAGAGTTAGCAGGGTCCAGGTCTGGAGAGTACTGAGGATGAGGCAGCACAGTGATTTCGTTTTTTGTGCAATAGTCACGCAGCAGCAGGGATGAGCGTGCGAATGCGTTATCGTGATGCAAGAGCCATGTATTGTCAAGCTACGTTGTAAGTAGTTGCCTTCTCATATTTTCTAGCTGGCGTCGCAACACGTCGCGATAGTACCATCGATTAACAGTTTGTCCCAGTGGCACGAATTCATGATGAACTAATCCTTAAAAGTCAAAGAAAACTATCAGTAAGATGTCGGTAGATATCGAAGGGCGTCATGAACGAGCGTCATCTTTAACTTCTCTTTGGCCATTTTAAAAGCGTGTGAACCTTTCGTAGCACCGAGTACGCCATAATTACTCGTTACCGTAGACTTACTGCATCATTTGGTGCATCTCTGTAAAGGTTTTCTTGAGTTTCACGCAAAATTTAATGCAGACACGTTGCTTCTCTAACTCTGCCATCTCGGAATTCGCGACATAACGTTCTATTCTGTACAGTACTGAACAATAACTGACAAACATACAACAATAAAACTTCCGACAGTATTAAACACAGTCGTGTCCACGGATGCCAACCGCATTTCGCTCCAACACACTGTAAGGTGTCAGGCAAATCCAACACCTTCCATGAAAACCCTGACATGATAGCAAATCCGGCAGTATGTAACATAGCTCCGAATAAATCCTGACATTAAATTAACCAAAGTAATACGATCAATGAGTGAGCAAATGGAATACCACAGACTAACACAAGAAAGCCTAAATGCATGTCATACCTTCCCACCGTGAAACAGACGCAGTTCCGAGGGGAGAAACGAGAATAGAAGCCAAGAGCAGAGTCGTGTAAGCTAGAAGGCCGTACAATAAGGGACAGACACCCACATTGCCGGCCAATCGCCAAGAGCAGCCTCCAGCCCATGTTAAAAGATAGAGCCCTCCAGAAGAACAGTATAGATCTTACGATAACACTAAAAGGGCCACACCAGCTGCAAGTTTTAGCGTGAGACTATACGCGTCTCTGTTACGTAGCAAACATTAAAAACATTGCCCCACCACGAAAACTGTAACATTTCTCATTGGATAGACAGAATTTTTGTAGGCGGACCTTAGGGATATCATTGAGACCCTGATTGGTCAGTTGAAAACACTGCCAGATACCTTTTTCTTAAACCCACTTCAGTAAACTGTAGTAAAGAGAAGTTAGAGAGTTGCTATCGAGATGGCGAGGTGTGTGGAGCTGTGCCGCCCGCCGACCCTGACGCTGCCTAACCACCGACAAGGTAATGAACGCACGCGATGCCGCATAAGAGCGCATAAGGCTTCACTCAGAACTGCAGAAGTTTCATCTGTATTCACATTTGCTACTGGAAGCTAAAATCTGAAACGCGATGATTTTTCTGTTATATAATTATTGAGAAGCCACATCAGCCACTGTAATTTACGGCAAGTTAAATAAGTAATTAAAGATAATTGAGGATCACTGTAGACTATTTTGATAGTTTTCTCTTTTATGAAACTTAACTTAAACCTAGATTATAAATGTGATATGGCATAGGTCATCCTTCGATTCGTTATAGAACTTGGAAACCCATTCAGGGAATATTCGTTCACATTTTTGTTGAACGCAGTTGGTTTTTATCATCCAGTATTAAAATATTTCCTTTTATCAATAGTGAAATTTATAAACAATGTTTTGTGAGTAGAATAAAAATTCCAATGGTAAACGTAACTGATTTTTCGACGCTATTTTACCAGCTAACTAAAAATAGGAAAGCCTTGAACCCCTTCCACTAAATTTAGTTAGTATTAAGATTCTTTTATAGGGAGTGCAGTGGAGCTGACGCTGAAATCATTAAGTATTTGATTATATCATCGCTAGTCTCACTGAACTCTTCTGAATTGTACATGTCAATTGTGGACTGCCGTCTCCTTACCAGCAATAGGTCCCAGGTTCAAACTAGTCAGTTCCCTAAAAAAACACGCTCAGAGTGTCGTTGCGCGAAAGTGGTAGGGAGACACAACTCAGAACAAACAGACACCACGCAGAATGTTAGAATACCATTCGCGCGACATCACGAACTTTTTTTTTTGGGGGGGGGGGGGGGGAGGGAAGGAGGGGACAGACCTCGTATAGGGGACGCGAATATCGTCAGATGTTGGGCGATCAATCTGAAGGGCACGGAGTTGACGCGCTGAGATATGGGACAGTTTATCAGCACCTGACAGAGCCTTACTGTGGGTCTCGATTTGGCCGACTGGTCGAATCGTGTAATATCCAGACCTGTGCGGTATTCGGATGTGACAGTGGTCCGGTGGTCCGCTGTTGGACTACATGAGAATGTGAGGGAAGACATACTCGTCAAGGTTCCGGACGACTACATCTCACCAGCACAGCACAAGGGAGAATCGCCGAACTGTGCCCTTAACATACGCGCCTGCTGTCCGAAAACAAATCATGGACTCCCTCCAACATTCTGTGCTATCCTACACCTCTGGTGGCAACAGGCAGCATGCTTAGACTGCCGTTGAATGCACAGCAAAGGCCGCTGCGTTTCAGTGTTGCCGTGCCCGGAAGCATGCACTGATGGTGACTGACGTCGCAATGTGTTCACTGACGCATGACGGTTCTGTGCTATTCTGGATGACCATCGTCGCGTGTAAGACGGCGATCTGGGGAGAGGTCCCCTTCTTCTAATGCTTCGGAGCAGCATAGCAGACTTACGCCTGGCGTCGTGGTGTGGAGGTCATCGGGGATGAGTTCAAGTCACGGCTAGTAATGGTCGAGGGAACTCTGACAGCACAACGCTACGTGAAGAAAATGCCGCATCCTCATGTGTTACCTGGTAGTGCCGCTTTTCAGTGGGACAATTCTCATCCACTCATGGCACATATTTCTATAAACTGTCTGTGTGATGTTGACGTTCTCTTGTGGCCAGCCAGACCCCCTGATCTGTCCGCGACAGAACATGCGTGTCATCAGGGCTGGCTTCATAATGTGATCTCATCCACGGTATGCCACGGCGGATTGAAGCCTGCATCAGAGTAAGGTGGCTTATTGATTGATTTGGGGGAGGGGACCAAACAGCGAGGTCATCCGTCCCGTCGGATGAGGGAAGGATGGGGAAGGACGTCGGCCGTGCCCTACAAAGAAGCCATCCCGGAATTTGCGTGAAGAGATTCAAAGAAATCCGGAAAACCTAAATCAGGATGACAGGACGTGGGTTTGAACAGTCGTCCCCCCGAATGCGAGTCCAGTTTGCTAACCACTGCGCCACCTCGCTCGTTTTATCAGAGTAAGATGACGTTCCACCACGTACTGACGTTTCTCAGGAGTGCTGTGAGAAACTCCCACAGGAAACAGACGAATTAGTCGCTACACAGATATTCTTAATTTGTGTCCGTTCCAATGACAGCATCAAGAAATCACGGACCATTTACAACAGTTATGGGCCAGCTTGCCTCAGGAGAGGATACAATCGCTTTGTGACGCTTTTCCAAACAGAATCCAGACCAGATGTGTTGCGATTGTTAAGGGTGCTAAGTTCTTTCTTTGTAAATCTGACTCGATTTGATAATCACTGCAAGAACACCACATACTCTCCGAAGACGTGAAATTTCGTTCTGTGGCCTCTTTCACTTCTGCAGGCTTCATTTTCTTCCTAGCGGTGTATATAAAATACACTGAAGCGCCAAAGAAACTGGTATAGACATGCATATTCAAATACAGTGATATGCTACAGGCAGGCAGGCTGCGGCCGGCAACGCCTGTATAAGACAACAAGTGTCTGGCGCCGTTGTTAGATCAGTTACTGCTACTTTACGCTGAGTATAGGCCCATCAACATCGCCATTGAACTATTGATGATGGGAAACATGTTGCCTGGTCGGACGAGTGTCGTTTCAAATCGTATCGAGCAGATGGACGTCTACGGGTTTAGAGACAACCTCATGAATCCATGGACGCTGCCTGTCAGCAGGGGACTGTTCAAGCTGGTGGAGGCTCTGTAATGGAATGGGGCGTGTGCAGTTGGAGTGATATGGGAACGCTGATACGTCCAGATACGACTCTGACAGGTGGCGCTTACGTAAGCATCCTGTCTGTCTGATCATGTCCACTGTGCATTCCGACGGACTTGGGCAATTCCAGCAGGACAGTGCGACACCCTGCAAGTCCTTAATTGCTACAGAGTGGCTCCAGGAACACTCTTCTGAGTTTAAACACTTCCGCTGGCCACCAGACTCCACAGACATGAACATAATTGAGCATATCTGGGATGCCTTGCGACGTGCTGTTCAGAAGAAAACTCCAACCCCTCGGACTCTTACGGATTTATGGACAGCCCTGCAGGATTGATAGTGTCACTTCCCTCCAGCACTACTTTAGACATTAGTCGAGTCCAGGCCCTGTGGCTGTGGTGGCCGAGCGGTTCTAGGCGCTTCAGTCTGGAACCGCGCGACTGCTACGGTCGCAGGTTCGAATCCTGCCTCAGGCATGGAAGTGTGTGATGTTCTTAGGTTAGTTAGGTTTAAGTAGTTCTAAGTCTAGGGGACTGATGACCTCAGATGTTAAGTCCCATAGTGCTCAGAGCCATTTGAACCAGGCCCTGTGGTGTTGCGGCACTTCTACGTGCTCGCGGGGGCCCTACACGATATTAGGCAGGTGTAAAATTTCTTTCGCTCTTCAGTGTATTGTACAACCTGTTACCAGAGTTAAGTATCAAAGTTGCTTCCCTTTAACAAGGGACGAATTCAGCATAAAAGCTAGATTAAATTGAAAAATCACACCTAGCCATGTGCTTCTCAAGCTGCCCACGTCTCTTCTCAGCACTCCCTGGCCGCACTAACCATCGTTGAGTCATGTGCTGGCTACTAACGAAGATGTTATAGACGCCCCTTGTGACTGCACTGTTGCAGTTAATACTGAAACACCATGAAGGCAATGCTGGCCTTGTGTCTACTCAGCCAGCAAACAACAACAAAAACAGGATTTGTGGACATGGACCTCCCTTCAGACGACAGACAAGGCAGCGTCGCGCTCTGTATGGCCACCCGCGCGGCAACCCGAGGGCCACCAGTGGTCGCTGGCCCCGCGGACCTTTCTCCTCCGCAGGCCTCGTGACCAAAAGCAGTGCCGTCAGTATCTTGGTGCCAAGGGCAGTATTTAGACCGGCGCCAGGACTACTCTCGAGCAGTTCACTCCGAGAGAGTTTCCTGAGCCGGGCGTCGATTGCGAGAGCATTCCCACAATCAGACCTCCCCCTGGAGCCGCTGCCGTCCACGTCGACCTCCGCCTCCACGAGCTGCCTGCTTCGATCTACACCACTCGTGGCTTCTACCCAGAAGAGTGGCACCCTCCGACGTCGTGGCCAGCAATTGCACTTTGTAATATTAGTCTATGATTTTCATCGGCAGTGCGCCAGATTTAAACATTTGTCCGTCCTCCTCTTGGAACTCAAATTTTTGCGCATCCTTTCCGGACTTTGTGGCATGTTTAGTACAGGGACATTGGATTTTGGAGCTCTCAATCTACTGTGACACTTTCAAGCCTTCGGCCTCCAGATATTATTTTTTTCTTTCGATATTCAGGAAGTGGCGCGTTCCCTGCCACAGTTTCCAAATAATTAGAAAAGATCATTTATGTGTAGAACAATAAACTTCATATCAATTTTATACTTGGATATTTTTTTAGCACTGCATGTAGCGGCCTTATCAAGCAGCATGTACAAAATGTGAATGCGATTTGAGGTTAGTACGTGATTGGATACGTAAATGATTAATATTCCAGCAGGTAGGAATAACTCCATAAACATCCAGTACATAAGGAAAGATTGCAAACGTCCCCATCTGTTGACTCAGGGTTCGAAACGTGGCAGTCATGTGGATAAGATGCCTGTCGTCTTGACTGCTACTGATACGAGGCCGTTGGGGTCCAGCACGGCGTTCCGTAATACCCTCCTGAACCCACCTATTCCATATTCTGCTAACAGTCATTGGATCTCGACCAACGCGAGCTCACATTATGCCTCGTATATGAAGGAAAAGCGTATACCAGCATGTGTCCGAATTCGACACCTGCAGGTTTGTGACGCATCAAGACTACGATTTACTTTTCAGTGATGTTTCTGCTAAAATTGTTTGGGATTATACGATGTCATGCGAATATGGAATCGATGGTTACTGGAGGGCCATTCTCAGCGCCGTAGAGAATCTCAATGGCCCGCTCCACTAGCGCCCGAGAGGACGGACAACTTTTCACTCGGTCATGAAGGATTGTAAAACCACGTTAAGTACCATGAGACGGGAGTTTGCAGTGTCCAAAACAGTATACAAAAGCTACGGTTCGGTAGTTTTGGAACAGAGCGTAAATGACGTAGTAAATGGTAGGATTATCGTTAGTACTGGTAGCACTGTAAAAAACATGAATGAATGTGCGACTCAGAAATGGGTGTCGACGATTTTTCTGTGTTTTGTTTCTCTGTTTTGACATAATTATAACTGGACACCATCTGTGTTAGTCTATTGTGTAATTTCCAGCCTTACAAAGTATAAATTACGTTTGATAAGTGATCTAGTAACTTCGGCAATTTATGTAACTAAAGCAGTTACTTTTGATAAAAGTACAGTTTACATGCGCAAACCTAAAAAAGTCTATATAATTATTGTTATTATTTTGTACTCAGTAAAATGTTCCTCATCACGACCAAAGGCGAGAACTTCCTCTTATTATATTTAAGTGCGAAAGTTGTTTATAAATAACAGAAGCATGTTTCATATAAGCTCGACGGAATATTGAAGCGATGTTTGATATGTTTTTGTTTTGAAATTTATTTTTATTTTACATGTTTTTGAGAGACTGTATGCTAAATTTGTACGTTTTTATTTTTCCTACACATCCCTTTTTTTCTACTCTATAAATCAACAATTTTCGAGTAAATCCTGCATTAAAAGTCGACTTTTCAGTTTTAAGAAACAGACAGAAAGATAACTAAGGAGAACAGAAATGTTTCGTAGGTTACGCGTCTTTTTTATATCCTCACCTAGTTTCTAGACGGTTCACGGCTTCCGGTTTCAAGGAGAATATAATAAGGCACTGATCGAATACACAAACAAAACGATTGAAACGAATTAACGCACGATAAGTATGGAACACATCTAATGTTTAGGCAACACCATTACGGTCTTAACCGACCATGACTACTAAGAAAACTATCATTGTCTACGGTTACTTGAGATAGTCTACGGTCCCCTACGGTAGTTTTTCAAGTCCAGTTCACACGACACGTCACTACGCCTAGAGCACCACGGACTGCCAGACATGAGGATTACAGTTGCTGCTTCCTTCATGCTGGAGGCTGTAATGTGTACTGTTTCTCGACACTACCTATTCGTTTTTTCCTCTTTCCTCAACCATACGTTATCGCTGATCTGTACTAGCAGTAAACTGAATTGACGCTGGACAGCGCTTGAGTAATGCTAAATCTGGACAGTGCTGCAAAAAAAAAAAAAAAAAAAAAAAAAAAAAAAAAAAAAAAAAAAAAAAAAAAAATAATTTTGTCAGTTGGATCCTTCTGTGTAATATTTTTTCATATTTCATTAAAGCTGCTGATAACATTTAGAGGAGATATACACTGATGTCCCGAAAAAACATGATCACCAGCTCAATAGTTTGTTGATCAGCCTTTGGAACGAAATACAGCAGCGATTATGCGTAGTGTGGATTAGACAAGTTATCGCCAAGAATCCGGAGGTATGTTGCACCAGATTTCTACAAACAGTTCACGTAGATGCCGTAAATTACGGGTCGGTATATACGAGGGCTCGTAGTTACGCCCGATGGTGTCCCAGAAGTGCTTCACTGGGTTCAGATGAGGTGAATTTGGTGGCCAAGACATCAACGTGAGTTCACTATGATGCTCTTCAAACCACTGTATCACGGTTAAGGCCTTGTGACACAGACAGTTAACCTGCTGGAAATGCCGTCATTGGAGAAAAAGAAATCAACACGAATTGATGCAGACTGTCTCAGTAATGTTCAGGTAGTTCACGGCTATTGTGACGTTTTCGATTACTATCATAAGTAGTAGTATTAGTAGAAATAGGTAACTGGTTAAGGGTTTTATTATAGTTTTGTATTAGTAGAAGTAGTTTTAGTATTTTAAAAATTAACTATCAGAAATAAGTAGTTAACAAGTAATTTATTACCATCCAAGGAAATGAGATTTGTGAGGCCTATTTTAGCTTTTCAGTTAATAGGCTGTAATAAATAAATAAATAAATATCATAAATCTCACAGAAGTCCAGATGCATGTTCCCCATGGCATAATACTGTTCTTACAAGGGAACCTCCCCATCGCACCCCCTCAGATTTAGTTATGTTGGCACAGTGGATAGGCCTTGAAAAACTGAACACAGATCAATCGAGAAAACAGGAAGAAGTTGTGTGGAACTGTGAAAAAAATAAGCAAAATATACAAACTGAGTAGTTCATGAGCAAGATAGGCAAGATCAAAGATAAGGTGAACTCAGGAGCGCCGTGGTCCCGTGGTTAGCGTGAGCAGCTGCGGAACGAGAGACCCTTCTTTCAAGTCTTCCATTCAGCGTAAATTTTACTTTCTTTATTTTCGCAAAGTTATGATCTGTCCGCTCGTTCATTGACGTCTCTGTTCACTGTAATAAGTTTAGTGTCTGTGTTTTGCGACCGCACCGCAAAACCGTGCGATTAGTAGACGAAAGGACGTGCCTCTCCAATGGGAACCAAAAACATTTAATCGCAAAGCAATAGGTCAACCGATTCCTCCACAGGAGGACACTGGTGACGGCATGTGTGTCACATGACAGGAATATGTTGTCGACCCACCTAACTCGTACACTTGGCGAATGAGTAAAAAGATTCTTCCGCCTTGCCCTATTTAGGTTTTCTTGTGGGTATGATAATCACTCCCCAAACAGTGATGAAAACATAAGAGTTTGTCACATAAACTGCAACAAATGAATGCAACAGTTTCACAGTCGCACAGTTTTCCCTGTGCTCTGTCAAAACATATGTTTTTAACGTTTTCAAATTTTTCCGTGTGTAGACCGTAAAAAATGTAAGTAGCCCGTTTAGGTTTTTTATTGGTAACGCCACCTCTGTATAAAAATCACTGGCTGTGCTGTGTGCAGTCTGTGTCTAGTTTGCATTGTTGTCTGCCATTGTAGTGTTGGGCAGCGGCAGCTGGATGTTAACAGCGCGTAGCGTTGCGCAGTTGGAGGTGAGCCGCCAGCAGTGGTGGATGTGGGGAGAGATGGCGGAGTTTTGAAATTTGTAAGACTGTCATGAACTGCTATATATATTATGACTATTAAGGTAAATACATTGTTTGTTCTCTATTAAAATCTTTCATTTGCTAACTATGTCTATCAGTAGTTAGTGCCTTCCGTAGTTTGAATCTTTTATTTAGCTGGCAGTAGTGGCGCTCGCTGTATTGCAGTAGTTCCAGTAACGAAGATTTTTGTGAGATAAGTGATTTGTGAAAGGTATAGGTTAATGCTAGTCAGGGCCATTCTTTTGTAGGGATTTTTTGAAAGTCAGATTGCGTTGCCCTAAAAATATTGTGTGTCAGGATAAGCACAGTCATGTATAATTGTTCAAAAGGGGACGTTTCATATGTCGACCCTTAACCGAGGATACCTCACTGGAATCTTCTGATTTTTTCCTTGTAGTTTGTGTAATTAGCGTAGATTTTGTTTATTGCTAGCGCGTAATTGTAGAGAGAATCTTCTTTGTAGTTACAGTCTTTCATTGTTGTACAGTAAAACAGTTGTGACATGCATGTAGATTTGCACCAAGTATTTCGCAGCTGCACTTGCAATTAAGTAGACATTATTTCCATTTCTATGTTAATGTGCTATCTTATTTTGCTCTTCAAATTGTGCTTTTCTGTGTTATCGTGTGAAATATTGTGACAATTATGGCGTGTGAAAAACGTAATACTAGGCTCCAAAGTAAACTGAGAAATGACAGTGAAGACGAAAGCAGTGTGTTAGCGCCACCATGTAATGAATTAACTAATGTTCAACATAGTAATTTGGTAATTGTGCATAGGGAAATGGAGCGGGCGGCAAACAATGGCGTAGGCAGTAAAACAATTAGTGAACAGGGAAGCATTATCGATCGATCGCTCGGCAACAGCTCGCCTCAGGAATCCGAAATGACAGGACACAATTTTGCAAATACTGTAGTTTCAGGTTTTGCGTCCTCACCGTTTTCTCAAATAAGTCAAGACACATTTTCTGCTTGTCAAAATGTGAATGTTGCCGGTGCAAATGCACTGCCGAAAAGCGTAAAGGAACAGATTCCAGACACTAATGCATTGTTATTACAGTTAATGCAACAAATGGAACAAAATCAGAGACAAACACAGCAAAAGCTTCAAAAGTTAGACACACTGGAACAAAATCAGAGACAAACACAGCAAAAGCTTCAAAAGTTGGACACAATGGAACAAAATCAGAGACAAACACAGCAACAGCTTCAAAAGTTAGACTCATTGGAACAAACTCTTGAAGAAACACATGAAGATTTAACTACTGAGTTACATAACATTGAATCGAAATGTCAAAAAGTCTGTAATGACGTAAAAACTCAAATTTGTGAGCATTTTCAACCTATTTTTTCGCGGCATGAAAATGCATTACAGAATCACGAAGCAGCCATAAAAGAACTGCAAACTATTGTTCATGAAAATCATGAGACCTTGCAAGCTAAATTTGACTCAGCTGCATCTACCGATTCGGTTACGGAACTTGCAAAAACTCAGGAAAACTTAAAGGACACAGCAGATACTCTGAAACTTGGTTCAGAAAAACACACTGAGGAAATAAGTACGCTATCGGAGAAAGTAGCCGAACTTTCGGATCAGTTCACTAATTTATCTGAATGACACAAAACTGGTAGTCTTTAATGACACAGAAGAGTGCGAACAAATTAGGAAATTCAATCAAAATCAAATCAATATACAGTTCAAAAGAGAAATCCGGGAATTACAAGATCAGTTGGCACAAGTAATACAAAAATTACAAATTTCAGAGGACACTCGCGCTCCAACACGGGAAGAGGGACTTAGAAATACGGAAAAGCCGCAAAATAATAACACAGGGCAATTCGGAAGTCATGAAAGAAACTGGCAATGTGCACCGAATTTTGAGATGGAACGGCCGACACGACCTAACAATGACCGATATGCGACTCGCCGACATGATGATTTTGACTATAAGCTGTTCATTACTACACGTAAATTCAAAACATTTAAGAATTCTGGCAACGACATTCACCCACAAGCATGGCTCCATCAATTCTCTCATTGTTTTCCTCCCAACTGGTCGTTAGAACACAGATTAGAATTTATGTGTGGCTACTTAGAGAATGACCAGCTGTAAGAATGCGATCGGTCATTCACGATTGACACAGTGAAGGAGAATTTTATCATGCCTTCCTCTCAGCGTATTGGTCTCAAGCTACACAAGACCGAGTAAAACATAGCATCATAATGACGAAACATTTCGAATAATCTGAATTCTCTAGTCTTGTGAAATATTTTGAAGACATGTTGCATAAGAATCAATATCTTTCAAACCCATACAGCCCTTCAGAACTCATCCGCATTTGCTTAATGAAATCGCCTGAACATTTAAGAAATATTATTTTGGCAGGACGTTGCAAAGACGACATTGAAGCTTTTCAGGTACTCTTACAAGAATTAGAAATTGACACAGACAGTCGCGGGATGCGAAAACAGGAAAACAATCACTACAGGTCACATCCGTCACAATTCCGTGACGACAGAAAACAATAACTGGACACGACAAGTCTATTCTTACAACGCAAATCGTGACCAAAACAGACACCACCCATATGACAACCTCTGGCAGAGTAATAATAGTTACAGAGAAAGATCGCATTTCTGTAGTAATGAATATGACAGAGATAACCATAGAAACAGACAATATGGGAACCAAAACAATTATTATCAAGGGAGACCGAATAACTTGAGACGCAACAGTTCAGCGCGCAGTTACGATTCCGGGAGAAATTCTCCACCACATGACCGACAAATAAGAAACTATGTCAACTACCGACGTAACGACAGACCTGAATTTCATCAGAACTGGCGGGATTTAAACAGGGCTGGGCCCTCTGGGCAAGGTGAATTTGTAGAAGTTAGGTCTCCTAATCCCAGTAACGACGCGCGTCAACAAAGAAACAGACAATGACTCGCACCGCAGGCAGCTGTGTGCGCCAGCTGGCTCAGAGAAAAATAACATAGACGCTAACCTTGAAAAAAAAAATTCCAGTATTCTTTACCGACGTATACCATATGACAATTGCGTTAAAGTTGAGACTCTGTGTACTAGAAAGGGTAAAAGATTGCAATACATTTCAAATGTAAAACCGTTTATTGAAAGATAATCTGCTTTTTAACTTTGTCTTTGCCATAAAACTTTTCACTTCACATTTCTAGTATGCTTTGTCAGACTTAAGAAACTGTTAACATGCAACAATGTTTGAAGTTAAATATCCAGTCTAGAACCTAGGGAACATTTTTAAACAGAAATTACGAATGCATTGTTATAGTGAACAGACGACACAGTGTTATTGTGTGTGTACATTCTTGCTAGTTAGTTGCACGATTACGTAACGACTTTAAGGCTCACATACTTAGAACATATACTGGTACTGCTAATGAGATTTTAATGCAACATTGTGGTTTACTTGAAAATACATTCTGGATTTAAAGTACTTTCTGTGAGATACCAGATGACACAGTGGTTAGTTTATGTGACAGCTACACGATTTTATCACGACGCTACTAATGTGTGACACAATTTACGTTGTTGCTTTTGTGATGTATCTGCTTTATATCTGCACAGTTTTTCTGAATTCTTCTGGAAAGTATAACATATTTAATAGTAACTATTGTGGTATAGCTACAATGAGACAGCCTTTTCCGTAGCACAACAATACGTTACATTATAGTACTTTCTTGATCACAGTAAGGTATGTAATGACTACGATATCTATACGCAAAGCATTTCACTTTCGTTTATGATCAGGTAAGTACATTGATTTCAGCAGAACTTTGCTTACAGAGGACGATAACTACGACAGTTCCACAGAATTATCTTACAACATGACGCACAGTTTAGCGCTACAGTACACGTATTTGAGTGATTAATTTCGCACTTAAAACATTTATTTTTTGAAGATATTTGAAGTACAATGATACAAGGGTTTTTCGTGATATATTTCATTCCATTGCTGTAATCTGTAACACCTGAGGGTATAATTACATTAATCCTCAGGGGGGTACACGCCTACTTTGTGTACCATGTGTTTGGCAAGCACAAGGAGCCCTAGCTAATATGGTATTTGCTTATACAACTTTACACATCGGTACCATATTTCTCTAACACAGAATTACACAGCTATCTGATTATTTGACAGAGAAACAAACATTCTTTTTACTACGTCAGTGACAGATGTTTACGCAGTTACACAGTTGGATAACTTCACACTTATGAAACTGTATTTTGTCTGTACTTTGTAAACTGTTCATATTTTGTCGGAACCATTGTGATACTATGAGAGGTTTGAATGATGTATTTGGTATGGGATCATGATTTTTAAAGTGCGTTTGAGGCAGATGACACTTTTGACATGAGCAGAGAATTTTTTTAGGTTTTGAAATTATTGGAGGAAGCTACGACGATTTTGAGAGTTGACCGACGTGTTATGATGTTATTATTACGATGACTATGTGTATTATGCTGTTGCGGTATGTTTATGATCAGTAAGCTGATGCTATATGAGTTATTTGATTATGCTAAGTATCTGTTATGATGAAACATTGAAGAAGTGTCAACGAATAAGGTAAGGAATAATGAGTAGTGGTTAGGGACTCTGGTTTGTGAAAAAGCTTGTTGGAAACTAAGAATCGTACTTTAAGAGTTATGAAATGTGTGTATATGCGTGAATGTATCACAATGCTGACGAAAATTTTTTGGACGCTGTTATATTTACAGGATTTTGTTTCTACACATTTGTAACGCAAATTTTCGACCTGTGAAATTTTTATATGAGACTGTCACAGTAGCGAAAACTGCAGTCGTAAATATTTCGGTAAGAAAGGTAAGTGACCGTGACGTAATTCGTTGTGAGCGGCCAGGTGTGCCAGCCGCCTTGAGAAAAAGCCATTAGGTGGTAGAAAAAAAAGGGAGTCCATTATCCTCGCTATCGACATTCCTTTGTAGAAAGCATCGTAAATACGACACCCTCAAACTTGAAAACATCATTACACTGTAGATTTCTTAATTTATGATATTTACTGAAATGAAACGATGAGAAACATTTTATGTCTATTGTCTTGCTAGTTGAAAGATTGTTTACTGCATTATGAAATGCCATATGGCTAGTGAATGACGTTTGACGCCTTGCTTTGCCTATTTTGTTTAATATTTAGTTTCTAGCTGCACTGCAGCATTGTTTAAAATAAAATTTTATAGATGTACTAATATAAATATTTTCTGTCTACAGATCGAGTAAATAATAATTTTTTTTAAAAAAAATGAGGGAGCACAAAAAGACATTTACCTTCACAGGAACTGCATTCATAATTTTCTTTTCAACTACTTGGTAACTTTTTTGGTAGAATAACTTCTTGTGGTGGACCACTTTAATTACATAGACATTAAGATGTGAAGAGACATTTCCCTTATCTTTGTTGTCTTTAGTGTACTAGCTTGAGCTTTGTCATGTTTAGGTATAAGTTATTTCATTTGCTGCTGCTGTTTGCCAGGCATAGTGCTACTAAATTTCACTTTGTATTATTCTGTTAAGCCTGTTTTACTAATGATTTATTTTTATTGTTTGCTGCACATTGCCTTATATTAGTTGTAATATTGCAATTGCTTTGCTAATTTCTATAATGCTGCTTGCTTCACAAATCTGCATTTTTTTTCATTGCTGTTTGCGTTAATTGTTTTGTGCTGTTGCATTGGCTCGTCCCTTAGTTCAGCAGCTGAGCTCCGTAGATTTAAGTTAGCTTAAGAGGTGGTAGACTATATAAGAAACTGACTAAGGGCAATAGGGAAAAAATGCATTGAGAAGTTATATGAAAAAGATTTGGGCCAAAATGAGTATTGTACACTGAGAAATAATTATTTTGAAAGAAATATGAATAGAATACAGAAAGCAGGTGTAGATAGGACTTTTTGGGAATAATGACGAATGAAGGGAGATCTCCGAGAAGTAAAGAAAGTTTTGTTTGCAAAATACTGCAGTAAAACAAACCCTGCCCTTTCCTCTTGTGTCATCCCTCTATGTGTTTGTGTACCCTTGTGTATTTGTGTTTTTCCTGTCTTTATGGGTTTAGCTAATAAGATTTATGTTGTAGAATTTTTCAAATACTATGTTATTTTCTTCATAAAGGTGTTTAGACATTATTTATTCTGTTTTGTTTTAATGCTCATGTGTGAAGTTGATGTTTCGCAAAGTTATTCTGATCTTTTATGTATGTACTCATGTCATAATTCCTGTAACACTGACGTATATGTTATTTCGATTCTTTTGTAAAGCCTGTATTACAAATGTTCTCTGTATTGTTATGTTCTTTAATGATGTATTTTGTACCTTTGTAATTGTATTCTTACGTTGTAAATTTATAATTGTATAGACACAAGTTCGTCAAATTAAGTTACATTTCACTGCACACGTTTCTGTTTGTCATAGTATATGCACAATATGTGAGAAGTTGGAACTGTTAGTGTTTGCACGTGTGTTAATAATTCAACAAGGGACTGGTTAACAGCATTGCTGGTTCTTAGGACAATTCCAAAAACTTTGTGAGTGCACAAGTGTTGGTTTATGGACATGCTATATTATCCGCAAGACTCTTTGGTGGTGATTGTACACCTGCACAGTCGCAACAGGTGGCTGCTGGCCGTCTCTAAGGACTGCAGTGGGTCTGCACCTCTGGTGGCCCACCAATACCGTAATCTCTACCAGGACTACAGTGGGTCTGCTCTGTGATGACCTACCTACCAATATTCTTCAAAACTTCGACTGACTCTGCGGTGGGTTTGCTCTGTTGTGGCCCATTACCTGTCTGCATGTCAAGAGTCAGCACTGTCTTTTCGTTGGAAGGACAACACTACTTCTTCAAGACTGCATGGAAATCCACTACTTCCGTGTGCATTTTCTTCTACTGCTCAGACTTTGAGAAAAACGGACTGTGAGAAAATTTTAGCTTTTGACCAACATTGTATCAATAAGTGTGTGCATTTGATTTCTCTGTTATTGTAATTATGAAAAATTTTTTCAAATCATTATTGGCCACTGCCCAAAACAATTTCTAAATTTTTTGTGGGGAGCATGGGGGCTATGTAAGTAGGCCGTTTAGGTTTTTTTATTGGTAACGCCACCTCTGTATAAAAATCACTGGCTGTGCTGTGTGCAGTCTGTGTCTAGTTTGCATTGTTGTCTGCCATTGTAGTGTTGGGCAGCGGCAGCTGGATGTTAACAGCGCGTAGCGTTGCGCAGTTGGAGGTGAGCCGCCAGCAGTGGTGGATGTGGGGAGAGAGATGGCGGAGTTTTGAAATTTGTAAGACTGTCATGAACTGCTATATATATTATGACTATTAAGGTAAATACATTGTTTGTTCTCTATTAAAATCTTTCATTTGCTAACTATGTCTATCAGTAGTTAGTGCCTTCCGTAGTTTGTATCTTTTATTTAGCTGGCAGTAGTGGCGCTCGCTGTATTGCAGTAGTTCCAGTAACGAAGATTTTTGTGAGGTAAGTGATTTGTGAAAGGTATAGGTTAATGCTAGTCAGGGCCATTCTTTTGTAGGGATTTTTTGAAAGTCAGATTGCGTTGCGCTAAAAATATTGTGTGTCAGGATAAGCACAGTCATGTATAATTTTTCAAAGGGGACGTTTCAAAAATCCTGCATATGTCCAAGCAAATCTGAACATGTCCTGGAATTTTGGAGAGCGAAGTTGATTATGTGTGAGTGCCTGAACTCTGATAATTGTCTGAAAATGAAAAATTAAACTTTTCACTCGAGGGAAGACTCGAACCAAGGACCTCTCGTTCCGCAGCTGCTCACGCTAACCACGGGACCACGGCGCTCCTGAGCTCGCCTTAAGGTACGTTGTCCAAGACGCGACGCACACTAGCGACTGCGACGGGTCGCTACGTGACGTCAGAAGTTGCCTGTTGGCGCATGCGCAGTTCGAGTTTGGGATGCGACGCGCGACTGTTGCGGCAGCTGTCGCAGCACTGCACCAGTGAGCAGTGTTGCGACGGAAGTCGGACGACACAAAGGCGTACGGCTGCCAGAAAGATGTCGAGCCAGTCAAGGAAAAGTGAAATGAGCCACTCACAGGACGTGATGCTCTGTGAGCTGGTCTCGCAACATCCTTGCCTTTACGACCTGAAGAACCCTAAATATAGGGACACTTTGTTCAGAGACAGAATTTGGGAAGAAATAGGAGAACAATTGAAACTGGCAGGTGAGTGAAATATGTATTATTTTCCCATTAATGCAAGTTTTTCAGTCCTGTTATGAAAATCAGTATAATCCATGCAGATATAGAATTAGAATGATGAAAATGAACTTGCAGGTCAATTTTCGCATTACTCTTTTTTTTTGTGGCGATCAAATTGAAAACGGCAAGTACATTATAAAAGTACAACGAGAAAGTTACATTTTACAATACCTTCACTTCGAAAGTAAACGGTAGATTGGTGTCTTGATGATACCTTCCAGTTGTGAAAAACCAACACCAGATTGTTGTACAGCTTTCTGTAGTCAATAGGTGTTCGTTTTTGAGGAAGGCGTTTCTCAACAGATTGCACAAACAGTATGCCGCAATAAGTAATTTGTCACATTCACTTCAATTCATTGGTGGAAGATGGTGCTCAAAAAACTTGTGCCAAAAGTTCACAACTGTTTTACAAGGCCCTTCTGGTCTGACACATTTGACAATTTAAATTCGTCTTTTGTAAATCCTGGAGTCATCTTTTGAGTGCAGCTTGGCAAGATTAAATGTTCATGTCATCCATAACGATGTATGCTGTCAGAATATAAGAATAGGGAAGGTCATTTGGATGGGAATAAAGAGTCAGTCGGCTATGAAAGTAGCCTTAGATTGTTCCAAAAGTTTCTGCATGGGAGAAACTGACAAGTATAATTTGGGGAAATTTTGTGAATAATCACGGACATTATTCCTTCCACATTTCTGCCAGTGTATACTGTAGACGTTCAGAATGAAAATTCTAGAGATGTGTAAGGTGTAACCCTATCTTGATAAGAACTTGAAACAATGCAATGACGCTAGCGTGCCCTTATTGTTAATAAACTTATCTTCGATTGGAATTTTAGGTGATATGTGCAAAAACAGATGGAGGAATATTCGGGACTCGTATCAGAGAAATAAACGAGAAAGAAAGCTTGGAACAGGTTCACATGCCTCAGCAAAACCAAGAAAATGGGTTCTGCTTGATCACTTGGCTTTCCTGGAGACAGTTCAACAAGAGAGGCAGTACGTATATTTGTTGATTTTAAGCACACTGCTTTCATCTGCACATCTGTTTCGTTTCTTTCCTATTGTAAATAATAGTTTTTGCCTCATACTGATATATTTAACGAGCTATAACCAAAAACATTTCGTTCCAGATCTATCTCCAATATTTCTCTGTCCGAAGAAACGTCTGACAGTATAGTTTCTGACATTATAACTGATTTCGAGGAGAATACAGACGTTGAATCTCCTCAGCCAGAAACGTCTGAAATGACAGAGGTGGAATGCACAGTAGATGTAGGTACAGCTTCAAAGCAGTTGAATCAAGAACCTCGTCCCAGCGGCACAAACGTACGTAAAAGGAAGAAGTTGCGTTCTGAGGATAGAATATTTGACCTGCTCGAAAAACGACAGAGTGAGCGGGAAAATGCATTTGAAGAAATAAAAAAAAGATGCCTGGAGACAAGTCCAAAGGAAGATGATGTCGATTTGTTCTTACGCAGCATGGGCCTGACAATGAAATCATTCCATCCTACTATTTTGGCAGAGACCAAAAAAAAAATCTGCATTCTAGTGATGGACATGCAACTTGAAAATGAAAAGTTTCAGACTACGGCAGAACAGCCTAAAACTATCTGAGGCGATTGCACCGTAAGCGACATTCACTGTATATTTTCTCTTTTGTAAAAATGTTGCTTCATTTATAAAAGTGTGCAGTTCTTTTTAAAATGCATGTTGTTTCATTCAGTTTCACGAATTTTTTTTGTCGTTTAAATCAGTTTCAATTATGAAAATAAACTTGCTTATAGTGTTGAAAATTATTCTTTTATTTTTGCCACTACCAACTGAAAAGACAAGTACATTATAAAATTAACTATATTAATAGGAAATACGGCTGTCCTTTATAACAGTAATAATCATTTGTTGTTCTTGCCTGGGGTTCAATATCTGTTTTGCCAAGGTACAGAACCTTCATTTGCGAAATAATCTGTAAACTGCTTTCTAACCTGGAAACCTTCCATTTGAGAGAAACCGCCATGAGGTGTGATGGCAACGAAGTTTTGCGTTGGTTGCTGCAGCGTTTTATCCTCGGTGTAGTAGGGTTCCCCATTTCTCTCGAGGTAGGCATCTCTCAATAGATTATGCAAACAACATGCTGCAATAACTACTTTGTCACACGTAGTCACTTTAACAGCAATTGGTTGGTAGAATACTCTAAAAACTTGGGCCAGGAGTGCAAAACTGTTTTCCGAGACTCTTCTGGCCCGACACAATCTGTAATTGAAAATTCTCTTTTGTGCATCCTGGCGTGCTTCACTTCTTGTATATGGTTTCATCATATGTTTGGCAAGACGGAATGCTTCATCACCTACAATGATGTATGGTGTCACAGTATCTGAATCTGGAAGAGCAGTAGCAGGAGGATAAAACTCCGTTTGGCTCAGCAAGGTCCCTATTTTTGATTTATGTAAGATTCCGCTGTCTCCTTCTTTTCCATATGATCCAACGTCTATCATTACAAACTTATATTTTGCATCGACAATAGCTAAGAGAACAGTAGAGAAATACTCATGGTGATTGTAATAAAGGGATCCAGAATTAGGTGGGCAAATCATTCTAATGTGCTTGCCATCTATAGCACCGACACAGTTTGGAAACTGCCATTTGTTACAAAATTCCCTTGCATTTTCCAAAAGTTTCTCTTTTGAAGGTACTGGCAGGTAAAGTGGAGAAAGTCTGTTGACAAGTGCGGTGAGTACTTCTTCCACTAGTCTACTGATGTATCCTGTGGAGATTCGGAAGGAGAATGCCAAGGATGCGAAAGATTCTCCTGTTGCCAAGAACCTGAAAATAAGAGAACCCATTAAGCTACTATTTTGAACAGACTTAGCTTCCATGGGATACTAGTGAAATATGCACGAACAGACGGAACATGTTTGAGACTTGCGTGGAGAAATAAAAGAAAAATAAAGCTTGGAAAAGGACCAGTTTTTTGCTAATGTGGTGTTGGGGATAATAATTGAAGCCTGTGGTTGATAATTTTTTGTTAAGATGACCATGTACATGTGTAATGAAATGCATAACAGTGTTTGCTGGAATAATTTCATTCATACCAATTCAGTCGGTTTTGTGGTGCACCATAAAAATTAGCTTAGGTTATATGAACGAAGGTAAATGTTGTGATGCTCCTTGTAGATTTATCTGTCTCATGTATGATATAGATGACATGTGTGATAAGTAAAAGAGTATTGTTTTCCATGTTCCTTGGAATGCGGTTTATGACCGAATCTGATGAACTTACATAAATGTAATTATTATAGCACACATTCTCATGCATTTCCTTACAACTTTTGTTGATTCATTTAACGAGCTATAACAAGAGAGGCTTTGTTCCAGATATGTCTGCAATATTTTGCTCTCTCAGTTGAATGAAATGATAGACAATACGGTTTCCATCACTGGGACTGATTTCCAAGACAATACGAAAGTTGAATCCATATCAATAAATCTGATAAAAGCCTGAGACAAAAGAAATACAAGCTGCATCAAAAGTTTCAAATGAACAAATAATTGTTCTGATCCCAGCGCCGCAAATGTACACAAGATAATAAAACTAAACGTACCTTAGCGTCACTGCGAGTTTTTCAGCTGCACTGATAGGTTTCTTGACCCGGTTGCACGATTTTCTCTGTATGTCACTTTCTATAAGTTCCAAAACATGAGCAAATTGGCTGACACTTAATCTGAAATAATGCCTGAATTTCGTATCGTCACTTAAAAGGTGCCTGTTAATCAAAATGTTGTAACAGCCTTCATCGCCACGTGTCGCAAAAAGACAATGAACCTTCTTTTTTTTCCTTTTGTTGTGGAGCCACAACAACGTAACTGTGTCATCGTCTTCTTCTTGCTGTAAAATATCTAAGTACTTTAAAGTGACATCGAATGTGGCTCTACTTCTCTCCATCATGTCAATGACAGACCGCAGCTTGGGAAACACGCGCCGCTACTGACAAGTGAAGTTCAAATACAGCTGAGCGACAGATGGCATTCCCATCCGTACTTATCGCGTGATGTACTGTGAAGCGACAATGCGATACTCACGGGAAGTAAAAATACTCAAATCCAGTGTCGCTATGATTTACCTACCACATCATATAAAAAATATAATTGATGGCAAGGCGATATTAAACTAATTTGAACGTTTTTTCGCTCTGTTGAAAAATGTAAATTTTTGACATTTGTTGGTTTTGTTAGGACGTCTACTTCTACTTGGGTATCCTCGTACAGGTTCAGGAGAAAATACTAGAGGTGAGTAATTTATCCTCTTCCCAAGAATGAGAAGAAAATATATTGAGGGTAGCATGCCTTTAGTTTTAAGAAACCTACATTTCGTGGCATTTTAAATGAAATTGTCAAGAGCATATGGAGAAATAATAGTAACTCATACCAGAGAAATATATGACATAAAGTGGTTTCATTATGTCCAAATGTATCAGCGAAACAAAACAAGTGCATTCTCTATCGTGTGATGACCACATGATTCACGTTGCGCGTCGACAGAACTGGCGGGTAGTCGCGACGCTCCCGGAGATAAATGAGCCCAAATCTCGGAAACGCAGATCGATATCATTCTAATCTCAACTTTAAAAATAATTTAGATATGTTAGCTTCTTTTCATAGGCAACGATGCATGACCTAACGTGAACCATACGCAAAGTAGCCAGCGACCACATTTTTCACTGTACACATTTCAAATTTTATGCAGTAGATTACTTGTAAATTAAGTATCGGAATAACTGTGACGAATATCGGAAAAATAGACACCTCATTATCAAGCTATGATGTGAAACTATAAGATACGCAAACATCAATTTTTTGTGCCTTTTACTTTCCTCACAATCGATAGAGAAGTAATATACAGCGAAGAAAACACGCAAATCCGGAAGAGATAGTTGTCAATTTTTTAAAGTAAAAGGAGAATCTGTATCGAAAAACTAACTCTGGGAGCCGATGTAACTTTGTTCCATTAACATACAGTATTTTTTACAGCAAGAAAATCGGAATTCTTATTTTTCTTATGTATTTGAATCCGCCGCCGCCGCCGCCGCCGACCAGAGCTTGGGAAACGGCGACGACTCCTGTCGTGTTGCGGCCGTGTCGCCGTCTGCCAGGGTGGGAAAAGAGGTGGGGGCAGCGTCGCAGTCGCAGCCAACTGTCGCGTCTTGCACAACGTAACTTTATCCTTAATGTTGCCTATCTTGCGCATGGACCACTCAGTTTGTATATTTTGCTTATTTTTTTCATAGTTCCACACAACTTCTTCCTGTTTTCTCGATTGATCTGTGTTCAGTTTTTCAAGGCCTATACACTGTGCCAACTTATAACTTAGTCTGAAGGGGGTGCGATGGGGAGGTTCCCTTGTTAGGAGGCAGCGCCGATGGTGGGCTGCGCTGCGTGTTTCGAGCAGCTGTTCGTCTGCAAAAAGGCGTACCCAGACTATCATCGACCTATTGTAACAAAAAGATGCTTCATGTGACCGAGTGACACATTTCAGTTGATCCAATCTCGATGAACTCGTGCCTCCTAGAACCATAAATGGCGGTGTATTTGGGTCAACAAGGCAAAACGTAAAAAAGAAAAAAGTGAAAATGTGTGTGAAATCTTATGGGACTTAACTGCTAAGGTCACCAGTCCTTAAACTTACACACTACTTAACCTAAATTATCCTAAGGACAAACACACACACCCAAGGGAGGGCTTGAACCTCCGCCGGGACCAGCTGCACAGTCCAAGATTGCAGCGCTTACACCGCTCGGCTAATCCCGGGCGGCGGCAAAACGTATTGACCACCTGTGGCGGAGACCCAAGTCAACAAGAGGGGTGAACGGTATGGTCTGAAAGACATGTACCTACATCAGCAATGTACCCTGTCGTCAGATCTACTCTAGATCGCCGTCTGTCTTACTTTACAGAGCCGACAACCGTCCGACCTCCAAGTTCTGTGATGAGACGTTGACGTCCAGTACCTTGTCGCCTACTCGTGGTTTCCCTGCCCTTCAACCTCTTTCCTAAACGCAGTGAGAGGCACCCACTTGCCTTGCTCATACATCGAGCAGTCAGACCTGCAAGATGAGTGGTCTGCCAAGCGAGTGGATTCATTCTTATTTATCAAGTAACATGAACTCTAGTACTCACAATTAAGTTAAAAGTTATTCTCCTGCTTGGATATTGCGCAACGGAAATTCACATCTGACTATTAGTAATTTACACAACACTGACTGTTCACTACACACTGGCACTACCACATTTTCTTTCTTATTTAACGGCTTTTATCAACACGTGGCCATCGCACTGAATATAAATGGCGCACACATTATAAATTCTGGATATCATGACAACATACAATTCGAAGGAAAAGGCCACCAATGTTTTTCTTTTCACTATCTTATTTATTCCGATAAATTCTATAACCTAAACACACAAATTCTATAACCTACAACAATAACACATGAGAAATTCCGCCCAGTGGGCATGGCCTTACATTGGTGATTCTCTATCTTATGGTCTCGTAATTATTTAATGCTACAGTGCACTTTCTGGATAGGATGGTGGATCTTTTGCTATATCTCACACTTCGACTCTCACAACCATCATCACGAAACTTTCCTCCAGACCGAGCGGTACAAAAGGAACATTCATAACCCACTACCTCTGAAACTACCTTGCTACTCTCCCATGCAAACCACACATACTTAAATTACATGACATACACCACACTGCAATATGGAATACAACACAACGAATAGTCACAACATTATCACTTTCACCTTTCCCACTTCAATTAGTATTTATCCCAGTTTCACACAACACTGCCCCACTTCGTAATTTTTCTTTCCTACTATGAACTCTGGAGGATATATGCACGTCTTCCTGTGCAATGCAAGCCAAGTGGCGTTGCTGGATAGACGGCTGACTCACCTTGCTTCTCTCTCAGAGTATTATAGTTTGAATCAAGCATCACATGGAAACATAACACGCAAAGTAATATTAAGAACATATTCATCACACACGCGAGTCCTCAACTGATACCATGGACGAGTATTCTCTTTATCCTTTGTCTCATTCACAGATTGAGACTCACACAGTACTCACCACGTGGAAGTACTCGTCTCTAATTTCAAGTCCTGCACACGTCATTTCTTAAATATTTCCAACTTATAGTACACGCGCTAGTAATTCAGCTTAACTTAAGCACTGGGAGGTGGTTCAACTTATTGCTACGAGTGGTTTCATTGTGACCATTGGTCATTCCGAAGATTACTACGATCCCATTAATATTACCTGCCTGACATTTAATTCTCCCCACAAAAGTTCCTGGAATAGAGAAATTATTATTCCAAACTACTCTTAAGTATTTCACATGCATACCATGTCTCCACTCTTTTGTCTTTACGGAGCACACCTAAGACAGGTCTTACCAACACTAGATCCAGCGGCAGAGTGCTGAAACATGGCCGTTCTTCAGGTCCTCTTGCACCTCTGCCGAAGTGGGGGAGCACCTCGCTACCGTATTGGTCAGCCACATTTCAGGCGCTCAAAGCTCCAGTAAATTTCATCTCTTGGTTCTACCAAAGGTGACCAAAGGGTCGTCTCAAAGATGCGGTCTGCGGTTAGCAGACGACCATACATTCATTCTTTTCACAGATCTCACCAAACTGGATATAGGGATTTATTTTGTGGGAGTGCACATGTGATCAATTAAATAAATAAATTGTCATTCTTTCCCACACTGGTATCCGGCTTCGCTGTATTAATTGAAATTGAGCTATTTTTAGAAAAAATATGTTGTACTGACAAGAATAATGAAGTATGTTGTACCTATTTTCAATGTCGGGCGGTACTGTACCCTTTCAACAGAAGCACGCAAACAGCCAACCAGCACCGCTATTTCCATGCTCATTCTTGGGTGTCGGGCGGTAGCTATCTGCCTTCTATCAAAATCGCTTATGTCAGTACATATTGATGTGACAGATGTCACGTGATATCTCTTACTATCGTATCGGACCTTGTTTTGTCGGCGTAGTACAGCAACTCGACGTGGCATGAACTCAACAAGTCGTCGGACTTCCCCTCCAGAAATATTGAGCCACGCTGCTTCTACAACCGTCCATAGCTGCGCAGGTATTCCCGGTAAAGGTTTTTGTGAGCGAATTGACCTTTAGATTATATCGCATAAATGTACGATGGAGTTCATGATGGGCGATCTCGGTGGCCAAATTATTCGTTCGAACTTGCCACAACGTTCTTCAAACCAATCGCGAACAGTTGTGGCCAGGCAATATATCGCATCGTCATTCATAAAAAGTCCATCTTTGTTTGGGAACGTGAAGTCCATTTATGGCAGCAGATGGTCTCCAGGTAGCTGAATATAACCGTTTCCAGTCAGTGATCAGTTCAGATGGAAAATGTAAACCAAGCCCACATCATTATGGAGCTACCACCAGCTTGCATAGTGCGTTGATGACATCTCCATCTACATCTACGTGACTACTTTGCTATTCACAATAAAGTGCCTGGCAGAGCTTTCAAAGAACCACCTTCAAACTGTCTCTCTACCTCTCCACTCTCGAGCGAAAAGCGGGAAAACGAGCACTTAAATTTTCCTGTGTGAGCCCTGATTTCTCTTTATTTTATGGTGATGATCATTTCTACCTCTGTAGGTGGGTGCCAATAGAATGTTTTCGCAATCGGAAGAGAAAACTGGTGATTGAAATTTCATGAGAAGATCCCGTCGCAACGAAAAACGCCTTTGTTTTAATGATTGCCACTCCAATTTACGTATCATGTCTGTGACACTATCTCCCCTATTTCGTGATAATACCAAAAGAGCTGCCCTTCTTTGTACTTTTTCGATGTCATCCGTCAGTCCCACCTGATGCAGATCCCACACCGCACAGCAATACTCCAGAATACGGCAGACAAGCGTGGTGTAAGCAGTCTCTTTAGTAGACCTGTTGCACCTTCTAACTGTTCTGCCAGTGAGAAGCGGTCTTTGGTTTGCTCTACCCACAACACTATCTATGAGATCGTTCCAATTTAGGTTATTTGTAATTGTAATCCCTAAGTATTTAGTTGAATTTACAGGCTTCAGATTTTTATGACTTATCGCGTAATAGTAGTTTAGCGGAATAACTTCACACTTTTCTTTATTCAGGGTCAATTGCCACTTTTCGCACCGTACAGAAATCTTATATAAATCATTTTGCAAGTCGTTTTGATCATCTGACGACTTTAAAAGACGGTAAATGACAGCACCATCTGCAAACAATCTAAAATGGCTATCAGATTGTCTCCTATGTCGTTAATATATATCAGGAACAATAGAGTGCCTATAACACTTCCTTGGGGAACGCCGGATATTACTTCTGTTTTACTCGATGACTTTCCATCTATTACTACGAACTGTGACCTTTCAGACAGGAAATCACGAATCCAGTCGCACAACAGAGGCGATGCTCCGTAGGCACGCAGTTTGGTTAGAAGACGCTTGTGAGGAACTGTGTTGAAAGCCTTCTGTGAATCTAAAAATATGGAATCTATTTGACACCCCCTGCCAACAGCACTTATCACTTCATGAGTTTCTTGTTTCATAAGAACGATATTTTCTGAAACCGAGCTATGTGTCAATAAATCGTTTTCTTCGAGGTACTTCATAATGTTCGAATGCAGTATATGCTCCAAAACCCTACTGCAAATCGACGTTAGTGATATAGGCCTGTAATTCAGCGGATTACTCCTGCTTCCCTTTTTGGGTATTAGTGTGACTTGAGCAATTTTCCAGTTTTTAGGTATGGATGTTTCTGTGAGCAAGTGGTTGTATATAATTGCTAAATATGGAGCTATTTTATCAGCATACTCTGAGAGGAACCTGACTGGTATACAATCTGGACCGGAGGCCTTACCTTTATTAAGTGATTTAAGCTGCTTCGTTATTCCGCGGATATCTACTTCTATGTTTCTCATCTTGGCAGTTGTTCTTGATTGGAATTCTGGAATATTTACTTCGTCTTCTTAGGTGAAGGAGTTTCGGAAAACCGTGTTTAATAGCTCTGCTTTAGTGGCACTATCATCAGTGACTTCACCGTAGTTATCGCGCAGTGAAGGTATTGAGTGCGTCTTGCCACTGGTGTGCTTTATGTATGACCAGAATCTCTTTGGGTTTTCTGGCAGATTTCGAGACAGAATGTCTTTGTGGAAATTATTAAAAGCATTTCGCATTGACGTACGCGCCATATTTCGAACTTCTGTAAAACTTTGCGAATCTTGGGGATTTTGCGTTGTTTTAAATTTGGCATGCTTTTTTCGTTGCTTCTGCAACAACGGTCTCACCCGTTTTGTGTACCATGGGGGATCAGTACCATCACTTATTAATTTATGTGGTATATATCTCTGAATTGCTGTCGATACTATCTCTTTGAAAACGTTCCACAGCTTTTCTACACTTACATGATCAGTTCGGAAGGAGTGAAGACTGTCTCTTGGAAAGGCGTTAAGAGCATTTTTATCTTCTTTTTAAAATAGATATACTTTGCGTTTCTTTTTTATGGTTGTAGGTGTTACGGTATTCAGCCTAACAGCAACTGTCTTGTGGTCGCTAATCCTTGTATTCGTCACAATACTCGCTATTTGGCCAGGATTATTTGTTGCTAAAAGGTCAAGTATGCTTTCACAACCATTTACGCTTCGAGTGGGCTCATGAACTAATTGTTCAAAATAATTTTCTGAGAAAGCATTGAGTACAATTTCGGATGACGTTTTATGCCTGCCGTCGGCTTTAGACGTATAATTTTTCCAACATATACCCACGGCTTCGCGGGGTCTTCATCACACTCGAAACTTACCATCAGCTCTTTCCAATTGAAATCGGGACTCATCTGACCAGGCACGATTTCCCAGGCGCCTAGGTTCCTACTGATATGGTCACGTTCCCAGGAGAGGCGCTGCAGGTGATGTCATTCTGACAGCAAAGGCACTCGCGTCGGTCTTCTGCTGCCACAGTCCACTAACGCCAAATTTCGCTGCACTATCCTGGCGGATACGTCCGTCGTACGTTCCTCATTGATTTCCGCTTTTATATCACGCAGCATTGCTTGTCTGTTAGCACTGACAACTCTACACAAACGCCGCTGCTCTCGGTAGTCAAGTGGAGGTCGTCGGCCACTGTGAGAGGTAATACCAGCTGTGGCCGAGCGGTTCTAGGCGCTTCAGTCCGGAACCGCGCTGTTGCTACGGTCGCGGGTTTGAATCTTGCCTCGGGGACTGATGTCCTTAGCTGTTAAGTCCCGCAATGCTTAGAGCCATTTGACCCATTTTGAGGTAATACCTGAAATTTGATAATCTCCTCACACTCTTGACGCTGTGGATCTGTGAATATAGAATTTCCTAAGGAAGGGAAGGCAGAAAGGTGGAAGGAGTATATAGAGTGTCTATACAAGGGCGATATACTTGAGGGTAATATTATGGAAATGGAAGAGGACCTAGGTGAAGATGAAATTGGAGATATGATACTGCGTGAAGAATTCGACAGAATACTGAAAGATCTAAGTCGAAACAAGGCCCCGGGAGTAGACAACATTCCATTAGAACTACTGATAGCCTTGAGAGAGCGAGGCCAAACAAAAC
Organism: Schistocerca piceifrons; assembly: GCF_021461385.2. Classification (NCBI taxonomy): domain Eukaryota; kingdom Metazoa; phylum Arthropoda; class Insecta; order Orthoptera; family Acrididae; genus Schistocerca; species Schistocerca piceifrons. The sequence continues at coordinate 132,979,570 of NC_060139.1, forward strand.
TCTACCATCTTGTGAGCAAGAATTACGAGACAGGCGAAATACCCTCAGACTTCAAGAAGAATATAAGAATTCCAATCCCAAAGAAAGCAGGTGTTGACAGATGTGAAAATTACCGAACCATCAGTTTAATAAGCCACGGCTGCAAAATGCTAACACGAGTTCGTTACAGACGAATGGAAAAACTGGTAGAAGCCGATCTCGGGGAAGATCGGTTTGGATTCCGTAGAAATGTTGGAACACGTGAGGCAATACTGACCCTACGACTTATCTTAGAAAATAGATTAAGGAAAGGCAAACCTAAGTTTCTAGCATTTGTAGACTTAGAGAAAGCTTTTGACAATGTTGACTGGAATACTCTCTTTCGAATTTTGAAGGTGGCAGGGGTAAAATACAGGGAGCGAAACGCTATTTACAATTTGTACAGAAACCAGATGGCAGTTATAAGAGTCGAGGGGCATGAAAGGGAAGCAGTGGTTGGGAAGGGAGTGAGACAGGGTTGTAGCCTCTCCCCGATGTTATTCAATCTGTATATTGAGCAAGCAGTAAAGGAAACGAAACAAAAATTCGGAGTAGGAATTAAAATCCACGGAGAAGATAGAAAAACTTTGAGGTTCGCCGATGACATTGTAATTCTATCAGAGACAGCAAAGGGCCTGAAAGAGCAGCTGAACGGAAAGGATAGTGTCTTGTAAGGAGGATATAAGATGAACATAAACAAAAGCAAAACGAGGATAATGGAATGTAGTCGAATTAAATCGGGTGGTGCTGCGGGAATGAGATTAGGAAATGAGACACTTAAAGTAGGAAATGAGGTTTGCTATTTAGGGAGCAAAATAATAGATGATGGTCGAAGTAGCGAGGATATAAAATGTAGAGTGTCAATGGCAAGGAAAGCGTTTCTGAAGAAGAGAAATTTGTTAACATCGGGTATAGATTTACGTGTCAGGAAGTCGTTTCTGAAAGTATTTGTATGGAGTGTGGCCATGTATGGAAGTGAACGTGGACGATAAATAGTTTGGACAAGAAAGTTTCTGAAAGTATTTGTATGGAGTGTGGCCATGTATGGAAGTGAACGTGGACGATAAATAGTTTGGACAGGAAAAGAATAGAAGGTTTCGAAATGTGGTGCTACAAAAGAATGCTGAAGATTAGATGGGTAGATCACATAACTAATGAGGAGGTATTGAATAGAATTGGGGAGAAGAGAAACTTGTGGCACAACGTGACTAGAAGAAGGGATCGGTTGGTAGGGCATATTCTGAGGCATCAAGGGATCACCAATTTAGCAGCGTGGAGGGTCAAAATCGTAGAGGGAGACCAAGAGATGAATACACTAAACAGATACAAAAAGATGTAGGTTGCAGTAGGTACTTGGAGATGAAGAAGCTTGCACAGGAGAGAGTAGCATGAAGAGCTGCATCAAACCAGTCTCTGGACTGAAGACCACAACAACAACAACAACGATTTCCGAAATGGAGTGTCCCATGCGTCTAGCTCCAACTGCCACTCCGCGTTCAAAGTCTGTTTCCGATCGTATGGTCATAATCACGTCTGAAACGTTTTCACATGAATTGCCTGAGTACAAATGGCAGCTGCGCCAAAAACTGCCATTTTATACCTTGTGTACGCAATACTAACGCTATCTGTATTAATTGTACATATCGCTGTCTCATGAGTTTTGTATTTCCTCATTTGCGGCCCGTATCATCGCTAGACTGATTCTCCATTCGTCTCTGCTCCACTTTTATATACCCCTTATCGAGTTAAGTGCGCGGAACGCCACTAGACAGCATTCAGTCCCGAGGGGGCCTGTGTGAAGATATTGGCAAGGGATGCCGCCCCGTGGTGTTGTTGAAGGTGAGGATGGCAGACGGGTCTCAATGTGTTTGATGCTGGATGTGGCCTGGACGTCAGACAGGCAGAACCGGCGCCTGGCCGCTGCAGTGCTACTGGTGCTGATACAAGTGCCTTAATTACTGCTTTTGTTGACTGCACGCTCAAGTCTAAAGCAATACCTTTCAATGAAGTTCAAGAACGAGAGACTGTTGCATAGCGATCCCTAAATCAAAGTAATATTCCTGTATGCTGTTATCATGAAGGAATTACAATTCAACATAATAGTGCTTGCGACACAACGGTAACACTTTTTATCCAACCTATGATTATGAATGCTTTCCTGTATTCAGTTTAATTGTTTAAGTGGTACTAGACATCGTGACCTATGCCTTTTGCCTTTTACGTCTTTCGAAATTTAATAACTCAAAAACTTTAATAGATACTGAAATGAAACTTTAACCGAATAATCAGCATACAGCGAACATTGTGTGAAAAACATTAAAAACCATGAAAGACATAATGGAGTGGATATGGATTTTTATCTTACGTACCGAATTACGTGTAATTTTTATTTTAGGTACACTGTACTTTCACACTATTCAAAATAAAAGGTCAAAAGATATTTTATTCTTTTAACTGTTAACTTGTTGAAATATTAAACCAGGGACATTTCCTAATATATTGTTTTCCATATTTCCTTAAAAATTATTTTTGAGGATTCAGTTTTTCTCCTAATAATCTAAGAACACGTGACATGCTCCAGCTTAAAACATTTAATACATTGTTAAATAATGTGATTCACTGCGTAGCCCGGCCGTGGTGGCCAAGCGGTTAAAGGCGCTACAGTCTGGAACCGCGCGACCGCTACGGTCGCAGGTTCGAATCCTGCCTCGGGCATGGATGTGTGTGATGTCCTTAGGTTAGTTAGGTTTAAGTAGTTCTAAGTTCTAGGGGACTGATGACCTTAGAAGTTAAGTCCCATAGTGCTCAGAGCCATTTTGAACTGCGTAGCCAAACACTATATTATTATTGTTGCAAAATTTTGGATGAGATAATGATATCTAAGTATGCAAAAACGTTGATTACGGGCAACTGAAGCGAAAGATTTACATGTCAGTTTCTTCTCAGTGATAACATATCAAAACATTCCAGCTCCATAATCTTGTCGATTCTGAGTGTCCTTTTCATCTTCTTTAGTTTTCTTTCTTTTCTTTGTTATTCTGGCCTCCTTTCTGATGCTTTCAGAAGCTTTTCAAGCTTCAGCGAAAGTCTGCCTGTCCACTCGTAGCACGACACCTCTCGTGTTGTTCCTTGTTTGGTGCCAAGTCTGCTGTCGACTTCGTCTGATTGTTACTCCATCATTAAAACTTATGACGTCCATCACTCCAATCTGAGAAGCTGACATGACAACAAAACAGTTTTTGGCAAGCGTTCCGAAATTCGATTATTGAAGCTTTCGTTCGGATTCTGTGTTCTGCCATGTAAACGTTTTTCAAGCTTTCAGAATTTGAAAGATCTTTATATACATCGGCTTTACTTCAACGATAACAGTTTCTGGCATGCGGTGTGCATAAGTTTGTTTTTATCCATTTACTTCGCATCTATTACTCGTACTTGCACCACGAACTGTCTTCTTTTGGTCAGAGGCCATGCTGTGGATGGTCGTCAATGGATATTCTGTGAAACAATGTTGACCAAATTGCTTTTTTTCACGTCAATGGCATTTTCACTGTTCTCCTGACGCCAGACCATAACATTCCGTGAGGTTTCTGTTTCTGATTTAGTGAGTCTGCCTTGTCCACCAATTGCTTTGCCATCAGAAAGTTTTTTTCCTGTTATGTCCTCGCAGAGTTTCCTAAGTCTCGACCCCATTCTCTTGTGCACGTCTTATACATTCCATTTCTTAAATTTCAGTTTCACCATATGGTTTAGCAGCCACAACACTGTTGAAGCCGTTTAGAATTGCTATCACCGAGGTAGAGAGTGTATCACACTCTATGTCTAGCAACTGACCTACTAAAAATAGAAAAATTGGAAATTTGTGGTAAGGTCTTACGGGTCCAAACTGCTGAGGTCATCTGTCTCTAAGCTTAAATACTACTTAATCTAACTTAAACTAACTTACGCTAAGGACAACACACACAGCCATACCCGAGGCAGGACTCGAACCTCCGACGGGGGGAGCCGCGCGGACCGTGACAAGGCGCCCGAGACTGCTCGGCTACCCGTCCGGCCACTAAAAATGGAGACTGCCCTCTTGCTTTCCATACCAGCACTGAATCCTTCAAGGATTTGTGTTCATTTACCTTATAGGCACAACCCTGGCAGTGTTTCGTCAGACATTCATAGTCCAGCACCTTGCTGTATCTACAGAGGGAACTATGACAACTCCGTTCAGTGACGTACGGCCTCTCTTCTGCCAGGAACCGTCCACTGCAGCAACAATATCAGTAAACTGACAATGTCTAGTTTCTTTCGGTACCCTCTGCACAGATGCTTCATTGACTTTTTAGGGCATTATGCAAACTTTTATAATTCATCTCAAATTTGATAGGTGGCGATGGGAGATCCATTACAGTACAGAATATCTGCAGTGCTTTTCTTCCCTTCCCAATACACCTCATGGGCTAAGCAAGGCGAATGTTCACTTCACTGTACGTTGTGCATGTTACAGGACGTGTCGCTGTACATTTCGTTACTTTACACACTTGACAGTCAACTAGAGTTTTTCTGGATAGGCCTCTGCTCTTGCTTATGTACTCACTAAACGTAAGGGATCTTTCGCTATTACGATATTTGCCTTAGGAACAGGCAAAAGGAGTTCTGAAAGCTCGCATTTACTAATTAAAATGTAACCGTTATTTTCACTATTTATAACTCGAACATCTTGTCCATTTTCGGTAAGATTTTTGAACTTGCTTTTTGACGCACTGCCTGGCGAACTTTTAGGCCTGACCTCACTTCCACGTGGCTTAACGATTTCTTCATTTCTTTACGATTTACGGTTGGTTACCGTAAAATTTAAAACTGAAATTAAACTTCTACGTTGTTGGCAATTTACGATGTAAAATGTTTGAAATACATAGTCACAACAACGTGTTTATGAAACGAAAGTACGTGAGAAACATTAGTAAATTCAAGTAATTGTCTTGTATCGACTGAGAGATCGATTTCAGTAAGTCCTTCCTCATAGTTCAGTCGATGCGTTCTTCAAGGATAGTGCACTAACGAGCAGCTATGGAATTAAAACGGCGCCAAAATTAAATAACAAGACATTGTAGGAAAGGTTTTGTTTTTGTAGGGCTGCCCAGCACATACAGGCTATTAAGTGACTAAACTTTCATAACATTCATAAATGATGTAATGGTGTCCCTCATCAACATTAGTACATTAGTACATGGGCACGATCACACCCTTGTATCCGTTGTGGGATGGAATCTGTCTCCGAATGTCCTCAGTTAATGTATACTTCTTCCTGAAGGCTGGTATGAAAGTGTCCGTCTTCCCATCGCATTCCAGACATGCTCGATGAGTGACAGATCATAGGACAGGGAAGGCAAGTCAGGGATACGTACATTCCTGTTGGAATATGCCATTTGGTACCGTGGTCATACAGGGCATGACAAAACAGTTTACCACTCTTTCCACACATGGTGGGTATTCAGCCTCCCTTCGACAATAACTAAATAAGTACTGTTGCTATATCCAATAGCTCTCCATCTTGATTGCAGAAATCGGAACGGTATAGGTCTCGAGAATCGTTACTTCACGTGACCTGTTACCAGGTCGTCTACAGTCACGCTGGAATGTATCTAACTGCCACGAACAGAAATGAAAGTCATCACCAAACACAATACCGTGCCACTCAGTGCCCCAGCTGTCTATGGCTCTACACCATACAATTCTCTGTTGTCCGTAGTATGACGTCAGCGGTAAACGAGGCAATGCAACTAGAGATCTCAATCCAGCTCTCAATAAACTCTACTCGTTGGTTCGCCGTGACACTTTGCCTGTACCTATGCTCTAATTTCAGCTGCTGTCATTCGTTTATTCGTCAGAGCCAACCGAACAATCCTGAGGTCTTCTCGTGCTATAGTCCTTTTGGATGGATCCGTACCTACTCTTCTTACGACTCTACTTTGTCAGTACATCTGGTCACCATTCGTCCTGCTGACATTGCACTATAGCCAACTGTCTATGCGATCTGTCAGTATGATTCTTCCTTGTCCTTCACGCCAGTGATTCGACCTGTCCAAAATTCAGAAAGATGGCGATGACCCTGGGCATAACGTGTTGCGATCTCCATCTGAAAATTTTCGATAACGTTAGCCGCACCCAGTAATCGTCCTGTCCTCACACCATTCTTCAAATGTAGGACTGAATCTTTTCTAAACTGAAAATACTGAAAAATTTTAATCGACATATTCCACAGCAACTGAAATGCTACAGTATTATCGTAACGGTGGGTCAAGGTATTTTTGCTGTAATAATACACGTTTCCGTCAGTGTACAATCGTGCGAAAGATGAGCAAAATCGATGAGTCGTTTGGTGTATGCAGTCCTTACCAGGCAATTACTAGAAAATCAATGTATCGATGGAAAATTTTGCCTTTTGTACTTGCCCACTGAATATTATTTATACTTATTCAGCAATTATTTATACTTATTCAGTGGTTATGATCCTGTCAACTGACTACATTCAGAGTCTCCACATCTTTCTTTGCGTCATCTTCGCATCTATTTCTTGAGCTACCAAAGAATCTTTTTGTTGTAATGTGGGCTACGGAAGCTTGCTTCAGAAGTCGGGTCTCAGGCATACGGTTTACGTGTTCGGTCGATTAGAGTTGTATGCTCTTTTGATATAGTAAAACTTTGGGTTGGTCCATGATCTCATAAATTTCGTTATTCTCTCTTGTTCTCCAAATATCTCCGTCTCTCACCGGGCGCCAGATTCTTCTCATCACCTTTCTTTCAAATGTTAGAAGGTTTTGCATCTTCCTTTTAGTTAGTGTCCAGCTATCTAAACCATAGGCCCCTAGAGGAAATGATGCGTGTAACAGCACTACTGATCTTCATTTTCGCAGTATATGGAATGGCTTGTAGACATCTGCAGCCAGCAGAATTTCTTTCATATACATCAAGGGGTGCTAAATTACAACAACTGTACCAGCTTCCCAAGAACTTGAACTGATCAAGAGACTTTAATTTGTCTTCGTCATTTGTTGTGAAGTGCTGTTGTGCGTATTTAGTTCTGCCTATTTACATATGTGATGTTTTTTGTTCATTGATGAGTTCTTCTGTGCCGGCCGGAGTGGCCGTGCGGTTTTAGGTGCTGCAATTTGGAGCCGAGCGACCGCTAAGGTCGCAGGTTCGAATCCTGCCTCGGGCATGGATGTGTGTGATGTCCTTAGGTTAGTTAGGTTTAATTAGTTCTAAGTTCTAGGCGACTGATGACCTCAGAAGTTAAGTCGCATAGTGCTCAGAACCATTTGAACCATTTTTTTAGTACTTCTGCTTTACTTGTTTCTATGGCGCCCGTTTTGTAGTCTCCCCAAGATATTGTTCGGTCTCGCTCGTTAACACTCAGTCATCTTCTTAAGCTAATACATGGAACCTTCAGCCTTCCATTCCAGGTCCATTACTTTGCTCTCTCTTATGACTTACTCCAAGGTGACATTAAACAGTACACGTGACAATTCTTCTACCTGTCTTAATCTAGTTCTTGTGGGGAAGGGTTGTGAGTATAATCCTTCAATTCGTGCTATCGCCCTTGATTCACTTACACACACTCTTATCATTTGAAAAAGTTTATCTGGTGTTCGAAACTCCTTCAGGGTTTTGCAGAGGCTAACTCGATGAATCTATCATAAGCCCTTTGCAAATCTACGAATAATACCTGAACTTCCCTCTCTTTTTCCCATTATTTCCCAAGAAATCGCTTAAGAGCAAACACAATGTCAGTAGTTGAACGGTTTGGACAGAATCCAATGATATTTTGGCGAAAAATTCTGTGAGACAGGGTTGTAGACTCTCCTCGATGTTATTCAATCTGTATATTGAGCAAGCAGTAAAGGAAACAAAAGAAAAATTCGGAGTAGGAATTAAAATACATGGAGAAGATAGAAAAACTTTGAGGTTCGCCGATGACATTGTAATTCTATCAGAGACAGCAAAGGACCTGGAAGAGCAGCTGAACGGAATGGACAGTGTCTTGAAAGGAGGATATAAGATGAACATCAACAAAGCAAAACGAGGATAATGGAATGTAGCCGAATTAAATCGGGTGATGCTGTGGGAATTAGATTAGGAAATGAGACGCTTAAAGTAGTAAATGAGTTTTGCTATTTGCAGAGAAAAATAACTGATGATGGTCGAAGTAGAGAGGATATAAAATGTAGACTGGCAATGGCAAGGGAAGCGTTTCTGAAGAAGAGAAATTTGTTAACATCGAGTATAGATTTAAGTGTCAGGAAATCGTTTCTGAAAGTATTTATATGGAGGGTAGCCATGTATGGAAGTGAAACGTGGACGATAAATAGTTTAGACAAGAAGAGAATAGAAGCTTTCGAAATGTGGTGCTACAGAAGAATGATGAAGGTTAGATGGGTAGATCACATAACTAATGAGGAGGTATTGAATAGAATTGGGGAGAAGAGAAATTTGTGGCACAACTTGACTGGAAGAAGGGATCGCTTGGTACGACATATTCTGAGGCATCAAGGCATCACCAGTTTAGTATTTGAGGGCAGCATAGACGATAAAAATCGTAGAGGGAGACCAAGAGATGAATACACTAAGCAGATTCAGAAGAATGTAGGCTGCAGTTGGTACTGGGAGATGAAGAAGCTTGCACAGAATAGAGTAGCATGGAGAGCTGCATCAAACCAGTCTCTGGACAGAAGACCACAACAACAACACGAGGTCTCTCCAAAAATTCTGCAACTTTGTTTTCAAAATTTTTCTACGGTTAGCTATTACTTATTATGCATGGTCATCTTCGAAATACTCTCCTCCACAATTGATATATCGCTCCCAATGCCGTTTCCATTTCCGGAAGCAGTCTTGGCGCGCCTCTTGCTGAATCGCGTGAAGGGCTGTCTGAGAATTTTGTTTTATCTCGTCTGTCGTAGTAAATCTTCGTCCTTTCAACAGGATTTTCAACATTGGAAATACCAAAAAAGGCCTCAGGAGCCATATGATTCTCTTAAGGAACATCTCGTTCTCATTAGCGCGATCCAAAAGCTCTTCACAACATGCGAGACGAATGTCTTTCTAGTCTTGATTCATGAGCCGTGGAACGAACTTCGCTTCAACACGGTGCATTCCAAGATACTGTGTCAGCATTTCATGGCATGACCCAGCTGAAATGTTACGTTCTTCTGCAATCCCTCGGACAGTCGGTCTCCGATTGGCAACCACATTTTCGTTGACGTTCCTGACATGATCATCGTCGGTAGATGGCGAAGGGCGTCCTGAACGAGGGCCATCTTTAACGTCCGTCCGGCCATTTTTAAGCCGAGTGAACCATTCGTAACACCGAGTACGGCTTGAACACTCACCACCGTAGGCTTCCTGCATCATTTAGTATGTCACTGTTAACGTTTTCTTGAGCTTCACGCAAAATTTAATGCAGATGCGTTGTACCTCTAACTCTGCCATTTCGAAACGTTCTACTCAATATTGCACTGAAGAATAACAAACAGACATAGAACACTGAAACTTCCGGCAATTACACATTAAACATAGATGTGTTCAGGAATGCCAACCGCATTACTCTCCAACACACATTGGCGCGAAATTACGAATGTTCCGGAATTTTTTGAAAAGATCTTGTATTTTACATTGCCCTCTTCTGAACGCTATAATCGCCGATGTGTTATTAATTGGCATATAATTACAACAAATCCTACCAAGAAGGACACATTTTGATGAATCTTCAATGTGCCGTCGTCTAAAAACGGCGTACTTTCATAACACGCGAGTTATAACACGAAAGTTGTTTAACCACGAATATTACGTTTCCCGTCATTTTATTATTACAACTCATACCGCCGGCCAGAGTGGCAGAGCGGTTCTAGGCGCTACAGTCTGGAACCGCGCGACCGCTACGGTCGCAGGTTCGAATCCTGCCTCGGGCATGGATGTGTGTGATGTCCTTATGTTAGTTAGGTTTAAGTAGTTCTAAGTTCTAGGGGACTGATGACCTCAGAAGTTAAGTCCTATTGTGCTCAGAGACATTTTGAACAACTCATACCAATAACGACGAGTTCTGAAGAGTTTCAATGTTCTGCTGCTTAAAAACAGCTTATCTTCATAGGATGTAAGCTATAACATAGACTCCACCAAATCTGGTTTTCACTGAACACGACCAATAGAATATGACGCCTCGCAAATTCTGTTTGTGACATTATTGGTTCTGCTTTACGTGGTGCGTAGCCGAAATAACGCAGAACTTATTTTGTCAAAATGGCTCCTGTACCTGACATAGTAGAAAGTGACGTCACAAAATTCGTAGAGCGCCACGCCGACGTTAGCTAGCTCGTCCCCTGTGGGGCGACGGCCTTAAGCCGTCGACACACGGACCCTGCTGTCGAACGTTAACGTTGAGCGTGCCAAGTTCTACGTGCTGCTGAACGCTCAGGAACGATGGGACTTGCGCATACAGTACGTGGGCCCCAACGTGGTATACGCAATCGCAACGCACTCCAGTGGAAGTTGAGGCATGTTTCTAGTTCGTAAATCACACTGTTTACTCAACGGGCGCGCGTAAAATTCCCACGTTAGCTCCATTAAAACGTACATTTCCTCCATCGTCCACGAAAAGGAAAACACCACATCCAATCAATAAGGATACAGGCTTATAAAAGTGCCATTACAAATAGTGCGGTACAAATTTTGAATACTTGTCAGCATAAGATAAACATTATTTCGTCATTCCAATATTTTAGTAAAACCCCAAGGTCAGTCTTACTTGATCACTGATCCTGCCCAGCAGCAGAATCTTTGCAACATGAGAATTACGAAGCGTAAAAGAAAATGGGGCAAAATATCTTTATGCAAGTAGCGCAAGCTGTCCAGTAGATTAAGTCAATCGAACAAAGTCACCCCTAAAAAAAAGGGGGGAACTTATATTTACATAACATCGAATATTATAGCATATACTTATATTAAACTAATAATAAAGTATCAGAACATAGTAACACGCGAATGTTAGGGAAAAAAAATTTGGAAGTGTAAACACGCGAACCACCGCCCCAACAAACAGCTCAATACACGTCAATGACGCTACGCGTTACGCTGAACCTACAACGCATCCCTTGCATCTGATCGTAGTGTTCTAGCCGTTGCTGAAAACCTTGATCATAGGTATGTTACTAACTGCAATATACTTATAACAAATTGTACCAAGAACAATCCGTTTTGGGTGGATCTTCAGTGTTTCGCTGCCTTCAAGTGGTCTACTCTCATAACACGGAAGTTACAGTAATTCTTTTGCCACGAATATGATGTTTCTCATTATTGTATTGGAACGAATCACACAGTTAACAACGGGTTTTCCAGTGATTCTCAATTTGCTGGTGCTCAGAAACGGCAAATATACATATAGGCTTGAAATGAATGCCAATGTGGCGCCTCACAACTCTGTCCTGAAGGGAGACGGTGTGCGTGTGACGTAGGTGGCGTTGTGCCATCTCATTGGTCAACGCTCAGACGCACGCTCAGAATATCTGACATGCCATGACATGCCATGATATCTTGCGAACCATGGATGAAGGGTATCAGACGGATGCCATATCCTTGACTTCCGGAAAGCGTTTGACTCGGTGCCCCACTGCAGACTCGTACTAAGGTACGAGCATATGGAATTGGTTCCCAAGTACGTGAGTGGCTGGAAGACTTCTTACGTAATAGAACCCAGTACGTTGTCCTCGATGGTGAGTGTTCATCGGAGGTGAGAGTATCTTCTGGAGTGCCCCAGGTTGGTTCAAATGGCTCTGAGCACTATGGGACTTAACTTCTGTGGTCATCAGTCCCCTAGAACTTACAACTACTTAAACCTAACTAACCTAAGGACATCACACACATCCATGCCCGAGGCAGGATTCGAACCTGCGACCGTAGCAGTCCCGCGGTTCCGGACTGCGCGCCTAGAACCACTAGACCACCGCGGCCGGCAGTGGCCCAGGGAAGTGTGGTAGGTCCGCTGCTGTTTTCTATCTACATTAATGATCTTTTGGATAGTGTGGATAGCAATGTGCGGCTGTTTGCTGATGATGCTGTAGTGTACGGGAAGGTGTCGTCGTTGAATGACTGTAGGAGGATACAAGTTGACTTGGACAGGATTTGTGATTGGTGTAAAGAATGGCAACTAACTCTAAATGTAGATAAATGTAAATTAATGCAGATGAATAGGAAAAAGAATCCTGTAATGTTTGAATACTCCATTAGTTGTGTAGCGCTTGACACAGTAACGTCGATTAAATATTTGGGCTTAACATTGCAGAGCGATATGAAGTGGGACAAGCATGTAGTGGCAGTTGTGGGGAAGGCGGATAGTCGTCTTCGGTTCATTGGTAGAATTTTGGGAAGAGGTGGTTGATCTGTAAAGGAGACCGCTTATAAAACACTAATACGACCTATTCTTGAGTACTGCTCGAGCGTTTGGGATCCCTATCAGGTCGGATTGAGGGAGGACTTAGAACCAATTCAGAGGCCGGCTGCTAGAATTGTTACTGGTAGGTTTGATCATCACGCGAGTGTTACGGAAATGCTTCAGGAACTCGGGTGGAAGTCTTTAGAGGAAAGGAGGCGTTCTTTTCGTGAATCGCTACTGAGGAAATTTAGAGAACCAGCATTTGAGGCTGACTGCAGTACAATTTTACTGCCACCAACTTACATTTCGCGGAAAGACCACAAAGATAAGATAAGAGAGATTACGGCTCGTACAGAGGCATATAGGCAGTCATTTTTCCCTCGTTCTGTTTGGGAGTGGAAAAGGGAGAGAAGATGCTAGTCGTGGTACGAGGTACCCTCCGCCACGCACCGTATGGTGGACTGCGGAGTATGTATGTAGATGTAGTAGATGCCAGATATTGGTCTGCACGTTCGGAAAGGCTCCCGAACGTGCTGTTCCTCGCTATGACGTCAGAAACTCGGCACGCTCAACGCTCGTCGTTCGGATGCACTGTCCGTGCGCCGACGGCTTCAGCCGCAGCGGCAGGCTGGTGTGCGGCGAGGAGCGACTCTCAAAGCTAGTCCCGCGGCTCGCGCAGCTATTCGCCACGCGGCCCCCCTGACAGTGGGCACGCAGCGGGTCCGGCTCGCGGCCCGCGTCCAATTCAGCGGCCGGCCACCGTGACGCCCGGACGTCCCCCTGGCAGATGAGTGACCGCTCTCTGCTCATTCTCGCGCCGGCCCGACTTCGAGCCGCTCTCTCCAAAACGGATGCGGCCGCGGCGCTTAAATGACTCTCGCAGTGCGGTAAATCGGCTAATGTTGCGCTAATTCTGAAGGGTCCTGCAGCCCGTTAAAGGAAACGGCTTGTCGGGCCGCGCACGAGAAACTGCTGCCATTCCTTCCGTCTGTAGCCGATATGAAATGCTGAAGGTAAGAAAAGAAAACGGGGAGGGAGTTCTGGTCTGCTACCGAATTACAAGATGCACGTTGTAGTAGCACTGTGAAGTACCGGATGTCAGAAAATATACATCTACATGATTATTCTGCAATTCACACTCAATTGCCTGGAAGAGGGTTCATCGAACCACCTTTAAGCTACAAAAATGGTTCAAATGGCTCTAAGCACTATGGGACTTAACATCTGAGGTCATCACTCCGCCAGACTTAGAACTACTTAAACCTAACTAACCGAAGGACATCACGCACATCCATGCCCGAGGCAGCATTCGAATCTGCGACCGTAGCACCAGCGCGGTTCCGCACTGAAGCGCCTATAACCGCTCGGCCACAGCGGCCAGCACCTTTAAGCTACACTGCTCACCATTAAAATTGCTACACCAAGAAGAAATGCAGATGATAAACGGGTATTCATTAGACAAATATATTATACTAGAACTGACATGTGATTACATTTTCACGCAATTTGGGTGCATAGATCCTGAGAAATCAGTACCCAGAACAACCACCTCTGTCCGTAATAACGGCCTTGATGCGCCTGGGAATTGAGTCAAACACATTTTGGATGGGGTGTACAGGTACAGCTGCCCATGCAGCTTCAACACGATACAACAGTTCATCAAGAGCAATGACTGGCGTATTGTGACGAGCCAGTTGCTCGGCCACCATTGACCAGACGTTTTCAGTTGATGAGAGAACTGGAGAAGGTGCTGGTCAGGGCAGCAGTCGAACATTTTCTGTATCCAGAAAGGCCCGTACAGGACCTGCAAGATGCGGCCGTGCACTATCATCCTGAAATGTAGGGTTTGGTTCAAATGGTTCAAATGGCTCTGAGCACTATGGGACAACTTCAAAATGGCTCTGAGCACTATGGGACTCAACTGCTGAGGTCATTAGTCCCCTAGAACTTAGAACTAGTTAAACCTAACTAACCTAAAGACATCACAAACATCCATGCCCGAGGCAGGATTCGAACCTGCGACCGTAGTGGTCTTGCGGTTCCAGACTGCGGCGCCTTTAACCGCACGGCCACTTCGGCCGGCTATGGGACAACTTTTGCGGTCATTCGTCTCCTAGAACTTAGAACTAGTTAAACCTAACTAACCTAAGGACATCACACACATCCATGCCCGAGACAGTATTCGAACCTGCGACCGTAGCGGTCTCGCGGTTCCAGACTGCAGCGCCTAGACCCGCACGGCCAAATGTAGGGTTTCGCAGGGTTCGCATGAAGGGTAGAGCCACGGGTCGTAACACATCTGAAATGTAACGTCCACTGTTGAAAATTCCGACAATGCGAACGAGAGGTGATCGAGACGTGTAACCAATGGCACCCCATACCATCACGCCGGGTGATACGCCAGTATGGCGATGACGAATACACGCTTCCAATATGCTTCACAGCGATGTCGCCAATCACGGATGCGACCATCATAATGCTGTAAACACAACCTGGATTCATCCGAAAAAATGACGTTTGGCCATTCGTACACCCAGGTTCGTCGTTGAGTACACCATCGCAGGCGCTCCTGTCTGTGATGCAGTGTCAAGGGTAACCGCAGCCATAGTCTCCGAGCTGATAGTCCATGCTGTTGCAAACGTCGTCGAACTGTTCGTGCAGATGGTTGTTGTCTTGCAAACGTCCCCCTCTGTTGACTCAGGCATCGACACGTGGCTGCACGATCCGTTACAGCGATGCGGATAAGTTGCCTGTCATCTAGACTGCTAGTAATACGAGGCCGTTGGGATCCAGCACGGTGTTCCGATTACCCTCCTGAACCCAACGATTCCATATTCTGCTAACAGTCATTGGATCTCGACCAACGCGAGCAGCAATGTCGTGATGCGATAAACCGCAATCGCGATAGGCTACAATCCGACCTTTATCAAAGTCGGAAACGTGATGGTATGCATTTCTCCTCCTTACACGAGGCATCACAACAACGTTTCACCAGGCAACGCCGGTCAACGGCTGTTTGTGTATGAGAAATCGGTTGGAAACTTTCCTCGTGTCAGCACGTTGTAGGTGTCGCCACCGGCGCCAACCTTGTGTGAATACTCTGCTAATCATTTGTATATCACAGCATCTTCTTCCTGTCGCTTACATTTAGATTCTGTAACACGCCATCTTCGTGGTGTAGCAATTTTAATCGCCAGTAGTGTACTTCTCTACCGTTCCGCTCTCGAAAGCGCTCGGGAAAAAGGAACAATGAAACCTTTCCGCGTGAGCTCTGACCTCTCTTATTTTATCGTAATAATCATTCCTCCCTATGTAGCTGGGCACCAACAAATATCACAGTATTCTTCGAGTACATATTCTCCACATTTATCTAACAGGGTTTCGGTAGAATTACGTAATATTTTTTCCTAGATTTCCTGTTTACGTTCCCCGAACACACTTTTGTGTGGACTACACCGACCTGTTGCGATCCTATCAGTGGGTCTCTGTATTCCTTCAATGTCTTTTATCATGCGTACTTCATAAGGACTTCAAACACGTAGCCGAGCGGTCTGAGGCGCCTTGTCACCGTCCGCGCGGCGTCCCCCGTCCGAGGTTTGAGTCCTCCCTCGGGCATGGGTGTGTGTGTTGTTCTTAGCGTAAGTTAGATTAAGTAGATGATGATGTTTGGTTTGTGGGGCGGTCAACTGCGAGGTTATCAGCACCCGTACAAATTCCCAGCCTTTGCTCAGTCCAATCTCGCCACTTTCGTGAATGATGATGAAATGATGAGGACAACACAAGCACCCAGTCATCTCTAGGTAGGTGAACATCCCTGACCCCGCCGGGAATCGAAGCCGGGACCCCTTGCTCGGGCGCGAGAACGCGACCGCGAGACCACGAGCTGCGGACTAGATTAAGTAGCGTGTAAGCCAAGGGACCGATGACCTCAGCAGTTTGGTTCCATAAGACCTTACCACAAATTCCCAAATTTTTTCAAACACAGGAACCGTACTCTAGACTTAGTCGCATTAGTGACTTTTACCCGATTTCGTTTCTCGATGCACTGAGTTTTTGCAGAGCTGTTCCAAAAAATCTATGTCTTCCATTCACCTTCGCTAATACTGAATTTATGTGATTCTCCCACTTCGTATCACTACTAAGTACAGCCCCTAGATACTTACACGACGTGACGTGCTCAAGATGTTCGCTACTGACCTTGTAATCAGTTCATGGTCGAAATGCCACAACTCCTTCTCCAAAGGCCGTGGAATGCAACATGTCATACGGGAAACAGCTGGGTGAAGGAAGTCAGAGATGACTGGGAGGCTGTAGAAATAAAAGAAAGAAATCTGCAGACAGTAGTAAAGGACAGGGAGAATTATAAAGCATTGGTGGATGGTCACAAGTGGCCGGACACCAAAATCAAAGTTGTCTTAACAGAAAGAAACAGAAGAAGCAAGAGAATGAAGAGGTATCGGGAAGAAAGAAGAAATGAAAAGCAAACCACACGTGATCCTAAAGGGTCCCAACGAAGCAGAAGAAGAATACAAATAACATTTGTAGTAATAAAGGCTTTACAAAAAGAATAGAAATAAGCATATACATGAGTATTACAAGATTTCTCTTAGTTTATCGTGATGATCATTTCTCCCTACGTAGGTGAGTGCCAACACAATGTTTTCGCAATCGGGGGAGAAAACTGTTGATTGAAATCCCGTCCCAATGAAAAAATTCCTTTGTTTTAATGATTGCCACTACAATTCATGTATCATGTTGTGGCACTATCTCCCCTGCTTCGCGACAATACAAAACGAGCTGCCCTTCTTTGCAAATTTTCGATGTCATCCGTCAGTCCCATGTGATGCGGCTCTCACACCGCACAGTAATACTCCAGAATAGGGCGGACAAGTATGGTGTAAGTAGTCTCTTTAGCAGACCTGTTGCACCTTCTAAGTGTTTTGCCAATGAATCGCAGTCTTTGGTTTGCTCTACCCACAACACTATCTATGTGATCGTCCCAATTTAGGGTATTTGTAATTGTAATTCCTAAGTATTTAGTTGAATTTACGGCCATCAGATTTGTGTGACTTATCGCGTAAACAAAATTTAGCGGATTTCTTTTAGTACTCATGTGAACAACTTCACACTTTTCTTTATTCAGGGTCAATTGCCACTTTTCGCGCCAAACAAATATCTTATCTAAATCATTTTGCAATTCGTTTTGGCCATCTGATAACTTTGCAAAACGGTAAATGACAGCATCATCTGCAAACAGCCTAAGACGGCTACTGAGATTTGTTTCCTATGTCGCTAATGTAGATCAGGAACAATAGAGGGCCTATAACACTTCCTTGGGGATCGCCGGATATTACTTCTGTTTTACTCGGTGACTTTCCGTCTATTACTACGAACTATGACCTTGCTGACTGGAAATCACGAATCTAGTTACACAACTGAGACGATATTCCATAGGCACGCAGTTTAGTTAGAAGACACTTGCGAGGAACGGTGTCGAAAGCCTTCTGGAAATTTAAAAATATGGAATCAATTTGACATCCCCTTTCGAAAGCACTCATTAAAATATGAATATAAAGACCTAATTATGTTTCGCAAGAACGATATTTTCTTAGTCCGTGCTGACTATGTGTCAATGAATCGTTTTCTTCGAGGTACTTCATAATGTTCGAATACAGTATATGTTCCTAAACTCTATTGCAAATCGACGTTAGTGATATGAGTCTGTAATTCAGCGTATTACTCTTACTTCTCTTTTTGGGTATTGGTGTGACTTGAGCAATTTTCCAATCTGTAGGTACGGATCTTTCTGTGAGCGAGCGGTTGTATATAATTGCTAAATATGGAGCTATTGAATCAGCATACTCTGAGAGGAATCTGACTGGTACACAATCTGGACCGGAAGCCTTGCTTTCAGCAAGAGATTTAAGCTCCTTTGGGACACCGAGCATATGTGTTTCAGTGTTTCTCATCTTGGGAGTTGCTCTTGATTGGAATTTAGGAATATTTACTTCTTCTTCTTCGGTGGAAGAGTTCCTGAAAATCGTGTTTAATAACTGCTTTAGTGGCACTGCCACACTGTGGTATTAACAATATCTGATCATTAGCCTACCATAGTAGGATGTACAAAATGGCCATAAAAATTCAAAATCACAAAAATATCTTAAACAGAAAGAAGAAGGATTGAAATTCGACAAGTTATGGATCTTAGTGCCAAATACAACAAACACTGCCAGCACTTGTCCTCTGCATGCTTCATAACGTACCTCGACTGGATTCTGCGGTCTTAGGCAGTGGTATGATGACGTAACGAACCAATCGTTCAGTGGATACATAGCAACAGATTGACTTGCTGAGGTTGTTTGAGACTGTAATTGGTTTCTGAGTCGTTAAAGAAACTTTATGACATCTGCAGCATTCGAAGACGAAATGTTAGGTAGAGAATTTTGACTTGCACCGCGGGCCATTAAACAAACATCATCAATAACGCTTCATAAATCTATAATTAATGATATGAGAGGTTTTTCTTAATACACCAACGGAAAAAAATCGCAACAGCAAGGAGTAGCTGTGCGACATAATCGGAAGTACGCAGATGTGTTACTGAAACTTGATGAATATTCAAATTTTGCGCCAATCACGATGTAAATCACGTTTGCATTAAATACACGTTGTAATGGCCGTGACTGTTAGTTACATTTGAGGTTGCAAGTGGTGAGCTGACATTATTCAAGAGCGTCTTTAAGGCGACAAAGACGCCATTATCAACACCTCACTGAGTTTGAACGAGGTCGTGAGTAGTAGGGAAATCTGTGTTCTGGCAAACTTTTGATATAAAATTGATATGTCATTAATTATTCAAGTCAATTAAATTGACTAATTAATTGCCCCACCACTGATGATGTCATGGGTTTTCCCTTGTCAACATGTGTCTCTTCCTCCACTACTCCTCTGGGAATCCCCCCTCACTCCTATAACGTCACCCCCCCCCCCCCCCCCCACCACTCCACCTGTTCCTGAAAAAAGCGGGAAAACTCGCTCAGTCTGTGTTGGGGTGTAGGATTGGGAGGATCTCACGATGGTAAGCTAATATAGCATGCTAATAGCATTGTCTAAACAATTTGTTTGAGAATATTGTTTATTCATTTCTGATATCACAATATACCTCGAAATTGACACTGGTGTTTAATCAATTTAGACAATGTGTGGAATTTTTTTTTAATTTCTAAAATCACAATACACCTCAAAATAGACAATGGTTTGGAAAAATATTATTATTGTTTATTTACATTGTAGAATAATGTTTAATCAATTTAGACAATGTTAAACAATTGTATTTTTTATTCCGATAACGAAAGGAAGCACTAATTACACTATCACAGATGCGTTAAACACATCTGAAAAATTTCCTCGCGCGCACCATCCACCAGAGACGTGACTGCTGAAAGGAGCCATGCGTTGGGCTCACGCGACCGGCCAGAGTCCGAGACGCAGCAACCACAGGGCTATGCTGAACACATCCCATCATGCGCGAAATGCCCAGCCTCCTTCCTCCCTGGTGCATTTTCTTTCTTTGTGGTACTCTGATCACATTACGTGGAACCGGCAGTAGTCCAGAAGCCACACTGCCTTGCTCCCTGGAACACTTCACAAGCTATTGTGGGAAATACCCCATCCTTTCTTTATGGCGCACTTCGCTTTTTGAAGGAAATACCGCAGCATTTCTCCCAAGTACACTCTCTTTGTGGCATACTTGAGGGAAATACCCCAGTCTTCCCTTTGTTGTTGGGCAGGAACTCCTTCAGGAGTCATTAAATCTGGCGTTTAAGCAATGTGAGGAGGAATATTGTCACATATATATCTTGAAGACGTCACCAACTGTGCAAATGTTGCTTCAGAAGATGTACCACAGGAAATATTAATTCAAAATTCGCTTCACAAATTGAATATACGAGGTACATTCAAGTTCTAAGGCCTCCGATTTTTTTTCTAATTAACTACTCACCCGAAATCGATGAAACTGGCGTTACTTCTCGACGTAATCGCCCTGCAGACGTACACATTTTTCACAACGCTGACGCCATGATTCCATGGCAGCGGCGAAGGCTTCTTTAGGAGTCTGTTTTGACCAC
This sequence comes from Schistocerca piceifrons, assembly GCF_021461385.2. Classification (NCBI taxonomy): domain Eukaryota; kingdom Metazoa; phylum Arthropoda; class Insecta; order Orthoptera; family Acrididae; genus Schistocerca; species Schistocerca piceifrons. Next base: position 133,000,129 of record NC_060139.1, read on the forward strand.
TGGAAAATCGCTGAGGCAATAGCAGCACGGCTGGTGAATGTGCGGCCACGGAGAGTGTCTTTCATTGTTGGAAAAAGCCAAAAGTCACTAGGAGCCAGGTCAGGTGAGTAGGGAGCATGAGGAATCACTTCAGAGTTGTTATCACGAAGAAACTGTTGCGTAACGTTAGCTCGATGTGTGGGTGCGTTGTCTTGGTGAAACAGCACACGTGCAGCCCTTTTCGGACGTTTTTGTTGCAGTGCAGGAAGGAATTTGTTCTTCAAAACATTTTCGTAGGATGCACCTGTTACCGTAGTGGCCTTTGGAACGCAATGGGTAAGGATTACGCCCTCGTTGTCCCAGAACATGGACACCATCATTTTTTCAGCACTGGCGGTTACCCGAAATTTTTTTGGTGGCGATGAATCTGTGTGCTTCCATTGAGCTGAGTGGCGCTTTGTTCCTGGATTGAAAAATGGCATCCACGTCTCATCCATTGTCACAACCGACGAAAAGAAAGTCCCATTCATGCTGTCGTTGCGCGACAACATTGCTTGGCAACATGCCACACGGGCAGCCATGTGGTCGTCCGTCAGCATTCGTGGCACCCACCTGGATGACACTTTTCTCATTTTCAGGTCATCATGCAGGATTGTGTGTACAGAACCCACAGAAATGCCAACTCTGGAGGCGATCTGTTCAACAGTCGTTCGGCGATCCCCGAAAACAATTCTCTCCACTTTCTCGATCATGTCGTCAGAGCGGCTTGTGCGAGCCCGAGGTTGTTTCGGTTTGTTGTGACACGATGTTCTGCCTTCATTAAACTGTCGCACCCACGAACGCACTTTCGACACATCCATAACTCCACCACCACATCAATTGGTTTCACACCACGCAAATTCAGAAAAACGAATGATTGCACGCTGTTCAAGTAAGGAAAACGTCGCCATTTTAGTATTTAAAACAGTTCTCATTCTCGCCGCTGGCGGTAAAATTCCATGTGCCGTACGGTGTTGACATCTCTGGGACGTATTAACAATGAACGCGGCCTCATTTTAAAACAATGCGCATGTTTCTATCTCTTTCCAGTCCGGAGAAAAAAAAATCGGAGGCCTTAGAACTTGAATGCACCTCGTATATCACAAAACTACTCGAAATACAGTTGCGCGCAAAATATTGTGAGAGTCGTAGTTGGAATGTTTAGCCGGCCGTTGTGGCCGAGCGATTATAGGCGCTTCAGTCCGGAGCCGCGCGACCGCTATGGTCGCAGGTTGAAATCCTGCCTGGGGCATTGATGTGTGTGACGTCCTTAGGTTAGTTAGGTTTAAATAGTTCGAGAGTGGAACGGTAGAGAGACGGCTTGAAGGTGGTTCATTGAACCCTCTGCCAGGCACTTTATTGTGAATAGCAGAGTAATCTTTACGTATCGCGCACCGGCAGAAACACCGCCAGTCGTAGCGCGAGAGGCCGCTGCCCCCGCAGCGCACCTCTGGCGTCCGTGGATGGAGCAACGAGCTGCCACCCGAGCAGCATGAGGAGCGCTCGCCCCAGCCAGGATCCTCCCACCGGCCTGTCCCGGTAGCGCAGCCACAAGCTCCTCCTCATCTCGTCAGAATCGTCATCCTCAGCGAAGGGTATGTGTGCCTCGGCATCTCGCCGACTCTATCATCAACGGGATCGACCTCTTTCCCCTCTAGTAGTAGTATTATTAGTATAATTGACTGGATTTTAGAAAAGCTGAACAGTTGCAAACAAACAGGTATTATATATGACGGTAGTATCTGTTCCCGAAAGAACAGTTACCGTGGATGACCATGCAGCTTCGCTAGGAATGAAATGATAATTAAATGGACACCCTAGCTGCAAACAGGCGCTGACGTACTTCATTGGGGACATGTTGAAAATGTGTGCCCCGACCGGGACTCGAACTCGGGATCTCCTGCTTACATGGCAGACGCTCTATCCATCTGAGCCACCGCGGGCACAGTGGATAGTGCGTCTGCAGGGACTTATCCCTTGCACGCTCCCCGTGAGATCCACATTCCCAACATGTCCACACCACTACATTCGTAGTGCGCCTAATAGATGTTTGCCCATCGTACTCATTACTCGTGGCAGATTAGTCTACCAAGTCCCGTACGAGTTCGGGCATAGCGTGTGCGTTCGCACAAGAAGGTCAATGGCCGGGAAGCCAGGTATCAGTTGGTTCTTGGTGAATTTATTCCAAATGACATGTTTCGGGCTCTGCCCATCATCACATTTCCTGGTGTAAAAAATGTAACAAATAATTAGTTGTATATTTATTTTAAACACTAAATGTTAACAAGAAATCGCAAAATCGAACTAAGTGTCAGAACCAATACATACTATTTCATGACAAAAAATGAGCTGACAGTTTGTTCGTTACTCATACCTGCACGAACCAAAAGGTGTGGAATATAATTTAAACTTGGAAAATGGGAATGTTGGTCGTGAGAACGACTACAGAAAACTGCTACTCCAGTGCGCTCGCACTTGCTAGGTAAACCACGCGGTGCAAGAGGGCATCACCTAAAGGCACTGCGGCTGTGCAGATACCGATATGTTTACAAAAAATCAGTAACCAGTAACAACTAAAAATACATGTTGTGTGCATTCACATAGGCACATTAAAACATACATCCCAGTAGCACTGAGAACGAGAAAGTACCTTACAAAATTGTAGAGAAAGACATTTTGTTGTGGAAAGACATGACTTGTCGAACATTACAAAAGGATTTGTTTGGATTACAAAAGTGCATTGAATGTACGAGTAAGGAACAAATTGTCAAACTTGTTTTGCTAGGAAATAGTATGTATTGAATGTGACATTTACCTCGATTTTGCGCTTTCTTGTTAACATTTGGTGTTTTTAAAGAAATTTATAACTAATTATTTGTTACATTGTTTACATAAGGAAACCTGATAATGGGCAGAGCAGGAAACATGCCATTTGGAATAAATGCGTCAAAAAACACCTAGTACCTGTTTGCTTATGACTACTCAGCTTTTCTAAAATCCAGTCAATTATATCAATAATAAAAGTCGCATTCCTCTACCGGCAGCGTCAGGCCGACATAAGTACTATTAGTAACAGAGCTGCTCCTGTTCCTAGCGAAAGTTTCTCCTCCCGTCCTTTTAATTCATATTCAAATGGCTCTGAGCACTATGGGACTTAACATCTGAGGTCATCAGTCCCCTAGACTTAGAACTACTTATACCTAACTAACCTAAGGACATCACACACATCCATGCCCGAGGCAGCATTCGAACCTGCGACCGTAGCAGCAGCGCGTTTCCGAATTGAAGCACCTAGAACCGCTCCGCCACAGCGGCCGGCTGTCCTTTTAGTGATTGCACACATCTTTGAAGAGCGAATCTCTTTCACGAGAATCGAGTATTCGGCAGCAGGCTATAGCTACCCTCTTGAAGTTCTAAGACCGTGCCTTTATGTCGTGGCAGCGGAGGTCCCCAAGGTAATCAATGATCTTCGATATCCCGCCATTAATTGTGGAGCAGAGCTGTATATTGAACTATAGCACACCTCCCAAACCCCAACCCCACCTCCGAAAGTTGCCTCTGGCATTGAAGAGATAGGTCTTCATTATCTTTGAGTGGGGAGGGTGGGGGGGATGGCGTGATAACGCGGACCACATCAATCGCCGAGTGGTTTAGTGAATTCATGTCCCGATTTTCTGAGACGGAAGTTAGAGGGTCAGCTAAAGCACTCAGCTGAATACTACACCTGGACATCCATACACATGTAAATGGAGGGTCTAGCTGTTCCGAGCTACCGAAATATATAGCAGATAAGAATCCATGCATTGATGTGCAAAATAAAAAGGATCAGGCTTGTTTTGCATGGTCAATCCTAACTTGCAAGAGAAATTAGATGAAAGATCCGCAGCATACAAGTAAATAACAAGTGCGCAGAAACATTATCCCCGGGGGGTACAACTTCCCCGTCAAGATCGAGGACATACCTAAATTTGAGGCGTAGAATACCGGAATATCGGTTCACGTTTATGGTCTGGAGAAACGCAAGTCAAATGAGCAGAACAAGCATACAGTCGTTGGCCTCCTACATTTCTCAAAATATGCCGGTAACCGCAAGACTCATGTAAACATACTCCTGCTTTCTGATGAGAGAAATAAGCAGAAAGGCAGTTATCGTTATGTTTGGATGAAAGATATGTCCCGACTACTTTCCTCCCAGTTGTCAGCCGATAGTTATTTAAAGCATATTTTCTTAGGGTTTATCAATTTTTTTTCCTCAGACAAGTTATTAGCAGCGCGTCTAGTAGATTACACTTCCAAAGAACCGGTACGTGTTATTGTCCCTACTGAGGAAAACAAATTTCTAAAGTTTAAAAATGCCCACCATCAGAAGCGATGTCCGTTTGTGGCGTACGCAGACTTTGAACGCCTCCTCGCTCCTGTGACCTGCTGTGGAGGTGACCCTACAGCATCACACACCACCTTTACAGAAAAATACGTACCATACATGGCAGCGTACTGAACTGCATCATGCTATGATTCAAGTCTTAACCGCCACAAATCTTATGTCGGGGATAATCCTACGATCTGGCTGCTCAAATAGGAGTGAAAAGGGGTTTACTATTCTTTCAACTACTTAGTTTTAACTACTTTTCCAGGTTACCCGACTACTCACTTCCTGCTGTTTTGCGCTATAACCATGCAAAATACACTTATGGATTTTTGTAAATAGAATGCAATTTACGGATTTTTGGCAGCGCAAGGTGGTCTGCAAAACAGTGAGTAGTTGGTTGACCAGGAAAAGTAGTGAAAACTAGGTATCTGAAAGTATAGTAACCCGCTTTTCGTACCATAGTGTAGCAAACCGCAAGATTATCCCCGACATAAGATTTGTGGCGTTTAAGACTTGAATCATAGGATGATACAATTTGGTACGCTGCCGCATATGGTAGGTGTTTTTCAGTAAAGGTAGTGTGTGAGGCTGTGTTTCCTGATGAAAGCTGGTTCTGTCTCGGTGCCAGTGATGATGGTGTGTTGGTTATGGGGAGGCCAGATTAGCTCCTGAAACCAACCCGTCTGCATACTACACACTGGACCTACGTAGGAACACTCTTGTGCTTATACCACGCACCCTCATTGCGAATCTGTACGTCAGTCTGATTATTCGACCTGTTGTGCTGCTGTTCATCAACAGCATTCCAGGGGGAGTTTACCAAAACGATGACGCTCACGGGCACTGTTGTAACCAGACATTCTCTACAGAGTGTCGACATGTTGCCTTGGCCTGCAGCCGGCCGCTGTGACCGAGCGATTCGAGGCGCTTCATTCGGGAACCGCGCGACTGCTACTGTCGCAGGTTCGAATCCTGCCTCGGGCATGGATGTGTGTGATGTCCTTAGGTTAGTTTGGTTTAAGTAGTTCTAAGTTCTAGGGGACTGATGACTTCAGATGTTTTTAAGTGCCATAGCGCTCAGAGCCATTTGAACCATTTGAAGCTTGGCCTGCTCCATAACCATATTTGTCTTTGTCTCGAGCTGTACACCTCTAGCGTCATCCAGAAGCAGCATCAACCGTTTCTGTGTTGATCGACCGATTGCAACAGGCATGGAACTCCATCTCACAAACTGAAATCCAACACCTATGCGACTCAACGCATGCGCGTTAGCATTGTTGCATTCAATATTCCGGCGGTTACACCCATTATTAATGTACTAATATTTTACATTTGCGGTGGCTTGTCTCGCGCTTACATTAACCTGTGATCTTGAAATGTTAATCACATAAATACGTTGTAACCTCCCCACAGTAAAAAATATACTTATATAATTCACATTCAGTGTAACTACCCAACAGATAAATTCCGTAATCTACCAATAATAAAATGACTAACCTCTCAATAAAATTGTGGCTCACTTATAACCTTTCAATAATTGACTGTGAATCTAAACTGGTAAATTTGGACGTCAGCAGTGCTGCGTCATGGCCCTGAAAGATCATACTGAATAAATTGAAAATTCTTACCTCAATGAAGTCGCCGAATAACGCGTATATATCTTCTCCTATAAGAAATTTTTCTGGCACAGCCCAGTGCAATGCTGGCCGATAGATTTGTTATGTGTAAAAAGAAACAACTGATTTTTCTTTACGATAATCGGAATGACCATCGATTGGAGAAATTAGTAAATTCTTTAAATTGAGATGAATGATTGTCAAAAGTTAATTTTTATAATAAAGATTATTATTAAGAGATTTTTTTTAAAAAACATTTACATGGGACTTGATATAACAACAGTACACATGCGCGAGGCTGCTTTTACCTTGTACTACTTCGCTCAGGCACCGCCATCGCTCCCCACGACCGGCCCAGCCAATTTCATACACCAGACTGCTAGCTACTACTTACTCCTACTGCCACACAGTTCCTACTGCATACAACACTGCTCTCTGGTCTGAGATTCTCTTATAGCTTACGTATCGCAGGCACCGCGTGAGCAATCCATCGAAATTACATCTGCTCGAGTGCGCTAGCAATAAATTCCTGTCATGGACCTCTTACAACGTCGGCTAGATAAATACAGGGTGAAAAGCATTTAAACCTACAAACTCTGGAAGGTTGTAGGGGACATCAAAAAATATATTTCCCTCATGTCATTTTTTCCTATGAGGAATATTTAAACCGGTAGAGGAAGCTTTCTCTGGTCACAAATTAATTAAACCAACAAACACTTTTCCATTTTTTTATGACCAAGAGACAACACATCAACACAACCCAATTTCAATTACAGTAAATTTTCAAAAATGCCTCCATTGACACGTAAACAAAGGTTACACCGTCGGATCACGTTCTGTCTGACACGAGCAAAAACCCCAGGAGTATCCTGAATTGTTCCTGCTGCTGCTACTATCCGGGCAACCAGATCCTCTTCTGATGCAACAGGAGTTGCGTAAACAGGGTTGTGCATCTGGCCCCACACAAAAAAAGTCCAGAGGGGACATATCTGGGGATCGAGCAGGCCATGGTACAGGACCACCTCTGCCAGTCCACGTTTCTGGGAACCGTCGGTCTAGGAATCGACGCACACGACAACTGAAATGTGCCGGCGCCCCGTCATGTTGGAACCACATGCGTTGTCTTGTAGTGAGCGGGACGTCTTCCAGCAATTCTGGCAATGCTCTAGCGAGAAAATTATAATAGTGCCTGCCATTTAATGGCCTAGGTAGCAGATACGGCCCAATTAAACAGTCCCCAACAACACCGACCCACACATTAACGAAGAACCGCACTGATTGAAGGATCCCGCTCCACATGCTGCAAAGACAGCTTCCTCAAATTGTAGCGTTCTTACCGTGCAACGGCGCCTCTGTCCAGGTAATCAGCTAAATGACCCGGTCTCACGCAGACGTCGTATGATGTGGGATACGGCGATTAGGATATTGTTGTTGATAAACACGCTGTGCAGCTCGTCCGTTGTGGTGCGATATGTAGTACACACCAACCATATCAATGTACTCAAAAAATGGTTCAAATGGCTCTGAGCACTATGGGACTTAACATCTATGGTCATCAGTCCCCTAGAACTTAGAACTACTTAAACCTAACAACCTAAGGACATCACACACATCCATGCCCGAGGCAGGATTCGAACCTGCGACCGTAGCGGCCACGCGGTTCCAGACTGAAGCGCCTAGAACCGCCTGGCCTCAGTGTACACACTCAAGGTGTATCGCTCCTTTGGTAAACAGAGACAATGCACTACTACACTGGTGGACAGCAGTTGCCTACAAATGAAGAGCGTAATACGCCCTCTAACAACTGAAGGTGTTCCCCAGGGAAGCGTCCTGGGACCTCTGCTGTTCCTGATCTATATAAATGACCTGGGTGACAATCTGAGCAGTTCTCTTAGGTTGTTCGCAGATGATGCTGTAATTTACCTTCTAGTAAGGTCATCCGAAGACCAGTATCAGTTGAAAAGCGATTTAGAAAGGATTGCTGTATGGTGTGGCAGGTAGCAGTTGACGCTAAATAACGAAAAGTGTGAGGTGATGCACATGAGTTCCAAAAGAAATCCGTTGGAATTCGATTACTCGATAAATAGTATAATTCTCAAGGCTGTCAATTCAACTAAGTACCTGGGTGTTAAAATTACGAACAACTTCAGCTGGAAAGACCACATAGATAATATTGTGGGGAAGGCGAGCCAAAGGATGCGTTTCATTGGCAGGACACTTAGACGATGCAACAAGTCCACTAAAGAGACAGCTTACACTACACTCGTTCGTCCTCTGTTAGAATATTGCTGCGCGGTGTGGGATCCTTACCAGGTGGGATTGACGGAGGACATCGAAAGAGTGCAAAAAAGGGCAGCTCGTTTTGTATTATCACGTAATAGGGGAGAGAGTGTGGCAGATATGATACGCGAGTTAGGATGGAAGTCATTAAAGCAAAGACGAAATTTCAGTCACCAACTTTCTCTTCCGAATGCGAAAATATTTTGTTGAGCCCAACCTACATAGGTAGGAATGATCATCAAAATAAAATAAGAGAAATCAGAGCTCGAACAGAAAGGTTTAGGTGTTCGTTTTTCCCCCGCGCTGTTCGGGAGGGGAATGGTAGGGAGATAGTATGATTGTGGTTCGATGAACCCTCTGCCAAGCACTTAAATGTGAATCGCAGAGTAATCATGTAGATGTAGATGTAGATGTTGTTGTTGTTGTTGTCTTCTTCAGTCCTCAGACTGGTTTGATGCAGCTCTCCATGCTACTCTATCCTGTGCAAGTTTCTTCATCTCCCAGTACCTACTGCAGCCTACATCTTTCTGAATCTGCTTAGTGTATTCATCTCTTGGTCTCCCTCTACGATTTTTACCCTCCACGCTGCCCTCCAGTACTAAATTGGTGATCCCTTGATGCCTCAGAATATGTCCTACCAACCGATCCCTTCTTCTAGTCAAGTTGTGCCACAAGCTCCTCTTCTCCCCATTTCTATTCAATACCTCCTCATTAGTTACGTGATCTACCCATCTAATCTTCAGCATTCTTCTATAGCACCACATTTCGAAAGCTTCTATTCTCTTCTTGTCTAAACTATTTATCGTCCATGCTTCACTTCCAGACATGGCTACACTCCATACAAATATTTTCAAAAATGACTTCCTGACACTTAAATCAATACTCGATGTTAAGAAATTTCTCTTCTTCAGAAACACTTTCCTTGCCACTACCAGTCTACATTTTATATCCTCTCTACTTCGACCATCATCAGTTATTTTGCTCCCCAAATAGCAAAACTCCTTTACTACTTTAAGTGTCTCATTTCCTAATCTAATTCCCTCAGCATCACCCGATTTAATTCGACTACATTCCATTATCCTCGTTTTGCTTTTGTTGATGTTCATCTTATACCCTCCTTTCAAGATACTGTCCATTCCGTTCAACTGCTCTTCCAAGTCCTTTGCTGTCTCTGACAGAATTACAATGTCATCGGCGAACCTCAAAGTTTTTATTTTTTCTCCATGGATTTTAATACCTACTCCGAATTTTTCTTTTGTTTCCTTTACTGCTTGCTCAATATAGAGATTGAATAACATCGGGGATAGGCTACAACCCTGTCTTACTCCCTTCCCAACCACTGCTTCCCTTTCATGCCACTCGACTCTTATAACTGCCATCTGCTTCCTGTACAAATTGTAAATAGCCTTTCGCTCCCTGTATTTTACCCCTGCCACCTTCAGAATTTGAAAGAGAGTATTCCAGTCAACATTATCAAAAGCTTTCTGTAAGTCTACAAATGCTAGAAACGTAGGTTTGCCTTTCCCTAATCTTTCTTCTAAGATAAGTCGTAGGGTCAGTATTGCCTCACGTGTTCCAACATTTCTACGGAATCCAAACTGATCTTCCCCGAGGCCAGTTTCTACCAGTTTTTCCATTCGTCTGTAAAGTATTCGCGTTATTATTTTGCAGCTTTGACTCATTAAACTGATAGTTCGGTAATTTTCACATCTGTCAACAACTGCTTTCTTTGGAATTGGAATTACTACATTCTTCTTGAAGTCTGAGGGTATTTCGCCTGTCTCATGCATCTTACTCACCAGATGGTAGAGTTTTGTTAGGCCAGGCTCTCCCAAGGTTGTCAGTAGTTCTAATGGAATGTTGTCTACTCCCGGGGCCTTGTTTCGGCTTAGGTCTTTCAGTGCTCTGTCAAACTCTTCACGCAGTATCATATCTCCCATTTCATCTTCATCTACCTCCTCTTCCATTTCCATAATATTGTCCTCAAGAACATCGCCCCTGTATAGACCCTCTATATACTCCTTCCACCTTTCTGCTTTCCCTTCTTTGCTTAGAACTGGCTTTCCATCTGAGCTCTTGATATTCATACAAGTGGTTCTCTTTTCTCCAAAGGTCTCTTTAATTATCCTGTACGCAGTATCTATTGTACCCCTCTTAAGATAAGCCTCTACATCCTTACATTTATCCTCTAGCCATCCCTGCTTAGCCATTTTGCACTTCCTGTCGATCTCATTTTTGAGACGTTTGTATTCCTTTTTGCCTGCTTCACTTACTGCATTTTTGTATTTTCTCCTTTCATCAAGTAAATTCAGTATCTCTTCTGTTACCCAAGGATTTCTACTACCCCTCGTCTTTTTACCTACTTGATCCTCTGCTGCCTTCATTACTTCATTCCTCAAAGCTACCCATTCTTCTTCCACTGTATTTCTTTCCCCCATTCCTGTCAATTGTTCCCTTATGCTCTCCCTGAAACTCTGTACAACCTCTGGTTTAGTCAGTTTATCTAGGTCCCATCTCCTTAAATTCCCACCTTTTTGCAGTTTCTTCAGTTTTAATCTACAGTTCATGACCAATAGTTTGTGGTCGGAGTCCACATCTGCCCCTGGAAATGTCTTACAATTTAAAATCTGGTTCCTAAATCTCTGTCTTACCATTATATAATCTATCTGAAACATTTTAGAATCTCCAGGGTTCTTCCATGTATACAACCTTCTTTCATGATTCTTGAACCAAGTGTTAGCTATGATTAAGTTATGCTCTGTGCAAAATTCTACCAGGTGGCTTCCTCTTTCATTTCTTAACCCCAATCCATATTCACCTACTACGTTTCCTTCTCTTCCTTTTCCTACTGTCGAATTCCAGTCACCCATGACTATTAAATTCTCGTCTCCCTTCACTACCTGAATAATTTCTTTTATCTCATAATACATTTCCTCAATTTCTTCATCATCTGCAGAGCTAGTTGGCGTATAAACTTGTACTACTGTAGTAGGCGTCGGCTTCGTCTCTATCTTGGCCACAATAATGCGTTCACTATGCTGTTTCTAGTAGCTTACCCGCACTCCTATTTTTTTATTCATTATTAAACCTACTCCTGCATTACCCCTATCTGATTTTGTATTTATAATCCTGTATTCGCCTGACCAAAAGTCTTGTTCCTCCTACCACCGAACTTCGCTAATTCCCACTATATCTAACTTCAACCTATCCATTTCCCTTTTTAAATTTTCTAACGTACCTGCCCGATTAAGGGATCTGACATTCCACGTTCCGATCCGTAGAACGCCAGTTTTCTTTCTCCTGATAACGACGTCCTCTTGAGTAGTCCCCGCCCGGAGTACCGAATGGGGGACTATTTTACCTCCGGAATATTTTACCCAAGAGGACGCCATCATCATTTAATCATACAGTAAAGCTGCATGCCCTCGGGAAAAATGTAGATGTAGAAGATCGTAATACGGCCTCTAACAACTGAAGATCGTGATGCGGCCTCCACCGGTTTAAATAATCCTCATAGGAAAAAATGACATTGGGGAAAAATATTTGTTTTGATGTTCCCTACAACCTCCCAGAGTTTGTCGGTTTAAATACTTTTCACCCTGTATATTCTCGAAATTTCATTATCCTACATTAGTTATTTTTTGCTGTTGCGATTTTTTTCCGTCTCTGTATTATTCCGCAACGAGTACGTGGTGTGTGCGTCGAATCCTCGTCTCGGGCACTGCAGACGGGAGCCTCAGCAGAGCGGGCTCTGGCGGGAACACGCTGCGTGCGCTAACCTTTGTTTACAGGGAGCGCACACCGTTTGACCGCAACTTTTGTTACTCGGCTGCGGGCTCCTTATTAGACTTGATGATAAAGGCCGGCCCGGGCGCACAATGGAGCCAACTTAGCAACTTTATTAATAATCCGGCCAGCCCCGTAGATCCTTTATTCGACAGCAACAAAGACACGAGGAGGAGGGCGGCCGAGTGGTCGGTCGGTTGCATGCGGGGCGCCGCGCACCCCCGCCGAAACTTGATACGCCCAATCAAAAGTCATCGGCGGTAATTGGAATTCCGGCGCGACAAAGGCGGCGCGCGGCGCGCGTTTTGTTCCCGCCACAAAAGAAGGCGCAGGAGGCGGCGGCGACGGCGACGGCGCCCGCGCGCTAACAATGCAGACCGGCGTACGGCGTCCGGCGCCGGCCACTGCAGCGGCGTACACAGGAGCGCCGAGCGCCGCACCGGCGCGTACCGTACGTCGCGTGACGCGCTGGCGGCAGTCGTGTCTTTTGCTACGGATGTCCAGCTACGTAGCTGACGAGGAGAGCGCGGCAAGTGCCATAGCCCGATTTCCCAGAGACTTCACTCAGTGGAATAGGGGCCAAAAAATGCAAAACCACGTCTCGACGCAGCCGTAAATATTCGACCTTTTCTAACAAAACGACGGTCTAAGTTTTCGAAGTAATTGCTACGCGTTTTAGCGAGCAAACATTCCAACCACAGTGGTGGAACATTGGCTAGCGTTGCGTTTTCGCAGTTTTTTTGTCCCGTGTTCGAAACCAGATCATTGTTTTTATTTTGTTTTCATTTCTCACCCATGTCTATAGAAGATTACTACATGGATCTTTTCCAGCGTATGTTGAAAAACCTTTGTCCTTATTCGTCTGCTAATCCTCCGTCCGGCGAATTAATTTTTTAAAAAAAAGGAAAAATCAATAACTGAATGCGAGAATTATTTGAAATTCCAGAATGAAATTTTCACTCTGCAGCTGAGTGTGCGCTGATTTTGAAACTTCCTGGCAAATTAAAACTGTTTGGCGGACCGAGACTCGAACTCGGGATCTTTGCCTTTCGCGGGCAAGTGCTCTATCTCTTCGCAGGAGAACTTCTGCGAAGTTTGGAAGGTAGGAGACGAGGTACTGGTGGAAGTAAAATTGTGAGGACGGGTCATGAGTCGTGCTTGGGCAGCTCAGTTGGTACAGCACTTGCCCGCGAAAGGCAAAGGTCCCGAGTTCGAGTCTCGGTCCGTCATACAGTTTTTATTTGAAATTGTATTCGGTAAAGTTCCTGTATTGTGTCTTGATTTGTAATCAGTTGCAAGTTGTCGACAAAGTGATCTGTTACACGTGGTTTACCGCAAAATTATTGCCAAAGTGGTAAATCTTCAGCAGTGTTAACGACGTTTCTTCCCCAACCTGCTTTCGTCTGATGCTCGTGGCGTTCGGAAATTTTATGTTTCAAATGTTTCTACGATTGGTATCAACCAACGGAATGCACAAAATCTTCATGAAGAATAAACATAACAATAAAATATAAGAATTAAGAATGCACATAAGAATGAAATATAACAATATAAGAATTTACGAAGATTGTAACCCCATAAAACACATATATTGTACGATACTTATTGTGAAACTCAGTTGTGATTTTACAATTAATACAAGGCCCTTGTATCACTTAACTTGATTGCATTGTTCACTTGTCGATGCAGTATGCCTATCTGTGTAAAATAGTTTTTTTCTCGCTGAAAGTCTCGTATGCAGAAAGAAAGGAAAGGCAGATTGTGCTTCCACGCCGGTCGCATCAGTAATTCAGAGGGTAAATTCGATAAGAGCCAATCATAATGCTCGATTCATTCATTCACAAGACATTCTTTTGTGTTGAGGTATTGGGGTTTTTACATAGCGGAGGTAACATTTGTGTGTGTTGAAAGCAGGATGGGCAACACGTGATGGACGGGATACTTCGTTAAGACAGCTAGGAAGACTGCATTCTATGTTATTCTGCGCTATTTTCGTGAACAGGGTCTGTTAAGGCAACAATTTCCGTGCTTACGAGCTGAGACATCAAGAAAGCGAGCGTTAACTATTTCTGGGACAATATACAATTTCCTAGAGGTCGACTCGGTTCTGATTTTACATAGCCATGTGACCTCGTGGTGAACACACTGTTTGCAGCCATCTTGGAAAATGGTACTTGCGTCATCAGCAGATGTCATGGCATCCATCTTGGACTACATAACAGATGAGAGCACTCCCTGGCAGTGGTACTGTGTACTAGGTCATTGGGGTCCAGACCCCATGGCAATCACACTGTTTCCCACCATCTTGGATAATGGTAGTTGGATCATCGGCTAACAGCATAACCGCCATCTTGGATTACATCACAGATGAGAGTGCCCTCTGGTGCTGGTACTGTGTACTAGGTCCGTTGGAGTCCGGACCTCGTGGTGAACACACTGGATGGCTGTAGTGCATCAAATTGTTTAAATAAATAGTGCATTCAAAATAATGAATACTTATTTCCGGAACAGGTTGAGTCCTCTCCCCACCATTTTCTAGGACTAGGTGGTGGTCGAGTGACTTAGGTTAGTGTAGGTAGCCCAAGTGCCCTTTCTTTCCCGCCATTTTCTTAGGTTAGAATATAACCCTAGTGACTTTTCTTTACCGCCAAAATTCAGACTTTTCACCAATTCCTAGGATGAGGAGCGGTCAGATGACTTAAGTTAGTGGAGGTAGCCCAATTGACCTATCTTCCTGCCATTTTCTTAGGATAGCAGATGTATCCTGCATTGTCCTAATGGAATTTGAACTTGCCACCATTTTCTGGGGGAGGGGTAGGGGCTTAGGTTAGTGGAGGTAGTCCCATTGATCTATCTTCGCGCCAAAATTCAAACTTCCCGCCAAAACCAGCAATATTGAATGATGTCATGGTCGCCATCTTCGATGACGTCATGCGCTGTTGCCAAGTCTACACGCCGCCATCTTGGATGACATCATCACTGCCATCTTGGATGCATCTGGCAACAATGCAGAGTGTACCAGAAACAGCTTTGTCCCAATACTGTAGTGTTGTGGCACTTCTGCATGCTCGTGGGGGCCCTGTACGATATTAGGCAGGTGTACTAGTTTCTTTGGCTCTTCAGCGTAGGTTCAATAAGACATCTTGCTATAGATAGACGATAATTATAAAGTCTCCTTTTGGATGGTGCTCTTCCAGAAAAACGAACTCATGGGATTTGTGAACAAAGCAAGTGCTTCACATATGTCAAACACAAATGGCATATGTGGCTGTGTGATCTGTGACAAA
Source organism: Schistocerca piceifrons (assembly GCF_021461385.2). Taxonomy (NCBI): domain Eukaryota; kingdom Metazoa; phylum Arthropoda; class Insecta; order Orthoptera; family Acrididae; genus Schistocerca; species Schistocerca piceifrons. Next base: position 133,015,485 of record NC_060139.1, read on the forward strand.
TTCAGGGGCTTGGTGTATGAAATGTTTCTATAGGTTCTATTCTTGGAATTGAAATTTGACATCATGAGTGGGGCTTGGACCCTGCACGCAAAAAGCGACTGCTTTTTCTCCACTGTGTAAATCTGTTGCAGACACCATGTTCTGTCTACGGGGGACGGCCGCCTGCTACCCTCTCCGTCGTGCCTCGCCGGCCACCTGCTTGCCGTCACCTGAGAGGCGCGCCAGCTCGCCGCTACGGCACGGTGCGACGCCCGGCGGCGGCGGCGTCGACGGTGGCAACTGCGACGCTGCGGAGCGAACCTTTCAGGGTGGCGTCCGCAAACTGCCAGCCTCACTCTCACACCAAATTCAATTTCGGCTACAATGCGAGCCTGGCGTAATGTAATATTACTACACGGATTCCTATTACGGGCCCGAAGAGTGCAATTTGATTTCCGGCCCTCAGAACGAAAGCGGACGGCCCGCCAGGGGGGAGGTGGAAGGGGAAAAGCATTGCGACAGGGCGGCGGCAGCTCCGCAGCGGTGTTCACTTGACACCGCGAGTGATGAAATGCCGGTCCGCGATATTAAAAAGCAAACACGCCGCGCGGTGGCGGGGCGGGGGCGGGGGCAAGCGCGGCTGTCACACCGGCCATTGTGCCGCCCACGCACAAGGAGGCGCGGCCCGGCCCGGCCGCCTTCCTGCACTTTCATCGCGACCGCGTCCTCGCGATACATTCAGCACGCTACGCAAACACGAAATGAAGGCAATAACGCCTTTTACGACTTGGAAATCCCGTGTCAATCTGACCGCAGGATGGGTGCTATCCGCCTCCGTAGCTGAGGTTGCTAAGGCACGCTTGGACTACAGCCCCTCGATCCGGGGTAACCATTTCAAATTCACGGCGTGGAATAAAACTAGTTGCCACGTTCGAGGCATGTTTAGTGTGACCATATGATCATAATAGGCTGTGTTTTTGTTTTTGTTTTTTGAGGGTTGGAAACAGTGAGTGATACGGGGGATCCCCTGACCACAGCGAGCATCGCAGGAGCACAGTAGTACTTAAACTCACGTTGCCAAGCGCGAGCCACGTCCAGTGAAGCTCTTCCTACTCACGGAAGAAATAGCACTTGCCCGCGAAAGGCAGAGGTCCCGAGCTCGAGTCTCGGTCCAGCACATAGTTTTAATCTGCCAGGAAGTTTCATATCAGCGCACGCTCCGCTGCAGAGTGAGAATCTCATTCTGGGAATAGCATCTGCCGAAATTTTTTCCGCGAATCAAAATGGTATACGGCGAAGGTGTTATGAACAGAATGAGTGTGTTTAAAAGGTGTAGCGAATTCAATGGAGACAGAACAAACGTTCAAGACGAACATGGGAGTGGAAGACCTTCCATTCTGACTGATGAGTTGATGCAAAAAATCGAGGAAGCTGTTCGTGAAGATGACCGATTGACAGTGGATGAAATTTCTGCGATATTTCCGCAACTCTCCGGAACTCTGTTATACGAGACACTCACAAACACTGAGGTACCGGAAACTTTGCGCCAGATGGGTCCCAAAACAACTGACAGAGCAGTAAGTGAAAAAAAGGATTAATAGCGCAGGCGCGTTCCTTTGAGCGACTTGAAGTGGAAGGTTTCAAGTACCTGGGCTCGACAGTTACACATCTAAATGGTTCCTCCTATGAAATTAAGCAGAAATTAATACTGGCCAACAGAGCCTATTTTGCCCTAACAAGATTTCTATCCTCAACGCTCCTGACTCGTGCCACGAAATTAACTATGTATAAATCACTTATACGACCAGTGCTTACATATGCCTCTGAAGCCTGGACATTGACAACTAAAGATATTGAAACAATGGATGCGTTTGAAAGAAAGGTACTTAGACGAATTATCGGCCCAATCTGTGAAAGAGGAAGATGGAGGAGGAGATACAACCATGAGTTGTATATCATATACAAAAACCAACCCATCAGAAGGATAGTGAAATCATCGAGACTGAGGTGGGAGGGTCATGTGGCTCGCAGATACAGAAGCACCAAAACGAATATTACAAGGAAAGCCAGTAGGACAGAGAGGACGTGGTCGACCAAGAGCCAGATGGGAAAATGGAGTAATCGAAGATCTTAGGAAGACGGGCTATAGAAACTGGAGAGTATTGGCAAAGGACCGAGAGAAATGGAAGGAAATTGTAGAAGAGGCGAAGGCTCATCATGAGCTGTAGAGCCAAGAAAGAAGAAGAAGAAGAAGAAGAAGTGGAAGGTAAAGATTTTCTGAGCTCTTTTGTGAAACATGGGTGGCTCATTACACGCCTGAGACAAGAAGACAGTCGTCACAATGGCGTCACACCAATTCCACATCTGCCATAAACTTCAAAACCACGATTTCAGGCGAATAAACCAATGTCTCAGTATTTTGGAATGGAAAAGGCATCATATTGGTCGAATTTCCGCCTTACTCGGAGACCATCAATGCACAACAGTATTGCGAGTCCCTAAGAAAAACTCTAAAGCAGCATTCGAAACAAAAGGAGGTGAATGCTGACGAGCTTGTTGCGCGATGACGCCCGTCCGCACACAGACTTAGCCAGCGAGGCGCTCTTGGACTCATTTGGTGGGGGATGATTTTAACCACTCCTCGTATTCTCCTGACTCGGAGCCCTCAGATTGTCATCTTTTCACCTCTCTGAAGGCACATATGAGTTGAATTAAATTTTCAACTGACGAGCAGATGCAGAAAGAGGTTCTGATGTGGGGAAGGAGATAGCGGGAGAGTTCTTCGATAAGGACATAAAAGAGCCTTGTGCCACGGCTCAATACATGCACTCAGCGGGACGGTGATTATGTGCAAAAACAATCAACAAGTGTATTAACAAAACCCTGAAATATTTTTTCGGATACACTTTTTCTAAAAATATAATGTAAGGATCACAGGCTTGGACGCAGCCGCCACGTACGGGTACCAGTGTGAACTGGCGTTATCGTGGAATGCCGACGAACTGTGGTGTCAATCAGGATACACCGGCCGCAGAGCGTCACACACACACACACACACACACACACACACACACACACACACACACAGCAGTCGCGTCGCGTCGCTGGCTGCGTGCAGCTCAGAACAGTTTCCAACGCGCGTTGTTCCGACACGAAATTTACGTCTTTTTCGACTCACAGTGGAGTATTGACAAATCCGTATCTGTTCGTTATAGGACGTCAGACACAATCACGACGGGTCGGCGTAGTAAGCACGTTATTATAAATGTCTTCATAGAAATGTAGTGGTGATAGCTAATAACCCATAGTTCGCGTACTTCTGTGCCCCAAGGACCCGCAATATCCCTGGCAAATGCCACGGGAGACTCTCAGCCGAGGATACAAACCTCATAAACGCTTTGAAGAAGTGCTGTCAGCTTGGGGATCAACTATGGAAATCCTACAGTCCTGAGGAGGTTCAGCGGCATGTGAACTTCCGAGAATTTCCGAGTTCCTGGCATATCTCCATGGCGAATCAGCAGCAGCAGCAACGTGGACGTAGTCCGGCAACACGGGGTCATCCAACGCTGGAATTCAGGTTAGTTTATTCAAATTTGCTTCAAATGGTTCTGAGCACTATGGGACTTAAAATTTAAGGTCATCAGTCCCCTAGAACTTAGAACTACTAAAACCTAAATAACCTAAGGACATCACACACATCCATGCTCGAGGCAGGATTCGAACCTGCGACCGTAGCGGTCGCGCGGTTCCAGCCTGAAGCGCCTAGAACCTCTCGGCCACTTCGACCGGCATTCAAATTCGGCTACAATACGAAAGGCAGTAATGGATTCGTATAACATTTTCTGTAACAGAGTGATGTTGCTGGCGTGCGTAAACCAGTATGGCAAAATCTAATCCAGGTGACATGGCCGATCTCCAAGCCGCTAAAACGATTTGCGAAGAGAGATTGAACGGTTAAAAGTAGTCAGAAATGAGCGCAGCTCTCGCAGTGCTGGCCCGACAGACAATTTCTTATTATTGCCATCAGTAGCAGTGTTTAGCGGTAAACACGAGGAAGACGTAAACGTATTCTTCCGTAAACTCGAAGGAGCTGCCTCGTTGGGTTCGTGGACTAATTCAGATAAATTAGCAGTTTCTAAATAAAGAATTCAGGGAGCCGCATAAAATTTCATCAGCGCGGAGCCTGCTTGCGTGAAATCGGAAGATTACAATGAAATCAAAGCGATAGTTGTTCGGGAATTCAAAGACATAAATGCTATCAGATTCTACAGAGAGTAACTCCATAGTTTGAGGATGCGACGGGACGATCTATTGAGCAGTTGTAGACAGAATTTGAAACATTGCCGCTCAAACATACGCGCTGCTCGAAGACGAGAATGAGAATCGCATTGCCGCGCGGAGTGGGCGCGTGGTTTGAGGCGTCATGTCACGGACTGCGCGGCCCCTCCCGCCGGAGGTTCGAGTCCTCCCTCGGACATGGGTGTGTGTGTTGTTCTTAGCATAGGTTAGTTTAAGTACTGTGTAAGTCTAGGGACCGATGAACTAAGCAGTTTGGTCCCTTAGGAATTTACATAAATGTGTAAAAAGAATCGCATTCAGCTGCTAGAAGCCGATCAGAGAACTTTAGACACATTCATTCACGGGTTGTATGGCGGGGAAGTAAACAAAGCAGTCAGACTGGCTCTATGTAAGACCTTTCAGGAAGCAGAAGAAGCAGCTGTTTGCTTCGATGAAGCATTAAGACGGCTGAATTATATACGAAAAGAAGAGCGTCGCGTATCCAGCACAAATGCAGAATGTTACAGGTGTAGTTAGCCTGGTCATAAACGTAAAGACTGTGAGAAGAAACGACTTTGCTGCAACTGTGGGATACTGAGCCACATATCGAAAGATTGCCGCAATAAGAGAAAGAGTAATGAGAGCAACAGACAACCTGGCAGATCGCTAAACGAGTACGTGGACGTACGGGCCACCATATCGTCCGTCCCGTGCCCGAGACAGTGGTTCCTGTTAGTTCCACCGAAAATCAAACTGACAATGTTTTTGTGATAGGTGCTGTATATCGTGGATGACAGATCAAGCTACTTTTTGACACAGGAGCGCAGACCTCACTGTGGGGCGGCGGGTGGAATAATTGAGTTAAATGTTTTGTATTTATTTATTTAATGCTGTTGTTTGCTGTTCTCATCACTGGCTCTCTAACTACAATATTGGCAACTAGAAAGTGATTAGCAAAACGTGAAGTCTGTAATTAGAATTCCTAGTGCCCACTTCATCTGAGAAATGCATTTATAGCTATAGCTTATAGCTCTGAGGAATTAGGAGATTGTCTGGGATTCATAATTAAAAACCATTCTCTCTAAAATGTTCACTATATTCTGAAAGTCACAGACCAAAAAAAGAATCCACACAATCCAACTACCAGAGCAGTTCAGAGTCTAATGCGCAGATGCAACTACAACTGTTCAAATTAAATGTTTAAGTGAATGCTCGCCATAATTTGATGATAATGTTCATCAAACGCCACGCTAAATAATGGTAGAATGTCTGTCCCGCGAAGGCACGTGAAAATACGACATACGCAAACTGAAGATAGATCATTAAAGTCATCCCAGAATTAACACTTCACTCGAAAACGATTTCATGGTTACGCGTATCCCGAGTAACTTATTACGGCATCCGAGGCTGTTTATAGCAATGATACCGACGCGACGCGACTCCTGGCACAGGTGGTGCGCTAATCAGCGTCTGGAGAGAGCTGGGGCCTTTCTTCTCGCGCAGCGTTCTTATATATAAAGCCACGGTGCGGACGGCTAAGGGAACGCCTGATCAAATCCGCTCTCCCGACTAGCCGCTGGGCTAGTAATGCACCACTTTAAGTTATCGAATAAATCATTGCTTCCTTTGCTGATGGCCGATGAAGCTCTCAGTTTAAATGTGCAATCAGCACACAGGTAAGTAATCATAATAAAAGTCTGACGTGGCTAAGTCAAATATTTTGGGCGAGAGAATTAATTTAATTACACTATTTTTACGCAGTAGACGAGCTCTGAACTTGCCCTTTGGAGATACAGTATCGCTATAGTTTTATAGTTATTCAGTTGAAACTTCTCACATCTTTATAATTATAACGGATCTCCCTTCTACTTAAATTTAAACATCCTAGCCTTATTTATTCGCCTACTTAACCTATCTTGCTTCCTTAATTTTTAAGACAAAAACCAGAAAATCATGAATTTCAACTAAAATTTTAATTTGTGAGATCCAGAATACTGTTTCTACTAAATTATTACGCAACAGGAATCTAAATATAAATTTTTAAGTTTCTAGCTCTTTTCTGTTGCGCCAATGATTTTTACAGAAAAACATCCAAATTTCGAAAATGGTTAAAGTTATTGAACTGATATTCAACACATATTGATTTAGTACTACTCCTGACATGCTAGAAACGTTTCAGGTTATTTACTTAATTTTTAAAGTATTGCGCAACATTTAAGACGTCAGACCTAGTTACAGCGGACTAGAATGGCACACAATGGAAAGACTGATGTGAATTTTATAAGGCGTGAGTATGCTGCTTCCCTACATCACTAAAGTGATATTACCTTGGCAAAAGGGATAAGTTGAGACCGGCACAGGTAAATATGCGCTGGATAAACGGCGGGAATCGACCGACGCATCAGTTCAAACCCTCCGAGTCGATGTACAGACTGACCAGCCTCAGCAAATTCCCCATGGAGCAGGAAAAACAATCTTCGTCGAAGTCAAGTCACCCCAATCCAAAGAAGGAACTTTGTTATTGACCGAGCGGTCGGATAAATGTGAGTTATTAGACGAAATGCATTGTTATGTTGCCAGGAGCGTTGGCGTAACTACAGTGGTGAGGCAGATTGTAGCTAGAGACCCAATAACAATAACGACCACGAGCAACGAAGACGTTGTATTGCCACGAGGAACGAAAGTTGCGGAAGTGTCGAGCATAAGTAAAAGTGATGTCATACAGATTCCAATTGAAGTTTCAAATGTTGCATTATGAAGACAAATTTTTCTAGTGGTACCGAAAAATTGCAGTCAGGAGTTGAAATTAATAATGAAATAGCCGGCCGCAGTGGCCGAGCGGTTCTAGGCGCTTCAGTCCGGAACCGCGCGACTGCTACGGTCGCAGGTTCGAATCCTGCCTCGGGCATGGATGTGTGTGATGTCCTTAGGTTAGTTAGGTTCAAGTAGTTCTAAGTTCTAGGGGACTGATGACATCAGCTGTTAAGTCCTATAGTGCTCAAAGCCATTTGAACCATTTTTAATAATGAAATAAAGAGCAAAATTTGGCAGGAGATAGAACATTTGACAGTTGAAGAGCAGAATATTCTAGCCCCTGTTTTACTGGAGTATGCAGATCATCTGGTTCAGCATCAAATACGCACTGGAAATACAGCATCGAGTACTCAGAGACCTCACAGAATACCATTGAGTCAGAGAGAGCTGGTAGAAGAAATGGTTAAAGAACAACTGGAAGCCAGAATTATAGAACCAAGAGATCCTGCAGATCCACCATGATGTTCACCGGTTGTCATTGTTAAGAAGAAATGTGTTTCCGAAGAACCACAGTTCCGTTTTTCCGTGGATTATCGCCCTCTGAATGCAGTAACCACACCAGAGATTTGCCACGTACCAAACCTGGTAGAAACCCTAGATTATTTGGGCAGATGTCAATTTTTTTCGGTTTGTAATCTAACAAGCGGATATCATCAGCTGACGGTGCATCCAGATGATAGAGCAAAAACTTCGTTTGTTACAATTGCAGGATTATATGAATACTTGCGTATGCCATTTGGACTTCGAAATGCGCCAGCCACTTTTCAACGCCCGATGGATTCCGTTTTACGAGGGCTCATACCAACACAAGCTCTTGTGTATCTCGACGAGGTAATAATTTTCGATGAAAACATGAAGCAGCATACTGAGAAACTTCAAGCACTTTTAGAGCGTATAAGAAGAGCAAATCTGTCCTTCTCAATAAATAAATGTCACTCTGCACAAAATCAAGTGATTTACCTTGGACACGTTATAACTAGTTAAGGCATCTGTCCTGATACAAAATTAGTTGAAGCTGTCAAGAATTTAACGGAATTACAATCATTCTTAGGATTAACAAATTTCTTTAGGCGGTCCATAGCCGGTTATCCAAATATAGCATGTCTAATGACACATCTACTGGAAAAAGGAACTCCATCCAATTGGTCAACAGAATGCACGAAGGCAATAGAAGAACTTAAAACTGCCCTAACAACAGCTCCAGTGTTAGTCTATCCAAATTTCAGCAAGCCCTTCATTCTTTCAACAGATGCTTCAGATTTTGCTGTCGGTGCTATTTTGTCTCAAGAAATTGATGGCCTTGAAAACCCAATACATTTGCGCCCAGAAAGTTACACAAAGCAGAATGTAATTATACTACAACAGAAAAAGAGCTTTGTGCTTCGGGTTTTGGTATAACATGTAGCAGGTGTTTTTTTTTCTTTTCTTTTTTTTGAAAGGGAGAGAATTCACAGTGATTACAGGCCATGCGCACTTAAATGGCTATTGAGCTTAAAGGACCCAAGATTTAGACTAACAAGGTGGGCTTTGAGACTGAGTGAGTTTCAGTTTAAAGTTATTCATCAACCTGGCAAACTACACGTAAATGCTGACCCGACGAGCAGAAAGGTTCGTGTTTGTGTTACAATAAGTCGCCAGGAAGTGTTAAGTTCAGCTCATGAGGAGGATCCACAATGAAGAACATGGAAAAATGATCAACGTTTTGTCAAAATACGTGGATTTCTGTACAAGATCTCTTGTGAAGAAAATCGCCGAGTTATTTCAGAAAGTATGAGAGAGCAAATCGTCAAAGAACAACATGATTCTTTATTATCTGGACACTGAAATAAGAAAGCAACAAACGTTAAAATAGCTGAGGTATATTGGTGGCCAGGACGTCAAGCTGACGTTTTTCAGTTTGTTTTACAATGTGATTCCTTCAACAGACGGACTGATTCTGGAAAAACTAAGGCACCGTTACAAGAACTGCCAGAGACAAGTGAACCATTCGAAAGAGCTGCACTTGATGTCCTTGGACCTTTGCCTAAGACTAAAGAAGGGAATAAATGCCTAAAGACCACGTTAGATCATTTCTCCAGATATCTTATGATACCAATACCTGACCAGAGTGCCGAGACTACGGCTAAGATTTTTGTAAAAGAGTGGATTCTAAAGATTGGATCACCGTTAAGCATAATCAGTGACTAACGTTCAAATTTCATGAGTGAATTGCTTAAACAGACTTGTAAGCTAACGCAAATAAAGTAACTACGAACTACATCAGCACACCCAGAAGGAAGTGGACGCGTTGAGCGAGTTCACTGAACAGTCATTAAGATGGTTAGCCACTACATAAATACGAGTAGGAAACATGACAATTGAGATGTGTCTTCCGCACGTCGTGAGCGCTTACAATGCAATAATGCACCCGTCAACTGGCCTGTCCATATGAAATTGTTTATGGAAGAAGGTTGCATTCACCCTTGGACTTTGCACAATTGATCGCTGGAATCAGCAATGAACACATAAAGTCTTTTCTGCAGCAAGCGAACCAACACGATCGCCAAGCACTTGCACCACAGTACCGAGTAGGAGATCTTGTGTACCTGAGCAAGTAGTGTTAAAGAAGAGTCAGGTCAAAAAGTTTAAGAAGTTTTGGAAAGGACCACATCCGAAATTGGAGGTGTTGTCGCTAGTCACTCGTAAGCTCCACCTGCCTTTTCTTTCGACTGTCGTTCATGTCAATCGTGTAATTCCATTTCTGGGTAGGCTTTCTGTAGCATCGCGAAACGACAACAAGGACCGGCCTCGGGGACGACCTGCTGATCCTAAATCCAGGACACGAGCAGCGCGAAGTCCCAGTCCAGACTTCGAGGCCGAGGCGTCGCTATACACCGAGTGATCCAGTCCCAGACATCCTTACAATCTTCGTAGACGCGTGTAGTGTGATTGAGTGCAAAACGTGTGTTTATTTATCAGCCATGTGCATATATGAATGTGTTGTGCAAATATAGATGGCAGTTGTTACTTAAAGTGCGCAAGTGTACTAAATCTTATTCCACATGTTACCACAAGAGACATATTTGTCTCATAGTCATTGTTTAACTCCACTGTTTAGAAATAATTAACCATGTTTACTGTCATTCTAATTGAAGACTACACGGAAAGAAGGAGTTAAGTCCAAATCTCCCGAAAATGAGTTAGTGGTATCATTATGAAGTTCATCAGATGTACTTTTAAGTGGGTGAACTTAAACGTATGTGATTGGTACAGTCATGGAGTTGTAGCCGAATTAAAATATGGCATACCCGGAGAAAATGGGTCAAGTCCGTCCAATACACGGACAGTAAGAGTGAAATCCAGCAGGTGATGATTTCTGAGCTGTATTGATTTTTTGTCTGCTTTTTATGGGAGTGTCACTGTTGACATTGTTAAATGCAATGTCACTGTTGCTCTTTCTTATGTATTGTCGAAGCTAACACGGAGCAGATTTGACATTAACTACTTTGCTTTGTGCTATGGTGGAACTGAATGTAGTGCCATGATTTGTGCTGACACAGAGCAGCCTTGATAATCGCTTCAGAGCTTTGTGGTGCGATAGATAGAACTCAATTTCGTGTAAAATCCAACTGAGGTAGGTGTTTCAACTGGTAATGTAATATCCAGAGTCAAGTTGCAGTGGTAAGTCTAGAAAAGACAGATATATGGTAGACATTTGAAGTATCTAATAAGCTAAGAACAATGTCACATGAAATAGGAGAGCGTTGTAACTGCAACAAGAATTGTACTGATTTGCTAACTGATGCAGGGAAGTCTACTTTAATATCTGATTTCAGTTTGCTGAACGACTGGAATGAACAAAGCTGTCACCTGACAGGACGAATCTCTGTCGACAATGTACAACGCCGAAGGCCTCACAGAGATGAGACAGTAGCTACTTTGCTTGATTATACATTTCCTTATACCGTAAGGTTAGAATAATGAGAGACAATACAGTGACAGAACTGTCTGTTTGTCAAAAGGTCTTTATACCACTGCATGATATTTCAAAGAAAAGATTAGAAACTATCACGAATTCCATAAAAAATAAGGCATGGCGGCAGTCGATAAACAAGGGAAACACGTAAAACAAAGTTCATAAACTTTGAACAGAAACAGAGCAAAACATCTGCGCTCACACCAAGTCAATTAAAGGACGGTCTAGTCATTACAGTATTAAAAAAAACACAGAAACTGTGTTTGCCTGAAGAATTCACAATCAAGATGATGTTCAAGATGTTTCAAGAGACACATTCTACTTATTCTGTACCATATGAAACTCAGCGTAAAATATTTAATACAAAATCAAAGTGATACATGCAGTATTTGTGATAAGTTTTCTGTAACTTTCAAAGCTCTAGAGGCACAACTCACACAGGCAGCAGATGAAAAGGAAATATTAGGCGTTCAAAGTAATACTAAAAGAGAGAAGACTGAATATGAACTGCACCGCCGCAAAACTGACGCATTCTATCAGCGTAAAAGACAATCTCGACAGAGAAGTAGAAAGTTTACAAACACAGAATCGACATGTATGGATTTCCAACGAAATCTTCCATGTCCAAACATCAGCACCAACATTGTTTATTGTAAATGACCGCTTTTTCTATATCTATTTAACATACAGACAGTAATGCAGTGTTTTACGTTTTTCCTGAAACTATAGGGAAGAAAGGTTCAAATGAAGTAGTTTCTTTCCTGCGTCATTCTGGATTCTGAGGTTAAAAATTTGGAAATCTTCTGTGACTCATGTGGTGGTCAAAACAAAAACTACACCCTTTTCAGGTTCATCCATTACCTTGTCCATCATGCAAAGCGACTTGAATCAATTCAAGTGCTTTCCGAGATAAAAGGACATTCATACCTGGAAAGTGACAAAGACATGAGCCTCATCAGATGTAAAACAAAAGCTGAGCTCCCAAAGGACTGGACAGACGTAACTAAGGATGCGTGTGCGAAACCCACTCCTTTTCAGGTTGTTAAAGTTGATGGCTCAGTGATACGTGACTGTACTGATTTCTTGCAACCAAGATACCGACCAAAATATCCATTCCCATCGCGAATTATTAAGGAGATGAAGATAGAACGTTACCATTCACCATCCAAGGCATATCATACGAGGTGCATTCAAGTTCTAAGGCCTCCGATTTTTTTTCTAATTAACTACTTACCCGAAATCGATGAAACTGGCGTTACTTCTCGACGTAATCGCCCTGCATACGTACACATTTTTCACAACGCTGACGCCATGATTCCATGGCAGCGGCGAAGGCTTCTTTAGGAGTCTGTTTTGACCACTGGAAAATCGCTGAGGCAATAGCAGCACGGCTGGTGAATGTGCGGCCACGGAGAGTGTCTTTCATTGTTGGAAAAAGCCAAAAGTCACTAGGAGCCAGGTCAGGTGAGTAGGGAGCACGAGGAATCACTTCAAAGTTGTTATCACGAAGAAACTGTTGCGTAACGTTAGCTCGATATGCGGGTGCGTTGTCTTGGTGAAACAGCAAACGCGCAGCCCTTCCCGGACGTTTTTGTTGCAGTGCAGGAAGGAATTTGTTCTTCAAAACATTTTCGTAGGATGCACCTGTTACCGTAGTGCCCTTTGGAACGCAATGGGTAAGGATTACGCCCTCGCTGTCCCAGAACATGGACACCATCATTTTTTCAGCACTGGCAGTTACCTGAAATTTTTTTGGTGGCGGTGAATCTGTGTGCTTCCATTGAGCTGACTGGCTTTTTTTTCTGGATTGAAAAATGGCATCCACGTCTCATCCATTGTCACAACCGACGAAAAGAAAGTCCCATTCATGCTGTCGTTGGGCGCCAACATTGCTTGGCAACATGCCACACGGGCAGCCATGTGGTCGTCCGTCAGCGTTAGTGGCACCCACCTGGATGACACTTTTCGCATCTTCAGGTCGACATGTAGTATTGTGTGCACAGAACCCACAGAAATGCCAACTCTGGAGGTGATCTGTTCAACAGTCATTCGGCGATCCCCCAAAACAATTCTCTCCACTTTCTCGATCATGTCGTCAGACCGGCTTGTGCGAGCCCGAGGTTGTTTCGGTTTGTTGTCACACGATGTTCTGCCTTCATTAAACTGTCGCACCCACGAACGCACTTTCGACACATCCATAACTCCATCACCACATGTCTCCTTCAACTGTCGATGAATTTCAATTGGTTTCACACAACGCAAATTCAGAAAAACGAATGATTGCACGCTGTTCAAGTAAGGAAAACGTTGCCATTTTAAGTATTTAAAACAGTTCTCATTCTCGCCGCTGGCGGTAAAATTCCATCTGCCGTACGGTGCTGCCGTCTCTGGGACCTCTGGGACGTATTGACAATGAACGCGGCCTCATTTTAAAACAATGCATATGTTTCTATCTCTTTCCAATCTGGAGAAAAAAAAATCGGAGGCCTTAGAAGTTGAATGCACCTCGTACATTGTGACACTTACAATGGGTCTTGGATCACCTCAAGTATTACTGCTCCTGCTAAGCGAATGGAAGAGGAACCAGAACTTGTAGAACGACAGTTTTTGTTCCTTTCACCCTGTTACGAAGGTAGGCTGGTAAAGACTTTAGTCACAGTAATTAAATGAAACGAGATCATATCAGTGTGTGAAATAGCAGGTCCTGCTTTATTATAATAAACGTATTGAGATACCATGCTAATAAGAGGTCGCATGTCAAACGTTTCAGGACTGGTACTTATCACCAAGGAAAAGTATCGTGATCTACAAGAACTGAAGGTGTTCAGTGACACGTTGGCCCCTAGAGTACTGTAAAAGTATTCCTTTCTGGCAGTGAATTTACAAACACGTTTTGTGTTCCCAGAATGAGATTTTCACTCTGCAGCGGAGTGTGCGCTGATATGAAATTTCCTGGAAGATTAAAGCTATGTGCCGTACCGAAACTCGAACTCGGGACCTTTGCCTTGCGGGCAGGTGCTCTACCAACTGAGCCACCCAAGCACGACTCACGACTCCTCCTCCCAGCTTTAATTCCGGCAGTGCCTCGTCGCCTACCTTCCAAACTTCACAGAAGCTCTTCTGCAAATCTTCCTTCTTCCAGGAGTGCTAGTTCTGCAGGTTTGCATCGGAACTGATTAAGCAATTAACATGAACATGTGACATAAACTTTTTAATATCAACTTTATTAATGTTAACTTTATATTAGTAAATTACACACTCTATTTAATAAAAAATATTTTAGTGTTACTGCAAACTTTTCTTCGGCACCAACACAAACACACAGCTTACTTTTTTTCTTTTGTAAGCTGGTTTTAATATACGACAACAGTTAAATCGAAATATCCTACGTACGTTAGTAATAAAAAAAATATTTCTCCGAGTAATTCCTAAGTTTCTTGTAACACAACATGCTTTCGTTCACTTAGACAATTCACAACAATCGGATGAATCCACAAGTTTCCTAGGCGGTTACACCTTCTACGGTGACGAACAAAATGTCTATAATGCTCCTCCAGTTACATATTTAAGTTACTTAAGTTCAGAAAGACAGCTAAACTTCCCAGGTCAGTCTCTCAGGCTGGTGCGAGACAACTGCAAGAGCGACACATTTTTGTCGCAAATGCGACATCAGTGGCGCGACTTCAAACACCGCGACACCCCGGTTATAACCATCTCAAGTGTGGCAACCTTGGGTGACTATTTCAACGGCAAATAATATCGAACGGAGAAAATCGTCTAGTGTGGAACAAGAGTTTACTTGTATATTTGTATAGCTCACACACGGGTGCTAGTAGGCACCGAATATCGAGGTTGAAGCGCCGAGGTTAGTTTAGTATAATCGTGGAACATAAATCATTTGTGGTGGTCGAAAGTACCGATTTAGCATGTTGCATTCGCCACTGGCAGACGTTCAACAACAGCCTTAATTGCGATAACTAATGAGGAAGAATGGGGCAATCAAATGAAAACCGAACTCCACAAAAGTTCCGTTATGTTATCCTTACTAGTCGTTAATAACCCAACCAATTAGAACAGGCCTCTAGTGATTAGCAAAAAGAATATAATTAATGGCATTTATTTACGTAAGTCTGTTATTAAAGTAGTTCACTCTTGTTAGTGGTCTATTGTTGTATGACGTGTTATAGTTTCGCGGTTTCTGCGTTTCTTTTGTATCCTTGTTTCTCTGCAGGTCGCTGTGGACTAATAAGGTACATTTCCACTGTTTATCAACAGCAGAAGATATTAAGCGAGTGAAATATAATTTTACATAGTGACTGTGACTTTATTTTGTTTATGCACGCTACCAAGTTAAAAAAAAAAAATTAGGTTTACGAAAGATGAATTAGATGACTGGAAGTAAGGCATGAAGAAAGCAGTTCACATAGGCAAACGGTAATTTAGTGGTTAATTCGCAAAAACAAGGTTGAGCGTGTCGATTCTCAAACTGCGAGTCAATCTCCGACCGAACAAAAATACTGGTGGACACTCTTAGAACGAATTACTGCAGCTATAACTTCTTTGAGCGGAACGAGGTGATGCGTTTCGCGGTAGTGATGAAATTGTTGCATCACATCACAATGAAAATTATTTAGGTTTATTAGAACTAAGAGAAAAACTTGAAAAAAGTCATACTTGTCTGACAGATAATGCAAGGAATTTATCCATCTAATTCCATCAAGCATACGGGATCATATTATTTGTGAATTTAAGAGATGAAAATGTTATTGTGTTTCATTGGATTCAGCTCCAGATACATCGCCTGTAGACCAACTGACTCTGATTTTACACTATGTTCTACTATCTGGATCAGTAGAAAGATCTGTAAGGTCCTTCGACATGGAAGGCCATACGGCTGAGCAGCTCGCCCAAAGCTTACTAGATTTTTTTATATGAGTGTGTCACTGGTAGATTCGAGGGCAAAAGTATGACAATCCAGCAACTTGAGTGGGAAGTACAGCGGCTTAGAAACGCAAATAAATAAATACACAGACTACATTCCGTGCTTGGGACATTAATTAAGTTTAGTAGTGAAGTGCGCTGCAGAATGCTGTACAGCAACATCCTTTCTCTTCGATTTCGTTAAAACACCCTGTATATTTTATTCTGCTTCTACCCCCAGCAACATGCTTTCTCTTCGATTTCGTTAAAACACGCTGTATATTTTATTCCGCTTCTACTTATCGATGTGGCCTTCTTTTAAAAGCATCGAAAGGAACTATTTAAAAATTCCGGTTTTGAAAATGTTGTCGGACACTAGGTAGACGACTTGTAGTATGTGGTTTTGTCTCTGTCAAGCAAGTTTTGGATTACATGTATAATAGCACAGATCAGAAGGCAGAGTGTCGTAACCAGGCGTGCGGACTAGTTTCGAAAATGGGTTGATTTGGAAACGGGAATAATAATTATCGCTTGGAAAGAAATTCTAGAACGGCTGCAAGTGACTAATGCTTCGCTTATAAGGGTATATCCAAGCAATGCGGGCGACATTTTCAGACACTGAAGCAAAAGCCAAAGTCCTGACAGGCTGTGAAGAACATAAGCAATAGACTTCAAGGCACGCAAGCGAATTACAAATGACAGCCATTACAGCGGATCTGCTACACTCGTAAAAGTCGGAGAAACTCTAACACCAGGTCAAAATTTTGAAATTCAGGTGTTAACTGTCATAACTGATAATGTGCAGTCTGCATTAGCGAAAAGTATGGAAGCATACTATTAAGTAACTAGTGTACTTGGAATACACTGGCAGTTTAAGCCTTTAACAGCAGAAGAGATATTGAAAAGAGCTCCAATTATTGTCAGTGTTTATGGAGATGATTTAGAAGAAACTCTAAGTCACGAACTGGTGCAGCACGATGTGCTGTTCAAAACAGATGTGGCTGCTACTATTGACAGCAAAAAGGACGAGCTCCTGGAACTGCAGTCATAAATTTTTAATGGAAAATACACTACTGGCCATTAAAATTGCTACACCAAGAAGAAATACAGATGATAAACGGGTATTCATTGGACAAATATATTATACTAGAACCGTCATGTGATTACATTTTCATGCAATTTGGGTGCACAGATCCTGGGAAATCAGTACTCAGAACAACCACCTCTGACCATAATAACGGCCTTGATACGCCTGGGCATTCAGTCGAAGAGGGCTTGGATGGCGTGTACAGGTACAGATGTCCATGCAGCTTCAACACGATACCACAGTCCATCAAGAGTAGTGACTGGCGTATTGTGACGAACCAGTTGCTCGGCCACCATTGACCAGACGTTTTCAGTTGCTGAGAGATCTGGAGAATGTGCTGGCCAGGGCAGCAGTCGAACGTTTTCTGTATCCAGAAAGGCCCGTACAGGACCTGCAAGATGCGGTCGTGCATTATCCTGCTGAAACGTAGGGTTTCGCAGGGATAGAATGAAGGGTAGAGCCACGGGTCGTAACACATCTGAAACGTAACGTCCACAGTTCAAAGTGCCGTCAATGCAAACAACAGGTGACCGAGACGTGTAACCAAAGGCACCCCATACCATCACGGCGGGTGATACGCCAGTATGGCGATGACGAATACACCGCGATGTTGCCAAACACGGATGCGACCATCATGATGCTGTAAACAGAAGCTGGATTCATCCGAAAAAATGACGTTTTGCCATTCGTGCACCCAAGTTCGTCGTTGAGCACCTCATCACAGGCGCTCCTGTTTGTGATGCTGCGTCAAGGGTAACCGCAGCCATGGTCTCCGAGCTGATAGTCCATGCTACTGCAAACGTCGTCGAACTGTTCGTGCAGATGGTTGTTGTCTTGCAAACGACCTCATCGAAACGTGGCTTCACGATCCGTTACAGTCCTACGGATAAGATGTCATCTCGACTGCTAGTCAAACGAGGCCATTGGGATCCAGCACGGCGTTCCGTACTATTCCGTGAACCCACCGATTCCATATTCTGCTAACAGTCATTGGATCTCGACCAACGCGAGCAGCAATGTCGTGATACGATAAACCTCACCCCGATAGGCTACAATCCGATCTCTATCAAAGTCGGAAACGTGATGGTACGCATTTCTCCTCCTTACACGAGTCATCACAACGTTTCACGAGGCAACGCCGGTCAACTGCTGTTTGTGTATGAGAAATCGGTTGGAAACTTTCCTCATGTCAGCACGTTGTAAGTTCGCCACCGGCGCCAACCTTGTGTGAATGGTCTGAAAAGCTAATCATTTGCATATCACAGCATCTTCTTCCTGTCGGGTAAATTTCGCGTCTGTAGCACGTCATCTTCGTGGTCTAGCAATTTTAGTGGCCAGTAGCGTAAATTAGAACTATTTTCCCAAAAGTATGATTAGTCTTACGCATTTATTTGATGCCTAAATCAATCCAAGGGCATCTTCCAGTCATTTTCTACCGGCCGCGTGCTGGCTTAATCCGGCACAACCTGCGTTGCAGAATCACGGGGCTATTAGCGTGTGCTATATGTCTCAGGTGCGCTGTGACGTCGTTAGGTGGGAGTTCCACGAGCTTCGTACTGACCAACAGCCCGGTCCTCCGCCCGTGGAAGAGTGCGGGAGGAGCAGGCAAGCGGTTGGCGTCTCCTGGCTGCCGCTGCTAGAGGTGCTGGTGGGTGAGGGGTTGGAGTTAACGCTTGTGCAGCCACTGTGGGCCCACCCGGCACCGCGAATCAATTAATCGCGGCGCTGCCCGCACCTGCGGCCTGTCCCCGCTGTTCGCCGCCTCTCCGTGGTCACCCTGCGATGACCCCCACACGGCAAGCCTTTCAGTTCTCTTGGTTACACTTACTCCAGTCGCAGTCCGTAGGCCGCATCGCCCCGTGGGAGAGTATGTGGTGAAGCTGACGGGGAGAGGTTCTCACCTTGAAAAGTGTGCATGTCAGCGTGCTTAGCGCTGTTTCTGTTTGTGTGAAGTGACTGTCCCACCTTTTATCACCTGCCTACACAACCAGCTAACTCTGTAACGTGTTCCATATGAGCAACGCCCAACTGCTATGTCATTTCGGAAGAAGTGAGGAGACGAGCCTTGGGGAGGGCCAGGGAGGATTTCCAGAGAATCTGACAGGAAATCTCCCAATCTCTAGACCTTGGATGGCGTGGGAGCTCAGTCTCCGTGTGTAAGTAGGCTTGTTTAGGTTTTTATGTTGGTTCAAATGGCTCTGAGCACTATGGGACTTAACCTCTGAGGTCATCAGTCCCCTATAACTTAGAACTACTTCAACCTAACTAACCTAAGGACACCACACACCCATGCCTGAGGCAGGATTCGAACCTGCGACCGTAGCGGTCGCGCGGTTCCAGACTGTAGTGCCTAGAACCGCTCGGCCACTCCGGCCGGCTTTTATGTTGGTACCGCCACGTAGCACTCCGTATGAATAGCACTGACTGTGCTGTGTGCAGTCTGTGGCTGATTTGCATTGTTGGAATATTTGCTACTGTAGTGTTGGGCAGTTGGATGTGAACAGCGCTTAGCGTTGCGCAGTTGGAGGTGAGCCGCCAGCAGTGGTGGATGTGGGAAGAGAGATGGCAGAGTTTTGAGAGCGGACGATCTGGACGTGTGTCCGCCAGAAAGAGTAAATTTGTAAGACTGGATGTCATGAACTGATATATGCATTATGACTTTTGAACACTATTAAGATAAATACATTGTTTGTTCTCTATCAAAATCTTTCATTTGCTAACTATGCCTATCAGTAGTTAGTGCCTTCAGTAGTTACAATCTTTTATTTAGCTGGCAGTATTGGCGCTCGCTGTATCGCAGTAGTTCGAGTAATGAAGATTTTTGTGAGGTAAGTGATTCATGAAAGGTATAGGTTATTGTTAGTCACGGCCATTCTTTTGTAGGGATTACTGAAAGTCAGATTGCGTTGCGCTAAAAATATTGTGTGTCAGTTTAGTGTTGGTCAGAATAAGTAAAGAGAGAAATGTCTGAGTACATTCAGTTTTTCTCAGCTGTTTGAAAATCAAATAACGTAATAGGTTTACCAGCACAGTAATTCATAAATTTTTCTAAGGGGATGTTTCTTGTGGATCCGGAGTTATTCCTCGTACCAGGAGCTATCACTACAGGCACAACGACGAAAAACATGTTTTACTTTTGACACCAAGTATTGTAGTTTAGTGTAGTGCAGCACAGTGTAATGCCATTTAGCGTTGTATAATGTAGCATAGGAATGCAAATAACAAAATCTGTGACGTAGTAATGCGTTACATTACGATAGTGTACGTTGTAAGGAGTTCACCACCGTGCTGGAGCAAATGTCGTTTCGATGTATTGATCACGCACTGCGCTGTCTGCGACAGAAAATATCTTTGCTGCAATAGAGTCGCAGGTCAGAGCAGTCTCGGCAGCAGTTGCAGTCGCTCGCTGCACTTGTAGTCTGTCGTTGGTACAGCGTAGTTCGTAGCCATGTATTGAAGGTAAATTTTATTATTGTATTGGCATGGACGTAGTTAAGTCACTTGTCTGAGATGTTAATATACATTTGTTTCAATCTTTTTGTGTTTCGTCAGTACCAGTTGACCCAGATTTGTAATATTCAGTTTTTCATATAGTGGATTGCAGATCTTTATCAATAATGTAAAAGTTTTCAGAATATAATTTTTACCAACCAACAAAAAAGGAAGGAATAATTTTGCCTTAAGTCATTGCCAGTCCCGACTAAATCATTTATTTAAATTTAAATATTTCAGAAATTTTCTCAGATCATACTCGTGTGTTCTTTAGTAATCAGACGACCATCTGTGCAGCTGTGTCACTAAGTAAAGTCAGTTTTTGTAATAATTCAGATCTCAGACAAATGTTGTCTAGTATTAGTAGATAGGCCAGCATTGCACTAGGCTGTGCCATTCACGAGCAGATATATAGACAGCGTTATCCGGCGACACCATCATGAGGTAAGAATTTTTCAGTTTATTTCTCACGGACAGATTCAGATTGATTTCACAGGGCCATGGCGTAGCGCTGCTTACGTCAAAATTTATCAGTTTTAATGAGTTAACACATTAACAAAAATATTATCATTTTTATTTTTATACGGGAAGGTTACTATATGTCTTCTGTACTCCGGAGGAGCATATCTATCTCTACGCCTAATGATGAAAGGGTACTGTATTATTATTAAGACATTTTATCCCTTCACACATAATCTGTGTTTCTACATTTATGTTTTTACCACTTATTTCTTAATTCTTCAAACAACTTAATGCTGAGATACACCAGTTAACATAGAAATTTTACGTTAATGTACATTGCCTGACAAAAAAAAGTAAAGCAGCCCAGAAGGGGAGAAAGAAACTAAATTTAAGAAGTTGAGAGGGTATGTCATGTTATTTCAGTGCTTGCAAAACAGAGTCAAATTTACGAAGAACTGGACAGTATGCGCTGTAAGTAGCCTGTTTAGGTTTTTATGTTTGTAACGCCACGTAGCGCTCTACATGAAAATCACTGACTGCTGTGTGAAGTCTGTGGCTGGTTTGCATTCTTGGAATATTTGCTATTGTAGTGTTGGGCAGTTGGATGTGAACAGCGCGTAGCTTTGCGCAGTTGGAGGTGAGCCGCCAGCAGTGGTGGATGTGGGGAGAGACATGGCAGAATTTTGAGAGCGGACGATCTGGACGTGTGTCCATCAGAAAGAGTAAATTTGAAATATTGGATATTATGAACTGATATATATATGATGACTTTTGAACATTATTAAGGTAAATAGTCATCATATCTTTCATTTCATGCCTATCAGTAAGTAGTTAGTGCCTTCAGTAGTTAGAATCTTTTATTCAGCTTGCAGTATAAGTTCATGACATCCAGTCTTACTCTTTCTGATAGACACACGTCCAGATCATCCGCTCTCAAAACTCCGCCATCTCTCTCCCCACATCCACCACTGTTGGCGGCTCACCTCCAACTGTGCAACGCTACGCGCTGTTCACAGCCAACTGCCCTACACTACAATAGCGAATATTACAACAATGCCAACCAGCCACAGACTGCACACAGCACAGCCAGTGATTTTCATACAGAGCGCTACGTGGCGTTACCAATATAAAAACCTAAACAGCCTACTTACAGTACAATACATGTTCTGTCATTGACAGACCTCGTTATCTTGCGTGTCACGGAAGTATCCCAATATCACTCATACAGTTGACAGATATACTTGCCGTATGTGGATGAGCACTGTCCTGTCGAAAAATAGCTCAACGACACCGTCCCATGAGAGGTTAACACTTGGCGATGTAGGATGTCCGTGGGTTACCATTGTGCTGCCAAAGTTCGCTCAATCACTATTACTGTGAGCTGAAGCAATACCCAGTGGCTTCTTACACCATGTCGCCAAGAGTAACACCGCTGTGGCTCTCCAAAACATTGCAAAAAAAGGGACGTCTCACCAGGTCGCCGCCATGCTCACTGAAGATGGTCATCCGTACTAAAGCAGAACCGCGATTTATCGCTGAACACAATGCGACGCCTTTTATCAACACTACGTGCTTCTCGGTAACGGCACCACTCCAAACGCAGCAGTTTGTGTTGCATTAATGGCAACCGACTCATGGGATGGTAATTCTCTGACCCAGCAGTTACTGGTGCTGATAACGCCGTCTCCCATCAATTCGCCGCATCTCCGTCTCCGTCGCTGTGACCATTCAACATCTGATACTGCTGACGCCCCTCAATACCAGGCCATCAACACCAATTGACTCCGGTGGTCGGTGTACCTGTCGGAAAGCATTTACAGGCCCGCCTGTAGTATGTACTTGAGAAAGTTACATTGACATCTGGATGTGTCTTCTGGGTACTCCACTCTTTATGACAGAAGGTGTTTTCCGTGTTATACTCGTTAGAGGGCTTCAGGAAACCACAGAAAGGGCATCCGTCTAAAAGGGGGCGCGTAAAACACTCTAAGGTACTTGTAGAAACGATCGGTAATGTAGTTGTAAATTGTCGTAGCTGTGTTGGGAAAGAACCAGAGCTCCAAGGCCTAATAGAATGCACTGAAGCTCAAATAGTTATAGGTACGGTAAGCTGGATAAAGTCGGAAATACGTTCATCCGAAATTTTCTCAAACGACCTAACAGTGTTCAGAAAGGATAGATTAAACACAGTTGGTGGTGGAGTATTTATTGCTGTCAGAAGTAGTTTACCTTGTAGTGAAATTGAAGTAGATAGGTCCTGCGAAATAGTATGGGTAGAAGTTATACTTGACAATCGGAGTAAACTATTAATTGGATCGTTTTACCGACCCTCCAACTCAGAAGATATAGCTGCTGAACAGTTCAAAGATAACTTGAGTCTCATTTGAAATAGGTACCCCACTCATACAATTATAGTCGGTGGTGACTTCAATCTACCCTCGATATGCTGGAAAAATTTTACGTTTAAAGCCAGCGGCAGGCATAAAACGTCATTCGAAATCGTACTGATTACTTTCTCATAAAATTATCTCGGACAATTAGTTCATGAGCCCATTCGAAGCGTAAATGGTTGCGAAAGCATGCTTAACCTCTTAGCTTTCGTGACGAATCCAGGGATTAGCGACCACAAGCCAGTTGTTGCTAGGCTGAATACCGTAACAAATACAGCCATAAAAGAGAAACGCAAAATATATCTATTTAAAAAAGCCGATAAAAGTTCTCTTAACGCCTTTTTAAGAGACAGTCTTCACTCCTTCCGATCTGATCATGTAATCATAGAAAATATGTGGAATGATTTCAAAGAGATAGTATCGACAGCTATTGAGGGATATATACCATATAAATTAATAAGTGATGGTATTGATTCCACATGGTACACAAAACGGGTCAGATCGTTGTTGCAGAAGCAACGAAAAAAGCATGCCAAATTTAAAATAACGCAAAATTCCCAAGATTGGCAAAGTTTTACAGAAGTTCGAAATATGGCGCGTACTTCAGTGCGAGATGCTTTTAATAATTCCCACAACGAAACTCTGTCACAGAATCTGAGAGAAAACCCATAAAGCATACCATTGGCAAGACGCTATCAATACCTTCACTGCGCGATATCGACAGTGAAGTCACTGATGACAGTGCCACTAAAGCAGGGTTATTAAACACGGTTTTCCGAAACTCCTTCACCAAAGAAGACGAAGTAAATATTCCCAAATTCCAATCAAGAGCAATTGCCAAGATGAGAAACATAGAAGGACATATCCTCGGTGTAGAAAAACAGCTTAAATCACTTAATAAAGGCAAGGACTCCGGTCCAGATTGAATACCAGTTGGGTTCCTTTCATAGGATGCTGATACAATAGCTCCATATTTAGCAATGATATTCAACCGCTCGCTCACAGAAAGATCTTTACCTAAAGACTGGAAAATTGCGCAAGTCATAGCAATACCCAAAAAGGGAAGTAGGAGTAATCCGGTGAATTACAGGCCCATATCACTAACGTCGATTTGCAGTAGGGTTTTGGAACATATACTGTGTTCGATATCTCGAAGAAAACGATTTATTGACACATAGCACGGATTCAGAAAATATCGTTCTTGTGAAACAGAACCAGGTCTTTATACTCATGAAGGAATGCGTGCTATCGCAGGGGATGCCAAACTGATTCCATTTTTTAGTTTTCCAGAAGACCTTCGACGCCGTTCCTCACAACGTCTTCCAATCAAACTGTGTGCCTATGGAATGTCGCCTCAGTTGTGCGACCGAATTCGTGACTTCCAGTCAGCAAGGTAACAGTCCGTAGTAATAGAGGGAAAGTCATCGAGTAAAACAGAAGTAATATCCGGCGTTCCCCAAGGAAGTGTTATAGGCCCTCTATTGTTCCTGATCTATATTAACGACATAAGAGACAATCTGAGTAGCCCTCTTAGATTGTTTGCAGATGATGCTGTCATTTACCATCTTGTAAACTCATCAGATGACCAAAACGAATTGCAAAACAATTTAGATAAGCTATCTGTATGGTGATTAAAGTGGCAGTTGACCCTGAATAAAGAAAATTATGAAGTTATTCACATGAGTACTAAAAGAAATCCGCTAAATTTCGATTATACGATAAGTCATACATATCTGAAGGCTGTAAATTCAACTAAATACGTAGGCATTATAATTACAAATAACCTAAATTGGAACGATCTCATAGATAGTGTTGTGGGTAGAGCAAACCAAAGACTGCGAGTCATTGGCAGAACACTTAGAAGGTGCAACAGGTCTACTAATGAGACTGCTTACACCACGCTTGTCCGCCCTATTCTGTAGTACTACTGTGCGGTGTGGGATCCGCATCAGGTGGAACTGACGCATGACATCGAAAAAGTTGAAAGAAGGGCAGCTCGTTTTGTATTATCGCGAAATAAGGGAGGTAGTGCCACATACATGATACGTGAATTGGAGTGGCAGACATCAAAACAAAGGCGTTTTTATATATATGAAGATGGTATCTGTGCTTCCGGACATGTCCGAAAGAACAAATACCATCGGTGACCACGCAGCTCGTTAGAATGAAATTACAGTTAAAAGAATACTGTTAGCTGCATATAGGGGTTGGTATAAGTCAACGGGGACAGTTGAAAATGTGTGCTCCGACCGGCACTCGAACCCGGGATCTCCTACTTACATGGCAGACGCTCTATCCATCTGAGCCACCGAGGACACAGAGGATAGTGCGACTGCAGGGACGTATCTCTTGCACGCCTCCCGTGAGACCCACATTACCAACTTATTGTCCGGCACTATATTCATAGTGCCCCTGCCCATCATACTCATTACTCGCGGCTTTACTGCCGATTCCGTAAGAGTTCGGGCACTGTTTGTGCATCCGCACAGAAGAAGATGGTCAAATGGCCGGTGAGCCTTAACTATATATATGAAGATGGTATCTGTTCTTTCGGACATTTTGGTCTTATTTACTATCAATTTTCGTGTTATTTGTGCCAAGACTGGTGTTAGTTTCTGACAGCTTATGTTTATAATACTGACTGTTCCTTATTTTTGTCTTATTTCGCAAGTTTTCAATCTCATATTGATAACGCAAATATAAATATCAGTTAGTTGCAAAAATGTATCGTTACCAGCGCGTGGAGTGGTGAGGACGTGGGACACAGCGTGTTTCGAAAACCAACACACACGAACAGATATCTGCACAAACTGTCAAATCATCACCCTAGTCAGAAAAGAGGAATGATTAATACACTCGCAAAGCGCACTAGACGAATATGTGAGCGTCCGAGGTGCAGCACCAGGAAAGCGTTTCAAGGAGCAAGGGCTTCTCACCCAGTTACGTAGAAATTGTCACCAAATCTGAAACTCGGTGAAGTGACACACCGGACCAACAAATGTTAAGCGCAACCTCTCTGCCACATATTTCCAGGGTGGAGGACGGAATCGGTCGCTAATTGTGCAAACAACTGTAAAAACTATCTACAAACCGACGAAAGGTGAAAGAGAGTCTCAGATCGGCAAAGGGCAAAAAACAATCAACTCACAACGCCGGGAATACACTGCATACTCTGTACAGGTGGAAAAATCTATGTTGGAATAACTGGACGATCAACCAACACCAGGATCACCAGACTCAAACGTTCATAACGGGTGGCAGGGACAAAGAATCCAGTGAAATTTTTTAAAGTGCGTTATCTGAAAACTACCTTGAGCAGTTACACAGAGAACCGAGTCGTGGTGATAACATATTAGACCTTCTGGTGACAAACAGACCCGAACTATTTGAAACAGTTAACGCAGAACAGGGAATCAGCGATCATAAAGCGGTTACTGCACCGATGATTTCAGCCGTAAATAGAAATATTAAAAAAGGCAGGAAGATTTTTCCGTTTAGCAAAAGTGACAAAAAGCAGATTACAGAGTACCTGGCGGCTCAACACAAAAGTTTTATCTCAAGTACAGATAGTGTTGAGGATCAGTGGACAAAGTTCAAAACCATCGTGCAATATGCGTTAGATGAGTATGTGCCAAGCAAGACCGTAGGAGATGGAAAAGAGCCACCGTGGTACAACAACCGATTTAGAAAACTGCTGCGGAAGCAAAGGGAACTTCACAGCAAACATAAACATAGCCAAAGCCTTGCAGAAAAACAAAAATTACGCGAAGCGAAATGTAGAGTGAGAAGGGCTATGCGAGAGGCGTTCAATGAATTCGAAAGTTAAATTCTATGTACTGACTTGGCAGAAAATCCTAAGAAATTTTGGTCTTATGTCAAAGCGGTAGGTGGATCAAAACAAAATGTCCAGACACTCTGTGACCAAAATGGTACTGAAACAGAGGATGACAGACTAAAGGCGGAAATACTAAATGTCTTTTTCCAAAGCTGTTTCACAGAGGAAGACTGCACTGTAGTTCCTTCTCTAGATTGTCGCACAGATGACAAAATGGTAGATATCGAAATAGACGACAGAGGGATAGAGAAACAATTAAAATCGCTCAAAAGAGGAAAGGCCGCTGGACCTGATGGGATACCAGTTCGATTTTACACAGAGTACGCGAAGGAACTTGCCCCCTTCTTGCAGCGGTATACCGTAGGTCTCTGGAAGGGCGTAGCGTTCCAAAGGATTGGAAAAGTGGCACAGGTCATCCCCGTTTTCAAGAAGCGACGTCGAACAGATGTTCAGAACTATAGATCTATATCTCTAACGTCGATCAGTTGTAGAATTTTGGAACACGTATTATGTTCGAGTATAATGACTTTTCTGAAGACTAGAAATCTACTCTGTAGGAATCAGCATGGGTTTCGAAAAAGACGGTCGTGTGAAAACCAGCTCGTGCTATTCGTCCACGAGACTCAGAGGGCCATAGACACTGGTTCACAGGTAGATGCCGTGTTTCTTGACTTCCGCAAGGCGTTCGATACAGTTCCCCACAGTCGTTTAATGGACAAAGTAAGAGCATATGGACTGTCAGACCAATTGTGTGATTGGATTGAAGAGTTCCTAGATAACAGAAAGCAGCATGTCATTCTCAATGGAGAGAAGTCATCCGAAGTAAGAGTGGTTTCAGGTGTGCCGCAGGGGAGTGTCATAGGACCGTTGCTATTCACAATATACATAAATGACCTTGTGGATGACATCGGAAGTTCACTGAGGCTTTTTGCAGATGATGCTGTGATGTATCGAGAGGTTGTGACAATGGAAAACTGTACTGAAATGCAGGAGGATCTGCAGCGAATTGACGCATGGTGCAGGGAATGGCAATTGAATCTCAATGTAGACAAGTGTAAAGTGCTGCGAATACATAGAAAGATAGATCCCTTATCATTTAGCTACAAAATAGCAGGTCAGCAACTGGAAGCAGTTAATTCCATAAATTATCTGGGAGTACACATTAGGAGTGATTTAAAATGGAATGATCATATAAAGTTGATCGTCGGTAAAGTAGATGCCAGACTGAGATTCATTGGAAGAATCCTAAGGAAATGCAATCCGAAAACAAAGGAAGTAGGTTACAGTACGCTTGTTCGCCCACTGCTTGAATACTGCTCAGCAGTGCGGGATCCGTACCATATAGGGTTGATAGAAGAGATAGAGAAGATCCAACGGAGAGCAGCGCGCTTCGTTACAGGATCATTTAGTAATGACAGATACACTCCAGAGGAAGACTCTGCAGGAGAGACGCTCAGTAGCTCGGTACGGGCTTTTGTTGAAGTTTCGAGAACATACCTTCACCGAAGAGTCAAGCAGTATATTGCTCCCTCCTACGTATATCTCGCGAAGAGACCATGAGGATAAAATCAGAGAGATTAGAGCCCACACAGAAGCATACCGACAATCCTTCTTTCCACGAACAATACGAGACTGGAATAGAAGGGTACCCTCCGCCACACACCGTCAGGTGGCTTGCGGAGTATGGATGTAGATGTAGATGTAGATGTAGACAATAAACGGCATTGCAGATTGGGACAGGTGGAGAAATCGGTAGTGGCGAAGCACGTGCTGTGTGAGACCGACCACGTAATAAAGTTGACCGACACGGCGGTTCTTTTTGTGCAGAAGAACTGCCACGCCTGCTTGTTCAGGAAAGTCACAGAAATCCACAAACAGATTCAGTAAGAAAGAGGAAAGCCTCGAAATTAGCAGATCCTCAATTTCCCGTGCTGCAGCGAACAACTATTGCAGGTACCAAGGAGACAACAACAGCGCCAATGACCACGGAAAAGCCCTTGGATGTTGGAGCGCCATGTACATACAATCACCGGTCCCGAGCTCGGCTCCAGTCCACCACCAGCAATGGAGTTTGAATTTGTGACAATGTCAGACACTCGTGCTGACGAAGCGTCAAAAAAATCTTCAAACCAACGTCGGCCGAAGAACCCAAGACAGAAGTCAACAGGAAATTTGCCAAGTAGCTTTGGAAGCCTTAACAGCTGTATTAGTGGGAGCGTTTGCCCAAAATAAAAATCCTGTTTTACAAGTTTCCACCCCCATTGCGTCCTATATAGACATTATCTGTAGCAAATTTAATTATAGCCAATATGAGTTACTTTCGTTGGAGGTCAGGGCCCACATACTGGTGAACACGGGGAAATTAAGAGCTTTGACTCTGTGCCTTGTGGTCATCCCATGCTCCAATTGCGTTTTAAATACAGTTCCATTTTCATAAACATAATTAAAAGTATGCTTATGTTTTACATTCAGTGATTAAGAACGAGCAAAATACGCAATACTTCAATGCTAACAGTTCCAGTTCGCTCTCAGACTCGTCATCATTGGTACAATAGAATTTTGACGATTAGCAGTGATATTCTGGGTTTTTTTTTCATGAAAACCATAAAAATTTAGTTGAAACATCGTAAATGACAATTAATGTTTCATATTATTCACACGGGATTGCTAAATTCCGACCAACTGGCCACTTTTTAAAAAATTACTTCTTAAATAACCCTTTATTACCATCTTTTCATCCGTATTAATGACAAAAAATCTTTCTCTCATCACGTCCCCCCTCCCTTACCTATGGTCTACAGTAACATGACGTATTACATTCGCTAGTGTTCCTCATAATGCCGTTCCTCAAAATCCTGAGTGCCTCCACACAACTCTGATGGCTCACTGACCAGACTGAGAAACAAGAGCGCTCGAGTCAAATACTTCACACTGTCAACACTAAATGCCCATCGACTGACTGTCGACTTACCAGAGAACTTGACCTCGGTAGTTATGGTACGCTTACACCTGCAGCACATAAAGCTTAATTTGAAATTTGCCCACTCAATGCTTTCAGAGCCTTCTAGTCATCCTTCGATACAGAAACTTCACCGACTGATATTAACAGTGGTGCTATCAACAACACTGATAATCAAACTTTTCAGTAAATGATACGAAACCTGGCGACACGCGACATCACAAAGTACTCTTCCTGCCAAAAAGAAAGTGAATCGCTCAGAAGGGGCAGCGGAAACGAAATGAAAGTTTACGAGTTGAGAGGGTATGTGATGTTGTTTCAGTGACCACAAAATCGAGTCAAATTTACAAAGTACTTGGCGGAATGACCCCACTTATTAGTACGCCGTTGCACCTTCTCTGGTCTAGATGCATGCAAAGATTCGTTTGGAAAGGGTGCCATAAAGCCGTTGTATCCTCTTCTGCGGTAAGCTGACCAAAAACTGATGTTAATTGTTAGTCTATATTCTTGTTACTGGCACTGGGACACATTTTCTATCGGGGATCGATCTGGGGATCTTGCTGGCTACGGGAGTACCTCAGCGCACACAGTTCACAAACACACTGCCATGTAGGAACGAGCATTGTCCTGTTGAAAAATGGCACCACGGTACTGTCGCATGAGAGGTAACACATCAGGACATAAGATGTCCGTGGCATTCCGTTGCACCCCAGAATTCCCTCAATCACTATCAGCTGTGACCTGACGCCGTACCTGATGAACCCCAGTCCTCACAATACAACACCACTGTGCCTCTCCAAATCATTGGAAGAATTCTACAACTTGTGCGTCCTGAGAAGGACGTTGTGGTTGTTTGCTCTGCTTTCTATGATCGGGAGGCCTTTTCGGGCAATTCGGTCTCATCCTGTTGTCATTAGCACCACCCAGGAGACACGTGTGACTTAGGGTAGGTCACGGACGCGAGTAACCTTATAAGTAACATCCAACCTCCAGCTCTACGAAGATCAGATGCTCTCCTGAAGACCTGGAGGAACATTCAGAAGAACCTTCAGCTACCTGTACACAACGATATATTAATAGCAGAAGCCGGCCGAAGTGGCCGAGCGGTTCTAGGCGCTACAGTCTGGAACCGCGCGACCGCTACGGTCGCAGGTTCGAATCCTGCCTCGGGCATGGATGTGTGTGATGTCCTTAGATTAGTTAGGTTTAAGTAGTTCTAAGTTCTGGAGGACTGATGACCACAGCAGTTAAGTCCCATAGTGCTCAGAGCCATTAATAGCAGAACATCAGCGTCTGAAGTCAAGAAAACCACCTTGGCGAACTGCACGACATTTGAAGCCTCCGACTTTGACATCAACGAAGTATGGAGAAGTCAATGGGAAGAATCGTCAATGTTCAACGGTCACCTGGTTGAAAAGCTTTCTATGCGAGTTCCAGGTTTCAGACCCCCCGCCCCCCCAGACGCCAGTGGAGAACCATCAACCACATCCGAACAGGACAAGGGAACTGCGAATATCTAAAGCACAAATGGGGCTGGGCAACATCTCCAGATTGTGGCTGTGGAGCTGCCCTGCAATTAATCACATTGTTGGTGAATGCCCGAACGAGCCTTTGGGGGGTCAATAAATGACATCCACATGCATCACCTGAAGGGCACAACTGAATCAACAGACTGGACTTAGAAATCTAAGAACTTGTGTAATATGTAGATAATTTAGCATAATACTTTGAACATTTGATTCTGTACATGCATTTTGCTTGTCATTTCTTACAATGTATACTCTTAAAATTATTTATTTGATCCAAGATCTGTATTATCATAGGATAAATAAATAAATAAATAAATAAATAATTGGAAGAATGGGTCCTCTCCCCAGGTCACCGCCATACCCACTGGCGACGGTCATCCGTAGTACCGCAGAACCGCGAGTCATCGCAAAATACGACGCCACTAATCAGCAGTCCATGTTAGCCAGTCAGGGCACACATCCAAACGCAGCAGTTCGTGTTCTGTTAACGACACCGTGCACAGGGGACGGTTCGGTAATTCCCTAGTCCGGCTGTTGCTAGCGTCCAACCAATTCTGTGGGACGACAAAGAATGTTTCAGGGAATACATTACTTATTCTCGGATGGCACCATGGTGTGCCATACGGTGGTCCTCTCTTGTGGTGGTCAGACTTAATCCACTGGAACGTTGACGAAGTGAATGTCTGTCCTCAGGTTCCGATGTAGTCGAACATCGGAGCACCGTCATATCCGAATGCCCCACAGATCTACACTGAAATGCCAATTAAACTGATACTGTCATGCGTATTCAAGCACGGAGATATGTAAACAGGCAGAAAACGGCGCTGCGGTCGACAACGGCCACGCGGGATTACCCGAGCGGTCTTAGGCGCTGCAGTCATAGACCGTGCGTCTAGTCCCGGCGGGGGTTCGAGTCCTCCCTCGGGCATGTGTGTGTGTGTTTGTCTTTAGGATAATTTAGGTTAAGTAGTGTGTAAGCTTAGGGACTGATGACCTTAGCAGTTAAGTCCCATAAGATTTCACACACATTTGAACATTTTTGGTCGACAACGCCTTTATAAGACAACAAGTGTCTGGCGAAGTTTTTGGTCGGTTGCTGCAGCAACAATGGCAGGTTATGAAGATTTAAGTCAGTTTCAACGTGGTGTTATAGTCGGCGCACGAGCGATGGGACACAGCATCTCCGATGTAGCGAGGAATTGGGGATTTTCCCGTACGACCATTTCACAAATGTACCGCGAATATCAGGAATCAGGCAAAACATCAAATCTCCGACATCGCTGCGGCCGGAAAAGATCCTGCAAGAACGGGACCAACGACGACTCAAGAGAATCGTTCATCGTGGCAGACGTGCAAGCCTTCCGCAAATTGCTGCAGATTTCAGTGCTGGGCCATCAACAAGTGTCAGCGTGCGGACCATTCAACGAAACATCATCGATATGGGCTTTCGGAGCCGAAGGCTCACTCGTGTGCCCTTGATGGCTGCACGACACAAAGCTTTACGCCTCGCCTGCGCCCGTGAACAACGACAATGGACTGTTGATGACTTGAAACATGTTGCATGGACGGACGAGTCTCGTTTCAAATTGTATCGAGCAAATGGTCGTGTACGGGTATGGAGATAACCTCATGAATCCATGGACCCTGTATGTCAGCAGGGGACTGTTCAAGGTGGTGGAGGCTCTGTAATGGTGTGCGGCGCGTGCAGTTGGAGTGATATGGGACCCCTGAGACGTCTAGACACGACTCTGACTGGTGACACGTACGTGAGCATCCTGTCTCATCACCTGCATCCATTTATGTCCATTGCTCATTCCGACGGACTTTGGCAATTCCCGCAGGACAATGAGAGACCCCACACGGTCACAGTTGCTCCAGGAACACTCTTCTGAGTTTAAACACTTCCGCTGGGCACCAAACTCCCCAGGCATGAACATTATTCAGCATATCTGGGACGCCTTGCAACGTGCTGTTCAGAAGAGATGTCCACCTCCTCGTACTCTTACGGATTTATGGACAGCCCTGCAGGATTCGTGATATAAATTCCCTCCAGCTCTATTTCAGATATTAGTCGAGTCTATGCCACGTCGTGTTACAGCACTCATTCGTGCTCGTGGTGGTCCTACACGATATAGGCAGGTGTACCAGTTTCTTTGGCTCTTCAGTGGTTAGAGTGCACGAGTCGACCAGACGGCCAAATGGCTGCCCACAGTTTGCGCACTTTCATACTCCGCCAGGTACTGACAACGCTGTGTCCTTCATACTGATCGCTCAACATCTGATGCTGCTCACATCTCTTACGTAGCCTACCGGGCCTGGTAACAACACTAAACACGAACAAGACTGATGCATTCTTCTTGCCGTTCTATGTGTCACAGATTGTTGCAACTTTAATTACGTACATACTCGTCAATGGTATGTCCGTGTATGAAGTTACATTGACATTCGACCATGTCTTCTGTGTGCTTAACTTTTTTTTGTCAGACAGTTTACAATATGTAAACATGGCAGTCTGGGGAACAACAGTTTTTTCCTCTCTCTCTCAGAGGCTATACAGCAGCTGCCGGGAGCCTTGCTGCATTTTAAGCCCGACACACTTTTCCACCGCAGTAGTCTAGTTCTGTCTCAAAGTTTGCCCTGACAATTCAGGTAAAACGGAATTCTCCTGTGTTACGGGAAATGTCCCAAAATAACAGACATCTGGATGTGTACGTTAGGCAGCAAGGCTTTTAGTCATTGTGTTACTTTAATTGCTGCTTGCAGTAGTCTGTGTGCTCACCACACGTGTCGTGTTGCAGTAGCGAGAGAAAGTTGCAAGAAGTCACAGAGGTGTGAGCCAGCAGGTTCTCGTTACAGATCTGGGTCTCTTTTGTTCTGCACGTTAATTACGTTCGCCGCCTTGATTGTGACCTCAAGCCTGAATGCGTGTTCTTCGTTTATTGATCCTGTCCTGATTGTGGCGCTAATAACGTGTGTAATGCACTCTTTCAGTCCGGCGGGAACGAAAAGCGAAATGACTTCCGGCACACGGCCCTTATGCACCTGTTGTGTGAACACAATGCAAGCGGCTGAGGTTGCTATTGTCTGCAAAACAAAGAAATGCTAATGTAGCTCCTAATACAGTTCTCGCATCTCAGTTCTGTTGCTGTTTATGTGTTACACGACACGAGTTACGTACTCACCCCCGGCTGTCAGCGAAGCTGCACGCAACGCAATGCGCACTTTTCACTTTTCTACGTCGGCTTCACGATCAGGAGTGGCTCCATGATGCCCACCCAGAAATATTCCAGAATTCGAATCAAGAACAGCTGCCAACGTGAGTAACGTAGAAGTAAATATCCGCGGAGTAGTGAAGCAACTTAAATCACTCAATAAAAGCAAGTCTCCTGATCCAGACTGTATACCAATTAGGTTCCTTCCGGAGTACGCTGAGGCATTAGCTGCATACTTAACAATCATATACAACCGTTCGCTCGACGAAAGATCCGTACCCAAAGACAGTAAAGTTGCACAGGTCACACCAATATTCAAGGAAGGTAGTAGAGTAATCCACTAAATTGCAGGCCCATATCGTTAACGTCGATATGCAGCAGGATTTTAGAACATGTATTGTGTTCGAACGTAATGAATTACCTCGAAGAAAACGATCTATTGACACACAGTCAACATGGGTTTAGAATACATCGTTCTTGTGAAACACAACTAGCTCTTTATTCACATAAAATGCTGAGTGCTATTGACAAGGGATTTCAGATCGACTCCGTATTTCTGGATTTCCGGAAAGCTTTTGACACTGTACCATACAAGCGGCTCGTAGTGAAATTGAGTCTCACTTATGTGACTGGATCTGTGATTTCCTGTCAGACAGGTCACAGTTCGTAGTAATTGACGGAAAGTCATCGAGTAAAACAGAAGTGATTTCAGGCGTTCCACAAGGTAGTGTTATAGACTCTTTGCTGTTCCTTATCTATATATATGATTTGGGAGACACTCTGAGCAGCCGTCTTAAGTCTTTTGCTGATGACGCTGTCGTTTATCGACTAATAAAGTCATAAAAAGATGAAAACAAACTGCAAAACGATTGAGAAGAAATATCGAAATGGTGCGTAAAGTGGCAGTTGACCTTAAATAACGAAAAGTGTGAGGTCATCCAGATGAGTGCTAAAAAGAACGTGTTAAATTTCGGTTACACGATAAATCAGTCTAATCTAAAAGCCGTAAATTCACCTAAATACCTAGGTATTATAGTTACGAACAACTTCAATTGGAAGGAAGACATAGAAAATGTAGTGGGGAAGGCTAACCAAGAGTGCGTCTCATTGGCAGGACACTTAGAAAATGTAACAGACCTACTAAGGAGACTGCCTACACTACGCTTGTCCGTCCTCTTTTAGAATACTGTTGCGCGGTTTGGGATCCTTACCAGATAGGACTGACTGAGTACATCGAAAAAGTTCAAAGAAAGGCAGCACGTTTTGTATTATCGCGAAATATGGGAGAGAGTGTCACAGAAATGATACAGGATTTGGGATGGACATCATTAAAAGAAAGACATTTCTCGTTGCGACGGAATCTTCTCACGAAATTCCAATCGCCAACTTGCTCCTCCGAATGCGAAAATATTTTGTTGACACCGACTTACGTAGGGAGGAACGATCACCACGATAAAATAAAGGAAAGTTATAGGTGTTCGTTCTTCCCGCGCGCTATACGAGATTGGAATAATAGAGAAGTGTGAAGGTGGTTCGATGAACCCTCTGCCAGGCACTTAAATGTGATTTGCAGAGTATCCATGTAGATGCAGATGTTGATGAGTTACTGCACGGTACGCTATGAAAAGCGATTGAATAGGCCATATGTTTACTTCTCTCTCGCCTTAGGGGCATCACTACCTCAGTACAAAAAACAATGACACCTTTCAAGCAGTAGATGCAGGTAAACAGATGGATTCTGTCTTCCTAGATTCCCGTAAGGCTTTCGACACTGTGCCACCACCAAACAAAATACGATCAAGCGGAATATGTGACTGCATCTATGGATATTTGTTAGGATGGCGAAAATGCTGCATAAACGAAAGCAACTTCGGTGTGCCCCAAGGAAGCATAATAGGACCTCTTAAGGTTCTCGACGTAAAAAAAAAGAAAACGATTTGCTGAATAGGATTAGCAACACTATAAGATTGTTCACTCACAGTTCTCTTATCGACAGGAATGTATCGTCTTTGGACGATCGTAACGAAATACATACAGTCTTGGACAAAGTTTCCATCTGGTGTGATAAATGACAGATCTGTCTCATGAATGATAAACCTGTATTCGAAGAAGACCGTGTGACAATCATGCTAATATCAAAGTACGCTGCTCTGCAAAACTTAAGGACGAGATAGTTAAAGTAACGTAACAAATTAACTTCTTTGTGGAAATGAATGAAATTGGTGGAGCATGCTGCCACCAGTCTTGCCAAAAAGTAGGACGTCACTTTGCCTTAAGGTAAGCGCAGCTATAGCGCCCAGTCGGGCTGGCCTCGCAACTTGTGGGAGTTGAAGGAACGGGAAAAGACAGCGTGCGTCAGTCAGCGATCAGTTACCGTGCACTGTGGTGTTCTTCATTACGACATGGCCCGATGACAACATCTGGATGACTTTACACGAGGAAGAATCATCGGGATGCTGGAAGGGAGACGAAGTGTGACGAGTGTACCCCAGGAGTTTGGAAATTTGCTTACAGTATTGTTTCACTAGCATGGGAAGTGTTCCGAGCGACAACCACTGTTGCCCGAAGGAGTGAAGGTGGTAGATCACGGCTACCAAGTACACCAGCAGATGACCGCTACATTTTGCTGCAGACAAGAAGGTATCCACGTCAAACAGTGGATTTACACTACTGAACATTAAAATTGCTACACCAAGAAGAAATGCAGATGAAAAACGGGTATTCATTGGACAAATATACTATACTAGAACTGACATGTGATTACATTTTCACGCAATTTGCGTGCATAGATCCTGAGAAATCAGTACGCAGAACAACCACCTCTGGCCGTAATAACGCCTGGGCATTGAGTCAAACAGAGCATGGATGGCGTGTACAGGTACAGCTGCCCATGCAGCTTCAACACGATACCACAGTTCATCAAGAGTAGTGACTGCCGTACTGTGACGAGTCAGTTGCTCGGCCACCATTGACCAGACGTTTTCAATTGGTAAGAGATCTGGAGAATGTCCTGGCCAGGGTAGCAGTCGAACATTTTCTGTATCCAGAAAGGCCCGTACAGGACCTGCAACATGCGGTCGTGCATTATCCTGCTGAAATGAATGGTTTCGCAGGGATCGAATGAAGGCTAGAGCCACGGGTCGTAACACATCTGAAACGTAACGTCCACAGCTCAAAGTGCCGTCAATGCGAACAAGGGGCAACCGAGACGTGTAACCAATGGCATCCCGTACCATGACGCCAGGTGATACGCCAGTATGGCGATGACGAATACACGCTTCTAATATGCGTTCGGCGCGATGTCACCAAACACAGATGCGACC
Organism: Schistocerca piceifrons; assembly: GCF_021461385.2. Classification (NCBI taxonomy): domain Eukaryota; kingdom Metazoa; phylum Arthropoda; class Insecta; order Orthoptera; family Acrididae; genus Schistocerca; species Schistocerca piceifrons. The sequence continues at coordinate 133,053,717 of NC_060139.1, forward strand.
ATCATGATGCTGTAAACAGAACCTGGATTCATCCGAAAAAATGACGTTTTGCCATTCGTGCACCCAGGTTCGTCGTTGAGTACACCATCGCAGGCGCTCCTGTCTGTGATGCAGCGTCAAGGGTAACCGCAGCCATGATCTCCGAGCTGATAGTCCATGCTGCTGCAAACATCGTCGAACTGTTCGTGCAGATGGTTGTTGTCTTGCAAACGTCCCCATCTGTTGACTCAGGGATCGAGACGTGGCTGCACGATCCGTTAGAGCCATGCGGATAAGATGCCTGTCATCGCGACTGCCAGTGATACGAGGCCGTTGGGATCCAGCACGCCATTCCGCATTACCCTCCTGAACCCACCGATTCCATATTCTGCTAACAGTCATTGGATCTCGGCCAACGCGAGCAGCAGTGTCTCAATACGATAAACGGCAATCGCGATAGGCTACAATCCGACCTTTATCAGAGTCGGAAACGTGATGATACGCATTTCTCCTCCTTACACGACACATCACAACAACGTTTCACCAGGCAACGCCGGTCAACTGCTGTTTGTGTATGAGAAATCGGTTGGAAACTTTCCTCATGTCAGTATGTTGTAGGTGTCGCCACCGGCGGCAACCTTGTGTGAATGCTCTGAAAAGCTAATCATTTGCATATCTCAGCATCTTCTTCCTGTCGGTTAAATTACGCCTCTGTAGCACGTCATCTTCGTGGTGTAGCAATTTTAATGGCCAGTAGTGTAATTACAGCCAAATTTAACAGTACATCGAGGCACACAATCTGACGTTCCACAGCGGCACGGTGACTAGATGAGGTTTGTCTTTCTCTCCGATGGCCATTAACGTACGCTCCGTTGACACCTGCAAACAGGCGGCACCGTTTTCGACGGTACCAAAAGCGCTGTATCAACGAAAAGTGGCGTTGGGTGCTGTTCTCGGAAGACAGCAGATGCACTCTGAGCCGAGATTCTGGACGTACTCTCATAAGGTGGGAAGTGTGAACATGTAATGCATCCAGGGGCATTGTCGATCATGATCGTTTTGGTGGCCCAGTTGTTATGGCGTGGGGATGTATTATGTTGCAAGTGCGATCTGGTCAGCATTATTGTGGCACCGGGCTCCCTGCACATGTACGTCATGTCAGAGGTGCACTCGCCCTGACTTAATTTTTAGGGATGACAATACGCGCCTGCGTCGAACAGGGCACTTGGAGAAGCTCTTGAAACGAGAGGATATTCGGTGAATGAACAGGCCTGCCCGTTACCACTTCTTAAATACTTAAATCACATCGATCACTTTTCTGATACGGTTGGGAGACATACTGTACGACGTTCACATTCACCATAGACCACCTAGCAGTTGCCTACAGAGCTGGTAGAGGAATGGAACGCACCACTACAAGAACTGCTTAACAACCTCGTGACGAGATATGGAGCACTTTGCAAAGAATGCACTGCCGTCCGTGGTGATCACACTCTGTATTAAGAACCATGTCCTGCCTTTTGTAAGTCCTGAGGAACATTATAAATCACCCTGACTCAGGATAATTATTTTCTTGTAATAAAAGTGCCACTTCTGTTCGTCTCACTGCTTATTTCTTTCAGCTATCTCCTGTATCTATGTATTATCCAAGTTTCATCGAGCTGTATTGCTTGGCAGTGACAGATCACTCTCGCACACCACAGTAAGACGGGACGTGATAAATCGATGAGAGAGACCAGGGCGTGATGAGAGGTGTGCAGACAGTCATTTTTCCCTCGTTCTGTTCGCGAATAGAATTGGTCGGAAAATCGATAACATTGGTAAGGAATATCCTCCAGCAGGCACTGAAAAGTGGTTTGCAGAGTATAAACGTAAATGCGTACGTATTTTCTGAACCTTTCTACATTTGACGAGTATAAATGTGGACGTGTAAAAGATTACTGAACAATTCTATGTATATGCCGTCCAAGTTTCGTATGTTGGTTGGATGACATTGGGAAGGTGTGAAAACGTGACAAAATTTCCGAATGTGGTGACTTCTTATTCACTCAAGACAGTTTCGGACAGTAATAATTTCAGTGTCATAAACAGAATACATTTTTAGGAATACTAAACTTCGAAATAAATTTAGGAGGAATTGTGGAGTAGTCTGTGATAACCCTGATCGACTCACCAGTATAAAAATATTTTCGCAAAATAATGACTATTTGTGAAAAACAGTTTAAAATTGGGAGTATTGAGTTCCTTCTAAATCAGTGTGTGACTATGAGACAAATATTGCATAATCAGTTAGTTAGTTGCACAATAAATCGATATGAGGTGGAACGAATCGGTTTAAAGAGTGAAAACATTTACATTCAAATATGGGTGCATGCCGACCATTTACAGATGCGTTCAGCTAAGAGGAAACTAATTTAGTCACACAAGTAACTACACACATCAAAAAAAGATTGACATCACACCGGTTCCCAGAACTGCTGAAGATAGACGTTGACTGTGGATATTGTATCACAGACACAATCCCTTTGATTGCTCAGAGATGTCACTAAATCCGCCCAAAGATGTATGCATGAGCAGCGCCTATTAGACGGAGGGGTCCAATAGTCGATCAGTTCCAATCATTCCTCCAGAAAGGAGGTACACAGCTCTTGTTGTCTGTAGTTCAACCATGGCTAGACGGTCAACACCACGATTCGATCGCGTCCACACTGTTACTTTGTGTCAGGAAGGGCTCTCAACAATGGAAGTGTCCAGCCGTCTCGGAGTGAACCAAAGCGATGTTGTTTGAACATGGAGGAGATACAGAGAGACAGGAACTGTCGATAATATACGTCGCTCAGGTCGCCCAAAGGCCACTACTGCAGGGGATGACCGCTGCCTAAGGATTATGGCTCGCAGGAACCATGACAGCAACGCCACCATGTTGAATAATGTTTTTCGTGTTACCGCTCGAACTGTGCGCAATGAGCTGCATGATGCGCAACTTCACTCATGACGTCCATGGCGAAGCCCATCTTCGCAACCATGACACGATGCAGCGCGGTACAGATGGGCCCAACAACATGCCGAATGGACCGCTCAGGACTGGTGTCACGTTCTCTTCACCGGTGAGTGTCGCATATGCCTCCAACCAGACGATCGTCGGAGACGTGTTTGGAGGGAACCCAGTAAGGCTGAACGCCTTATACACACTGTCCAGCGAGTGCAGCAAGGTGGAGGTGCCCTGCTGTTTTGGGGTGGCATTGTGTGGGGCCGACGTATGCCACTGGCGGTCATGGAAGGCGCCGTTACGGCTGTACGATACGTGAATGATATCCTCCAACCGATAGTACAACCATATCGGCAGTATATTGGCGAGGCATTCGTCTTCATGGACGACAATTCGCACCCCCATCGTGTACATCTTGTGAATGACTTTTTCCAGGGTGACGACATCGCTCGATTAGAGTGGCCAGCATGTTCTCCAGACATGAACCCTATCGATCATGCCTGGGATAGATTGAAAAGGGCTGTTTATGGACGACGTCACCCACCAAGCACTCTGAGGGATCTACGCCGAATCGCTGTTGAGGATTGGAACAATCTGGACGAACAGTGGTTGGATGAACTTGTGGATAGTATTCCACGACGAATACAGGTATGCATCAATGCAAGAGGACGTGCTACTGGGTATTAGAGGTATCAATGTGTACAGCAGTCTCGATCACCACCTCTGAAGGTCTCGCTGCATGGTGGTACAACATGCAATGTGTGGTTTCCATGAGCAATAAAAAGGGCGGAAATGATTTTTATGTTGGTCACTATTCCAATTTTCTGTACAGGTTCAGGAACTCTAAGAACAGAGATGGTGCAGCTCTGAATTAGATAAGTCGCTAATTTATAAAGAAATATTATTGTATGAAATAGAAAGTGTTGCCCGGAATGATCTTTTTCAGATTTAGCTTTGTTACCTTTAGGTGATTAATAGCACTTGGTAAGTGAACAAAGATATTGGTAACAGCATTTCCTGAGCTAAAGCTAATTTCATTAAAGAGTAATGAAGGCCACTTTTTCTTCTAGTATTGCAAATACAAACGTCATTGTTTCTTGTGTACTTTAACGGATAAATTACAATAAATTTCATGAGAGAAAATATACTGTCTACAAGATGATCGTCGAAGAGCACCACGTATGAATTTCACAGTCCAATTTTGCGTGCGTAACACTTTCCTTCTTGAATAAGCAACTTATGTTTACCTACAACTGATTTGTCTCTCTCCATATCTTGCAATTACCCGAAATGCAAAAGTGACTAAAGTGAGTAGTTTACAAGGTTGTAAAATGCGTGTTTATGTCACTTATTATCTTAATTAAAATCAGTGCGTACACGTAAATTTTTAAAAATATTCTGACTTGTTTACTACCTCCTCGGCATGCTTTACATTTACCATAGGTATTGCATCATTTGTACGCAGAATTACTGTGTTTCCTTGAAGTTATGATAGCGACTATTTGTGTAAAAGTAGTGAATTATCCTTCCAAACACATTACTTACAATTTCCTCTGCTGCTTAATGTCTTTTGAGATTGATTATAATATTTACGACAATTGCAGAAAGAATTAAATCTGTTTAATGTGTATTACGTGGACGCTGATTAAAATATAGAAGAAACAACAGAGAACCTAATATTGAACCTGGTGGAAATCCATTAGTGATTTCGTCCTAATCAGAAAAATACTTCGTATATTGAGCTAATGAATTGTGAAGTGCAGCTTTCTGCATTTTATTGTTACGTATGGAATGGTATGTTATATTAAATTATATCCATAAAACCTTAGTTTTTATATTTAAAAAATGTCAGATGCCTTGCACCCGTCACAAAGACACCAACAGGTGACTTTTTGTTATTTAATCCTTGTAGGATCTGGTGAATGAATAAACAGATAACGTTGTACGAAACCTAAAAGGAGATATACTAAGCAGTTACGGGATTTATCAACGCCTTCCCACAAAATGTTTGCAAGTGGGAAGAAAGAGGAAAGCAAGGTGGATTGCTAGACACAGCAGCCCAGAAAGGCGGGCAAATCGGCGAGGCGCCGGCGCAGCCAGTGGCCAGTAGCCCGTGGCGTCTGCTCTAATTGCAGCGGCGCTACAGGCGTCGGCGTCGGCGTCGGAGCCAGAGGCGGCGCCAGGAAGCTGTAAATCCGGAGAGCGGCAAGACGGCGGCGGCGGCACGGCAGGCGCCGTTTAATGGAGCGCGAGTTATTATTGCGCAGACACGGCTACTGTTGCGCCGAAATGCCTGAGTTACGCCGGACGAACAGGGAGGCGCGCGACCCTCAGAAAGTTGGGTAGCCACCAGAAAAAAATGTTTTCCACAATAACAGACTTTCTCATGTTTAGTTTAGTGTTTTGTATCTTCAATGGATCATATTTGCCAAACTCGTATGATATAAAATGTGTCGGTCAGTTTACAAATAAGATAAATTTTCTCTGTGAAAATATCGTTATTTCCTGGTCAATTTCATGATTTCATTTTTTTAAACTGTTAATCTAAAACGAAATTTATGTAACTCAACCATGTACAGACATGCTGGTAGTTAAAAATTGTAATTTTTACATTTTTCCTTTTATAGTAACATAGATGTTTTGTAGCAATGACTGTTATACAAACTAAACAAATAAAAGTACGAGGCGTGTTTTACTGTGCAGCGCTGTGGTCGGCGCCCTGCGCATGCGCACTTGGTACCTACAACTGCCGTCTACGCACTGACGCCATTACAGTCTGATTCTTCCTTGTTTACGTTGTGTACTGAGTGTTTAAGATGCCTCCGATAATCGTGAGTCCCGCCGACTGTGAAGTACGGGCTCTTATAAGATTTCTTAGTGCTAAAGGCCTAAAAGCGATCGATATTATTCGTGAGATCAGTGCAGTTTACGGAGAAAACATTATGAGTGATGGAATGGTAAGAAAGTGGGTGAGAGCATTTAAAGATGGCCGCACAAATGTGCATGATGAACAAGGGAGTGGGCGTCCTTCGGTCGTTAATGAAAGTTTGGTGCAGGAAGTGGACAATAAGGCGAGAGAACATAGACGCTTTAGGATTTCCTCCTTGCGGGATGACTTTCCTAATGTTTCCCATAGAGTTTTGTATGGCATTGTGACCGTGCACTTGAATTACCGAAAATTGTGCGCACGTTGGGTACCGAAAATGTTGACGAATGTGCACAAAACCAAACGTTTAGACAGTGCATTGACTTTCCTTGAGCGGTACCACAACGACGGTTATGATTTTTTAAGCCAAATTGTTACGGGCGACGAAACATGGCTGGCCTACGTCACACCAGAATCAAAGCAACAGTCTATGGAATGGCGGCATTCAGATTCACCCAGAAAAGTGAAGTTGAAGCAAACAATTGCTGCCCGGAAAATCATGTGCATAGTTTATTGGGACGGAAAAGGAGTATTGCTTGTGGAATTTCTGCCTCGTAATGAAACAATCAATGCAGCAGCTTACTGTAAAACATTGCACAATCTGCGCCGTTCAAATCAGAACAAATGACGTGGGAAGTTGAGCAAGGGCATCGTTTTGCTGCAAGACAATGCCCGTCCGCATGTGGCGAACAAAGATCTCATCACATCTTTTCCATGGGAAACTCTAGACCATCCTCTGATCTTGCGCCCAGTGACTACCATCTGTTCCTGCACTTGAAGAAACACCAGGGCGGTCAGTGTCTTCAAGACGATGACGAAGTCAAAACAGTGGTGATGCAGTGGTTAACAAGTCAGGCGGCAGACTTCTATGAGGAGGGTATTCAGAAACTGGTACAACGTTATGACAAGAGCCTCAATAGTGACGGAAATTATGTAGAAAAGTAGATTAAGGTAAAGGCTTTCATGTAAAAATAAAATTATTGAGATTTCTTAGCACATCTTTTTTAATCTCAAAACAGTACTTAAAAAACACGTCTCGTAAAAATAATGAATTGAAACTATATGGTTCCAGAGACCTTCCCAAGTCTCAAACACCTATTATGTATATGTCCTACCGAGCGAGGTGGCGCAGTGGTTAGCACACTGGACTCGCATTCGGGAGGACGACGGTTCAATCCCGTCTCCAGCCATCCTGATTTAGGTTTTCCGTGATTTTCCTAAATCGTTTCAGGCAAATCCCGGGATGGTTCCTTTGAAAGGGCACGGCCGATTTCCTTCCCTAACCCGAGCTTGCGCTCCGTCTCTAATGACCTCGTTGTCGACGGGACGTTAAACACTAACCACAACAACGCAACATGTATATGTCCAGACTGTAGTGACAAAATAAAATTTGTACCAAGGCTGCGATCCAAACCCAAGTCTCCTGCTCCCAAGGCAGATGTGCTAACCACTACATCACCCTGGTACAGTGGCTTTGCACAACTGCATGACTATCGTGGCACGCCTCCATCCCCAATCCAAATTTTCAGTCACCCTTCAGCCCACTCAGCAATCCCCCTAAATTCTAACAGCATAAGAGAGGCTATCCTACTGTATTCAGATAGCAGCTTAATTCAATATTGATGTGCTATTTCAGAACATTTGGACAGCCTCTGCAGTGCTGTTCGGTTTAGGTGGAATACCAAGTGGGCTGAGGGGTGCGAGGAGGCATGCTTGCCAGGATAGTTTGCGCATTTGTGCAAAGCCATTGTGCCCGGGTGATATAGAGGTTAGCGCATCTGCCTCTTGAGTAGGAGACTCGGGTTCGAATCCTGGCCTTGGTGCAAATTTTCATTCGTCATTTGCCTGCATATATTGTACGGTGGTTATAATTTCGCACCTTACAAGCACCCATCCACATGCTTTTCCGTGATCTACAAACATAGTTGGTATCATGTGATAGGTTTCACATCGTATATATGAATATATAAAGGAGACTGGCATTGTCACGTACGCCTTGTAAACAATTGTTAACGCTTATTGCATGAAAGGTGACGGAGTATCTTTATTATAAAAACGCCGTAATGGATGATTGTCTATATTAGTAGAGGTTGGAACGCCACTGGAGATGAAACGGCAGGCAGAACTCAAGCTCTGGATGAAAGGCCCGCACACGTGTTGGTCCTGCTTAAACACAGTAAGTAGCTAGACGGACGTCGTGGCACCCGAGCTCTGGAGCACAATAGGGTGACGGCCGGCCGCTATTGTTGCAGGACCGGAAGGATAACTGGGAACTCTGCAAATCTTGGACGCAGGTGAGAGGAACGAAGAAGCGGCACCTCGAAAACTACGCAGGTTGGGTTATTTCCAAGGATTTTTACTCAGAAGCGTACCATTGTACGAGTATAGCTTTTTCATCGCAAACGTTCCGCGCTGGACGACAAAAGACTAAAATATGGTTGGTCGGCGTTCGGAAGAATCTGTAGAGAGGGAGAACATTCCGTGGTTTCGGGGCCGGGCGGAGTGGCTGAGCGGTTCTAGGCGCTACAGTCTGGAACCGCGCGATCGCTACGGTCGCAGATTCGAATCCTGCCTCGGGCATGGATGTGTGTGATGTCCTTAGGTTAATTAGGTTTAAGTAGTTCTAAGTTCTAGGGGACTGATGACCACAGCAGTTAAGTCCCATAGTGCTCAGAGCCATTTGAACCTTTTTTTTTTTTTTGGTTTCGGGAATATGATTCGTTTTTGGAATTACGAGGGTGGGAAGCCGAGCCTTGCTGGGAGGCCAGTGGTGGAGAGATGAGGTCTTCCGTTGTAACCGCCCGTGTGTGACGGTCGCTCGATATCAGCTTTGTTGGTACGGATGGACTTGCTGTCTTTGCTCTCAGGAGAGTTTATAGTTAGAAGAGTTAGGCACTGTACTGTTGCGAACCTATACGATTCTAGACTTCACCTCCAGGTTGGAAGTCGTCGTTGAGTACGCAGTGTTCAGTAATTGAGAGCACTTCCTCTACCTATACTTAACGTTGAGACGTTATCTCAACTCCGTCATTGTGTCTGGGAGTTGGCGTTTCTCGTGTGTAGAACGCAGAGAGGAGAAGACGGTATTAGAGTGTATTAGTCAGAGGACCGCCTTCTGCCGTCCAAGTGTTTGAAAGAGTTTATTTGTGGCTGGAGTTCTTCCATCGTCGCAGACGAGTACGAGAACCATCACTTTGACACACCGGACGCAGTCCATACGGTGATATCGCAAATTGCCTCGGCTTATTAGGGCTATAAAAGCTTAACAGCTGTGATCACGTTAGTTTATTTCCATTGAGATTCCGCACCAACGTAGGTCATCTTTGAAAGTAGTGTCTTCTAGTGTTTGGTACATAGATGATGCCAGTCATTTCGCGTTATTGATATTAGACCGTGCAGTCATAATAAGGGGCAGAGTTGGGTAATTGATTAGTAATTTTACTTAGGAAATGTAAATTTTGTAATATAAAGGTTTTTTAATCTACAATATATATATAAGCAGTAACAGCGTTTATCATTTAGTAGGATTAGTTGCCTTCATCATTCACTTATATTTAGATTGTAATTTATAGAATTAAGCGATCCTAAGATCTGCTTCAGGGGACAGTCAGACAGGGCCAAATCTTCATTTTAGCGTTTATTATTCTCCGTTGCGCGCATTCATTTTACACCCGCCTGGAGTAGCATCTTGGAATATACATAAAAGTATTACAAAGAAACTTAAGTAAACAATAAACTACAAATTAGTTGAAGCAGATAGAGGGTGCTAACTGCAAACATTTCAGGAGGGAAAAATGTGGATAGAATACAAAGGCAGAAAGCTGGCTAATCTCTCCACCAATGCCAACCAGAAATGGAGATCACGACCTCCACAGTCATGGTGAATTTCTAGTTTGGCCAGCATTCTCTTCCAACCCACATGGAGTTAGCAGTTTATGTCCTATCCAATGTTACTGTTAATTGCTGTTAGTCAGTCGCGTATTTGTGCCTATTTTATGTAAGTATTAATCTATGATATTTACTACACAACTATGTAGTTACAATAACTACTCATTATCTGTATCAATTTTCTGCACCCATACAGGTAATATCTATTCAGAGTTTCGTCTATGCCGTAGAAGAAGCTACCAAGCAAAAATAATTTCAGTTTCTTTTTAAAAAGTTTAATTATCTGCCGGCACCTTTAATTCACAAGGCAGGTGGTCAAATATTTTTATCGCAACATACTTTACAGCTTTCCCTGCAGGAGTAAATTTAGGTTTCACATAGTGGAGGCTACTTTGTTCCAAGTGTTCCATTTATGAATACTACCATTATTTTTAAATTGTGCTCAATTCTTGTTAATAAACTTCATAAATGAGTAAATGTATTGTGCGGTTGTTGTTGGCATGTTGAAAGGTGGCGACACTGAGTCACAGCGCCAGAGATTGCGCCAAAGAGTATTATTCAGCCGCCTCCACAGGCAGTGCTTGTTGAGATGTGATAGTGGAGAGTTCTTGTCGAGAAGTCGTCGTGGAGAGTGCTTATTGAGAAGTGGGCAGTAGGAGTTCTGATGTAGCCGTGACTAGTTGTGAGCACGTTGTATGCAGTTGTTCTGATGGGCTAGACAGCCGATGCTGTTCGATTGCGGATGTTGTAATGATCAGAGTGTATGTTTCGTCAATATATATGAAGGTAATAAATTTTTTATTTTTATTTCAAATGTCGTAAACAATAATGCCTCTTGGTCACAGGTTCAGTCAACAAAGCATCTGGCTTGTGTTCATGTATTAGAGTGTAATTCTGGTTTCTATGTGCAAGTATAGTATTTCAGTTTTATTTAATTAATTCAGTGTAAATGGTATTTAAAACATCTTGTCTTTTTGAGGAAGAACAGTGCCAGATGTGTACGTTGAATCACACTTCCACACACAGAACAGTTACACTTGTGTTTTGTTGTTTCGTAGGTTTTATAGTTGCTGGGGACTTAATAATTAGTTGTGTTAACGGAAGTTTTCTTTCACTCTTTGTTGTTATTTTATGCAGTCAGATTGCGTACTATACCAGACAGGGCCAACCGGTTACGAGACTGCGTAACCGGACAGTCAGCAACTAAAATTAAAAGTATTTGCATTATATTTAATTAAGCCCCCATGCAATGTTTAATTTTTTTTAACAGATTGCCCACATGAAGTTTAAGGATGGTCACTGGGCGTTATCCTTCAAGCAACGAATACTTGTGCAACAAATACTTGTGTCTATGTGTGGAATTGATGCAGAAAAGTAATCCACATGACACCAATGAATGGAAAAATATGCAAAGCAAGATAAATTTCTATTACTTTAATAGCCAAAATCAGCAATTATTCACAGAGAAAATGTTGCTGAACGACAGTGGTTGAGAAGAACTGTCACGTCTGATTTTCAACTCAAGCTCTGATCAATATGCACATCCAGAAATTTTGAACAATCATATTTACCGCACTCCATTTTGTATTATGGTTCAAATGGCTCTGAGCACTATGGGACTTAACATCTATGGTCATCAGTCCCCTAGAACTTAGAACTACTTAAACCTAACTAACCTAAGGACAGCACACAACACCCAGTCATCACGAGGCAGAGAAAATCCCTGACCCCGCCGGGAATCGAACCTGGCAACCCGAGCGCGGGAAGCGAGAACGCTACCGCACGACCACGAGATGCGGACTTTTGGATTATTATTGACGATGATATATCTTTTCTTGCACGAAATTAAATGGATTTTTTTTTTCAAAGTTAAGTGGTAGACCGTTTACCAAATTCTAAACAATAATACTTTTGAATATTTGATGCATTGTTGGTTTTGTTATACCTCTGTTGGGGTTAAGAGCACTCACACCACATCAGTGTAAGATGGGAGGTCATTCATATGTAGCAAGAACACACAATTGAGCCCTGTGGAACACAAGTAGTACTTTGTTCACAATCAGATCATCATGAACAATGCATAAGCTATCTCAGATGTCCATTTCTTTCCTGTCAGTTAAATATTAAGTTAATGCTTTATTCATTATATCCCAAAGCCATAAACTCCGTTTCTCAAAAAAAAGTTTTCAGCTCAGTTGGTGAAATGAAACAGTAGTACTCAAAATTCTCAAGTATGTGTAGGAATAGGGGTTACATGACATAATACTACCTAACCGAAATTGTACAACGGCGTTAGACTTGATACCCTGTGTAACTAATCGTAAGACAACGGCAGTGAATTGGAAGCTTCTTGGAATAGCACAGTTTTTCTTTTTTTCTTAATTATATAGGTATGGTCCATTTAAAAAGAAAAGGAAGAACTGTCGAGTTTAACATCTCATCGACATCGAGACACTCAAAAAGTGATAAGCCAGAAATCTCTCCTAGCCGCTTTCGAAGATGAGATTCAGGTACTCGCTCATCCACCCCCCCCCCCCCCCCCCGCCCCCTCCGCCAGCCCCATCTTCCCTGCTCGTCCGTTATCGTTATGTGAACTGCGACACTTTAATACCAAGACAGTGAGTGAGGACGTATGAAAATTTGTGCGGCAGATCCGTTTATTGCCTATTAACATCTACATCTACGTGATTACTCTGCTATTCACAATAAAATTCCTGGCAGAGGGTTAAAAAAAAAAAAGTTCAAATGTGTGTGAAATCTTATGGGAGTTAACTGCTAAGGTCATCAGTCCCTAAGCTTACACACTACTTAACCTAAATTATCCGAAGGACAAACACACACACACACACACACACACACACACACACACACACACACACACACACACCCATGCCCAAGGGAGGACTCGAACCTCCGCCGGGTCCAGCCGCACAATCCATGACTGCGCAGAGGGTTCAATGAACCGCCTTCAAGCTGTCTCTGTGCCGTTTCTCTCTCGAACGGCGCGCGGGAAAAACGAACACTTAAATTTCGCTGAGCAAGCCCTGGTTTCTCTTATTTTATCGTGATGATCATTTCTCCTTATGTAGGTGGGTGCCAACAGAATGTTTTCGCACTCGGAGGAGAGAACTGGTGATTGAAATTTAATGAGAAGATCGCGTCGCAACGAAAAACGCCTTTGTTTTAAGGTATGATGTCTGTGGCACTATCTCCCCTATTTCGCGACAATACAAAACAGGCTGCCCTTCTTTGAACTTTTTCGATGTCATCCGTCAGTCGCACCTGATGCGGATCCCACACCGCACAGCAGTACGTCAGAATAGAGCGGAAAAGCGTGATTTACGCAGTCTCTTTAGTAGACCTGTTGCACCTTTTTAAGTGTTCTGCCAATGAATCACAGTCTTTGGTTTGCTCTACCCACAACACTATCTATGAGATCATTCCAATTTAGGTTATTTGTAATTGTAGTCCCTAAATATTTAGTTGAATTTACAGGCTCAGATTTGTATGACTTATCGCGTAATCGAAATTTAGTGGATTTCTTTTAGTACTCATGTGACTAGCTTTACATTTTTCTTTATTGAGGGTCAATTGCCTCTTTTCGCACCATACAGATATCTTATTTAAATTACTTTGCCACTTTCGTTTTGGTCATCTGATGACTTTACGTTACGGTAAATGACAGCATCATCTGCAAACAATCTAAGAGGGTTACTCGGATTGTCTCCTATGTCGTTAATATAGATCAGGAACAATACAGGGCCTATAAAACTTTCTTCGGAAACGCCGGATATTACTTCTGTTTTACTCGATGACTTTCCCTCTATTACTACGAATTGTGACCTTCGTGACAGGAAATGACGAATGCAGTCGTACAACTGAGGCGATATTGCACAGGCACGCAGTTTGGTTAGAAGACGCTTCTGACGAACGGTGTCCAAAGCCTTCTGGAAATCTAAAAATATGGAATCAATTTGTCGATAGCACTCATTACTTCATGAGCATGAAGAGCTAGTTGTGTTTCACATGAATGACATTTTTCTGAATCCGTGCTGACTATGTGTCAATAAATCGTTTTCTTCGAGGTAATTCACAATGTTCGAACACAGTTATATTCCAAAATCCTTTTGCAAATCGTCGTTAGTGATATGGGCCTGTAATTCGGCGGATTACTGCTATTTCCCTTTTTGGGTACTGGTGTGAGTTGAGCAATTTTCCAGTCTTTAAGTGCGGATCTTTCTATAAGCGAGCAGATGAATATAATTGTATCAGCATACTCTGAAAGGAACCTGACTGGTATACAATCTGGACTGGAGTCCTTGCCTTTGTTAAGTGATTTAAGCTACTTTGCTACACCGGGGATATCTACTTCTAAGTTTCTCATCATGGCAGTTGTTCTCTTAAATGATGATGACAGATCTTGAGAACGATTGAAAAAGTCATTGACATATCAACTTTCGTTTTATGTCTATCTTACACAGACTCGTAGAACACTTGCCAAATTAAAGAATACCGTTACCGTCCACAGTGGAAGTCAAACGAATCAAAGACGTAGTACTAAGTTAACAAGCGACAGTTTTCTATGCATGTAAATTTTTCTGGGGAGCGTTAGAAGTAGAAAGCAGAAACAGTGGCTGCACTCCCTTCCCCCCCCCCCCCTTCCCTCCCCCCTCCACTCTCGTATTGATAGTTACCAGGGTAGACAACGACTGGAGCGTACAGAAGGCACTGGCCACACCTTGAAGTATTCTCTCTGTGCCGAACACATCCAGCATCCGCATTCTTACTTGCACACCACTGAATTTTTTAGGGTTCCGTATCCCAGAAGAATGGAAAAGAAAATTGAGAATGCGCTAGGTGACGATCAGTTTGGCTTTAGGAAAAGTAAAGGGACGAGAGAGGCAATTCTGACGTTACGGCTAATAATGGAAGCAAGGCTAAAGAAAAATCAAGACACTTTCATAGGATTTGTCGACCTGGAAAAAGCGTTCGACAATATAAAATGGTGCAAGCTGTTCGAGAGTCTGAAAAAAGTAGGGGTAAGCTATAGGGAGAGACGGGCCATATACAATATGTACAACAACCAAGAGGGAATAATAAGAGTGGACGATCAAGAACGAAGTGCTCGTATTAAGAAGGGTGTAAGACAAGGCTGTAGCCTTTCGCCCCTACTCTTCAATCTGTACATCGAGGAAGCAGTGATGGAAATAAAAGAAAGGTTCATGAGTGGAATTAAAATACAAGGTGAAAGGATATCAATGATACGATTCGCTGATGACATTCTATCCTGAGTGAAAGTGAAGAAGAATTAAATGATCTGCTGAACGGAATGAACAGTCTAATGAGTACACAATATGGTTTGAGAGTAAATCGGAGAAAGACGAAGGTAATGAGAAGTAGTAGAAATGAGAACAGCGAGAAACTTAACATCATGATTGATGGTCATGAAGTCAATGAAGTTAAGGAATTCTGCTACCTAGGCAGTAAAATAACCAATGACAGACGGAGCAAGGAGGACATCAAAAGCAGACTCGCTATGGCAAAAAAGGCATTTCTGGCCAAGAGAAGTCTACTAATATCAAATACCGGCCTTAATTTGAGGAAGAAATTTCTGAGGATGTACGTCTGGAGTACAGCATTGTATGGTAGTGAAACATGGACTGTGGGAAAACCGGAACAGAAGAGAATCGAAGCACTTGAGATGTGGTGCTATAGACGAATGTTGAAAATTAGGTGGACTGATAAGATAAGGAATGAGGAGGTTCTAAGCAGAATCGGAGAGGAAAGGAATATGTGGAAAACACTGATAAGGAGAAGGGACAGGATGATAGGACATCTGCTAAGACATGAGAGAATGACTTCCATGGTACTAGAGGGAGCTGTAGAGGGCAAAAACTGTAGAGGAAGACAGAGATTGGAATACGTCAAGCAAATAATTGAGGATGTAGGTTGCAAGTGCTACTCTGAGATGAAGAGGTTAGCACAGGAAAGGAATTCGTGGCGGGTCGCATCAAACCAGTCAGTAGACTGATGACCAAAAAAAAAAAAATCCCAGTCGGCAAAAACGGAACCCTTATAGGATCCCTTTGTTGTCCATCTGTCTGTCCATCTATTAGGATGCAATAAGGAGTGCATGATATTTCAGAAATGTCGGTCCAGTTACCTGGTTAATTTCTCTTGAGGTTTTTTTTTTTTTTTTTTTTTTTTTGATCACCGGAGTTAAGCGCTGTCGGACGTGGCCGGCACTTGGATGGGTGACCATACTGGCCGCCATGCGCTGTTGCCGTTTTTCGGGGCGCACCCAGCCTCGTGATGCCAATTCAGGAGCTACTCGACCGAATAATAGCGGCTCCAGTCAAAGAAAACCATCATAACGACCGGGAGAGCGGTGTGCTGACCACACGCCCCTCTTATCCGCATCCTCATCTGAGGATGATACGGTGGTCGGATGGTCCCGGTGGGCCACATGTGGCCTGATCACGGAGTACTTGACTCGCAAGGCAATGATCATGTTATTTTGGACGTCAGATAAATAGCTCCGTTTCCGCATTACGAGAACGACTGCACTGTTTTTCGCCTTCCCTCGACGCTCTGTACAGACTCTCCACTGTTATTGTTGCCACCTGCGTCGATGATTGGTTACTGCAAAGTGACGTCGTACGTAGGTGGTGGTCACATAATGTGAAAGGACCATGTAATAATAATAATAATAATAACAATGGTAAGATATGAAAGGGTTACGTAATAATAATACTAATAATGACGATAGGGGATGTCGTAACCATAACAAAATGAGTATTATATGAGCAGTGCATAACAGTAATAATAACAGATGCAATAAAGAGTGTATGAAATTTCAGAAATGTCGGTCTAGTTAACTGGTTAATTTCTCGTGAGGGGTTTTTTTTTTTTTTTTTTTTTCGAATGTGAGTAGCGGCATCTAGCAGAACTGTATTGTCTCACTTTAAAAGGAGTTAAATCCGCAGAACAAGTTGACTGGTCTGTAGAAGAAGAAGAAATGTTAGGGTAAGGTTAGAGATATACTGGACAAAAAATAGAAATAGCTGGGAATGAGGAAAGCGAGGATAGTGTTGGCAATGTAGCAGGAACAGCGGTTCACAGTTGGACAGAAGGCCACGAATATTCAAGAAAGGATTAATTACAGACCCATATCGCTAAGGTCAATTTGCAGTAGGATTTTGGAACATATACTGTGTTCGAACGTTATCAGTTATTCCGAAGAAAACGATTTATCGACAAATAGCCAACACGAATTCAAAAAATATCGCTCTTGTGAAACGCAACTAGCTCTTTATTCTCACGAAGTAATGACTGCTATTGACAGGGGATGTCAAACTGATTCCATATAGTATTTTTAGATTTCCAGAAGGCTTTTGACACCATACCTGACAAGTGACTTTTAATCAAATTGCGTGGCTATGGACTACCGTCTCAGTTGTACGACTAAATTCGAGATTTTCTGACAGAAAGGTCACAGTTCGTAATAACTGACGGGAAGCCATCGACTAAAACAGAAGTAATATCTGGCGTTCATTAAAGATGTGTTGTAGGCCTACTTAGATTGTTTGCAGATGATGCTGTTTATTTACCGTCTTATAACGTCATCAGATGGTCAAAACAAATTGCAAAACAAGTGAGACAAGATATCTGTATGGTGCGAAAAGTGGCAGTTGACTCTAAATAATGAAAAATGTGAAGTCTTCCACATGAGCACAAAAAGGAAACCGCTAAATTTCGGTTACAGGATAAAACAGACAAATCTAAAGGCCTTGAATTCAACGAAATACTTAGCGATTACAACGGCGAATAGCTAAAGTAGGAACGATCACATGCATAATGTTGTGGGTAAAGCAAACCAGAGACTACGATTTTTTGGGAGAACACAGAGAAAATGCGACAGGTCTACTAAAGAGACTGGTTACACTACGTGGGGTACGCATCAAATAGGATCGACGGAGGGTAGCGAAAAAGTTCAAAGAAGAAAGTTGGTTTTGTACTATCGCGAAATATGGGAGAGCACCAAGGAAATACGTGAATTGGGGTGGGAATCATTGAAACAAAGGCGTTTTTCGTTGCGAGAGGATCTTCTCATAAAATTTTTCTCTTTAGAGAGTGGAAATATTTTGTTGGCGCCCTCCTACAAAGGGAGGAATGATCATGATACTAAAATAAGAGATATCAGAACTCACCCAGAAAGATTTAAGTGTTCGCTTTCCTCCGCGATGTTCGAGAGTGGAAAGGTAGGGAAATACACCGCTGGCCATTAAAATTGCTACACCACGAAAATGACGTGCTACAGACGTGAAATTTAACCGACAGGAAGAAGATGCTCTGATATGCAAATGATTAGCTTTTCAGAGCATTCACATAAGGTTGCCGCCGGTGGCGACACCTACAACGGCTGACACGACGAACGTTTCCAACCGATTTCTCATACACAAACAGCAGTTGACCGGTGTTACCTGGTGAAACGTTGTTGCGATGCCTTGTGTAAGGAGGAGAAATGCCTACGATCACGTTTCCGACTTTGATAAAGGTCGGATTGTAGCCTATCGCGATTGCGGTTTGTCGTATCGGGACATTGCTGCTCTCTTTGGTCGAGATCCAGTGACTGTTAGCAGAATATGGAATCGGTGCGTTCAGGAGGGTAATGCGGAACGACGTGCTGAATCCCAACGGCCTCGTATCACTAGCAGTCGAGATGACTGGCATCTTATCCGCATGGCTGCAACGGATGGTGCAGCCACGTCTCGATCCCTGAGTCAACAGATGGGGAGGTTTGCAAGACAACAACCATCTGCACGAACAGTTCGACGACGTTTGCAGCAGCACGGACTATCAGCTCGGAGACCATGGCTGCGGTTACCCTTGACGCTGCATCACAGACAGGAGCGTCTGCGATGGTGTACTCAAAGACGAACCCGGGTGCACGAATGGCAAAATGTCATTTTTTCGGATGTTCCAGGTTCTGTTTACAGTAACATGATGGTCGCATCCGTGTTTGGCGATAACGCGGTGAACGCACATTGGAAGCGTGTTTTCGTCATCGCCATGCTAGCGTATCACCCGGCATGATGGTATGAGGTGCCACTGGTTACACGTCTCGGTCACCTCTTGTTCGCATTGACGGCACTCTGACCAGTGGACGTTTCATTTCAGATGTGTTAGGACCCGTGGCTCTACCCTTCATTCGATCCCTGCGAAACCCTACATTTCAGAAGGATAATGCACGACCGCATGTTGCAGGTCCTGTACGGGCCTTTCTGGATACAGAAAGTGTTCGACTGCTAGCCTGGCTAGCACATTCTCCAGACCTCTCACCAATTGAAAACGTCTGGTCAATGGTGGCCGAGCAACTGGTTCGTCACAATACGCCAGTCACTACTCTTGATGAACTGTGGTATCGTGTTGAAGCTGTATGGGCAGCTGTACCTGTACACCCCATCCAAGCTCTGTTTGACTCAATGCCCCAGGCGTATCAAGGCCGTTATTACGCCCAGAGGTGGTTGTTCTGGATACTGATTTCTCAGGATCTATGCACCCAAATAGCGTGAAAATTTAATTACATGTCAGTTCTAGTAGAATTTGTCCAATGAATATCCGTTTATCATCTGAATTTCTTCTGGGTGTAGATATTTTAATGGCCAGTAGTGTAGCTTGAAGATGGTTCAACGAGCCCTCTGCCAGCCACTTAACTGTGAATTGTAGAGTACTCATGTGGATGTAGATACAGACGTAGATGCTCCGAGAGGGAGGCTACGTCAGTGATAATAGGTAACGGGTCCTTACGGAGAGTACAATGTGACCATCTCTACGTTGGCAGCCACTGAAAACGCCGATTCCTCAGCCGGTCATTCATCAAGTCCAACTTCTCGCACCACAGCGGGTAGAAACGCTTCTGACGCCGGAACAGCAGCATCCGCGGCGAATACGCGAACAGTGGAGCCACTACTAGGCAGTCCGAGGATTCGGCGGGAGACAGAGCGGAGGCCGTCGGTGTGGCCACCTGGAGCCGAGCGAGGCGCGGCCAAGTCCGGCGCAGTTGGAGCCCGGTGGGCGGCTTTATTGTGAGGCGACAATTGGCGGCCGGCCGGTGTTATCACGGCGGCGTGCCGCGCACAATGTGCGCGCCGGAAGCGCCGCCCCGGCCCCCTCCTTGTGGAGGAGCCACCAGCCACCTGCCACAATGGCTGCGCTTCCTGCCGCCCACCGCCGCCCACAGCCGCCCACCGCCTCGTTATTAACGACTCGCATTCCGCGCCGGCGCGCTCTTCAGCCGCCGTCACTGTCCGCCGCGGCCAGTCGGCGGCCGCGCGCTCTGAATGACGCTCCGCTGCGGAGAACTCAAACACTACCTGCCTCTACTGGAGCCTTCCCATTGTGCGCCGGGACGGAAGCAGCGACCGCGACCGGTGGCGCCGGCTGTAGGAGTTTCGAGCGTGTGGACGAGCCGGTCTGAATAAACTGAGTGGCCGCAAGTCACAGCGTGGGCTCGCCCCATTTGACACACGAATGTTGCAGTCAAATGCGGCATAGGATAGGTGGGGGCAAAGGTGCGAATGGGCCAAAGATCCGAATCTAGTGTTATTCCTGCTTGTGAGTGTATTGTGGCAGCTCTGCATCTTCAGTTGAGAGCTTTTACGGTGGAAGATTCAGATCTGTTGCGTTAGTGCTTTGTTGAAGCTTTCGAGCTATGAGGTGAGTTACTTTTCCAGAACTTCCGATCTAAGTATTTACCATGTAATTGACAGCTATCCGTCTGCTATAACAAAACCCCAAAGAAATGAAAGTACAGGGTGGGTCCTGCGTGAGTGCACACGATTAGACGTGAATGTATGCATATCACCAAACCCTGTGGCGCACACACCACATTTACGCCCGTCCCATGATCGATGCCGGTTCAGAGCTTAATGCGGGCTGTATCGGTGTGAGTGGAGCGCCGGCCGGGATGGCCGAGCTGTTCTAGGCGCTACAATCTGGAACCGTGCGACCGCTACGGTCGCAGGTTCGAATCCTGCCTCGGGCATAGATTTATGTGATTTCCTTAGGTTAGTTAGGCTTAAGTAGTTCTAAGTTCTATTCTAGGGGACTCATGACCTCAGCAGTTAAGTCCCATAGTGCTCAGAGCCATTTTTTGTGAGTGGAGCAGTGCAAAGGGGCAATGGTATTCACAGTGGAGCAGCGGGTGTCCGTTGAAGAAGTTTAAGTGGCAATGAAGTTGTGGACAAGATGTGATCAGTTGTTTGCTGAGAAGTTTAATAGTGTCAAAGTGCCAGCAAGGAGTGCCAAGCAACGTTTAGTCCGAAAATGGCGTCAGACAAGACCTGTTTTGAACAAGTCAAAAAGCACTCCGACGTCAGGCCACGAGCGGCGTACCGGGACCATCCGACCGCCGTGTCATCCTCAGAGGAGGACGCAGATAAGAGGGGCGTGGGGTCAGCACACCGCTCTCCCAGTCGTTATGATGGTATTCTTGACCGAAGCCGCTACTAGTAGGTCGAGTAGCTCCTCAATTGGCATCACGAGGCTGAGTGCACCCCGAAAAATGGCAACAGCGCATGGCGGCCAGGATGGTGACCCATCCAAGTGCCGGCCACGCCCGTCAGCGCTTAACTTTGGTGATCTCACGGGAACCAGTGTATCCACTGCGGCAAGGCCGTTGCCTTGAACAAGTCAAAAAACGTTCCGAAATGTGCCTGCACACCAGAAAATATGGCTGCAGTTCAGCACAAAATTATTCAAAGTCCTACTAAATTAACCCGACGCCTGTCGCAAGAGACTGGCGTATCACATCGATTATACGGACTAACATTCCACCAGGACCTGCACACGCATCCCTAACGAGTGTCTGTTGTTCATGCATTAAAACCAGCAGATGCTCCTCAGCGCCTGCAGTTTTTCGTTGGTTGCGCACTGAGACAACAACGAACAGCTTGGACATGGATCAGTTCTTTATGACCGATGAAGCTTGTTTTCACCTAAGTGGTTACGTGAACTTGCAAAATCACAGATTCTGGGCAGAGGAGAATCCGCACAACTTCCACAAATCAGATTGCATGATCAGAAGTTGGGGGTTTGGTGTGCAGTGTCTGCACGCCACGTTATTGGTCCCATCTTCCTTCCTCAGACGATGTCTTCGACCCGTTACATTCCCAACATTTTGAAATCATTTTTGGCAGCATTAACGGAGGAGGAAAAGTACAGTTACTTCCAACGGTCTGGAGCAACTGCCCGTACAGCCGACTGAACCCTGGAGCACATTTACACAATCTTCGCGCCTTGCAAAGTTGCTATTAGAGGTCAATCTGGTCGCGGCCCTAGCTGGCCGCCCAGGTCACTTTATCTGTTAGCGTGCAGTTACTTTGTGTGGGGAGTCCTCAAGTGTAAAGTGTATCGCTACAATCCTCATAGTCTTCAAGAACTGCAGCAGAACATTTCGGATGAGATTGCAGCAAATCCAGTAGTCCAGCTTCGATGCGCCTTCAGCAACTTGCTTACCAGGGCCCAAAAATGCCAAGAGATGAACGATGGTCACTTTCAACGTCTGCTGTAGTCAGGTTGGTACTGTATTTCCTTTTAGGAGTGGCGGTTGCGGCTGGGGCGGCGCAACCAGCAGGGCCAGGAGAAGGGACACGTGATAGCGGACGGTCTTGGTTTGGATGTGGGAGTTGAAAGGTCGCTGGTTTTAGACGTCGAAGACTCTGAATTCAGACTTTGGATGTGACTTTACGGTGTCGGAGACCTGACAAGCGAGATTCTACTTCTTTACATTCGACGACCCACGGTCGTCTTACCGCCAAAGCGGATTGATAAAAGTAGCATCAGCATCGGTGATAGGTAGGCGTTGATGTTTACAAAGCGAACGCACCGTTACCACTGTACCGTTAATTCCGGTTCCAGTGTTAGTAACGTTTTCATTTATTGTTCAGTCAACCACTGGAGTAACTAAGACATTTGGTGGATAGCTTTTGAATTAGTGATTGAACCTGCAGCTAGGCTTCCCTCCATTTCCGTCCATTAGCTAGTGTATCCTCCATTAGCGTCGTATCTTCATTGCAATCACCTTTTCTAATAGTATTATGTTATGTCATTGCTTTGAATAGCAGAGCATCACCATAGAATGTCCCACACACACGGACAATCAGAGCACATCTTCCTCGTCAGTTTGCTCTGGAAATTCCCGTCTGACGTCAGCAGGCGATGGGCGAATCAGAGCATATCCTGGAACTCTGTTCTCCGGGCCACATTTATTTGCCCCACCATGCTGTGTGTCGATCTGAAATCGTACCGGAATGATGGAACCGCCCAGATGCTGTCGATATCCGTGAACGCTCGACGAACCCAGCAAGGGCACACTCAATTATGTAACAAGGCCAGATCAGTCAATCATCCAATCTGTAGCCCCTGCAACTACTAAAAAATCTGCTGCCCCTCTTTAGGTACTACATGTTTGCCTGTCTTCTCCGCACACACGTCTCCGTTGTGGTTGCATCCATGTTACAGTCAACTGTATCAGGCACGCCAGCCACGCCATCTAGGCATGTCTTTGGTTCATGGGGGTAGGGGAACGGGGTGGGGGGGAATATGTGTTTACCATGTATAAATATTGCTGTTTTCTGTGGTTATACACACAGTTTGTCCAATTACAAGTACTTGAATTTTAGCAATTTCAGCTGTTAAAATATTGTTCGTCCTTCCAGAAAGTAATGCAGCAAACATTTATTATGATTTTGCTGTTATGGCTGATGTGGACATTGGAAAACCTCCCAGTTCGACTTCTGAAATCTGATAGATACTTTCTACATCTACATGATTACTCTGGAATTCACAGTTAAGTGCATGACAGATTATTCATAGAACCACTTTTAAGCTACTTTTTTACATGTTCCCTTGCGAGCTCTGATTTCTCTTATTTTATAATGATGGTAATTTCTCCCTTTGTAGGTGGGCACCAACAAAATATTTTCACACTCTGAGGCGAAAGATTGTGATTGAAAATCTGTGAGAAGGCCGCAGCGAAAAACGCCTTTTAAGACGAAAAGGAATTACAGAGATTGGCTGCGATCGGCACTGATTTAAATCGATGAGGAAACTTGAAAATTTGTGCCGGACCGCGATTCGAACCGGGGCCTCGTGCTTCCTAAGAAAATGCTCTGGCCACTAAGCACCCGGACACAGCGGTCATCGCAATGCACAGACTACCCTAACACTCTTCCCGCCAGACCCAAATTCTCAGCTCACACCACACAACTAATGCGTTCCCACTTGCCCATTATTCTCCTCACTCGCGGCATTTCGCCGATTCCCGTAAGAATTCGAAAGTGGTTTGCATCTAAAGTGAAGAGATCATTAGCCGTCTTCGCCTGAATTATGTGTATGTAGCGTCTGTTCTTCCCGACACTTTGATATTGCACTCTTTTGATTTGTGTCATTTATTGTGTAGCTGAAATTTTGAGGAGTCTTTTTAGTGCTCATGTGGATAACTTCACAATTTTCATAATCTGGAGCCAATTGGCACTTTTTGCACCATAGATGTATCTTGTCTACATCATTTTGCAATTCGTTTTGATCGTCTGACGACCTTACATGCCGGTAAATGACGGCATCATCTGCGAACAATCTAAAAGGACTGCTCGGATTGTCTCCTAAACAGTTTATGTATATCGGGAAGACTTGTCTTGTTTTAAGTTGCTTCGCTACACCGAGGATATCTCCTTGTAAGTTACTCACGTTGACAGTTGTTCTTGACTCGAATTTTGGGATATTAATTTCGTCTTCTTTTGTGAAAGAATTTCGGAAAACCGTTTTTAGTAACTCTGCTTTAGTGGTCCTGTCATCAGTAACATCACCATTATTATCACGCAGTGAAAGTATTGATTGCGTCTTGCCACTGGTGTGCTTTACATACGATCAGAATCTCTTTGCGTTTTCTGCCAGAGTTTCGTTGCGGAAACTATTACAAACATCTCTCATTGAAGTTCGCGCTAAATTTCGAGCTTCTGTAAAACTTCGCGAATCTTGGGGATTTGGCGTTCTTTCAAATTTTGCATGCATTTTTCTTTGCTTAGGGGATAGTGTTCTGACCTGTTTTGTGTATCAAGGAAGCTCAGTACCGTCTCTTATTAACTTATGTGGTATATATATCTCAATAGCCATCGATACTACTTCTCTGACCCAGCGAGGTGGCGCAGTGATTAGCACACTGGACTCGCATTCGGGAGGACGACGGTTCAATCCCGCGTCCGGCCATCCTGATTTAGGTTTTCCGTGATTTCCCTAAACCGCTCCAGGCAAATGCCGGGATGGTTCCTTTGAAAGGGCACGGCCGGCTTCCTTCCCCTCATTCCCTAATCCGATGAGACCGATAACCTCGCAGTTTGGTCTCTTCCCCCAAACAACCCCAACCCAACTACTTATCTGAATTTAAACCTCATCTAGTCTACGCTTACATATTGAGATTGAAAGCAGTGATGACTGTGTCTTAAGTAGGTGTCAAGCGAATTTTTGTCTGCTTTTTTTTTTTAAAAAAAAAAGATGAGTTTTGCGTATATTTTTGGTGGGTTGGACGTTACAGTATTCACTCTAGCTACAACAGACTTGTGGTCACTAATCCCCGTATCTGTGATGATGCCCTTATTTGGTCATGATTATTTGTTGGTAAGAGGTCAAGTATGTTTTCACAACCTTCCACTCTCCCACTGGTCTCCTGAACCAGTTTTTCAAAATAATTTTCTGAAAAGGCATTCAGTACAACTTCGGACGACGTTTTACGCCTACCACCGACTTTAAACACGTATTTTCGCTAACATATCGAGGGTAGATTGAAGTCACCACCAACTATAATTGTATGAGTGGAATACTTATTTGAAATGACACTAAAGTTTTATTTGGACTGGTCAACGATTGTTTCGTCTGAGTCAGAGGGTCGGTAAAATGCGTCAATTATTAATTTGTTCCAGTTGTCAAGTACGGCCTCTACTCATACTAACTCAAAGGAGCAATCTACTTCAATTTTACTACAAGGTAGTCTACTACTGACTGCAATGAACACTCCACCACCAACTGTATTTAATCTATCCTTTCTGAACACGGTTAGTTCCTTTGTAAAAATTTCGGCTGAACTTATTTTCGACTTTAGCCAGCTTTCCATACCTATAACGATTTGAGATTCAGTTCTTTCTATCAGCGCTTGGAGTTCTGTTTCTTTTCCAACATAGCTACGACAGTTTGCAACTACAATATTGATTGTTCCTCTGTCTACCCTCTTTCTGTGTTCGTCCTGCACCCTTTCTGTACTTTCCCAACAACTTCTAGCCAAAAAAAAAAAAAAAAAAAAAAAAATCTCCCAGTCCCCTTCACACAGCCTCGCTACCCAGTAGCCGGTTCCTGCACATAGTGGACTCCTGAACTATTTAGCGGAACCCGGAAACCCACCACCTTATGTCGAGGAATCTGCAACCTAAAAGGTCGCAGAATTGTCTGAACCTCTGATTCAGACCCTCCACTCAGCCCTGTACAATGGGACCACTGTCGGTTCTGTCGACGACGTTACAAATGGCGAGCTCCGCCTTCATCTCGCAAGCAAGACTGGCAGTCCTTACTACTTCAGCTAGCCGGCCGAAACAAGAGATAATCACTTCTCATCCAAAGCGACACAGAAGTACCAACAAGACACCACCTGCAGTTCGCTGCAAACGGTGCACTTCAGGGCGCATCTTGAACCACCCGTTCCAATCAAGAGGCTACATCAACACCAAATTAAAAATTTTTAATTAGCTCTTCCCTTTTTTTGTAATTAGTAACACGAAGTTCTCACTGTTTATCTGTTGTTTAAGGCTCGTAGAACAGCTCGTCAAATTCGAACGTCGAGCACAAATTAGCTGACGACAGCTACCTACGATTTGTAGCAGGACTGCGGAGGTGACAACTTTTCGAACGCCCAGCAACATGTGTATGAGAACGCTTTCTCTGAATCCCCTGTGTAGAGGCCGGTTGCTGACGTCAGGATGGTCGATGTCTGCCTCTGCCTCCCCCTCTAGCCTGCCTCCGGCTTGAGCGTCTTGTCTCTCTAGGAGCTAACTTTGGATTCCCATCGCTTTGCGACTGTGTCCCTCGCAGCAGTTACCCCAACTGTCGAACTGCCGAAACAAAATTTGAAAATAAATCAACTGCACGGCATTTCCTTAGCAAATTGGTTAAATATATGGTAACGAACTTTGCCACATCATAAAAATTAAATTCGTTAAAACAAATAAATATTTTAAAATTTTTAAATATAAAAAACAGTATGATGACATCAGAAGAACTCAGAATTCAAGTACTTGATTGAGATTCTCAGTCCTAGCATCAATGAGACTGCAGCAGTCAAAGAAAGCTTCGTAAAGATCGAGATAGAAGTCAGGCTATGCCAGGACGCTCAAAAATCGAATTCCCTATCTTATGACGCCATGCAGAAAAGAAATGTCAGAAACAGAAAAAAACTGAAACGAAATTTCTAAAGAAGAGCCTCACGGCCGAAATAAAGCAACAGCAGATTGTAAGGGGTTCACCATCCTGCTGGAGCAAATGTAATCTCGATGTATTGCTCACTTGCTTTAACGACAATTCACAGGCGCTGCTTGAGACATAAAATATCTTTGCCCCTGTCAAAAGAGAGCTGCAATAGCGTCGCAGGTCAGAGCAGTCTCTGCCGCAGGTGCAGTCGCTCGCTGCTACAGTGTAATTGTAGCCTGTCGCTGGTAGAGCGCGGTTTATAGTTAGTAGTTGTTAAAGTCACAGTGCACAACAAATTGTAAAATTTTATTATATGGAACTGAATAATAATTGTGATCAGCCGCAGGGCTTAATGATACTACGGAATGAGATGATGATGAACAAATGAATAATTGTTAAAATGAAAAATCAAGAGTGTAATTAAGTCAACCATGTATTGTAAGGTAAATCTTATTATTTTTATTGTCATGCGCGTAGTTAAGTCACTTGTCTGAGATGTTAATATGAATTTGTTTCAATCTTTTGTTCTATGATTCGTCAGCACCAGTTGACCCAGACATGTAATATATTCAATTTTCACTTGTAATGGATTGTAGATCTTTATCAATAACTTAAAAAAATTTCAGAATATAATTGTTTTTACCAGTCAACTATAGAAGTGCAATTTCCCCTTAAGTCATTGCCAGTGCCGACCCAGTCATTTATCTAAATTAAAATATTCCATAATATTTGTCAGATCGTAGTCTTGTGCTCTTTAGTAATCAGACGACCAGCTGTGCAGCTGTGTCACTAAGTAAAGTCAGTTTTTCTAGTAATTCAGATCTCAGACAAATGTTATCCAGTATTAGTAGATAGGCCAGCATTGTACTAAGCTGTGCCATTTACGAGCAGATATATAGACAGCGTTATCGGGCAACACCATAAAGAGGTAAGAATTTTTCAGTTTATTTCTCACGGACAGATTCAGATTGATTTCACACGGCCATGGCGTAGCGCTGCATACGTCAAATTTCATCAGTTTTTCATGAGTTAAGGTTTATCAGTTTAAATATGTCAGAATTTAATTATCCAAATTTAATTATTTTTATTTTATATATGGGAAGGCTACACTTCATTATTTTATATTTTTTTAATTTATACGGGAAGGTTACAAGATTAGTTTTTATTTTTTGAGATCAGACAAAGAGGTTTTATGGAAATGTTCGAAAAGATCTCAGCGACAATAAAGAAAAGAAAGCTAGCTTTCTATGGACACATTAAAAGAATGAAACCAAAAAGGGTTGCGGGTAACCATTGACTAAAACTAAAAGACCCAAGTCCTGTGGATAACTACATTAGGATCTAGGAAAGCGTGGGACCAGGCAAGAAGATACAGAAAACAGAGAGCATCAGAGCAGAAATAGCGAGATTATCTATCAGACGAGAAAGCAAGAACAACATGAAGGGTATCCTCGGGAGGAAAGCAAGCAAGAGTGAATGAAAGAATCCTGGAGGGAAAAAAAAGAGCTTTAGAAGTGAACTCATATACAGCTGCTGAAACGATCAAAAACACTGCTGAACATTACAATTACATCACCAGGTCGTATACCACACAGAGAAGTATAAATTTTTGAGTGTAGAAAGTGTGGTAGGAAGAATACATGATTAAGTATGAAGGCGATTTGAGGAGATGCAGTGTGCAAAGTTTAGTAAACAGAGAAGGGCAGCTCGTTTTGTATTATCGCGAAATAGGGGAGATGGTGTCACAGACATGATACATGAATTGGAGTGGCAATCATTAAAACAAAGGCGTTTTTCGTTGCGGCGGGATCTTCTCATGAAATTTCAATCACCAGTTTTTTCCTCCGACTGCGAAAACATTCTGTAGGCACCCACCTATATACGGAGAAATGATCATCACGATAAAATAAGAGAAATCAGGGCTCACATAGAAAAATGTAAGTGCTCGTTTTTCCCGCTTGCCATTCGAGAGTGGAACGATAGAGAGACATCTTGAAGGGGGTTCACTGAACCCTCTGCCAGGCACTTTATCGTGAATAGCAGAGTAATCACGTAGATGTAGATGTAGAGTTGCCACGATAGCGGCATCAACAGCTCTAACGCAGCTGGGCATGGAAAAAAAATGGCTCTGAGCACTATGGGACTTAACATCTATGGTCATCAGTCCCCTAGAACTTAGAACTACTTAAACCTAACTAACCTAAGGACAGCACACAACACCCAGCCATCACGAGGCAGAGAAAATCCCTGACCCCGCCGGGAATCGAACCCGGGAACCCGGGCGTGGGAAGCGAGAACGCTATCGGCTGGGCATGGAATCGTACCCATATCTCTCATCCAAGCTCAGATCATCACTCCATGCTGTTTCAGTTACGCTGCCTGACCAAAAAAATGAATCATGAAAAGACATGGTCGGATATTAAAGTGACTTTGCACACTTACACACCGTCGCTGGGTATATAAATGACTACAGTTGTAATTCTCTCTAAAAGGGAAAACGGCCACCAGAGTGAATAAATGTTGTTACGAGGCCTGGTGGAGCATATAAGAGGCGGGAGCAGCATCATAAGTAGAATGATTACTCGTAAGGGCACAGAGATGCCATGCACTCGGATGAGACAGCGTTATCAGCACCTGATACTGAAAGGGACTCGTTGTGAGTGTCTATTTGGATCGCCGGTCAATCGTGCAGGATCTATATATATGGGGCATTAGGACGTAACAGTGACCCGATTTCTGATTCCTTGGGAAGTTGAGGGCAGGCATCCTTCTCGTCAAGTTTTCTGTCGACCACATCTGACCATCTGAAGGGAGGAGCTCTGTGTTGTGCACCAAGCACATCGTAAGCCCTACACATTTACATCTTCCATCCGAGAATAAGTGATGGACTCCCTGCAATATCCTGCGTCGTCCTGCACCATCGGCCGGCTTAACTACAGAACTGCCGTCATATGCTATGCTGCCATGAACATCCCAACACAGACGGCTGCATTTGGATTGATACTGTGACTTGGAAGTATGGACTGCTGACGAGTGGCATCGTATTGTGTACAACAATGAATAGCCGTGGATGAGCACTTACCATCGTTGGCGAGTATGGTGGCAAGCTGGGAGTAGGTCTCCTTGTTCAGATGTTTTGGAGAGGCACAGCAGTCATGGTTTGGGGGCCATCACGTATGACTTCATGTCATGGCTGGTAGTGACTGAGGGAAGTCTAATAGTACAAGGTTAGGTCACGGACATCATTCGTCCTCACGTGTTACCTCTCATGCGACAGTATCGCGGTGCTATTTTTCAACGGTATAATCTCGTCTACACAAAGCACACGACTCTATGAACTGTCTGCGTGATGTTGAAGTACTCCCAAGGACAGCAAGATCGTCAGATCTGTTCCTAATAGAACACGTGTGGAGTCAGCTCGGACGTCAACTTCGTACCAGTGTCAGTAAACAGGACATAAAGGACCGGGCAGAATGGGTGTGGGCCATGTTGCCTCACGAGAGGATACAGCGGCTTCATCACAACCCGCCCAACCTCCCAACCGAATGACCGCATGCATCAAAGCCATAGGGAGTGCAACGTCATGTTGATAAGTGGACTCATACAGCCAAGTTATCTGTGCATTTGACTCGATTTTTTAATGGCTAAAAAAACCTCACATACCTTCATAATCATTGATTTCGTTTCCTCCTCCCATTCTGGAGTTTCTCCTTTTTTAGCCAGGCAGTGTATGTTCTGGAGCACATCAGAAGTTGTGGTTGGCGAGTGGTGTTGTGCTCATCTCTGGACAGCCCCTGACCAGATGTTATCAGTAGGTCAGAGATATGGAGAACCAGCTGGCTAGGGCAACAGTGGAACACCCTCCGTATCAAGGTACGTTAGGAACGTACACGCGAGAAGCGATCTTGTTGAAAACGTCACGCAGACCTCGAACATAGTGCACAAGTGTTGGCGTAAATACGACAGGGATACTACTATACCGGCTTCTGTCTAAATTACCCCCTATACGAACTAGAGGTGATCCTGTTGTATACCTAATGGCACCTCATATCATTACACCAGGTACTAGGCAGTTATGATGATCGTGTGTGTAATCTGGTTAAATCCAATCCCCCCCCCAGCCTCCACACACGGGTACTGTAATGGGCGAAAATTTGTGTTGGGTTAAATCGGTATTACTAGTAGGTGTCGCCTCATCTTATTATCAAAATTTGCTATTATGGAAAAAACGAGGTTTAATTAATTGTCTGGGAAGTGTTCTTATATATATTTTTGTAAAATGTTGTAGAGATTGTCGCCTGAAAATATCTGAGCAGCAGAATCCCGTCAACGTCAGGGTGTTTACTACGCACGGATGACTGCACAGTTGCGGCTTGCGCCAAAGATAACATCTACGGCGCAGCTGGCCACCTCAAGACTTCGACAGGCGCAAAGAAAAACCAACTACTGTATTGTTGAAAGGGAGAATTAGCGTGCTATGTTCGTTCATCGTAAATCGTTCTCGGTTCGTTCCATGAGATATTAAGTTAGTCGTTGTTGGCTGGTAGCCGGACCAAGATCAGTCGGGCTTAGACTCGTGAGTGTTTGAGTCGTTTAGGAGGATTCTGTGAGATTGTTACCGATTTGTTTGAAAGATATTTACACCGATCCGTGATAATTTTGATTTCACTTTCTGGCGCGAAAAGCGTCAAGTGATTGATCTGTGTGGGAACTTAGAATTTTGTGTGAAGTAGCAGTAGTGGCTACGGTATGTACTAGTTTAAAACTGTTTCTCGTTGTTAGTGGTTTTATGCCAAAACGTTACTGCACAAAGTGTAGCTTGAAAGCTACCCATTTGTAGGCGAAATGTGTCTCGGTTAGATCGGAAATTTTCCGTTTTGTTGTGGGAGAAACGTGACGTTATTACCTGAATGTCTTTATTTCAATTTGAAGGTGGAGAAAGCACACACTAAGAAAATAGTGGCTCTGCGTTGTTGCATTAGTGGCTTTGAAGATGAAAACAAGCACTTAGGAAATAGTGACGTTGCCATATTGTGTTAGGGCTTATTTTGCGACTTCAATGCGAGCGTCGGCGTATTTTAGTTAATGTTTGGAAATCATTGCATAGATACACGGACTGTGTTATCTTAACAATTAGGAGAACGGACGTCCTACGTTTGTATGTGATATAGTGAGAACCAGTATAAGTTAGTGTAGTGAGAACCAGTCTAAGATAGTACGAGATTTGCACGCACGACCGCGATTTTAGTAAAACGAAAAAGCAAGAACCATTGTTACTGAGCACACGCTAATTGCCTCTCCTATCGTGCGAATGCTGTGGTTTAAAGAATTTCAATAGCAGTGGGTCCGCGGAAACTCAACGCCTGAAGTGGAATTAATTTTGTGTCTCTTTTGAAGTCCAAGCAGCTTAAAAGTGGCGGTGACACCCAGTTTTTTGTTTAATTTTTTTACTTTTCCACTTAGAGGGGGTTTGTTTGATTGATCAGTTCTTGTAAAATCAAAGCTGACTTGTACCTGTACATGAAAGAAAACAGACTGTAAAGACAGAACAGTTTCTATTTTAAACATAATCATTTGCTCCACATTTAATATTCAAGGATATTTTAAGAGCAAAGTTAAATTTTATAGCAAATTAATAATTGGCAAATATCGTAAAGTATAGTGGTGAAAGGGAGTTAAAGATTAAATAAAGAAAAGTCTGTATCGTTATAAAAAGCAAGGACATTAATTCCCAAAGAAATAGGAATGTAAGTTCAGATCTGTTGATTTCCAAAGAGAGAACGTATTTCACATTTCTTAAGTTAAAAAAGGAGAGAAATTATCTCCATGATTTTATTTAAAGGAAACATGATTAATTCTTGAAAGAAAGAGAATTTATTTATGACTGTGAGGGTGAGAATTTTAAAACGAATTAACACGTTGGCATTTAAGTTGTGCAACGATATTGTTGTAGCGTGGTTGCTACGTACAGAAGTTATCTCTGCTTAATATAATCAAGTAAACAAGAGAGTAGATTATACCTCTGAAAGTGCGAGTTAAAATAAATATTACTTAATAGTGCAAACAAGCACACTGCTGGTTCTACGCAGTTTGGTTGTGGTTTTGAACTGGAAAGATATTTATACGGTACTATCGAACACGACAGCTCGTATTTATCTTACAAAAGATTTGAAAATTTCTTTCATGCCATTCCTTAACGAGGTGCGTTGTCGCGTAGTAGAGTTACACATTGGAAGATTTAATTTGTGGTTGTGAGTTAGGCCGAGTATCTGTTTTTCTATGGTGCATAGCATTTTCTTTGGTGAAAGTTATTTGTACGAACCTTGTAGATATGTTGATGGACGCGTTTGGTAGCTACCACTAGACTGTAAAACCACAAATAGTACGTGCGGCAATTCTGTAGTACACAACATCTTCGTAGTGGTACGTACTGTGGGCTTTATGGAGAAAATTTCAACATCCTCGTAAAATTGCTTACGTTGTGATATGGGCAGACGTCATTTTCAATACAGAAGTTTTCGCCCACTGGTTGTCTTAGGCACAGTTTACGTGTGAATTCGAGTGACGTACTTCCAAAACAGAACTAACATAATTGGTAATTATTTGCAAAGGATGGTGATCAAAAGTCTGTGCAGACACTATATGTGATGGTATGAAGAAGCTTAATTATAATATGAAGGGACTAGAAAGTAAACTAGGAACAGGTAAGAACAAGACTAATGATACTATGAAAAAGTTTAATGGTAATATGAGGCAGCTAAAGGATGATATGAAGCGACTAGTAAGTAAACTAGAGACCAATAAGAACAAGTCTAACGTTAATGTAAATAAGCTTAATGATAAGACAGAAGCGGGGCTAAAGAGACTACACGAAGCTAAACTTCATAGGGAGAATTTCAGACCTGATTTAAAGAAGATCAGAGATGGTCAGGAAGAATTACGAAATGAAATTCTTATTTTAAATAATAAATATGAAGCGGTTAATAGTAAAGTATCGTCGGTGGATGGTGCACTTAGTAAGATATCGTCACTTCCTGTGGAACTGGACAAACGTAACGAATCCCAGGAAATGGTGATAAGTTTTCTTAGCCAGAATGTAAATGATCAGATTGAGAGTAACAATGGACGGATTATTGCACGCCCGGCTACCGTAGTTCTTAAGGATCTAAGTAATAACAAAAAATTAGGCAAATACCATGTAGGCGATGACATAAGGAGATATACTGTAGGCAGTATAAAATTAAATATGAGAGATACGAGAGAAGAAGGTAAACCAATATTGGAAGAAATTTTTACTCTAGCAATAAGTAATATGATAACAATGTTAAGAAACGTAATGACGATACATCAAAGAGATCTGAGCTTAAAAATGACTGAGTACCTAGTCGACAAGGAAATAGGGTACAGTAGAATACGAACTGCGTTATCTTTAAATGCATTATGTGCCGGCTAAAAGAAACGGTTCATTAAGGAGAAAAACGAGTTAGGCATAATACACCTAGGAGTATCTGGAACTTGAGGAGGAGACAGAATACAACGAGGGTGAAGCGATATAAAAAGAGAAAGACTAAAGAATTCGAAATAGAAGGTAGAAGGCCGCGTCCTTACCGTAAGGAGTTGTCTTTGAGTGGGTCGGTATGGGCTCGGTTTGTATCGAAGTCACAGGGTACCCGGTAATAAATTTTGTACTCCAAATTAGTTATTTCGGATTAATTTGTTTAAGATTATGTTTAATGAGTTCGGTTGTCTTTTTCTGTGCGCTACGGGATAGTACTGGTAGCGTTTTCTGTGGTAAAGTTATACGGATATGTGTTATAGTTTATCGTCAGAAAGGCCCTGATACTGTACTGCGAAGGAGCGACACCCGGGTTGTTTCCGTTCTGATTGTTGATCAGTTACTAGGTGAAGTTAAAGAGTTTAGATCGAATCCTCTGCAAGGTCTGTCGCGCTCCTGTATAAGTACTGGTCGGGTACGATAAGTGCATCTGTTAAAAGTACCAATTTTTTTTTCAATATGTGGACTTGCATTAGTCTATCACTACCTTCCACGACGAGTAAAACCGATGAGATGAGAGACTGTGTATTGAAAATTATAACTAAAGAATAACCACGGTAAAACAAATCTTACCGTACATTCACTGGAAAAACTTTAAGGGAATAATGAATACCTATCAGTTTAAGCTTTGTTCATGTTAATTCTAAAGAAATAGTTATAAGAGCGTGGTTATTTGTGTCAGTTATCTGACACAGTTTGTGTCAGTTATCTGACATCAGGTGCTAGGGTGTTTTGATGATGATGAATGCAATCTGGTAACATTTCGTTCTCCCCAGATCCTGCGTATGTAACTATGTCCATCATGATGCTGTACGTAAAAGCGAGACTCCTCTGGAAGCAAGAGGTGGTGCCACTCCTGCGTCAAATATTATCGGCACACCACTATCGGCGCCTCTCTCGTCAAGGGAAGCCGTAAGAGTCGTCATTGTGCTGACAGACCATGGCGCTCCACACGTCTTTGCATCGCCCATGTGGGACTGCTGAAATCCGGCGCGACCTTAAGTGTGGCCCTTCTGAATCAATCGATTCCATATTCGCATGACAACCCTGAGATACCGACCAGTGCGGGAAGCAATATGGTGGAATGATGAAAAGTATAATCTCGATATGGTACTGTTGTACTTCAGAATGAATTCAGTGTGCATGCCTATTTTTTTCGAAGTTTCTACCGAGCGAGTTCAGAACCAAGCAGGGCATATCAGGGCTGGTGTACTAATTGGTGTGTCGATATGTAAGTAGGCTGTTTAGGTTTTTTTATTGGTAACGCCACCTCTGTATAAAAATCACTGGCTGTGCTGTGTGCAGTCTGTGGCTAGTTTGCATTGTTGTCTGCCATTGTAGTGTTGGGCAGCGGCGGCTGGATGTGAACAGCGCGTAGCGTTGCGCAGTTGGAGGTGAGCCGCCAGCAGTGGTGGATGTGGGGAGAGAGATGGCGGAGTTTTGTAATTTGTCATGAGCTGCTATATATATTATGATGATATTAAGGTAAATACATTGTTTGTTCTCTATTAATATCTTTCATTTGCTAACTATCCCTATCAGTAGTTAGTGCCTTCCATAGTTTGAATCTTTTATTTAGCTGGCAGTAGTGGCGCTTGCTGTATTGCAGTAATGGGAGTAACCAAGATTTTTGTGAGGTTAGCGATTTGTGAAACGCATAGGTTAATGTTAGTCAGGGCCATTTTTTGTAGGAATTTTTGAAAGTCAGATTGCGTTGCGCTAAAAAAAATATTGTGTGTCAGTTTAAGCACAGTCATGTATAATTGTTCAAAAAGGGGACGTTTGAAATAGGGCGTCAGTGCAGCAGAAGGCAAGGCACTAGTCGAGCATTGGCACACAGCCTCTGAGCAAGACAGCAAAAGAACAAACACCGCAGTACATCAGAACAGGGCAGTATGAAGTCATCCTTCATAGTTCCAAGCACCAGAGCGCCACTGCTGTAGTCAAATGTTGCAGAGAGACCCAAGCTCGAAAACCCGGGATAGTTACTGAACTACGGCAATGGGGCATGCAACACTGACGAGTCCAGCAAATCAGGATAATTTCGCCCATCCAGTTAGAACCACTGTGTCATGTATGGGCTCTGCTGCTTAAATAACCAGACCTCTGAAGCTCACATTCACATTCACTCATGACGCATTTCTGTGCTTGTCACCAGTACCAGACAAAACGATGGTCTGTTTACTTTATGTGAAACCACGACAAGCTCTTCGATGGTGGCCTGCCTGCTTGCTGGTATCGAAGCCAATACGTAGCCATCTCGATGAGAAGATTGATGTGCCACCAACCCTTTTAGTATTGAAGGTAATTCGTGGGTGATCTGCAAGCTGTCATCCGCACATAGTCTCGGCATGGTGTGTTCATACAGCCCCCTACTCATCCCATGAGCTTCTTCTGCAGCCTTGCTCATTCCAAGGTTGGAGACCAGGGCCTGTCCTACACTTCAACCATCGCCCTGTACCACATAGACGGCTACGCTCAACTAAGCACATGACGGGCCGTCTACGAGAGTGCTGAGCTCTAGAGCCGCTCTGTACTGTCAAAACGTCCGGTAATGGACGACGCCTACTAATATGCCCCCTGTAGCCCATACACCTGCATGCTGGCTACCGATCACTGACCTGCACTCACCACTCACCACGATTCACTAGCGGAGCTCGTGAGCGTTTCTCCCAATTGTGTGTTGCACGATGCTACGAGGCAGCTACATTACTGTGTGTATTTATCCTGACAATAAAATGTCATTCAAGATATCACTGTGTCACTGACGCCTCTGGGCATAGCAGCCGACCTCTTCACACCACAACTCGGCTGCCTGACCCCAAGTGGCCGTGGGCAACCCGGGCCGCTACAGTACGGTCCTGACGCCACTGAATTCCGACATGTGCTGGTGGAAGTTACTCCGTCTTACACGAAAGATAATACGAGCTTCTCAAGATCAATCACAGTTCAAATGCGATTTTTGAAAAAGAAATCAGCTCTGTAATCGTTCCTTATATGTACACTGTAAAGCCAAAGAAAGTGGTACACCTGCCTAATATTGTGTAGGGCCCCCGCGAGCACGCAGAAGGGACACAACACGACGTGGCATGGACTCGACTAATGTCTGAAGTAGTGCTGGAGGGAATTGACACCATGAATCCTGCAAGGCTGTCCGTAAATCCGTAAGAGCACGAGCGGGTGGATATATCTCCTGAGCAGCACGTTGAAAGGCATTCCAGATACGCTCAATAATGTTCATGTCTGGGGAGTTTGGTGGCCAACGGAAGTGTTTAAACTCGGTTCAAAAAAATGGTTCAAATGGCTCTGAGCACTATGGGACTTAACATCTATGGTCATCAGTCCCCTAGAACTTATAACTACTTAAACCTAACTAACCTAAGGACATCACACAACACCCAGCCATCGCGAGGCAGAGAAAATCCCTGACCCCGCCGGGAATCGAATCCGGGAACCCGGGCGTGGGAAGCGAGAACGCTGCCGCACGACCACGAGATGCGGGCTTTAAACTCGGAAGAGCCACTCCATCTAGGTAATGCCTTTCTGAAATTCTGATTTCCATATATGTATTATTTCATTAATGTAGGTGTTGAACAAAGTTGGAGAGATACAGCAGCCTTGTCGTACCCCTTTGTTAGTTGGTACCTCGTTGGTTGTTTTACCACTGAGATGTAGAGTGATATTTGTGTTTTGATATAA
The DNA here is from genome assembly GCF_021461385.2 of Schistocerca piceifrons. Classification (NCBI taxonomy): domain Eukaryota; kingdom Metazoa; phylum Arthropoda; class Insecta; order Orthoptera; family Acrididae; genus Schistocerca; species Schistocerca piceifrons. The sequence continues at coordinate 133,092,267 of NC_060139.1, forward strand.
ATTTTTTACTGCATTTACTAGATACTTTGGATATCAGCGATTCGTTATTATTTCCCAAAGTTTCTGTATATTGACATGGTCAAAAGCTTTTTTTAAAGTCAATAAAATCAATGTGTTTTTTTCATTATACTCTCTCCGTTTATCTAGTGTTTGCTTTAGAATAAAAACTGCATCTATTGTGGAGCTTCCTTTCCTAAAACCAATTTGTTCCTCATGCAGTACTGCTTTTACTATGACTGTTGCAATACCCACACTGTTCTATGGAAGTGAGACACGGGTGATTACCAAGAAGCAAGGAAGCCGGATTCAGCCACTCACTAGCAATTCTGGACGTGTGGGTTGTCGCATTGTCCTGCTGGAATTGCCCAAGTCCGTTGGAATGCACAATGGACGTGAATGGATGCAGTGATCAGACAGGATGCTTACGTACGTGTCACATGTCCGAGTAATATTTCGACGTATCAGGGGTTCCATATCACTCCAGCTGCACTCGCGCCACACCAATGAACAGCCTCCACCACCTTGAGTAGACCCTGCTGATAAGCAGGGCCCACGGATTCATGAGATTTTCTCCATACCCGTACATGTCCATTCGCTTGATACAATTTGAAACTAGACTCATCCGACCAGACATGTTTCCAGTCGTCAACAGTTCAATGTCGGTGTTGATGGGCCCAGGTGAGGCGTGTAGGTTGAATCGTGCGGTCGTCAAGGGTACACGACTGGGCATTCGGCTCCGAAAGCCCATATCGATGATGTTTCGTTGAATGCTTCGCACGCTGACACTTGCTGATGGGCCACCACTGAAATCTGAAGCAATTGGGGGGAAGGGTTTTACTTCTGTCACACTGAACGATTCTCTTTAGTTGTCGATGGTCCCGTTTTCCGGGTGCAGCGATGTCGGAGATCTGATGTTTTAGCGGATGACTGATATTCACGGTACACTCGTGAAAAGGTCGTAGGGGAAAAATCCCCATTTCGCCGCTACCTCAGAGATGCTGTATCCCATCGCTCGTGCGCCGACTGAAACACCACGTTCAGACTCACTTAAATCTTGATAACCTACCATTGTGGCAGCAGTAACCGATCTAACAACTGCGCCAGACACTTGCTGTCTTCTATAGGCGTTGCCGACCGCAGTGCCATATTGTGCCCGTTTACATATTTCTGTATTTGAACACGCGTGCGATATCAGTTTCTTTGGCGCTTCAGTGTAGAATGTAGATGGCTGTATGACTACCTATGTTTTTCGGCTCCACAGAAATGCTAAACAGTTGTGTAATCGGGCATGTTATACTCTTCATGCCAGTTTGTCGGTTGTCATGCGGCGGCGCGGTTCTTTCCGTCCCTTTACGACGAACCTGCACCTATCTGTGAACATTGTCTCAGCATATCATCAGTAGGGAAGCCGAGCGAAACCTACTGTACTTCGACGTGAACCAAGCTGCAATTAAATTCACTAATCTACGTTTCGGGAGAAAATTTTCACACGAAATGAAAGGCTGGAAATTTTGTCCTCAATTAATATATTCTGAAACTTAGATGAACAAGTATCACTGCCAAGTCCATGCTAGTCGTAACAGCCACTCACAATCCCTTTCACTCACGTTAGAAAGTTTAAGGTATTACATTTCCCGAAAACGTAATAGCTACTAAATTACTGATTGTTTTTGATTGATAATGCTCGCCAAATATTAAGTCTGTCCGTACCAAATGCAGTCACAGATTTTAGCCACCGACCTGCTCAATACGCCACGTGGAATTATGTCTTTTCTCGTCACAAAATTCACTTCAAAATTCCGAAATTTCTACACGCCCATCGGAATAATTATGCCGTCACTTTCCAACACTTTTGATGTATGTAACACTGCTAGATCCTGCAACTTATCATTTCCATCGGAACTACTACTGCACACGTCCGAACTGTTCCATGGCTAGGCTCTGACTCTTCTCTAGAATACTCTAAGTCTTCTCTACCAGCAGAGAAAGGCACGCGGAGAATATTGCTTTACCACTGGTCAGTTTACTCAACAGCCAATAACAAAACAACATTCTCCCGCGTCAATCCGCGCTTTTCATCAATAACCAATCCCAAAATAGTAAACCTAACGACTGCACTTTTTACCGACGTAATTATCTAATACGCTGAAGTTTTGCTTATGCATAAAGGTATTTACTACTGTTATTTATACCTGAATTAACTTTCCCTTTACCAGAAACTTACTTTACAAATCTATTCTACAAAAATCCCCTTTGTCCATATCCATATTTCTTCGAAATGTACCCACACTAAATCCTACTACATAACTCGTTGAACAATTATCTTCATATTAACCTTAAACCACACTCACGCATCATTCATACTGCTAAAACACATATATAACATTTTACATACACAAAAAGACATACACTTTATGAAAATACTAGAACAGTTTATGAAAAAGATTCTATTACTTTAGTGGACTCTAGTGGGCACAATCGAAACTAAAATGACAGTCCCCCTATCCAATATTGTCCTCTATCGGCCTGAGTCGAAACAAGGCCCCGGGAGTAGACAACATTCCATTGGAACTACTGATGGCCTTGGGAGAGCCAGTCCTGACAAAACTCTACCATCTGGTGAGCAAGATGTATGAGACAGGCGAAATACCCTCAGACTTCAAGAAGAACATAATAATTCCAATCCCAAAGAAAGCAGGTGTTGACAGATATGAAAATTACCGAACTATCAGTATAATAAGTCACAGCTGTAAAATACTAACGCGAATTCTTTACAGGCGAATGGAAAAACTGGTAGAAGCCGACCTCGGCGAAGATCAGTTTGGATTCCGCAGAAATATTGGATCACGTAAGGCAATACTGATCCTAAGACTTATCTTAGGACATTAGGACATAGATTAAGGAAAGGCAAACCTACGTTTCTAGCATTTGTAGACTTAGAGAAAGCTTTTGACAATGCTGACTGGAATTCCGTCTTTCCAATTCTGAAGGTGGCAGGGCTAAAATACAGGGAGCGAAAGGCTATTTACAATTAGTACAGAAACCAGATGGCAGTTATAAGAGTCGAGGGGCATGGAAGGGAAGCAGCGGTTGGGAAGGGTGTGAGACAGGGTTGTAGCCTATCCCCGATGTTATTCAATCCGTATATTGAGCAAGCAGTAAAGGAAACAAAAGAAAAATTCGGAGTAGGTATTAAAGTCCATGGAGAAGAAATATAAACGTTGAGGTTCGCCGATGACATTGTAATTCTGTCAGAGACAGCAAAAGACTTGGAAGAGCAGTTGAACGGAATGGATGGTGTCTTGAAGGGAGGATATAAGATGAACATCAACAAAAGCAAAACGAGGATAATGGAATGTAGTCGAATTAAGTCAGGTGATGCTGAGGGAATTAGATTAAGAAATGAGACACTTAAAGTAGTAAAGGAGTTTTGCTATTTGGGGAATAAAATAACTGATGATGGTCGAATTAGAGAGGATATATAATGTAGACTGGCAATGGCAAGGAAAGCGTTTCTGAAGAAGAGAAATTTGTTAACATCGAGTATAGATTTAAGTGTCAGGAAGTCGTTTCTGAAAGTATTTGTATGGAGTGTAGGCATGTATGGAAGTGAAACATGGACGATAAATAGTTTGGACAAGAAGAGAATAGAAGCTTTCGAAATGTGGTGCTACAGAAGAATGCTGAAGATTAGATGGGTAGATCACATAACTAATGAGGAGGTATCGAATAGAATTGGGGAGGAGTTGTTGCACAACTTGACTAGAAGAAGGGACCGGTTGGTAGGACATGTTCTGAGGCATCAATGGATCACCAATTTAGTATTGGAAGGCAGCGTGGAGGGTAAAAATCGTAGAGGGAGACCAAGAGATGAATACACTAAGCAGATTCAGAAGGATGTAGGCTGCAGTAGTTACTCAGAGATGAAGAAGTTTGCACAGGATAGAGTAGCATGGAGAGCTGCATCAAACCAGTCTCAGGACTGTGGACCACAACAACAACATCGGCTGATACATAAACTACGTGCGCGTCCAGTCTCGCGTCACCATCTGTCACTGTCCAGCTCTGAGACACATCTCCCACTTAACCGCCTCCAAGGCAGGATCGGTATACGGCGCTACGCCTCAGTCACATGCCGGCTTCATGGTTTTGTGTTTTTAAAAGCCTGTAATGTAAATACAAAAATAAAACCAAGTACGCGGAGAGGTTGTTTCATTCGCAGTGCGTGTCTGTTTAGAATAATAGTATTAGCTACAGGTTGTGGAGTAGGTGTATTGGCGCAGTTACTTTACGACACCCCGGCGGTCCCCCGTGGCCACTGGTCCCAGCCCAAATTAGACGTGGGCGGTGTCCCGGGGTGGGGGTGGGGCGACGCGAGGCGAGCCGAGAAAAGTGGCAGCGACCGACTGCGGCCCCGAAGCCCACCTCCGACGCCGCTGCAGCGATTTTGCATATCCTTTCAAGGCGAAGTTTGTTTACATCAATACAGCGGAACAAACTAGGCTCTCGCGCCGTCTGCGACGCACGCCGCTCCGTGGGCCACATTTTTCGCTCCCGCTAGCGCCCACTCCGCCACCTCCCTCCGTCATTGTCCGCCCTCTGCGTCTCTCCTTGTCGCTCCCGCACCTCTCCCGCGCCGCTCTCTGCCTCTCTTTCCCACCCTCTCGCTCGCTCACGCGCGTGCGCACGCGCTGCGCAGCTCGGCATTTCCCTATTCTGCCCGAAATTAACGCTATTCAGTGACATTTTCAAAAGACAGTATTGTGGCTACAATTTGCCCGTATTCAGAGGATTTTCAAAAGGCGGCTCCCGGCCAGGCGGACTGGCAGACAGAGAGGGAGAAAGTGAGGAAGAGAGAGAGGGGGAGAGAGTGGCGCACGCGAACGCAAACGGTTGCGTGGGAGGGGCAGGCGAAATATTTTTCAAGTCGGGCTCTATTGGCGGAGGAGACGGCGGCGGCGTTGGGGGCGGCGGGGCGGCGTCTCTGAAAGAGTGAGAAGATTGTGGGAGGCGTCGCCGTCGTCCCATATGGTAGCGGCCGTGAGCTGCAGAAACACCTTACACTGGCGGACCTCCGATACAGCAGCTGCGGGGACTGCCACCCAGTTTCCTAGCTTCGCGTCACTTGCTTTTATGCTCACTGGGGCTTCGTCTGGTTTGCTGCAGTAACCCTATTCTTCTTATCTCGCACTAATATTTTCATCGTTCGACATTTGCTGTAACTTACTTTGCAGACATTCGGTTTTGCATGTTATAATTCTTGTCTGATCCTCCGTTGTAGCCGAAGCAACTAAGGCCTCGCAGTGTAGTCAGAAAGACTTGACAGGGTTGTAGCCTTTGCTGGCGGTGGTGGCCACCGGAATGTACGATCGCAAGAATACCTGGCTCAGGATGACCACGCGGCACTACCGAGAGGAAAGACCATCGTGTTCGGCGTATGGCCCTTGAAGTGTAGCGCCGTATAACGATCCTGCCTTGGAGGCGGTTAAGTGGGAGGTGTGACTCAGAGCTGGAGAGTGACAGATGGTGACGCGAGACTGGACGTGCACGTAGTTTATGTATCAGCCGATAGAGGACAGTATTGGATGGAGGGACTGTGATTTTAGTTTCGGTTGTGCCCACTAGAGTGCACTAAGGTAATAGAATGTTTTTCATAAACTGTTCTAGTATTTTCAGAAAGTTTATCATGTCCTTTTGTGTAGGTAAAATGTTATAAATGTGTTTTAGCAGTATGAATGATGCGTGAGTGTGGTTTAAGGTTAATATGAAGATAATTGTTTAACGAGTTATGTAGTGGGATTTAGTGTGGGAACATTTCAAAGAAGTATGCATATGAACAAAGGGGATTTTTGTAGAATAGATTTGTAAAGTAAGTTTATCGTAAAAGGGAAAGTTAATTCAGGTATAAATAACAATAGTAAATAACTTTATGCATAAGCAAAACTTCAGCGTATTAGATAATTACGTCGGTAAAAAGTGCAGTCGTTAGGTTTACTATTTTGGGATTGGTTATTGATGAAAAGCGCGGATTGACGCGGGAGAATGTTGTTTTGTTATTGGCTGTTGAGTAAACTGACCAGTGGTAAAGCAATATTCTCCGCGTGCCTTTCTCTGCTGGTAGAGAAGACTTAGAGTATTCTAGAGAAGAGTCGGAGCCTAGCCATGGAACAGTTCGGACGTGTGCAGTAGTAGTTCCGATGGAAATGATAAGTTGCAGGATCTAGCAGTGTTACATACATCAAAAGTGTTGGAAAGTGACGGCATAATTATTCCGATGAACGTGTAGAAATTTCGGAATTTTTAAGTGAATTTTGTGATGAGAAAAGACGTATATTCCACGTGGGGTATTGAGCAGGTCGGTGGCTAAAAACTGTAACTGCATTTGGTACGGACAGACTTAATATTTGGCTAGCATTATCAATCAAAAACAATCAGTATTTTAGTAGCTATTACGTTTTCGGGAAATGTAATACCTTAAACTTTCTAACGTGAGTGAAAGGGATTGTGAGTGACTGTTACGACTAGCATGGGCTTGGCAGTGATACTTGTTCATCTAAGTTTCAGAATATATTAATTGAGGACAAAATTTCCAGCCTTTCATTTCGTGTGAAAATTTTCTCCCGAAACGTAGATTAGTGACTTTAATTGCAGCCTGGTTCACGTCGAAGTACATTAGGTTTCACTCGGCTTTCCTGCTGATGATCTGCTGAGACAATGTTCACAGGTAGGTGCAGTTCCGTCGTAAAGGGACGCCGCACTCTGGCGCAACGTACAGGGTCACACAGGGGAGACGAACGGTTTTTAATGAAATAATACTGAATCAACTTTAAAATTAATGCATGTTTATTTACACAAAATCAAAGCTCATTATTTGCCATTTTAGTTAACAAAGTTATTTGTGAAAAATAATGTCAAGGTGATATCCATCACTTCGAATGCAGGACTCAAGTCTCTTCTCAAAATCCACCATCACATGGACTAAAATCTCTGCAGCGATGGCAGCAATTTCTTGAATGACTGCATTCTTCAACTGGTCCAAGTTTCGTGGTTTGTGGTTATAGACACAGTTATTAAGGTACCCCCACAGAAAAAAGTCACATACTGATAAGTCGGGAGACCTGGGAGGCCAAGGAACATTGCCAAAACATGAGACAATCCGGCCAGGAAACATGCGTCTAAGAACTGCGTAGTAGAAGTGTTTGCGATGTGCAATGTTGCCCCAACCTGCTGGAACCAAACGCGTTTTAAAGGGATCCGTCTTCTTCTTAGTTCTGGTTTCAAGAATGTTTCAAGCATACAAATGTAACGAACTGAAATAACAGTAACAGTGGCCCCGTTCTCTTAAAAAAAAATAAGGTCCAATAATGCCAACAGATACAAGAGCACACCAGACTGTTACTTTTTCTGAGTGTAGAGGACGCTGGTGGATTAGGTGTGGATGCTCTGGAGCCCAGTAACGTAGGTTTTGCTTATTCACAGTCCCGTTTAAATGAAAATGAGCTTTATCGGTCACCAATAAAATTTCATTTTCATTCGATCCCAAAATCACTTGCATTCTGTAAGCGAAGTCTTATCGTACAGCTAAATCAGTTTCCTTAAGTTGTTGGACAATGAGCATTTTGTAGGGATGGAATTTTCATTCTTTACGCAAAATTCGTCTAACCAATTCACGATTGATTCGTAACTCACTAGCATGACGTCTATCTGACCATCCTGGGCTTCTGACTGCCTCTTGCCTTACCCTTTCAACATTTCCTGGTGCCGTTATTCTGCGTCTCGGGCCAGGATGCTGCTTATCCAGTATGTTTCCAGTTGATGTGAAGTTTTCCGCCCATCTGAGGTATGTGTTACGGCTCGGAACAGCTCCATGTGACCGACATTAAACCGCGCACGAAACAATCGCTGCTTAGCAATAATAAACTCATCACTTTTCACGAAACTGTCATAGACAAACACTCAACGTTGCAAGTTCCTCTGTTCCGCAGTGACAGAGTTAATGAAATGGCGTCATGTGTGGATCAGAACTATCCCCACCACGGCCACCTCCCACCACCGCGCCCTCAGTACTACGCAGCTCAAAACCGTCCGTCTCCCGTATGTCACACAGTACTACATCTGCGGCAACAATCTGAGCTGCAGTTGGCACTACAGTGACACAACAAACAATTACAAATCAATTACTTCAAGGACATCTCCGAGCCAGACGCCCTGTTGCGTCTGACCTCAAACCATCGCCATTTGCGACTTCAATGGTGTCAACTGAGAGCTCATTGGAGCGCAGGGTGGAGGTCTGTTGTGTTTTCTGATATATGGAAATGTCGTGTGGCTAGGGCCTCCCGTCGGGTAGACCGTTCGCCTGGTGCAAGTCTTTCGATTTGACGCCACTCTGATGAAAGCTGGTTCCGCCTTGGTGCCAGTGATGGCCGTGTGTTTGTTACAGAGTGGCCTGTTGAAGGACTACAACTAACCTGCCCATGTGGCAGGCACACTGGGCCTACACGTTGGGTTATGGTCTGGGGAGCGATTTCGTATGACAGAAGGAGCACTCCCATAGTTATCCCTCGCACACTATCTACAAATCTCTACCTCAATCCGGTAATTCGGACTGTTGAGCTGCCATTCATGAACGGCATTCCCGGGGATGTTTTCCAAGAGGATAACGCTCGCCCACATACCGATGTTATAACAAAAATGGTTCAAATATCTCTGAGCACTACGGGACTCAACATCTGCGGTCATCAGTCCCCTAGAACTTAGAAATACTTAAACCTAACTAACCTAAGGACATCACACACATCCATGCCCGAGGCAGGATTTGAACCTACGACCGTAGCAGTCACGCGGTTCCGGACTGAAGTGCCTAGAACCGCATGGCCACCGCGGCCGGCGATGTTATAATCAAATAGGCCGTGTCGACATGTTGCCTTGGCCTGCTCGATCAACAGATCTGTATACAATAGAACACAGGTGGGACATCGTCGAAAGACAATTCCAGCGTCATGCACAAACAGCGCTAACTGTCTCTGTAGCGAGCGACCAAGTCCAACAGGCAAGGAACGCCATCCCACAAACTACCATACGGCACCGGCACAACACAATGCAACTTCTTGGCGGTTGCATCGGTCATTAATGTACCAGCATTTCATATTTGCAATGGCATATCTCGCGTTTACATTAACCAGTGATGCTACAATGCTAATTACTTAAATATATTACCAAGAGAAATGTATTTTCGAAACTTCATTAATTTACATTAATCTTTTTTTGGTATTTTGATTTTTTTTCGTCGGTTTATTAATCGTCTCCACAACGCGCCATGAAATGAGGACACTTGGCGCTGCTGAAAGTGATCCGTTCATCGTGTGGAAATGATAACCTCGGCAGCCTCTTAATACTATTCGAGAAGCATAGGCATCAGCTATCACTCTCTGGTTTCCAGTAATTCTATGGTCATCCTCAAAAGACAAACTGTACAAACATTGATCAGAGTCCTCCACATGCATACGGATTTGAACAAAGTACGTCAGAGGAAGGAAAAAGACAAACCCTCCGATATATGACCATTCTCAAGACAACAACAGGACAATACTGCACTGTTCCCAACATTTACCGTTTGGGCGTGGGACTGAATATAACTGAAAATCGTTGTCCAGCGTTCGAATGATAACGTGGTCCGATCATGACCACGTAAATACACTGGTTCTCATTTGGGCAAGGACAGAGAATGGAATATACCGTATCCTTGTTGTAGCAGGCAAGCGACATTTGCCTGAAGTCAGGGGAAAACTTAAATCTTTATAAGCTGACGCCGGTTTCAACCGCGCGCGTCCTGAAAACGGGCCCAAAATTTAATCCTTACCCATCTCTCACGGTGAAAAATTCAGTGATATTCGTGGGAGGAATGTTTCGCATAGTACCGGATTTAATCGTCTTCGTGTCTTTCGTTGAATACTTAGTCATATTTAGGTAGACAAAACATTTTGTTGCAGAAACTCTGATTATTGACAACACTCTTCACGTGACACGCCAGCCACAGCTCAGACAGTGGGTGCAGTGGGACAGCGGTCAAGCGGTGGATCCACATCCGAGAGCAGTGATATTCAAATCCACTCCTGATGTTATCTACCGTTTTCCTAACTCGTTTAAAGTGAGTGTTAGGATACTTGCACTGTTAACGACCGACTGATTTCCTTCCTTTCCCATCGTTGTCTAATTCGAGGTTGTGCTCCATCTCTAACAAGCGCGTCGTCATCTGAACACTAATTTTTGCCCCCCACCCACGCCTTTCCCCCCTTCAAAAAACTAGTAATAATGATAACGTCAGGGAAAGACCATGGCCAAAGTTCTTTAAAACGAAGTCATTTCCGAATTTCTGGATTGTCTACAACGTTAACAGACCACTACCTGTCGAAATTTGCAGGTACTGAGATCGAAAAATTAGGATGTACAGGCTTTATGGATCTGTGAGTCAGACCAGTGGTAGTCAACCTGGTCCTTACCGCACACTAGTGGACGTTCCAGCTTTTATGCTGGTCAGTAGGCCGTACGGGTTTTAAAAATATTTTCCTTGGGTTTTCATAAAATTTTGACGTAAACTATTTGTGAAGTAATTATTGTTATTAAATTGCTGTAGCTTTGATTTATAAATTATATAAAGGAAAGTTCCTTTCATACCTTTTAAATCACCATCCCTATGAAACCTGTGGGCAATTGCAAAATTTTATTACTAACAGAGATGCAAAAGTGTGTGGTTGGTAAAAAATGTTTGAGTACCTCTGATGTACACTGCTCTATTCCCCCAGTTTCGTGTTCTTTTTCATTTACAGACACTTCTTAGAAATGTGCCATTAAGTTACTACGCTACTTTGTTATTTTATAATATCTTTCACTTGGAATTTGCTGATTCCTAAATTTTTGTGTCATTTGTACCAAGTTTCTCAATTGCTGTGCGGTATCAAGAGCATTAATTTGCTTGTGTTGAACGCATCAGTGCACTTTCGCAAGGTGATAATGTCTCTAAAAATTGAGTACTTTTTACACCATACGAGCTGGCCACGGTGGCCGAGCGGTTCTAGGCGCTTCAGTCAGGAACCACGCGACTGCTACGGTCGCAGGTTCGAATCCTGCTTCGGGCATGGATGTGTGTGATGTCCTTAGGTTAGTGAGGTTTAAGTAGTTCTAAGTTCTAGGGGACTGATGACCTAAGATGTTAAGTCCCATAGTGCTCAGAGCCATTTGAACCATTTACACCATCCGATAGGAATATTTTTCATGGGAAAGTATATGATTTTGTGCAACGGTCTTGATGTTAGGTAATTCTCATTTTATTTTGCCCTCAAGTAATATATTTTGATATAAAAAGTGTTTTATTTGAATTGCTATGTGCATCATAAAATGCTACCAGCAGGGAAAGGTCTTAAATTATAAAAGGTGATGGATGGGCTTCCATGACGACACAAACTCGGTACCAGGGATCTGGTTGCCATACAACTGATACAGATCAGCAGTGAAAGTGACAAATTTATTTTTGGAGGATGCGTGTGATTATATATCCGTGGCTTAAATGTACACACATCAAAGAAAAAAATAATTTTGCATCACCTCGGTTCCGAGAGTTCCGGAACCTATACAGAAAATTGGAATAGAGATCAGGATAAACATCATTTCCCCCCTTTTTATTTCTCATGAAAACCACACATCGCATGTTGTACCAACATACAGTGAGACATTTAGAGGCTGTGGTCCAGATTGCTGTACACACCGGTACCTCTAATACCCATTAGCACGTCCTCTTGCATTGACGCGTGCCTTTATTCGTTGTGGCATACCATCCAAAATTTCTTAAAGGCACTGTTGGTCCAGATTGTCCCTCTTCTCAACGGCGATTCGGCGTAGATCCCTCTGGGTGGTTGGTGGGTCACGCCGTCCGTAAACAGCCCTTTTCAATATATCCCTGCCATGTTCGATAGGTATCATGTCTGGAGAACATGCTGACCACTCTAGTTGAGCGATGTCGTACGATTTGCACGATAGAGGCGCGAATTGTCGTCCATGAAGACGAATGTCTCGCTAATATGCTGCCGATATGGTTGCACTATCGGTCGGAGGATGGCAATCACGTATCGTACAGCCGCTACGGCACCTTGATGACCACCAGCGGCGTACGTCGGCCCCACAGCTATACAACTTTAATCTACGTATCCAACAGGCAAGCAAGTACGTAAGTATCCGTTTGGTAGGATTCGGTCAGGGTACGATGTAACTTATTCCACTTCTGTCAGCGTATTAATACAGGTAACAAACATGGTAATTCCCGATGAGACGCCTCCTTCTCCTTGTAGAGTCTCCGTCATGACTCAACGCCCCGGCGCTTTGACGCACACCCCTTTCCCGCCGATGCTCCAGCGAGCCACCCCTCCGCCCACACCCCCGCCTCCCCGCACCTCAGCCAGGGGGCGACAGGCGGCAAACGGCAGACGGCCGAGCGCGGGGTCCCCGCTGCTGATCGTCCATTCGAGTCGCAGACGCCTTCCATATTTCTCGGCGGCTGGGCGCGGAGACAATGTATACGCCGTCAGGACCTACTTTCGCAGGAAGAGAGTTATGCTCGCCATAAATCTCGCAATGTCCCGGCTCTCGCCCCGCAGAGGAGGACTGCGAATATAAAACGGCGGGGGCGATGCGACGCGACGCGCGGAAAAGAAATCGTCCATTAAGAGTTTCTCGGCGGGCTGGGTCGCGCGGGCGGTTATGAAAATGAGCGTTTGATGCTCCTTGGCGCCGAAGATAATGCACTCTGCCGAGGGGGCGCCGGGCGCAGATATGGCGGCCAAATGGTGGGTGGAGAGCAGATACAGTGGCGCACTCCACACGCCACCTGCGGGGGCGGCGCGACCTCCCGCGAAAGCGCTCGCCATCACACCAACACACACACACACAATGCCAGCAGCCACCCTCTCCACCGAAAATTTGGAGCTACATCCAAGATCACCACTTCCACCAGCTCCAGTGGAGAAGGCTGGGGAATGCACGGACTGTGGCCTTGCAGAGCAAACCACACCAGCGTTGCCTAAAGTGAATTCCGGAAACTGTGGAAAATCTAGATAATACTACTCTCCAAAACACTGGAAGTGCACGACAGAAGCTACTTCCCATTTCGATGATTAGTCTAATCTTGTCTTCGCTGTCCCTACGGCTGCGATACGTAGCAGGCAGTAGAAGATTCCTGCCTTCATCACTTCATACTGGTTCTTTAAACTTCGTAAACAGGTTACTGCCCGATAGTTCTGGCGCCAACCTTGAAGCGTCTGCCAATTCAAATTTTTCAGATTCCCTGTGACGCTCTCCAGTGGATATAAACACATGATCATGGTGCTACCCTTCTTTATTTGCGTTCAAATTTCCTATTGGTCCTACTTAGCATGGATCCTACCAGTGTTTCGTAAGTAATCTCCTTTGTAGACTGACTGCAGTTTCCCAGCACCCTGCCAGTGAACGGAAAACCTTCTGTGGTGCGTTATCTACAAATGAGCCTATGTGGTCATTTCGTTTCATATCCCCACAGACTGTTATACGCCGTTGTTTGTGATTAGTGACTGAACACAGTTGTGACCCATCGGTACTGTCGCGAGCTGTGCTGCATACAATGTGGAGTAGCTGTTAGTGTAGCTGCTGACGTGTTGCGGGTGGGAAGGTCAACTATGATTAATTATATAGTATTTAGTATTTCTAAAAGGTTCCGGAAATTTCTTACGTTTTTAATGTTTGCGTTCTTTGGAACATTCGATGCCTGTGTAAACAGCAGCACTCTCCGCCCGGCAGGCAGTTCTGTTCTGAAATTACAATGAAATGAATACCCTTAGCTGCATAAAGGCGTTGATATACTTCAACGGGGACAGATGAAAATGTGTGCCCCGACTGGGACTCGAACCCGGGATCTCCTGCTTATATGGCAGACGCTCTATCCATCTGATCACCGAGGACACAGGGGATGGTACGACTGCAGGGACTTCTCTCTAGCACGCCTCTCGTGAGACCCACATTCTCAACTTATTGTCCCGCACTATATTCATAGTGCGCCTGCCCATTATATTCATTTCTCGCGGATTTACTGCCGATTCCCGTATAAGCATGTCCGAAAGAACAGATACCATCTTCATATATATACATAGTTCTGTTCTGCTTTTACGTTGGTGCCCGTAATACACGTAATTTCAGTGCTATGTGCTGTACTTCATTGACGACCCGCTCTCTCATTTGAACTTGATTGTGGCTACGACGAGACGGTATTGTCGGACTTTACGTTGTTACCCTTTGAGAAGTGCAAAATTTTACATTTGTGAGCATTTAAACCAAATTGCCAATATTTGCATCGCTTTTAAATGTTATCAAGATACGAAAATCATTGATTGTTCAGCTCAGTCTCTGAAGTTTCGATACGAAATTAGCTGTTTCGGTCACCACCGTCCATCTTTAGATCGTACGAAAGAGGCCGTGATTGACACCCGCCAGTGTGCAAACCACACTGACAAAGAGAACGCGCGCGACGTGTTGGACGCCAGACTTTGATGCGTTCTGTTATTAGAAAACGAAATCGCCTGCATAACAGAAGTCCCTGCATATGTTCAAAAATTCCTTTTAGCAGTAATGCTTATGTCAATTTTATTCAGTTTTAACTTTTCCATGATTTTTTGTTTAGAATTTAAAGATTCCAATCTTATTCGCATACTGTACGACCATTTTGCGTCCTGTACTTGCTTGTCACAGATTCATCGCATACGCTCACTGCAGGCTCTGTAATGCAATTATGTACATGTTACTCACAAAAACACCTACGTCCAAATATGTGAATTGTACACAAATAGCTTGTTTTTAATCTACCAGGGAATTAGCTTTTATACACGCATATTCACTGACAACGTGATGTCCGCAGTGGTCGGAGTCAGGCAAGGCATCAATGTCACGATCTGAAAGTGTCCGGTGTTATTGCAGTGCTGGGCAGAATATTATTTTCAAAACAAGCAACAAATGGCTTCTCTGTTACGAGCGAAACGTCGTTCTTTCCAGTATGAAGATCTGATCGAATATTTGTGCAGCTTTTTTCTAGACAGTACTTCATTATAACCACATCAAATACAAAAAACCTGACGCTGTTGTTAACGTACACCAGTCGAATGAGAAATACAATGAAGCGCCAAAGAAACTGGTATAGGCATGCGTATTAAAACAGGCAGAACACTGCGTTGCGGCCGGCAACGTCTATATAAGACAAGTGTCTGGCGCAGTTGTTAGATCGGCTACTGCTGTTACAATGGCAGGTTATCAATATTTATGTGAGTCTGAAAGTGGTGTTATAGACGGCCCATGAGCGATGGGACACAGCATCTCCGAGGGAGCGATGAAGTGGGGATTTTCCCGTACGACCATTTCACGACTGTACCCTGAATATAGGAAACTGGTAAAACATCAGATCTCTGACATCGCTTCGGCCGAAAAAAGATCCTGCAAGAACGGGACCAACGACGACTGAAGAGAATCGTTCAACGTGACAGAAGTACAACCTTTCCGCAAATTGCTGCAGATTTCAATGTTGGTCCATCAACAAGTGTCAGCGTGCGAACCATTCAACGAAACGTCATCGATATGGGCTTTCGCAGCCGGAGGCCCACTAGTGTACTCTCGATAAATGCACAACACAAAGTTTCATGCCTCGCCTGGGCCCGTCAACACCGACATTGAACTGTTGATGACTGGGAACATGTTGCCTGGCCGACGAGTCTCGTTTCAGATTTATCGAGCGAATGGACGTGTACGAGTATGGAAACAACTTCATGAATCCATGGAACCTGAATGTTAGTAGGGGACTGTTCAAGCTGGTGGAGGCTCTGTAATGGTGTGGGGCGTGTGCAGTTGGAGTGATATGGGACCCCTGATACTGCGAGGTGCCGGGGCTAGCAGTGTATTTAACACTCAATTCTTCTAGAATCTACATATGTACATGATGCTCTAAGCCCCCCCTATTCTAACTCCAACTTTTGCTGTTGCACAAGGATAAAAAAAATACGCGAACTGACTCTAATCAACCCTGCCAGTGGAGTAGAAGAGAGTTTGGCACCTGCAATAATTTAATTTGATAAATAAGTTAATTAAGCGAAGGTTTCATTAACATAGTGAGGAATGATGTGGTTGCTCTACCTATTAATAGAATGAAAGTTCTGTCCAAAATAACAATATGATTTATTAAGACTAAACACAAAATAATAATAAACAACAACACATGAAACATTAACAATACATCAAATTGGCTCTAATTGGATACTTAAACAAACGCTGTGAATGTGAAGTTGTCCCTAAACTAGATTGTGAGGATTATGACGAAGTGATATGTGCAGCCAATTCCTAGCAACTCAATTCTTAGAGAAAACACATAGCCAACCCAACATTAATTGCTGCTACCCAAGACAGAACAAAGTTAGAAAAAGACGAACAGGCGCGCTCTGCTGAGCTCTGATTATCACCTAGGAAAATCCCTATCTGCCGGTGCTGCGGACATACATTACCAAACCGACTTCTTGACTCCCAGGACACGATCTGCTGTACCGGAGCCGTTGGCTGGTTGCTTCGACGTCCTCGACCGAAAGGCGAGAGCCAACTACTCACAAGAGCACCCGTACCAAAAACCAAACACAGAACATTCCCGCCCCCACGACAGTGGCCGTGGTTAAACGTTCCAATCAGCAACTCGAAAACCGGCGGAAAATTCCACTCCATTGCCGGAACGCTACCATTCCACCAATGAAGATCCTTGGCGCCAATTTCTGCGCCGATCTTGCTACGTCACGGAGCTATGCCCTGAGCAAGCCAATCACAGTTACTATTTTGCAGAAAGTGCGGGAATTTTCCCGCCACAGCTGCCTGGGTACACAAGTCATTCCCACGCCTCGCTGGTAGCCCGCCAGAAAGTGTTTTCGCTAAGTTTCTGCGAAGTAACGGAACCTCTAGCCCAGCCGCTACTTCAAGCTCGGCGGGCGTGCCTCTTGACAATGTCGGCGTCTGCAAAGCATTCACTCGACTTCCTCACACCCGTTGGCTTAAAGCTTTCCAGATCAGCAGAGCCCGCCTGTCACCGGACCACCCGGGTGACGAGAGACGCTGCGTGGGAAGTCCGCGTGTGAAGGAATAGCAACTTTCCACCGCATGCAATTAGAGAGGAGAATCGTAAGATAGAAATATGAGAGGGGGCTCATGCCACCTCTCAATACATCTAGATACGACTCTGACATGTGACGCGTACGTAAGCATGGTGTCTGATCACCTGCGTCCATTCATGTCCATTGTGTATTCCGACGGACTTGGGCAATTCCAGCAGGACAATGCGACATCCCACACGTCCAGAATTGCTACAGAGTGAATCCAGGAACACTCTTCCGAGTTTAAACACTTCCCCTGGCCACCAAACCCCCCAGACATGAACATTATTGAGCATATCTTGGATGCCTTGCAACGTGCTGCTCAGAAGAGATCTTCATCCTCTCGTACTCTTACGGATTTATTGGCAGCCCTGATGGTGCCAATTCCCTCCAGCACTACTTTAGACATTAGTCGAGTCCGTGCTACGTCGTGTTGCGGGACGTCTGCGTGCTCGCTGGGGCCCTAAGGATATTAGGCAGGTGTACAAGGCTCTTTGGCTTTTCATTGTATAATGAGACAGCAACATCTATATTTTCCTACAAGAATCCTCTCTTTTAATTGGAGAAGCAGTGGGAATTTTCTTTGCAACAGGTGCTAAATTGCTTTGTGTAAAAACTGTTCATACTAAATCACAGGTTAGAACACTGTTGCAGAAACAACGAAATAAACATGCCAAATTTAAACAGACACAAAATCCCCAAGATTGGTGATCTTTTACAGAAGCTCGAAATTTAGCGCGGACTTCAATGCGAGATGCCTATAACAGTTTCCACAATGAAACGTTGTCAGCCGGCCGGAGTGGCCGTGCGGTTCTACGCGCTACAGTCTGGAACCGAGCGACCGCTACGGTCGCAGGTTCGAATCCTGCCTCGGGCATGGATGTGTGTGATGTCCTTAGGTTTGTTAGGTTTAATTAGTTCTAAGTTCTAGGCGACTGATGACCTCAGAAGCTAAGTCGAATAGTGCTCAGAGCCATTTGAACCATTTTTGAAACGTTGTCTCGAAACCTGGCAGAAAATCCAAAGAGATCCTGGTCGTATGTGAAGTATGTTACCGGCAAGAAGCAATCAGTACCTTCTCTGCGCGATAGCAGCGGAGACACTATCCAAGACATTGCTGCCAAAGCAGAGTTACGAAACACAGTCTTCCGAAATGCCTTCACAAAAGAAGATGACGTAAATATTCCAGAATCCGAATCAAGAACAGCTGCCAACATGAGTAACGTAGAAGTAAACATCCTCGGAGTAGTGAAGCAACTTAAATGAATTAATAAAAGCAAGTCTTCTGGTCCAGACTGTATACCAATTAGGTTCCTTTCGGAGTATGCTGATGCATTAGCTCCATACTTAACAATCATATACAACCGTTCGCTCGACGAAAGATCCGTACCCAAAGACTGTAAAGTTGCACAGGTCACACCAATATTCAAGAAAGGTAGTATGAGTAATCCACTAAATTACAGGCTCATATCGTTAACGTCGACATGCAGCAGGATTTTGGAACATATATTGTGTTCGAACATTATGAATTACCTCGAAGAAAACGATCTATTGACACACAGTCAACATGGGTTTAGAAAACATCGTTCCTGTGAAACACAACTAGCTCTTTATTCACATGAAGTGTTGAGTGCTATTGACAATGGATTTCAGATCAATTCCCTATTTCTGGATTTCCGGAAGGCTTTTGACACTGTACCACACAAGCAGCTCGTATTCAAATTGCTTGCTTATGGAATATCGTCTCGGTTATGTGACTGGATTTGTGATTTCCTGTCAGAGAGGTCACAGTTCGTAGTAACTGACAGAAAGTTATCGTATAAAACGAGTGATTTCTGGCGTTCCCCAAGGTAGTGTTATAGGCCCTTTGCTGTTCCTTATCTATATGAGCGATTTGGGAGACAATCTGAGCAGTCGTCTTGAGTTGTTTGCAGATGACGCTGTCGTTTATCGACTAATAAAGTCATCAGAAGATCAAAACAAACTGCAAAACGATTTAGAAAAAAATACCTGAATGGTGCGAAAAGTGGCAGATGACCCTGAATAACGAAAAGTGTGAGATCATCCACATGAGTGCTAAAAGGAACCCATTAAACTTCGGTTACATGGTAAATCAGTCTAATCTAAAAGCTGTAAATTCAACTAAATACCTAGGTGTTACAATTACGAACAACTTAAATTGGAAGGAACACATAGAAAATGTTGTGGGGAAGGCTAACCAAAGACTGCGTTTTAGAAAATGTAACAGACCTACAATGGAGACTGCTTCCACTACGCTTGTCCGTCCTCTTTCAGAATACTGCTGCGTGGTGTGGGATCCTTAGCTGATAGGACTGACGGAGTACATCGAAAAAGTTCAAAGAAAGGCAGCACGTTTTGTTTTATCGCGAAATATGGGAGAGGGTGTCACAGAAATGATACAGGATTTGGGCTGGAAATCGTTAAAAGAAAGGCTTTTTTCGTTGCGACGGAATCTTCTCACGAAATTCCAATCACCAACTTTCTCCTCCGAATGCGAAAATATTTTGTTGACACCGACCTACATAGGGAGGAACGATCACCACGACAAAATAAGGGAAACAAGAGCTCGTACGGAAAGATATAGGTGTTCATTCTTTCCGCGCGCTATACAAGATTGGAATAATAGAGAATTGTGAAAGTGGTTCGATGAACCCTCTGACAGGCACTTAATGTGATTTGCAGAGTGTCCATGTAGATGTAGATGTAGAGTACCAACGTCCCTGTCACAAGAGACATTCGAATTTGCATGTCACGACAACGACCTTGTCGTTTGGAACAATCTGTCTAAAAGTCAAATATTCGTCGTCATAAATACAGTCCTAGTCCATTTCTGAAAAAATATACAATAAGTGAAAATAGAGGGTAAGCATTCATTTAATTACCACTGGGACATAGAGATACGTCAATTACTTGTGGAACACATATGCTCCATTCTTTCCTTGTCGGCAGACGAAACGGTGGAAAACTTTTTTTTATATATAATGTTACTTCTGACGACAGCATTACTTAAAATAATCATACATTAATCTCTTGAATTCTGAAAAAGAACTGGTAGTGAAAGGGTTAAATGATGTACGAGATCGAATCTGTTTATTAGATTGCCTTAGTCGCTGTAAGTGACAGTGTCACCAATCACGTCATTTCAGAGCTGTGTACGTAATTCCTCGAGGGAAATCACATTCAGTAACAGTAAGGGCTAGGCTACCTAACTGCTACAACGATGGGTCGGAACCCTTGTTATGGACAAAGAGCTACTGCAATCTATATGTCAATCATTTGGCGAATTAACTTGCAAAACACGCCGCAGCAAACACTGCTGTATTCCACATTCTGACATGATCACAGTACTCAGAATGCAACAAAGTACATGATGGAATGAAGAATAGAAAACTCTGTCGCTAACTAGAGGCAGACGTTGTAGGATAATACATTCGGAAGTGCCTGCAAGAAATTGTTGACAAGGAGGAGTCTTACAAGAAGATTATGTGCAATAATTACTAGGATGAAGTTTAAGGATGACTAGGATGAAGTTTAAGGATGACTGTTTAGAACCACAGTTGAACGCAATTGACAGAAAAGACCTCCTCATTCTTCATTGTGTATGAGGAGTCGAGGAGGACATTATTTCTGTGCGTCCGCTGACGAAAACGAAGGCAGACAACCTCCTAAAACAGCTATACACTATGGATGCAGTGGGTTCCCTAACGACCAGCACTCTTTCAGTAGTGGGATCTTTATGGATATTCAAACTAATCGCTCAGCTGCCTCACCACGTGGTTTCTCAGCACAACGCCGAAAAGATCAGCTTAAGAAAATACGTTGTGGAGTACAGTTTTACAGAAAGCCTACACGCTTCACGGATGTAATAGTTATTTTCTGAAGACTAGAACCAAGACTATCGAATATGAAAGAAGTATACGTCGATTGTTTTAGATGTTCTGACATGAAATATCTGAATGTCAGAATACTTAATTGATCTTAAAACACTGTAATCGTTAGTATGAACGTTACCCCAGCAGAGAAGGTCTGTATTTGTAGGTGAATGTATGGAAAAAACCGAAGGTCAAATAAATAAATTTAAAAAGTCGTTACTGTATATTAAGCGCGTGAAAATGTTTACCTGCACGGCATCTAGCCTGGCTAGATGCCTGGTCGCAGATTCTTGCATCAAACACCTCCCGCTGGAATCGACAGGTCGCTAAGTATTCTCACCATCTATAGACATTTACTTCACGCAAAGGCACCGCGAGACTCGGCTAGCATGGAGTCTTGTTCACCGTGAGTGCTGCCACCACGACGCCTGAAGTCGTTTTCCCCGTTATGGAGCCCAAAAAGTGATTCTTGCCAAGGGCTAATTTGCCGCGTCCGTGTGAAACGTCACAAACGTGATGATTGCGGTCTTTAGGCGTGAAAACCAGCGACAATGTGTGTGTCTTTTCTGTGTCTCGTACGGATACGTGTTCGATTCTGTAGATGATAATACATCCTATGGTATATCTGGACTTGTCGGCAACAAGAAACACACCTTCCTCTCGTTCTAGCAGATTCTATGGTGTCGCACTATTTGCATCCCGGCCAGAATCTACACACTCTTGACGCAAAGTATCCGGTCTCGGAAACTAACATACGGCCGGGAGAGCGGTGTGCTGACCACATGCCCCTCCATATCCACATCCAGTGACGCCTAAGGGGTGAGGATGACAGGGCAGCCGGTCGGTATCGTTGGGCCTTCATGACCTGTTCGGGAAGAGGTCTTTTTTTTTCACGCAATGTAAGTGATGTACGAGTAGAAAGTGAGTCTGTGGGCTTTCGTCACCGTTGTCATTGAAGGTAAAATATTGTAGGTTGTTAGGCTGTGTCATGTTTCTATTCAGTTTCTACTTCACGATCGGCATTTCGATCCCTCTGCTGAGACATTCATTGGGTCCTTCTGTTGTTCCCGTTCAGCTAAATACACATCTAAAGCCTAAAGACGGTGCCGGTACAGAGGTCGGAACGTTGATCGTGCAGGTAGAAACTGAAGAGGAGAATTAAGTGACCTACTAACGTAGAACATTTGACCTCCAAGTGACGTAGTGCTACGAAGATTAACTAGAATACATTTGTTGGAGGACTAGGATTAAATTTCCGCACAGCCACTTTTACAAAGAGTGTTAATAAGAAGTCACCAGATTCTTCAGCTCGCGAGACAGGGTGAACATCTTAGTGCTCCAAATCCAGTATTTAATGCCTCGAAAGTATCTAACAGCATTCAGAAACGTTCCGAGACTCGACCACTGGAATGGAAAAAGTACACCGCTAACAGTCACATCGGACGAGGAACAACACATACAAAAACATGGTTATACACGTACAATAATAGACAGTCGCCGCGCGGGATTAGCCGAGCGGTCTTAGGCGCTGCAGTCATGGACTGTGCGGCTGGTCCCGGCGGAGGTTCGAGTCCTCCCTCGGGCATGGGTGTGTGTGTTTGTCCTTAGGATAATTTAGGTTAAGTAGTGTATAAGCTTAGGGACTGATGACCTTAGCAGTTAAGTCCCATAAGATTTCACACACATTTGAACATTTTTTTAATACACAGTCACAAACAACAACAATTGTTGGCATTAATAATAATAATAATAAACATAAAAATAATAAAGGGCATCAAGAATAAAAATAATGTTTATTAGTTTAGTACATTTAGTATTACTAGTAACACCTTACGAAGTCCCTGAGGCAGATGAAGTCGCCTGCCCTATTCCAGAGGAATTCTCTTGGCCTGCAAGGTCTGGGAATTCACAAGGGGTCGGATTACTGGTAGTTGGGACTTACTACGTTAGGGATGTGCCCGTGAAGAAGGAGAAGGTATCCAGTATGCCCTCTGTGTTCATACCGGGAGGAGTCATTCCATATGTGGAAGGGGTGCTTCTGGATGTCATGAAAAGCACAGGGTGCAGCCAGCCACAGGCGGAGCTCGTAATGATGCTAGCGATGTTTGGCGCTCTGGATCACAAGAGGTTCTCTCTGGTTTCGTGCTGCTAGCTAAAGTAGTAAAGACTGCCCGTCTTGCTTGCGAGGCGAAGGCGGACCTCACCATTTGTTGTATCGTTGACAGAACCGATAGACGTCCTTTGGAACTGAGCCGAGTGAAGGGGCTGAATCAGAGGCTCAGACGGTTTTGCGGCTGCGTAGGTTGCAGATTGCTCGACTTCCGCCATAGGGTGATGGGTTCCCGGGTTCCGCTAAATAGATCAGCAGCCCACTACACGCAGAAGGCAGCAACACGGACAGGTGGACTGTGTGGAGTGGACTGGCGGTTTTTTAGGTTAGAGGGTCTCGGAAAATTGCAGAAATGTTGTCAGTCTAAAAGCGTGCATGGCAAACACAGGAAGAGGGTAGATATAGGAACAATCAATACTGTACTTGTAAACAGTCGTACCTGCGTTGGAAAATAACCATAATTCCCAAGCGCTAATGGAAAGCACTGAACCTCGAATCGTTGCAGGTACGGAAAGCTGGCTAGATCCGGAAATAGTTTCAGCTGAATTCTTTTCCAAGAACCTGATCGTGTTCAGAAAGGATAGATTAAATGCAGTTGGTGGTGGAATGTTTACTACTGTCGGAAGTAGTTTATCTTACAGTGAAAATGAAGTAGATAGTTTCTGTGAATTGGAAATGCCGTGTGGCTAGGGCCTCCCGTCGGGTAGACCGTTCGCCGAGTGCAAGTCTTCCGAGTTGACGCTACTTCGGCGACTTGCGTGTCGATGGGGGTGAAATGATGATGATAAGGGCAACACAACACCCAGTCCCTGAGCAGAGAAAATCTCCAACCCAGCCGGGTATCGAACCCGGGCAGTTAGGTATGACATTCCGTCGCGCTAACCAGTCAGCTACCAGGGGCGGACTTCTGTGAGTTAGTATGGGGAATACTTGACAAACGGGAATAAATTAATAATTGGTTCGTTTTATCGATCCCTGACTCAGATGATATAGTTGCTGAACAATTCAAAGAAAACCTGAGTCTTATTTCAAATAGGTAACTCAGCCACATAATTATAGCTGTTGGTGACTTCAATCTACTCTAGATATGTTGGCAAAAACACATATTTAAAGCTGGCGGTGGGCATACAACGTCGTCTAAAATTGTACCGAATGTTTTCCCAGAAAACTGTTTCGAACAATTAGTTCAGGAGCCATAGCGAGATATAAATAGTTGCGAAAATGTACTTGATATCACAGCCACAAATAATCCTCAGCAGAATAGGAACATGAGGACAATTCCAGTGAGTTGTGAGCACAAGGTTGTTGTGGCTAGAATAAATACCGTAACATCCAAACCCACCAAAAATAAACGAAAATACCTCTACCTGTTGTTGTTGTTGTTGTGGTCTTCAGTCCTGAGACTGGTTTGATGCAGCTCTCCATGCTACTCTATCCTGTGCAAGCTTCTTCATCTCCCAGTACCTACTGCAACCTACATCCTTCTGAATCTGCTTAGTGTATTCATCTCTTGGTCTCCCCCTACGATTTTTACCCTCCACGCCGCCCTCCAATACTAAATTGGTGATCCCTTGATGCCTCAGAACATGTCCTACCAACCGATCCCTTCTTCTGGTCAAGTTGTGCCACAAACTTCTCTTCTCCCCAATCCTATTCAATACTTCCTCATTAGTTATGTGATCTACCCATCTAATCTTCAGCATTCTTCTGTAGCACCACATTTCAAAAGCTTCTATTCTCTTCTTGTCCAAACTATTTACCGTCCATGTTTCACTTCCATACATGGCTACACTCCATACAAATACTTTCAGAAATAACTTCCTGACACTTAAATCTATACTCGATGTTAACAAATTTCTCTTCTTCAGAAACGCTTTCCTTGCTACTGCCAGTCTACATTTTATATCCTCTCTACTTCGTCCATCATCAGTTATTTTGCTCCCCAAATAGCAAAACTCCTTTACTACTTTAAGTGTCTCATTTCCTAATCTAATACCCTCAGCATCACCCGACTTAACTCGACTACATTCCATTATCCTCGTTTTGCTTTTGTTGATGTTCATCTTATATCCTCCCTTCAAGACACCATGCATTCCGTTCAACTGCTCTTCCAAGTCCTTTGCTGTCTCCGACAGAATTACAATGTCATCGGCGAACCTCAAAGTTTTTATTTCTTCTCCATGGATTTTAATACCTACTCCAAATTTTTCTTTTGTTTCCTTTACTGCTTGCTCAATATAGAGATTGAATAACATCGGGGAGAGGCTACAACCCTGTCTTACTCCCTTCCCAACCACTGCTTCCCTTTCATGTCCCTCAACTCTTATAACTGCCATCTGGTTTCTGTACAAGTTGTAAATAGCCTTTCGCTCCCTGTATTTTATCCCTGCCACCTTTAGAATTTGAAAGAGAGTATTCCAGTCAACATTGTCAAAAGCTTTCTCTAAGTCTACAAATGCTAGAAACGTAGGTTTGCCTTTCCTTAATCTTTCTTCTAAGATAAGTCGTAAGGTCAGTATTGCCTCACGTGTTCCAACATTTCTACGGAATCCAAACTGATCGTCCCCGAGGTCGGCTTCTACTAGTTTTTCCATTCGTCTGTAAAGAATTCGTGTTAGTACTTTGCAGCTGTGGCTTATTAAACTGATTGTTCGGTAATTTTCATATCTGTCAACACCTGCTTTCTTTGGGATTGGAATTATTATATTCTTCTTGAAGTCTGAGGGTATTTCGCCTGTTTCATACATCTTGCTCACCAGATGGTAGAGTTTTGTCAGGACTGGCTCTCCCAAGGCCGTCAGTAGTTCCAATGGAATGTTATCTACTCCGGGGGCCTTGTTTCGACTCAGGTCCTTCAGTGCTCTGTCAAACTCTTCACGCAGTATCATATCTCCCATTTCATCTTCATCTACATCCTCTTCCATTTCCATAATATTGTCCTCAAGTGCATCGCCCTTGTATAGACCCTCTATATACTCCTTCCACCTTTCTGCTTTCCCTTCTTTGCTTAGAACTGGGTTTCCATCTGAGCTCTTGATGTTCATACATGTGGTTCTCTTATCTCCAAAGGTCTCTTTAATTTTCCTGTAGGCAGTATCTATCTTACCCCTAGTGAGATAAGCCTCTACATCCTTACATTTGTCCTCTAGCCATCCCTGCTTAGCCATTTTGCACTTCCTGTCGATCTCATTTTTGAGACGTTTGTATTCCTTTTTGCCTGCTTCATTTACTGCATTTTTATATTTTCTCCTTTCATCAATTAAATTCAATATTTCTTCTGTTACCCAAGGATTTCTACTAACCCTCTTCTTTTTACCTACTTGATCGTCTGCTGCCTTCACTACTTCATCCCTCAGAGCTACCCATTCTTCTTCTACTGTATTTCTTTCCCCCATTCCTTTCAATTGTTCCCTTATGCTCTCCCTGAAACTCTGTACAACCTCTGGTTCTTTCAGTTTATCCAGGTCCCATCTCCTTAAATTCCCACCTTTTTGCAGTTTCTTCAGTTTTAATCTACAGCTCATAACCAATAGATTGTGGTAAGAGTCCACATCTGCCCCTGGAAATGTCTTACAATTTAAAACCTGGTTCCTAAATCTCTGTCTTACCATTATATAATCTATCTGATACCTTTTAGTATCTCCAGGGTTCTTCCATGTATACAACCTTCTATCATGATTCTTAAACCACGTGTTAGCTATGATTAAGTTGTGCTCTGTGCAAAATTTTACCAGGCGGCTTCCTCTTTCATTTCTTAGCCCCAATCCATATTCACCTACTACGTTTCCTTCTCTCCCTTTTCCTACACTCGAATTCCAGTCACCCATGAGTATTAAATTTTCGTCTCCCTTCACTATCTGAATAATTTCTTTTATTTCATCATACATTTCTTCAATTTCTTCGTGATCTGCAGAACTAGTTGGCATATAAACTTGTACTACTGTAGTAGGTGTGGGCTTCATATCTATCTTGGCCACAATAATGCGTTCACTATGCTGTTTGTAGTAGCTTACCCGCATTCCTATTTTCCTATTCATTATTAAACCTACTCCTGCATTACCCCTATTTCACTTTGTGTTTATAACCCTGTAGTCTTGTTCCTCCTGCCACCGAACTTCACTAATTCCCACTATATCTAACTTTAACCTATCCATTTCCCTTTTTAAATTTTCTAACCTACCTGCCCGATTAAGGGATCTGACATTCCACGCTCCGATCCGTAGAACGCCAGTTTTCTTTCTCCTGATAACGACATCCTCTTGAGTAGTCTCCGCCCGGAGATCCGAATGGGGGACTATTTTACCTCCGGAATAATTTACCCAAGAGGACGCCATCATCATTTAATCATACAGTAAAGCTGCATGCCCTCGGGAAAAATTACGGTCGTTGTTTCCCCTTGCTTTCTACCTAAAGAAAAAAAAGATAAAAATTCGCTTGACACTTTCCTACTTTCCTGTGAGACAGTGTCCACTCTTCCAATCTGACTATGTAAAGAAAGACCAGATGTGGTTTCAATTCAAAGAAACAGTTCAAATGGCTCTGAGGACTATGGGACTCAACTGCTGTGGTCATACGTCCCCTAGAACTTAGAACTACTTAAACCTAACTAACCTAAGGACATCACACACATCCATGCCCGAAGCAGGATTCGAACCTGCGGCCGTAACGGTCGTGCGTCAAAGAAACAGTATGGACGGCAATTGAGAGATATATACCAGACAACAAAAGCAAAACGAGGATAATGGAATGTAGGTCATTGGATTAGGAAATGAGACACTTAAAGTAGAAATGAGACACTTGAAGTAGTAAAGGAGTTTCGCTATTTGGGGAGCAGAAAAACTGATGATGGTCGAAGTAGAGAGGATATAAAATGTAGACTGGCAATGGCAAGAAAGCGTTTCTGAAGAAGAGAAATTTGTTAACATCAAGTATAGATTTAAGTGTATTTGTTTGGAGTGTAGCCATGTATGGAAGTGAAACATTGACGATAAATATATTGGACAAGAAGAGAATAGAAGCTTTCGAATTGTGATGCTACAGAAGAATGCTGAAGATTAGATGGGAAGATCACGTAACTAAAGAGGAGGTATTGAACAGAATTCGGGAGAAGAGAAATTTGTGGCACAACTTGACTAGAAGAAGGGATCGGTTCGTAGGACATGTTCTGAGGCATCAAGGGATCACCAATTTAGTATTGGAGAGCAGCGTGGAGGGTAAAAATCGTAGAGGGAGACCAAGAGATGAATAGAAGACAGATTCAGAAGGATGTAGGTTGCAGTAGGTACTGGGAGATGAAGAAGCTTGCACAGGACAGAGTAGCATGGAGAGCTGCATCAAACCAGTCTTTGGACTGAAGACCAAAACAACAACAACATACCAGATAAATTAATAAGAGATGGTGCACATCCCTGATGGTACACAAAACACGTCAGAACACTATTGCAGAAGCACCAGCATGCCAAATTTTTTTAAAAAAAA
The DNA here is from genome assembly GCF_021461385.2 of Schistocerca piceifrons. Classification (NCBI taxonomy): domain Eukaryota; kingdom Metazoa; phylum Arthropoda; class Insecta; order Orthoptera; family Acrididae; genus Schistocerca; species Schistocerca piceifrons. The sequence goes on from NC_060139.1 coordinate 133,120,937, forward strand.
CGCAAAACCCCAAGGTTGGTAAAATTTTACAGAAGCTTCAAATTTAGCGCGAACTTCAAAGCGAGTTTCTACAACGAATCTCTGTCTCGAAATCTCGTAGGAAACCCAAAGAAGTTCAGGTCGTATGTAATGTCGACGAGTGGCAAGAAGCAATCAATACCTTCGCTGCGTGATAGCAATGGTGATGCTATTGGCGACAGTGTAACCAAAGCAGAGTTACTAAACACGGTTTTCCGAAATTTATTCACAAAATAAGACGAAGCAAACACTCCAGAAATCGAATCAAGAACAAATGCCAGCATGAGAAACTTAGAAGTAGGTATCCTTGGAGAAGCGAAACAGCTTAAAAAACTTAAGAAAGGCAAGGCTTCTGGTCCAGATTGTATACTAGTAAGGTTCCTTTCAGAGTATGCTAATAACTCCATATCTAGCAACCATACACAGCCCCCGAGTAAAACAAGTAATATCTGGAGTTGCCAAAGGAAGTGTTATAGGCCCGCTATTGTTCCTGATCTACGTAAACGATTTAGGAGACAATCTGAGCAGCCTTCTCAGATAGTTTGCAGATGATGCTGTCACTTACCTTCATGTAAAGTGATCAGATCATCAGAATTGCCAAATGATTTAGACGAGATATTTTTTTGCTGTAAAAAGTGACAACTGACTTTAAGTGTGAAGTCATCCACTTGAACACTGAAAAGAATCCGATAAATTTCAGTTACATGATAAATCACACAAATCTAAAGGGTGTAAACATAACTTAATACTTAGGATCTACAATTACGAATAACTTAATGTGGGGAACGTAAAAGTAAAACCAAAGATCACTCAGAAAATGTAACATGTCCACTAAAGAGACTGCTTGCACAATGTTTGTCCACCCTCCTCTAGAGTATTACTGTGCGGTGTAGAATCTGCATCAGATAGGATTGACGGAGAACGTCGAAAAAATTCGAAGAAGAGCAGTTCGTTCTGTATTATCGTGAAATACTGAAGAGAGTGCACGAATTGGGGCGGCTGTCTTTAAAACAAAGGCGTTATTCCCCGCGGCGGGACCTTCTCCTGAAGTTTCGATCACCTGCTTTCTCCTCAGTGTGTGAAAATATTTTGTTAGCGTGCCTACATAGGGAGAAATTATCATCATAATAAAGTCAGAGAAATCGGAGTTCGCACGGAAAGATCGAAATGTTCTTTTCTCCTGCGCGATGTTCGAGAGTGGGAGGGTAGAGAAATATCTTAAAGGTGGTTCGGTGAACCAACTGCCAGCTACTTAACTATGAATTGCAGAGTAATCATGTAGTTGTAGATGTCATGTAAAGGTAGAAGGGGTAATGAAAGAGCAGAAAATGGTAAATGACATTAACAATAGCTGGAAATAAGAACAGAATTCAGTAGAGAGCTGTGTAAAAGTGTAGGGGAAAGAGGCGTTGACAAGAAACTTCCTGGCAGATTAAAACTGTGTGCCGGACCGATACTCGAACTCGGGACCTTTGTCTTTCGGGGGCAAGTGCTCTACCATCTGAGCTACCCAAGCACGACTCACGCCCCGTTCTCAGAGCTTTACTTCCGCCAGTACCTCGTCTCCTACCTTCCAATACCTCATTCAGGTGTTGACAAGATTGAACTGCGGACAAGCAGACGGAAGAGACAGCTGTTGTGATAGAAAGTACGCAATTCACTTCTTTTTTTTTTAAGTCTGAAAGGAATTTAATTTCTCTGGCATTTTGAGGAAGATTATTTCAAACTCGTGTTTCTGATACAGAAAATGATTTTGAGGAGATGACTGTATCATTTAGTGATTTACAAAGGATTTCATTGTTGAAAAGAAGAGCTGTAACAGGAAATGCGATAGAGCGAACACTGGGTATCATAATGTCTTCTCTTATCAGCACTAGCCAAGGTTACTGTTTATAGGCAGGAGTGATATGGTTGAAACAGCGAACGTCACAAATATATCAGACGCAATTATTCAGTGGGTGTCGCTGAGCAACAGGATCAGAATAAGCAAGTACGGGGAGTATTAGTGATTCTACGAGCTTATTTTTAAGTTTGAGGGGAAATGTTTCTTTTTTATTGATTTCAGTTAACCTCACCGAGTCAGTTTATTTCGCTAAACAGCACCTCCAACTAGTTATGGATTCCACGATCTCATATGAAACCTCTGCCTATCGAGCACAACCGTGACATTCTCCTAGAGCAGCGAAAAATGACTCAATCTTGATTCCACGCTTGCTCAAGGGAGAATACTTTCGAATTCTGGTTGGCATCCCGAATTTTAGAATTAGCTTTGTTGATTAGCTTACTAATCGGCCTAACAAAAGGTTGGCCACCCATTTCATTTTTTTTTTTTTGACACTAATTTTAAGTGAGTATGTAATGATAAAGAAAACTGAGAAGTCACTCTTACGTTATGTTTGGCATTAAATTTTGAAAAAGGCAATCGAGTAATGATTCGAAAATATGCAATAAACTGTATGTTAGTACTGAACTTCGTTACGTGGACAATGACTTTCAGTGACCTTATCATGACGTCATCAAAGAAATTTAGAAAAAAGGCAAGCACTTTTTACTTTGCCGTTACTTATTTTGCAAAATGGATAACATATTATTGTCTGAACAACTTAGCCTTTTTTACTGACTTGAACAGAATTAAATACTAAAATACGTACCAAACCAAATAGCCATGTGTTCCAAGCTATATGCAAAATAAATAAAATTTCCGCACTCTTAATTTGTGCAGTTCTTTAGATTTTGATTTTTACCAGTGATTGATTCTCAAACTTTAAAAATGAAATTGCTTTACTTTAGTCATATACTGAAGCCTCTGTTGTACAACAGTTAATTGAAAGTAGACTGGGGCTAAAATTCTTAAAAGAGAAATTATTCATTAACAAACTAGCTGTAACTATTCAATTTCTTTCTTATGACACTCAGCATATTAGGAAAAATAAGGAACAAGGATCCTGCTTGGTAACAAAGCCAGGGGCAATGAGGACACAATCGCCCTGAGTGTAACTGATTATTATTTAAATAAATTTTATCAATCAAATCACATTCAGTTGTGCTGCTGGGTTAGCCGTTAATACTTTCTACCAATGAACAGTCTTACTTCAGTGCTGTGCATACGCCGAAACCTGGAGCCGACGACGAAACTGTGTTGCTGGAACTGCTGCTGTTGTTGAAGACGGTAGCATATTGAGGAGCCATGGCTAATTAATTATAGAAACGGGCAATCGTAATTAATACAGCCTCTTCCGCCCATCCACTGTCGTACTCCTGCCCTAGACATCTGGCCGACGCGCGTACATGATGCCGCCGAAAATGGTACTCTCTACTGCGAGAGCGTTAACACCACACTTCCGCACACTACAAGCGCTGGAACCCGTCTCCCGCTTTCTCCGCGCGCTCTGCACAACTCCCTACCCAAAGACTTTACAACACACAAGCGCTGCTATTATCGTTGCTAATCGATGCAAATAACAATTCCTTTGGCTTTTTCCCAGAGTTTATAAGTTTCACAGTAAAACACAGATAAATACAATGTAAAGTCAACAGACTTCTACCTAAATGTACACATACAGTGAAGCAATGTCTTTACTTATTAAAAGAAAGCATTTAAATTACAAATATTTACATACAATTAAAAAAAATTATATATCGGTAGCAGATGCCATGCATCCTGCATTTTCGGTGTTACACACTAATAATCACTAACTAAAGACTCCAGATTTGTTAAATACTTTGAAACACTATCTTCACTAAGGGCACAACGTGAAAGGGATCATCCGCCGTGGCCAGTGTTGTAGTGCCCTCTGACGAGAGACTGCCCCTGGCTGCATGGCTGTCTCTGAAGAGATGTCTACATCGTTATCCGACTCTACAATTAGCTACAAGCTGAACTTACGCTTACACAGTATCTCATTGACCTGAAACCAGTATCGATCACGTGCAAACCTGGCACTGTTCCGTACCTGCAAACTCAGCAATTTCATGGTGGTACTACTTTTTTTACTGCCTCAGAAGCGTCGTCCAGCAAGTGTCGGGATTCAAGGCATTTTCGTGTGCGGCGGGTAACTCTTGGCTAGCTAGTAACGTTCGGAGTCTGAGTTAGCATCGCCGTAAAGAACGGCCCGCTGTGGGGCAGCGCCTCTGAGAACACAGCCGGCACGCAGCCAGTAAGGGCCGTCGTGGCAAGCCAAATCATTTCGCTCCATTTCAGTGAGTTTCACTCTCGCGGCGTTCATTCATCAGACTAGCAAAACGAGTGTTCCGACTGTGCAAGAACTGCGCTTAGCACTTGGCGCACGTCCTCACAAAACGTAATTCCTTACACTTGTCACCACATTACTCTTAACGCACATTTTCCATTTTTGGTTTTTGATTAGGCAATTATAAAGAGTCGAAGGTCATGAAAGTGAGGCAGTTTTGGAAAAAGGGACTAAGACAGGCTTGTTGCCTATTCTCTTTTTATTAAATGAGCAGGTAGTAAGTTAGAGTATAATGACTTTTCTGGAGACTAGAAATCTACTCTGTAGGAATAAGCATGGGTTTCGAAAAAGACGATCGTGTGAAACCCAGCTTCCGCTATTCATCCACAAGACTCAGAGGGCAATAGTCACGGGTTCCATGGTAGATGCCGTGTTTCTTGACTTCCGCAAGGCGTTTGATACAGTTCCCCACAGTTGTTTAATGAACAAAGTAAGAGCATATGGACTATCAGACCAACTGTGTTATTGGATTAAAGAGTTCCTAGATAACAGAAGGCAGCATGTCATTCTCAATGGAGAGAAGTCTTCCGAAGTAAGAGTGATTTCAGGTGTGCCGCAGGGGTGTGTCGTAGGACCGTTGCTATTCACAATATATATATATATATATATATATATATATATATATATATATATATATATATGACCTTGTGGATAACATCAGAAGTTCACTGAGGCTTCTTGCGGATGATGCTGTAGTATATCGAGAGGTTGTAACAATGGAAAGTTGCACTGAAATGCAGGAGGATCTGCAACCAATTGACGCATGGTGCAGGGAATGGTAACTGAATCTCTATGTAGACAAGTGTAATGTGATGCGAATACATAGAAAGAAAGATCCTTTATCATTTAGCTACAATATAGCAGGTCAGCAACTGGAAGCCGTTAACTCCATAAATCATCTGGGAGTACGCATTAGGAGTGATCTACAATGGAATGAACATATAAAATTAATCGCCGCTAAATCAGATGCCAGACTGAGATGCATTGGAAGAATCCTAAGGAAATGCAGTCCGAAAACAAAGGAAGTAGGTTACAGTACACTTGTTCGCCCACTGGTTGAATATTGAAACTTCCTGGCAGATTAAAACTGTGTGCCCGACCGAGACTCGAACTCGGGACCTTTGCCTTTCGCGGGCAAGTGCCCTACCATCTGATCTACCGAAGCACGACTCACGCGCGGTACTCACAGCTTTACTTCTGCCAGTACCTCGTCTCCTACCTTCCAAACTTTACAGAAGCTCTCCTGCGAACCTTGCAGAAGTAGCACTCCTGAAAGAAAGGATATTGCGGAGACATGGCTTAGCCACAGCCTGGGGGATGTTTCCAGAATGAGATTTTCACTCTGCAGCGGAGTGTGCGCTGATATGAAACTTCCTGGCAGATTAAAACTGTGTGCCCGACCGAGACTCGAACTCGGTACCTTTGCCTTTCGCGGGCAAGTGCTCTACCATCTGAGCTACCGAAGCACGACTCACGCCCGATAGGAGACGACCTATACCTTTCACAAATCACTTACCTCACAAATATCTTCGTTACTGGAACTACTGCAATACAGCGAGCGCCACTACTGCCAGCTAAATAAAAGATTCAAACTAAGGAAGGCACTAACTACTGATAGGCATAGTTAGCAAATGAAAGATTTTAGTAGAGAACAAACACTGTATTTACCTTAATAGTCATATTATATATAGCAGTTCATGACAGTCTCCCCTTTGAAAAATTGTACAAGACTGTGCTTAATCTGACACACAATATTTTTAGCGCAACGCAATCTGACTTTCAAAAAATCCCTACGAAAGAATGGTCCTGACTAACATTAACCTATACTTTCACAAATCACTTACCTCACAAAAATCTTCGTTACTGGAACTACTGCAATACAGCGAGCGCCACTACTGCCAGCTAAATAAAAGATTCAAACTAAGGAAGGCACTAACTACTGATAGGCATAGTTAGCAAATGAAAGATTTTAGTAGAGAACAAACACTGTATTTACCTTAATAATCATATTATATATAGCAGTTCATGACAGTCTTACAAATTTCAAAACTCCGCCATCTCCCTCCCCACATCCATCACTGCTGGCGGCTCACCTCCAACTGCGCAACGCTACGCGCTGTTCACATCCAGCTGCCGCTGCCCAACACTACAATGGCAGACAACAATGCAAACTAGCCACAGACTGCACACAGCACAGCCAGTGATTTTCATACAGTAAGAAAACCTAAACAGCCTACTTACAAAACTTCCTGGCAGATTAAAACTGTGTGCCCGACCGAGACTCGAACTCGGGAGCTTTGCCTTTCGCGGGCAAGTGCTCTACCATCTGAGCTACCGAAGCACGACTCACGCCCGGTAGGAGACGAGGTACTGGCAAAGTAAAGCTGTGAGTACCGGGCGTGAGTCGTGCTTCGGCAGCTCAGATGGTAGAGCACTTGCCCGCGAAAGGCAAAGGTCCCGAGTACGAGTCTCGGTCGGGCACACAGTTTTAATCTGCCAGGAAGTTTCACATCAGCGCACACTCCGCTGCAGAGTGAAAATCTCATTCTGGAAACATCCCCCAGGCTGTGGCGAAGCCATGTCTCCGCAATATCCTTTCTTTCAGGAGTGCTAGTTCTGCAAGGTTCGCAGGAGAGCTTCTGTAAAGTTTGGAAGGTAGGAGACGAGGTACTGGCAGAGGTAAAGCTGTGAGTACCGGGCGTGAGTCGTGCTTCGGTAGCTCAGTTGGTAGAGCACTTGCCCGCGAAAGGCAAAGGTCCCGAGTTCGAGTCTCGGTCGGGCACACAGTTTTAATCTGCCAGGAAGTTTCGTATCAGCGCACACTCCGCTGCAGAGTGAAAATCTCATTCTGGAAACATCCCCCAGGCTGTGGCTAAGCCATGTCTCCGCAATATCCTTTCTTTCAGGAGTGCTAGTTCTGCAAGGTTCGCAGGAGAGCTTCTGTAAAGTTTGGAAGGTAGGAGACGAGGTACTGGCAGAAGTACAGCTGCGAGTACCGGGCGTGAGTCGTGCTTCGGTAGCTCAGATGGTAGAGCACTTGCCCGCGAAAGGCAAAGGTCCCGAGTTCGAGTCTCGGTCGGGCACACAGTTTTAATCTGCCAGGAAGTTTCATATCAGCGCACACTCCGCTGCAGAGTGAAAATCTCATTCTGCTTGAATATTGCTCACCAGTGTTGGATCCGTACTGGATAGGTTTGATAGAAGACATAGAGAGGTTCCAACGGAAAGCAGCGCGCATCGTTACAGGATCATTTAGTAATCGCGAAAGCGTTACGGAGATGATAATTAGACGCCAGTGGAAGACTCTGCAAGAGAGACGCTCAGTAGCTCCGTACGGGCTTTTGTTGAAGTTTCGAGAACATACCTTCATCGAGGAGTCAAGCAGTATATTGCTCCCTCCTACGTATATCTCGCGAAGAGACCATGAGGATAAAATCAGAGAGATTAGAGCCCACAGAGAGGCATACCGACAGTCTTTCTTTCCACGAACAATACGAGACTGGAATAGAATGGAGAACCGATGGAAGTACTCAAGGTACCCTCCGCCACACAACCTCAGGTGGCTTGCGGAGTATAGATGTAGATGTAGATGTAAAGGAAGTGAAAGAGAATTTGGGGAAGGAATTCGAGTTCGGGAAGAAGAAATAAAAATTTTAAGGTTAGCCGATACATAATTCTGTCAGAGACGGCAGTGGTATTTGGTTCAAATGGTTCAAATGGCTCTGAGCACTATGGGACTTAACATCTGTGGTCATCAGTCCCCTAGAACTTAGAACTAGTTAAACCGAACTAACCTAAGGACATCACACACATCCATGCCCGAGGCAGGATTCGAACCTGCGACCGTAGCAGTCGCGCAGTTCCCGACTGCGCGCCTAGAACCGCTAGACCACCGCGGCCGGCAGTGGTATTTGGAAAATAGGCTGAACGGAGTAGCAAGTGTCTAACATTCTGCGTGGTGGCTGTTTGTTCTAAGTCGTGTCTCCCTACCACTTTCGCGCAACGATGCTCTGAGCGTTTTTTTTTTTTTAGGGAATTGACTAGTTTGAACCTGGGACCTGTTGCTTGTAAGGAGACGCGAGACCACACATGACATGTAGAGTTCAGAAGAGTTCAGTGAGATTAGCGATGATATAACCAAATACTTAATGATTTCAGCGTCAGCTCCACTGCACTCCCTGTAAAAGAATCTTAATAGTAACTAAATTTAGTGGAAGGGGTTCAAGGCTTTCCTATTTTTAGTTAGCTGGTAAAATAACGTCGAAAAAGCAGTTAAGTTTACCATTGGAAATTTTATTCTACTCACAAAACATTGTTTATAAAAATGGCACTATTGATAAAAGGAAATATTTTAATACAGGATGATAAAAACCAACTGCTTTCAACAAAAATGTGAACGAATATTCCCTGAGAGGGTTTCCAAGTTCTACAATGGGTCGAAGGATGACCTATGCCATATCACATCTATAATCTAGGTTTAAATTAAGTTTCACAAGAGAGAAAACTATCAAAATGGTCTACAGTGACCCTCAATTATCTTTAATTACTTATCTAACTTGTCGTAAATTACAGTGGCTGATGTGGCTTCTCAATGATTATATAACAGAGAAATCATCGCGTTTCAGATTTTAACTTACGTAGCAAATGTGAATACCATGAGATTTAATTGACGATCAACACTAGTATTACGTAAAAAGGGGATTAACAGATGAGACTTCTGCAGTTCTGAGTGAAGCCTTATGCGCTCAAAAATGTGGCATCGCGTGCGTTCATTATCTTGTCGGTGTTCGTCAGGGGGCGACGGCCGGCGCACTCCATACAGCTCCCGTCTCGGAAGCAACTCTCCCTAACTTCTCCTTACTACAATTTACCGAAGTTGGGTTAAAAAAAACTATCTGGCTGTGTTTTCATCTGACCAATCAGGGTCTCAATGTTAACCTTAAGCTCCGCCTACAATAATTTTGTCTATCCAATGAGAAACGTCATACTTTTCGTGGTGGGGCAATGTTTTTAACGTTTGCAACGTAATAGAGACGCGAAAAAGTCTCACGCTAAAACTTGCAGCTGGTGTGGTCCTTTTAGTGTTACCGTAAGATCTATACTGTTCTTCTGGAGGGCTCTAGCTTTTAACATGGGATGGGGGGGGGTGGTCCTGGTGGTTATCTGGTAACGTGGGTGTCAGTCCCTTATCGTAGGGCCTTCTAGCTTGACACGGTTCTGCTCTCGGCTTCTGCCCTCGTTTCTCCCCTCGGAGCTGCGTCTGTCTCACGGTGGGAAGGTATGACATGCATTTAGGCATTCTTGTGTTAGTCTGTGGTATTCCATTTGCTCACTCGTTACTCGTATTACTTTGGTTAATTTAATGTCACGATTTATTCGGAGCTATGTGACATACTACTGGATTTGCTTATCAAGTCAGGGTTTTCATGGAAGTTGTTGGATTTGCCTGACACCTTACAAGTGTCTTGAAAAAAGGTTCTAAGATGTGTATTAGTGAAAGTAAAACAAGGTTAATGGGGTGTTCTCTAGTTAAATAAGGCGATGCTGAAGGAATTACATGAGTAAGTAATACACTAAAAGTAGTAGATGTGTTATGCTATTTGTGTAGCAAGATAACTGATGATGCCAGGACTAAAGAGGATACAAATGCAGACTGGATATAGCAAGAAAAGCTTTTCTGATACAAGTAAATGTATTTACGTCTAATCCAAATTTAAGTGTCAGGAAACGATTTCTACAAGTAATTGTCTGGAGCAGGAGGAGACTGGTGTTTAGCGTCCCGTCGACAACGAAGTCATTGGATACGGAACGCAAGCTCGGATTAGGGAAAGATGGGGAAGCAAATCGGCCGTGCCCTATCAAAGGAACCGTCCTTCATTTGTCTGAAGCGATTTAGGGAAATCACGGAAAACCTAAATCAGGACGGCCGGACGCGGTTTTGAACCGTCGTCCTCCCGAATGCGAGTCCAGTGTGCTAAACACTGCACCATCCCGCTCGATATTTGTCTGGAGGGTAGCCTTTTCCAGAAACGTGGTCGATAAGCAGTGTTGGCATTAAGAGATATTTTTGAAATGTGATACTACAGCAGAATACAGAAGATTGGTAGAGTAGAGCGAATAACGAATCAAGAGTTAGTGACTCGAACTGGTGAGAAACGAGCATCATGGCACAAATTGACTAACGTAAAAAATCGGCTGATAGACTATAGGCATAAAAAATAATTCGATTGTGGAGTAATGGATGAGGGAGAGGGGTACAAATGGTAGGGGGAGATCAAATGCCGACTATAGCAAGCAGGCTGAAATGGATGTAGGTTCCAGTAGCTGTATACTGATGAAGAGGCTTGCTCTGGATCATCTGGCAGGGAGCACTGAGTCAAATCAAGCTTCGTTCTGAGGGTAGCAGCAACAACTATTGTGTGTACCTTGGGAGTCACGAAACATGTGATAAGCATGTAGTTTCTATTGATCATTTCTAAGTTATTCAGTTTTTCCATAAATGCTAGTTAATTACAGAAAGAGAAATTACAAGGTAAAACATAAAGCAAGTAACATGAAGCTCAGTATGGTATAACCTCTGCAAAATTGGACAAAGTTATTACATGCAACTCAGTGACATAGCAGCTCACTTGTACCATTAGCACAGAGCGAACAACGTCATGTCTGAGGTTACGATCGCTGTGGACGGTGTGGAGCAGGAAACACACTGTATTATAGCCAAATTGTTTGAGTGTCGTGAAAGCGTTACGTACGGGAGGAACAGCGATGGGCATCCACTGGCAGAATGGAAGCCACCTTCTCTCAGACGCAGTTTGCCAGATGGTTAAACTTCATCAGATTTCGCAGTATCGGACCGGACTCGGTAGATGAACGCTGCCTTTGGGCCTAGGGAGAGGTACCGGAGTAACGGTAGCTGTAGCCCACCCGGTTAGCCGTGCTGTCTAACGCACGGCTTTCAGGGCGGGAAGGAGCGCCTGGTCCCCGGCACGAATCCGCCCGGCGGACTTGTGTCGAGGTCCGGTAAGCCGGCCAGTCTGTGGATGATTTTGAGGCTGTTGTCCATCTGCCACGGCGAATGTGGGCTGGTTCCCCTTATTCCGCCTCAGCTACACTATGTCGGCGATTGCTGCGCAAACAAGTTCTCCACGTACACGTGCACCACCATTACTCTACCACGCAAACGTAGAGGGGCTACACTCTTCTGGTGGGGGGGGGGGGAGAGGGGGGAACGGGGGGGGGGGGACGCCGGGGGCCGAACCGCACAATAACCCTGGTTTCGGTGCGCGGGGTGGCGGAGGGGAGAAGTGACAGCGGTAGTCGTCGTCGGGTTGTAAACCACTGCAGCTGCGGCGGAGACGGAGCCTCTCCGTCGCTTCTAGGCTCCCGGTGAACATACAATACAATACAACGGTAGCTGTCAAAGGGGGTTCTTGAGCGAGCATGGGATAGCTCAGATGGTTAGAGCTTTGACTTAACATTCAAGAAACAAAATTCGTTCTTTTCGCAAGCTTTACTAGTAATAAATCCCATTAGAGAGAAAGCAACAGTAGATTTGGCAAATGATATTTCCAAAGAATTATAAAGTGGCTCTTGAAAATGGACTCTCCCGAAACTCTGAAGAAAAAAAAAAAAAGACACTGAAGTCACTTCAGTACAACAAATACAGTCATACGAACAACTGATGTAGCACAATAGCAGGAGTCAGTAAATAAGGTTGAATGCTCCAAATTTTTCGGTGTACATATTGATGAAAACTTGAACTGGACGAAGTACATTACTGTGTTTCTCAAACAATTAAGTTCAGATACTTTTGGTCTTCTTATATGTAATTGCTAATTTTAGAAAGAAACGTGTGAACCTTCCGACAAACTTTCCATACTCTGCCAATAATACCTTACGGAATAATTTTCTGAGGTAACTCATCGCTTAGAAAGAAAGTATTGTCTGCACAAAAGCGAACATTAAGAACAATATGTGGTGTTCACCCACGGACGTCATATAGGTACCTCTTCAAGGACCTAGGCATCCTAACTGCGCGGTCGCAATACATACATTCGCTAATGAAATTCTTCCTAAATAATCCATCACAATTTGAGAAGAACAGTGATGACCATACCTACAATACTAGACGGAAAAATGACCTTCATTCACCATTGTTAAAGCTGTCAATGGCTCTAAAAGGAGTTCAAGTGATCATTTGTTCAATAACATAAAATGTCTGACAGGTAGTAAAGCAAGCTTTAAATCTAATTTAAAATCATTTCTCCTGGACGACTCCATCTATTCTATTGACGAATTTGTACATAAAAACTGGTAGCCAGCAAAAAAAAAAAAAGTGTAGTTGCATGAGTAGGACTGAAAATAGTTGGTTGGATGGTTGGTTTGGGGGAAGAGACCAAACAGCGAGGTCATCGGTCTCGGGAAGGACGGAGAAGGAAGTCGGCCGTGCCCTTTCAAAGGAACCATCCCGGCATTTGCCTGGAGTGATTTAGGGAAATCACGTAAAACCTAAATCAGGATGGCCGGACGCGGGATTGAACCGTCGTCCTCCCGAATGCGAGTCCAGTGTGCTAGCCACTGCACCTCCTCGCTCGGTGAAAATAGTAATGTGTTCATTACTGTTAACACTAACCAGATATACATGTCCCGTAAACTGACTCGTTCCACGTCATTTCAATAAAACAATCGTTCAAATGATCTAAGTAGCATATAACTAACTAACTGACTGACTACAACAGTCAAGGGTTGGATTTCGAGTCCCGGTCGGGCAGACACGTGTAATCTGTCAGAAGCCTTCGTAATAGCGCACACTCCATGGTAGATTGAAATATCCATTTTGCTTACTGTTCACTGTTTTGTTGTTTTTAACGAATGATTTTGCGTCCAAAATTTCAGCGGTGAACGTCCGTGATTGATATTTGTCGTCGGGAGTTGTAAATAAATACTCCGCGATTGATCTTAGAGGTGTACTATCTTTTGCAATTAGTATCTTTTATTGACAGTAATAAAAGACATAGGGTTACATGGTGACTAATATTGCCGTTGTGCCTAAGCAGTCAGAAAGGTAGCAGCATTATAAGCAAACAATTGATGGCGTCGTGTCCAGCTACCGTTGCGTGCGAACAACCAACGAATGTAATACTAAGAACAAAAGCAACACATGACGCTGCTTGTGGTCCACTTACTCATTATTCATAAACTCAAATCGGTACTGCTTCCATTATCAATACTACACAACATTAGTATTAGTTCTGTACATGTATGAACTTAACAGTAATTGGAGACTTACATTTTCACATATAAAACGTCCTATTTAATTTTGCGCCGGTGCCATATGGCTGTAGGCTGCAGCGGTTAACATTTCTGGCCCTTGGAGGCTATTCTGTTCACTCCCGACCTCACTCCGTAATTGAGATAGTAAATGTTAGCTGAAGTACCACGTAAGAAGCGCACTGACGTCCAGACACTTCCACTTATTAACATTTCTTTTATACAGTTTTAATTTTATTGACGATAATAGTAAACTGTAACACATTAAACAGTTTTAGCAACAGTCATACGATAATTTTTAAATGAACACACCACCATTTGACTGTATTTTACTTATTTAATTACGACCCAGGTTTCGGCCTTTTATGCCGTTTCCAAGTGATTGAGTTTATGTCATTAACATATGAGCTTGATGTCCTGCAATATATGTGACGTTCAATTTTCTGTGCACGACTGAAAGACCTCTGGCAACATACTCTCGCAATTTCATTCATTTCCAGCGAGCTGTTGAAATGCTGTGTTACTTTACCTATCTCGTCCTTGAGTTTTGCAGAGCAGTGTAATTTGCTGCATTCACGTACAAGTCAGTCTAACTTTCGACGATCTTTTCACGCATGGTAAATTCACATGGAGCATATCTTGGTGATTTGAGAATGACTTGGAGCCTAGTGCACATGTGGGCTATGATATCCATACATCATCATCATCATCATCATCATTTAAGACTGATTATGCCTTTCAGCGTTCAGTCTGGAGCATAGTCCCCCTTATAAAATTCCTCCATGATCCCCTATTCAGTGCTAACATTGGTGCCTCTTCTGATGTTAAGCCTATTACTTCAAAATCATTCTTAACCGAATCCAGGTACCTTCTCCTTGGTCTGCCCCGACTCCTCCTACCCTCTACTGCTGAACCCATGAGTCTCTTGGGTAACCTTGCTTCTCCCATGCGTGTAACATGACCCCACCATCTAAGCCTGTTCGCCCTGACTGCTACATCTATAGAGTTCATTCCCAGTTCTTCTTTGATTTCCTCATTGTGGACACCCTCCTGCCATTGTTCCCATGTACTAGTACGTGCAATCATCCTAGCTACTTTCATATCCGTAACCTGAACCTTATTGATAAGGTAACCTGAATCCACCCAGCTTTCGCTCACATACAACAAAGTTGGTCGAAAGATTGAACGGTGCACAGATAACTTAGTCTTGTTACTGACTTCCTTCTTGCAGAAGACAGTAGATCGTAGCTGACCATTCACTGCATTAGCTTTGCTACACCTCGCTTCCAGTTCTTTCACTATGTTGCCATCCTGTGAGAATATGCATCCTAAGTACTTGAAACTGTCCACGTGTTCTATCTTTGTTCCTCCTATTTGGCACTCAATCCGTTTATATCTCTTTCCCACTGACATTACTTTCGTTTTGGAGATGCTAATCTTCATACCATAGTCCTTACATTCCTGATCTAGCTCTGAAATATTACTTTGCAAACTTTCAATCGAATCTGCCATCACAACTAAGTCATCCGCATATGCGAGACTGCTTATTTTGTGTTCACATATCTTAATCCCACCAAGCCAGTCTATTGTTTTCAGCATATGATCCATAAATAATATGAACAACAGTGGAGACAGGTTGCAGCCTTGTGTTACCACTGAAACTACTCTGAACCATGAACTCAATTTACCGTCAACTCTAACTGCTGCCTGACTATCCATGTAAAGACCTTTAATTGCTTGCAAAAGTTTGCCTCCTATTCCATAATCTCGTAGAACAGACAATAAGTTCCTCCTAGGAACCCGGTCATATGCCTTTTCTAGATCTGTAAAGCATAGATACAATTCCCTGTTCCACTCGTAACACTTCTCCATTATTTGCCGTAAGCTAAAGATCTGGTCCTGACAACCACTAAGAGGCCTAAACCCACACTGATTTTCATCCAATTGGTCCTCAACTAATACTCGCACTTTCCTTTGAACAATACCTCAGAAGATTTTACCCAAAACGCTGTTTAAAGAGATACCTCTGTAGTTGTTACAATCTTTTCTGTTTCCATGTTTAAAGATTGGTGTGATTACTGCTTTTGTCCAGTCTGATGGAACCTGTCCCGACTCCAAGGCCATTTGAATTATCCTGTATAGCCATTTAAGACCTGACATTCCACTGTACTTGATGAGTTCCGACTTAATTTCATCCACCCCAACTGCTTTATTGCACTGCAATCTATTGACCATTTTCTCCACTTCCTCAAATGTGATCCTATTTCCATCATCATTCCTATCCCATTGTACATCGAAATCTGAAACATTACTCATCGTATTTTCTCCTACATTGAGCAACTCTTCAAAATATTCCCTCCATCTGCCCAAGGAACCCACAGGATTCACCAGCAGTTTTCCTGACCTGTCCAAAATACTTGTCATTTCCTTCTTACCTCCCTTTCGAAGACTGCTAATTACACTCCAGAATGGTTTTCCAGCAAAAAATAGCTCTGAGCACTATGGGACTTAACATCGGAGGTCATCAGTCCCCTAGAACTTAGAACTAACTAAACCTAACTAACCTAAGGACATCACACACACCCATGCCCGAGGCAGGATTCGAACCTGCGACCGTAGCGGTCTCGCGGTTCCAGACTGAAGCGCCTAGAACCGCATGGCCACTGCGGCCGGCGGTTTTCCAGCAGCTTGACCCAACGTCTCCAACCTGTTTCCAAAGTCTTCCCAAGATTTCTTCTTGGATGCTGCAATTATCTGTTTGGCTTTGTTTCTTTCTTCAACATAACTTTCTCTGTCTACCCGAGTTCTAGTATGTAGCCACTTTTGATACGCCTTCTTTTTCCTTTCACAGGCTGCCTTGACTGTGTCATTCCACCAAGCTGTTTGCTTCATCCTACCTTTACACACTACTGTTTCAAGACATTCTTTAGCCACTTCCAGTACTGTGTCCCTGTACCTTGTCCATTCCTTTTCCAATGACTGTAATTGACTACATTCAACTAACTGGTACCTTTCTGAGATCACTGTTATGTACTTGTGCCTGATTTCCTTATCCTGAAGTTTCTCCACTCTTATCCTCCTACATATGGACCTGACCTCCTGCACTTTCGGCCTCACAATACCAATTTCACTGCAGATTAAATAATGATCAGTGTCATCAAAGAATCCCCTGAATACACGTGTGTCCCTCACAACCTTCCTGAATTCCTGATCTGTTATTATATAATCAATGACAGATCTGGTTCCCCTGCCTTCCCAAGTATACCGGTGAATGTTCTTATGTTTAAAAAAGGAGTTTGTGATTACTAAGCCCATACTGGCACAGAAATCCAGGAGTTGTTTCCCGTTCCTGTTTGCCTCCATATCCTCTCCAAATTTACCCATAACCTTTTCATACCCTTCTGTTCAATTTCCAATCCTGGCATTAAAATCACCCATGAGCAGAACACTGTCCTTGTCCATTACTCTAACAACTACATCACTGAGTGCATCATAAAAACTATCCATCTTATCTTGATCTGTCCCTTCACACTGCGAATATACTGACACAATCCTAATTTTCTTGCTAGACACTGTCAAATCTATCCACATCAGTCGTTCGTTTACATACCTGATTGCAACTACGCTGGGTTCCATTTCATTCCTGATGTAAAGCCCTACACCCCACTGTGCTATTCCTGCTTTGACTCCTGACAGGTATACCTTGTATTCTCCCACTTCCTCTTCTTTCTCACCCCTTACCCGAACGTCACTAACAGCTAAAACGTCCAGCCCCATCTTACTTGCAGCCTCTGCCAGCTCTACCTTCTTCCCAGGGTAGCCCCCATTAATATTAATAGCTCCCCATCTCATTACCATTTGTTTGCCAAGTCGTATCTTAGGAGTCCCTGGTTTGTCAGTTAGAGGTGGGACTCCGTCACTTCCAAAGGTCCGAGGCATTTTGCTCTGATTGTTGCCAGCATCAAATTTAAAGTACCAGGGAAGCAGGTTGCTAGCCTTACTTGCCGCGAGTCCCATTGAGTTTAACCCCTAACGGTTGAGGGACTAACCGGTGGATTTGGTAGTCTTTGCCGTATGAGCACAAAGGTGACCACGACTTAGAATATGTCCGAGATGCCCAGCCTTATTCCAAAGTAACTGGTATCCCGACTGTCGGGACCACTTACTTGGCCACTCATTGATATCCATACAATTATTCAAAATCCTTTTTTGTATATAACTATCACGTAGCCTCTCTCAGAGGGAATACAGTCAGTTTAAATGTATTAGTGACTTTCTGCCGATCACTGACTTACTAGACTTGAGAGAAATGTCTTTCTTCCTGAAGCTGTAACCCGTGTATATGAGTAGTGGGTACAATTACTACCTTGCACATTGCACTAATAGAATGTGCGCTGCAGCAGAATGTGCGCTGATATGAAACTTCCTGGCAGATGAAAACTTTGTACCGGACCGAGACTCGAACTCGGGACTTCTGCCTTTCGCGGGCAAGTGCTCTACCAACTGAGCTACCCAAGCACGACTCACGCCCCGTCCTCACAGCCTTACTTCTGCCAGTACCTCGTCTCCTCTCTCGAGTCTCGGTCCGGCACACAGTTTTAATCTCCCAGCAAGTTTCATATCAGCGCACACTCTGCTGCATAGTGAAAATGTCATTCTAGTGCTTAGAGCCATTTGAACCATTTGAACCTTATATATCTTGTTTGTAAAATGTTACCGACTAAACTAAAGGGTAGATAAAACAGACCTCTTTCAGCTGTTACTTATTTTTTCCGTGATTCATTTCTGTCTTCATCAATTGACACCTATCCCCTGCGTTCACAAGCCTAGACCAGCCGACGCTACGCTGACGACTCTATTTAGCTGAACTTCCCTCTCCAAATGTCTTGGATCAGTAGCTGCGTTTCTAAGTCTTTCGATAACCTGTTATCTTCAGCCTCACAAGGTAAGGTGCCGAGCGGCACGTCCACTGTACATTTCTTTGAGTTATTATCAAGTCACCTCCCTTCAAATGCTGAATTACACTACCGGCCATTAAAATTGCTACACCACGAAGATGACGTGCTACAGACGCGAAATTTAACCGACAGGAAGAAGATGCTGTGATATGCATATGATTAGCTTCTCAGAGCATTCACACAAGGTTGGCGCCTGTGGCGACACCTACAACGCGCTGACATGAGGAAAGCTTCCAACTGCTTTCTCATACACAAACAGCAGGTGACCAGCGTTGCCTGGTGAAACGTTGTTGTGATGCCTCGTGTAAGGAGGAAAAATGCGTACCATCATGTTTCCGACTCTGATAAAGGTCGGATTGTAGCCTATCGCGATTGCGGTTTGTCGTATCGCGACATTGCTGGTCGCGTTGGTCGAGATCCAACGACTGTTAGTAGAATATGGAATCGGTGGGTTCAGGAGGGTAATACGGAACGCCGTGCTGGACCCCAACGGCCTCGTATCACTAGCAGTCGAGATGACACGCATCTTATCCGCATGGCTGTAACGGATCGTGCAGCCACGTCTCGATTCCTGAGTCAACAGATGGGGACGTTTGCAAGACAACACGCATCTGCAGGCACAGTTCGACGACGTTTGCAGCAGCATGGACTATCAGCTCGGAGACCATGACTGCGGTTACCCTTGACGCTGCATCACAGACAGGAGCGCCTGCGATGGTGTACTCAACGACGAACCTGGGTGCACGAATGGCAAAACGTAATTTTTTCGGATGAATCCAGGTTCTGTTTACAGCATCATGATGGTCGCATCCGTGTTTGGCGGCATCGCGGTGAACGCACATTGGAAGCGTGTATTCGTCATCGCCAAACTGGCGTATCATCCGGCGTGATGGTATGGGGTGCCATTGGTTACACGTCTCGGTCACCTCTTGTTCGCGTTGACGGCACTTTGAACAGTGGACGTCTCATTTCAGATGTGTTACGACCCGTGGCTCTACCCTCCATTCGATCCCTGCGAAACACTACATTGCAGCAGGATAATGCAAGACCGCATGTTGCAGGTCCTGTACAGGCCTTTCTGGATACAGAACATGTTCGACTGCTGCCCTGGCCATCACATTCTCCAGATCTCTCACCAACTGAAGACGTCTGGTCAATGCTGGCCGAGCAACTGGCTCGTCACAATACGCCAGTCACTACCCTTGATGAACTGTGGTATCGCGTTGAAGCTGCATGGGCAGCTGTACCTGTACACGCCATCCAAGCTCTGTTTGACTCAATGCCCAGGCGTATCAAGGCCGTTATTACGGCCAGAGGTGGTTGTGCTGGGTACTGATTTCCCAGAATCTATACACCCAAACTGCGTGAAAATGTAATCACATGTCAGTTCTAGTATAATATATTTGTCCAATGAATACCCGTTTCTCATCTGCATTTCTTCTTGGTGTAGCAATTTTAATGGCCAGTAGTGTAGATGATG
Source organism: Schistocerca piceifrons (assembly GCF_021461385.2). Lineage (NCBI taxonomy): Eukaryota > Metazoa > Arthropoda > Insecta > Orthoptera > Acrididae > Schistocerca > Schistocerca piceifrons. Next base: position 133,140,913 of record NC_060139.1, read on the forward strand.
CTACCCTGCAGTCAGTGGCGTATCCTCCTTTGTTTGCTTTTCAATATATTTGTTTAGATTCGCACATTATAGATGTTACACTCGCATTGAAAGTATAATTCCTGCAAGTAAGAATCCACTATGTTAAAATTCTCAGTTGCATATTATACATTTTCAGGATCTAAGCATTCATGTAAATAGTGCACTGAGATTAATTTGGTCTAACACAGCAGAGATGAGGCAGCTGGATGGAAAAGGTGGTTAGTGGTTCTTCATTGTCGAAGATACTTATCTAGGATCAACGAAGTCAGTATTAAATGGGTTTAAACCTTCCAACAATTCACTACAAACATTAACCACAGCTAACTCGCAGTACGTAGCTATAATCTGTAAAATGCTACTGGCGAGCTAAATTTTGTGTGGCAATAATTTTTTGGAATAAAGAAGGTAAAGATAAGGAGCTTAATAGTTGTTGCATTACCGCAATAACAGTAGCAGAATATCACATCGCCGAGGGCACGGTATTTACGTTAAACTTAGAACAGTAATATGCAACTGAGGTTCGAGACGCGTATCGATATGTTTTACCTAACACACAAAGCACACGGTAGTATTTGTTTTGTGATTGATACTACCATTGTAAAAGCTTTAATCAGCTTTAAATAAAATTTAAATGGCAGAAATCAATACAAAAAAATTACACAGCAGTGCTATCAATTTTCTATCCGAACTACAAGCGGACGCAAGAGAAATTCAACTGAAGCACATTCAATCTATTTCAATGACATGGCCGATTCCAAATTGCAGTAACACATTAACTTGTAACACTGCGCTAATGCACACGATACTCATTAAAGCCTGTACTATGGTAAGTTGACGGGCTTCACCTTAAGAGAAAGGATTTTTGTATAGATTTTGACCGCGTGTACCTGAATGGAGGCAAATCAGACTTACACCCACTCAGTAATAACAATGATACGTCAAGCAATTCCGGAGTGCAACCACACGTTAGGACGAACAAGAAACAACACAGCAGATGCTACCAAATTGTTAATAATACGGTCGCCAGCCTAATTAGGCATTAACTGAGTTTCTTCCCTGTACAAGTTGATGTACGTTCATACAAAACAACACGTAATGACACTGCATAATATGGTAAATTTTAGAACCAGAAAATCTACTGAACTAATAATTTCACTTTCTGTACTAACATGGACAAGCCATAAATACACAACAAAACACTATAATGTTTACTACAAACTTCGTACTGCCTACTGATCTGATTAAAATCGGGCATAGGTTACCCTACAAATAGCACTTTCGAAACACACATACAATGTCAATTTTGAAAAAGGTAAAACACTGATAATTTTTGGTTTTATATTGACTTTAACTTTGCTGGTCTAATCAGTTCAGTACACTTCAGAATTCAAATGAATAGGAAAGAAAAGGGGGGGGGGACCTGAAACTGTTATGATCACTGTATTGAAAATTTTGATTATTGAAATCATTAAGCACTCAGGATTTCCAATATACGAGTTACTACTCTTTTTGTCTTATTTCCTGCTCATTTAACTACCATTATTTTTGTCTCAAATTAATTAAACTTCATTACTAATTCAATTTCAAAATTATCTTCCAACTTTGTCTGACCTTTGTTATTTACCTATATATTCATTAACAACAAAGTTCTTTAAACATCATTCTAACATAGATAGGTCTGCAGGTAATTATTATTAACATAAACTTTAATTCTTCATCTCGGGACACTCGGATTGCACAACATGTGGAAAGGACCCTGTCTAGGTTAGTTGTGAGGATAATTAACTGATAGGACAGTTCTGATAAAATTTAAGTTGTTATTGAACAGTATGGAACAAAGTAACACTGGTCCACACGAATACAGTACTAAAAGTTTCAACCTGTTCGTATCGATGCGGCGGTCGGCAGGCGGCGAGATGGCGAGGCACAGAGCACACATACAATCACAGCAATGGCTCTTGATGTATCGGCACTTTGCTTCTTCTTAGCGTCGCAATACTTTTCCGTTTAGTGCCTATGGAATATTGCCATGCTGTATAGGCGTCGGAAACGGCACATCCGAGGCTCAACGAAATCACGTTTTCCAGGAGAGCCTCCTCGATCCAGAACGTGTTTCTCAGACCGAAGCCCAACTCCGACTACTACTGCTGAGCCCGTTATGCCGTGCAGCGCCCGTGTGCATTTTCCCGCGCTCGCCTGCTATCCGCCTTTTACCGCTCCCCTACAGACAGGGTATTCACCAGAGGTTTTGCATTCTACATATCCTAATACATTGCCTACGTATGGACCAGACGCACAATTACAATTTTAAACATGTTACAACAGATTCAACGTTTGTTACACTTCAATTCTATTACAATATTGCTTGAAATTTGACATAAACATTAATATTCACATCGAAAGTTGTTTATAGTTTCCTTAACATAATGGCATGAAACAAAAAAGAAATGAAATCAGAACATCGATTACACTAATCTATCGAAATTCAGAAGAAAAAATTATTATATGTACAGTAGTACAGCGTTGTTGTTGTTACAAACTGACTGCACGAATGTATTTATTTCTGCGAATGTCAGCAAAAAACCAGTGAAAAGTTAAATAAATGGTGATAAGAAAAGCAATCTATTATTTAATAACTTCATATAAATTACTAATTTTGACCATTACAGCAGTGCAACAGTCAGGCACTAACCATTTCAGCTATCTGAACAATGTTAATATTGTGTTTTTTTTTTTTTTTTTTTTTTTTTTTTTTTTTTGTAAATCATATCACAAATATAAGGTGTCCATAAAGTTCCGTTATCATTTCAAAAAATCATAACCTGAAATCTACTAGCGTTAGTGCATCGCGGTTTGTTGTAAAAGATTTATCAGCTCTCAAAGTTTTTTACTGTTATTCCAGAATTTCAGTGTGTGCCCTGCTCGTTGCTCGTAGAATGTGAAAGCTGTATTTGAGTTCTGCCGATCTACAGGCCAGCAATGGATTATCAGCAGTTCTTATTGTTCCATTGATTCGTACACATCGATTGATGTCGCGTACGTTATCCCACAAACAGTTATCTAATGGCGTGGGCGCCATGCGATGGGACCATCACGACCAATCTACCTCTAAGGAAATTTGTTAGTCAGCATATCCCACGCACGTTCTAATTCCAATACGGAGAGGCACCATAAAGCTGGAAGATGATGGACGGTTGCACCTCTTCGATCTGTAGTAGCAGAAATTGTTCGAGCATGTCCAGATAAATATAATCCGTTACGGATTTCTCTGCGAAGAAAAATGGGCATTCAGTGTATTGTGCATTAGCTACAGTAAACATTAAGCTTTGGGCTGTCACGGATGTGTTCACGTCTGTTGCGTGAGTTTTCAGAGCCCCAAATCCTACTGTTGTGACGGTTCACATGTCCACAAATGTGACGCATTGCTTCATCTGAAACCAGGCACGTTTTCCGGTATTCATTGTCGGCATTTATGAAGGCCGGCATGGATTACGCGAGCGCATATAGCAGAGAACGGTCTCATGGCTGCAATGCTTGGAAAATTTGCAGTTTGTGCACAAAAATGCAACCACTTATGTAACAGTTTAAGCACAGTTGATCTTGCTTCCTGTAATTCGCTTGCTGCATGGCGAATTGACTTCTGTGAGCTCCGCTGAAATGCGGCTTGCGCGCTGTCAACATGTACTTGGGACACATGGAGACAGCTCTTTAGAGGAAGGTCTTTGACACTGCCTGTCTAAAAGTTTTTGAACCATCCTGTTATCCTTGTTTTTGCCGGTGGCGCCTTCTCATACTGGCGTCGATAATTTCACAGAACCATTGTCACAGATTTGGATTCTGCATGCCTGATGACACATTGCACCTTCTCCTGGTCTGTCGCCATTTTGATGCACTCCAAGTCAAATATGCAACATAGGACAGAGGGCAAAACTTTGAGAGTCTCACGTCCGTCGGCCGTCGTAATTTAATTACAGGAATTGATTGGTAATGTTGATTGTTGCCGACTTACGTGGTGGGCCTTAATCAAAATGATATTCCATTCAATTTTGATTTACAATTAAATGCTTTTGTGAAGTTCTCTTTCTTTAACAACATTTAACTTGAGTGGAAATTATTTTTTACGGTAATGAACGTTAGACTCACTGAATCTTAAAGCATGAACATATAAGTTGAACAATGGAATAAACTTTTCATATTAATTTCCTCGGCTAGTCAATTCACTTTAAAGCAAAAAATCTTTAGTTATTAATTACAATTGCGGCCCACATACGCGCGAGAGTATTTCTTCTTACCTCCGTTAACCATTGCATTGTAGTCGGAGTCCTGGCTCTGGCTCTTGGCTGTGGTATTGAAAATAAGAATCTTAAAGCTACATATTTTCTGCAACGTCGGGCGGCTGTGGAGAAACATGTATATTACGTTAACAGCGGGCGAGTTTTTCGCTTCCGCTAATTTTTATCGCCACGTAATGGCGTCGTTGGCTGCATCGGCCGCTGCGATTGTTGCACTGTAAATTACTCGAATGCAGGTTAATTCAAGGAAGGCGTACACGAAATCAGGATCACCTCTTACAAATTTAAAGTGAACAATAATATTAAATCAATATATTATCTGCTTAATTAGTACAAATATGCTTACATTTGCCAGCACTCGCAAGATGTCCGTCTACACGCAACCAAGACAAGAGAATAAGTGAAGACGACTAAAAAATTAACAAAAGAGCGTATCTTGTCGTCTCTTTAGATCATTTTGTTATATTTCTTTGCCCTCGAAACTTATACAGAGAAATTATTATAATACGGGTACATGAGAAAATGTATATTATTCAATTTTTAAATGTCTCTTCTTTGTAAATACTGTTTTTTAAGTCTTTTCGTATTATTTCACTGGGGACGCTATAAGAGCTGCTAAACGTTTTATAACAAATCACGATTTTCTATTTCTAATTATTACCAGTTTATGATATTTTGAAACGTTAGCGGGACTTTATGGACACCCTGTAGATAACTGTGATTCTAGAGCATGTTGTCATTACTCTGTTACACTAAAATATAAATTCCATTACGTTGTCAATATAGCAACTCACTCTGTCAAATAGGAAGTCTCTCTCGGTCCTTCCCATTTGCATATCTCCAGATACATATGACGTGCTTATACCGCTTATTGCCGATAGAGAATTTCCTGCATAACATCACTTCGATCCGGGAAAAGTGAATTGTGAGAGTTGTGGTACAGCACAAGTTGCTGAAATTAACAACTTCAGACACTCGATCTTGCAAGTGTGACAGTAAAATATGCTAGGCATAATAAAGAAAATACCGTAAGTACACAGATTATTCCTCCATAGCTCTGACGTATAAGAACAAAAGAAGGTTAATCGGAAGCCCTGAAAATAACTAAAACGTTCAGAGATTTAAACAGATTTCAGCTCATATGGCGCAATCGTTGGACAGAGGAGTTAAAATATTTCTTAAGCTTGTCAATTATGGAACATCAGTTTCAAAATTTGGCCATTTTGCAGGCGACGATACCTGGGTTCAAGTACATGATATGTATTCGCAGTTGCGAATAAGGAGTCAGCTATATAATGGAATGATGACAATGAAAATTTGTGCCTGACTGGGATTCGAACACGACTCACTGACAGGCCCAAACTTCCACACGTTAAATAACTGAAAGCTGATAATTGAAAGTCTTTTGCCCGGTGTCAGCGGATAAATATAATATTGCAGTGCCTGTGTTGTTCAGAAGTATAATGCATTCATATTTGTATAGTAATTTTTGCATGGGGGAAGTACTCACGCACTTTGTGCGTGCTCTGAGTTAGGGCTGTTGAAGAAATATATATATATCGATATTTTTCCCTAAAGTATTGATAACTAAATAGCTGTATCGAGTGCCGGTATTTTTATTTTACATTTTTTTCGCAATTTTCGATAAATATTTGAAGCTGCTCTTTTGAAATTGTATTAGAACATAATTTTACTTTCACTGTGTGAAGGAGTCTTACTGCTTTTTGAGCTTTCATCACGTCCAGTCTTTCTCTTTGACTGTGTGAAGCAAGTATAGTTGGATCAAAGAAAAAGCTCGGATACACAGAGGAGGGGAGGGGTGGGGGGAGGAGAGGTGGTGGTGTGAATGTAATAACAAAATATCCAACGTGAAGAAATAGCATACCAGTTGCGTTAAAAAAAAATTAACGCAACTAGTGTGCTATTTCTTCATATCGGCATTCTTCAAAAATAGATACTGAAACTGATGAAGAAAAATCTGACAGACAAGATTGGTCTTTGCAGTGGGCGGAGACGTGCGAGGGGAAATGCTGACGTAGGCTTTCGCCCCTACCAACAAAACTGCAACGTTTAACTTCTCCATGCAATTTTCACACTTCAACTGCTAAGGCGCTGGCGTTTGCAGAAAAGAAAAAGCACGGAAGTCGACACGACAAATCTGATATGTGGCAAAATTGAACGATGGACGCATCAGACACCTTTTACTGAGCCACTCACCTGCAGTTACCATTGTTAGCAAGGTGGTTATTGCCAACAGTGAACGTGCATCGCTTTCCTTTCAATTCTTGCTGTGAGGGGGATAAGCAGGCCGCTAGCTTGTTGATGTACACAATATCTAATACTAAATCAATACTTAAATATACAGCTCTAAAACTTATAGGATATTTACAACGTGCAGCAGATATTTGTTTGGCTGGTAAGTCAACGTTTTTTCCATCGATATGTCGATACATCGATAGTATTTTCCAATGAATCCAGAGCCGATAACGATATATTTTTAAATATCGATGTACCGGATTCCCGATATTTTTAAAAACATTAACAGACCTACACTGAAAATTCTGTGCTGGCACATAAGGGGTGCCGGTACCGGAGTGCCATCAGTTCGAGGAGATTTTTTTCAGCAGCAGCATCTCACAAGAAGATGACGGCCAGATAGACCGGTGAAACATTGTGTGGACTTTACTTAAAGATCCGGTTGCAAAATCGAAGACCATATTATATTGAATCTCGTGTTTATTTATCAATCCTTTGGTTGTCTAAGTCAAAATGTACCACGGATCCAACTTTCTTTTCCAGCCCATGCGAGACTCGAGCATAGAAAGAGTCTACAATAATCAGTCGTTAGCCTAGATGGTTCAAATGGCTCTGAGCACTATGGGACTTAACTTCTGAGGTCATCAGTCCCCTAGAACTTAGAACAACTTAAACCTAACTAACCTAAGGACATCACACACATCCATGCCCGAGGCAGGATTCGAACCTGCGGCCGGCCGCGGTGGCCGTGTGGTTCTAGGCGCTCCAGGCCGGAGCCGCGCTGCTGCTACGGTCGCAGGTTCGAATCCTGCCTCGGGCATGGATGTGTGTGATGTCCTTAGGTTAGTTAGGTTTTAGTAGTTCTGAGTTCTAGGGGACTGATGACCACAGCAGTTGAGTCCCATAGTGCTCAGAGCCATTTGAACCATTTTTTTTTATTCGAACCTGCGACCGTAGTGGTCGCGCGGTTCCGGACTGTAGCGCGTAGAACCGCTCGGCCACTCCGGCCGGCAGTCGTTAGCCTAATTCACACTCCTGAAAAAAGTGTGGCTCAGCTGTTACATGCAAAAGGATAGCGCCCAACAGGCCCAGCCGGCTATTTGCAACGAGGACGAAGTTGGTAATCCTACAATCCGGCAGCTAGTTCCCCTGTCCTGAGAGGACCGATTGGTTTTAGCGCCGGTGACGCTGCGCTGTTTCCTGACCAGGAACTGGGCCAGACAGGAGCGTGGTGGAGATCCCCGGCGGGCGGCTTTGTGCTCTTAATTCCGGCAGTCTTAATGGCCCGCGCAAAAAAGGGCGCGCAACCTGCTGCCTCGTGACGTCACCCGAGGCCGACAATGGGCGCGGGGCGCGCGTCGTTAATAAAACGCGCGTGATTGAACCGCGGCGGGCTGCCACCCTCCTAATCAGCGGAGGCGCTCCTCTCCAGGCGTGGGCGTTAAAGCGCGGGCACCTCACCCAGGACGTCCGGCCAGGGGCGGCGGTAAGTCGGAACGGAGGCGGGCCGCTTAATGACCGACCGGCAGCGCAGGGCACAGCGCCTATAGGCCTACTTGTAGCAATCTGCAGATAGGTTACGGCTCCGTGTGCTGCTCCATCACCGTGCTGTGGTGTCTGTATATATTTTCTTGTGTCATCAGGCTCCCGACTGCTTTGATACGGCCCGACACAAATTCCTCTCCTGTACCAACCTCTCATCTCAGATTATCACTGGTATCCTGCCTCCTCAGTTAGCTGTGACATGTAATCCAATCTCGGTCTTCTCCTACAGCTTTTACCCTCTGCAGCGCTCTGAAGTACCATGGAACCTATTCCCATATGTATTAACAAATGTCCCATCATCCTGCCCTTCTTCTTGTGAATATTTTCCACATGTTCCTCTGATTTCCGATTCTGAAGAGACCTTCTCATTTCTTATCTCATCACCACCTAATTTTCAACATTTTTCTGTAGCTCCACATCTTTAACGCTTTGATTATCTTCTTCTCCTGTGTTCCGACGGTTCATGATTCACTTCCAGTCATGCTGGTACTCACAATATACATTCACAAAAATTTCTTCCCCATATTAAGTTCGATGTTTGGTACTAGTAGACTTCTTTTGGCCATGAACGCCCTCTTTACCTTTTCTGATCCGCTTTTTGTATCCTCCTTGCTTAATACGTCATGTGTCTTCCAAGGTAGAAGAATTAGTTAACTTTGTCCCCGTCGTGGTCGCCAATTTTAATGTTAAGTTTGTCGTTAACCTTACTTTCGCTACTTCTCATTATTTTCCACTTTCTTCGGCTTACTCTCAATCAAAAAAAGAATATATACAACGTGTTCTTCTGTTTAACACGTCCTGTAATTTTTCTTCATTTTCACTGACGACTGCAGTGTCATCAGCGGATCTTGTCACCGAAACCTTCCACCCTGAATTTTAAGTTCCCTGTTCAACTTTTCTTTAATTTTCCGCCATTGCTTCTTCGATGTATAAATTGGGCAGTAGGGGCGAAAGACTGTATCTTTCCTTACACCCTTCTTAAGGGGACCTGGACGTCATTGTCTGTAGTTTTTACTCGTATTCTGAAGTTTAATACCTCAAAAACTTTAATAGATATTGGAATGAAACTTTAATCAAATAATTAGTATATTGTGCCGTCTGTGCGAAAAAAATTAAAACTGTGGAATACAGAGAAGTGACTATTGATTTTTATCTTATGTACTGAATTATGTGTAATTTTTATTTTACACTGTACTTCCACAATATTAAAAAAAAAGTCAAAAATTTTATTCTCTAATGGTTAATTTGTTGAAACAGTAAACTAGGATTATTTACTAATTTGTTGTTTGTGTAGTTTTATAAATGTATTTAGAAATAATTTTTCCCCTAGCGATTTAAGAATATATGAGATAATCCAGCTTAAAATATACAATACATTGTTAATAACGTGGACCTCTATGTAGGCAAGCACTATACTATTAGTACTGAAAAATAATGCTTTTGTAGCTTTAATATTGGATGAAATAATGATACCTAAGTATGTAAAAATGTTGATTACGGGAAATTGAAACTGAAGATTTGCATGTCTTGTCTTTTCAGTGATAACATGTCAAAAATTTCAGCCCCATTATCCTGTTGATTCCGGGAGTCCTTTTCATCTTCCTTAGTTTTCCTTCTTTTGTTTGTTATTCTGGCCTCCTTATCATGCTTTTAGCAGCTATTTCAGCTTCAGCGACACGCTGCCTGTCCATTCGTAGCAGCCCACTTTTCATGTTGTTGCCAGTTTTGATGCCTAGCTGCTAGTGGGTTTTAATTTGTTTGTTACTCTATCATTAAAACATGTTTTAGCATCCATCACACCAATCCGAAAAGATGACGGGACAACAAAATCCGTTTTTAGCGTCTACTGAAGCTTTCATTCGGATTCTGTGTTTTTCCATTTAATTCTTTTTTTTTTTTTTTTTTGTGATATCTTATGGGACTTAACTCCTAAGGTCATGAGTCCCTAAGCTTACACACTACTTAACCTAAATTATCCTAAGGACAAACACACACACCCATGCCCGAGGAATGATTCGAACCTCCGCCGGGATCAGCCGCACAGAAGTACTTCTCCTTGCCATGATTAATAAACATTATATAAGGTGTGTTGATTTTCTTAACTTTTACTTTCACTATCAAGTGCAACTTCATAACTGCGTCTCTGGTGCCTTTACCCTTCTCCAAGCCAAATTGATCGTCGTCTAACAGATCCTCAACAGATATGCAACTACTATGGTAGTAGTCGAGATCGCTAACGATTACATTGGCAGTGGCGCTTCACGCAGTGGTAACCCATTCGAGCTCTGGCTGCAGCTGAAAATTTCATGATCAGTATTTGTACTACACGGGAAGGGGAGGTTTTGCAGTAAAGTAATGAGCGTCTGACCATGCCCAGAAGGTCTCAAATTATTGCAGATCTGTCTTCAGTCTCTCGTGGAGTGAGACCATATGACACTGTTGATGGTGTTCCGTTGAGCGCAGCGGTACTATCCGTTTTATACCAGAGAAACAGGTCACACAGATAGTAAGATCCAAACGTCTTCTCCTTTTCTGTCTCCTGCTCTCTCGGTCCCTCATAGTCATCAACAACACAAACACGACGATGAATTTACACGAAATGATCAGAGTCACTTAAATGCAAAAACTATACTCATCTAACATTCGAAATGCGCAACCTATAAACTCCCAGTGGGTGCGAATCAAGAGATCCGTTTCCGGTTCTCACGATTGTATTCCTCATATATACATATTTCTAATGTGCACAAGGATCTCTCTAATTGGTCTCTAAAATATTACTTTATATTGTTAATTAAGAAAATGTCTGGTTTGGTGATCTAACGCCGGGTCGAATTCCGGCCAGACCACGGATATTTTCAGTCTGCTTTTACTCTAGCTTTCACCTATCAACGATGTGTGGAGTCACCAGAAACGACAAGCGGTTCGAGTTCCACGTAAAACTGTCGGCGCCCTTCATCCGGTTGGATAACTGGGATAGGTGGGACACACGGAAGTAGCCGAAGTGGCGTCCATCTGAAAGACTTGCACCCATCATATGGCCACAGGCAGTTATTATTACTAACAAAAGAAAAATTCCCAAAATGAGTCTGCGATCATTATGATTATTTATGAACGAAACTGTCAAGACCACTTACCGTATTTTCATTTACTGCGACATTTCGAGTAACGTTGTCATCATTTCAAAACAGCGTTCGGAGCCAATTGCTGAGGCGCAGGTTCTATTCCAACTGACGGTGAACTTCGTTTTACGACTTCCAAGTTTTGATCTGATGATGCCAGGCACCGAAATGACGCAATAAATGAAAACGTATTAAGCGATCAAGGAAAAAAAATTTTCTTCTTGTAACTTTTACAGGCTACGTAATTCTGAATCTCTGTCGTGTTCTGTTGCTGAATAAACTAACTACAGAATGATCGTAATGCTCAATTATAACTTAGAAATTCGCTATGTCTATAGCCATTCCAGTTTGTTCAAGACCTTAGATACAATATTACACAAGAACTGGTAATGAGAGTTGTGTCATACCTTGCTTGTGTTTACCTTGCATCGTCAAGGATGTTCAGCGGAGTCGCAATCTGGCGTTCGCTATTTGCGCTGTACAAGGCCCGTGGGTGCTGCATCTTAAAAAGTTTCGAACAGCCACCGTTAAACATGTGGGATGCTTTTATGTAAGGCCTTTTAGAGCTAGTGCTCGTCGGATGGGGCCGATGAGTCAGTTGCCGAGAGACCGTACCCCAAGTTCCAACAATCAGCAACTACATACATTTCGGTGGCTATTGCTGCATCGATAGCCCAGCGTGGAGACTCGATTTATATAATACTGTTGCCGCCCAACGACTTCTCTGGGTCTAGTACACTCCTGGAAATTGAAATAAGAACACCGTGAATTCATTGTCCCAGGAAGGGGAAACTTTATTGACACATTCCTGGGGTCAGATACATCACATGATCACACTGACAGAACCACAGGCACATAGACACAGGCAACAGAGCATGCACAATGTCGGCACTAGTACAGTGTATATCCACCTTTCGCAGCAATGCAGGCTGCTATTCTCCCATGGAGAGGATGTAGAGATGCTGGATGTAGTCCTGTGGAACGGCTTGCCATGCCATTTCCACCTGGCGCCTCAGTTGGACCAGCGTTCGTGCTGGACGTGCAGACCGCGTGAGACGACGCTTCATCCAGTTCCAAACATGCTCAATGGGGGACAGAGCCGGAGATCTTGCTGGCCAGGGTAGTTGACTTACACCTTCTAGAGCACGTTGGGTGGCACGGGATACATGCGGACGTGCATTGTCCTGTTGGAACAGCAAGTTCCCTTGCCGGTCTAGGAATGATAGAACGATGGGTTCGATGACGGTTTGGATGTACCGTGCACTATTCAGTGTCCCCTCGACGATCACCAGTGGTGTACGGCCAGTGTAGGAGATCGCTCCCCACACCATGATGCCGGGTGTTGGACCTGTGTGCCTCGGTCGTATGCAGTCCTGATTGTGGCGCTCACCTGCACGGCGCCAAACACGCATACGACCATCATTGGCACCAAGGCAGAAGCGACTCTCATCGCTGAAGACGACACGTCTCCATTCGTCCCTCCATTCACGCCTGTCACGACACCACTGGAGGCGGGCTGCACGATGTTGGGGCGTGAGCGGAAGACGGCCTAACGGTGTGCGGGACCGTAGCCCAGCTTCATGGAGACGGTTGCGAATGGTCCTCGCCGATACCCCAGGAGCAACAGTGTCCCTAATTTGCTGGGAAGTGGCGGTGCGGTCCCCTACGGCACTGCGTAGGATCCTACGGTCTTGGCGTGCATCCGTGCGTCGCTGCGGTCCGGTCCCAGGTCGACGGGCACGTGCACCTTCCGCCGACCACTGGCGACAACATCGATGTACTGTGGAGACCTCACGCCCCACGTGTTGAGCAATTCGGCGGTACGTCCACCCGGCCTCCCGCATGCCCACTATACACCCTCGCTCAAAGTCCGTCAGCTGCACATACGGTTCACGTCCACGCTGTCGCGGCATGCTACCAGTGTTAAAGACTGCGATGGAGCTCCGTATGCCACGGCAAACTGGCTGACACTGACGGCGGCGGTGCACAAATGCTGCGCAGCTAGCGCCATTCGACGGCCAACACCGCGGTTCCTGGTGTGTCCGCTGTGCCGTGCGTGTGATCATTGCTTGTACAGCCCTCTCGCAGTGTCCGGAGCAAGTATGGTGGGTCTGACACACCGGTGTCAATGTGTTCTTTTTTCCATTTCCAGGAGTGTATATTCTGTGGCTGCATGCGCAGTGACACGGCTGTAGTTTTAAAATAACGGATGAGAGCGCAATAGCTCCGTTCTGGCAGCTCACTCGGTAGACGGCCAAAATATCAGTTGAAGAAACGGTCGTTTCTGTAGCTGCACACTCGAAATGTAATGGATCAGTCGGTGACTAGTTTATGCAGAAAGAACACAGAAGAGGCTCATTTGCGAAGGGCACTTGTACCGCATGCCATAAGAAGTGTATCAGTTCGACGTTTCCATTTTTCTTAGTTGCAATTAGAGTGTCAACGTTCTGGTAGTGTCTGATCAGCATATACATCGCAGTAGTAACACGAACCTGCATCAGTGACATCCCAAAAGGGTCGTGTGAATAAAGCAACGTGATAGATGAGAAGAAATTTTATTTAGAAAGCGTATTGTTTTCTCTTTGCCTACATTGTCAGTCGCTTATCGTTAACTCACATTTTGATGAGATCCACTCAGTGCTCCTTTGATATAGTTGTTTCATTACAAAGTACCGTAAAGAAAAGGAAATGTCTAGAAGAGTATAGCACTTCTCTGACGATCACGTGAAAAGCGCGTGTTTTGTTACGGACAACGGCTGTGTGCTGCTCCCAAGATAACAGCGTGCGACGCAAGCAAACGCACTCGGCGGAAAGGGACGCTAAGTCTGTGTGAGTCGGACGGACGACATTAACATTCGGGACAGAATGTGGAGAACGAAGGAAAGGCGCCTAGTATCACAAGTAAAATAATGAAACAAGTACAGAATTTACGTCGAGGTTCGACAAAATGTCTAACGTGATTAACCGAGGTTGCGGAATCTTTATTAGTCTCGAATTTAACAGTTAGTCTAAAAAATAAAAGCGAACAATAATAATTTACAGTTCAGAACGACCAACTGTGGGTTTCCTGTTTAATGTAATCATCTTCCCACAAAAACTCACCATATAAGGATCGACACACTCAACCAGACTCGCCATCATGTTGTACATGAATGGTATTCTCTGGAAACTATCTCTTCAGTTGTACAAGTCATACCACAACACACTTTTTAACATAAACACTATGGAATTCGGCTCCACAAAAATAAATATTGCATGTCCAGGCTATCTCACTAACAGCTCCTTTTGCAGTCAGGTTAGATCATGTAATTAAAATCAACTCGCAATTGAATATGTACAAAAATTGGACATTAACGGGGTCTAAACATTAATAGAATTTTTATGAGAGGTGATCAACAACTAAAGCAAAACTTTATTCTCAAAGCAGGTTAGTTTTATTCGAGAGTCCAGCAGACCGTACGATTTCCCACTCTTTTGGCTACAAACCGCTGTTTTTCAACACAATCTCCGTCGAATGTGTCGTCCTTACGCCACCTTACTGGGAAGGCCTGTATGGCCGCATGGTACGACTCAATAACCTCCCCGTCATCCACATACTTCTCTCGGCTGAGTGCCTCCTTCAATGGACCAAACAGACCGAAATCCGAAAGTTCGAGATCCGGGCTGTAAGGTGAAAGGCGAAGAACAGTCCAGTGAAGTTTTGAGAGCTACACCCGCGTGCGCATACTTGTGTGAGAGCTTGAGTTGTCATGGAGAAAGAGAAGATTGTTTGCATTTTTATGGCGATGAACAAGATGAAATCGTTTCTTGAAGGTACTGAGGGTAGCCCATTACACTTCACAGTTGATCGTTGCACCACGAGAGGACATCAAAGAGAATAACACCTTCAGAGTCCCAGAAGACCGTCACCAAGACTTTACCGGCTGAGGGCGGCTTTAACTTTTCCTTTGGAGGAGAGGTGATATGGTACCACTCCATGCATTGCCGTTTTGTTTCTGACTCGATGTTTCATAGCCTGGAGCGATATCCGACGAAAAATTGTCGCGGTCAGCCTCGTAACGCGCGAGCAATTTCGCACAGAAAATCCTTGTTTGCTCTTTATGGTCTGCTGCTAGGCAGCGAGAAATACAGTGGGCATAAAGCTTTGAGTACCCCGACTGGTGGACGAATGTCGGCACTACGAACAGACGCCCAGTTGTACACCGAGGTGTTCGATTGTGTTCCGTCCATCGCCTCGAATATGAGTGTCCGCGTATTTTAATACTGCTAGAGTCAAAACTGTGTGCGGCCGGCCAGCACGCGGATGTTGCAACAGGTTTGCGCGACCTCGTTGCGATGACGACAGACGCCTCGCCCAACGACTCACCGTGCTTTTGTTCACTGCAAGGTCTCCGTAGACATTCTGCAAACGCCTAAGAATATCTGCGACGCTCTGGTTTTCAGCCAAAAGAAACGCAGTGACAGATTTCTGCTTGGAACGCACCTCCGTTACAGACGCCATTTTGAAGCCTACGTATAGTGCTACCACCTATCGCAACTTCATGAAACTATAGCTGCCGAAGCGAGAATATCCCACGATGTCCCACAACAAGCTCAGCATTTTTTCAACCTAAATTGGCCAAGAAAAAATGAACGGCCATAGTGTAAAACAGAGTAAACATTCGGAAGTGCTGCAATTAATTAACTGTACACGAATTACGGTACCAATTTCAAGCCGTAGAACTGCAATCATAGTATAAAGTGACTCAAATAAGAAAGTTTTTAATACTCCACTAAAATTAGTATCGGCAAAAAAATTTAACAGACACGAACATGACCACTAAAACTTGAACTTAACAGGCAATAATGGAATTTTTCACTGATTGAAAATCAGATTTTATACATACGATCTTTCTCTACATATGCATTCGTTCACACTTTGATTTTTTTGTGTGGTAAACATCTTTCCACCAAACCAAAGACACACTATATATGTTAAAAAATGACGAAATTCCTCCAGCTGTATTAAGGTGTTGGTTATATTGGCGACTAGTTTCGATGTTGTTACATCGTCTTCAGGCCCTGAATAGAACATACCATACATAAACAACCAATGCAACAACAGTAATTTATGAGTTATTATGCAAAACAATTCTATTATAACCAATTACATAATGAGTAATTTTAATGAACTAATTATATTTTTGGTCAGTTCCGTTAAAATGCCATCACTCCGGACATTAACCATTTACGTGGTATCACTAAAAATACAAATGAAGCTGTATATGCACAATCGTTTTATGATAGGTTAATATCAGGTATTAAAAATGGGAGTATATTAACCTATCATAAAACGATTGAGCATATACGGCGTCATTTGTATTTTAGTGATACCACGTAAATGGTTAATGTCCAGAGTGATGGCATTTTAACGGAAATGACCAAAAATATAATTAGTTCATTAAAATTACTCATTATGTAATTGGTTACAATAGAATTCCAGAATGAGATTTTCATTCTGCAGTGGAGTGTGCGCTGATATGAAACTTCCTGGCAGATTAAAACTGTGTGCCCGACCGAGACGCGAACTCGGGACCTTTGCCTTTCGCGGGCAAGTGCTCTACCATCTGAGCTACCGAAGCACGACTCACGCCCGGTCTCACAGCTTTACTTCTGCCAGTATCTCGTCTCCTACCTTCGGTCGGGCACACAGTTTTACAATAGAATTGTTTTGCATAATAACTCATAAATTATTGTTGTTGCATTGGTTGTTTATGTATGGTATGCTCTATTCTGGGCCTGAAGATGATGTTGTAACAACATCGAAACTAGTCGCCAAAAAACCACCCCAAGGTAAACTTCTGCATGCTCTCAAGCTGTAGCAAGAAGACGGCTTGGCTTGCAGTAAGGGCAGGATACAAGTTAACAGAAATTTATAGTTATGAGACAGAGGATAACACAGGTAGGAGTGGTAACAACTGTATCAATGAAGGTAGGAACGATGCTGTTTACGCTATCTCATCGACAACGACAACGAGGTCAACTGGACCACAGAGAGAAAATGAGTTGATCGGTATTCACTAGTATTTCTCCACAGCGTGATTTACACCCGTTTTAAACTTTGCTCATAATTTTCGTGCATCAATCAAACTGGAAATAAAAAATGTCGTGTGACTAGGGCCTCCCGTCGGGTAGACCGTTCGCCGGGTGCAAGTCTTTCGATTTGACGCCACTTCGGCGACTTGCGCTGCGATGGGGATGAAATGATGATGATTAGGACAACACAACACCCAGTCCCTGAGCGGAGAAAATCTCCGACCCAGTCGGGAATCGAACCCGGGCCCTTAGGATTGACATTCTGTCGCGCTGAACACTTTTTTTTCCCTGCATTTTGTTCGATATAGTTCGTTGCGCTTGGTCTGGGCGGACGTCACAAAACATGCGTTCAAGTTGATCGTTGATTCCTTACGTAATTTTTTTTTTATTATTATTATTACAGAGAGCACATAGCCCTCTGACCGAACACGCTGAGCTACCCGTGCCGCCGACCACTCAGCTACCGGGGACGAACAAACTAGAAATGAATGATGTTCATTCATTGCGTAAGTCAGAGCCTGACACATGCTTATAATCCATTTCCAACATTAATACTGTCCTTATCTTTGTGATGCATGTACTTACTTCAGTAAGCATTGTGGCCATGTTGATACCGTGATGGTGTCTATACGGACACACTCGGTAAGGTCACGCCTGTTTGCAACTGTTGTTGTTGTTGGTCTTCAGCCCTGAGACTGGTTTGATGCAGCTCTCCATGCTACTCTATCCTGTGCAAGCTTCTTCATCTCCCAGTACCTACTGCAACCTACATCCTTCTGTATCTGCTTAGTGTATTCATCTCTTGGTCTCCCCCTACGATTTTGACCCTCCACGCTGCCCTCCAATACTAAATTGGTGATCCCTTGATGCCTCAGAACATGTCCTACCAACCGATCCCTTCTTCTGGTCAAGTTGTGCCACAAACATCTCTTCTCCTCAATCCTATTCAATACTTCCTCATTAGTTGTGAGATCTACCCATCTAATCTTCAGCATTCTTCTGTAGCACCACATTTCGAAAGCTTCTATTCTCTTCTTGTCCAAACTACTTACTGTCCATGTTTCACTTCCATACATGGCTACACTCCATACAAATACTTTCAGAAATGACTTCCTGACACTTAAATCTATACTCGATGTTAACAAATTTCTCTTCTTCAGAAACGCTTTCCTTGCCATTGCCAGTCTACATTTTATATCCTCTCTACTTCGACCATCATCAGTTATTTTGCTCCCCAAATAGCAAAACTCCTTTACTACTTTAAGTGTCTCATTTCCTAATCTAATACCCGACTTAATTCGACTACATTCCATTATCCTCGTTTTGCTTTTGTTGATGTTCATCTTTTATCCTCCCTTCAAGACACCATCCATTCCGTTCAACTGCTCTTCCAAGTCCTTTGCTGTCTCTGACAGAATTACAATGTCATCGGCGAACCTCAAAGTTTTTATTTGTTCCCCATGGATTTTAATACCTACTCCAAATTTTTCTTTTGTTTCCTTTACTGCTTGCTCAATATACAGATTGAATATCATCGGGGAGAGGCTACAACCCTGTCTCACTCCTTTCCCAACCACTGCTTCCCTTTCATGTCCCTCGACTCTTATAACTGCCATCTGGTTTCTGTACAAATTGTAAATAGCCTTTCGCTCCCTGTATTTTACCCCTGCCACCTTTAGAATTTGAAAGAGGGTATTCCAGTCAACATTGTCAAAAGCTTTCTCTAAGTCTACAAATGCTAGAAACGTAGGTTTGCCTTTCCTTAATCTTTCTTCTAAGATAAGTCGTAAGGTCAGTATTGCCTCACGTGTTCCAGTATTTCTACGGAATCCAAACTGATCTTCCCCGAGGTCGGCTTCTACTAGTTTTTCCATTCGTCTGTAAAGAACTCGTGTTAGTATTTTGCAGCTGTGGCTTATTAAACTGATAGTTCGGTAATTTTCACATCTGTCAACACCTGTTTTTTTTTGGGATTGGAATTATTATATTCTTCTTGAAGTCTGAGGGTATTTCGCCTGTTTCATACATCTTGCTCACCAGATGATAGAGTTTTGTCAGGACTGGCTCTCCCAAGGCCATCAGTAGTTCCAATGGAATGTTGTCTACTCCGGGGGCCTTGTTTCGACTCAGGTCTTTCAGTGCTCTGTCAAACTCTTCACGCAGTATCGTAACTCCCATTTCATCTTCACCTACATCCTCTTTCATTTCCGTTATATTGTCCTCAAGTACATCGCCCTTGTATAGACCCTCTATATACTCCTTCCACCTTTCTGCTTTCCCTCCTTTGCTTAGAACTGGGTTTCCATCTGAGCTCTTGATGTTCATACAAGTGGTTCTCGTATCTCCAAAGGTCTCTTTAATTTTCCTGTAGGCAGTATCTATCTTACCCCTAGTGTGATAAGCCTCTACATCCTTACATTTGTCCTCTAGCCATCCCTGCTTAGCCATTTTGCACTTCCTGTCGATCTCATTTTTGAGACATTTGTATTCCTTTTTGCCTGCTTCATTTACTGCATTTTTATATTTTCTCCTTTCATCAATTAAATTCAACATTTCTTCTGTTACCGAAGGATTTCTACTAGCCCTCGTCTTTTTACCTACTTGATCCTCTGCTGTCTTCACTACTTCATCCCTCAAAGCTACCCATTCTTCTTCTACTGTATTTCTTTCCCCCATTCCTGTCCATTGTTCCATTATGCTCTCCCTGAAACTCTGTACAACCTCTGGTTCTTTCAATTTATCCAGGTCCCATCTCCTTAAATTCCCACCTTTTTGCAGTTTCTTCAGTTTTAATCTACAGTTCATAACCAATAGATTGTGGTCAGAGTCCACATCTGCCCCTGGAAATGTCTTACAATTTAAAACCTGGTTCCTAAATCTTTGTCTTACCATTATATAATCTATCTGATACCTTTTAGTATCTCCAGGGTTCTTCCATGTATACAACTTTCTATCATGATTCTTAAACCACGTGTTAGATATGATTAAGTTGTGCTCTGTGCAAAATTCTACCAGGCGGCTTCCTCTTTCATTTCTTAGCCCCAATCCATATTCACCTACTACGTTTCCTTCTCTCCCTTTTCCTACACTCGAATTCCAGTCACCCATGACTATTAAATTTTCGGCTCCCTTCATTATCTGAATAGTTTCTTTTATTTCATCATACATTTCTTCAATTTCTTCGTCACCTGCAGAGCTAGTTGGCATATAAACTTGTACTACTGTAGTAGGTGTGGGCTTCGTATCTATCTCGGCCACAATAATGCGTTCACTATGCTGTTTGTAGTAGCTTACCCGCATTCCTATTTTCCTATTCATTATTAAACCTACTCCTGCATTACCCCTATTTGACTTTGTGTTTGTAACCCTGTAGTCACCTGACCAGAAGTCTTGTTCCTCCTGCCACCGAACTTCACTCTAGGGAGCCTATAAAATTTTCAACGTATGTGGGTTGTCGAACAAGCTGCTAAAGCAAGACTGTTTATCCGTACAACCTGCAACGAAACGCTGTGTGGCAGTGTATAGGGTTGTCTAACAGTCAAGGTGTCGGGTGACGTCAGATTGTCCCTTTATAACGAGTTGAACCTCTGGAACTTGTCGGCGCCTGCTGGGTGGCGGGGCTCAGCCCCACCGCCCTTGGCAGGAACGGCGGCGCTGCTGCCTCCGCCTGGACACAGGCTGTCCCTTGCCAGGCTCCAGGCTTCGCCCCTCTCCCCGTCGCTTCGACCTGCACCTGTCCCAGCGCTTTCTCTCCGCTGTCGCTCCTTCGTTTTCGGCAATGACTCGCCATACTTGTTCGGCGGTTAGCTCTTTCAGTGTGACGTAAGCTTTTCGCGTCTTATTGTACTCACGGATACATCCTCTTGTCATGGTCCACAATGGAAATCGTGGTGAGTCCGTCATTTCTCAACATTTGTATTCGAGGAATTGATCAGTAGCACAGTAAGTGACCATCAGGACAAAGATAAAACTTTTTGTCGTGTTGACGGTAGTACTAACCGTCCTAAATAGTCGACAAACTTACTAGTTATTCTGTCGTTACTTGTACTTGACGTGCATTCAACGGAAGCAAGAGGCACACAAGCATAGCGACTAAAATAACATTGTGATTGGCACCGGAGACAGGGAAAGTTTGAACTGTTGAGATCGAACGTGAACTGAATAACAGCCTGTCCTCGCCACTCGGCTCTCTTACTCCAGTTATTAGGCTGTTTTCATTATCCTCCTTTAATATTAAACAGGAATAGACAAACGCCCTTCTAGTTGACTACAATGCAATCAAATCTACAGACTCCATCAAAGCCGTATTCTGGTTGGATAAACCATCGTCCATCGATTTGCAGTTTCAGCTCTCTGTCGATCCTCTGACGTGGTTTCGAAGTATCGGATAATCGAATTATTCTTTTTTGTGCAAGAAATCACCTTGTGTGTCTTAGAACACGATACAGTTCTTCCTAACAAGAAGCGTGTTCTTTTTGTTCCTTTTTCCACAAAACTTAAGTTCTTTCGTCACATAGTAACTTCATTGGCTTCAGCGATTAAACATTACCTTACATTCTCTAGGTCTGTGTGTTCTCATCCATCGAGCTGCCTCAACTTTCAGACTGTTGCTGTATTTTACAGGCTGCTAAAAGACATCCATAAATTTATAGAATGATATCTTGCAAGTATCAGCATAAGCTACGGAGTCCTTGCACAAAAAGTTCTCGGTTTACTTGCCACGTCAAATTTGGATAAAAGGGTTGGGTTGGGTTGTTTTGGGGAAGGAGACCAGACAGCGAGGTCATCGGTCTCATCGGATTAGGTAAGGACGGGGAAGGAAGCCGGCCGTGGCCTTTCAAAGGAACCATCCCGGCATTTGCCTGGAGCGATTTAGGGAAATCACGGAAAACCTAAATCAGGATGGCCGGACGCGGGATTGAACCGTCGTCCTCCCGAATGCTTTGGATAAAATCCCGAGCTTCGGATGACTACCTCCGTTATCTTCGTCAGGGGTAAAGCATAAGCTGCTGTTGAAATAATACTTTATCATCGTCTGTGTTCAAACACATGAATTGCACAAGAAAAACAATGACATATTTTCATGACGTGTTCAGTCTTCCGTATATGCAGCACTGGCCGTTGTTTAGCGATTGATTACTAAACTGTTGACCACAAGAGGCCAGAAGCATCCGATAGGGTGGAAGCGATTGCCCAAGAAAGCTTTACTTTTGTAGCGCCTTATGCCGGTATTTATAGAATATGATTATCTAAATACCGCGATCGTCTTCCATTGTTTAAAAATTCACTATAATCGCCATCAGTTTTCCAGTTTCTCTACCCTTCATGAGGCGCAATTTCACCACGGAAGCTTCCCAAATACTACTGTCCATGAGTCGTACGAGTACCAGCATCATTTTCAGTTTCTAGTAAAAAAATTGTGACCATGATCTCTAAACAACATTGCTAGTCTGTCTAAACGAACCAATGGATAGTCGCTATCCATCAGTGTGCTAATCTTTACAGTTTCCATGTTGGCGTAGTCGGGGATCCACCTGGAGTCTGCATTCAACCGCGACAGCACTAACTTCTAGACATACTATTGGGAATTTGGTCAAAATAACTCCCAAGGAATGACTGTATTAACTAGTAACAACTGACAAGATCTCTCTCAGCAGTCGTTTGTCCCCCTCGTATGGCTAACAAACGGTTTTACAAGGCTGATGTAATGGGAAATTATAGTGAAATAACAGTATATTGGGATCTGAGGCATAAACACTATTGATACCACACGTCCCTTGAAGTACATTTTTGTAACACCAGAAGAGGAGTGCGATGTCGAACGATGTGCCGGTAGCCAGTCCGCATCAGTAACAAAATATCACCATTTGCGTCTGACGCCTTGTGTTTAGTTTCAAACCTTCTACACTTTTTAATGGAGGGAGAGTATGTAACATTATCGCTGTAGGTTAATCCGGTGAATAGGCATATAAATGTAAGTGGACCCTTTGGTGTTATTCGAAAACAGCTGGCTACGTACATTTCTTTTGTAGTCATCCATAACAAGACACACACACACACACACACACATACTTATATACAGAGCGTACAAGCACTCATCATAGGTATCAACACAATAGAAATTTAAATTTAGTGCTTCGTTAGTAGGTCGATGCAGCACAACAGCAAACCTTCTTGCCTACGGTCTCGCCCAATAAAATATTGTGTGATTCACAGCTTATGGACGGATCTAAATATCGAATCTGAGACTGCGTTCAACTTTTCACTACGCCAACTAATTTTACTTGTACGTTGAAAGAAACACAATAACTAAAGCGAAACCCCAGAACAGGAAAGAAGATATGAAGACAAAAATGGTTCAAATGGCTCTGAGCACTATGGGACTCAACTTCTGAGGCCATCAGTCCCCTAGAACTTAGAACTACTTAAACTTAACTAACGTAAGGACATCACACACATCCAAGCCCGAGGCAGGATTCGAACCTGCGACCGTAGCGGTCGCGCGGTTCCAGGCTGTAGCGCCTAGAACCGCACGGCCACTCCTGCCGGCAGAAGATATGAAGAGAAGCCATACCAAATACAGCTTCCTAGGATGTGCGAAAGAAAAGAAGGGCGTAGAAACTGAACTGGATATTGGGGGTGGAATGTATACGATTTGAGTGTAAGATAAGGAATGAAGATGAAAACAAGAATAGCAGTCACCTAAAATCAAAATCAGAAGAAGTAATGTGATTCTGCTGCTTTGGAAACAAAGCTACACAAAATTATCAGAAAAACGATGTCGAAACAAATTCAGATAACGCAGACACAGTCAACTTTCTTCGACATATTCTGGGATTTAAGGACCGAGTGTATGTGATCGTGTATCCCTAAAACAGCTCCGCAGGAAGGCAAAAGCAGGTGTTTGACACTTCCTGGCAGATTAAAACTGTGTACCTGTCGGGGATTCGAATCTCAGTCATTTCCCTTTCGCGAGCAACTGTTCAGTCGACTGAACTATCGAAGCACGAATCGCTACCCGCCATTCCCCACGAAATATAAAGTTCTCTGGTTCGAATTCCGGCCCGGCACACACTTTTAATGTGCCAGAAAGTTACAAATCAGCACACACTTCACTTCAGAGAGGCAATTCAGTCTGAAATATTCAGATACTTGGAAAACTGAAATATAAGAAACTAAAAGTACCTGGAAAATTGGCGCTACACAACACTTTTCAAAATTGAGTACAGGCCTGTTGCACATAACATCTAGATGCTCAATATAATAGACGAAAACAAACAATTTACAAGCCGGAGAAATAAGCATGAGAAGGGAGGCGTCTGACAAAAAATGCCAAGAAAGGAACGTTCGGTTTTCACGTTCCGTCAACGCAATGTGCAGCACGAGCTCAGGTTGGGGGAAGGTGGGCGCACGAAATCGGCTGTGGTCTTTTGAAAGGAAACATCCCGGCATTTTCCGTAAGGGGTGGGGGGATGGGACATTCATGAAGTTGACCGAAAAATGTCAATTTTCAATTTCTTTTATTTATTATGAGACCTCATGAACAATAAGTTCCCTAAAGTTTTCGTGATGCAATCGCATCCGAAGTGTCTGAAAAATATAGATGAGCGTCCCATTCATCATCTGTGCCACAATTTTGTTGGTGTGGTCTTCAGTCGAGAGACTGGTTTGATGCAGCTCTCCATGCTACTCTATCCTGTGCAAGCCTCTTCATCTTCGCGTAATTACTGCAACCTACATCCCTCTGAATCTGCTCACTGTATTCATCCCTTGGTCTCCTTCTACGATTTTTGCCACCCAAGCTTCCCTCCAGTACTAAATTGGTGATCCCTTGATGGCTAAGAATGTGCTCTACCAGCCGATCCCTTATTTAGTCAGGTTGTACCACAAATTTCTCTTCTCCCCAAATCTATTCAGTGCCTCCTCCTTAGTTACGTGATCGACCCATTAATCTTTAGCATTCTTCTGTAGCACCACATTTCGAAAGCTTCTATTCTCTTCTTGTCTCAACTATTTATCGTCCATGTTCCACTTCCATGCATGGCTACACTCCATACAAATACTTTCAGAAAGGACTTCCTGACACTTAAATCTAAATTAGATGTTAACAAGTTTCTCTCCTTCACGAACACTTGTCTTGCCATTGCCAGTCTACATTTTATATCCTCCCTACTTCGACCATCATCAGTTATTTTGCTCCCCAAATAGCAAAACCCACTTACTACTTTAAGTGTCTCATTTCCTAATCTAATTACCTCAGCATCACCCGATTTAATTCGACTACATTCCATTATCCTCGTTTTGCTTTTGTTGATGTTTATCTTATATACTCCTTTCAAGACACTGTACATTCCGTTCAGCTGCTCTTCTAGGTTCTTTGCTGTCCTTGACAAAGTTACAATGTCTTCGGCAAACCTCAAACTTTTTATTTCTTTTCCCTGGGTCTTAATTCCTACTTCTTTACTGCTTGCTCAATATACAGATTGAATAACATCGGAGATAGGCTACAACCCTGTCTCACTCCCTTCTCAACCACCGCTTCCCTTTCATGTCGCTCGACTCTTATAACTTCCATCTGGTTCCTGTACAACTTATAAATAGCCTTCCGCTCCCTGTATTTTACGCCTGTCACCTTTAGAATTTGAAGAAGTGTGTTCCAGTCATTTGTCAAAAGCTTTCTCAAAGTCTACAGATGCTATAAACGTAGGTTTTCCTTTCCTTAACCTATCTTCTATGAGAAGTCGTAGGGTCAGTATTGCCTCGCGTGTTCCCACATTTTTCCGGTATCTAAAATGATCTTCGCCGTGGTCGGCTTCTACCAGTTTTTCTATTCTTCTGCAAAGGATTTTAGCTGGCTTAAATATCTACAGGCTCAGAGGGATAACGACCCTACATTCAGAAGGAGCGACTTCCAAATTATGTCCTGGATGTTGTCAAGCCTACTCATAGGTTTCTGGCCGATCCTGAATTCTAAAAAGTGTGTTCATGGCAAAACCCAGAATCCAAATGAGATCATAAATACAATCATATGGAAATATGCCCTAAAACCACATTTCCATCTGCTACAGTTGTCAGAATTGCAACTTATGATGTAGTTCTTGTATTTAATGATGGAAACGTAGGGAGGATGAAGGTATTTGAGAGAATGGGCTTTCGCTGAAGACAACTTCAGAAAAATAGATTTACAACGCCTCTCTGCAGCGGAAAAGTCAGTTGAATAACTTATGAGAAAAAGAAGGCAGAAAACAAGTAACCAAAAGGCAAGTCTTGAAGGGAAAGAGGATCCTGAGTACAAATATAGGCCTGCTAAAGATGCGACTTAAAAAATACTTCAGGTTGAACTTTAAATTGCATTCCAGAAAATGTATCTTTTTCTCAGAATGTATGATGGCTAGAATTATAAAATTTTATGCACTTATTTCTATAAACCAAATCAATGTTGCCTAAAGACTAAATTTTGAAATTCTGTGTGTAAGCTGAGATACGGGGCAAAGAGCTTGGAATTCTGCATGAATTTTGTATGATAATTGCAGAAAAATAACTAAAAATGATTGAAATTTGCGTATTCGATATATTCAAAAAACTTCTCGTGGGAAGCTTACTAAATGCAGAGAGATTAAACAGAGAAAACGTTTTAGAAATCTCTTGAATAGTTTCTGGGAAAAACGTACATATATTGTTTTTTGAAAGAAATTTTTTTAATTCCATAAAGAAGTTAAATGTATATGACTGAAGGTACTAACAAGTAAATGTGTTAATTTCATGTAAGCATGGTACAAAATTTCATTGCCGTGTCTTCAAATTTGTGGATTTGGTGCATCTTACAAACAGCTTGTGTTTTTCACGAACGTTAACCAATTTAGAACAACCAATTTAAAATTCTTAACCTGGATGACTGGAAGAGAGTTTGAATATCCGTCCGCCAGAGTACAATCCCCGTCACATCATTCTAGTAATGTACATTGAAACCCGAAGTAGAGAGCAAGCATATTATCGATAAGACGTGGAACGTATATCAGAAACAGGTTAGGCTCTCCAGGATGAGGAGTGTTTATAGCGACAACCAGAAACATTAAGTTCAGCGAGGTTCAAAATAATCCGACTGCGAACTATAATTACGGGAAAAAAGTCGCAACATAAAAAACAATAATAAAAGAAAATGGGAAACATTCGTTTCACATTTTCAGAAAACTAACGGGCACAGAGACAATAACACATTCCAGGACTGATCATCCCCGCAACCAGAAGCTTGCGGCATTAAGACACGTGTTATATGGAATAAAGAGGATTCCGCTCAACAAGAGAAACTGTGAAGAAGATATGAGCAAAATCATACAAATAACTAGAATCAATGGGTATGACACACATGTAGTGCACAGGCTCAATCAAATAATCAAAACACAAATACAAAACAAACACAACATGTCCATTATACCCAGAATACAGGAAAACTCAGAAGCCCTAAACCCACAAAGACACACAACACACACACGCAATGACAATATAACACAGAAAAGAGGAAGATGCTACATTATGACTTACACACATAAATTAACAACACACAGTGTGGCAAGTATGCTGAAGAAACAGGGCTTCCAAATTGTATATAAATCTGTGAAACCCTCCAATCAGACTTAAATCACCCAACAAACAAGAGGGACAGGTTCCAGGTATCAGGAATATACGAACTTGAATGCCAAAGTTGTGATGCAGTATACATAGACACGACATGCAGGATTTTCAAAACCCGGTATAAAAAGTGTTGGAAATATGAAACAAACCAGCCCACACTTGCAAACATCATAACCACCATCCTACAAATATGGAAGAAGATACGAAAATAGTAAGTATAAACAATTATGACAAATACCTTACACAAATGATGGAAAACTACCACATCCAGAAAGCCATTGCTGAGACAAAAATGTGAAAACGAGGAAAAACACATCAATACAGACTGTCTACTAAACTTCGTAAAAGAAACAATAAAATAAAAAGCATTTCACTTGTACTCTCTCTCTCTCTCTCTCTCTCACACACACACACACACACACACGAACACAGACACACACACATCATTATTTAAAAAGATGTTACCACCTAATCATACTAAAACAAAAAAATAGCATCACACACACACAAACAAACAAACAACAGATATCACAAAACACATTCGATGGTTGGCAATAACATTCAATAGTTGACTAAAACATTCAACAGTGGCCAACATCAACCAAAACATAACATCAGAACGAGTGTTCAGTTCCTAGTGCTGTGAAGTCTGAAAACAAAATTTCAAATGACATTCATAAGACGCAGAACAGTGGCAACAAAGAAAGAAAAGTACAACATGTAAATCAACATCCATGACATGTGGAAGTAGAATTTTAAATTACTACCGCATCATAGTGAAGCAAAAAGCTAAAAATTATCAACATACCGTAACATTACACGCAACTGAGGACTGCAGGACTACAAAAACTAAAGTGGCAACCCTGTATCTCCTTTTCTTCTTCCGTATCCTGATCTTCCTCTTCTTGATTATGTAAGCCCTAATTTATCATTCTGTAATGAATGTGTGCCTTTGATATTTATTTACAGAACTTCTTCCAACCCATATGTGACATACAGCAAACGAGTGCTTAACAGTATTAGTTAAAAACAGTATTGGTTGCAATTTTATTTTTTTATTTTTCAGCGACATTATTCTTACTACCTGAGCCCGCATCTTACTCTGTTACACGCTCCTGTGAACGGGAACGCGTTATGCAGAGCTTGGTGCCTCTCGCGTCCATCTAGAAAAGGTAATGATTTTACTATTTTATATTCCTAGTTTTTACTGAGTTTAACGAAGGCGATGTTGGCCTGATATATTCGATGATGCCCATTGGCCACACTGAGTAAAGGATTCTTCTAAGAAATACCAAATTAAGGTATTTGCTCTTTCAATATTTGATCTGTTTATACATGCTTATAAGTTATCCAAGTCTGCACAACGCGATCGCGATTCTTAAATAGATGTATTTGTTCTCTGTTTTCTATGTAGATAACCTGAAGATACCTATATAAGGCGAAACGCGTCGTTGAAAAATAAAAAACTAAAATTGCAAGCAAGACTGTTTTCAACTAATACTATTTACAGAACATACCAGTGGCAGTAATTTCCAAATTTTGACTTTATTAACAGCCTTTAGCGTCGTCTTATACGAATCGACCTTCTCACGTCACTTTTAGCAGCACATGTTCCTAACCCTCCCAGCCACTCGAGTAGGCCACATTAGACAAGTCGTATACCTGCTGTCAATAGCATTTACACCGAGCAGAAAGCCTTAGAGCTAAGGGCAGTATGTGACAGAACACACCGAAAATCGCGTGGTCTCGGACCATTACAGAGGTGACGAAGTGGCTGCCCCTTCGCGCGGCGACGTAGGAGCAGATGGGTCAGCGCCTGCTGGCCATAAATTTCTGCTCCCCGCGGCAGGCGGCAGGCAGCGGGTGCGCGTGAGTCAGATCGGCAGCGAGGCCAGGTGCCGCTAATTACCGGCCCTTGTTAATGTGGGCTGGCCGAGCAACAGCCGCCCACCACACAGCGCCCCGCTGCCGAGCAGTCAGCTCACTGACGAGCCGCCTCGCCTCTGTACGGTTACACTCTGGGAACGAACTTTCCCGACACCTCTCGATCACAATGAGCATCGGCACAGCCCTTACTATCCTCCTCAAAAAGGAAGTGCCGATACATAACAGCTCATCACATAAGCCAAGCAGCTGGTGCAATCCTACTTAATGGCGAACACAGATCACACTTCATATCAGAAACCGCGACACAAGTACACTAATGGCCATTAAAATTGCTACACCAAGAAGAAACGCAGATGATAAACGGGTATTCATTGGTTGTTGTTGTTGTTGTTGTGGTCTTCAGTCCTGAGACTGGTTTGATGCAGCACTCCATGCTACTCTATCCTGTGCAAGTTTCTTCACCTCCCAGTACCTACTGCATCCTACATCCTTCTGAATCTGCTTAGTGTATTCATCTCTTGAATTTTCTAACCTACCTGGCCGATTAAGGGATCTGACATTCCACGCTCCGATCCGAAGAACGCCAGTTTTCTTTCTCCTGATAACGACGTCCTCTTGAGTAGTCCCCGCCCGGAGATCCGAATGGGAGACTATTTTACCTCCGGAATATTTTAGCCAAGAGGACGCCATCATCATTTAATCATACAGTAAAGCTGCATGCCCTCGGGAAAATATATTGTACTATATATAGTATATATATATATATATATATATATATACTGTATATACTATTATACTATGTACTAAATATATTATACTAGAACTGACACATGATTACATTTTCACGCAATTTGAGGGCATAGATCCTGAGAAATCAGTACATAGAACAACCACCTCTGGCCGTAATAACGGCCTTGATACACCTGGGAATTGAGTCAAACAGAGCTTGGATGGCGTGTACAGGTACAGCTGCCCATGCAGCTTCAACACGATACCACAGTTCATCAAGAATAGTGACTGGCGTATTGTGACGAGCCAGTTGGTCGGCCACCATTGACCAGACGTTTTCAGTTGGTGAGAGGTCTGGAGAATGTGCCGGCGAAGGCAGCAGTCGATCATTTTTTGTATCCAGAAAGGCCCGTACAGGGCCTGCAACATGCGGTCGTGCATTATCCTGCTGAAATGTAGGGTTCCATAGGGATCGAATAAAGGGTAGAGCCACGGGTCGTAACACATCTTAAATGTAACATCCATTGTTCAAACCGCCGCCAATGCGAACAAGAGGTGACGTGTAGCCAATGGCACCCCATACCATCACGCCGGGTGATACGCCAGTATGGCGACGACGAATACACGCTTCCAATGTGCGTTCACCGCGGTGTCGCTAAACACGGATGCGACCATCATTATGCTGTTAACAGGACCTGGATTCATCCGAAAAACTGACATTTTGCCATTCGTTCACCCAGGTTCGTCGTAGAGTACACCATCGCAGGCGCGTCTGTGATGCAGCGTGAAGGCTAACCGTAGCCACGGCCTCCGAGCTGATAGTCCATCCTGCCGCAAACGTCGTCGAACAGTTCGTGCAGATGGTTATTGTCTTGCAAACGTCCCCGTCTATTGACTCAGGGATCGAGAGGTGGCTGCACCATTCGTGCCTTGAGGATAATATGCCTGTCATCTTGACTGCTAGTGATACGAGACCGTTGAAATCCAGTACGGCGTTCCGTATTACCCTCCTGAACCCACCGATTCCATATTCTGCTAACAGTCATTGCATCTCGACCAACGCGAGCAGTAATGTCGCGATACGATAAACAGCAATCGCGATAGGCTACAACCCGACCTTTATCAAAGTCGGAAACGTGATGGTACACATTTCTCCTCCTTATGCAAGGCATCACAACAACATTTCACCAGGCAACGCCGGTCAACTGCTGTTTGTGTATGAGAAATCTGTTGGAAACTTTCCTAATGTCAGCACGTTGTGGGTGTCGGCACCGGCGCCAACCTTGTTGCGAATGCTCTGAAAAGTTAACCATTTGCATATCACTGCATATTCTCCCTGTCGGTTAAATTTCGCGTCTGTAGCACGTCATCTTCGTGGTGTAGCAATTTTAATAGCCAGTAGTGAAAAAAGCCCATCAGTCAATACTGACCAGCTGACAAAGTCAGGTCGTGTGTCCGTAATCTCCACCATTAATCTGGGTGATATTCTTTCTCATAGGTACCACTGTAGCTCAGAGAACAGAGCTCCGTGCAAAAATCGATAATTCTGATTTTTTCGAATAGTTTATGATATTTTCTTCTGCTTCTTCTTCTTTTTCTCCTCCTCATGGCATTACAATCTTGTGTGGATTCTGTTTAACATGATTACTACATCCCTTTCTCTCCGGTGCTATTCATCGCCTTCCTCTAAGATTTTCTTTTATATCCTCTTCCACATCGTGTATCCACTGTCTTCTTCCAGTTGGCTTCCATCCAATTTTTTGTCGTTCTTTTAGCAACCACTCCAAAAACATTTACAAGCCAGATTATTCTCGCACTTTTTGTTAAAGTTACTACATGAGCTCCCTGAATATGCGGTTCAACTCAAAATTTATTGGGGATCTCCATGTACCATTAGTGTCCTGAACAGCTCCATACACTTTGAACACATCCCACATTCTAATATTCTGAGCTGTTGTTTATAATTACTCATTACTATCCAGGTGTGACATTTGTAGGTTATCAGTGGCCTGATCCCCCCCATGAACCATGGACCTTGCCGTTGGTGGGGAGGCTTGCGTGCCTCAGCGATACAGATAGCCGTACCGTAGGTGCAACCACAACGGAGGGGTATCTGTTGAGAGGCCAGACAAACGTGTGGTTCCTGAAGAGGGGCAGCAGCCTTTTCAGTAGTTGCAAGGGCAACAGTCTGGATGATTGACTGATCTGGCCTTGTAACAATAACCAAAACGGCCTTGCTGTGCTGGTACTGCGAACGGCTGAAAGCAAGGGGAAACTACAGCCGTAATTTTTCCCGAGGGCATGCAGCTTTACTGTATGATTACATGATGATGGCGTCCTCTTGGGTAAAATATTCCGGAGGTAAAATAGTCCCCCATTCGGATCTCCGGGCGGGGACTACTCAAGAGGATGTCGTTATCAGGAGAAAGAAAACTGGCGTTCTACGGATCGGAGCTTGGAATGTCAGATCCCTTAATCAGGCAGGTAGGTTAGAAAATTTAAAAAGGGAAATGGATAGGTTGAAGTTAGATATAGTGGGAATTAGTGAAGTTCGGTGGCAGGAGGAACAAGACTTCTGGTCAGGTGACTACAGGGTTATAAACACAAAATCAAATAGGAGTAATGCAGGAGTAGGTTTAATAATGAATAGGAAAATAGGAATGCGGGTAAGCTACTACAAACAGCATAGTGAACGCATTATTGTGGCCAAGATAGACACGAAGCCCACACCTACTACAGTAGTACAAGTTTATATGCCAACTAGCTCTGCAGATGACGAAGAAATTGAAGAAATGTATGATGAAATAAAAGAAATTATTCAGATTGTGAAGGGAGACGAAAATTTAATAGTCATGGATGACTGGAATTCGAGTGTAGGAAAAGGGAGAGAAGGAAACATAGTAGGTGAATATGGATTGGAGGAAGCCACCTGGTAGAATTTTGCACAGAGCACAACATAATCATAACTAACACTTGGTTTAAGAATCATGAAAGAAGGTTGTATACATGGAAGAACCCTGGAGATACTAAAAGGTATCAGATAGATTATATAATGGTAAGACAGAGATTTAGGAACCAGGTTTTAAATTGTAAGACATTTCCAGGGGCAGATGTGGACTCTGACCACAATCTATTGGTTATGACCTGTAGATTAAAACTGAAGAAACTGCAAAAAGGTGGGAATTTAAGGAGATGGGACCTGGATAAACTAAAAGAACCAGAGGTTGTACAGAGATTCAGGGAGAGCATAAGGGAGCAATTGACAGGAATGGGGGAAAGAAATACAGTAGAAGAAGAATGGGTAGCTTTGAGGGATGAAGTAGTGAAGGCAGCAGAGGATCAAGTAGGTAAAAAGACGAGGGCTAGTAGAAATCCTTGGGTAACAGAAGAAATATTGAATTTAATTGATGAAAGGAGAAAATATAAAAATGCAGTAAGTGAAACAGGCAAAAAGGAATACAAACGTCTCAAAAATGAGATCGACAGGAAGTGCAAAATGGCTAAGCAGGGATGGCTAGAGGACAAATGTAAGGATGTAGAAGCCTATCTCACTAGGGGTAAGATTGATACTGCCTACAGGAAAATTAAAGAGACCTTTGGAGATAAGAGAACGACTTGTATGAATATCAAGAGCTCAGATGGAAACCCAGTTCTAAGCAAAGAAGGGAAAGCAGAAAGGTGGAAGGAGTATATAGAGGGTCTATACGAGGGCGATGTACTTGAGGACAATATTATGGAAATGGAAGAGGATGTAGATGAAGATGAAATGGGAGATACGATACTGCGTGAAGAGTTTGACAGAGCACTGAAAGACCTGAGTCGAAACAAGGCCCCCGGAGTAGACAATATTCCATTGGAACTACTGACGGCCGTGGGAGAGCCAGTCCTGACAAAACTCTACCATCTGGTGAGCAAGATGTATGAAACAGGCGAAATACCCTCAGACTTCAAGAAGAATATAATAATTCCAATCCCAAAGAAAGCAGGTGTTGACAGATGTGAAAATTACCGAACTATCAGCTTAATAAGTCACAGCTGCAAAATACTAACACGAATTCTTTACAGACGAATGGAAAAACTAGTAGAAGCCAACCTTGGGGAAGATCAGTTTGGATTCCGTAGAAACACTGGAACACGTGAGGCAATACTGACCTTACGACTTATCTTAGAAGAAAGATTAAGGAAAGGCAAACCTACGTTTCTAGCATTTGTAGACTTAGAGAAAGCTTTTGACAATGTTGACTGGAATACTCTCTTTCAAATTCTAAAGGTGGCAGGGGTAAAATACAGGGAGCGAAAGGCTATTTACAATTTGTACAGAAACCAGATGGCAGTTATAAGAGTCGAGGGACATGAAAGGGAAGCAGCGGTTGGGAAGGGAGTAAGACAGGGTTGTAGCCTCTCCCCGATGTTGTTCAATCTGTATATTGAGCAAGCAGTAAAGGAAACAAAAGAAAAATTTGGGGTAGGTATTAAAATTCATGGAGAAGAAATAAAAACTTTGAGGTCTTGAAAGGAGGATATAAGATGAACATCAACAAAAGCAAAACAAGGATAATGGAATGTGGTCGAATTAAGTCGGGTGATGCTGAGGGAATTAGATTAGGAAATGAGGCACTTAAAGTAGTAAAGGAGTTTTGCTATTTGGGGAGCAAAATAACTGATGATGGTCGAAGTAGAGAGGATATAAAATGTAGACTGGCAATGGCAAGGAAAGTGTTTCTGAAGAAGAGAAATTTGTTAACATCCAGTATTGATTTAAGTGTCAGGAAGTCATTTCTGAAAGTATTCGTATGGAGTGTAGCCATGTATGGAATTGAAACATGGACGATAAATAGTTTGGACAAGAAGAGAATAGAAGCTTTTGAAATGTGGTGCTACAGAAGAATGCTGAAGATTAGATGGGTAGATCACATAACTAATGAGGAGGTATTGAATAGGATTGGGGAGGAGAGAAGTTTGTGGCACAACTTGACCAGAAGAAGGGATCGGTTGGTAGGACATGTTCTGAGGCATCAAGGGATCACCAATTTAGTATTGGAGGGCAGCGTGGAGGGTAAAAATCGTAGAGGGAGACCAAGAGATGAATACACTAAGCAGATTCAGAAGGATGTAGGTTGCAGTAGGTACTGGGAGATGAAAAAGCTTGCACAGGATAGAGTAGCATGGAGAGCTGCATCAAACCAGTCTCAGGACTGAAGACAACAACAACAACAGTGGCCTGATCATGACATTTAACACACGTGCACTGTATAACGCCCGTATGTACCTTAAATAAGTTCAGTTATAAGATAACTGCCAACAATCATTAAGTACAAACAGTCCCTAACGTAAGAGGAACTATTAACCGTTAGCAATTCAAAATAAAATGCGTAATAGTTTTAAAAAATAATACTCAATATAAAGCAGTTATTAATTAATATGAAGGCCCTTAAATCCTTGGTTACTTCACTAGAAATACGACAGAAAAGGATTTCAATTACTGGAACACAACGTCTCAATCATTCTGTGCGTCCAGAATCTGTTCTTTGATACAGCAAAGAAAATATCTGAAATCTGCTGTTGAAGTAAGGTGGGTAAACTGTTGGTGTTTTCTTATCATGATCAGTTGAGAGTGCATTTATTATTTGACCAAATTTCCTTTCGACGTTCAGTTCTTTGAATTTTTGGTATGCCAGATATATCGTGCAAGTGAACCTCTAAGAAGTGCTGGAGTGATAAATGTATCTTTCGAGTGGTAAACATGTATTCCAAGGCTCGAACACTGGGAGAGTATTCCGGTTAGAGATTCTAAATTGACCTGAGGGTCAGAGGATTTATACCGATGCAGATGGAAACTTTATGAACGCTGAAATGTGAATAGTAGTAATTATACACCCAAAAAGAGACACCATCTTGCAGTCGTTACCAACAGCTGCAATTAGTTGATGTTCCGGAAGTAAAAAAAAAAAATAGTGTATTTGCTGTGTACTCATGATTTCATGGAATACAAGCTTTTTGTACCGGACCTTTATTTACCTTCGTCCGCCCCCAGTAGCTGAATGGTCAGCGTGACGGATTGTCAATCCTCTGGGCCCGGGTTCGATTCCCGGCTGGGTCGGGGTATTTTCTCCGCCCAGGGACTGGGTGTTGTGCTGTCATCATCATCATCCTATCATCCTCATCGACTGCAGGTCGCCGAAGTGGCGTCAAATTGAAAGACCGGCACCCGGCGAACGGTCTGCCCGACGGGGGCCCTAGCCATTCGAATAAATAAATAAACTAAGTCTACCTTCCGGAGGATACTTCCTAATATCGTGTCGGACTTGCTTTTGCCCTGCGTAGTGCAGCAACTAGATGTGGCGTGGAGTCAACAAGTCGTTGAGTCGCTGGAAGTCCTCTGAAGAAATATTGAGCCATGCTGGCTCTATAACTGTCCATAATTGCGAAAGTGTTGCCGATGCAGAATTTTGTACACGAACTGACATCTCGATTATGTCCCATAAATGTTCTATGAGATTCACGTTGGGCGATCTGTGTGGCCAAATCATACGCTCGAATTGTCCAGAATGTTCATCAAACCAGTCACGAAAAAGTGGCCCATTGACATGTTTGCGTACACGAAGTCGATGAATGGCTGCAAATGGTTTCCAAACGGCTGAACAGAACCATTCCAGTCAATGATCGGTTCAGTTGGACCAAAGGACCCAGCACATTCCATACAAACACAGCCCACACCATTATGGAGCCACCATCGACTTCACAGTGCGATGTTGCAGCTTGGGTCCATGGCTTCGTGAGGCGTACGCCACGCTCGAACCCTAACATCAGCTCGGGACTAATCTGACCAGGTCACGGTTTTCCAATCGTCTAGGGTTCAACCGAGCCCAAGAGATGCGCTGCAGGCGATGTCCTCTGTTAGCAAAGGCGTTCGCGTCAATCGTCTGCTGCCTAGCCCATAAATGCCAAATTTCGTCGCACTGTCATAACGGATACATTCATCGTACGTGCCACATTGATTACTGCGGTTATTTCACGCAATATTGATTGTCTGTTAGCACTAACAGCTGTACGCAAACACCGCTGCTCTCGACCATTAAGTGTTGGCCGTCGGTTACTGCGTTGCCCGCGGTCAGAGGTAATGCCTGAAATTTGGTATCCTCGGCACACTCGCCATCCGCTGTGGCCGAGCGGTTCTAGGCGCTTCAGTCCGGCACCGCGCGACTGCTACGGTCGCAGGTTCGAATCCTGCCTCGGGCATGGATGTGTATGATGTCCTTAGGTTAGTTAGGTTTAAGTAGTTCGAAGTACTAGGGGACTGATGACCTCCGATGTTGAGTCCCATAGTGCTCAGAGCCATTTGAACCACTTTTTTCGGCACACTCTTGACACTGTGGATCTCGGAATATGGAAGAACCTAATGATTTTCGAAATGGAATGTCCCATGCGTCTGGCTTCAACTACCATTTCGCGCTCAAAATCTGTTAATTTCCGTGGTGCGGCCACAATCACGTCGGACACCTTTTCGCGTGAATCAGCTGAGTACAAACGACAGCTCCGCCAAAGCACTGCCTTTTTCTACCTTGTGTACGCGATACTACCGCCATCTGTATATATGGCTCTTTGTTACCTCAGTGTAATTTCTGTCTGCTGGTCCAACCTCTACTCTTTCTAAGTGCAGTTGGAACCTCGGAGTTTAGATCAGCTGTGCAGGAGTTTGGATAACTCAAGTTCCTCTTGAAACAAAGTGATGATTCCGATACTTTTGGAAACAATTTTACGCGCATAAACAAAATGTTTCCTAGAACAACGGCTGTCTGATTGCATAGTCGCAGTGAAATCGCATGCGCTGCACATCGTCTGGACTATTCGGACACCGCAGTAGACCTGTTTACAACTTCGCTGAGAGAGGACAAGGAACGTTACAATATCATCCGCTAAACCATAATTACTTCAACCACACGAGGCGTTCCTCCCGGTGATCATTGTTATTTATTTTACTATAGTATAGCCTTTCAGATCAGTTGTTTAACCCTTCTCTCTAAGATTATGAATAAGATTTTGTGATTCTTCGGGTAAATCAAACACCCATTGCTTTTTACCTGAAGCTTTATTCAGTTTCAGCATTACACACCTAAAACAACAATATCATAATAAGAAGAAAAAACAGCGCCCACCGTTCAACAACCGCTTCATTTTATCGGATAGCAGTCTTAATGAATGTATGAAACAATTTTTTCGCGAATATAGTGTTGCGATATAAGCTACACACCTACTCTCTTTAAGCCTGTGACTATCAAATTCATGCCAAGCAGTTCTGAGCATTCAATTAACGCTGTGAAGCGTTCTAAGCTCAGTACCTACCATCGAACTATTAAGTCTCTTATTATTTTTGAATTTTGTAAAAATTTACGTTGCCACGTTACCGAGGCGTCTAAAAACATAACAAGCGAATATAAATTTTGGCTCCTGTAAAGACGAGTTTAACGAAAGTTTCCAGTAAGTGTTTATCACATCGAAATTAGGTTTATTCTACAGCATCACAGATGAGGGGAAAAGTCCTGATTTTTAACGTTATTTATTTTCCTTTTTTCTTTCGTGATTCATTTTAGTGTACGTCATACCCATATTTTAAGATTCTAATTGAGATAGAAATTATGAACTAGTCACAGAAATTTCTTAATCCTTCTTCATCAGATTATTTAACTAGTCAGCACTTTTAACTTTGTTATCCGTTTCACACCAATTCCGAAACCCAAAAATATACCGCTACCGGGGTCTGCTATTTAGGATCACAGTGAGATCGCAGAAGATGTCTCTAGGACAACAAAAACAGAAAAAATATAAATGTTCTTAGGGTAACGATGTCGTACTTCTATAGTACGAAAGATTCCCAGTTTCTCAAATTTTCAGACATACCTTGAAAGAAAATTCGAATTAATAATAAGAAATTTGCATTTTCTCGGTCACTACAATGTTACCCGTCTAAAAAACGTAGCCAACCTAAATGAGACGAATAGAGAAATAAATTTGGTCAGGTGCAAGTAGGACTCACCCACTGAGGGTTCCGTACAAACTTAATTATGTGTATAGACAGTTCATCCATTCCGTGGACCGAGGAACTCGACAATTTTTGACTGTTAGTGACGTACTGGCAAGCTATCTGTCTTCAGGTTGCAAGACTTTCAAGAATGTTTTATACTCATGTTTGTAGTCGTATAACAAATAACAAAAGCCATATTTTTCATGTGATATAATTATAAATTAACAATTTTCTGATTTTTTCCTTTATTTGTACTGTAAAATCTTGCTTCTTGTCAAATTCCATGGTTCTGCCTCATTGTTTTAATCCTATAGGTTGTAATGAATGAGTTTGCGAGTGTCAAAATATGTGACACATAAGGTGCTATCCAAAATTTTCGGGACTGGTGGTGCCATCTGTTGAAAACCTTACCTTTGGACTAATGGTCACCATCACCCTCGATGTAGTCCCGATTCTGGACGTACACACCGGTCCCAGTGCTTCCGCCACTGGTCAAAAGTTCTGTTCTTTGAAGGTGTTTATCACCACCAGCGATGCTTCTTGAATCCTCTCTAGAGTGTCGAACCGACCGCCTTTCAACCTGACTTTCAGTTTTGGGAATAGCGCGAAGTCGCAAGGTGCCATATCTGGCGACTGCCTTTCAACCTGACTTTCAGTTTTGGGAATAGCGCGAAGTCGCAAGGTGCCATATCTGGCGAGTACTGTGGGTGGGGTACAACCGCCATGTTGAAACTTCCTGGCAGATTAAAACTGTGTGCCCGACCGAGACTCGAACTCGGGACCTTTGCCTTTCGCGGGCAAGTGCTCTGCCATCTGAGCTACCGAAGCACGACTCACGCCCGGTACTCACAGCTTTACTTCTGCCAGTACCTGCAAGAGCACTTGCCCGCGAAAGGCAAAGGTCCCGAGTTCGAGTCTCGGTCGGGCACACAGTTTTAATCTGCCAGGAAGTTTCATATCAGCGCACACTCCGCTGCAGAGTGAAAATCTCATTCTGGAACCGCCATGTTGTTGTTTGCCAAAAAGGTCCTTGTGAGCAAAGACATGTGACAGGGCGCTTTGTCGTGATGCAGCAGCCAGTTCCCTTGACGCTAAAGTTTGGGCCGTCGTCGCCGCACGTTTTCACAGAGCCATCACAAAGCGTCACAGCAGTATGCAGGATTCACTGTTTGGTTGGGTGGGACGAATTCTTTGTGCACAATTCCCTTGGTATCAAACAAAAGGATGATCATGCTCTTCACTTTTCTCTTCACCTGTCTCGCTTTTTTGGGTCTTGGAGAGCCCGGGCTCTTCCACTGGGACGATTGTTGCTTTTTCTCTGAGTCGTAACAGTAAATCCAGCTCTCGTCGCTGGTGATAACCCGTGACAAGAAGGTTGGATCAACAGATCCGGTGTGACGAAGGTCCGTACACACTTCAACATGCTATGCCTTCTGATCGGCAGTCAAGATCCTAGGCACAAATTTTGCGGCGACAAGATGCATGCCCAATTCATCAGTCAACATTCGTTGACACGTCCCATAACCAATACCCACTTCATCCGCAAGGTCTTGAATGGTTCGACGTCGATCCGCACGAACCAGTTGTTGAAGTTTGCCAACAATGTCTGGCATTGTGTGGCTAACGGGCCTTCCAGTGTGAGCATCATCTTCGACATCTGTACGGCCGGCCCTGAACCGAGCATGCCACTCAAACACACGCATTGGCTCATGCTCAGTCCCCCAAACACTTGTTGAATCATTGCAAGGGTTTCTGTGGCACTTTTCCCGAGATTCGCACAGAATTTGATACACATGTGCTGTTCTGTTCGCGGATCCATCGTAAAATCGCCACACACCAAACACAGAGCTTTTCGGAAATCACTGTGGACACGCAACACGTCCTCCTAGCTGAATGCCACTCTGGACACTGACTCATCAGATATGCAGCTCTCGCCACCTAGCGGTGCAATGATCTACTACTCCTACTTTCCAGATGGCAACACCAGTCCAGAAAATTTTGGATTCCACCTCGTAAATAGCCGTATCTTTGATTGCACTAACTTAGAAGCTTAACATTTTTACGCTACCAAAGGACTGTAGACCTCAGTATATGATCTAAATTTCAACTTGATACATGTATTCGGTCCTGAGAAAAGGGGGTCTTAACAAATCGTCGGATAACAAATGGCAAATTTTTTCGTGTGATATACTTACAAATTGACAATTGTCGGTTTTTTTTCCTTTGGTTGTAATGTGGAAATTTGCTCGTTGGCAAATTTCATGATTCTAGGTCAACGGGAGGTACCCTGCAGGTTTTGATGAGTGAGCTTGAAGTACTAAACTATGTGACATAAATGCTTGCATTGACTTAGATACTTCACTTTTTTTTTACATTGCCAAGGAACTGTAGACCTTAGTATATGACCTAAATTTCAACTTGATACATCAATCCTTTCCTGAGAAAAAGGGTTTTGAACAGTCTGACTGGTAGACAGAAAGACAAGAAAGTGATCTTACAAGGGTTCCGTTTTTACTGAGTGAAGTATGAAACCCTATAAAAACACAGAAGATGCAGATGTCCCATTTCCACTGAGAATGAAGATGAAAGAAAAAATGTATTGCGCTTTTCTAAGTTCCAATTCTTGTAAGTATTCACAGGTCAATGTTTTCCGAAGAAAGCACGAGAGTATAATGTGGATATTACAATTTCTGGAATAATTCGTTACTTTATCACCACAGCGACGCAGCGCGTTTTGGATATGTAGAACTTCATTACCCAGTATAAATTTAAAGCAAGATGTTTTAGGTCGTACAGAACAGAAAGCTCTCCGGAATGCTCACTGAGCTGCGGTTTGACACGACAAAGTAGACTCACTCATTGATGCATGAATCTGTGACGGATTAGCATGACGACATCACAGAAAGTTTTTGTGTTATGCTAAAACTGCAGACATCGTTTGCGGCACCATCTCTCATTCCTTAATGCCCTACCGTAAGCTTCTACTGCATGTATTTTCTAAACCTAGCTAATGTCAAGAAGACGAGGTGAGACATAGAAACGACAACAAGCTGAACGTTTCTAGCGTTTGCACCGGAAGTTTTATCCAGATAAGACGAGCTAAAATACACTAGAAACTGAAAATCTTCACCACAGCAACTATGCTTTGGTTACTGAAAGAAAAAAGTCGCAAAATATAAAGAACTATTTGGAGACATATTGCCTTTTTTCTTCCGTTTTCCTGCATTGTGAAATGACGGTAATCTTCAAGAGAAGTTCCAAGCCAATTACAAATTCTTAGTTGACTGAAGATCATTTGTTAAAGAAAGGAATACGGGTGAGATCTTGTCTCGTAACGAAATTAGCCCGGGGAGTGTTAGCACTGTCAGAATCACTCGATTAACATATTATTCGAACCTCTGTTGTCTCCCACGCGTGTAAAATTCGTAATTATCAGTGGCTGCATTATCACCTAATTAAATGACTGGAAAACTCTCATTGTTTCCAGATCACCACTTTAGATTCGGCTAACGGAACGTGAGCGTTCACACAAATGCAGACAGCTAATCTGAATGTTTGTTTGTTTTATGATTGTATCTATATTCAAACAGGAGATGGGTTGAAAATGTAAATGACGAACAAAATAAATATTAGCAAACCGACTATCATTAATAACTGCCGTACGTAACGGACCCGTCATGAAATATTAATTGTGCTGAACAATGGTTTAATTAGCATGCAATGATTAAGCGTTTCATTATTATGTGTGTATCAAGAGTGACAAAACAAAATTCCCAGTAGTCGTTGCTCCCTCTGCTGTTAGCCTCAACACATGCCTTACGCAGATGGCTCCACTTCCAACGTTTCGTTGATGGGATACTAATCAGTCCCGAAAAATCATAGTTAATCCCCACCTACGGATTTTCGATACTGCATTAATTATTGTAACAGAAAGAAGACTATGAGAAATTCATAAGCTGAGTAATAACTATAAGTCCATCGCAAATGTTGTGTCCATAAAAGTGCCAAGACTTGCGAGAATGAATCAAGAAAGCGCTGCACATATTCTTGAGCGCCGGTAAACTTGAGGCAGGCTTGATATCTTCATTCCCTGAACACCACTGCTTCGCAAAGATTTTCAGTATCGTGCATGACAGATATGTACATTTATTTACCTACTTATTTACTCTTTCAGGATTGTAACCTGTTATGTTGGTACAGAGCGGGTAAAATCATTGATTTGTATTGAAAACTACTATTTGCAACTTACAACTGATGTGTTCTATACTAATACTCATATATAAAGGAGGAACGTTGATCCCAAAAAACTCAAAACGTTCTCGAGACATATTTGTCTTCGTTATTGTAATAAACATTCGGACACAGGCCACATATTTTTTTTAAACAACAATGCACAGATTTTCTTTGAAAACCGATTGCTATTAAGAAAATGCTGTGCTGAAAAATGTGCGGATTCGTGTTCTTTTTTTCGAAATCGGTTTTAACTATGATAGCAGGACATTTAAACTATTAGAAAAACTGTTTCTTCCATGTATATTGTTTCTCCACAGATATACAATTTTAAACAAAAATCGTATACGTGATAACGTTCTGTCCTGCTTTCCTCCTTGCAGTCGGTTTTCATAGAAACTCTTTGTGTTAGGAAAGTTGTACTTAGGGCCCCCAGATTTTTAAACAGTTTTCGTCAGAAAACAAAGTGACTGTGCCGATGATGGTGAAACTTCACTGGAACATGTATACATGAAAGAAATGTTTTATAATTCTTTACCAAAACATATTTGAAATTGGTAGGTTAATTACTGTGCGGCAAAAGGAATTAGGCTTGTTACAACCTCAACAGCTGAGAATATTTCCCACGTGAATCAAAGTTCGACG
Source organism: Schistocerca piceifrons (assembly GCF_021461385.2). Taxonomy (NCBI): domain Eukaryota; kingdom Metazoa; phylum Arthropoda; class Insecta; order Orthoptera; family Acrididae; genus Schistocerca; species Schistocerca piceifrons. Next base: position 133,185,366 of record NC_060139.1, read on the forward strand.
TTTGAGTCCCAAGGTGGTACATAATTTCAAGGGTCGTGTTGCTGTTTAGTGCACAGTTACAAAAAAATGTGGCTCTGAGCACTATGGGACTTAACTGCTGAGGTCATCAGTCCCCTAGAACTTAGAACTACTTAAACCTAACTAACCTAAGGACATCAGACACATCCATGCCCGAGGCAGGATTCGAACCTGCGACCGTAGCGGTGATGCGGTTCCAGACTGTAGGGCCTAGAACCGCTCGGCCACTCCGGCCGGCGCACAGTTACACAGTTAAAGTTGTATTCTGCTCACTTGAACATATTCACTGTTCACTAGAGTCTTTGTTGGGGTCAATACTATCTGTACTAAATATAAGACACGAATGTGTCTCATGCTCATGCTCAAAAATGTCTCATATTCTCCCCAGTCTCTGCTAATTCGTCCGAGGAGTTGCCAATGTGACAGCTTACACTCAACGTATCTACTCTTCATCATACATTCTACAAGTTACTGACAGTTCAAGTGAAAAACATAATTGTGGGGAAGAAAGACTGAAGAAATAAGTCTTTAATCTAACGAATAACCGCAGTTTCTATCGGTGGGAACTTTGGACATTGAAAACATCGTACCACGCGTACATTCTAAAAGGAAAGACATCATGCTACTCTTACAATAGGAACTCCACCTGTTCCACAATTTCATCTCAACAACATTAAGTTATTCTTTAAGGTCAAAGTAGACCATGAATCACAGGTCTACATGCTCTGTCGCCGTCATTACTGATGGAAGGAGCAACATCTCCACAGCTACATACATAGTCCGCAAGCCACCAATACAGTGCATGACAGAAGGTGTCTTGTACCCTTTCCTGTTCCACTCGCATACGGTTCCGTATGAGACCTGATTTCTCTTATCACACCCTTACGATCAAACGGCGAGATCTGCGCTGGAGGCAGGAGGATCGTTCTGCAGTCTGTCGCAACTGGCGGTTCTCAGAAACTTTCTCAAAAGCGTTTCGTGGAAAGGAAGCCTTCTTTCCTTCTGAGATTTACGAGGGGCGTTCAATAAGTAATGCAATACATTTTTTTCTCGACCTGTCTGTTTGAAATAAGTTAGGTTTTACTAAAAAGAAATTTCATTTGCACTTCATTTCTTCCAATACATAACATGACAAAGATATTTTAGTGATATCGAAATTCCTCTAAGAATGTACTCGACACTCACGGAAGGCCATTTTTCAAATTTTCTATAAAAAAAAAACAGGCTCCGAATTTTCATATTGTAAGACAGGCTAACGAGGAGAAAACGTCAATTCCCAGAAGCTTCGCTGAATGCAGGAGGGGTCAAAATAAGCGAACACGTGTCTCGGCTTATCCTTAGATATTCGACTGTTTCTGAGAAAACGACGCTCAGTTTTCGAGGTAATTTATGATCCTTTTAGCGAGCAAACAGCTCAGCCGAAGCCGTGACTCAATGGCTAGCGTCGCGGCTTTCCATTTTTGGCCCTGCGTTGGGAGACCCGATTATTATTTTTATTTTTTTTAAATTCATCTACCCATGTTCGTAGAAGATTACTGCACAATTGTTTTGAAATAACGGTGTCCTCATTCGTCTAGTAATTGTATGTCTGGTGATGAATTAAAGAAAAATAGGATAAAAGTAATGGAAAAATTATTTGAAATTATTTTCGATGAAATTCCTGTAGTGTATCTTGATTTACAATCAGCTGCAAGCGCCAGTCTTCGGAAAAGCAATCCGTTACGCGTAGCTTGCTGCAAAAGTATTGCCAATGCATGAAACTTCCAGCGATCATTACGACGTTCCCTAGTAAGATTCGTACGAAGAAATGCCATTGTGACAAACCTGCCTTCGTGTGTTTGGAATTTCTCTGTTTCGTATGTTTTTACGATGGATATTACCCAAGGGAATGCACCAAATCTTCCTGAAGAAAATACATAAGAAAAAATATAATAATTAAGGACTGATATAAGAAGGAAATATGAGAATTTAAAGATATTGTAAACCGTGACAATATCATACACAGATATGTATTGTTGTTGTTGTGGTCTTCAGTCCTGAGACTGGTTTGGCGCAGCTCTCCATGTCACTCTATCCTATGCAACCCTCTTCATCTCCGTGTAATTACTGCAACCTACATCCCTCTGAATCTGCTCACTGTATTCATCCCTTGGTCTCAATCTACGATTTTAATCGCCCACGCTTCATTCCAGTACTAAATTGGTGATCCGTTGATGCCTCAGAATGTGCCCTACCAACCGATCCCTTATTTAGTCAGGCTGTACCACAAATTTCTCTTCTCCCCAAATCTATTCAGTACCTCCTCCATTGTTACGTAATCGACCTATTAATCTTTAACATTCTTCTGGAGCACCACATTTCGAAAGCTATTTCCTTCTTGTCTAAACTATTTATCATCCATGTTTCACTTCCTTACATGGCTACACTCCATACAAATACTTTCAGAAAGGACTACCTGACACTTAAATCTATATTCGATGTTAACAAGTTTCTCTTCTTCACAAACACTTGTCTTGCCATTGCCAGTCTACATTTTATATCCTCCATACTTCGACCACCATTCGCCATTTTGCTTCCCAAATAGCAAAACTCATTTACTACTTTAAGTGTCTCATTTCCTATTCTAATTCTCTAAGCATCATTTGATTTAATTCGACTACATTCCATTATCCTCGTTTTGCTTTTGTTGATGTTCATCTTATATCCTCCTTTCGAGACACTATCCATCCCGTTCAACTGATCTTCCAGGTCCTTTGCTGTCTCTGATAGAATTACAATATCATCGGCAAAACTCAAACTTTTTATTTCTTCTCCAGCGATTTTAATACCTACTCCGAATTTCCTTTTGTTTCCTTTACTGCTTGCTCAGTATACAGATTGAATAACATCGGGGAGAGGCTACAACCCTGTCTCACTCCCTTCCCAACCACTGCTTCCCTTTTATGCCCCTCGACTCTTATAACTGCCATCTAGTTTCTTTAAAAATTGTAAATAGCCTTTCGCTCCCTGTATTTTACCCCTGCCACCTTCAGAATTTGAAAGAGAGTATTCCAGTCAACATTGTCAAAAGCATTCTCTCGTGGCTTATTTAACTGATAGTTTGGTAGACTGGACTTAGGGGTTTAAATACAGCCGTCATACGATGAGCACTCGTAAGGTGTGGCCCGGTTCTGAGCCATGTGGAAGCGTCTCGAACATTGACGCAAGGGTTGGCGATGAAGAAGTTTACGCCAACACCTCACCTCCCCTTCGCAGCCGAACTCTGGAAACGAAAATTTCATAGGCTACCAGGGTTCGTAATGGCTTACCTCTGAGTAAAGTGCCACAGCACAGGCGTGCGTTAGCGAACTAATTCAGGTGAGACAGGATAGAAATGGTTATCGAAGCCCTCCCACTTGAAACAGTCAGGAAAACGGACATATTTTTCTACCGAAACTAAATCTCTTGCTATCGACTATTATTTTTGTGGTGTCACCGCCAGACACCACACTTGCTAGGTGGTAGCTTTAAATCAGCCGCGGTCCATTAGTACATGTCGGACCCGCGTGTCGCCACTGTCAGTGATCGCAGACCGAGCGCCACCACAAGGCAGGTCTCGAGAGACGTCCTAGCACTCGCCCTAGTTGTACGGACGACTTTGTTAGCGACTACACTGGCGAAGCCTTAAGTTAATGGCTACGACCTAGCAAGGAGCCATTAACCATTTCTAGAGAGAGTCTCACTTGTATCATCAAGAACGCTGTATACAAATGATGGATTAAAGTTAAGTATTCCAGAAGCTACGTACTTTTCTTTATAGCATTCATTACGTATCCTGTTTCAGACCTCACGCCATCCTGCGTGAGTTAGCGCGTGCATCTTGGCCGTCTCTTTCTATTAGTGTACGTAGTGTTGGCAAGTCTGCCGACACTACACATAAATTTTTTTCTTAAGAACAACGTAATTTTTTTTCCTTTTCCAAAATGTATTTTATGTATCACGTGTTTCTTTTAATTAATAGTACACCAATGTAAAAGAAGGGATATATAACAGCAGCGAGAGATGTAAAGAAAAAGACAAGAAGACAATGACTGCAGCTTTGTTAATAGTTTTTAGTAGCAGACAAAACCTCCACAATTAGGGGGGTCATTCTGTAATGTTTACAAGTAAATGAATTAGCAACCTCAACTGCAGAGGGAGGTGTTAAGATAGTAAATTCGAAGCTCTGGTGCGAAGAGCAGCAGCACAAATTGGTTCAAATGGCTCTTAGCACTATGGGACTTAACTGCTGAGGTCACCAGTCCCCTAGAACTTAGAACTACTTAAACCTAACTAACCTAAGGACATCACACACATCCATGCCCGCGGCAGGATTCGAACCTGCGACCGTAGCGGTCGCGTGGTTGCAGACTGTAGCGCCTAGAACCACTCGGCCACCCCGGCCGGCGATGACCTCAGATGTTAAGTCCCATAGTGCTCAGAGCCAATTTAACCAATGGACTCTCCTGGGCTCGTGACTATACGGGTTGGACCACAGACGACTGAAAAACTGTGCCCTGGTCAGAAGAGTCCCGATTTCAAATGGTAAGACTTGATGGTATGTTCCGAATGTGGCGCATATCTCACGAAACTATGGACACAATACGTCAACAAAGCATTTCTTTTCCAGGTGGTAAAGCTTTGTGCGGACCATCTTATGCATTATTTAATTTGTGATTCTTCAGTTTCTCTCGGCGTATTTGTTCATCGAACAGTCCACGGGTGCATTGCCGGTTCATAGTGTTCAACGGGCACAATATTTCGGCGATCAAACATATCTTAGCGACATGTTTGTGCCATTTAGCACACCGACGTCAGGTTCGAAGGCGAAACATTGTGCGCGTTGGACACTGTGAACCGTCAGTACACACATGGACTGTTCCGTCATTATTTAATTTGTTTATGCAGTATTCCCGAATTACCAGTTGATTGGTAACAGGGCCTCAATCAATAGATAATGTAGCAAGTCGTGGAACAGTATAGAGCAGAAATGAAACTTCTAACTTAATAATGAAGTTGGTTTTGAGATTGCCAGTTCATACCCGTCATATCATGGATCCTGACCACACTCACTGGCGTTTCACTGTTGGCAACGGAAGAGCACTTTTCCAATAGACGCCGATAGCAGTTGCGTGGGGACCCAGCGGAACCAGTGCTGCGCGACTACCGAGTTACACATTCACCGGCTCCGATTACGAGCGCCTTCTGCCGCCGCGAAATAGGATGGCCAGCGGGAGCTGCACGGCCCAGTATCCGTCACAGTCTTCGACACACTTCATAGGCAGCCAACGACAGTTCACTCGTGTTTTAGCAGTGGGAGCCACACACCGTGTAACACCCTTCAGTTTCCCTCATGTAATATCTGGACTTTATTACTGTTTGTTCTTCTGTAAAGTTTCTTCGCAGAATTTGGAGAATGCTACAAGATAAGCAAAAGTTCTGTATATTGTACACTACTGGCCATTAAAATTGCCACACCAAGAAGAAATGCAGATGATAAACGGGTATTAATTGGACAAATATATTATACTAGACTTGACGTGATTACATTTTCACGCAATTTGGGTGCATAGATCCTGAGAAATCAGTACCCAGAATAACCACCTCTGGTCGTCATAACGGCCTTCATACGCCTGGGCATTAAGTCAAACAGAGCTTGGATGGCGTGTACAGGTACAGCTGCCCATGCGCCTACAACACGATACCACAGTTCATCAAGAGTAGTGACTGGCGTATTGTGACGAGCCAGTTGCTCGGCCACCATTGACCAGACGTTTTCAATTGGTGAGAGATCTGGAGAATGTGGTGGCCAGGGCAGCGGTCGAACATTTTATGTATCCAGAAAGGTCCGTGCAGAACCTGCAACATGCGGTCGTGCATTATCCTGCTGCAATGTAGGGTTTCGATGGGATCGAATGGAGGGTAGAGCCACGGGTCGTAACACATCTGAAACGTAACGTCCACTGTTCAAATTGCCGTCAACGCGAACAAGAGGTGAGCGAGACGTGTAACCAATGGCACCCCATACCATCACGCCGGGTGATACGCCAGTAAGGCGATGACGAATACACGCTTACAATGTGCGTTCACCGCGATGTCGCCAAACACGGATGCGACCATCATGATGCTGTAAACAGAACCTGGATTCATCCGAAAAAATGACGTTTTGCCATTCGTGCACCCGGGTTCGTCGTTGAGTACACCATCGCAGGCGCTCCTGTCTGTGATGCAGTGTCAAGGTTAACCGCAGCCATGGACTCCGAGCTGATAGTCCATGCTGCTGCAAACGTCGTTGAACTGTTCGTGCAGATGGTTGTTCTCTTGCAAACGTCCCCATCTGCTGACTCAGGGATCGAGACGTGGCTGCACGATCCGTTACAGCCATGCGGATAAGATGCCTGTCATCTCGACCGCTAGTGATACGAGGCCGTTGGGATCCAGCACGGCGTTCCGTATTACCCTCCTGAACCCACCGATTCCATATTCTGCTAACAGTCATTGGACATCGACCAACGCGAGCAGCAATGTAGCGATACGATAAACCGGAATAGCGATAGGCTACAATCCGACCTTTATCAAAATCGGAAACGTGATGGTACGCTTTTCTCCTCCTTACACGAGGCATCACAACAACGTTTCACCAGGCAACGCCGGTCAACTGCTGTTTGTGTATGAGAAATCGGTTGGAAACTTTCCTCATGTCGGCACGTTGTAGGTGTCGCCCCCGGCGCCAACCTTGCGTGAATGCTCTGAAAAGCTAATCATTTGCATATCACAGTATCTTCTTCCTGTCGGTTAAATTTCGCGTCTGTAGCACGTCATCTTCGTGGTGTAGCAATTTTAATGGCCAGTAGTGTAGTTCCGTGTTCGCTATGATTCCTACTCCTGTCCAGTTTCTCTACGAGGACAGCAGCTACACCACTCTGTATCGCACCTCTCCTTACCATTGTCTACGAAACAGCATCATCAATAACAGTCCTCACATTTACGTAATCACACTGCAGCAATGTTAACAAACCGTACCGAATAGTTTAAAGATTTATTTTTTTCGTTTTTTATTTTATTAGTTCATTAAATCATAGCTTGTACCGAAACGTTTTGTATATTGTAATAACAAACCTCAAATGCTGTGTAACAGGCTTTTTATTCAAACACTGCTCACCACAGTTTCAGCCTTATGATATACAGATCCTAAATAAGGTCCTTCTTAACAGACGGTACCAGTTAGGGAACGCAACAGGATTGGGAAGTTACTTTGCGAATGGTGTGGCTTGGAAATGAGACGGCGCACGCTGTGTGCTGGAGCGACGGCGATGCACGTGGCCTGGCACGGCTGGGTAGATGGATGCGCGCCGGCGCCGGCCACGGCCGCAGTGGCAGCGTCTGCGGCGGCGGCGGCGCCGGCGCGGCAGTTTGTCTTGCGGGCGGCGTGCTAAATGGCACATTAAGAATGCGGGCGCGTTTTTATTGCGGGCGAGAAAGCGTCATTTTGGACGCACGAACGATTCCGCGTTCAGCTCGCGCAGAAACTGTGCGGGATTAAGCGGCGCTCCCTTCTGAAATATGGCCAATTAAAGGATGTTCGTGTCTGCACGACGAGGGTATGTTGCACTGTGGTTGCACTCCTCTGATTACAGAATTTCCCTGTTGGCTTACGTCGCTCTCTGTGTCCTTACAAGTACGACGGGAAGCAACGTTTGTGTTAAAAAGCTTCAATTTTCCTTTGAAATAAAAGGAGTGTCTTTTCTTCCGTCAATGGCGCTTGTTACAGACAAATGGGACATGTTAATGTATTGCCTGTTGGCTTTTGTCTCGGGATATTCAACTGGCGTCTGTTTAATGATTTTTCTAACGTGTCGCCAAGACAATGGTTGGCACTAACAAATAAATATTTACCTTATCCGTAATGGATAAGCATAAAATATTTGCCCTATATATTGGGAAGGTAACGGCCTTGCCGCAGTGGATACACCGGTTCCCGTGAGATCACCGAAGTTAAGCGCTGTTGGGCGTGGCCGACACTTGGGATGGGTGACCATCCAGCCGTCATGCGCTGTTGCCATTTTTCGGGGTGCACTCAGCCTCGTGATGCCAATGGAGCAGCTACTCGACCGAATAGTAGCGGCTTCCGTCAAGAATACCATCATAACGACTGGGAGAGCGGTGTGCTGATCCCATGCCCCTCCTATCCGCATCCTCACTGAGGATGACACGGCGGTCGGATGGTCCCGGTAGGCCACTCGTTGCCTGAAGATGGAGTGCTTTTTCATATTGTGAAATGGAAGATGCACCTTTAACAATAGATAGTGCCGGTGAAGCATCAGAAAAATCATTAAACAGACGTCTGTTGAAGATTCCAGGGCGAAAGCCAACAGTCAATATGTCAACAAACGGGTACGAAAACCTCAACAATTTTGTAATGGAGACATATGATTTGATGTGTACTTCGGTATTAAGATAAAAAGTGATGTTATTCAGATGAAGATGCGGAGTATGTGTAACTCTTATTTTAACGGTAACATGGTCTTGTATTTAGTTTTCCATTCTGCTTGTGGTACGAGGTTTTCAAGGGCCATTGCAGTTATGGTTCAAATGGCTCTAAGCACTATGGGACATAACATCTGAGGTCATCAGTCCCCTGGACTTAGAACTACTTAAACCTAACTAACCTAAGGACATCACAAACGCCGCGCGGAATTAGCCGAGCGGTCTAGGGCGCTGCAGTCATGGACTGTGCGGCTGGCCCCGGCGGAGGTTTGAGTCCTCCCTTGGGCATAGGTGTGTGTGTTTGTCCTTAGGATAATTTAGGTTAAGTAGTGTGTAAGCTTAGGGACTGATGACCGTAGCAGTTAAGCCCCATAAGTTTTCACACACATTTGAACATTTTTTGAACATCACACACATCCATGCCCGAGGCAAGATTCGAACCTGCGACCGTACCAGCAGCGCGGTTCCGGACTGAAGCGCCTAGAACCGCTCGCCCATCGCTGCCGGCAGTTTTGGTTTCCACCGACAGGAATTAGTGGGGGGTTATGTAGTAGATGAAGCTTAATTCGTCGTTGTCTCTTCCCCTTAATCATCTATTTTTTTATTTGAGTTTTCAGTATCTCGTAGAAGATACGATGATGAATGGATCTGTACAGGGTGAGCTGGGATATTGGGCAACACCATGGACGAGTTTTCAGAGACTGGATAAAATATGAGAAACTGTTATGCATCAGACGTCTTCATATCTTAAGCAATCATCCCAACAGACTCTTGCGAACGTGAACACACTGTGTCATTCGTTGCGGAGATAAGTCCTCTGACTTAAAATAACTTCGAGCGTACCCCGTCCATAACTTTTCACACGATATTAATAAACGATCCCGTGTATAACGTTGTAAGTTCCAGTGACATTGGTACATGAAGTATATCCACCACACACGAGAAGTTAGCAGACGTGGATGTAGATGTTGAACTACAATACATTCATCTGTCCAGAATGGACACTAAGTTGTCACCTCATGATGGTAGCTGTTTCCCTAGAGCAACTAGCACGGTCTCTTGCTCGTTCGTAGCCCATTAGAGGTCTAGCGAGATTCTGAAAACACAGCAACAGAAGGCGTTATGTGTCATCTGTTTCCACACGTGCAGATAACCCACGAGCGTGCGGCATCGTTTTGTTCGACGGTAGACTGGTCGTAAGGGGGGCGTACAGATCTCGCATTGAACCACCAGATTTCTAGGTCGCTTGACCTCACGGTATTTAACATTTTTATATGGGGGCTTGCGGAACACTCGGCTACTTTGCGTGAAATGCCACGCCACATACCAACGGCGGTGAATGTGGTAACCAAAGTATGAAACAAGTTTAACCTTTGTCTGGATATTTGTTGTGAGTCCGGCGGAGAGTACACTGAACGTTTTTGCTGCTAAATGTAAAATGTTCCCTATGACTGTGTGTGTGTCGGGGCGGGGGGGTCTGAGTCTATGTCTGTCATAAAAGATACATCCTTGTAAAACCAGATGGAATTTCTTTTTTAAAAAGGCATTCTAGTCCTAAGTGAAATAATATATTTGATCCAAGTTTCTGTGTTCATTCTTGACGGAGATATAATCTTGACAATCCGGCTAAATCTTATTGAATCATTCTATGTTTCATGATACCCCCTACTGAATTTGGCATCACGTAATATTTTTATTACGTCGTTGATTTTATTTGTTTACTTTCGTGCAAGCGGTGTGAAACACCAAATTTAACAGTTTCACATTCCTTCGAGCACAGCAGATAGTTGATGTGAACGCTTTTCTAACATAGTTACTCAATGTCTAGTCAACTTTTTTTTAATTTTTTTATCAGTCTACTGACTGGTTTGATGCGGACCGCCACGAATTCCTTTCCTCATCTCAGAGTAGCACTTACAACCTACGTCCTCAATTATTTGCTTGACGTATTCCAATCTCTGTCTTCCTCTACAGCTCCCTCTAGTACCATGGAAGTCATTCCCTCATGTCTTAGCAGATGTCCTATCACCCTGTCCCTTCTCCTTATCAGTGTTTTCCACATATTCCTTTCCTCTCCGATTCTGCGTAGAACCTCCTCATTCCTTACCTTATCAGTCCACCTAATTTTACCGAGCGAGGTGGCGCAGTGGTTAGCACACTGGATTCGCATTCGGGAGGACGACGGTTCAATCCCGTCTCCGGCCATCCTGATTTAGGTTTTCCGTGATTTCCCTAAATCGCTTCAGGCAAATGCCGGGATGGTTCCTTTGAAAGGGCACGGCCGACTTCCTTCCCCATCCTTCCCTCATCCGAGCTTGCGCTCCGTCTCTAATGACCTCGTTGTCGACGGGACGTTAAACACTAATCTCCATCTCCACCTAATTTTCAACATTCGTCTATAGCACCACATCTCAAATGCTTCGATTCTCTTCTCTTCCGGTTTTCCCACAGTCCATGTTCCACTACCATACAATGCCGTACTCCAGACGTACATCCTCAGAAATTTCTTCCTCAAATTAAGGCCGGTATTTGATATTAATAGACTTCTCTTGGCCAGAAATGCCTTTTTTGCCATAGCGAGTATGCTTTTGATGTCCTCCTTGCTCCGTCCGTCATTGGTTATTTTACTGCCTAGGTAGCAGAATTCCTTAACTTCATTGACTTCGTGACCATCAATCCTGATGTTAAGTTTCTCGCTGTTCTCATTTCTACTACTTCTCATTACCTTTGTCTTTCTCCGATTTACTCTCAAACCATACTGTGTACTCATTAGACTGTTCATTCCGTTCAGCAGATCATTTAATTCTTCTTCACTTTCACTCAGGATAGCAATGTCATCAACGAATCGTATCATTGATATCCTTTCACCCTGTATTTTAATTCCACTGCTGAACCTTTCTTTTATTTCCATCATTGCTTCCTCGATGTACAGATTGAAGAGTAGGGGCGAAAGGCTGCAGCCTTGTCTTACACCCCTCTTAATACGAGCACTTCGTTCTTGATCGTCCACTCTTATTATTCCGTCTTGGTTGTTGTACATATTGTATATGATCCGTCTCTCCCTATAGCTTACCCCTACTTTTTTCAGAATCTCGAACAGCTTGCACCATTTTATATTCAAATGGTTCAAATGGCTCTGAGCACTATGGGACTTAACATCTATGGTCATCAGTCCCCTAGAACTTAGAACTACTTAAACCTAACTAACCTAAGGACAGCACACAACACCCAGTCATCACGAGGCAGAGAAAATCCCTGTCCCCGCCGGGAATCGAGCCCGGGAACTCGGGCGCGGGAAGCGAAAACGCTACCGCACGACCACGAGCTGCGGACCATTTTATATTGTCGAACGCTTTTTCCAGGTCGACAAATCCTATTAAAGTGTCTTGATTTTTCTTTAGCCTTGCTTCCATTATTAGCCGAAACGTCAGAATTGCCTCTCTCGTCCCTTTACTTTTCCTAAAGCCAAACTGATCGTCACCTAGCGCATTCTCTATTTTCTTTTCCATTCTTCTGTATATTATTCTTGTAAGCAGCTTCGATGCATGAGCTGTTAAGCTGATTGTGCGATAATTCTCGCACTTGTCAGCTCTTGCCGTCTTCGGAATTGTGTGGATGATGCTTTTCCGAAAGTCAGATTGTACATCGCCAGACTCATATATTCTACACACCAACGTGAATAGTCGTTTTGTTGCCACTTCCCCCAATGATTTTAGAAATTCTTATGGAATGTTATCTATCCCTTCTGCCTTATTTGACCGTAAGTCCTCCAAAGCTCTTTTAAATTCCGATTCTAATACTGGATCCCCTATCTCTTCTAAATCGACTCCTGTTTCTTCTTCTATCACATCAGACAAATCTTCACCCTCATAGAGGCTTTCAATGTATTCTTTCCACTTATCTGCTCTCTCCTCTGCATTTAGTAGTGGAATTCCCGCTGCACTCTTAATGTTACCACTGTTGCTTTTAATGTCACCAAAGGTTGTTTTGACTTTCCTGTATGCTGAGTCTGTCCTTCCGACAATCATATCTTTTTCGATGTCTTCACATTTTTCCTGCAGCCATTTCGTCTTAGCTTCCCTGCACTTCCTATTTATTTCATTCCTCAGCGACTTGTATTTCTGTATTCCTGATTTTCCCGGAACATGTTTGTACTTCCTCCTTTCATCAATCAACTGAAGTATTTCTTCTGTTACCCATGGTTTCTTCGCAGCTACCTTCTTTGTACCTATGTTTTCCTTCCCAACTTCTGTGATGGCCCTTTTTAGAGATGTCCATTCCTCTTCAACTGTACTGCCTACTGCGCTATTCCTTATTGCTGTATCTATAGCGTTAGAGAACTTCAAACGTATCTCGTCATTTCTTAGTACTTCCGTATCCCACTTCTTTGCGTATTGATTCTTCCTGACTAATGTCTTGAACTTCAGCCTACTCTTCATCACCACTATATTGTGATCTGAGTCTATATCTGCTCCTGGGTACGTCTTGCAATCCAGTATCTGATTTCGGAATCTCTGTCTGACCATGATGTAATCTAATTGAAATCTTCCCGTATCTCCCGGCCTTTTCCAAGTATACCTCCTCCTCTTGTGATTCTTGAACAGGGTATTCGCTATTACTAGCTGAAACTTGTTACAGAACTCAATTAGTCTTTCTCCTCTTTCATTCCTTGTCCCAAGCCCATATTCTCCTGTAACCTTTTCTTCTACTCCTTCCCCTACAACTGCATTCCAGTCGCCCACGACTATTAGATTTTCGTCCCCCTTTACATACTGCATTACCCTTTCAGTATCCTCATACACTTTCTCTATCTGTTCATCTTCAGCTTGCGACGTCGGCATGTATACCTGAACTATCGTTGTCGGTGTTGGTCTGCTGTCGATTCTGATTAGAACAACCCGGTCACTGAACTGTTCACAGTAACACACCCTCTGCCCTACCTTCCTATTCATAACGAATCCTACACCTGTTATACCGTTTTCTGCTGCTGTTGATATTACCCGATACTCATCTGACCAGAAATCCTTGTCTTCCTTCCACTTCACTTCACTGACCCCTACTATATCTAGATTGAGCCTTTGCATTTCCCTTTTCAGATTTTCTAGTTTCCCTACCACGTTCAAGGTTCTGACATTCCCCGCCCCGACTCGTAGAACGTTATCCTTTCGTTGATTATTCAATCTTTTTCTCACGGTAACCTCCCCCTTGGCAGTCCCCTCCCGGAGATCCGAATGGAGGACTATTCCGGAATCTTTTGCCAATGGAGATATCATCATGACACTTCTTCAATTACAGGCCACATGTCCTGTGCATACACGTTACGTGTCTTTAAGGCAGTGGTTTCCATTGCCTTCTGCATCCTCATGTCGTTGATCATTGCTGATTCTTCCGCCTTTAGGGGAAATTTCCCACCCCTAGGACAAGAGAGTGCCCTGAACCTCTATCCGCTCCTCCGCCCTCTTTGACAAGGCCGTTGGCGAGGCTGACTTCTTATGCCGGAAGTCCTCGGCCGCCAATGCTGATTATTTCTCAAAATTTAGGCAGTGGCGGGGATCGAACCCGGGACCGGAGACGTTTTGATTATGAATCAAAGACGCTACCCCTAGACCACGGGTACACATTCTAGTCAACATATGTGCATGATAAGATGCACTGCGCAACATAATTAAAGGATTGCTTTTCCCAGACCCTGTAATTGTCTCTCATTGCAACCCAGAAGTTTGAAATTTGGCTCAAAGGTGCGTAAAACCTGCCCTGCGATGTCACTCTAGGGCTCGATGGAGCTTCAAGCAGCAAGGTGAAACCCAGAAGTTGGTGTGACGTGTCAGATGAGTTAATGATCTCACAATGGCACCAAAGTACACCACAGTTCTGCCCAGCCGTGGTCGTGTCATTCGATAGGGAGGTCGTCACAGTCTCTCTTACTCACATTTCGCTCCTTCTTTTAACGCCTCTGCGTTGAAAACACGTGGTTTTTTCTTATAGTGAAAACATTCCTGACCCCCCCCCCCCCACCTCACCCCTCAGAATAGGCACGAAACGGTCGCAGGGGGTGGAATAAAGGGTGTCAATGAAACCATCCTTTTTCCTCAGCCGTTGATTCCCATACATTTTGCGGCCGAAAACGACAGTTCGCAGTGCGACAAGCAACAGGAAGATGCTCTTGACAACCTTTGACACCTCTGACACACACGGACGTTTCAACCCTTCTCTAAGCACGCTGCGGAGCTGCAACCCCATGAAACTTAATCGTACCCCTTTAGAGTGCAGCGCGACCTCAATTTTTCCCCTTGTGTACAGGTTGGAACCGGTAGGGACCGTTCAAAAACCATTCGATTAAATGTGAACGTGATTCGAAGTAGCAAATGAGGCTTATGCATTTTCAGTTCTCCAGTTTTGCTTTCTCATGAGCAAGCTCACAGAGGAGTGCAGCATTAACATATGTGCGACTAAAGCGACAAAGGGTCACTATGATCCCCACGTGCCTTTCCAGAGAAAACCTGCGAAGTAGTTCATTCACGCCAATTATGTCACCCCTGAGCTCTTTGGGTGTCTATTCTGAGCGGCGGTGTGTCTGAATCGTTTTCCTCGGTTACTCATAAGAAAGTTGCGTGATTTCAGTGCTGGGTATCGTGATCTGATCTCCATCGCACAGGCGTCAAAACAAGTGATGAGATGTGACTAAGAGAAATTGTGATGACCTCCCCATCGTGTGACACGTCTACGGCGGCGATGGGCAGAATTTTGGAGAGATTTGGCGCCAATGTGACGGCATTAACCCACTTTACACGTCACCTGAACCACTTAGCCCTGCCATTTTTTTCGTATGTGTCGACACCCTGTCGTTTGAAGCATAGTCGAGCCCGAGTGCGACGTTGCAGGGCTCCATTACAGAAGAAGGTTGTAGGCATCTTTGAGCCAAATTTAAAACTTATGCATTATAATGGGAGACAATTACGGGCTATTGAAAACGTGATTCTTTAATAGTGCTGCACCAATCTATAATGGTCCCTGGGCGACACAGTGCACAGTTGGGGTCAGCGAACGCCATCGAAACCGTGGCCTAAACGTCGTTTATAGTCAGTGACATTAATTTCACAAAATGTCGCAGGGCAACATGCAGAAAGCTTTTATGTCAGCTGGTACTGTCTTATTCTGAACTTCAGAGACGACTGTTAAGCTTCGCACGTCTGTCCTTGTAAGTGCTTTCCTGGTTCAAATGGCTCTGAGCACTATGGGACAATGCAAAGAAGTACTAAGTTTGAGAAAATTTCACAACTCTTACTGCGCAAGACAGGACTTGAAGGCTAACAAAGTAAGTCTGAGACATATTGTTCTGCGTACGAGATTTAGTTTAAAACGTTGCCAGAATAAACGAGACATCATGTGCGAACGGGATTATATAGTTTCGAAACAAGTGTAGATCGTAAATAAAGAGGGCAGTGGTTTATGCAGACCAAACATAGCTTCGCATTTGCAACACTGTGAATAAATGTTGTCTCGGTGTGTGAGCACTATTATCAAACGAAGTGCCGGTTAGTGGACAGCTTCTGTACTGTGCACATAGGTGGTAGACGCGTAGCGTGCGAGCGTCCCTCTTGTAAGAACGCTGGAGTCTACGCTGCAACTGCCTGCCCTCGCTGTTTCTCGGGTGTAAACACGACCGTGCCGCCACTCTGGCCAGGTCAACAATTCGCTTTGCAGGTGAAATTATTCTTGCTTAGAGAGTGTCTAAAAGTTTCATTCGTCTTAGCAAATAGACATGCCACCCGTTACAACATACAGCTTCCAACAGTGAGCGATACCACCCATGCCGAGAGAAAAAAATGGTTCAAATGGCTCTGAGCACTATGGGACTTAACTTCTGAGGTCAACAGTTCCCTAGAACTTAGAACTACTTAAACCTAACTAACCTAAGGACATCACACACACCCATGCCCGAGGCAGGATTCGAACCTGCGACAGTAGCGGTCGCGCGGTTCCAGACTGTAGCGCCTAGAACCGCTCGGCAACCCCGGCCGGCCCCTGTTCTACACATTTGTTTTGGTATGGTTCGCCTCGATAGCTGAGTGTTGCCGGCGCGGTAGCTCAGCGTGTTCGGTCAGAGCATTAGTTGCCCTCTGTAATAAAAACTGAGTGAAGGGATCAACGATGAACTTGAACAGGTGGCATGGGACGTCCGCCCCGGACAAATGCAAGGAACAGTAACGAACAGCCGGCCGCGGTGGTCTCGCGGTTCTAGGCGCTCAGTCCGGAACCGCGAGACTGCTACGGTCGCAGGTTCGAATCCTGCCTCGGGCATGGATGTGTGTGATGTCCTTAGGTTAGTTAGGTTTAAGTAGTTCTACGTTCTAGGGGACTGATGACCACAGCTGTTAAGTCCCATAGTGCTCAGAGCCATTTGAACCATTTTTAGTAACGAACAAAATGAAATAAGCAAAAAAAAATAAAAAATAAAAGTGGTCAGCTCGACTGAATGCCATGCAAAGAGGCCCCGATGAAATGCCATGCAAAGGGGCCCGGGTTCTATTCCCGGTTGGGTCGGAGATTTTCTCCACTCAGGGACTGAGTGTTGTGTTGTCCTCATCATCATCTCATCACCATCGACACGCAAGTCACCGGAGTGGCGTCAACTAAAAAGACTTGCACCAGGAGGCAGGTCTACCCGACGAGAGGCTCTAGCCACACGACATTTCATTTCATTTCTGTATGACTGTCTAGTAAAAAGCAGTTGAACCGGTGTGTGATAGATAGCTCGCGCCACGTCTCGTGGAACAAAATCTCTGGCGTGAAGGGGGTGTGGCACATTTGCAGCGAATGCCGTTGTGGCCGTTTTCCAAGGAGAGGCAGCGCGTGAATCAGCACAGACAGCCCAGGTCTGCTGGATAACGGGCCAGCTGTTTGTTCTAACCTCCGTGTGACTTCTAAGTTGGTCTGGCTGAGCAGCTTCCGAAGACGAGGGACCCGCACCAGAAAAAGGATTGGGCACATTATTCCCTTGGCCGACCATGTCCAGGGCAAGCGGTGGGTCGTCGTCATCCACACGTCTCATGGCGGCTCCACATTTTTCCACTGTTTGTCATTCTAAAGCAGCTTTGTATGCTCAGTGAGCTATTTTCAGTTCGTTGCTTCGGAGCCGAGACCACGTGGCAATCGTAAAGGTTGAACTTGCTCTCCGCTGTGAGCGGACAACGCGGCATTCTTGAAGACTGATCTTGCTCTCCTCTGTGAGCGTGATAATTGCAACTGGTACGTTTCCTGCGCGTGTTTGTGTCCTGCTGCTTCTATATTGGATTGGGCTCAGCCTTCTGTTCTTGTTGTTCTCTGTTCCTGTATCTGGCCAAGCGATTTGAGGAATGTGTCGCTCGTATCAAAACATAATACGAGCCGTATTAGGAAAGCAAGGTCCGATTAGGCGCGAAATGGAAACCACTGTGAAAATCCGATGGAACTTTGCACAGATGTGTTGGGCAGTGTTTTTAGTGTGCCTGTCGATCGCTTCACGTCGCTCTTTTCTGCTCAGAGCGCAAAGTGATCACGGAGAAATGCCTAAAACAAGTCTCCCGACAAGTATGTTGATCTGGCGAGAGATTTCGCCTGAAGCTATGCAGCCCACATAACATAAATGTCATGCGTTTCTTTCTTCAAGACAATTTTCAGCCACAATCTGCAGGGGCAGTGAAGAGGCTCCTGCAGCGTTTTCGATGGGAAGTGTTTTATCACTCACAAAACAGGCCTTAATTGGCTCCCTCTGTTGTTCATCTCTGCTCAGATGAACCGCTAACTACGAAGACGGCATTCTATAACAAAAACGAAAGGCGGCCAAGGTAGAGAACTGGCGGAAAGCACAGGCGGCTGCTTTCTGTGAAGAGACTACTAGAAAGTTTGTACAACGCCACGATAAATGTCTAAGTCGGAGTGGCGACTATTTAGAGAGGTAGCTGGTAGGTGTGACTAACTGTTACGAATAAAAAAAAATTTTATTTTCACTGTGGTTTTCATTTCGAGCAGCCCTTGTAGCTTCTATTTGGTAACTGTCACAGGGTTGTTATTTGATGCTGTGTTTTAAATTATTGGGGTTTTGTAAACTGCATTATTGCTTTGTTTAATGCGTCATTATTTAGGGCGTTCAAAGTACTCCTTTTTTGCCAGGTACGTTGTCTACTAAGTCACCAAATCGCTTTCTTCAGTATCTGGATCCCGCAAGCTTACGCGCCTTACCAGGAGAGATCTTGTTTCACGTATTTTGGTGAGTTACACTTCTAGTTATGCTACGAAGTCAAGCTTGTGTTTACGTAGGTGAGGTTCATCAGCCAATCGTTTACGTCGTCCTTCCACCTATGATTTTGCGTCCCGCGCGACGGTCAAGTATTTACCGTTTCCTCTTCGTCGCGTTATTTGAAGCTGAATTTCGGTTGAACGCTGAACGTCTTTACTATCAGGTGTTAGTGGGGGGTGGTTCTTGGCCAGTTATCTTATTATCTTTTAGCAACTTTTCACAAATGTCTAGTCTACGCTGCCAGCGCGCAATCTAATGACTGAAGTTTTTACTCGTTTTACATAAAAATTACTTCTCTGTTCATCAGGCTGTCATTGTATATTTGTGCATTGGGGCGTGTTGACACTAGTTGCGTGGAAAAGGAGTGTGGTGATTTCATGTCGAGGAGCTTTATTTGTTTTTTATTTCCTCTTAAAGAACTTCTTTTTCGGTAAACTTGAATCATTTGTTCTGTTTTAGTCAAATACTTTCTATAGATGTTTGAGCACTCTCTGTTTTAAAGACCGTTTTCTCAGAAAATATTTGAAGAGATTTTAGGTAACTTCAATTGGTAAAATATTATCTTGTTTCTCTTACTGAAACTGGCTGTAAATATTTCAACAATAGTAAGCAGTGGCACACAAAAATTGCATATTTTGAAAAGGGAGTAACATTTGTTGTACACTTAAGTTTTCATACTTCATGTTCCCATGAATGACCTTTTACAGAGTTGAGAACATGTATTTGAATTAACACTATTACATTTTGTCATTTGATGTTATTGAAAGATTCGATAATATTGTTGATATAGATTATCAGTATTTGTTCTTAAATGGTTTTGTCCAGTTACGTAGTTTTGTTTTAATGCGTCAAGCTTCTGGATTCAATGTCAAATAGACATGCAGCTAAGATCAAAGCCGATTAGTATGCAACGAAATACTGATTTGTTCATCAGATTTCAGAATGCTGTAGTTATGTTTTATTCTTACATACTACAAATCACTTTTGAGCTAGGATAATTGTGGTTTCTGTTTTTATGAAAAATAAATTTTTAAGACTAAGTGTAGTTTTGTACTAAATGGATTGGAATTACACATTTTTCTATCATCCACTGTATTATCCACTGTTTTTTTTTATATTACACTCTTATCTTCATTCAGTTGTAATTATTGCTTTCTACAATACTTTTGAGCGCTACTGTACTTTTTGGAGAGTACTGTCAACGTAAAGGCTGACAATTATTGAACTATATGAGAAAAATGTAGATTACTTACAAACTACTGCTTTCACATACATGATTCAACATTTAAACGTCACTACAGATATTCGGAGTTAGGTAATGACGTTTTAGATATGCCTGCCATCATTGGCGATGATGTGCGCAGACGAATGGCGAAATTCTGCATGACCCCCTAAAGCGTCAGAACATCGATGATGTGGATGACCACCTAAATGGCTGTTTCCAGTTCAGCAATGGTGTCGGGGTTATTGCTGTACAACTTGTCCTTAATATAGCCCCACAAAAAGGAGTCGTATGTGTTCATGTCTGGAGAATATGGTGGCCAATTGAGGCCCATGCCAGTGGCCTCTGGGTACCCCAGTGCCAGAATGCGGTCCCCTAAGTGCTCCTCCAGGACATCAAACACTCTCCTGCTTCGATGGGGTCGAGCTCCGTCATGCATGAAGCACATCTTGCCGAAATCAGGGCCACTTCGGATAACGGGGATGAAATCATCTTCCTAAACCTTCACGTACCGTTCGGTAGCCACCTTGCATCAAGGAATATCGCAGCGATTATTCCGTGACTGGACGCACCACACGGTCATCCGCTGAGGGTGAAAAGACTTGTCGATCGCGAAATGCGGGTTTTCAGTCCCCCAAATGCACCAATTTTGCTTATTGACGAATCCATCCAAATGAAAGTGGGCTTCGTCGGTAAACCGCGTGCTCATGCGGGTACTAACGCCCATCATGCCCCGCGGACAACCGTGCAGTTTGAACGGCCTAACGCAAACCATTCAGATATCATGACGATTTTATTTCGTATGGTTAAATAATTTTCACCGTGTGTATGTGAAGTATTGTCTACGTGGAGCTATTATAACATGATTTCAGGGCATGATCATTAATTCTTGCGTATAGTACACTGCTGGCCACCGTAAATGCAACACCAAGAAAGACAAGAGGTAGCACAACAAAATTTATTTTGTAGATAATATGTTGACCAAGTATCAAACGATTACGTTTACAGACGTCTGTGACATGTGGTTCCTGCCAGAATCAGTAGCCAGAGTAGCCGCCATTGTTGGAGATCACCGCTGCCACACGTCTCGACATTGAGTCAAAGAGACGTTGGATGTGTTCCTGGGGTACAGCAGCCCAAGCAGCTTCCACACGTTGCCAAAGATCATCTGGTGTGGCAGCTGGGGATGTAATCTGGGTCACTCGTTGAGCAACCATGGACCACATGTTTTCTATCGGCGAAAGATCCGGAGAGCGAGCCGGCCAGGGAAGCAATTCAATCTGGTTATTGACGAAGAACCTTTGGACAATGCGTGCCACGTGTGGTCGCGCATTATCCTGTTGAAATATGGCTGTGGCCGAGCCCTGAAGGTAAGGAAGGACAACTGGCTCCAGCACCTCGGATATGTAGCGCCGGCTATTTAAAGTACCGGCAATGCGTACTAGAGGCGTGCGAGAGTAATATCCAATACCGCCCCATACCATAATACCTGGTGCAAGAGCAGTGTGGCGGTGCATAATGCAGCTGTCCAGCATCCTCTCTCCACGGTGTCTCCACACTCGAATCCGACCATCGTGGTGCTGCAGACAGAAGCGTGCCTCGTCAGTAAAGACAACGTCATTCCATTCTGCCGTCCACATCCGTCTGTCATCACACCATTGGCGACGGAGACGTCTGTGGTTCTGCGTCAATGGTAGACGAAGCAATGGACGTCTTGCGGACAGACCACTCTGCTGTAAACGGCGTCGAATGGTACGCGCAGACACTGGATGATGCGTTACAGACGCAATGTGCTGTGCTATGGTTCGGGATGTCACTGAGCGATCCGTCACTGCCATGCGCACAATTTGCCTATCAGCACGTGCAGTGGTGCACCGAGGTGAATGCGATCGACCACGTCGGTCCGTCGTACCCTCCTGCATCCAACGGTCACATATCCGCATTACAGTTGTTTGGTTTCGTACAACACGACTAGTGATTTCTCTGTATGATAATCCACAATCTCGGTAAGCCACTATCCTTCCTCTGTCGAACTCGGATACTTGATCAAAAGATATTCGCTGTTGTCTACGAGGCATAACTGATCGTCTTGTGAAACAACCACAAGGTAAACACACGTGCCGAACGTACACTCGTCGAAATCGCCAAGCCTTAAATGGCGCTATGAGGTGGCGCCACAGGCGCGCGTGATGTGCGTCTGCGCTGAAATCAGTTGAATATCTCATCGCTGCAAACTCATGGTGTAAATTTCATTTGATTCGGATGCTTCCTTCAGGGTGTTGCATTTACGGTGGCCAGCAGTGTATGTCTCTTACTATATTCAAGTATTAGAATTTCTGTAAGCAGAGAAACTGAGTCCCTCTCTCTCCCTGTGACTCGGACTGAATAGAAAGCGAATCAGAGCCCTTCTACTGCACTCAGAGAACGGAACGAGAGTGCTGCAGCTGCGAGGCGAGGACGCCGTAGTACAGTTCCGGGAGCGACCTATCACATTTCGATAATCACACTTCCTCCTTCGGTGCGGAACAGTGTTTCACACATCTGGCAGTAAATGGAAGGCAATTGTGTGCGGGGCTTATTAACATGACAATGCGGCCTTTGTGGCGGGCGGGCCGCGCGCCTGCCGTAACTCGGTTATCAGCTCGCCGCGGAGGCGCTGCCGTCGCCGTCGCCGTCGCCGTCGCCGTCGCCGGGCGTCGCGCGTTGCCAAGACGCCGCGCCGCCGCGCGGGTTGCCGACAAGCAGGTGCGCCGCGTTTAAAAGTGCTAGCTGTGCGCACAACCGCTTTAAAAGAGGACGGCGACTGAGGAAAATGACCGCGAGGAGGGCAATGTGTGGCGCATTCGGTGAATTGGAACCTGTTGTTCGTCATAAGACGAAATTCGGGAAGAATTACAGAAAGCAAATGTAATGCTGCACTCCATGACGTCGGAGTATAAACTGACACTAGCGCCTTACACAGCCACGTACATTCTGCGCATATTGAACCTAGCAAGGAATCGCTAAATACAGGGTGGTCCATTGACCGTGACCGGGCCAAATATCTCACGAAATAAGCGTCAAACGAAAAAACTACAAAGAACGAAACTCGTCTAGCTTGAAGGGGGAAACCAAATGGCGCTATGGTTGGCCCGCTAGATGGCGCTGCCATAGGTCACACGAATATTAACTGCGTTTTTTTTTAAGTAGGAACCCCCATTTTTTGTTACGTATTCGTGTAGTACGTAAAGAAATATGAATGTTTTAGTTGGACCACTTTTTTCGCTTTGTGATAGATGGCGCTGTAATAGTTACAAACATATGGCTCACAATTTTAGACGAACAGTTGGCAACAGGTAGGTTTTTTAAATTAAAATACAGAACATAGGTACGTTTGAACATTTTATTTCGGTCGTTCCAATGTGATACATGTACCTTCGTGAACTTATCATTTCTGAGAACATATGCTGTTACGTCGTGACTACCTGTAAATACCACATTAATGCAATAAATGCTCAAAATGATGTCCGTCAACCTCAGTGCATTTGGCAATAAGTGTAACGACATTCCTCTCAACAGAGAGTAGTTCACCTTCCGCAATGTTCGCACATGCATTGACAATGCACTGACGCATGTTGTCAGGCGTTGTCGGTGGATCACGATAGCAAATATCCTTCAACTTTCCCCACAGAAAGAAATCGGGGGACGTCAGATCCGGTGTACGTGCGGGCCATAGTATGGTGCTTCGAACGACCAATCCACCTGTCATGAAATATGCTATTCAATACCGCTTCAACCGCACGCGAGCTATGTGCCGGACATCCATGTTGGAGGTACATCGCCATTCTGTCATGCAGTGAACATCTTGTAGTAACATCGGTAGAACATCACGTAGGACATCAGCGTACATTGCGCCATTTAGACTGCCATCGATAAAATGGGGGCCAATTAGCCTTCCTCCCATAATGCTGCACCATACATTAACCCGCCAAGGTCGCTGATGTTCCACATGTCGGAGCCATCGTGGATTTTCCGTTGCCCAATAGCGCATATTATGCCGGTTTACGTTACCGCTGTTGGTGAATGACGCTTCGTTGCTAAATAGGACACGTGCATAAATCTGTCATCGTCCCGTAATTTCTCTAATAGCCTTACATCAACACGATATCGACCTTTTCCGCAATTGGTAAACGGTCGATTTTAACACGGGTAATGCATCACGAAGTAAATACCGTCCACACTGGCGGAATGTTACGTGATACCATGTACTTATACGTTTGTGATTATGACAGTGCCATCTATCACAAAGCGAAAAAAAGTAGCCCAACTAAAACATTCATATTTCTTTACGTACTACACGAATATGTAAAAAAAATGGGGGTTCCTATTTTAAAAAAACACAGTTTATAATCCTTTGACCTATGGCAGCGCCATCTAGCGGGCCAACCATAGCGCCATCTGGTTACCCCTTCAAGGTAGACGAGTTTCGTTCTTTGTAGTTTTTTTCGTTTGATGCTTATTTCGTGAGATATTTGGCCCGGTCACTATGAATGAACCATCCTGTATACTGAGGAGACAGAAGTTACGGCATAGCAATATGTACAAACACAGATGTCGCTAGTATTGCGTAGACGAACTATAAAAGGGCATTACACTGACGGACGTGTCATTTGCAGTCAGTTGATTCATGTGAAAAGTTGTTCGACGGATTATGGTCGCATGACGGGAGTTAACAGACTTCGAGTGCGGAACGGTAGTTGGAGCTAGACGCATGGGACATTCCATAAATCGTTAGGGAATTCAATATTCCTAGATCCACAGTGTCAAGAACGGCCGACAGTACCAAATTTCACACATCCCTTTCACCATGGACAACACAGTGACCGATGTCCTTCACTTAACGACCGAGAACAGTTGCATTTGCGTAAAATTGCCAGTGCTAACAGACAAGATAGCGAGAAGTAACCGTAAAAATCAACGTGGGGCGTATGACGAACGTATCTGTTAGTATAGCGCGACAAAATTTGGCGTTAATGGGCTATGGCAGCAGACGACACACGCGAGTGTCTTTGCTAACAATACGACATCGCCTGCAGCGACTGTCCTGGGATCGTGACTATACCGGTTGGACCATAGACGACTGTAAAACTGTGGTCTGGTCAGATGAGTCCCGATTCCAACCGGTAAGAGTTGATGGTACGTGTCGAATGTGGCGCAGATCTCATGAAGCCATGGCCCCAATATGTCAACAAAGCATTGTGCAATATGATGATGGCGCCATAATGATGTGGGCTGTGTTTCCGTGGAGTGAGCCGGGTCCTCTGCTCCTACTGAACCGGTCAGTGGCTGTAAATGATTGTGTTCGCCTACTTGGAGAGCACTAGCAGCGAAACAACGGACAAAATTTTTATGGATGACAATGCGCCATGTCACCTGATCACAACTGTTCGTTTTCGGTCTGAAAAACATTGTGGAGATTCGAGCGAGCGGTTTGGTCACCTATCTCGCCCGACATTAATCCCCATCGAAAATTTATGCGACATAATCGAAAGGTCAGCTCGTGCGCAAAATTCTGCATCGGCAACACTCGGATAGCTGTGGAGGCAACATGGCTAAATTTTCTGCAGGGGACTTCCAATCAATGTCGAGTTGCTGCACAACCCCGGACAAAAGGACCTACGACACGATATTATGAGGTATCCCATGACTTTTGCGCCTCAGTGGAAATTAAACGACGTGAAACGCGCCAGCGATCTTCTGGCGGACTCGTTTCATGTCAATCAATTTCGGCTACACATTTAGGAGTAATTCCGCCAGTAATTCTGGAGAAGAACAAGTCCAGAGCAGAAATAATTGCATGAATACCTGACATTGTCGGCTGGAGAGCGATCAATGAATGCAGTGTAAAGAAAGTTCAGGTATGAAGTTTTTCATTGCCATGATCGCTTGTATGTAGGACTAAGCCATTTTTGTGGACTGGCAAGACAGCCAATTCACTAGGACGGGAGGCCGAAGGGCACGCGTTTAAGCTCACGCAGGATGGCGTGAGGTCTGGAAAATGACAAGGAATTGAGACTAACAAAAAAGGTACGTAGCTTCCTGAATACTTAACCTTAATCCATAATTGGTGAACATCGGTCTGACAGTACCGGCATCACAAGATAAATAGCAAATGATAATGGCGCCTTGCTAGGTCGTAGCAAATGACGTAGCTGAAGGCTATGCTAACTATCGTCTCGGCAAATGAGAGCGTAATTTTGTCAGTGAACCATCGCTAGCAAAGTCGGCTGTACAACTGGGGCGAGTGCCAGGACGTCTCTCTAGACCTGCCGTGTGGCGGCGCTCGGTCTGCAATCACTGACAGTGGCGACACGCGGGGCCGACGTATACTAGCGGACCGCGGCCGATTTAAAGGCTACCACCTAGCAAGTGTGGTGTCTGGCGGTGACACCACAGCTATCATCTTCAGAACCACTGTGTGCAGGTAATCAAATCATGCTGTGCGATAAACCGCACGTTTGTTTTTCGTACCACCGTAACGGATTCATGGTAAAAAGAAAGTCAGGTTGCTGCCATCTGGTGGTACTCCTCGCCTGACCGGCATCCGGCAGTATGCAACCGATGGCCGTTCCAGAAACATGTAACGATTCTTGATAGCCTATATCACAGTTGTATGATCCTATGTTTTTTAATGTCCTGCCCTCTTTTTATTATCAGCCTGTTACGATGTACGAAAACAAAAGTGCGTATTATCGCACAGCGTGATTTCATAACCTGTATGAAACCTGGTGGTAGTCAAGGGACGGCATGATTCCATTACGACTGTGGACCGGGCCGTAATCAGTTACTGCTGGTTGGCTTTTACAGTTACAAACAACTTATATTAAACCAGTAATTCCAGACTCAACAATAAATAAAAAATACCACACGTTATTAATGAAGGAATAGTCAACAGTGTAAATAATAGTGTTTTCAGTGAGTTACAATTTAGTAAATCACCATGAATTATACACTCCTGGAAATTGAAATAAGAACACCGTGAATTCATTGTCCCAGGAAGGGGAAACTTTATTGACACATTCCTGGGGTCAGATACATCACATGATCACACTGACAGAACCACAAGCACATAGACGCAGGCAACAGAGCATGCACAATGTCGGCACTAGTACAGTGTATATCCACCTTTCGCAGCAATGCAGGCTGCTATTCTCCCATGGAGACGATCGTAGAGATGCTGGATGTAGTCCTGTGGAACGGCTTGCCATGCCATTTCCACCTGGCGCCTCAGTTGGACCAGCGTTCGTGCTGGACGTGCAGACCGCGTGAGACGACGCTTCATCCAGTCCCAAACATGCTCAATGGGGGACAGATCCGGAGATCTTGCTGGCCAGGGTAGTTGACTTACACCTTCTAGAGCACGTTGGGTGGCACGGGATACATGCGGACGTGCATTGTCCTGTTGGAACAGCAAGTTCCCTTGCCGGTCTAGGAATGGTAGAACGATGGGTTCGATGACGGTTTGGATGTACCGTGCACTATTCAGTGTCCCCTCGACGATCACCAGTGGTGTACGGCCAGTGTAGGAGATCGCTCCCCACACCATGATGCCGGGTGTTGGCCCTGTGTGTCTCGGTCGTATGCAGTCCTGATTGTGGCGCTCACCTGCACGGCGCCAAACACGCATACGACCATCATTGGCACCAAGGCAGAAGCGACTCTCATCGCTGAAGACGACACGTCTCCATTCGTCCCTCCATTCACGCCTGTCGCGACACCACTGGAGGCGGGCTGCACGATGTTGGGGCGTGAGCGGAAGACGGCCTAACGGTGTGCGGGACCGTAGCCCAGCTTCGTGGAGACGGTTGCGAATGGTCCTCGCCGATACCCCAGGAGCAACAGTGTCCCTTATTTGCTGGGAAGTGGCGGTGCGGTCCCCCACGGCACTGCGTAGGATCCTACGGTCTTGGCGTGCATCCGTGCGTCGCTGCTGTCCGGTCCCAGGTCGACGGGCACGTGCACCTTCCGCCGACGACTGGCGACAACATCGATGTACTGTGGAGACCTCACGCCCCACGTGTTGAGCAATTCGGCGGTACGTCCACCCGGCCTCCCGCATGCCCACTATACGCCCTCGCTCAAAGTCCGTCAACTGCACATACGGTTCACGTCCACGCTGTCGCGGCATGCTACCAGTGTTAAAGACTGCGATGGAGCTCCGTATGCCACGGCAAACTGGCTGACACTGACGGCGGCGGTGCACAAATGCTGCGCAGCTAGCGCCATTCGACGGCCAACACCGCGGTTCCTGGTGTGTCCGCTGTGCCGTGCGTGTGATCATTGCTTGTACAG
Source organism: Schistocerca piceifrons (assembly GCF_021461385.2). NCBI lineage: Eukaryota > Metazoa > Arthropoda > Insecta > Orthoptera > Acrididae > Schistocerca > Schistocerca piceifrons. The sequence continues at coordinate 133,213,721 of NC_060139.1, forward strand.
CCCTCTCGCAGTGTCCGGAGCAAGTATGGTGGGTCTGAGACACCGGTGTCAATGTGTTCTTTTTTCCATTTCCAGGAGTGTAGATACAACAGATAATATTTTAAAAGCAAGCCACTGCTATCTGGGCAGTAGGCCTTATATGCCAGGAATGGCAATAAATTAAGAATTGTTTAAAACTCGCTGCAACTTACAAATTACAGGTATTTAAATATTAAAGGCAAGTCGCCACAAACACAACAGACAGCATCAGACGCCAGGAATGGCAGTAAATAAGGTTTCAAAGGCTTACTGCGTAAATACAAATACCAAATTAGAATTTTAAGGCAAACGACCACAATCACGGCCGAATGCCTTACGCGCCAGGAACGGCAATAATATAAAACAAAATTTAAAATTGCTGTAAAACAGCAAATACAGTAGTAAAAGTTGGTTAGAAAACAAGCAACTGATCCAGACGGTGATCCAGGAATCAACCTCTGAGAAGGTCTGGCAACAAACACTTTCGTGAGCGATGAGATAGGCAGCCAAGAGTTGCATTCACTTCACAAGATGGTAACTCAGACTAGTGGCAGTCTAACGAATGACTAATTATGATCTTGCTGAAGCTACCTGACGTCTGATAAACCAAATGCAACGATGGAACAATACGCCAAAGCCCGAACTGGCGGTCTGCACTATGTCCAGAATACTGTGTTTAGAGCCCCCAGAACGAGGTTCAAAATGGTTCAAATGGCTCTGAGCACTATGGGACTCAACTGCTGAGGTCATTAGTCCCCTAGAACTTAGAACTAGTTAAACCTAACTAACCTAAGGACATCACACACATCCAAGCCCGAGGCAGGATTCGAACCTGCGACCGTAGCGGTCTCGCGGTGCCAGACTGCAGCGCCAGAACCGCGCGGCCACTTCGGCCGGTCCTAGAACGAGAAAAGAATCATTACCACCAGAGTAGAGGAATCACCAGCCGGCCTACAATCAAGAAATCTGTGAAAACTACACGCCTTACCGGACAGCAGCGGGAAGGCGAGGAAACGTACACTGCCGTTACATACACTAAACCCCAGGGTAGGTAACTGGGGCGTTAGCGGCCACCAGGCTAGAAAAATTACCGATGGTTGAACGTAACAAGTTGAATGCAGTAAATAGTAATAAGAAGTCGAGGAAAGCTAATCAGATCCGCCTTCACCAAGCACTCCACTCGCTACTCTTCGCCTCGGCGACACTACGAGCAGCAACACGAACCCAAGTCACTTGAGAACCGCGAGATATCACAATGGTGGGTGTTTCTCTACTTTGATTGAAATTCACTCATATTGAAGCTTGCTGTATCCAGTTTACCACGAAGTCGTGCTCCCTCGTGACCACAGCTCTTCCATCCGGCAGTCCATGCGTGCCGCCAGCAGCCCCGGCGTGTTCGCGCACTGCGCGGACCTGGCTTCTACCGAGTCCCAACCGAACTCGCCACTCGCACGACCCAGCAAAACAACGACGTCGCCCCAAAGATAGGGCGACAGTAACTACATGTCGATAACCATTGCTGCAGCCACTAGCGGACAGGCAACGCTTGCGAAACCGAGTGGTACCAGTCAACACGAGAAGAAGACAAACAACCGAAACCATGCCAACTAAACGATACCGTCTGGCCTCCAACAGAGGGCGGAAATCTACAAACAGCATCAACGCGAGCCGCAGCATGGCTCACTGTACACTGTGGATCTGAAGATGGCAGCTTAGTACTGTCGAAATTAGTAACCCTGTACCTACACGCGCCCAAACATCATATCTGAAGCTTTCTTTGCGCAGAAATAATTGTAGCATAACAAGTAGATATCGTCCTCATTCCAGCCTCTTCTTTATGCGGCAAGACAGGGCCAATATCAATTTCACATAAGTAACGAACATTTGCACTGTGTAGCGAGACAGAGTTTGGCAGGTGCTGTGCGAGCACCCACCCACCCACTCTGTACGGACTCGGTTACGCTGCGTCTTGTCTTTGTGCACGTAATGCTTTGGGGACAAAAGCAACTTTCGAAGGAGGAATTCTCCGCCCACCTCCGTCCACATTGTTAAGGCGACAACTGAAAGGCACCGTACCTGGACGCGACATGACTGAGGTCCGCTTGAGTCAGTCACGCTCGAGAATTTCTCGACAGAGCGACTTTGGGAGCAACAGCTCGCCGCCGTTCAATTAGACAGGTGACGCGATAGCCCCGTGTGTGTTAGTTAGTTAGTTAGTTACGGGACATGCGGGTTTCCGTTCCCAGCGTCGTGTCTAGGTGGCTGTTTTGAAATTATCTAAGATGAGGAGAACGCGAATACGATTATCTCTGCTCTCGTTGGGGGGAAAAGGATTTACGCGCTTCATTGGCTGCTGATATTGTTGGCGCATACTTCTGTCGAATACAGCCGTTGAGAAGGGATTTCGGAAGAAGAATTTCGTCTGGTTTGTTAGGCAACAAAAAGAAACAGGTTATGATCGGCCGACGTGAGTGTTAGGGGCGTGTTTTCTTTCGTGGAGACTCTAGCTGGAAAGTTAAGAAAAGTTCCTCGACACTCTACGGCAGACAGGTAAGAGATTCGGATGTGCTACTCTGCTGCTGAACGGGAGAGATGCAGACGCTCCCCGGTCGAATACTGGAGATCCGGACAATTCAACTCTGACACTGGCGCTGGACGGCGGAGTCATCTCACGCGGTCTGTAAGCGCTCATTCGCGTCAGTGTTTCGTTTGAACGGGAAGTGGTTGTGACCTGGTAGTCACGAGAGGCAGGATAAGGCAACGATTGTGGATGGGGCCGTAATCAGCTACCGTTGGCTACAGTAAACACATACACTTTATTTGAGGAAATAATTTTCAACAGTCATTTTAAAGGAATTTACTACACTGACAACTGAAGACCTGACTAAGGAAGAATTCCAAAATTATTTGTCGGCTGAAGGCCACAAGCAACTTCAGGGTACTCAACAGCTGAAGGCCTGAATTACAAGGGAGGACGGCAATTACACGTTAAAAATACTAAAACCCCCTTTTTTAAACAATCTTAACAAACTATAGTGACGGCTAAAGGCCTCTTCAAGACAGAATTGAAAATTATATATAGGCTGAAAGCCACAAGCAATGTTACAAACAATTAACGGCTGAAGGTTCAAATGGCTCTGAGCACTATGGGACTCAACAGCTGTGGTCATAAGTCCCCTAGAACTTAGAACTACTTAAACCTAACTAACCTAAGGACATCACACACATCCATGCCCGAGGCAGGATTCGAACCTGCGACCGTAGCGGTCGTGCGGTTCCAGACTGTAGCGCCTTTACCCGCTCGGCCACTCCGGCCGGCAACGGCTGAAGGCCTGAATTACAAGTGAGGAAAGCAATTACACGTTAAAGCATTAAGGTAAATTTTAATCAATTATAACAACATGACCATGTAAGATGGAGTGATCCACAGACAGTGCTCCCTGGATCGACCTCAGGAAGGTCACTACAGCTGTGTAAGCGGTGAGACTGGCAGCCGAGAGTAATGTTCACCTAAGGAGGGCAACTAAAAATAGAGACGGTTTAAACGCCGATCAAACTTCTTACCGAATCCACCTAACGCCAGATAACCAGTACAACGATGGGATAATTCAGTCGAGGGCGAAATGTCAGACAGCACTGCGTCTCTAGAGCCCTGTGTTTAAAACACCAAACGGCAGAAGGAACCACTATAACCAAGGTAGACAAGGAAAACAATTATCCATACCCCAACCAAGGAAGGTGTCAAATTACAAGCCATGCCGGACAGCATCGGCAAGGCGAGGAAAAGTACACTGCCTCAAATTACGCTAACCTCCAGGGCAGGTAACTGGGGCGTTAGCGGCCACTAGGAAGTAAGATACCGCTGGTTGCACTTCACCAATAATAACACCAAATTCAAACTAATATCAAACAGTAGGAGGTGGCTAATAGCTTGTGAAAATTATAGGACACTCAGCCTAGTTACTCACGCCTCTAAAATATTAACCTCAATTATCCTAAAACTCATAGAACAAAAAGTCGAAGCTACACTCTCCGAAGACCAGTTTGGATTCCGGAAAGATAGAGGAACCAGAGAAGCAATATTTGCTCTAAAACTAATAGTAGAGAAACGACTAGATAAGAACCTGAAAACATACATAGCTTTCGTAGATGTAGAGAAAGCCTTTGATAATGTTGAATGGGATAAGATGTTTGAGGTAATCAAAAAAGTAGGAATAGACCATAAAGATAGAAAAATGATATGGAACCTGTACAAAAACGAGACAGCAGTTATCCGTGGACGGACAAAACAAGAAGAGGTGCAGATACGGAAAGGTGTCCGGCAAGGTTGCGCACTATCCCCTGTTATCTTTAACGTATACATTGAAGAGGCGCTGAAAAAAGTAAGGGAAAATTCACAGACAGGTGTAGTAATTCATGGCCAACGAATAGATATGATAAGATATGCCGATGATATAGCTGTCCTGGCTGAAAGTGAAGAAGATCTTGTAGTCCTACTGAATAGAATGGATAAAGTTATGGGTGAAGAATATAATATGAGAATTAATAAAGCAAAAACAAAACTAATGGCATGCGACAAAGATCAAGTGAAAGTCCAAATTCATGTAGGCAATGAACTGCTTGAACAAGTTGATAAATTTACTGATCTGGGCAGTAATATTACCAGGGATGGAAGGAGCAAGGCAGAAGTGAGAAGTAGAATAGCTCAAGCAAAGGCTGCTTTTAACAACAAGAAAAACATATTAACATTTAAGAGCATCAGCCTTGAAACCAGGAAAAGATTTTTGAAATCATATGTGTGGAGTGTGGCATGCTATGGGTGTGAAACATGGACTCTCGGGACAGAGGAACAGCAGAAGCTAAATTCTTTTGAAATGTGGTGCTATAGACGCATGCTCAAAATAAAATGGATCGACATGGAAAGAGCAAGTGAGAAGAGAAGCTTCTGGAGTTTCATTGTTAAAAGAAGAGTACAATTTACAGGCCATCTATTAAGACATAAAGGACTCCTGAACACAATCATAGAGGGATATGTCGAGGGAAAAAGACCAAGAGGAAGACCACGACTGAGGTACATGGATCAAATCGTGAAAGATGTGGGATGTAACACCTATAAAGAAATGAAGAGAAAAGCTGAAAGACGCACAGAATGGAGACAAGCTGCCATTGTAGCTGTTGCAAACCAATCCTTGGATTGAACACTACAGAAGAAGAAGAAATAGCTTGCATCAACCTGACAGACTCCACTTGTTGCGGTTGGTCTCATCAGCTCTGGGAGCAGCAACACACAAATAACAGCGAGATCTCAAACAGTGGAGGTTTCAGTACTGGAAGGTTCACTCAACTTCAAACGTCCTGGGTTCGGTCGTCGGCTACAGCCCCTCGATCCGACAGTGCCTGCACGCCGCCAGTGGTCGCTGTGTGCCCTGGCGCTGAGAACCTCATCACTGCTCTGTCCGAAGCCCAAATGCCCGACACACACGTCGGCCCGGTAATACAAGCAGTCGCACCAAAGATACAGCCACAGTACTAGCTATCGATAACCGCTGCTGCTGCCATTTGCGGAAAAACAATACTAGCAAACTCAGTGGCGCCATTAACACAAGAAGGAAACGAGACGCCACTACCGCTACTACAAGACACCAAGTTCAGAACAGCAAGAACGCGAGCCGCACACGGCTCAGTGGTAACGATATAATCCGATCAGGCATCGATTAATTCCAGGTCTTCACAGCGCCGCTTGATGTGATTATTGTCATTTCAGAGATTTCTATAGTTTTTCGACTGACACTCTTTTAGTATGCGAGTTTGCTCATTCCAGTGCCAAGGGGCTAACATTAGCTCCCTTCTTCTTCTTTCTTTTTCTTGTGCCTTTGTCACACATCGGCGAAGGATCGGTATGGTTTCGAACGGTTCTGGCATGATTAGCTTAAGGTGTAGCTGGCTGCCCTTTCTGTTGCTAGCCCGTTACCCCCTTGGACGGAATATGTGCACCCAGCTGTCTGCAAGTAGTGGTATTCAAGTGAGAGTGAACGAACATTTTTGTAAATGATTGCGAATCGTGTAACTGAGGTTAGACGTGAATATCACCGCGATCTTCACCCAGTAGGGTGTGGGAAACCGCCTAAAAACCACATCCAGACTGGCCGTCACCCCGAAACTAGTCGAAACTCGCTGGGCGGATTTCTGAAAAAAAAAATGGCTCTAAGCACTATGGGACTTAACATCTGAGGTCATCAGTCCCCTACACTTAGAACTACTTAAACCTGAGGACATCACACACATCCATGCCCAAGGCAGGATTCGAACCTGCGACCGTAGCAGCAGCGCGGTTCCGAATTGAAGCGCCTACAACCGCTCGGTCACAGCGGCCGGCCGGATATCTGAAATAACGTCGTAATTTCACCCATCACTCAGGGTGGAGAAAAGCAGCAAGGTCAGAACAGGGTAAGGACATCGAATTCAGCAAAATTTTTGAGATAACCTCTGGTCGCAAATGTACAGTTTGGTGCTGAGGCAATGAAACTACAGCGTCCGATGTTTGTCCGGGAGCAACGGGCTCGGATATGTCGATCAACGCAGTTTGGCCATTGATCACGTGAAACCCAACTCGCACTTTTGTCGCATGACGTGCTGAAACCCATGGATCAACGTAGTCAGTGCAATATTTCACGAATTCCCAGAAGTATTTGACTCTGTACCATACCTATGCTTATTATCGAGAAAGTTTAAAGAAGAGCAGCACTTTTTCTAATATTGAGAAATAGGGGAGAGAGTATAACGGACATTATACAGTATTTGGGTTCAATGGCTCTGAGCACTATGGGACTTAACATCAGTCCCCTAGAGTTTAGGACTACTTAAACCTAACCTAAGGACATCACACACATCCATGCCCGAGGCAGGATTCGAACCTGCGACCGTAGCGGTCGCGCGGTTCCAGACTGAAGCGCCTAGAACGGCTCGGCCACAACGGCCGGCCCAGGATTTGGGGTGGACATAATTAAAACAATGGTGTTTCTCGTTGCGGTGGGAGCTTCTCACGAAATTTCAACCACCAGCTTTCTCCTCAAGATGAGAAAATAATTTGTTTACGCCGACCTACATGGGGAGAAACGATCATCATCACAAAATAAGGAAAATCAGAGCTCACACAGAAAGATAAAGGTGTTCGTTTTTACGGTGCGCTTTTCGAGAGTGGAATAACAGAGAATTATTGTGAGCGTGTTTCGATTAACCCTCTGCCAGGCACTTAAGTGTAATTTGCAGAGTATCCTTGTAGATGTGCGATCTCACGGGGTATAGCGTGATTTTTTCGAGTTACCCGAGGATTTCTTGGCAGGGAGGGCGTAGCACGTCATCTTGGATAGAGGGATATTGACAGAGGTAGGATTTTTTTTTTAAATGCTTCTGGTTTATTCCAACAGATAGCATTGTCCAGGTCACGATAATTCGGCGAAGTGAATTCTTGCCATCTTTAGGCGTTCAGGGGTCATCAAGAACGCCTGAAGATCTATACCTATGTCTATATAGAAACACTGCAAGCCACCGTATGGTGAGTGGCGGAAGGTACCTCTATTAGTGATTTTCTTTCCTGTCCCACTCGCAAAAAGAGCGAGGGGAAAACGACTATCTATGTGCCTCCGTATGAGCCCTAGTTTCTCGTATCTTTCCTTTGTGGACCATAACGCGCAATAAATGCTGGATGCACTAGAATCATTCGGGCTTCAGCTTCAGGTGCGGTCCTCTAAATTTTCTCAATAGTGTTCCTCGCAAAGAACGTCGTCTTCCCTCTACGGATACCCATTTGAGTTCCCGAAGCATCCCCGTAACATTTACGTGTTCGAACCTACCGGTAACAAATCTAGCAGTCCGCCTCTAAATTGCTTCGATGTCCTCCTTCAATCCGACCTGGTACGGCTCCCAAACACTCGAGCAGTGCTCAAAATAGGCCACACTAAGGTTTCTCCTTTAAAGATCAATCACACTTTTCTAAAGTACTTTCAGTAAACCTATCACAGTCCTCACATGCACGTCCCATTTCATATCGCTTTGCAACGTTACGCCCACATATTTAAACGACGTGACTGTTGAAAGGTGGCTACACTGAGCCACAGCGCCAGAGATTGCGCCAAAGAGTATTATTCAGCCGCCTCCACTGGCAGTGCTTGGGGAGAACTCGTAGTAGTCAGTGCTTGTTGAGATGTGCTAGTGAAAAGTGCTTGCTGAGATGGGGTAGTGAAGAATGCTTGTCGAGAGGTCGTGGTGGAGAGTTCTTGTTGAGATGTGGTAGTAGAGAGTCGGTGTGGAGATATATTGTAATGATTAGAGTGATTTTCGTCAATATATGAAGGTAAAAGAAAAAAAAATTTCCTTTTCTTTTTATTATCACAATGTCTTAAATAATGCAGCATTACAGGTTCAGTCAACAAAGCATCTGGCGTGTGTTCTTGTATTAGAGTGTAATTCTGGTTTTCTTAAGCAATTATAGTATTTCTATTTTTTAATTACTTCAGTATAAATGATATTTAAAATTTCTTGTCTTGTTGAAGAAGAACCGTGCCAGATGTGTACGTTGAGTCACACTCCCACACACAGAACAATTACACTTGTGCTTTGGTTTCGTAGGTTTTATAGTTGCTGGGGACTTAATTAATTAATTGTGTTAACAGGAAATTTTCATTTCATTCTTTGTTGTTGTTCTATGCAGTCAGATAGCGTACTAAGACTAGTCAGGGCCAACCGTTTACGAAACAGCGTAATCGGACTTACAGCTACTAAAAATTTAAAAAAAGTATTTTCAAATTTAATAATTAAGCCCCCATGCACTGTGTCAAGCAGTACACTACTAATACTGTATCCGAATACTACAGGTTCGTTTTCTCTACTCATCCGCATTAACCCTGATGAACACTCTCCATCGAGGACAACATATTGGGTTCTTTTACTTAAGAAATCTTCGAGCCACTCATGAATCTGTGAACGTATTCCATACCTTCGTTAACAGCCTGTATAGCGGCACCATGCCAAATGCTTTTCATAAATCTAGAAGTATGGAATCTGCCTCTTGCCTGTCATCCGTATTTCACAGTATATCATGTGAGAACAGGGCAAGCTGAGTTCCGCACGAGTGATGTTTTTTAAAATGGATTCGTGGACATATGCTTCTCAGTCTGAAGAAAATTCATTATATTCGAACTGAGAATATGTTCAAGGATTCTGCAGCAAACCGAAGTTAAGGGATATTGCTCTATAATTTTGCGGGTCCGTTCTTTTACCCTTCTTATATACGGGAATCACCTGGACTTTTTTACAGCTGCTTGGGGCTTTGTGCTTGGCGAGAATTTCGAGATGAATTCAAGCTAGGTAAAGGGCCAACGCTTTATAGCACCGAATTGGGATCCCATTCTGATCTGGTAGCTTACTTGCTTTCCAGTCTTTCAGTTGTTTCTCTACTCTAGGGATGCTGAATATTATGTCTCCCATATGGGTGTCTGTCCGAAGGCCAAATGACGGTATGTTTGTACGATTCTCCTGCGTGAACGATTTTTTGAACGCGAAGTTTACAACATCGGCTTTCGTTTTGCTATCTTCCGCTGCCACATTGGACTGGTCAGCAAGGACTGAATGGAAGCCTGTTTAGCGGTTTTACATAGGACCCGAATTTTCTCGGATTCTCTGCCAGATCTTTTTCTAAGGTATGATGGTGGTGGTTGCTGTACGCTTGGCGCATAGATCTTTCCACAGACACACGAATCTCTACTAACCTTTGCTTGTCGTCATTTGTGCGTTCCCTTTTGAATCCAGAGTGCAATAGCCTCTGCTTCCTCAGCATCCTCTGAATTTCGCTTTCCATCCTTTATCCACTTACTAGGCACGTAACTGTCCGGGCCACAATTTACAATCTGATTGACCTTTGCCCATAATCCCTCTACGTCCTTCTTACTGGAACTAAATGACGTCAATTCACCAACTGCGATATTAACAACTGCTAATCTGCTGTATCTAGCAGAAATACTCTCCTAGTCTTCTTGACGCATTTATCATCTTTCGCTAGTCCCCATTTCTGTACTGACATTCTCGATAAGATCCGGCCTATTTGTAGCTACAAGGTCTAAGATATTTCCATTGTGTATGGGCTGCCGAGCTAACTGCTCAAGACAATTTCCAGAAAATGTGTTCAAAAGCATTTCGCACGACTGTCTGTCTGCATCCCTCGCAGTGAATCCTCCAGGTTAGGTGGTCTCCAACTGGTATTACATGATCTCGGTATTTAAGCAATACTGACCGTAGACTTTCTTTGAACAGTTCTAGAACTGTCACAGCGGAATCGGGTGGGCGGTAAAAGCATTCAACAGTTTACTTGGGTTCACGTGTTATATGAGACAAGATAACTTCATCGTCGCACTCCACTTCGACCTCGATAGAGGCAATATTTTTGTCAACTGCAATGAACACTCCCTCTCCTATGGCCTGTGATCTGTCTTTCCTATATAAGTTCCATGATTCGCTAAATGTCTCAGAGATTTCCACTTCGGGTTTCAGCCATCTCTCGGTCCCAAGAATAATTTGAGCGCGAGAGCTTTCCACGAGCGCAGTAAAGTCGGGAACTTTGTTATGAATATTTCGACAGTTTACTGATAAAATTTTGACTATCGAAGTGTCATTCGTCTGAACGCGGTGTGACTTCCCTTGCTGCGAATCGACTGGCGAGAGCTCATTAGAGTATCTCAATTTACCGCCTAGCCTAAAAACCCCTCATTTGCATACCACAAGTACTCTGATACCCAAGTTGCTGCTTCCTTCGTGTAGTGCACCCCTGACCTATCAAGGGGAGTCTTACAGATTCCCACCGATAACGCAGGCGTAGAAATCCGCACAGCCAAGACCGCCACAGTGACGACGAAGCCTTTGGTTGAGACCCTCCACTCGGCTCCAAATCAAAGGAGCTCTGCTTGCATCCCTCGTCCTAGACCAGCAGTCTTCATCAAAACCAGGCAGGCGCCTGTATGAACTGTGGACGGTCTCAGAACCCATGCGGCAGACTTCGTTGGTGTCTACGTGGGCCACAACTTGCAAACGATTGCACCCTGCACGCTCGATAGCCGCAGGCAGGGCTGCGTCCACATCTCGGATGCGCTGCACTCCGTGAAAAATGCGCTGCCATTCCCCAAGAAACCTTCCAACACCTGATTGGACGTATGCCTGCGAGAGTGAAAGCTGTCATCAAGGCTAAGGGTGGGCCAACAACATATTGAATTCCAGCATTAGCGATGGAGAGCGCCACGAACTCATAAGTCATTTTAAGCCAGCTGTTCGGATACTTTTGATCACATAGTGTACCTCGTACTACATACACAAACGTGGGTTGGGCTTAAACTTCCCAGGCTGTAATTGTGAAGAATGAATAAATAACTTTTAAACTGTCAAGAGGCAAAGACTCTAACGGTGCATCTTACTACCGAAATGGCTTACGTAAAGGCAGCAAACGGATCAAAGTCGTTTGCTCTGTCACTCATACATCGTACTGATATCAAATAGGATGTTCTCTCAAACTATTTTCTAGAATTTTGAAAACGATATTTCCGCTATTTGACAGTATATAATATGTTTATTTATTTAAATGTCTGTATTCCACCCTAAGGCCATTTCCAAGTATTACAACGTCAGAAATCGTCCGACTAATGTGAAACACAAGTCATCATCGAAAAATACACATCGAGTTACGTCAACTAATTGTTTAGACGTCCAAAACACAGGTGTAAGCTTCATTTCACTTGAAATGACGTTGTAACACTTGAAAATGGCCAAAGGACGAAATGGCGGAAATATCCTTTCGAAAATTTTACTTGACTGTGGCTCCAGAAAATGAACAAAAAAAGAGCGGTTGTTTTCCAGTAGATGATAATACTGTGCTTCCTCTTTTAGAGAGTCATATGGACAGGGAAATGACAAATATAAAATGATTTTACAAATGCGAAAGTGAACTAGGTGATCGGCCCTAAATACCACTCGATGCTGCCCGGTCACCGTGCCATCTTCTACCAATGGCGTCATTTGGTCGCAGTATGGGGGGACTTTTGTCAGCGAACAGCTCCCCCAGTCGTTACCAGCTTCCTGATCCTGACAGCCGCTACTTACGTTCAAGTAACTCCTCAGCTCAGCTACCCTCACGAAGCTGACTGCAGTCGCCCAGCCCATTATAGGGAAATCACTGTTAGTGCCGGGAACTGAGCCAAGGTGGACCGCATGACAGTATGACACGGTGGGAGCTCAGCTGCAGAGGTGCACGCGGAAAGAGAAATCGATTAAAATCATTAGCTGCAGTAATGACCACTGAAACTGACGCAATACCCATTCAGTTCGGACTACATTACATTAAATGACTTGCTCATCTTGTAGCAGTAATTTATTGTAGATCGTTGGAGGAACGGAGCGTTTGAAAGCAGTATAGGGCATGCTGCTACGACAGTGATGCGTATGTGAAACCAGTCGATAGAAAAAATGAGGTGCAACAAGCAAACGGCGTTTTTCTTTTAAACTTCCGCAAACACAATGTCATTTAATTTACAATACCGTTTTTAAATTAGATTCTTATTTCGACTTTTTCATGATTCCACCATGATCAAACTTCCGTTAAATAGAACTCTCATTTATTGGAACTTTTTGTTACGCCATTTAATCTTCGAATATATCTAAGTTCACGTGATCATACATTTTTCATGAGTCAAGGTTATTTACACAAATACGCCAGTGTGTTGAAAAAATTGTGATATCGTTCCCTGACCGTAGCTGGTAATGTACAGTATTTACACACTTCTGAAGTAATTATTGCTGATCATCCATCATATGTAAGGGTCGTCCAGAAAGTAATGCACTGCATTTTTCTTCTCAGCCGAAAACAATGCTACGAATGCTAAACATTGCCTATGTATTATTTGAAGTCTCCTGAGTTGGCGGGCCAAGTTTCCGTTACTTCCTACAGATAGAGTAGCTGCAGGACAGTTTCAGAATGACGTCTGTGGGTGATGTACGTTACAAGCAACGTGCCGTCATTGAATCTCTCACTGCAGAGAAAGAAACTGTGGGCAACATTCAGAAACGATTGTGCAAAGTCTGTGGAGCATCTTCTGTCGACAGAAGTACAGTTAGTCGCTGGGCTCGGAGGATGTGGACATCAGGAGGCGGTTGGGCGGAGCTCCGCGATTTGTAGCGGTCGGGGGACTATGCACGGCTGTCACATCTGACATGTTGCCTGATGATGTCTTTCGCGAGGACAGACGCATTACGACTCGGCAGTTGGCGCTGCATCTGTGAAGACATTTTGAGAACGATGAGGTGATTCACACAATGAAGCAATGGCTTCGCCACCAGGACAAGGATTGGTACCGACAGGACAGACACGCCCTTGTTTCACGCTGGGGGAAAAACGTAGATCGGGATGGAGATTACTTCAAAAAAATAGGGTGTGTAAATAAAACACCATTCTTTCGTGCGTGTAATTCTCATTGTGTTCAATAAAGAATTTGTTGAAGAAAAAATGTGGTATATATACTGACACCTTTACACCTACATACATCTACATCTACATACATACTCCGCAATCCACCATACGGTGCGTGGCGGAGGGTACCTCGTACCACAACTAGCATCTTCTCTCCCTGCTCCACTCCCAAACAGAACGAGGGAAAAATGACTGCCTATATGCCTCTATACGAGCCCTAATCTCTCTTATCTTTGTGGTCTTTCCGCGAAATATATGTTGGCGGGAGTAAAATTGTACTGCAGTAGCCTCCAATGTCTGTTCTCTAAATTTCCTCAGTAGCGATTCACGAAAAGAACGCCTCCTTTCCTCCAGAGACTCCCACCCGAGTTCCTGAAGCATTTCCGTAACACTCGCGTGATGATCAAACCGACCAGTAACAAATCTAGCAGCCCGCCTCTGAATTGCTTCTATGTCCTCCCTCAATCCGACCTGATAGGGATCCCAAACGCTCGAGCAGTACTCAAGAATAGGTCGTATTAGTGTTTTATAAGCGGTCTCCTTTACAGATGAACCACATCTTCCCAAAATTCTACCAATGAACCGAAGACGACTACCTGCCTTCCCCACAACTGCCATTACATGCTTGTCCCACTTCATATCGCTCCGCAATGTTACGCCCTAATATTTAATCGACACGACTGTGTCAAGCGCTACTCTACTAATGGAGTATTCAAACATTACGGGATTCTTTTTCCTATTCATCTGCATTAATTTACATTTATCTATATTTAGAGTTAGCTGCCATTCTTTACACCAATCACAAATCCTGTCCAAGTCACCTTGTATCCTCCTACAGTCACTCAACGACGACACCTTCCCGTACACCACAGCAAACTGCCGCACGTTGCTATCCACCCTATCCAAAAGATCATTTATGTAGATAGAAAACAACAGCGGACCTACCACACTTCCCTGGGGCACTCCAGATGATACCCTCACCTCCGATGAACACTCACCATCGAGGACAACGCACAGGGTTCTATTACTTAAGAAGTCTTCGAGCCACTCACTTATTTGGGAACCAATCCCATATGCTCGTACCTTAGTTGGGAGTCTGCAATGGGGCACCGAGTCAAACGATTTCCGGAAGTCAAGGAATGTGGCATCCGTCTGATACCCTTCATCCATGGTTCGCAAGATATCATGTGAAAAAATGGCGAGTTGCGATTCGCAGGAGCGATGCTTTCTAAAGCCGTGCTGATGCATGGACAGCAACTTCTCTGTCTCAAGGAAATTTATTATATTCGAACTGAGAATATGTTCGAGAATCCTGCAACAAACCGATGTTAAGGATATTGGTCTGTAATTTTGAGGATCCGTCCTTCTGCCCTTCTTATATACAGGCGTCACCTGCGCTTTTTTCCAGTCGCTTGGGACTTTACGTTGGGCAAGAGATTCGCGATAAATGCAAGCTAAGTAAGGAGCCAATGCAGTAGAGTACTCTCTGTAAAACCGAATTGTAATCCCATCAGGACCTGGAGATTTATTTATTTTCAACCCATTCAGCTGCTTCACAACCCCAGGGATGTCTATCAACTATGTCCTCCATACGGGAATCTGCACGAGACTCAAACGGCGGTAAGTTTGTACGATTCTCCTACGTGAAAGATTTCTCAAATGCTAAATTTAAAATTTCAGCTTTCGTTTTGCTGTCTTCCGTTGCCAGGCCAGACTGTTTACTAAGTTGTGGGCATTATTGGTAAGGCCGGCATTACACTATCAAATTTCTTTGTCAAATATCTTTGTCCAATATCTTTGTCAAAGATATTTCATGGCGTAATAGGGAACTTTGTCAAATGTCGTCCAATATTTGATCAAATCTAGGGCCTCGCTGTAGATTTGATCAAAGAAGTCGCTTGTCTTTTGTTCACTGCACTGTGACATGTTACCACATGGAGCGCTAGCAACGCTGCAGCATTCTGTCGTCTGTTGTGCTTTTATAAACATTGCCGGTAAATACAATTGGTGTGTGCCGACAACTACAAAATTAATAGAGATGTATGAAGCTGATGAGGCGCTTTACAACGTGAGGCATGCTGAATACAAAAATAGATTTAGCAGCTTGGAGACCTGACCTAACCTAACCTAACCCAACCCAACCCAACCCTCTCCTGTAGCAAGGAATCAGAGTGTTACAGTGAGCCTGTCTTCAGCAGATGTAGCAGTTCTTAAGTGAATATTGAGCTTTGTGATATGAGGATACACTACATTGAGCACATACAGAAATGTATGCTCATCCATTCTTAAGTAATTGATGTACGACTTGACGTCCTCCACTATAAGTTCACGTAACGAGCTTTGTTTGCTTTTATCGTGCCGTCGTAAAACCCACGGCTTCACCCAGGGCATGTTTCCTCCCCCCTCCCCCCCACCCCCCGGGCTTCTCTTCCGCATGTGCACACAGTGCAATTCTGGTACATGCAACTGCTGTGGTTAATAACAAGTTTTTGTCAGCCATCTTGAACTTTGACGCAAAAACTATGATGACAGTGTAATACCCCTTCTAGCGCTACGTCAAAGATCTTTGTCAAATATATTTGATGGAATATTTGATCACATCTTTGATCAAATCTTTGACAAAGAAATTTGATAGTGTAATACCGGCCTAAAGCATCGGCTGAGCTCCGTCGCACAGGTGGAGGTTGGCAGCAGTGCGGGCAGCCGACCGGGACTTCCCCGGCGCTGCGGCGCGTCACTCAGCGGCGGCCGCCGAAGGCCATTACCAGAGTCGGAACGTCCGCCAGAGCGCCAGAGGCGGAGGCACTACTTTATCCCCCCGTGGGGCATTGTCTGGCCGCGGGCCCGGCGCGGATGCGTCGTCCGGGCCGTAATAATGTCGCCAGAAGCTGCGCGAATGCTAATTGTGGCGCAACACATTATCTGCCGCGTGATTAATTGGCAGTGTTTATTCGAACCAGCTCCGCGACCGCCGCCACCGCCGTTCATGTAAATGCAGTGGTGAGCGGTCGGGCGGGCTCCAGGAATTGTGGTCGTTTAATGCAGCCGCTTGTATAAATGCTTCATTATTGGGCGACGCGTGGAAATTATAAATTATGATTGCGCGCCCGTGGCTCGGCTGGCAGCCAGCGGCCGCCCGATGGAAAGACAATTCGGGGAGATATTTATGGCGCGGCGGGCCTTCTTTATGTAAGGCAACGCGCGCCGCGCCGCTCCGGCGCGAGAATTCATTTTTGCTTGGGGAAGTGGCGAAAGGCAGGAAAGGATGGCCGCCTATAGAAAAGGCCATAGTGTCGTGTATCAATGCGGACGTTTTCGGAGCCATAAATTCCGAAGAAAACCGGCCATTTGATTTCTTTGTTTTGCGCACAATGCTTTTGCTTCGCCGGGAGCGTGGTGGCTTTATACTTTTTTAGATAAATGTATATATTTGTTCCTGAATAGCTAAGTTGGATCGTTTATCTGGGAGGTATTCTTTCCACACGTTTCACCAGCGCTATTAAGAGATCAGTCGCGCGTTGGAACGACCCTCCGTCCCAGTCTCTTCTTTTACGATCGAACAAGAACGTCTCTCTTTACGGCCCTTTTTCTGAGTCGTTTCATTTGCTATAGAAGCGCGGTGACACTTTCACAGTACGGTTCCACTACTGTGAACGCAAGTGACAACGACTGAAAATATAGATTTCATTCATGTGCTGCATTTCCATGGGAGAAGCAACACTGTGCAACGATTTTTGTGACAAATTGCTTCTGAATCGTGCCTTCCAAAGCTAATCCAGCAGAAAAGAGAGAGAGAGAGAGAGAGAGAGAGAGAGAGAGAGAGAGATTAAGAGTAACACTTCACATGCTGTCTACATCCAAATTGTAGATACAGACCATCAGCTTATTCGCTACTGTTTGTGAAAATTAGAACAGAAAGAGACTTGTGATTAAAGTGAAACTTATTCCACAGTTTGGGTATATGATGATAGACAAATACTTAGAATTATAGAGCTGTACATGCTGTTGCATCGTGAGAGTTTGGTATTGAATGACACTATTACACGAAGCAATTGTAGTGGATGGGTGCCAGGAGATAGAAGGTGCCGTATTACAACTAAGCAAGAACTTTCCAAATGGTTTATTTGTTTCCACTACAGCGCCCCGTTCACCTCGGTCCACATCACAGGGCCCCGCAATGCTGAGGCCACCGACCAGGACAGTGTGGCCATGCGGTTCTAGGCGCTTCAGTCTGGAACCGCGTGACCGCTACGGTCGCAGGTTCGAATCCTGCCTCAGGCATGGATGTGTGTGATGTCCTTTGGTTAGTTAGGTTTAAGTAGTTCTAAGTTCTAGGGGACTGATGACCATAGATGTTAAGTCCAATAGTGCTCAGAGCCATTTGAACCATTTGCCACCGACCCAGCAACCCAGTGCAACGCGCTGTGTGTTCGCCTTGTATGCCAGCGGAGTGCATCGTCGTCAGGATGCTGGGAGTTGGCTCAGCAGTCTGCGTCCCTGCCGACTCAGTGCTGCTCGGTGTGAGCCGTGGGTGGCCAGCTGCTGCTTCTTCTCGCCGGCGTGGCTGAGATCACGGCATCTGAATCTGCGGACGTCGCCTCGGCTTGCCTCCGGCATGTGTTGGAAGCCAGGACGGCTGCCCGCAGTGGCGAGCTGTGGAGTGGCCCGCCACTGGCTGGCTGGCTACGGACCACACATCAGCCTCAGGGGGTCTAACCAATGACTTGCCATGGACTGGAACGCTGACGCTCCATCTGCTGCTGGGTGAAGCTGGTGGTGTGACACGCCCCGCCGTCCAGGAGAGCTGCCACACTTGAATGAATCTCATTACAAAATGGCACTTATTTATACCCGGCTGTGCACCTCTGTTTTGCTAACGCCCTGCTCCGAGTCACATACTCACCACACCCCGGTTGCACCACTGGGCCCCTTCTGCCTGTAGCTTGCGCCATGCAAACCGCTTTTCAGTGGTTCAATGGCCCTGTGGCCTCCATTCTACTTCACAACTGGAATCAAAGAGGTCCTGAGTGCGTTACTGGAGAACATTGCAACGCAGCAGGTAGGCGTGTCTACGAAACATCAGCAGTGGTTGAAAGGGAACCAGAACGAACAAGTTGCCGACCGACAAATTTCCAACTATATTCGATGGACATGTCAGGCGAACGTGTAGGCCAGGGAAGCAGTGGCATGCATCAAAGATTGTACTTTCCTTGCAACTTGTGGCTGGGCATTGTCCTGCTGAAATATGGCATGTGGAACTACCTGCAGAAGGGACAGAGCCTGGCCTCTGAAACATACACAGTGTAGCACTTCTTACTCTGATTGGCCTCATATGTAGCGTGCAAGATTGCATGTTGTAGCCAATGGGCCTCAAACCATCACACTTGGTGTTTGTCCTCTATACCGCTCAACAATGCAGTCAGTCCAACTACGTCTGTAAGGCGCCCCTGATTTGCAGATAAGAGCGCATTTTACTTTATTTCCAATTTTGTTATTTCACATACGTGAAGTGAATGTATCAGCAGTGTGTTACATAAGGAGTAAGGAGCGAGCAGTAGATTCCCACAATGCAGAGGCGGTTGGCCATTTGGGGCTTTCAGAGCCACTGGGATGAGGTTCCGATGCAGAAATCACTCGTGATGTCAGCAAAGAGATATGTAGGGAAAGTACATCAAGCGCGAATCAAGAAATTGTTATCGATAAATATTTGTTAACGAAAGTTACTTTTTGCCACTCTGACATAAGGTGGAGTCTACAGGTAATTTTACAGTGCCAGGGAACGTTGATATTAATAAATAAATGAATAACTAGGCGAGAAAGAATCAGAAATGAAGTCATCAGGAAGAAAATGGACGTTACAAATTCAACTGCAGATTTTATAACAAAAAGACAACTGTTATGGTATGGACATACAAAAAGGACGTCGAAGGAGAGATTACTACAGAGAATTGTGGAATGGGAGTTACCAGGGAGAAAGAAAAGGGGGAGTCCACCGACCACATGGATTCAAAGAATTCAGACCTCCATCAGAAGAAGAAACATTGAAGAAAATTTATAGACAAATAGATAAAGATGAAGGGTGAAAATCAGATTTGATGTGTAATTTTGGGGTTCCGGAAAATGTCAAATGTTACATTGTGAAACCTGAAACCAAATAATAATAATAATGAATAACTGTGGCAGAACCGAAGATGTACGATCTTATACGAGCTATACCGATTGTACGCTCAAGTTGCAGACTGTGTGTCATAGTCGGCAATCGTCGATAGGATGCCGTTCGATCTAGTCATGTGGTAGACCATGCTCTCGTACTGTTAATAATTAGCTTATAATCCGTGTGAACAAATTCATTTTGCTGTGTTTCTTAAGTAAACTCACCATAATGGCACAATGTGTAAAAATTATTTGCACGAAAAACTTCTTCCCGGTTCAAATGGTTCAAATGGCTCTGAGCACTATGCGACTTAACTTCTGAGGTCATCAGTCGCCTAGAACTTAGAACTATTTAAACCTAACTAACCTAAGGACATCACACACATCCGTGCCCGAGGCAGCATTCGAACCTGCGACCGTAGCGGGCGCTCGGTTCCAGACTGTAGCGCCTAGAACCGCACGGCCACTCCGGCCGGCAAACTTCTTCCCGCTTCATTACATAAAACACAGACAGTATTATTACACTTCCATAATCCGAGAGCCCTAATACGCCTCTACAAGAGCACCTCCACGTAACAGGCAGGAAGAATTCCTATGCGGCGACTCGCTAAGTAAGTTCAAGGACGGTCTGGCTTAATTATCGGAAAACTCAGATGGGAAAGCGTGGCCAGTTATTCTGTACGCCCCTTATTCACCATCTACAGACTCAGCGGCTAAACCGAGACATTTCTGGAGGTTTAGAACGAGTGGGTGGGGGGGGGGGGGGGGGGGGAGGGGGGTTCTTCCACGTTCACCTCGCATCTAACAGGCGCGCGGCCCTCATTCTAGGAAAAGTTGAAGCAGGATTCGTCTAAAGCCACATTCTGTTAGCACGCTAACGACGAGGTTCACGTGCCCATAGCAGTCTGAGGCATTGGTGTTTTGTGGCGAATGAACGGCGATGAAACGGTGTGAGTGACACCAGTAGCTCTCAACAGACGGCGTCCAACCGCCGACGCAGATATGGCTGCACACGTTGCAGTGCTCCAGAGTCGCGTGAATACTGTGGACGAAGCTGTTCTACCGTTTACAGCCTTGCGGACAACGTGGCAATCATCCTGCACTGTGGTCACATTACGTGGTCCAGTACCCGCTCGTCGTTGTGTATGACCCTCTTGTATCTTGTGGGTGTCCTGAAATATTACACGATTTTTTTCGTTTGCACATATGGGTTGTTGTTTGTACTTATAGATTACAGATTTAAAACAGTTTATTGAAGTTTTTGTAATGAAATGGAAAGGTACTTAGAGTTCAGTGTCTGATTCATTGTTTCCAAACCAAACAGCTTTCTCTCATATGACAAACTGGCTGAAACTTTTGCAGTTTTCCTTGTGATCACTCTGTTTACGAAATATAGCACTCTAACTGCCATTTCTGTCTCTAAGAACTTTTATTTCACATCTTTTTCAATTATGAAGAAACTGTCTCATTTTGCCCACAAATCATCTTAAAAACGAAATTTTGTCCTGTTTTTAAAAAAAAGTTGTGAGCCATCTTTCAATTGTGACGAACACTTCAATGTCCAGACTAACTGCGAACGACTTAGCCTCTTGTATAAATGTATAACCTTCGAACTGTATGTTTTGTGCTTCAGTTCCACGAAGCCACTAGGGCAAACATTCTTGAAGAGGCGCGAACTCACCTCGGCGAACCCGCTTCCTGCCTCCTTACGACTTGTTGTCAACAATCTTTATCGTTCTATTTCAGGAGTGTCGACAGCGTGGATGACGGAATCTCGAAACGTTCCGATTCATTCTTAGGAAAATAAGAGGTGTCACGAAGAACTGAATGGAAAGAAAAGCTGGCCAAGTGCGAATATGACTAGCGCACTGAGGGTTCGGTATAAACTTAATTATGTATATTGACAGTATATCCACTCCGGAAAACGATAATCTCGAGAATTATTTCCTGTTATCGAAATTGATACTGGTAAGATATCCGTCATAGAGATTCCAAGATTTTCGAGGATGTTCTAATTTCAATAACATAAATGTCAGGCGATCATTATTATAGTAATCAGTACTTCTCTATTCAGGCTGGCCAGGTCGCGATGGCAAAAGTCAAACATCAGGCAAGGAATGACTTTATTGCTCGTATGACGGGTTCAGAATGTATCCTTCATCAGATACCCAGGAGCGCTCATTAGACGCAGATATGGCGTTTCACATACAACTTGAAACACCACGTCTACGTGAAGTAACCGCTCCTGGGTATCTGATGACTGATAACTTGAGTGATGTTCTACTTTCACCTTGCGACCCAATCACTCTCATTGTTTTAAATTCAAGCTGGACGTCGGATAATAAATGACAAAAGAAATATTTTTTCTTATGATATAATTTATAGGTTAATATTTTTTTTTCATTTACTTGTGTTGTGAAACTTTACGTCTTGCCAAATTCCATCATTGTAGATCAACCTGAAGTATCCTATAGGTTTCGATGAGCGAGTATCAAATTATGTGGCATAAGTGGTCAGACACTTTGATTGCATCGACTTACAAATTAACGTTTATTATGTCGCCAAGATACCGTATACCTTAGTATGTGGCACAAATTTCAGCTTGATACGTCTACCTGTTCTTGAGAAAAATTGTTTTTAACAGTCAGACGAGAGACAGACTGGCTGACTGACAACAGAACGATTCTGTAAGTGTTCCATTTTTACCGATTGAGACACGGAACCCCAATTATCTGAAAAAGTGGAGAAACGATTCGAATGACCTCGTATTTAATACTTTCTGGAATCGAATTAGAGTGTGTTTCCAGGGTGGTCTATCATGAGGATGGCTTCGATGTATCGAGTGTGCCATTCTTAAATTTACAGAGGGTTTTTCAAACGACTTGGCTACAAGGACGATTTAACCAGTAATTTTATTCGTCTAGGTTCGAATTAGAAACAGTCGACTGTATCTACTTCACAGTTCATTGTAGTTATCGTACATGGTACTGCATATGTTAGCTTATTCCCACCATACTCTAAGAATAAAAGGAAAACAATCACAGACTTACTATGTTAGTAAAACTCTCAATGTCACTTCCCTGGATGTTAGTATTTACTTTGACGCAACCAGAATATTGCCAGGTGCGAGTGTATCACGAGCAAATTGCGACTGATATGTGCGCAATGCTATATGTTGCGTGTTTCCCCTGATGCGTCCCAGAGAAAAACAGCGCTGGGGTACAGTGGCCAAGTTGCGTAAGTGATGGCGGCTGGGTTGAACTGAGCCACGTAGCTACCGACAATGCAATGGCTCTGGCTTACACTTATCGCTTGTGCTCGTGACCAAAGTCTTGAGTGACCTTTCAGCAGTAGCTGAGGTGCACTTCTTATGGTCCAGAAGCAAGTGTTGCACAATAGGAGCCTCCGCGCACTCCCTGTAGTGGCATTCTGCAAAAGTTGCCTTGGGCATTTCCTTACATTTGATTGGCTGGCTCCAGTTCATTGTCTTGCCAGTCAAATTTTTTGCTAACAAGATTTGCTGATGTCACATGATATCCCCATTTCCCACGCTAAAGAAAAGACACTCAAGAACTTGCTAATAAATGTTTTTAAAAAGAAATATACCGGAGTAATGATTCGTTTGGCCATTAACTCTCGGAATTTGCCACAGCCATGTGCTCCTGGACCATAAATTTTTTCGTCATGATTGTGAATTATTAGTGTGATCCCTAGACCAAACAAGCGATGAATTACAATAGCGCTTCTTGAGACTCGCCAAGAGCTCATTTTCTGACAAGGTACGTCCAAAGCTGTCTTGTGGTTCCCTTGTACAAACATGGCATAAGTTTAGCTTCTTCACCCACTCCGAAAAAATAAAATGTGGTACCATATGTCCACCCTCCTATGACACTTACATACGATGCAAGAAAAGAAAGTTCTCGCCCTGACAGTGAAAGATTGTGAATTACAGGTACAAAATAAACTCATTTTTATGTTTAGACTCTTTTTAGGTCAAAACGTTCCAACAGTTTTTTAGTTGAACTCTGTGTGCTGTTCTAGAATACCCATGCCGTTTGTCATGAATTCACTAATTATTACTTTAACATTTGTGTAGCAATCAGAAAGCACCCCTTTTTCACAGTACCATTCTAACATTCTGCGTGGTGTCTGTTTGTTCTATATCGTGTCTCCCCACCACTTTCGCGCAACGACGCTCTGAGCGTGTTTTTTTTAAGGGAATTGACTAGTTTGAACCTGGGACCTGTTGCTGGTAAGGAGACGTCAGACCACAAATGACATGTAGAATTCAGAAGAGTTCAGTGAGACTAGCGATGATACAACCAAATACTTAATGATTTCAGCGTCAGCTCCACTGCACTCCCTGTAAAAGAATCTTAATACTAACTAAATTTCGTGGAAGGGGTTCAAGGGTTTCCTATTTTTAGTTAGCTGGTAAAATAACGTCGAAAAAGCAGTTAATTTTACCATTGGAAATTTTATTCTATTCACAAAGCATTGTTTATAAATTGCACTATTGACAAAAGGAAATGTTTTAATACAGGATGGTAAAAACCAACTGCGTTCAACAAAAATGTGAACGAATATTCCCTGAGTGGGTTTCCAAGTTCTACAATGGATCGAAAGATGACCTATGCCATATCACATCTATAATCTAGGTTTAAATTAAGTTTCACAAGAGAGAAAACTATCAAAATGGTCTACTGTGACCCTCAATTATCTTTAATTACTTATCTAACTTGTCGTAAATTACAGTGGCTGATGTGGCTTCTCATTAACTATATAACAGAAAAATCATCGCGTTTCAGATTTTTACTTCAAGTGGCAAATGTGAACACCATGAGCTTTAATTGACGATCGACACTAGTATTACGCAAAAAGGGGGTGTTACAGATGAGACTTCTGTAGTTCTGAGTGAAGCTTTATGCGCTGTTATGTGGCATCGTGTGTGTTCATTACCTTGTCGGTGTTCGTCAGGGGGTGGCGGACAGCACAGCTCCGCTCACCTCTCCGTCTCCGAAGCAACTCTGTCCTAACTTCTCCTTACTACAATTTACCGAAGTTGGTTTAAAAAAAAAACTATCTGGCTGTGTTTTCATCTGACCAATCAGGGTCTCAATGTTAACCTTAAGCTCTTCCTACAAAAATTCTGTCTATCCAATGAGAAACGTTATACTTTTCGTGGTGGGGCAATGTTTTTTAAAGTTTGCAACGTAACAGAGACGCGAAAAAGTCTCACGCTAAAACTTGCAGCTGGTGTGGTCCTTTTAGCGTTATCGTAAGATCTATACTGTTCTTTTGGAGGGCTCTATCTTTTAACATGGGCTGGGGGGTGGTCCTAACGTAACAGAGACGCGAAAAAGTCTCACGCTAAAACCTGCGGGTTGTGTAGCCCTTTTTGTGTTATCGTAAGATCTATACTGTTCTTCTGGAGGGCTCTAGCTTTTAACATTGGCTGGGGGGTGGTCTTGACGTAACAGAGACGCGAAAAAGTCTCACGCTAAAACTTGCGGGTGGTGTGGTCCTAGCGGTTAGCTGGCGAGGTGGGTGTCCGTCCGTCCCTTATCGTAGGGCCTTCCAGTTTAACACGGTTCTGCTCTCGGCTTCTGTTCTCGTTTCTCCCCCCGGAACTGCGTCTGTCTCACGGTGGGAAGGTATGGCATGCATTTAGGCATTCTTGTGTTAGCCTGTGGTATTCCATTTGCTCACTCGTTACTCGTATTACTTTGGTAAATTTAATGTCACGATTTATTCGGAGCTATGTGACATACTACTGGATTTGCTTATCATGTCAGGGTTTTCATGGAAGTTGTTGGATTTGCCTGACACCTTACACCATATTGTACTGTTTCCCAATGTTTTCATCTGCCATTACAGTTTTGGGTCGATTTGCATGCAAATCTGCTTCAAGAGAGGTACAGCCAAGTTTCACTCAGCCACTCATTTCTTAACTCTTAAGGATGAAGAAACAAGCACCTTCAATCCTTCATCATTTTTGTATGGTTTTCTGTTCAAAAGAAATAATGTTACTACACAGTAATAAAATGAATGAAACTCACCCAGCACATCTACTTTCACAAAGCTGTATAAACAAAAAACTTGCACAGATCAAACTGACACCTTATCTTCGAATATTGTGTAATATGTGTCCATGTAAGGCAAATATGTTTCATTGACATCGATGCCATCTCCTTGCTAGGCAGATATTTGGTCAGTTTTACCTCGTCAGAGCTGTTTGCTGCTTGCAGTGGCCACAATAGCATCTCTGAGCGCCTAAAAGAGACCTGAAACTTATTGACAAAGTTATGTGCCGGATTGAGAGTCGAATCTTGGTTTCCATGGACTAGTTGCCTACCGCCTTACGGTCCAAACTTACAGACCTATTTCTGCCATTGTCAGTGAGATACTTTCGAAGCTTCACTCAAGTCGCCTCTGTAAATTTCGCCAGACAAGTACTGGAGTAAAGGATTTCGCTTTGCAATGACTTAGTCTTAGCCTAGGATTTGTTTCCAGAATGAATCTCTTACTGAAGATAGGAGTGTTCGTTGTTGTGCAACTTCTTGACACATTAAAAGTATTTGGCACATTTGAACTCGAAACCCTACTCTTGGCTTTCGCAAACAATATTCTTACCTTTGAGCTATTCGTTCTCTTCACTGAAGAGTAAAAAATTTATTCTTAAAAGAGAGACAGTTGAAATAACATAAGAAGACTACATTTTGTACAAGGGAATGAGAATGGAAAATAATACAATGAGGTGACACAAGTCATGGGATAGCGATACCCACATATACAGATGGCGACAGTATCGCGTGCACAAGGTATAAAACGTCAGCACATTGGTGGAGCTGTCGTTTGTACTCAGTTGGTTCATGTGAGAGGGTTTCCGGCGTGGTTACGATTGCACGACGGGGATTAACAGGCTTTGAACGCGGAATGGTGGTTGAAGCTAGACGCATTTCGGAAAACGTTAGGGAATTCAGTACTCCGAGATCCACAGTAGCAAGTGTGCGCCGACAATACCAAATTTCAGACATGAACTCTCACCCCAGACAACGCAGTGGCCGATGGCCTTCACTTAACGACCGAGCGCAGCGGCGTTTGTGAAGAGTTGTGCTAACAGACAAGCAGCACCGCGTGAAATAACCGCATAAATCAACGTGGGACGTAAGACGAACGTATCCGTAAGGATAGTGCACCGAAATTTGCCGTTAACGGGCTGTGGCAGGAGACGACCGCCGAGAGTACCTTTGCTAACAGCACGACATCATCTGTAGCGCCTCTCCTGTGCTTATGGCGATATAGTTTGGATCCTAGACGACTCGAAAACCGTGGCCTGGTCAGATAAGTCCCGATTTCAGTTGGTAAGAGCTGATAGTAGGGTTCGAGTGTGGCGCAAAGTCCACAAAGTCGTGGACCCTGGTTGTCAACAAGGCACTGTGCAAGCTCGTAGTGGCTTCATAGTGGTGTGGTTTTTTTACATGTAATGGACTGTGTCCTCTGGTCCAACTGAGCCAATCAATTACTGGAAGTGGTTATGTTTGGCTGCTTGGAGACCACTTGTAGCAAAACAAAGATGGAATTTTTATGGATGACAATGCGCCATGTCACCGAATCACAATTGTTCGCGATCGGTTTGAAGAACATTCTGGACATTTGGAACGAATGGTTTAGTCACCTAGATCACCCAACGTGAATCCTATCGAATATATATGTGGCATAATCGAGAGGTCAGTTCGTGCAGAAAATCCTGCGCCGCACTTTCGCAATTATGGCCGGCTATAGAGACAGCATGGTTCAATGTTTCTGCAGGGGACTTCCAACTGGAAGGTGGCAGAATAAATGGTCAGATTCGCACCTTACATGAGACCTTTACAAATCGCAATGAGAAGGTGAAGATGACACCTAACGTAAATCGACAGTTACAAGAACATTTGCCTATCAATATGTAATGCAAATAGGGATGACAGTCCATCAACAGTAATTAACACACCATTTTTATACAATGCATGTCTCTGAGTGGAAAGTAGACCAGGGAATGCGAGACGAGTCGCTTTTAGTTTTGGAAAGCCATCTCCACAACGGCGTAGTGAAGCTGCGCTGCGGGAGTTACGCTGGTAACCACTTAAAGGGGTGGCAGGAAAGAGGACAGCGACCCCGGGCCAGGTGATTCAAGCTGGATGGCCACCTGTAGCGAAGGCATCAGTACAAGAGCAGAGAAGAAGCTTTAGAAAACTGCATTTCGGAATTCCAATGGGATACGAACCAACGCAAGTAACGCATTTTCGTCCAGCGAGTGTGACACACGGAAAGGTCAATGTACTTTAGGTGTCTGGAACAGGCACATAACGTCCGATTGGCGGAAACTCACTAGGAAGGAGAAAACTACTGAAGTTTCGACGCAGTTTGTTAAAGGGACGTTGCGACTGATAGAGGGTGCTTCTACAAAATAAGAGGAATGCTTCGATTGGTCGAAAAATACCGTGATGTGAAAAAGGAACCCAAGTGGTGGGAGGCAGTTCTGCCATGAGAGGACAAGAGAGAAATTATGTGTGGACTCTTCTCTGAACTGGCGTCAAGTGCAGAAGGAAGCACTTAACACTCCATACGACGCAGAGAAAAAATTGGTGTGGACACTGCGTTCACAGCGGCTGCACTCAGGTAAAATTAGCTGTAGCAACGTTTAGCTCCAACTGTGGAGAAACGAACCAGCCAAATTAGTTAATTGTTCTTATGAGAACTAAGAGGGCACTATAATATGCACGCTGCTCCAACCATGCGCGTGTACATCGCCACATAATAAGACTAGGGCTGAGTACATGTTTTCTCGCATAACGAGAAACATAGGGAAAGTTCCAGCTGGAAAGTTCAGCAAAGGCCAGATTAGATCTGTAGGTATTTCAGTGGGAGAGAGCGGCCTTGCAGACAGCAACACGTCGCAGCTAAAGGTAAATACCGCTTGCAGAAGCGCAAACTTTGTTGGTTCACCAGCTTGCGTCCACTGTAAACTCGAGCGTCCTTGGATAATCTCGCGCTCAAATTTTTCACTTGACTAGCCCTCCACCGTAGACTTGATTGTCATCCTAAACAGTACCGAACTTTGAACCGGAATCGGACGACTTTCATAGTACTGACCAACATCATAACGTATGTGTAGGAGCGATTTTGAAAAGAAACGTCTAATTAAACTTTCATATTATTGTGGTTAGTATTAATGTAAAGAAACTTCCAATTAAACTTTCATAATGTTGTGCTTAAGATTAATGTTCTTTCAGAGAGTTAATATTTAACATTGTTGTGTATAAACTTATTTCACTTTTTGACGTTGGCAAGATGCGTTATCCATTGCGCTGTTTTTATGTCGGTGAGTTGAAAACTGTGAGAAAAGCTGTAATTTGGTGAGAAATATTGCGACATTAAACTTGTCATTCTCTTCACACAGTTGTTCTCAATTCAAGAATAAGAAAAAAAAAAAACTGCCGCACCCTTACACAACGACTTGTTGAGTCCATTCCACGCTACTGCACAACGCCGGACAAAAGAAGGTCCGGCACGACATTAGGAGCTATCCCATGACTTTTGTCCCCACAGTGTTAGGTTACAATGTTCTTTCACGTTGCTTCTTTCCTCTCAATTGCTGATCCATATGGGTTCAGGATGACAAAATCACAGTTTTGAACAGCAGTCCATCTCCCCCTGCTGAGAGAGCTCGTAGGTGTGGATCCGTGGGGTGGGAGTGGGGCTGCTAGACTAAGAGCTCGCTGCACGTGTAGGAGACCGGCGGAAGCCACGCCCGTGGCCGACAAAGGCGCCGCCCATAAAGGACAAGCGCGCCGGCGGCGCTGGCTCGCTGATAAATTACCAATTAGCGGCCCGGGCTGCGCCTCCTCCTCCTCCGCTAAATAATCGCGAATGGATGGTCCGTGATTAATGAAGCGCGACACATACTGCGTGCTGGCCTCGCCTTGCCGTCGTCTTCGTGGCGAGCTGGGCACCTACGGTTGAACCAAACCTCGTGTCCAACCTGCGGGGGAACCTAGCTTCCGCGTGTTGCCTGTAGCAGAAGTGTTAGTTTGAAAGGGTACAGTACCGCCCGACATTGAAAATAGGTACAACATTCTTCGTTATTCTTGTCAGAATAACATACTTTTTGTAACAATAACTCAATTCCACTTAATACACCGAAGCCGGATACCAGTGTAGGAAAGAATGACAATTTATTTATTTAACTGATCACATGTGCACTCCCACAAAATAAATCCCTACATCCAATTTGGTGAGATCTGTGAAACGAATGAATGTATGGTCGTCTGCTAACTACAGATAGTGAATGTGCAATATATGATCATCTTTGAGATGGTCTTTTGGTCACTTTTGGTGGAACCAGAGAGATGAAATTTACCTGAGCTTTGAGCGCCTGAAATGTGGCTGACCAATATGGTACCATGGTGCTCCCCCACCTCGGCGCAGGTGCGAGATGACCTGAAGAATGGCCATGTTTCAGCTCTCTGGCGCTGGATCTTGTGTTGGTAAGACCTGTCTTAGGTGTGCTCCGTAAAGACAAAAGAGTGGAGAGAATGGTATGCATGTGGAATACTTCAGAGTAGTTTGGAATAATTATTTCTCTATTTCAGGAACTTTGGGGGGAGAATTAAATGACAGGCAGGTAATATTAAGGGGATCGTAGTAATCATCGGAAGTGACCAACGGTCACAATGAAACCACATCTAGCAATAAGTTGAAATACTTGCGAGTGCTAGTACTATGTTGAAATACTTCCGAGTGCTAAAGTTAAGCTGAATGACTGGCGTGTGTACTATTAAGTTGGAAATATTTAAGAAGTAGCGTGTGCAGGACTTGAAATTAGAGACGAGTACTTCCACGTGGTGAGTATTGTGTGAGTCTCAATCTGTGTATGAGACAAAGGATAAAGAGAAGTACTCGTCCATGGTATTAGTTGAGGACTCGCGTGTGTGACGAATATGTTCTTAATATTACTTTGCGTGTTACGCTTCCGTGTGACGCTAGATTCAAACTATAATACTCTGAAAGAGAAGCAAGGCGAGTCAGCCGTCTATCCAGCAACGCCATTTGGCTTGCATTGCACAGGAAGACGTGCATATATCCTCCAGAGTTCGTAGTAGGAAAGAAAAGTTACAAAGTGGGGCAGTGTCGTGTGAAACTGGGATGAATACTAATTGAAGTGGGAAAGCTGAAAGTGAAGTGATTCTAACGTTGTGACTATTCTTTGTGACGTATTCTATGTTGCCAGTGTGATGTATTTCATGTAATTTAAGTATGTGT
This sequence comes from Schistocerca piceifrons, assembly GCF_021461385.2. Classification (NCBI taxonomy): domain Eukaryota; kingdom Metazoa; phylum Arthropoda; class Insecta; order Orthoptera; family Acrididae; genus Schistocerca; species Schistocerca piceifrons. The sequence goes on from NC_060139.1 coordinate 133,244,700, forward strand.
GGTTTGCGTGGGAGAGTAGCAAGATAGGCTCAGAGGCAGTGGGTTATGCATGTTCCTTTTTGTACCGCTCGGTCTGGAGGAAATTTTCGTGATGATGGGTGTGAGAGTCGAAGTGTGAGATATAGCAAAAGATCCCCCATCCTATCCAGAAAGTGCACTGTAGCGTAAGATAATTACGAGACCATAAGATAGAGAATCACCAATGTAAAGCCCTGCCCACTGGGCGGAGTTTCTCATCTGTAATTGTTGTATAAAATGTAATTGTGTGTTTAGGTTATCTTTGAATCATAATAGAATTTATCGGAATAAAAAAGATAGTGAAAAGAAATAGATTGGTGGCCTTGTTCTTCGAACAGTGTGTAGTCATGATATCCAGAATTTATAATGTGTGCGCCATTCATATTCACTGCGATGGCCACGTGTTGATCAAAGCCGTTGGGTAAGAGAGAAAATGTGGTATTACCAGTGCGTAGTGAACAATCAGAGTTGTGTAAATTACTAATAGTCAGTTGTGCGTTATCCGTTTCCGTTGCGTATTATTCAAACAGGAGAATAATTTGTAGCTTCACTGTGGGTACTAGAGCTCATAATTAGTCATTGATGCTTTTGCGAGAAAGAAGAATAAATCCACTCGCTTGGCAGACCACTCATCTTGCAGGCCTGACTGCTTGATGCCACAGTATGAGCAAGGCATGTGGGTGCCTCTCAGTTATCTCCCGGCACGTACATAATTCTCACAAAGAAGGGGCTCCATTCTAAGAGGGTGAGTCAAATGAAAACCTTAAACTTGTCATAACAGCTCGAAATTTCGCGCCGTTATTCTGTAAGTTGGTAAACGTGCTACAAACAGCGTGCAGAAAGGCTTGTAGGTGGCAGCATAGTGCAGATGCTTTCATACCGTCGCAGTATCAGTATAACGATGGCCGCCCCACTTGCGACATGCAACAGGGAAGAACAGCGTTCTGTTACTCGGTTTTTGCGTACTGAAGGTGTGAAACCTATTGAAATTCATCGAAGAATGAAGGTTCAGTATGGTGATGCATGTTTGTCATATCAGCAAGTCTAAGAATGGAGTAGGAAGTTCGCAAATGGTGTGACTTCAGTGGAAGATGCTCCTCGTCCAGGTCAGGGACAACGAGTTGTCACTCCACAGAACATTGCAGCAGTTGAAGCCATGTTGCTGTTGTTGTGGTCTTCAGTCCTGAGACTGGTTTGATGCAGCTCTCCATGCTACTCTATCCTGTGCAAGCTTCTACATCTCCCAGTACCTCCTGCAGCCTACATCCTTCTGAATCTGCTTAGTGTATTCATCCCTTGGTCTCCCTCTACGAGTTTTACCCTCCACGCTGCCCTCCAATTCTAAATTGGTGATCCCTTGATGCCTCAGAACATCTCCTATCAACCGATCCCTTCATCTGGTCAAGTTGTGCCACAAACTCCTCTTCTCCCCAATTCTATTAAATACCTCCTCATTAGTTATGTAACCTTCCCATCTAATCTTCGGCATTCTTCTGTAGTACCACATTTCGAAAGCTTCTATTCTCTTCTTGTCCCAACTATTTATCGTCCTCGTTTCACTTCCATACACGGCCACACTACATACAAATAATTTCAGAAACGACTTCCTGACACTTAAATCAATACTCGATGTTAACAAATTTCTCTTCTTCCGAAACGCTTTCCTTGACACTGTCAGTCTACATTTTATATCCTCTCCACTTCGACTATCATTTTGTTTGTAATTGGAAACAAACCGATGTTTTCTGTCGTATGGGAGACCCAATGAGCAGGATTTTTTCGGGCGACTTCAGCAAAAACGAAAAAATTATCATCAGTTATTTTGCTCCCTAAATAGCAAAACTCCTTTACCACTTTAAGTGTCTCATTTCTTAATCTAATTCCCTCAGCCTCACCCGACTTAATTCGGCTACATTCCATTATCCTTGTTTGCTTTTGTTGATGTTCATCTTATACTCTACTTTCAAGACACTGTCCATTCCGTTCAACTGCTCTTCCAAGTCCTTTGCTGTCTCTGACAGAATTACAATGTCATCGGCGAACCTCAAAGTTTTTATTTCTTCTCCATGGATTTTAATGCCTACTCCGTTCTTTTGTTTCCTTTACTGCTTGCTCAATATACAGATTGAACAGCATCGGAGAGAGGCTACAACCCTGTCTCACTCCCTTCCCAACCACTGCTTCCCTTTCATGTCGCTCGACTCTTATAACTGCCATCTGCTTTCTGTACAAATTGTAAATAGCCTTTCGCTCCCTGTATTTTACCCCTGCCACCTTCAGAATTTGAAAGAGAGTATTCCAGTCAACATTGTCAAAAGCTTTCTCTAAGTCTACAAATGCTAGAAACGTAGGTCTGCCTTTCCTTAATCTTTGGAAACGTAGGTCTGCCTTTCCTTAATCTTTCTTCTAAGATAAGTCGTAGGGTCAGTATTGCCTCACGTGTTCTAACATTTCTACGGAATCCAAACTGATCTTCCCCGAGGTCGGCTTCTACCATTTTTCCATTCGTCTGTCAAGAATTCGCGTTAGTATTTTGCAGCTGTGACTTATTAAACTGATAGTTCGGTAATTATCACATCTGTCAACACCTGCTTTCTTTGGGATTGGAATTATTATATTCTTCTTGAAGTCTGAGGGAATTTCGCCTGTCTCATACATCTTGCTCACCAGATAGTAAAGTTTTGTCATGACTGGCTCTCCCATGGCTGTCGGTAGTTCTAATGGAACGTTGTCTACTCCGGGGGCCTTGTTTCGACTTAGGTCTTTCAGTGCTCTGTCAAACTCTTCACGCAGTATCATATCGCCCATTTCATCTTCATCTACATCCTCTTCCATTTCTATAACATTGCCCTCAAGTACATCACCCTCTATATACTCCTTCCACCTTTCTGCTTTCCCTTGTTTGCTTAGAACTGGAATTTCCATCTGAGCTCTTGATATTCATGCAAGTGGTTCTCTTTTCTCCAAATGTCTCTTTAATTTTCCAGTAGGCAGTATCTATCTTACCCCTCGTGAGATAACCTTCTACATCCTTACATTTGTCCTCTAGCCATCCCTGCTTAGCCATTTTGCACTTCCTGTCGATCTCATTTTTGAGACGTTTTTATTCCTTTTGCCTGCTTCATTTACTGAGTTTTTGCATTTTCTCCTTTCATCAAGTAAATGCAGTATCTCTTCTGTTACCCAAGGATTTCTACTAGCCCTCGTCTTTTTACCTACTTGATCCTCTGCTGCCTTCACTATTTCATCCCTGAAAGCTACCCATTCTTCTTCTACTGTATTTCTTTCCCCCATTCCTGTCAATCGTTCCCTTATGCTCTCCCTGAAACTCTGTACAACCTCTGGTTCTTTCAGTTTATCCAGGTCCCATCTCCTTAAATTCCCACCTTTTTACAGTTTCTTCAGTTTTAATCTGTCGTTCATAACCAATAGATTGTGGTCAGAGTCCACATCTGCCCCTGGAAATGTCATACAATTTAAAACCTGGTTCCTAAATCTGTGTCTTACCATTATATAATCTATCTGAAACCTTCTAGTATCTCCAGGGTTCTTCCATGTATACAACCTTCTTTCATGATTCTTGAACCAAGTGTTAGCTATGATTAAGTTATGCTCTGTGCAAAATTCTACAAGGCGGCTTCCTCTTTCATTTCTTTGCCCTACTCCATATTCACCTACTACGTTTCCTTCTTTTCCTTTTCCTACTGTTGAATTCCAGTCACCCATGACTATTAAATTTTCGTCTCCCTTCACTACTTGAATAATTTCTTTTATCTCACCATACATTTCATCAATTTCTTCATCATCTGCAGAGCTAGTTGGCATATAAACTTGTACTACTGTAGTAGGCATGGGCTTCGTGTCTATCTTGGCCACAATAATGCGTTCACTATGCTATTTGTAGTAGCTTACCCGCACTCCTATTTTTTTTATTCATTATTAAACCTACTCCTGCATTACCCCTACTTGATTTTGTATTTATAACCCTGTATTCACCTTACCGAAAGTCTTGTTCCTCCTGCCACCGAACTTCACTAATTCCCTCTATATCTAACTTTAACCTATCCATTTCCGTTTTTAAATTTTCTAACCTACCTGCCCGATTAAGGGATCTGACATTCCACGCTCCGATCCGTAGAGCGCCAGTTTTCTTTCTCCTGATAACGACGTCCTCCTGAGTAGTCTCCGCTCGGAGATCCGAATGGGGGACCTCCGGAATATTATATTGAAGCCATAGTGAAGGAAAACCACCGAGTGACAGTGAATGACACTGCAGCATGTTTACAGATTATTAATGGGTCAGCACACCACTTTGTGCACGATGTGCTCCAGTTTCACAAAGTGTCTGCAAGATGGGTGCCACGGCAGCTGACTCCTAAAATGAGAGGACGGCGTGTTGATGCTTGCGAAGAGCTTCTTCGGCGCTTTGAACGAGAAGGTGATGGCTTCCTTGCAAGAACCGTTATTGGGGACGAAACCTGGGTTCACTTCCACCAACCGGAAACGAAGAGAGCGAGCAAGGAATGGCGCCATTCCTCATCACCAAGTGATTTCCATATGTTTGGACCACTCAAAGACGCAATGGGAGGAAAGAAGTTCTGTTCTGATGAAGCGGTACGCCACGCGGTGCATGAGTGGTTGCGCGGACTACCAAAAGATTTATTTCTAAGGGAATTTATGCACTTCGTAAGCGCTGGAGGACTTGCATTGAGAGTGGGGGAGATTATGTTGAAAAGTGATACAGCTTTGTACCACTTCTCCACAATAAATAATAAATAAAAAAATATTTAAGGTTTACATTTGACTCACCCTCGTAGAACAAAGTAGAGAGTCTCAAATATCAAATCAGTTTTGCGACTGACTTCAGCAGTTCCTATAAAATGCTGTAGAAAACAACATGTTGTTCCTTAGGGAGACAAATCTGCAGACTAAATGTAGCTTCGGGTGTACAACAAGGCGCTGTTACAGGACTATTACTGTTTACATTATGCGCCGATGACACACAGTATTTTGACCACTGCCCACCACCAGACTGAGTGTCGCCTAATAGCGCTGCCACACGTAACACAGTAAAGAAAGCACACTACAAAACCGCGAAAAAAAATGGCGCATCGCGAAGGAGTTATCCGAATGGGACGGAAATCGGTAGATGTCATATACAGGTGGCCTGCACACAAACAGATAATTATACAGGGTGCTCCAGTGATCGTGACCGGGGCCAAATATCTCACGAAATAAGCGTCAAACGAAAAAACTACAAAGAGCGAAACTTGTCTAGCTTGAAGGGGAAAACCAGATGGCGCTATGGTTGGCCCGCTAGGTGGCGCTGCCATAGGTCAAACGAATGTCAACTGCGTTTTTTCAAATAGGAACCCCCATTTTTATTACATATTCGTGTAGTACGTAAAGAAATATAAATGTTTTAGTTGGACCACTTTTTTCACTTTTTGATAGATGGCGCTGTAATAGTCACAAACATATGGCTCATAATTTTAGACGAACATTTGGTAACAAGGAGGTTGTTTAAGGTAAAATACAGAACGCAGGTACGTTTGAACATTTTATTTCGGCTCTTCCAATGTGATACATGTACCTTTGTGAAATTATCATTTCTGAGAACGCATGCTGCTACATCGTGATTACCTGTAAATACTACATTAATGCAATAAATGCTCCAAAGGATGTCCGTCAACCTCAATGCATTTGGCAATACGTGTAACGACATTCCTCTCAACAGCGAGTAGTTCGCCTTCCGTGATGTTCGCACATGCATTGACAATGCGCTGACGCATGTTGTCAGGCGTTGTCGGTGGATCACGATAGCAAATATCCTTCAACTTTCCTCACAGAAAGAAATGCGGGGACGTCAGATCCGGTGAACGTGCGGGCCATGCTTCGACGACCAATCCATCTGTCATGAATTATGCTATTCAATACCGCTTCAACCGCACGCGAGCTATGTGCCGGACATGCATCATGTTGGAAGTACATCGCCATCGTGTCATGCAGTGAAACATCTTGTAGAAACATCGGTAGAACATTACGTAGGAAATCAGCATACATTGCACCATTTAGATTGACATCGATGAAATGGGGGCCAAGTATCCTTCCTCCCATACATTAACCCGCCAAGGTCGCTGATGTTCCACTTGTCGCAGTCATCGTGGATTTTCCGTTGCCCAATAGAGCATATTATGCCGGTTTACGTTACCAAATAGTTCAAATGGCTCTGAGCACTATGGGACTTAACTGCTGTGCTCATCAGTCCCCTAGAACTTAGAACTACTTAAACCTAACTAACATAAGGACATCACACTCATCCATGCCCGAGGCAGGGTTCGAACCTGCGACCGTAGCGGTCGCGCGGTTCCGGACTGTAGCGCCAGAACCGCTCGGCTAGTTTACGTTACCTGTGTTGGTGAATTACGCTTCGTCGCTAAATAGAACGCGTGCAAAAAATCTGTCATCTTCCCGTAATTTCTCTTGTCCCCAGCGGCAGAACTGTACACGACGTTCAAAGTCGTCGCCATGCAACTCCTGGTGCATAGAAATATGGTACGAGTGCAATCGATGTTGATGTAGCATTCTCAACACCGACTTTTTGAGACGGCAGCTAAAACACCTACTTGGGCATCATCATTTGTTGCAGGCCGTGGTTGACGTTTCACATGTAGCTGAACACTTCCTGTTTCCTTAAATAACGTAACTATCCGGCGAATGGTCCGGACACTTTGATGATGTCGTCCAGGATACGTCGTCCAGGATACCGAACAGCATATATAGCACACGCCCGTTGGGCATTTTGATCACAATAGCCATACAGCAACACGATATCGACCTTATCTGCAATTGGTAAACGGTCCATTTTAACACGGGTAATATATCACGAAGCAAATACCGTCCGCACTAGCGGAATGTTACGTGATACCACGTACTTATACGTTTGTGACTATTACAGCGCCTTCTATCACAAAGCGAAAAAGTGGTCCAATTAAAACATTCGTATTTCTTTACGTACTACACGAATATGTAATAAAAAATGGGGGTTCCTATTTTAAAAAAAACGCAGTTGTCATCCGTTTGACCTATGGCAGCGCCAACTAGCGGGCCAACCACAGCGCCATCTGGTTTTCCCCTTCAAGCTAGACGAGTTTCGTTCTTTGTAGTTTTTTCGTTTGACGCTTATTTCGTGAAATATTTGGCTCGGTCGCTATCAATGGACCACCCTGCATATCACAAAAACTGGATGATTCATTCAAGAGCAAGAGCTTCACAAGCTCAGCAAGTCTACAACGCGCTGGTCCACTTATGCAAGTAGTTATACGGCTTGGCATTGACTGACAGAGTTCTCGGATATCCACATCCTTCTTAGGGCGTCTCCAGACACGTCTTCGGTCTGGAATCTCATTGACTGAAGTGAATTGTCTTCAAACAGAGCCCCGATGACCAGAGAAGATGTGTCTGCAGACGTCCCAGACGGGGATGCACACCAACTGTGACGTCCCTTCCCTCCTTCTTCACTCGCCGGGAGGAGGCGCGACTCGTAACGATGTTCGTCCCCGTCGGTATGACGTGGAACAGCACCTGTAACTCTCCTAAGAACACAACTCCTCGAGTGGTTTAGAAATATTCTGTTATCTGTCCACAACAGTCTTCTCAGCTTGTGCGAACTGGTAAACTGCAATCGTTTATTTTTATTTTTAAACCCAGTTAGTTCCGTGATGAAATAACATCTCGATTCTTGATTTCATCATTACGGTCGTTTTTCACATAACACATAGTGAGGATGAAATTTTGCTGTCTATTATTCCGTTGCTAAGCCATTGCTACGTCAAGTTATTAACAACGGTCCGACGACTGTAATTAATCCCTACAACACACACACACTGATATATCATTCAAGATTAACTTCAGTTCACTAATCGTGACGCTGAAGACAACTTTTGACTAATCGGCGTACTTGCCTTTCTTCGTGTCTTCGTTTTATTGTGTCCTACTCAAGACTACGAATTGTTTTTCCGTCGTTGATCCATTGCTCTCAAGGTTTGTAACTGTTTATCAGTACGAAGGCTAAGTCCGATAAACCAATATCACTCAACTGAAATCAAACACTCGTCTTACTATACCGTCGCGTTGAGTACGGTAAAGATTAACTTTCATCAGTCGAATGACTGAGCAATACTTCAGTCTCTATCTCACGAATTATCAAACTTCCAAAACTGAAACAATTTAATAGCGTTTGTGTCCAGACAACTATCACAAAAGTACTCTAGAGCGACTCAAGAGCAACTAACTAACTGAACATTTCCATATCCGAGTTGCACTGTAGTCGCAATGAATTTCCTTTTCGTCGCGGCTACAACTCTCTTCCATGGTAAATGTTATCTTTGACTGAATTACTTTCTTGGATTTAACCTTCGTTCATATGATTTTGAACCTATTCTATAGATGTTTGATAAAGAATCTATGATAATCGTTTCCTTTTATCTCCCCTTTTTGTATGCTATTTTCAGTATTTGAATGATATAGGTGTTAATCAAAATATTACCAGTGTAGATTTTATCGTCAATAGTTGCCGCCACTGTCAAGATGACTCACTTCAATACTTTAAGTTTCCATAAAGTTGTGAATTGGGGTTTTCTGTCCTTGGGGCGTTACACAACCAGTCACCCGCCATACGGGACGACAACCATGAGCGATGGTGTGGGGTTGCATTTCTTTTCATGGCAGGACCCCATTTTATTGCCCTTCGTAGCAAGCCATTCTGGTATCAGGTGGGGCGTGAAATAAAGAGGTATGCTCTCATTTTTACGTAATTTGAAGATTGCATCAGTGCTATAATGGTCGCTATAAAAATACATGGAAGTCACAGGTTGTGTGGTGACCACTTTATTTAATATACGAGAACAACCTTCAAGCCATTCTCGGCTTATATTTCAGCAAGATAATGCCCGCTCGCACATGGCGAGAGTTTCTACTGCGTGTCTTCGTGCTTTACAAACACTACCTTGGCCAACAAGGTTGACGGATCACTCCAGAACTTAGAATGTTTGAAGCATTATGGGCAGGGCCCCTCTAACCAATTCCGGAGCTGGTTTTTGTTTTAGCGATGTAATGCGCCATTTAGACAGAATTTTGCATGATATCCCTCAGGAGGACATCCAAGAACTCTATCAACCAATGCCAAACCGAATAATTGCTTGCAGAAGGGCCTGAGGTGGACCAATTCATTATTCGTAACACCAAGGAGAAATTGTGCGACATTAACGAAAGTTGATGGGCGTGTTTCTGCATCTGAAAGATGATGCCTGTCCAAATTTCGTGTCAGTCGCATAAGAGTGCCGCTAGTAGTGCCACTATGAGGATGCAGATCTGCTTTGCTTTGAATACACGTTGTAACGGTTGTGAGAGTTAAGTTATCTTTGAGATTGGGCGTCAAGAGTTGATGTTACTCAAGAATACCTTTAAGGCGACAAAGAAGCACTATCAACACCTCCTTGAGTTTGAACGAGGTCGTGCATTATACCTGCGAGAAGTTTCATTTTTCTTCTGCGATACTGCAGAAAAGCTTGGCAGGAATGTAGTCACTGTGCATGATTGCTCACAGCGGTGGCAACGAGAACTTTCGGTCGCAAGAAAGCCGGGCTCCGGACGGGCACGTGGCAGTGAACAGAGGCAAGACCATCGTGTTCGGCATATGACTTTTGCGCATTGTGCTGAATTTGCAGCAGCAATTTGAGCAGCAGTTGGCACGACAGTGACACGACCAACAGTTACAAATCGGTTACTTCAAGGACATCTCCGAGCCACACGCCCTGAACCGTGCATTCCGCTGGCAATAAACCACCGCCATTTGCAACTTCAGTAGTGTCAAGCGAGAGCTCATTGGAGGGGAGGGTAGAGGTCTGTTGGGTTTGCTGATGGAAGCTGGTCCTCCCTCGGTGCCAGAGATGGCCGTGTGTTGATTAGGAGGAGGCTAGTTGAGAGCCTGCAACCAACCTGTCTGCGTGCTACACACACTGGACCTACACCTGGAGTTATGGCTGGGGTACGATTTCGTATGACAGCAGGAGCACTTCCGTGTTTATCCCACGCACCCCGACAGCAAATCCGTACGTCAGTTTGGTGATTCGACCTGCTGTGTAGCCATTCATTAAGAGCATTCTAGGCGGTGTTTTCCAACAGGATAACGCTCGTCCATATACCGCTGTTGTAACCCATCATGCTGTGCTGAGTGTCGACATGTTGCCTTGGCCTGTTCGATCACCAGATCTCTTTCCAGTCCACCATATGTGGCACATCATCGGAAGGCAGCTCCAGCGTAATCCGCAAACAGCATTAAACGTCCCTTTACTGACCGACCAACTACAACAGGCATGGAGCGTAGTAGCGTCGAAGTGTGCTATGGAGCTTGTGGTGGGGGAGGGTTGGTGCTGTTTGTTTTATTTACCACTAGGGCCCACAACTTATCTAATTTCAATCCTTCTTCTTTTCTATTGAAATTGTTCTTGTGCTTCTGAAATTCTATGGCCTATCTGTGAGTATGCGTACGGAGTCATTTGAAGTGGAAAGAACACTTAAAACGATCCGTCGGAAAAGTGTATATCAGCGTGGCACTCACTGGAAAAATCCTTGTGGAGTACAGTCTACCCACGAAGGAGATAGCTTATAAAACAATTGTTCGATCGAACTATGCGTATCGATCTCTGAGTTCATTAAGGGGTACGATTAATAGAAGCAGTAGAGAAGATGCAAAGAAGAGTTTCGCTTTTCGTCAGACGTTATTTACTAAGCACGAAAGCGTCACGAAGATGCTCATCCATTTCCAGTGGGAGACGCTACAAGGCGTCGTACATCATGATGCTGCTTAGTCTTAAAATTCCGAAACCATACGTTCCTAGCCAACCAACGTATTACTTCTTCCTACACATCTCGCCAAATGATCAAGAAGGTAAAATTTGAAAGATTCGAGTTCACACGGGTACTTTACAACAATAAAATGAAACCATATGGTCCCAGAGACCTTTTCAAGTCTGGGGCATCTATGATGTATCTATACAGACTGAAGCGATGAATGAAAGTTTATAGCCAGGTCGAGATACGAACCTAGGCCTCGTGTTCACCAGGGATCGAATTCCGGCCTTGGCACAAATTTTCATTCGTCGCTTCAGTCTGCATGTTTACAAAAATCGTTCTTAAAGTGCATGAATCGCGACCAGGACAGGAAGAGTGGCAACTGGCAGTGGTACGAGAAGTAGCCTACGTCAACACCGTAAGGTGACTTGTGGCGTATGTATGAAGATAAAATTTCTTGGCAGTTTAAAAGTATGTCTGCCCAGTACTCGAACCCAGGAACTCACCCTTTGCAGACTGATATCCAACCACTACTCACTCTTACAGCTTTACTTCTCCTACTTCCAGGTTCTAGTCTCGGTCTGGCATAATTCCCCTTCTGATCATGCACGTTGCCCCCCCCCCCTCCCCTTCTCGCCCTAACACAATATAATTTTTCTCCATATTTTCATCACAATCCTGTGTTCGACACGTTGTCTTCTGTTACGCAGATTTAGAGCGACAGATCCATTTGTTATCCACAGAATTCATAGAGCCGCGGTGCAGATCGCGCCAGGACATATAGAGACGGGACGGCTTACCTTGAGTAACCTTAAGGCGGCTATGCACGTAACTGTATGCCTGGCATGCATGCCTGCAAAAGCATGCTCGACCAAGCACGCTTGAGCTTCTGTACGAAAAGTTTGTGCAAGCACCAGGACTGTACGAGGAGCTTGGTGCTTCACCGAATTTACATTATCCATGCTTGTGCAAGCGTTCAAGCGCGTGCATGCTTGAGAATGTTTAGCAAGAATAGCGACGCTTGTGCAAGCATTCGCCAGTGATTTAATTTTTATTTGGTTCCGTAAAATTACATTCTGTACAAAGGTTGTACTGTAGTGTATAAGTCAAAGAAAACTACATTACATGGAGAAAAAGACAAGAAAAACAGAAATACTGTGAAACAGGTTCCGTAGTGTTTCTACAGTGAATAGTGAATACAGAAACCATATCTTCTTTTCTTTAACCGCACTTTACTTCAGATATTACGTTTCCTGTTTTGTTGTTTTTGAAACACGACTAAAAATGCTGTCAAAGCCAGCGCATCGTTGTCTGAGCTCGACATTTTATGGTAAACGAACTGATGCCTGTACATGCATGCTACAGCCGTGTGGAGTGACGAGGAATTTGTGCGTGCTTTCGCAAGCACGCTTGCCCATGCGTCCTTGTCAGGTACGAAGTTACATGTATGGTCGCCTTAAATCTGTGTATAGAACTGCCAGCTGCATAAGACAGAGCCGGCCGCGGTGGTCTCGCGGTTAAGGCGCTCAGTCCGGAACCGCGCGACTACTACGGTCGCAGGTTCGAATCCTGCCTCGGGCATGGATGTGTGTGATGTCCTTAGGTTAGTTAGGTTTAAGTAGTTCAAAGTTCTAGGGGACTGATGACCACAGAAGTTAAGTCCCATAGTGCTCAGAGCAATTTGAACCATTTTTTGCATAAGACAGAACCTATAATACTGTTGTATCATTGGGTGAGTAGAGATGAGACGCAGTTCGTTACAGAAACTACACTGTAACTCTACCGAACTTGTAGGATATGTCAGTGGCAGTAGATGTAGTTTGTACTAACGACAAGTGAAGTCGCTGCTACTAAATATCGGAGTATGTTCCATTTTACATGGGCACAGACCTCAAGTGTTTTCCAGGAAACCTACATGACTAGCAGGAATCTGTGGGTTAAATTCTTACTAACTTGCTTTCAATTCTTAGTTATCCCTTTTTTGTGTTGTCAAATTGTGTTGTCAAGTTTGGTTTTTAATTTTTTACTTTGCTATTTCATTTTTTATAAGTAGTTTTCCGTAAACTGCTTGAAATAGTAAAACAAGTTATATAGTGCAATTCATTCAAATACGTTATTCAGAAAACAGCTTGTTTCGGATAACAAGGAAAGCGCCTGCATTTTAAAATAACGTTACGCCCAAGATAACGTTACACTAAAGTGTAAGTAAACGTGGTGTGGTTCACAATCGCATATACCGTCAGTTTTTCTATTCAGTGCCAAAAGTGGTTTGCTCGGTGTTTTAGTCACATAGTTATTCAATCAACTGCTCATTCTGTCCCTCAGCGGGCCCTGTTTCAGAAATTCATTTGAGGCACACAGTTCGAAAATCCGCCTTATCCATTTTTGCAAATTTTCCAGGAAACGAATAAAACGTTTCTTGCTCGCAATCAGTAAAATAAATGTATTAATTCGCGTTTATTATATAGAGGTACTTACATATATTGAAATATCTTAGAGCTGCATGTAATTCGTGACATGTAAGGAAGATATTTACAAATTAAGATTGGATAAGGCGTGTTTTGGAACTCAGTATTGGATAACGAGGGTTTTGGAGTTGTCGTCATGGATAAAGGCGGGTTTTGCAAACGTAGCTGAAACTTAATACGATAATTTTCGTCATTAACTGGAGTTATTATCGATGCTCTTTTATTATTTATGTTATTTGAAATCACAAAGTATTTCCATCATAGTATATAAAAATATAAAACGCCAATAATTAAACTCAATATCAATCATAATGTAACAAAATTTTCCAAAAAATGACAAGTAAATGTCGCACGACACCCATTACTTTCCTACATACTTTTAAAAGTGTAATAATGTGCATCCAGAAAATAATCTAAGTGCTGATTTAACAGCAAATCATTTAAATTCTAAAGTCAGTGACTTCTTCATCACCACATTCATTTTCCCCTTTGTCTAGTTGTTCAGCGATATCTTCATTCTCTGCATGTTCTTCTTTCATCAGGCTGGAGTACAAGATGAGGTCCTCATTTCTTTGCCACGCTTTGCCAAACCGTTTCGAGAGCAGTTTATCGATATCCTTTAATTTTTCCGGTTTTAGTTACACACCTTTCGGTAGAGTACTTAAGGTAATATTGTCAATTTTCTGATGTCTCCTCAAGAGAGGATGGAAAACACCAATGTCACATCTATAATTGGGCTCACCTCTAACCAAAATTGCAGACTTGCCTTTGTTGAAGATAATTTTTTACACTGGTGAAATCGGAAAATTGCTAAATGTAGAAACTCCAGAAAAAAGTATAGAACAAGAACGAGAGTTAAATACAGAGGAAGTACCTGAACCTTCAATGGAAGAGATAAGAACAACTGTAGAGTCACTCAAAAACAATAAAGCGTCACAGGTGGTAGTGGCATTAGTGCAGAACTGGTTAGAAACGGAGTGGAAGTTTTATTGGAGACGCTAAGACAACTTATTGTCAAAATCTGGTCATCAGAGGAGATCCCGATTGAATGGAAGAGAGCAATCGTATGCCCAATTTTTAAAAAAGGTGTTACCACAAAAGTGGACAGTTATCGAGGAATCTCGCTGCTTCAGATAGGTTATAAAGTCTTAACCTCCCTGTTACTTAGTCGCCTGAAACCTGCTCTACAAGAGATCATAGGACCATATCAATGTGGATTCCTGGCAGGATGCTCAACCATAGGTCACATCTTTACGCTACGACAGCTAACGGAAAAGTACTATGAATTTGATAGAGAATTACACCTCGTATATATAGATTTCCGACAGGCCTAAGGCAGCATTAATCGGACGGTATTATGGAGGATAATGCAAGAGTTGCGCATCACAAGAAAATACATCAAAGTGATTGAAGCATGTTATAAAGATATAAACTGCCAAGTATGGTTTGGAAACAAAATGTCATAGCCTTTCACTGTTCAATACGGTTTGAGACAAGGAGATCCTTTGTCCCCAGTGCTATTCATCATCGCATTGGAAAAGGTACGACGTGAAATTCGTAATGAAAGGGAGATGGATATGATTGGAACTGATACAATCTTGGCCTTTGCCGATGATGTGGTGATTATGGGAGACTCAGTCAGACATGTCACCGCTAGGTTCATGAAAGAGGCAAGCAAAGCGGGAGTAGTTGTCAATAACGAGAAAACCATATATATGATCGTCTCACGCCAACAGAATTTCCCTACTACTATCAATATAGATGGACATAATTTTGAACGAGCATAGAAATTCAGGTACCTGGTATCGATTCTACCTAATAAAAGCGAGGTTGAGAAAGAGATTCAACAGAGAATAATTAAAGCTAATCGTGCTTTCTTTAGTCTCAATAACTTATTCAAGTCACGCTTGGCCTCACAAAGCAGCAAGATCAGACTTCACATGGCATTGGTAAAACCGGTTCTGTTATATGGCTGCGAGACATGGGCGACTTCACAAACACTTGAAGAGCGCATTTGCGCATTTGAAGGGAAAGTGCACAGAGAGATCTATGGGCCTACATTCAACAGAAAATGGAAGATGGGAAAGAAGGCAAAAAGAGGACTTGTACCAACGTTTTGGGAAAGCTGACTTTGGTAGGACCATCAGAGGACGACGACTCCAGTGGTTGGGACATGTCTTAGGAGCTGGAGAATGTGCCCTCAACCGAGTGTTCAATTCCCAGATGACTGGAAGGCGTCCAAGAGGTCGTCCAAGGACTAGGTGGAAAGGCAGGGTGATGAGGACGTTACAGAAGGTAGAACCAATAGCATCCCTGGAATATGTAATGGACGGCAGAAAGTGGAACAGCATCTGCCGGAAATACCTGCAACTGTGATCAGGGCAATGCTCCTTCCTGTGCCACTGATTGTGTTATTGAACTTTGTATAGTGTGTTATTTTGGTTTGTAATATTTCTTTTGCTTTCTGTCATGGGCCTTTATGACCTGTTGAAACGTCCCGTTAGAAAAATTATGAAATACTGTCCTGGTAAACCTCTTACGTTATTTGATTTAAAAACAGGTGAAAAAAACTCAACGTACTCAGACAGTTTTCTCTTTGCTTATTCTGATCATCACTAAACCGACAAACAATATTTTTAGCGCAACGCAATCTGACTTTCAAAAATCCCTACAAAAGAATGGCCCTGACTAACAATAACCTATACCTTTCATGAATCACTTACCTCACAATAATCTTCGTTACTCGAACTACTGCAATACAGCGAGCGCCACTACTGCCAGCTAAATAAAAGATTCTAACTACTGAAGGCACTAACTACTGACAGGCATAGTTAGCAAATGAAAGATTTTGATAGAGAACAAACTATGTATTTACCTTAATAGAGTTCAGAAGTCATAATATATATATCAGTTCATGGCATCCAGTCTTACAAATTTCCTTTTTCTGACGGACACAGCAGCAGGCGACCGACGCGAATGCTTTTACTAACATCACGACATCGCCCGCACTGCCTCTCCCGGGCTCTTGACAAAGTCGGTTGGACTCTACACGACTGGAAAACAGTGGACTGGTCAGTTGAGTTCTAATTTCAACTGATAAGGACTGATGTTAGGGCTAGAGAGTGGCGCAGATTCCACGAAGCCATGGACCCAAGTTACTAGGCTGTGTTTACATGGAATCGGCTGAGTTCTCTGGTCCAACGAAACCGATTGTGGATTGGAAATGGTTATGTTCGACTACTTGGAGATCATTTTCAGCCTTTCATTGACGTCATGGTCCCGACAACGATGTGATAGTCAATTGGCCGCAAATGTTCGCGATTGCTCTGAAGAACATTCTGGGCGATTCGAGCAAATGATTTGGCAACCCAGATCGCCCGACACGAATCCCATATGACGTAGTAGAGAGGTCAGTTCGTACACGAAGTCCTGCACCGACAACACTTTCGCAATTACGGACGGCTATAGAAGCAACTAGGCCCAATATTTCTGCAGGAGACTTCCAGCGATGTGTCGAGTACATGCCATGTTGAGTTGCTACACTACGCCGCACAAAAGGGGTCCGACACGATATTAGAAGGTATCGCATGACTTTTGTCTCCCCAGTGTATGAGCAGCAGTTCATTATTTTGGTTGTGCCATTGCTGAAGAATTTAATTGTTTGCTGTTACTTACAAGAAACACGACAAATCTAGCATTAGATCTACAAGTATCGACAAATGTAGAGATGCGTAGACTGAGACTGTTTGGTGGACCGGTCCTCTCGTCCACAAAATCGTAATTTTCCGGTCCACCGGAGCACTCTGGGGGGGACCGCGTTAATACGCATTTGAGGAGAAGAGCTGACGTGTCTATTAGGAACAGCTAAATAATGTAGTTCGCCATAAATTTCCAGCAAACATGACAATGCGCACAATATTGCATACCGGTACTTCATTTGATAAAGAATAACAGGCAAATAGCTCTAAGTACTGAAACAAGCAATTCATTAACACAATAGACTATTCAAAAGCGTTGCGCATTTATGTCGATGACAGACTGAATTGGACGGGATGTGAATAAACGGCTTTGAGTCAGCAGCCCGCGCGCTCTGCATTTATCCGGCAGCCGCGAACTGAAGCCGCGCGACATAAAGATTTTAATAAAAACGCTCATTGTCACAAACAACGGGCGCAATTTCTGAAACATCTGCAATTTCTGTTACACTTGTCATCTCCTGGAGCACTGAACTGTTACAAACGGTTCAAGTATCGACAGTCCATTACGAATATACGTATAGCAAATCTAGCAGCAGCCCGAATGCTGCTTTGAAAACCACAGTGCTGTACCAGGCACGGTCCTATTGTATGTGAAAGGCACTTGCTTGCCCCTGCTCTGGAAAGCAGCCCATACAGCCACTCGTGCAGGGGTACGTGGCGCAGCAAGGTTTTCGAACCACAGAGACTTCAAGTTCTTGTATTTCCATCCCTGTGATTGATGGCCTGCAGGACACCGGTCGTTCACTTACGTAATAAAATGAAAAACCTGCAGCCGTCGTTTTTAATTTATCTTACTACATCGAAAACCCGTTTCGGTAACTCAGTACACCATCTTCAGGCCTTAACTGACGCTGTGGGGATGAACTCCGATCGTATACACGATCCCGTCAGTGGCCAACTGGGCTCTGTAGATCACTCTTGATTGTTGCAGACACAACATCACTTTTACAGTATTCTACGGAAGCCAGTTCACAGATGTTGGCCACTGATGGGATCGACCATACGACTGGAATTCATCCCTAAGCGTCAGTTAAGGCCTGAAGGTGGTGCATTGAGTCACCGAAGCTGGTCGCAATACAATAAAATAACATCAAAACCAGGTGTTTCATTTTATTACGTACGGTGAATTCATTTTTTTCATTAACACAAAGCACATCTGGACATGAAAGTACCTTTAACTATGAAAGCGGTCCTAAGACCACTCTGGAATCGAGCTCTGGACTCTCGGTTGAGAGCCTGACAGCTAACGTGAAGCCGTCAAACTGTTTTTTGAACCTCATTCAGACGAGTGTTCAACAAAAAAGACAAGCGGAGGTCCACGCTGGGTTACGGCACTGATGACAAATTGCATGTCTTGAATGAAATAATAGGACTATGAAATACTATGACTACGAATGACTATGAAATACTATTTTGTCTAGGACTCATAGTTGTTGAGAAAGCTTTAAAATGAATTTTAGCTAAAGCTATACTCACAGCCACTGGTAAACAAGACAGCGATGCGACCCATATACATCTACATGGATACTCTGCAAATCACACTGAATTGCCTGGCAGAGGGTTCATCAAACCCCCTTCACAATTCTGTATTGTTCCAATCTCGTATAGCGTACGGAAAGAATGATCACCTATATCTTTCCGTACGAGCCCTGTTTTCCCTTATTTTATCGTGGTGATCGTTTCTCCCTATGTAGATCGGTGTCAATAAAATATTTTTGCATTCGGAGGAGAAAGTTGGTGATTGGAAGTTCGTGAGAAGATCACGTCGCAACGAAAAAGGCCTTTCTTTAAATGATGTCGAGCCCAAATCCTGTATCATTTCTGTGACACTCTCTCCCATATTTCGCGATAATACAAAACGTGCTGCCTTTCTTTGAACTTTTTCGATGTACTCCGTCAGTCCTATCTGGTAAGGATCCCACACCGCGCAGCAGTATTCTAAAAGAGGACGGACAAGCGTAGTGTAGGCAGTCTCATTAGTAGGTCTGTTACATTTTCTAAATGTCCTGCCAATAAAACGCAGTCTTTGGTTAACCTTCCCCACAACATTTTCTATGTGTTCCCTCCAATTTAAGGTGTTCGTACTTGTAATGCCTAGGTATTTAGTTGAATTTACGACTTTTACATTAGACTGATCTATCGTGTAACCGAAGTTTAACGAGTTCCTTTTAGCACTCATGTGGATGACCTCACACTTTTCCTTATTTACGGTCAACTGCCACTTTTCGCACCATTCAGATATCTTTTTAACCTATCTTAGTATACTGTAGAATATACACCATCATTTCAGCTAGATTCGAAAATGAAAAATTCAGACAGGGAGGCTCTATATCATCAAAAAACCATCAGCTGTACAAGATGTTGTCAGATCCTTAAACTGAAAAAAAGAAGAAGCAATAGGCGTACGTGTCATTGAGACTTAAGTGAATCACATTCCTTCTGTTGAAGACGATCTGACTGTAGTGCGCATAAACGTCATTCACGAACGGAGAAGCTTTATAGAAAAATTTGAAAGCATTCCCGAAAATTGATGCAGTAAGACCAAAGTAGTGTGTAACCAACACATCGAAAAGTAAATTAACAGTGAAATCATCGAAACAGGTGACGAGTTTTACTTTCAAAACTATAGTAATAAACAGAAGAATAAAAATAGCCTGGTGTACTTTCTCACACTACAAATACTGTGCAAAGCTAAGTTTTCGGTGTTTCTGAAATAGAAACGTCATAATCAGCACGTGCTACAAAATTGTTGAGACTTACATGTCCACTTGTTTTGGTATTACCTGTTGGCTTCCGTCTCGAGATCTTCCGTCGATGTTTAATAATTTTCCTAACGTTTCGGCAGTATTGAGAGATTGGCATTCGAAAGGTGGACCCTGCACTACCGGTGGCGAACTGTAGTCGAACTCGCCGGCGGAGATTGTGTTATGTATTTGTCGCGTCAGCGTCTGAACCGCTATGGATCTCCTTTTGTTACTTGCAGCAGT
Source organism: Schistocerca piceifrons (assembly GCF_021461385.2). Classification (NCBI taxonomy): domain Eukaryota; kingdom Metazoa; phylum Arthropoda; class Insecta; order Orthoptera; family Acrididae; genus Schistocerca; species Schistocerca piceifrons. The sequence goes on from NC_060139.1 coordinate 133,264,785, forward strand.
CGTTTGCTGCAGCATCGGAACCCTGGATCCGTTTACTCTGAGGTTTTCTTTTTTAATCACATCTGCGGACCTGTAGGTCTCTAATTTGTATCGCGCGCTGCACATCGCCACGATTGGATGGCTTGTGGCCGCATCCGCTGGTGGGTCTTCGCCGCATGCAATATACACTCTGAGGATGGACGAAGGTTCAAGTTTATGCTACAGCGAAGTATTAAACAATGATGGAAACAAATTACTATTATCTTGGGATAAAAAAAATTATACACACTACGTCCCATTAAATTTGACCGCAGCAGATAACATTTTGCCCAGACGCAAAATAAAAGAAATGTATGAAGGAAACGTTGTTTAGCTACCAGAGGCACATCAACCAACATGACTGTCTTTCCTGTAACTTTCTTTGTCACAAAAATTTGAACAGCAGCACGTCATCTTTAAATGACATCCTATATTCTTCATTCGGTAATCTACACTCCTGGAAATTGAAATAAGAACACCGTGAATTCATTGTCCCGGGAAGGGGAAACTTTATTGACACATTCCTGGGGTCAGATACATCACATGATCACACTGACAGAACCACAGGCACATAGACACAGGCAACAGAGCATGCACAATGTCGGCACTAGTACAGTGTATATCCACCTTTCGCAGCAATGCAGGCTGCTATTCTCCCATGGAGACGATCGTAGAGATGCTGGATGTAGTCCTGTGGAACGGCTTGCCATGCCATTTCCACCTGGCGCCTCAGTTGGACCAGCGTTCGTGCTGGACGTGCAGACCGCGTGAGACGACGCTTCATCCAGTCCCAAACATGCTCAATGGGGGACAGATCCGGAGATCTTGCTGCCCAGGGTAGTTGACTTACACCTTCTAGAGCACGTTGGGTGGCACGGGATACATGCGGACGTGCATTGTCCTGTTGGAACAGCAAGTTCCCTTGCCGGTCTAGGAATGGTAGAACGATGGGTTCGATGACGGTTTGGATGTACCGTGCACTATTCAGTGTCCCCTCGACGATCACCAGTGGTGTACGGCCAGTGTAGGAGATCGCTCCCCACACCATGATGCCGGGTGTTGGCCCTGTGTGCCTCGGTCGCATGCAGTCCTGATTGTGGCGCTCACCTGCACGGCGCCAAACACGCATACGACCATCATTGGCACCAAGGCAGAAGCGACTCTCATCGCTGAAGACGACACGTCTCCATTCGTCCCTCCATTCACGCCTGTCGCGACACCACTGGAGGCGGGCTGCACGATGTTGGGGCGTGAGCGGAAGACGGCCTAACGGTGTGCGGGACCGTAGCCCAGCTTCATGGAGACGGTTGTGAATGGTCCTCGCCGATACCCCAGGAGCAACAGTGTCCCTAATTTGCTGGGAAGTGGCGGTGCGGTCCCCTACGGCACTGCGTAGGATCCTACGGCCTTGGCGTGCATCCGTGCGTCGCTGCGGTCCGGTCCCAGGTCGACGGGCACGTGCACCTTCCGCCGACCACTGGCGACAACATCGATGTACTGTGGAGACCTCACGACCCACGTGTTGAGCAATTCGGCGGTACGTCCACCCGGCCTCCCGCATGCCCACTATACGCCCTCGCTCAAAGCCCGTCAACTGCACATACGGTTCACGTCCACGCTGTCGTGGCATGCTACCAGTGTTAAAGACTGCGATGGAGCTCCGTATGCCACGGCAAACTGGCTGACACTGACGGCGGCGGTGCACAAATGCTGCGCAGCTAGCGCCATTCGACGGCCAACACCGCGGTTCCTGGTGTGTCCGCTGTGCCGTGCGTGTGATCATTGCTTGTACAGCCCTCTCGCAGTGTCCGGAGCAAGTATGGTGGGTCTGACACACCGGTGTCAATGTGTTCTTTTTTCCATTTCCAGGAGTGTACTTCCTTACACCAAAACGTGTTTAAAAACGGGTCACACTGTACCGTTCGAGCAAACATGAGACTATTAAGAACGGACTATGACTTTCCTGTCCTATCACACAATGCAGCTACCCTGGGTAACGTAACTCCATGTCCACCTGCTGGAAATGACAGTAAACAAAAGGACACTTAAGAAAAATGCAGACTGGTTTCTTCTCCTAACTTACATTCTCCATAAATGAATGGCAGTTGTGCCTTCTCTTCGTTGGCGTCCATTGTACTGACGCAAACGTCATTGAAGACGGTTGACTGAATGATTGGTGTTCATTTTTCCCGTGTCTTTCGTTTTGTTTACTGACGGCTCCAGCAAGTGGACGACTTACGTTACCGCAGTTGTCTGCGCATGTGCTGGCACAGGAGAGTCTGAGTAAATTTTGTGTTACGCTTTTAATAACGGCATGTTTACGTGAATGGTAAACTGTGCCCCTTTTTTGGACATGTCTTGGGGAGAGGAAGAGGATTCCCTAATAAAAAATATAGGCTGCTATTTAGAAAACACGTGCTTCACATTCAACTGTTCCACTGTCAGCCATCTTGTTTTTACACCCTCAATTGTTCCACTGCCCGCCATGTTTGTTTTTACAGATGGTAAAGCAGTGAAACAGTTACAGTGACAGTGCAACTCAATATATAGTGTTTAACAGTGATAAAGATGATTAAAAGGAAAATGTAAGTGAAACATTATGTAAATAGACACACACATAGAATTAAATAATTTCAGGTATAGAAATAACAAGTTTTCAAATCGTAATTTTGGCGTAAACAATTTATCTACTTTACAGTATAAGTGGTTGCAGATGACAAACTGTGCAACAAAACGGTCACTGTAGAAACACAACACGTAAGAAAAACCACACCATGTGGTAAAAAGGTATGAATTCGTAATTGATGTGTTTTTTCAAGTATCTGCAATAACGATTTAAAAACTAATAGCTACATGTGTACAAACAGCAAATAACACTCTTTATCTTTAACAAATGAAAAATAAAATCTCACTGAAGATGCTGCAACTGCATTGAAACATGTTTGGGTTAAAAAACAAAATTGTGTTTTGCTAAAGGCGGACCCTATCCAAAAACATACGTGTAGCATAATGTTGGTTAATGTCCCCAGATAACTAAAATGTATTTGCTCATTACGTGTTTCATTTTGCTTCAGGACAAGAAGTTATGTATGGCGGTGAAGATAAATGAACATCCTGTATTACACTTTAATTTAGCTATTTATTACTATCATATTAAAACATTTTATACATTTTACTGTTAAAATTCATAGGATTTGAAAAACAAATAAAAGAAAAACGCCGAGATGTGAACTTAGAGACTTACGTTGCATTTATCGACTTGAAAAAAGCCTTCTTAACTGGGGGGGGGGGGGGGGGGGGGGAATTATGAGTCTCAGAGGACACCGCCGCCATTTATTGACTAATACTACAAATACTATTCCAAACAGTTAATATTTTACTCACTATCGGAAGGAGGGAGAACAATAAATTGACAACTGCTCAAGGACTAAGACAAAGCATTTCACCCACATAATTTACCATATACATTGACCGAATCGTTAAAGAATGGAAAACAGACATATGTCACGACATGAAAAGAAGTCATGATATAGCAATAAATGTTTTACTATTTGCGGATTATCCTACAGCCGTAAAAGAAAGAGATGATCTTCAAAGATCAGTGTACAGAATTGAACAAATCGTCAAAGGTTGCAACCACTTAGAAATTGTGGTTCCAAAGACAAGATCAATGGCGTTGCAGCGAAAATACCCAGGGCGTTCAGAGTTAATTATCAACAGAAAACCTAGAGAACAAAAGAATGGTTCAAATGGCTCTGAGCACTATGGTACTTCTGAGGTCATCAGTCCCCTAGAACTTAGAACTACTTAAACCTAACTAACCTAAGGACATCACACACATCCAGGCCCGAGGCAGGATTCGAACCTGCGACCGTAGCGGTCTTTTTTTTTGGTCATCAGTCTACTGACTGGTTTGATGCGGCCCGCCACGAATTCCTTTCCTGTGCTAACCTCTTTATCTCAGAGTAGCACTTGCAACCTATGTCCTCAATTATTTGCTTGACGTATTCCAATCTCTGTCTTCCTCTACAGCTCCCTCTAGTACCATGGAAGTCATTCCCTCATGTCTTAGCAGATGTCCTATCATCCTGTCCCTTCTCCTTATCAGTGTTTTCCACATATTCCTTTCCTCTCCGATTCTGCGTAGAACCTCCTCATTCCTTCCCTTATCAGTCCACCTAATTTTCAACATTCGTCTATAGCACCACATCTCAAATGCTTCGATTCTCTTCTGTTCCGGTTTTCCCACAGTCCATGTTTCACTACCATACAATGCTGTACTCCAGACGTACATCCTCAGAAATTTCTTCCTCAAATTAAGGCCGGTATTTGATATTACTAGACTTCTCTTGGCCAGAAACGCCTTTTTTGCCATAGCGAGTCTGCTTTTGATGTCCTCCTTGCTCCGTCCGTCATTGGTTATTTTACTGCCTAGGTAGCAGAATTCCTTAACATCATTGACTTCGTGACCATCAATCCTGATGTTAAGTTTCTCGCTGTTCTCATTTCTACTACTTCTCATTACCTACGTCTTTCTCCAATTTACTCTCAAACCATACTGTGTACTCATTAGACTGTTCATTCCGTAGCGGTCACGCGGTTCCAAACTGAAGAGCCTAGAACCGCACGGCCACACCGGCCGGCCCTAGAGAACAAATCACTCATTTCTGCCATCTGGGAGCGCATGTAAATTAAAATAAAAATCGAGCTCTAGAAACTAAGATTTAGCGTTTTGAAGATCTGTGTGGTGCTATAAACAGAACGTTGAAAAAAAAAAACACATGAAAGGACAACAGAATCAAAATTTATAAGGTAATGGGAACACAGTTTTATTGTACGGGAATGAGTCTTGGGTGCCTACACAGGACATGAGTAAGTTGCAAACACCGGAAATGACATTTTTAAGAATGGTTAAAGGATGCTCGAATAAGATATTCCAGGAATGTCTCTGACTACCGATGTCAGAGAGGCTTTGCTGCGAATGCTGTAGGGCTGGCGTTATCTCTGACCAAACAGGAATTAAGTAGCGGTGGCCAGCGCGCAGTTTCGGCAAGCAATCTGCCTGGGAACGAGAAAGTGAACACACTATCTGTTGGCCAGTGAGAGGCAGTCTGTGTACTGCAGTCACAGAGGTGCGGCCGCTGAGTGGAGAGGGCAGTACCGAATTAACAGGTAACGAGTGCAGGCTGTCTGTTTCCCTGTCTCACTGTCCAGGTGAACGCTATACCTGTGACGTTACAATAAAGGACACGGAGGTGACGGGATTATGCTAGCGTGCTTCTCAGCGGCGCTCACCAGTGGATACTTACAAGGGAACCTCCCCATCGCACCCCCCTCAGATTTAGTTATAAGTTGGCATAGTGAATAAGCCTTGAAAAACTGAACACAGATCAATCGAGAAAACAGGAAGAAGCTGTGTGGAACTATGAAAAAAATAAGCAAAATATACAAACTGAGTAGTCCATGTGCAAGACAGAGGATAGTGTGAGCTCAGTAGCGCCGTGGTCCCGTGGTTAGCGTGAGCAGCTGCGGAACGAGAGGTCCTTGATTCAAGTCTTCCCTCGAGTGAAAAGTTTAATTTTTTATTTTCAGACAATTATTTTGCGAAGCTGCACAGGTACACAGAGCAGTATTGTTTACGTGATCGTGTGTCAATTATCAAAGTTCAGGTACCAACACATAATCAACTTCGCTCTCCAAAATTCCAGGACATGTTCAGATTTGCTTGGTCATATGCAGGATTTGACTGTCTACACACGGAAAAATTTGAAAACGTTAAAAACATATGTTTTGATAGAGCACAGGGAAAACTGTGCGACTGTGAAACTGTTGCATTCATTTTTTGCAGTTTATGTGACAAACTCTTATGTTTTCATCACTTTTTTGGGAGTGATTATCACATCCACAAAAAAATCTAAATCGGGCAAGGTAGAAGAATCTATTTACCCATTCGCCAAGTGTACAATTTAGGTGGGTCGACAACATAATTCCTGTCATGTGACGCACATGCCGTCGCCAGTGTCGTATAGAATATATCAGACGTGTTTTCCTGTGGAGTAATCGGTTGACCTATGACCTTGCGATCAAATGTTTTCGGTTCCCATTGGAGAGGCACGTCCTTTCGTCTACTAGTCGCACGGTTTTACGGTGCGGTGGCAAAACAGACACTAAACTTATTACAGTGAACAGAGACGTCAATGAACGAACGGACAGATCACAACTTTGCGAAAATTAAGAAAGTAAACTTTTCACTCGAGGGAAGACTTGAATCAAGGACCTCTCGTTCCGCAGCTACTCACGCTAACCATGGGACCACGGCGCTCCTGAGCTCACACTATCCTCTATCTTGGGCATGTGAGTATTTTGCTTATTTTTTTCTTAGTTCCACACAACTTCTTCCTGTTTTCTCGATTGATCTGTGTTCAGTTTTTCAAGGCCTATCCACTGTGCCAACTTATAACTAAATCTGAGGGGGGTGCGATGGGGAGGTTCCCTTGTTAGCCGTCACGCCAGTGATCGCTCTGGACCTGAAGTTATCATCTCTTCTCAGTGCTTCACCGAGCATTCTGTTCTTGTAGTGGCTATTTAGTCTGTTTCCTCCTTACTGTTCAAGGGTGGTACGACAGGTGTGGTTCTTCAGCATTTGAGTGACGTTGTTTGGCAGACATAATCGTTTACCAGTGTTTGGGTGACATCACACGGCAGATATTGTGGTTGATCACTGTATTAGTGACGTTACCTTGGCTGTCACAGAGGTTCATTGCAGCGTTGTCCTTTTCCTTGAGTGTCTTCCGTTATGTTTGTGTTATTCGTTGGGTTGAGTTACTGTACCCTCCTCGTGTGAGTTTGTGACATTGTAAAACTGTATCTGTTAGTGCAATGGTCTCTAGTATAAGTGAGGGGCTTGTTTTGAATGCCAAAATCCCTTCTCGTTCGTCCCTTGCTTTAAAATTAATGTCAAATTTAGCTTGCGTTTTGATCTATAAGCCTGTAACCATGTGTCTTTTAAATGTTGCAAAAAACTGTAATGTTTTATTGAGATGTTAATTTATGGAACTTGCCACCATATGACTGCTTTTAAATATTTACTGCGGTGGTAGCACCGAGATGGTGTAACCGATGATTCGATAAATGTGAAAGCTATTGATCTGAGATTGCCACAATTTAATTGAGCAAAGTTTAGCGTGCCAGTTGGTCCACGTTCATGTCATGAGTTCAATGTATGCCAAACTAATTGATCTATGTTTGTCATGTATTCATTTATAGAGTTTTGAGTCAAAGATTTGTTTTTAATTGCTAAGTACTTGTAAATGTCTTCCATGACTCTCAAGGAGAAAGTACCACTGGCTGCGAAGTTCCTGTGACTGTAACTTTAAATATTTGTCGTAACGTTCTTTGTTTTGAAATTGTTCATTAGCATTCATCTGTGTTATCACTTTTGGCAAATAGTGCGTCTCAATTATATATGGGACTGAGTATCGTTTTGTACAAAATGCCTGAAAGACGACAGACAAGTATTTTTTACTACCAGTTGTAAGATTAAAGATTGTCTTTTTATTGCCAATGCGATGAAATACAGGGTGTCACGCGTATAAGTGCACAGATTTCTGTATGTAGTAGCTTAAAATGTACACACATCAGTGTGTTGTTTGTTTTTTCTCTGCATCAAACAGTCGTCCCACAAACCCGATACAAACTTTAGGACCCGATGTTACCTGCATGGCCGTACCTGTGCCATGAAGTGGACGACACCTGGCATTACAGATTAGCCTTTTTGTAACCTTGTATCCACGCATCCGCACTTGAACTCCTGGCCTGCGGCCCAGGCGAAAATAAGCATTAACGGCTTGCTCTTGGCATATGTACTTGAAGGTACTAACCGACCTAAAAACATACAGCTTTTTAATTGCTATAACCATTATCCCACAAATGACTTAAATACTGAAATAATGTTGTTCAGTAAACCGTCCTCCGTTACCAACAGATATATCTGCGTTTATACCCGTTACACTTTGTACACCTGGAGATTAAACTGTGTTATGATCAGTTATGGTAAACCGCTCTTACAATGAAATGATATGTTAAGATTGTGTTTTGTTAATGAATGATAAATTGATATTAGCCTGTAAAAGAATCATCATACTCCACTCCCCCACGCCAAAGCTACCACAAAAAATTAGATAGAGTACATCAGAAGACAAGAACAGAAAGTGATGTTTATAATATTGGGAAAGAGTGAGCGACTAGAGGCTAAAAACGAAATACCCTATACACAGAGTGAATGAAGACTGATTAACGAACCAGGTAAGACTTTATAAGCCACAAAGAGGAAGAAATCCTGGAAGACATGGGAAAATGTGGGAGCAACTGCGAATGTGGCGTCAGGCATTTTGCGTAGACCATGAAGCGAAGAAGCAGAAGATTGTTGAAATAGTAGGCATCTGTGGCTCAATAGAAATGGTCTTACATTTCGGGGGGGGGGGGGGGGTTGAGGAGGGAGAGGAGGGCTGAAGAGATAGGAACCAGACCCTGAATCTAGACCTGGGGAGCAACGCCTTGGTGACACTCAGGAGAGATGGGAAATACCGAGCAGTGAAAACCGAATCCGGAATTTTAGTTCTGATTAACCATTATTTTTTGGTATTTGTTTCGTCTCGATTGTAACAGCTGTTTTTTTGTTTTTTGCAAATAACCGAGTAAAAAACAATTACTCTTAGCAGCAGAGATACAATTTTTCGTTTCTAAATAAACTTTTTTTGCGGGAGTAATTTTTATTCGTAAAATTTGCATTGGTATCGAATATTGCGTTATTATAGAAAATGGGAGAAGCGATCAGTGCTACTTTAATAACAATGCCGACAGAAACGAGCAATAAACGTAATGGCATAAAAATCGGTGAAGCACTGTTGAGGCAGTAATCTCCCTAACAACAATATGGGAATTGTGAGTCCGCCTTGATGCAAAACATTTTGTTGTTTGTTTACTTATTTATTCCCCAAACTAGTTTCGGCGACAAATATCGCCATCATCAGTTGGTTCTTTAAATTTAGAAGATGCAGAAAGTAGCATGGTTATACAAACACTGTAACACATTATTACATTTTTACTGTTTTTTGAAATATTGTTTTCTGTGGATACTTTCATACTACCTTATTTATTGTACGTTATGGCATGTTTTAAGAATTGTTGTCGCTGTTTGCGGCATATTTTCTGTGTTTTTTCTGTTGCCTTTTTTCTCAGAGTACATCATGTCAGCCGGCCGGAGTGGCCGTGCGGTTCTGGGCGCTACAGTCTGTAACCGAGCGACTGCTACGGTCGCAGGTTCGAATCCTGCCTCGGGCATGGATGTGTGTGATGTCCTTAGGTTAGTTAGATTTAATTAGTTCTAAGTTCTAGGCGACTGATGACCTCAGCAGTTAAGTCGCATAGTGCTCAGAGCCATTTGAACCATTTTACATCATGTCATCTGCGACTGTGTGAGCGGCTGTTAGTAAACAAATACAAGGTGAATTTACGTATGTCAGCGTCATATACTATGGGTTGCGGTTATGTTGAGAATACAGTTTTGGTGTGTACTAGGCTGTTACTTAGTTTGTCATGTACTCACGTTCGTTGGGCAGCGTGCAGCTAATTCTGTACACAGAAAAGCGAAATTTTCGCACTTTGTTTATGGTCCAAAACATTACGCCATGTTGCTGTTCGCGTGTTTCATGAGAAATGTATCGCATGTTGCGAGAAGGCTATGAAAGCTGTAGCCGGAGTTCCGACTACTTCTGTTCCTTATTCATGTCTCTGTGTGTGATGCTGAAGTGGTTCTTTTGCCTGTGTGTACTTTCTGTTTTGTGACCTGGGTCAGTTCTCTCAGAGCGGTAAAGAGTGTGTTGTTGCAAAGTGTTGTGTTTTGTTTATTATGTTTTCCTCTTACACTATAGCCTTCTGTATGTAGTAATTTTCTTCTGTTGTTAGTTGTCGGTATAGACTATTGCTGTGTTTCAGAATGTGTATATCGCTTTCGATACTAGTGGGGTTATGGTTTTTGTTCATTAGATGTTCTGCGACAGTTGAATGAGTGTTGTATGTCTTGGCTTAAGGTAAGTGCGGTGTGCAAGACTGCCCCCACCTGGTCTATCCTCATTGGACATCCGTTGTATTGCAGAATGACTCCAACCCAAGTATGGAAATATTTTTACGAAGTGGAGTAGCAATGAAGTACAATACTTCATTTGATTTAAAAGATTAGATATTTGTCTGCCACTTCTGTGAAGTGATAAAAGAGGAAGGTAATTATGATAACAGTAATAAATTAAAGACTTAACAACAATTCTTTCATAGTATACAATAAAAATAGAAAGCAACTGATCTGTTGCTTGTGTCCACATAATATACCTTTATTTGCTTGAAGCCATCGACAACAGACAAATTAACACGAAAAATAGAGTTTTTGAACCTCAAAAACTTTGGAAATTTGTGGTAAGGACTATGGGACCAAACTGCTGAGCTCATCGGTCCCTAGGCTTACACACTACTTCATCTAACTTAAACTAACTTACGCTAAGGACAATACACACACACATGCTCGAGGGAGGACTCGAACCTCCGACGGGAGGAGTCGCGCGAACTATGACAAGACGCCTAAGACCGCACGGCTACCCGCGCGGCTCTTGAACCTCACTTTTCACCCTTTGGCACTGAGTGTACGTAATGCGCAAATAATGCTATGATCCCCGATTACAGTACAACATGATTTTTGAGCAGAGTTTCAAAAAATTAGAAACGGTAGAAGAATAATCGTGAGTTTTTTTGTAATATTCAACTACTTATTCCTTTTCGAGAAAAAAAGTAAATATTTTTCAGTCTTTGTTCGATTTCTAGGTTTCTTACAGATAACAAGAATAAAAAACGGAAAATCGACTATTTCATAAACGGGTTATTTTAATCAGATACAAGCGAAAACCAAGTCGTTTCAACGGTCTACATCTACATCTACGTGACTACTCTGCTGTTCACAATAAAGTGCCTGGCAGAGGATTCAATGAATCACCTTCATGCTATCTCTCTACCGTTCCACTCTCGACAAGCACGCGGGAAAAACGAGCACTTCAATTTTTCCGTGCGAGCCCTGATTTCTCTTATTTTATCGTGATGATCATTTCTCCCTACGTAGGTGGGCGCCAACAGAATGTTTTCGCAATCGGTGGAGAAAACTGTTGATTGAAATTTCGTGAGAAGATCCCGTCACTTCGAAAAACGCCTTTGTTTTAATGATTGCCACTCCAATTCACGTATAATGTTTGTGACACTATCTCCTCTATTTCGCGATAATACAAGACGAGCTGCCCTTCTTTGAACTTTTTCGATGTCATCCGTCAGTCCCACCTGATGAGGATCCGACACCGCACAGCAGTACTCCAGAATAGGGCGGACAAGCGTCGTGTAAGCAGTCTCTTTGGTAGACCCGTTGCACCTACATCTACATCTACATGATTACTCTGCAATTCACATTTAAGTGCTTGGCAGGGGGTTCATCGAACCACCATCATACTATCTCTCTACCATTCCACTACCGAACAGCGCGCGGGAAAAACGAACACCTTTCTGTTCGAGCTCAGATTTCTCTTATTTTACTTTGATGATCGTTCCTACCTATGTAGGCTGGGCTCAACAAAATATTTTCGCATTCGAAAGAGAAAGTTGGTGACTGAAATTTCGTAAATAGATCTCGCCGCGACGAAAAACGTCTTTGCTTTAATGACTTCCATCCCAGCTCGCGTATCATATCTGCCACACTCTCTCCCCTATTACGTGATAATACAAAACGAGCTGCCCTTTTTTACACCCTTTCGATGTCCTCCGTCAATCCCACACCGCGCAGCAATATTCTAACAGAGGACGAACGAGTTTAGTGTAAGCTGTCTCTTTAGTGGACTTGTTGCATCTTCTAAGTGTCCTGCCAATGAAACGCAACCTTTGGCTCGCCTTCCCCACAATATTTCCTATGTGGTCTTTCCAACTGAAGTTGTTCGTAATTTTAACACCCAGGTACTTAGTTAAATTGACAGCCTTGAGAATTGTACTATTTATCGAGTAATCGAATTCCAACGGATTTCTTTTGGAACTCATGTGGATCATCTCACACTTTTCGTTATTTAGCGTCAACTGCCACCTGCCACACCATACAGCAATCTTTTCTAAATCGCATTGCAACTGATACTGGTGTTCTGCCAATGAATCGCAGTCTTTGGTTTGCTCTACCCACAATATTATCTATGTGATCGTTCCAATGTAGGTTATTTGTAATTGTAATCCCTAAGTATTTAGTTGAATTTACAGCGCCGGCCGCGGTGGCCGAGCGGTTCTAGACGCTCTGTCCGGAACCGCGCGACTGCTACGGTCGCAGGTTCGAATCCTGCCTCGGGCATGGATGTGTGTGATGTCCTTAGGTTGGTTAGGTTTAAGTAGTTCCTAGTTCTGGGGGACTTATGACCACAGATGTTAAGTCCCATAGTGCTCAGAGCCCTTTTTGAATTTATAGCCCTCAGATTTGTGTGACTTATCGCGTAATCGAAATTTAGCTGATTTCTTTTAGTACTCATGTGAATAACTCCGCACTTTTCTTTATTCAGGGTCAACCGCCACTTTTCGCTCCATACAGATATCTAAACGCTAACCGGTAACCGCTATCCCTCGCATTCGGCCTCACGGGTCGACGCTGCCGCTCCAGCGTGGAGGGGTCACCTGTGCGGAGCAGCTGGGACGGCGCGGGTGCGGCACGCATCGCACCGCAATACCGCCACGGCCAGCAGCTTCCGCCCTCGCCCCACCACCCCCGTCCACCCCCACAGAGCGCGGTGGACGTCGTCGGGGGCGGCCGGGCCGCCGCTGGCCGCTGGGCTCCTCTTATCACCGGCATCACAATAGCTTATGAAAATGGTCCCGCTAGTCCTTTGTTAACGCCTATTGTTATCGGCGTCCATTACGGAACTATTGCAGCGGGACGATGTCGTTTTGTTGACTGGCCGCTCCTGATGGGTTAAGGGGGAGCGATGAAAGGCGCGGCGGCCGCCATTGAAAGACGAAGAGCGAGGAAGGACGGACGCCGCGCCGCGGCGGATTCTTTCTCGGCGCCACCCGGCGCTGCGGGTGTGGGCGGGCGCGGCGAATAAAAGAATGAATTCGGGAGTTTGTATTGTGAGGCTGTGAAGGATGAAAATCATGACGGCGCCGCGGAGGGCCGCGCGCATTGTGCATAGTATCGGCGCGCCCTCCACACACAATGGAAGTCATTCTGGGCGCGCTGTTTCCAATCGCCTCAGCAATGCCGGGGGTCAGGTGCGCTGTCCGCCCCCCTATTGTCCGCCGGCGCCGACGCTGCAGACGTCGACGCCGCGTCCGCAGTGAGAGCAAGTGGCGCGGAAGAGCTGACGCGACGGCGACGGCGTCGTGGCGTCGCTCGCCGTCCGCAGGCACGCCCTAGCGTCGCCGTCCCTCTCGCTGTTAAACGGCCGCGCAACTAGGGCCGCTCCAGACAGTGCCTGTGAGCACCGCCACAGCAAGTGTTCTTTCCTCTTTTCATTTTCTTCGGCGTGTTCCCAAATTTACGAGGGATCCCCAATGGCCTACTCAGACTGGCACTACCCTCAGTTCCCTGGAGACGTTCCAGATGCTACGATGTTATCATCATCAGTTATCTGCTATATTCCGCAAGGCGTTCGATACAGTTCCCCACAGTCGTTTAATGAACAAAGTAAGAGCATATGGACTATCAGACCAATTGTGTGATTGGATTGAAGAGTTCCTAGATAACAGAACGCAGCATGTCATTCTCAATGCAGAGAAGTCTTCCGAAGTAAGAGTGATTTCAGGTGTGCCGCAGGGGAGTGTCGTAGGACCGTTGCTATTCACAATATACATAAATGACCTTGTGGATAACATCGGAAGTTCACTGAGGCTTTTTGCGGATTATGCTGTGGTATATCGAGAGGTTGTAACAATGGAAAATTGTATTGAAATGCAGGAGGATCTGCAGCGAATTGACGCATGGTGCAGGGAATGGCAATTGAATCTCAATGTAGACAAGTGTAATGTGCTGCGAATACATAGAAAGAAAGATCCCTTATCATTTAGGTACAAAATAGCAGGTCAGCGTCTGCAAGCAGTTAATTCCATAAATTATCTGGGAGTACACATTAGGAGTGATTTAAAATGGAACGATCATATAAAGTTGATCGTCGGTAAAGCAGATGCCAGACTGAGATTCATTGGAAGAATCCTAAGGAAATGCAATCCGAAAACAAAGGAAGTTGGTTACAGTACGCTTGTTCACCCACTGCTTGAATACTGCTCAGCAGTGTGGGATCCGTACCAGATAGGGTTGATAGAAGAGATAGAGAAGATCCAACGGAGAGCAGCGCGCTTCGTTACAGGATCATTTAGTAATTGCGAAAGCGTTATGGAGATGATAGATAAACTCCAGTGGAAGACTCTGCAGGAGAGACGCTCAGTAGCTTGGTACGGGCTTTTGTTAAAGTGTAGAGAACATACCTTCACCGAAGAGTCAAGTAGTGTATTGCTCCCTCCTACGTATATCTCGCGAAGAGACCATGAGGATAAAATCAGAGAGATTAGAGCCCACACAGAAGCATACCGACAATCCTTCTTTCCACGAACAATACGAGACTGGAATAGAAGGGAGAAACGATAGAGGTACTCAGGGTACCCTCCGCCACACACCGTCAGGTGGCTTGCGGAATATGGATGTAGATGTAAATGTACATGTCCTTTGCCTCTCCATTTTCTGCGATCCATTGTTTCCTTCTTAAGGCTGCTGTGTGTTGTACCGTCCATCATGTCATCCAGAATCTGGAATCTCTTCCTTCCTCGCTTGCTTTTCCCTTCTACATAACCTTCTAAAAACTGTTTTTATCAGTCCGTCATTCTTTCTTAATACATGCCCAATCCAATTTCTTTTTCTTCTCTTTGTTACATCTAGTAACTGTCTTTTCTCTCCCACTCTTCTCAGTACCTCTTCATTTTTTTACTCTGCCCATCCAACTTATTCTTTCCATCCTCCGCCATGTCCAGATCTCAAAAGCCTCCAGCCTTTCTCTGTCTTTCTTCCTCATAGTCCATGTTTCAGCGCCATATACAGGGTGTTACAGAAAGGTACGGCCAAACTTTCAGGAAACATTCCTCACACACAAATAAAGAAAAGATGTTATGTGGACATATGTCCGGAAACGCTTAATTTCCATGTTAGAGCTCATTTTAGTTTACTCAGTATGTACTGTACTTCCTCGATTCACCGCCAGTTGGCCCAATTGAAGGAAGGTAATGTTGACTTCGGTGCTTGTGTTGACATGCGACTCATTGCTCTACAGTACTAGCATCAAGCACATCAGAACGTAGCATCAACAGGTTAGTGTTCATCACGAACGTGGTTTTGCAGTCAGTGCAATGTTTACAAATGCGGAGTTGGCAGATGCCCATTTGATGTATGGATTAGCACGGGGCAATAGCCGTGGCGCGGTACGTTTGTATCGAGACAGATTTCCAGAACGAAGGTGTCCCGACAGGTGACGTTCGAAGCAATTGATCGGCGTCTTAGGGAGCACGCAACATTCCAGCCTATGACTCGCGACTGGGGAAGACCTAGAACGACGAGGACACCTGCAATGGACGAGGAAATTCTTCGTGCAGTTGGCGATAACCCTAATGTCAGCGTCAGAGAAGTTGCTGCTGTACAAGGTAACGTTGACCACGTCACTGTATGGAGAGTGCTACGGGAGAACCAGTTGTTTCCGTACCATGTACAGCGTGTAGAGGCACTATCAGCAGCTGATTGGCCTCCACGGGTACACTTCTGCGAATGGTTCATCCAACAATGTATCAATCCTCATTTCAGTGCAAATGTTCTCTTTACGGATGAGGCTTCATTCCAACGTGATCAAATTGTAAATTTTCGCAATCAACATGTGTGGGCTGACGAGAATCCGCACGCAATTGTGCAATCACGTCATCAACACAGATTTTCTGTGAACGTTTGGGCAGGCATTGTTGGTGATGTCTTGATTGGGCCCCATGTTCTTCCACCTACGCTCAATGGAGCACGTTATCATAATTTCATACGGGATACTCTACCTGTGCTGCTAGAACATGTGCCTTTACAAGTACGACACAACATGTGGTTCATGCACGTTGGAGCTTCTGCACAATTCAGTCGAACTGTCCGTACGCTTCTCAACAACAGATTCGGTGACCGATGGATTGGTAGAGGCGGACCAATTCCATGGCCTCCACGCTCTCCTGACCTCAACCCTCTTGACTTTCATTTATGGGGGCATTTGAAAGCTCTTGTCTACGCAACCCCGGTACCAAATGTAGAGACTCTTCGTGCTCGTGTTGTGGACGGCTGTGATACAATACGCCATTCTCCAGGGCTGCATCAGCGCATCAGGGATTCCATGCGACAGAGGGTGGATGCATGTATCCTCGCTAACGGAGGACATTTTGAACATTTCCTGTAACAAAGTGTTTGAAGTCACGCTGGTACGTTCTGTTGCTGTGTGTTTCCATTCCATGATTAATGTGATTTGAAGAGAAGTTATAAAATGAGCTCTAACATGGAAAGTAAGCGTTTCCGGACACATGTCCACAAAACATATTTTCTTTCTTTGTGTGTGAGGAATGTTTCCTGAAAGTTTGGCCGTACCTTTTTGTAACACCCTGCAGAAGAACACTCCATACAACACATTTTATGAGTCTTTTTCTGAGCTCTGTCCAGACCGCTGCAGAAAATTCTCCTTTTCTTATAAAATGCCTCTTTTGCCATTGCTATCCTTGTTTTAATTTCTGTGGTGCACTTCGAGTCGGTGTCTATCCTGCTTCCAAGATACTTAAAATTTTGCACCTGTTCTAGTATTTCTCCATTCAGCATAATTTTTATTTCCTTATTTCCTCCTAGTGCCAATACTTTTGTTTTATTTGTGTTAATTATCATTCCATATTTTTTCCGTTTGTTGCAATGGTGTCCACCAAATCCTGTAATTCTTTTTCCCCTGTGGCTAAAAGGACCATGTCATCAGCAAACCTCAAACACCCTACTCTTCTTCCTCCTATTTCTACTCCTTTGTCTTCTAATGAGCATTGGTCAATCGTATTTTTCAAGTAGAGGATTAAAAGAGTAGGTGATAGACACCATCCTTGTTCCCTCCTTTTCCTCCTACGATGTACTACTAGACAAAGCAAGATGTTGGACGTTGTGCACTACGAAGGGCTTCGGTTGGCCACTGGGGCATTCAGAACTAGCCCAGTACCAAGCCTTTGTGCAGAGGCTGGTGAACCGCCACTTCATATGCGGGGGCGGCTACTTACGGTGCGCCAGGCGTATAAAACTTTATCCACACCATACACACCTGCATACCGTACCGTTTCTCAGATTCCTCTGGCACGGCTATTTCATAACCGGCAATGGGCGACGCGGCCCTATGGGATTCGCGCACAGGATTGCCTCTCTGCGATGGATATGGCTAGCCTTCATGTTTCCCGTCGCGGTTGGAGCAGATTTCCTCCTTGGCTCCTCCGGAGACCCAGACTTATTTTAGATTTGACTAATTTTAACCCTTTCGTGAGCCGTGGGAAACATGCTTCCCACTACAATGAACTCGCTCCTAGTCCCGTGGGATTCACAGATCCCACCTCTGTACGGTGCTACCACCTACTGAACAGTATAGGGTACTACTTCCAATCGGAAGTTACCGCCGTTTTTGCTGTACCTTCGCGCAGAGGCATTGTATAGCTGAGTGTTGCTCTGTAGAGAAGCCTTTCAGTGCTAATTGCGTGACATTTTGCGATCTTTTCCTCAAAGCTATAGTATAAGATAAATACTTTTGATTTACCCAAATTTATGAAGGAAAAAAAATTGGAACGAGGAGAATTCCAGTTTGAAACAAAAGGAGCCATTTCTGCAGTAAAATTCCTGCCCTCAATTCATGACCCACGAGAAACAGCCACAGTGAAAAGAAATAACAAGGATGGTACTAGTACAGAGATTTCTTGTCCTGAAGTTGTGGCAGAATACAACAAAATAATGGGTGGTGTCGATAAGTTTGATCAATTACGAGAAAGGTACGCTATTGGCAGACGTTCTGTAAAATGGTGGCACAGAATATTTTGTTTCCTGGTGGACGTTGCTGCAGTGAGCAGTTTTATCCTGTGGAAAATAAGTAAAAGAGAAAGTGGACAGCATGATCAGCTCACATACAGGATCCACCTAGCCAGACAATTGATCGCTGGCGTCTCATCCCAAAACAGGACTGGAGAAAAACCTGTCTTTCTGGCAAAAAGGGGTAAAGTACTTGAAGATTTTCGTCATGTGGCTGTAGGGGAGCATCAACCCATTTTAGGAGAAACCTACGGGACGTGCCGTCATTGTAGTACCAAAGCTGCGGAAAAGAGCACTCGCTGTGTTTGTACATATTGCCAAATACCACTTTGCCTAGACCCATGTTTCAGAAAATTTCGTGGCAAGTAATTGTGAACAATCATTGTAACAAGAGAAGTAAATTAATCAAATAATTATGACATATCTTGAAAAAGTTGTTTTTGTTATTTAACTCCAAGGAAGGGCAGTGGGAAGAATACTTCCCACCTTGTTGTGTGACCTCACTTTCACAGTTGGAGCAAATTTCATATTCTGTATGATAAATATACCTATCTGTTAACTACTATCTCCTCTCCATTCATTAAAAAAAAACTGCTCAATAATTTTGCCCACGAAAGGGTTAAGAAAGATAGTACAGCAGATTTTACATTCCAATCTCTGTTTTTTAACATTTTAGATGTGCATCACGATTTTACCGTCGTTTACACTGATGGCTTCAAACAGGAGAATTTCCTTGGCTGTTCTGTAGTGTTCCCTGATCATGTTACCCGGTTTCGCCTCCCTGATGAATATACCGTTTCCGCAGCGGAGCTCCACGCGATCCTGAAGGCACTGGAGTAGATGAATCGTGTTCGGGGCAATCGATTTCTCCTCTGTTCCGATTCTGTTAGTGCCTTACAATCATTGCAGAATCTGTACCCAACTGAGGAGATGGTCTAGCTGATATATGACCAACTGTACTTGCTCCAACGGCGGGGTAAGGAGGTGTCCTTCTGCTGGGTGCCTGGACATGTAGGAATATGGGGCAATGAACAGGCCGATCGGGCTGCCAAGGAGGCCTGCAGAGAGCAGGATGTGGTCCAGTGTCCTATTCCCTTGCAGTCTGTCATTTCTGCACTCCACAAGAAGTGCATGGATTTGTGGGAGGAAGAATGGCTGGCGGCGACGGCCAATAAATTGCGGTTGGTGAAGTCAGCAAGTCGGCCATGGCGTTCCTCCTGCCGGTTACTCAGGCGGGAGGAAGTTACTCTCACGCGTCTTCGGATTGGGCACTGTCCTCTCACACATAGCTTTTTATTACGGCGGGAGGATCTCCCGTTTTGTGATGCTTGTGGTGTGCACATCTCTGTCCGGCACATTTTAGCAGATTGCATTTTATACCGTGATGCAAGGGCAGAAGCATAAGTTGATGGGGATCTGCCCTGTGTTTTAGCTAATGATGAGACGTGTGTGTCTAGGGTTTCAAAGATTTGTGATATGTCTGGACTCTGGCCTAAACTTTCAGGTTGGAGGTTTTAGTGCATCGCAAAGTGGCTGGCTCCTCCCTTTTTTCCTTGCGGTCAGCCAACCACTTCCATCTGCTACATTGTTTTAGCTCCCTCTACCACTTTTTTCTTGTGTTGTCCATGTTTTACTACAGTGTGGGTAGTCACATATTTTTCCGACCTTGTTACCTGTGTTTTACGTTCTGTTTTATCTTACTGTTCTGAGTATTTTCTTGACACCCGCCTCAATCTGTTACTGAGCAGGCGCTGAAGACCTTTCCGTCGTGCGCCCATACAACACTCTCTACCACCACCACCTAGACAAAGTAAACCGTAGACTGGCCGCTGCTTCAACGAACTTCGTCACGTGACTGTTTAAAGCCATGTTCCAGTTCAAAGGCGTGCGGAGTCTTGGGTCGCAGCGCAAGCACTAAAAGTAATCTCCGTAACTATGAAGCAAACACGAGCGAGTTGCTGTTAACGTCATTAAAATTATTGACAATGGCAATGAGTAAGCAAAACGAGTGGCAGTGCTGAAGAAAAAGGTGACTGAATGCTGATGCAGAATTTTGAAACTCGAATAAACACAACAAAAATGGTTCAAATGGCTCTGAGCACTACGCGACTTAACTTCTGAGGTCATCAGTCGCCTAGATCTTATAACTAATTAAACCTAATTAACCTAAGGACATCACACACATCCATGCCCGAGGCAGGATTCGAACCTGCGACCGTAGCGGTCGCTCGGTTCCAGACTGTAGCGCCTAGAACCGCACGGCCACTCCGGCCGGCCGAAACGTCTATCGTATACAAGAAATTCAATGTGATGGAACCTCACAAGCTAGAAAAATTTTATCTTCAACTTTTAGATCTACTGAGGCATCGATCAATAACACGAATAAATTGGTACGATATTGCAGTGTCTTTGTTGTTCAGCAGTTCAGTTCAAAGTTCCTACGGACATGCATGCATGTCAGAGGAACAGGAGCTGCGGTGACTAAAGCCATTATGAAATACATGAAATGTATTCGCACTTGCCAAAATGGAGAACCGTCGGCTGTGTAATAAATGACGACAGTGAAAATTTGTGCAGCACCGGGCTCCGAACCCGTATTTCCCGCTTATCACGAGCGTTCGCCTTACGATTTCATCAAAATCTAATCAATTGGCTACCCGAGTACAAGCACAGGTTGTAGACGTATGTTTTACGACAAAAGGATGGTTGGGTCTGGGGGTGGGGCGTGGTCGCGGTAAGCGAAAAACCCCAGTTGGAGTCCCGGTGCGACACAAATTTTCATAATCGTCTTTCCATTAAACAACTGATGGTTGTCCATATTCGCAAATGCGAATACATTTCATGTATTTCACGAATAAATGAGTGTTGAATTTGAGTAGTACGCCAGGTGTTACACGATGTTGAGCGCAGTGCAATTCAAGCCCCTACCCCATAAAAAAGGAATCTAAAGTGCACATAGTAGATATCCCCTTGATGTTATTAGGCAGGAGTTTCTGCAATTTCACGAACAATACAAAGAAACAACAACTTTGAGAGAACTGCACAACTTCTGCGTCCACAGTGCTGGATGTCAAGGCGAGCGAGGAAATTCTGGGAAAAATTGTTCCGTCTACGTGATTTGATTTTAAAAGAAACCAGAGTAAATACGATATCATCAGATGCGAAGAAGTCAAGAATCGACATCGTTTCAAAAACCTTAATCATTAGATTTTTATGAAAAATTTCGAACACCAGAATTAAAGCAGCCGGTGTTTATTCAGACATATTACACTGTGAATAAAATAATGTCCTTGTGGTACTGTGCCATGAGTACTGGTTAACACAGGTGTGCTATCGATAACACGGCAGTTCACGTCTAGTATTTGTCAGTAGCCCACTTGATTCCAAGGCCAATCTGTGACCGTCTCCGAGACACACCCTCTCCAGACAGGGCGTCCAGCGCCGCCGAGGAGTCGACATAAAAGACACCTCGCCAGTTTCGGCTGCGTGTTAGTTTAGTTCTGCCTGTCCAGTCGAAGTGTTGCCATCCAGGCCGGCCGCGGTGGCCGTGCGGTTCTAGGCACTTCAGTCCGGAACCGCGAGACTGCTACGGTCGCAGGTTTGAATCCTGCCTCGGGCATGGATGTGTGTGATGTCCTTAGGTTAGTTAGGTTTAAGTAGTTCTAGGGGACTGATGACCTCAGATGTTAAGTCCCATAGTGCTCAGAACCATTTGTTGCCATCCAGCCTCTGTTGTTGTGGATATCGAGCCGGCGTATCTCAAGGAAGGACTCTCACTGGGCCGCGCTCTGGACTTGCTGTTACTCAACTTAGAACTACTTAAACCTAACGAACCTAAGGACATCACACACATCCATGCCCGAGGCAGGATTCGAACCTGCGACCGTAGCGGTCACGCGGTTCCAGACTGAAGCGCCTAGGACCGCACGGCCACACCGGCCGGCTCGTCCCGTGACATCGAGGTCATTAGAGACGGAGCACAAGCTAGGACCTGCGTCAATGATGGTGAAGGAAATCTAGAGTGACCTTTCAATGGAACTATCCCGGAATGTACCTTTAGCGATTTAGGGAAATCACGAGGATAGCCGGACGCTGATTTGAACTGTCGTCCTTCCGAACGCGAGTGCAGTGTGTTAATCACTGCACTACCTCACTCGCTAAAAGGTCAATACAAAAAGTGGTTGTGAACTGGACAATTTCTTTCGTTATGGGAATTCAGTTCCACGTACTACGCAACAACTAATATTTTTAATCCGCAAACGTCCTTTGAGACATTTGTGCCACCAGCAGTAAGTACTTTTCCTCAAATCTTGTTTTCTGGACTGTTAGGTGCTTTAGGACCTTCTTTACGTTATTACACAGCTTCCCATATTTTTTGAAGTGCTTCCTGTCATCATTTCCACGCTCACCTGTTCTAGAAATACGCACAGAAATTCGGTGCATGTTTTTAATGAGTTTCCAAGTTCTCAGTTACAAACTCGTGTCGTGATTACGTGCATATTTCTGAAACAGATGGCCATGCAGATAACCACGAGAAAAACTATGACTAGCTGTATAATAAAGCAAAGAAGGCCCTACACAACCCAACCGTCTAGTACAGCGGTTACAAGCCTTTTTCGACTCGCGAACCCCTTCTGCAACGATGTAAGTTCGGTGAAGATTTAATAACCCTAAATTAATGTAACCATTAATTTTCAAAACCTAAAGTTACTGCAGTTACACCTTAAAAGTTACATTACCCGTAAACCTATTTGCAATAATAAATACATGTTTCATTGTAATTACTCACCTCTTCCTTGGAATTCAGTGAGAAGGCTGCACTTTTTCCAAGGCACAGAGCTTTGAAGTCAGGAACCACAGAAGTTAAATAAAGTCTCAAATCGCTTTCAGCACAAAGTCTGTTTCTGTATTTATTTTTTAAATAGCCATATGAAGATAAAGACTTTTCGCACAAACATGTGGATGGAAAGGGCAATTAAGCCATTATGGCTTTATTCGCTAACACTTAGAACTCCTTCAAAATTTACCAAAACCAATTAATGAAAAAGATTTATAACTTCTGTGTAACTGAAAATCAGTAGAAATTTCAAGAACCTGCTCTTTTTCTTTTACGCTTGTTGTGAATTCTGAAATTGTTGACTCTTCGAAGCGATTGGGAGTCCAATTGTTATTATTGAACATAACAGGGAAATTTTCCTGAAGGTTTTTCCAAATCCTGTCAGATGTTCTTTAACCATGTGCTTGACATTTTTGTCCAAAGAAAGATGATTTTCCATCAGGAACTCATGAACGATATCAAAGCATTCGGTTCGATTCCTTTTGAAACAAGTTTCCCATAAATTTAGTTTCGTAATAAATGATTCGATGCGATCATGCGCTATATAAACGTTTATACACTCCTGGAAATTGAAATAAGAACACCGTGAATTCATTGTCCCAGGAAGGGGAAACTTTATTGACACATTCCTGGGGTCAGATACATCACATGATCACACTGACAGAACCACAGGCACATAGACACAGGCAACAGAGCATGCACAATGTCGGCACTAGTACAGTGTATATCCACCTTTCGCAGCAATGCAGGCTGCTATTCTCCCATGGAGACGATCGTAGAGATGCTGGATGTAGTCCTGTCGAACGGCTTGCCATGCCATTTCCACCTGGCGCCTCAGTTGGACCAGCGTTCGTGCTGGACGTGCAGACCGCGTGAGACGACGCTTCATCCAGTCCCAAACATGCTCAATGGGGGACAGATCCGGAGATCTTGCTGCCCAGGGTAGTTGACTTACACCTTCTAGAGCACGTTGGGTGGCACGGGATACATGCGGACGTGCATTGTCCTGTTGGAACAGCAAGTTCCCTTGCCGGTCTAGGAATGGTAGAACGATGGGTTCGATGACGGTTTGGATGTACCGTGCACTATTCAGTGTCCCCTCGACGATCACCAGTGGTGTACGGCCAGTGTAGGAGATCGCTCCCCACACCATGATGCCGGGTGTTGGCCCTGTGTACCTCGGTCGTATGCAGTCCTGATTGTGGCGCTCACCTGCACGGCGCCAAACACGCATACGACCATCATTGGCACCAAGGCAGAAGCGACTCTCATCGCTGAAGACGACACGTCTCCATTCGTCCCTCCATTCACGCCTGTCGCGACACCACTGGAGGCGGGCTGCACGATGTTGGGGCGTGAGCGGAAGACGGCCTAACGGTGTGCGGGACCGTAGCCCAGCTTCATGGAGACGGTTGCGAATGGTCCTCGCCGATACCCCAGGAGCAACAGTGTCCCTAATTTGCTGGGAAGTGGCAGTGCGGTCCCCTACGGCACTGCGTAGGATCCTACGGCCTTGGCGTGCATCCGTGCGTCGCTGCGGTCCGGTCCCAGGTCGACGGGCACGTGCACCTTCCGCCGACCACTGGCGACAACATCGATGTACTGTGGAGACCTCACGCCTCACGTGTTGAGCAATTCGGCGGTACGTCCACCCGGCCTCCCGCATGCCCACTATACGCCCTCGCTCAAAGTCCGTCAACTGCACATACGGTTCACGTCCACGCTGTCGCGGCATGCTACCAGTGTTAAAGACTGCGATGGAGCTCCGTATGCCACGGCAAACTGGCTGACACTGACGGCGGCGGTGCACAAATGCTGCGCAGCTAGCGCCATTCGACGGCCAACACCGCGGTTCCTGGTGTGTCCGCTGTGCCGTGCGTGTGATCATTGCTTGTACAGCCCTCTCGCAGTGTCCGGAGCAAGTATGGTGGGTCTGACACACCGGTGTCAATGTGTTCTTTTTTCCATTTCCAGGAGTGTATTTGACCCTTGGAGAGACCAATTAAAGCTGTTGATTTTTAAGAAAATGTAGGGTGAGTTTTAACAAAATTAATTATTTTCACTGCATCGTCCATCACAAATTTCAATCCACTGGCATACATCAGTAGTAGGGGACATGGCGGTATCATTGTTCCCCTCCCCTCCCCCTCCCCAACATACCATAGGCCGGGAATTTTGAATTTTTGCGCGCAATTTCGAATTTTGGTAGGAATTTCTTATTCCCGGGATTGTGCTGACGTTCCATTCCAACCCCACCCGAGAACTGGCAGAGAATGCTGTATCCTTTCTGGGACTCGAACCCTGTTCCTCCTGGATGGAAAAGGCAAATGTACACCCCTAACAAATTATACCACAAGAGGCACTTAAAATTGGCGTGAAATTAAAAATGGCAGTGCCCTTTCTGGGACTTGAACCCTAGTCCTTCCCTATGGAAAGTCCAAGTGCACCCCCAACACATGGAAACAGTCCAGATGCAGGAGAGGAAGGATAGGTTAGTGTACTTTATTTATTTTGGCTGGGAAAATGAACTAAAGATCACTCCTAATTATGTAATTGATCATACAGATCGATCCTAATTACACAACTATATGCATAGTGCTATACAAGGACTGCCTGAAATCGTAATACAGCTCAAAAATTGACAATGCCATACAACAGGTATTATTCTCCTAGGAAAAAATTTTACAGTACCACTCGAACTAGTGACAGGCGCACTCAAACTATACCCTTCACCTACAAGCTGGTGGGAAAATGGCTGGCGAATAAAGTACTACCTTTATTCTTTTTGGCGGGAAATATGTTCAGCTGACGAGATGCTGGTGTTGGCCAGAGAGGAGTTTAATAAGTGTATTACCTGTAAGCTTACAGCTGAGGACTGTATTGCTGTTTGACGTCAGAGTTCGCTTCAAACACCTGCTCGACAATCACCATGCAGCCCTGGTAATCGAATCAATACACACTGCCACAACTGATGGAAAATAATGCATCACTGTTATAATTACACATCGAAATTATCGTGAAAAAAACCAGCACTCATAATAAACGGGTCATAATGCAACAATGGGGCTGTAGTTGAACGTGCATTCTCCTTGATGCGCACTCACCAACTAACCAAGTTGGAGGTAGTCTTACGCCCCCCCCCCTCTCCACCAACCACCCCTCATCCCTCCTTCCCTCCCTCCCTCCCTCCCTCTCCCTACTATAGGTAGGGACGGATGCCTGTTCTATCTTATCTCAGGTGGCATTGATATACTGTCTGCAGTCTGCGGAAAGCAGTCACAGATATCAAAAGGCAAGAGGAAGTGAATGCTTCTTAAAATCTGTTAAATGTAATACTGGGAAAGACTGTACCCCTCAGGAACAACAACGAAATTCCGGAGAATGCTCTATACACCTTTTTCAAACGGCGAGCCACTGTCGCTGCACCATGCTTTGCGGTCTATGGCCCTTCCAGCGTGGCACGAGCTATCTGTGGTCACTGACTGCCTTCAGGCAATGGTCCTTCGCCAACACAAAAGCATGTATAGCCATCTAAACAAAAGAAGATAAATGGACGGATGCCCCAAGTGCAACTTGTTCGTTTAAAATATAGCGACACAGCCCCCACATGCCTCCCTCTTGGAGTCGGAGTGCGGCTGGTCCGGCGACCACCCACAGTAGGCTACCCCCCCCCCCCCCCCACGCCCCCAGCAGCCGGCCAGTTCTGCGATGGAAAACACTTTTATTTAATGTCAACACAGCTGTTTCCTGCAATCTCTAACACATAATTTTTGGAAAGACTGGACCTCTCTGGGGCAATTCCAGAGAAATCTCCATATGGCTTTTTCAAAATTCGGCTGCTTGGAAAACAGGAAGCCTTCTGCCTAAAGCGACGGCAGGCCCCAGAGCAGCCTCTAACTGGAGTGTCTTCAGTACATGCATCCCTGCGAGCACGTGGCTGGGCCGTCAGTATTATCGACTCTGAAAAGTTACACATACAATAGAGCATGATGCTGGCATCCCTCACAACAAAACCATGATAAATGAGGGCTATCCTGACCGTGCATTGTTTGTCTAAAAGGACAGCAGCGACCTCCTGTGGAACTCAGCCACGATGCCTCTAGTAACCCACCCAGCAAACACATTCCATTGTGAGCACTGCGCTGTAACATTTGTATTTAACATCAACGTATCTCCTATAATCAAGCATTAAAAAGTAAAACACAATCGAGATGATAATAAATGCCCTCTTTCCAAGAAAATAGGCACAGTCTATTTTCTTTTACGAGGGTTGTACCAAAAGTAAGGTTCCCATATTTTTTACAAATAGAAAACATTGTTTATTGTTATTAATTTATACATCGTTGAAAAACTTTCACTTTTGTCTATATTTCAACATAGTCTCCATTTTTTTCGACACACTTTTGAAGACGGTGCTCCAGCTCCTGTATTCCTAAGTCGAATAAGTCTTCCGCCAACCCGTTGAGGAAGCTTGTGACCTCTGCTCGGACTCCATTGTCGCTCTTGAAGCGTTTGCCACCTAAGTATTCCTTTAGCTTGGGGAAGAGGTGATGATCGCTCGGGGCTAAGTCCGGGCTGTCCGGGGGATAGAGCATGACAGTCCACCCAAATTTCTTCAAAAGCTCCTGTGTTTGACGAGCGACGTGGGATCGAGCGTTATCGTGAATAAGCACTACTCCCTTCTTCAGTCATCCTGTCTGGCGATTCTGGATTGCTCTCCGGTTTGGTCAATGTTTCACAATATCTGTCTGAGTTTATTGTCGTTCCAGGTTGCATGAAATCGATGAGGAGTACCCCTTTCGATCCCAAAACAGTCGCCATTACCTTTCCTGCCGACAGTGTTTGTTTGAACTTCTTTGGTGGTGGTGAACTGGAGTGACGCCACTGACGAAATTATTGTTTTGTTTTGGGAGTGTAATGAAACACCCACCTTTCATCACATGTGATGATAGAGTCCAACAGCTTCTCCATGTTGCCTCCCCCTCACATTGTTGAAGAAACTTGTGAGCACAGTCAAGGCGTTGCTCCTTGTGTCTGTCAGTCAGCATCCGGTGGACCCAGCGTGCACACACCTTGCGATAACCCAACGTTTCTGTTAAAGTTCTTTCAGTTGTGCCGCGGGATGCTTCAGGAATGCGTTCAACAAGTTCACGGACAGTGACTCTTCGGTCTTTGAGCAGCTCACTGTTGATCTTCTGGACAATCGCATCCGAAACCAGCGGTCTTCCACTCCGTTCTTCATCGTGAACTTTCGTGCGACCCTCAGCAAAGGCCTTGCACCATTTGCGGGCGTGCTGAACGGACATGCACTCTTCACCATAAACCTCAGGCAGTTGCCGATGAATCTCCACGGGCGGTAGCTTCCTTTCGTGGAGAAACCGGATTACTGATCGAACCTCGCACTTGGCGGGAGTGGCGATCAACACTTCCATCTTTGACAGCTGCCAAGCCAACATTGAGCGACGTAGCGAATCGCGGACGGGCAGACTCGGGAGTGGGGTAACCGCTGCACACGGCACTGTTGTCGGATTTAGCATAGCATCTTCCCTCGAGGCTGTAGCTCATTACTTTTGGTACAACCCTCGTAGTATGATGAGCATAATCAGTATAGTTTTTACGTTCAACTACAGGATACAATTCACCTCTCATTATTTTGCGACGTCCAAGGAAGTGCACTGCTGCCAATTACAGATTATCAGTAGAGACCTGTCCACAACGCATAATATCGAGAATAAAACTTCCACTACTTTTGAAGCGAAAATTACCGATCACCACAGAGTGTCCTCGTTTTTTCGAAACCGTCATTGGAGTAAAGATAAAGTGATAATTAAACTCCGAAGCAATTTCTTTCAGCTTGATGGATAAATTACAAGACCTGATTGATGACCTCTACATTTAAAGTCATCTTCCACAGTGATGTGGTAGCAGATGTCTAGGTGCCCCACTTCAATTGATCCGTCATATTGCAGTCATGCAGGCTTTCACTATTTCGGTGCAGGCCATCCTTGGAGGGTGTTGCTCCCACTAAGACTCTCTCTCCATCTCAAACAAGTGATGTCTCAGTCAGTCATCATATGGTAATCAACAGTGTACCTGTGGACGGATGGGATGGAAAAGATGCTGTCGATTTACTGTTATAAGCACCACAGTTGCTAATGCGATCAATTTTAGCAATTTTACAAGTTTTTCCGTAATTTCAACACAGATCAATGGGGCGGCAGCATGCTTCCCAGTTTCTGTATCAGTGCTAAACCACCCCTCCATGTTTGAGTCTGTGCAGGACTGTTTAGGCGTTTTAAACCCTAAGAAATGTATTTACAATGTGCTCCTCTGTGCTAACAGTTGCTATGTGGCTTTTTAAACAACATTCTACTGTATGTCTATTGAGGTAATAGCGGTACATGGAAGTTGACTGCTGCCTTTCATGATTTCCTGAAAAAAAAAGAGCCATCTGCCTCTAAATTGACAGGGATCTGCATTAAAGGATGATACAAAGTGGATGGAGTGATCGGTCGAGAGGGGCTGTATCGAGGCATGATTTAATAGCAGACTGATGATGCATTCTAGCGAGAAAGAGATGTTGCTGCATGCCATTTATCACACATTTAACCATTTTTTTCCGTTGTTCTCTCAGGATGTATTAGTTGTGTGGTATAACCTGCGATCAACTCATATACAGTTGTGTGTTCTGTGTGTGTGAATTAAAGCGCTACCTACATGTGATTGTTAACGGCAAACGTCTCCATACCACCGTCAGCAGTGGGCTTCCAACGCATGAGTGATGATGAAACATATCCATCAATGGAAAACCTGTTTTGGCGCTCTCGTCTAGACGAACGAAGATATATGCGATGTACCACATTTCTCTGTCAAATCTTGGACATAAATCGAGTCTTCAGTTTGATATATGTACGAAGCAGCTGTTACTATAATTTTCATGTTCATCCCATTCAAAACGGGGAGGGCGCAGGGCGTTTTAGTAAGTTATGTATAAGATGCGCAAATGTTCTGCTAGGAAATCAAACAGCACATGGGTATGTTAGCAATATGGTCATATACATATGGAACACTGTGGCAAAAATACGGAAAGTAACTTAAAATTGATAAAATTCGCGGAAAACCTGGTATAATCACGATAAATTGACGTGAGGTACGCAAAAATTGAGGGAAATAGCATGGAATACGTAAAATCGCGAAAACATACAAAAATTATGGAAACTCACTGAGGATACATAAAATTAGAGACAAATGCTATGAAAAGAGTACTGAGCAAAATCAATAAAACTAGTTGTTCTGGAGAAGGAGAATAGACTGATGTTACATACAGGGTGTTTCAAAAATGACCGGTATATTTGAAACGGCAATAAAAACTAAACGAGCAGCGATAGAAATACACCGTTTGTTGCAATATGCTTGGGACAACAGTACATTTTCAGGCGGACAAACATTCGAAATTACAGTAGTTACAATTTTCAACAACAGATGGCGCTGCAAGTGATGTGAAAGATATAGAAGACAACGCAGTCTGTGGGTGCGCCATTCTGTACGTCGTCTTTCTGCTGTAAGCGTGTGCTGTTCACAACGTGCAAGTGTGCGGTAGACAACATGGTTTATTCCTTAGAACAGAGGATTTTTCTGGTGTTGGAATTCCACCGCCTAGAACACAGTGTTGTTGCAACAAGACAAAGTTTTCAACGGAGGTTTAATGTAACCAAAGGACCGAAAAGCGATACAATAAAGGATCTGTTTGAAAAATTTCAACGGACTGGGAACGTGACGGATGAACGTGCTGGAAAGGTAGGGCGACCGCGTACGGCAACCACAGAGGGCAACGCGCAGCTAGTGCAGCAGGTGATCCAACAGCTGCCTCGGGTTTCCGTTCGCCGTGTTGCAGCTGCGGTCCAAATGACGCCAACGTCCATGTACCGTCTCATGCGCCAGAGTTTACACCTCTATCCATACAAAATTCAAACGCGGCAAACCCTCAGCGCCGCTACCATTGCTGCACGAGAGACATTCGCTAACGATATAGTGCACAGGATTGATGACGGCGATATGCATGTGGGCAGCATTTGGTTTACTGACGAAGCTTATTTTTACCTGGACGGCTTCGTCAATAAACAGAACTGGCGCATATGGGGAACCGAAAAGCCCCATGTTGCAGTCCCATCGTCCCTGCATCCTCAAAAAGTACTGGTCTGGGCCGCCATTTCTTCCAAAGGAATCATTGGCCCATTTTTCAGATCCGAAACGATTACTGCATCACGCTATCTGGACATTCTTCGTGAATTTGTGGCGGTACAAACTGCCTTAGACGACACTGCTAACACCTCGTGGTTTATGCAAGATGGTGCCCGGCAACATCGCACGGCCGACGTCTTTAATTTCCTGAATGAATATTTCGATGATCGTGTGATTGCTTTGGGCTATCCGAAACATACAGGAGGCGGCGTGGATTCCCCAGACATAAACCCCTGTGACTTCTTTCTGTGGGGACACTTGAAAGACCAGGTGTACCGCCAGAATCCAGAAACAATTGAACAGCTGAAGCAGTACATCTCATCTGCATGTGAAGCCATTCCGCCAGACACGTTGTCAAAGGTTTCGGGTAATTTCATTCAGAGACTACGCCATATTATTGCTACGCATGGTGGATATGTGGAAAATATCGTACTATAGAGTTTCCCAGACCGCAGCGCCATCTGTTGTTGAAAATTGTAACTACTGTAATTTCGAAAGTTTGTCTGCCTGAAAATGTACTGTTGTCCCAAGCATATTGCAACAAACGGTGTATTTCTATCGCTGCTCGTTTAGTGTTTATTGCCGTTTCAAATATACCGGTCATTTTTGAAACACCCTGTATATGCATCTTCATAGTGGAGAGAGGAGGAATTCTAGAGACGTGGCGTCAAGGCGAAACGGCAGTATTATTCTGCACATGAGCAATACAACCCACCATTGGACCATGACTTCTGTGTGAGGAAGGTTACCAGGGGCGGCGGTAAACTGCGGTAAGACTGTTACATCTTCTCTGGTTACGGATTGTGGTGTTTAGTTCTTCGTATGCATTTTCGGCTGTTGACGATCATTTTATAAGGCTGTTGTGAGCATATTACAATTTACGAACCGTAATCGGGCTTTAACTTTGTAAACTGGTGCTGGAACCCGCGTGCAATCTGAGAAAAACACATGATATCATCTGGTGGTGGGCGCGGTCGGGGAGGGGGGGGGGAGATGATTAATTGATCAATTTAATTAATCTGCGTATCAACTTGATATCAAAATTGCTCTGATACTGCCATCTCCTTGCTACACTCCTGGAAATGGAAAAAAGAACACATTGACACCGGTGTGTCAGACCCACCATACATGCTCCGGACACTGCGAGAGGGCTGTACAGGCAATGATCACACGCACGGCACAGCGGACACACCAGGAACCGCGGTGTTGGCCGTCGAATGGCGCTAGCTGCGCAGCATTTGTGCACCGCCGCCGTCAGTGTCAGCCAGTTTGTCGTGGCATACGGAGCTCCATCGCAGTCTTTAACACTGGTAGCATGCCGCGACAGCGTGGACGTGAACCGTATGTGCAGTTGACGGACTTTGAGCGAGGGCGTATAGTGGGCATGCGGGAGGCCGGGTGGACGTACCACCGAATTGCTCAACACGTGGGGCGTGAGGTCTCCACAGTACATCGATGTTGTCGCCAGTGGTCGGCGGAAGGTGCACGTGCCCGTCGACCTGGGACCGGACCGCAGCGACGCACGGATGCACGCCAAGACCGTAGGATCCTACGCAGTGCCGTAGGGGACCGCACCGCCACTTCCCAGCAAATTAGGGACACTGTTGCTCCTGGGGTATCGGCGAGAACCATTCGCAACCGTCTCCATGAAGCTGGGCTACGGTCCCGCACACCGTTAGGCCGTCTTCAGCTCACGCCCCAACATCGTGCAGCCCGCCTCCAGTGGTGTCGCGACAGGCGTGAATGGAGGGACGAATGGAGACGTGTCGTCTTCAGCGATGAGAGTCGCTTCAACCTTGGTGCCAATGATGGTCGTATGCGTGTTTGGCGCCGTGCAGGTGAGCGCCACAATCAGGACTGCATACGACCGAGGCACACAGGGCCAACACCCGGCATCATGGTGTGGGGAGCGATCTCCTACACTGGCCGTACACCACTGGTGATCGTCGAGGGGACACTGAATAGTGCACGGTACATCCAAACCGTCATCGAACCCATCGTTCTACCATTCCTAGACCGGCAAGGGAACTTGCTGTTCCAACAGGACAATGCACGTCCGCATGTATCCCGTGCCACCCAACGTGCTCTAGAAGGTGTAAGTCAACTACCCTGGGCAGCAAGATCTCCGGATCTGTCCCCCATTGAGCATGTTTGGGACTGGATGAAGCGTCGTCTCACGCGGTCTGCACGTCCAGCACGAACGCTGGTCCAACTGAGGCGCCAGGTGGAAATGGCATGGCAAGCCGTTCCACAGGACTACATCCAGCATCTCTACGATCGTCTCCATGGGAGAATAGCAGCCTGCATTGCTGCGAAAGGTGGATATACACTGAACTAGTGCCGACATTGTGCATGCTCTGTTGCCTGTGTCTATGTGCCTGTGGTTCTGTCAGTGTGATCATGTGATGTATCTGACCCCAGGAATGTGTCAATAAAGTTTCCCCTTCCTGGGACAATGAATTCACGGTGTTCTTATTTCAATTTCCAGGAGTGTATTTACGTTTAGAAACAAGAGCCTGTCTATGAAATGCAACAATGTCGCCAAGAAGAGTCTGGTGCTACCGATTTCGCTTTGGCAACAAACCCAGCATAACACCCTTCATATGGGGTGTTCAATAAGTCTCTCCGCAGTGTCGTATGCCTGTTAGTCGCGCGTGCCGTATGCCGCAGTGAATATACCGAAATAAAACTCAGTCGAATACAAGTTATTAATTTATTGAATATTCATTTTTACTGAGATAAACGAAACAGTGTACTGTTGGGAGAGTCCACTTGAAGGGTAGTAACCCAGGCAGGCGAACAATCATACGGCACGTGCACCTAACAATCATACGGCACTGCGGAGAGTCTTTTTGAACACCCCATATATTTAGCACCATCTGCACAAATGCCTACCCAGCAAGTCCAGTCTATTCAATTTTCGTGAAAGCATTCGTCGGTTAACTTAAATGCTATATCTCCTTCCGAGCTCTCTTTTTTTAAGGGTCTATGGAGAAGTAGCTGCTCCCCTGCAGACTCCCCTTTAGTATAAGAAACAAAACGTAAGAAAATTAATAAACTGAAATCAGCCGATTCGTCGAGTCGAATGGCAAACAAAAAAAAAAAAAAGAAAAAAAATCTGGCATGAATACCTTCCAAAATTTCAAATCTGACATGTATTTAATCCAGCAGTTGCTGATCGTATTGTTGGGCAATAGTACCTTACTGACTCTTTTTGTGAAAAATTCGGCAAGCATCCACTGTACTACATCATTTATACACGGCAGAAATAAATCTTCAGCTACTGAATGATGACTGAAGTTTTGCAGTTATAGCAATTCTGCAGCTAACGCGATAAGAGTCTCCAAGAGAATTCTCATTGTCACTATTTGCAATTGACACAAAAGTAGTTAAATAAATTTTTCACTTGTTAGATTTTCGTGTAAAAAATCAGTAGAATTTTTTACATGGGTGGCGTGTCTAGTTTCTAAATGGTGTTTAAGTAGAGAAGGTTTCAGACTACTGTTAGCAAGAATGTCGCCACAAACAATACACTGTGGTCTTGGACAGTCCTTGTGAAAATATGTAAAAAGTACATTAATACATAAAATATAAAAAACACATGAAAAACCTAACGCAATTATCATCATATTTTCTTTTCTTTACACAAGGTTCACTTTCATCGGATTGACACACATCACTAGGAGCTGAATCACCTGTTGACGTAACAAAAACTTGAGATTTTGGTAAACCCTGTTTCCCTTTCAAACTCCCACTTTTCAACCAGTTATCCATTTTGATGTGAAAGGAAATGATTCTGATACACAACTGATAACTTACTGCATTTGCCACAAGTAAGCTATTGTTGGGAATCTAAGGTGTGACCGCCATGTAACCCTTCCGTAGTGGGGTCGCGGTACTGTTTTAAGTATTGTTAGAACGCAAAGAAGCTGTCAGACTAAATTTTCGTCGTAGCGAAATCAAATGCATTCCTAACGTTGTTATGTTACTGTAAATCTGGCATTCGTGGCAAATATTAATTTATTGTGTAAATAATAGGATAAATTTCCTGTGTTACACATAAGCAAAAAGAGGCAATTCAAAGTGAATTTAATTTTAAAATAATAATAATTATTAATAATAATAATAATTATTATTATTATTATTACAACAGTGCCGCAGAAATTAAGAAAACAGTAATACGCATAGCCTCGAAACCCTCCGTTATGCAAAAGAGTTTTGGCGAATCCCTTGACAAATTTTGCAAACCCTCTGGGGATTCGCAAGCCACAGGTTGGGAAACGATGGTCTAGTAAATACGATCTGGGTAATACTATCCACTCATGATGGCACATCTGTGCTGGGAAATGTTTGGCAGCAAAAAGATCAGCTGCTTGCGTAATAAGCGAATCTGAATTCCAGTAACATAGTCTGTAAACATGACTGCTGTCAGAGCTTTAAAAGCTCCATCGTATTTCTACTCTTTGCCTGAAGCGTCGTCCTTTTTACTTATTTGTCACTCTTCTGACTGGTAGGACGCGTCCCTCCCCGACGATTTCCTCTTCGATATCGATCTCTTCCTCTCAAAATAGCAACTATCCCCAATTATTGGTTGTATGTGTTCTAATGCCTCTCTTCTAATTCAGTTTTTGCTCTCTGCAGATCTCCCTGTAGTACCATGGACTTTATTTCCTGGTATCTGACCACATGCCCCATTATCCTGTCATTTCTTCTGTTTACTGGGGTGTAAAGCTAGTTCGCGTCCGTAGTATAACACTACACGTGCACCCTGGGTAACGCTAAATGAACTAGCACATACTGGCAGTCAGATAATCTGGGGATCTTCTGACTATAAGACACTTTCAGTAAGAGTTATGTCACCAGACAGACCAAACGGCCCTTCTCAGCTCCCTCTGACCAGGAAACTCGGACCCGTGGTTCGAATTTGTCACATAAACATAGAAGGCATAAGCTATGCAGGCTATGAGCTATTGGGAGCGACCTATCATAGGTCTTATGGAATAGCCACATATGTAATCAAGATATTGAAAACGGTTTCCTAATTTCTACATCCACCAACGAAGACATTCATAACGTTGTCACAAAAATCGGAAGCATTATCGTCTCCAATATTTATAAGCCACCTGCTACACCTTGGCCAGCCACCTTTCTTCAAACTCAGCCACATCCTGCTGCATACGTTGGGGATTTCAATAGTCATCATGAACAGTGGAAGTATAAAGACAATGAAGCAAATGGAGAAGCACTAGCAAAATGGGCAGAAGAAGAATACTTATACCCTGTGTTCGATGCTAAGGATCGATTTACGTTTAGATCAGCTGCCTGGAGACAGGAATACAACCCTGACCTGTGTTTCGTCTCGTCCAACAACAAAGACCAACCTCTCATGGCGTCGCGAAGAGTTCTGCCCGACTTTCCGCACAGTCAACACCGTCCAATCATAATAGAGGTAGGAACTCAAATTCCTCTAATTACCTCTATTCCTCGCCCACGATGAAATTTTAAAAAAGCCAATTGGACTGGGTTCTCCACAGATCTGGACAAATGTTTGGGATGGATTCCACCTACTAGCAAAAATTACCAAAGATTTGTTGGTGCCATAATAAGCACGGCCAAGAAGCACATACCAAGAGGGTACCGCAAAGAATACATCCCTGGATGGTCCCAAACCAGCGAAGAACTATACCAGAGCTTCCTTGAATGCGGAGATCAGGAAATAGCGGATGAACTGCTTCACAGCTTGGATGCTGCCAGAAGACAAAAGTGGACGGAAACTGTAGAAAGCCTCAATTTCCAAACATCTAGCAGGCAAGCACGGTCACTGCTGAGAAAACTAGGTAGCAGCCCACCAGCACAACGACAAAAAGCAGCTGTAAGACCAAATGCCATAGCTGCACATCTAGTTAACACGTCTAGGACACCAAAGGATAAAACACATACAATCCAAGTGAAGCGAGAACTCAAAATCTTAAAAAAAATGAAGCCACAGAAACTGAACACTCTCGCCCTTTCTCTAGCGAAGACACAGAAAAAGCTCTGAAAGATGTCAAACCAACAAAGGCACCAGGTTTCGACAATATTATATTCACCCTGAATTTACAATAAACTGTGGCAAGTATACAATAGTATGGCTGGCTCAATTTTTCACAAACATCATGCAAACTGGCAATATCCCACAAGAACTCAAACGATCTAAAGTAATAGCTATTCTAAAGCCTGGGAAGCCAGCTGACAACCCAAAAAGGTACAGACCAATTGCCCTGCTGTCTGTAATATACAAATTACGAGAGAGGCTTATACATAACAGAATTAGCCCAGAATTGTTCAAGGCAGCAAGGAAGAAGTTGTACTGATCAGGTGTTGTCACTCACTACTTACATTGAGGCGGGATTCCAGAGAAAATTGAAAACATCAGTCGCCTTTATTGACCTCTCAGCAGCTTACGACACTGTGTGGAGAGAAGGCATCATGTACAAAATTCTTCGAGTAATTCCTTACAAATCTATAGCACGCTTAATAGACAGCATGCTCAATGATAGGGTGTTCCTAATAAGTATAGACACTGACTACAGCTCCATCAAAAAACTAAAGAATGGCTTATCACAAGGATCAGTGCTCGCACCACTTCTGTTTAGCCTCTATTTTGCAGACCTGCCGGAAACACAATCAAGAACGGGTATGCTGACGATTGGGCCCTCGCTACAAGATGTAGCACAATTGAAGCATCTGAGGATATCCTAACGAAAGACCTGAAGATAATGGGTGAATATTTCCGTAAGTGGACACTTCAACCAAATGCTTCGAAAACAGAGGTTAGTTACTTCCATCTCAACAACAAAGTCGCTGGAAAGGAACTCAACATTCGATTTGAAAATACCGTTCTTAGGCATAATAAAACTCGGAAGTACTTGGGCATGACGCTGGACAGAACACTATCTTTTAAAGAACACCTAACAAAGACTGCCGAAAAATTAAAGACAAAAAATAACATTATTCAAAAGCTCTGTGGTACTACCTGGGGAGCAACGGCCTCCACCCTCCGCACCTCTGCCTTAGCAATTGTATTCTCGGCTGCGGAATACTGTGCTCCGATTTGGCTAAACAGCCCACATGTAAAAAAGGTGGATTTCCAGTTGCATAACACTCTAAGGATGATTTCTGGAGTAATTAAACCCACTCCATCGCAATGACTCCCAATATTAAGCCACATCCTGCCGCCACACCTGCGATGTACTGACGCCCTTGTACGTGAATACAAAAACATCATGGGAAATCGAAGCCTGCTAATCCACCAACACATCGAGGCTGCAAACACTAATAGGCTTCGATCTAGGAAACCGCCAACAAGAACAGCAAGGAACTGTGTACAAGGTGTCAGTATCACAAACGCATGGTCTGAAGAATGGAACGCATGGCAAAATCATAACATGCCTTGCATCACACAAAAACCACCTGGTTTTGACCTAACACGCAAAACGTGGTTCACTCTAAATAGGATTCGAACTCGTCATGGCAGACGTGCTTACTCCCTGTATAAACGGGGTAAAATACCTTCCCCTCAGTGTGGCTGCGGAGAAAGTCAGACCATCAACCACATTGTTGAAGAGTGTTTTAGAAGAGCCCATAATGGGAGCCCCGACGACTTCCTGCTCGCAACTCCATAGTTGATAGATTATATTAATAGACTTGATGTTTGTTTGTAATCCTTAAACTTACTTACATTAGTAACGTTTGTTTGCAATTATTAACGTTTGCTATATTAGTGATTTTGTCTGTTTCTTTCTTATACGTCTGTATTGCCATACGATAAATAAATAATAATTCTGATTCTTGAGTTTCTCCCGGCGTATTTGATAATCAAAATATCCACGGGTGTACTGCCGGTGCACAGTGTCCAACGGGCACAATATTTCGGCGATCATACATGTCACCATCGTCAGGTGCCACTAATTCATTTCCTCGCCGATTCTGCGGACGCCCTCCTCATTTCTTTCCTTATCTATCCAGAAGTTTTAAGCATCCTTCTGTAAGATCAAATATCACGTCTTTTCCGGTTTCTTCAGACTCCATGGCTCACTTGCATAGAATTGTGTTAATCGTATGTACATTCTCATAAACTTCTTTCTTGAGTTAAAGGCCTTTTTTCGATATTAGTTCAAGTGGCTCTGAGCACTATGGGACTTAACTTCTTTGTTCATCAGTCCCCTAGAACTTAGAACTACTTAAACGTAACCAACCTAAGGACATCACACACATCCATGCCCGAGGCAGGATTCGAACCTGCGACCGTAGCGGTCGCGCTGTTCCAGACTGTAGCGCCTAGAACCGCATGGCCACTGCGGCCGGCCGATATTAGTAGGAATCCTTTAGCGGGAGATGTTCTATTTGCCTGAGCTAGTCTGCTTGTAATACCCTGCTTGCTCCATGCATCGTCTGAGTAACTAAGAAACAAATGAGCCACTAGCTCTGTACTTGCCGAAAAGCGGCAATCAAACAGCACTTTTTCTCTGTACGTGTTTAATTATCGAATGCTCCCCCTGTCCCATGCTGTGAGTCTACACTCTGTGTGATTTCCTGAAGAGGCTAGTGTTCCTGTTCTCTTAATTAGAAGGTTATGGCTCGTATTCGGTTGCAAATTTCATGTCACTGTCAACAGAAACTTGAAAAAGCAAAATCAGAAATTCACATGTGGCTGCTTGACCACACAGCCAGGTCACTGATGTTTTGAGATGTCTTCATCAATATAGGTTCATTTTCCTCATTTTGTCTTTGTCCCACGGTAACGCGGTTTCAGCATGGTTATTATGAGAACAGGAATGGTTAATCTACGGAGAGACCAGATGTCCTTCCTTCCGCCACTCCGTTCCCCAATGTCTGCGTGTAGAGTTATCCATGTGACAGTGTACGAACGCTTTCTAAATACACTCCTGGAAATTGAAATAAGAACACCGTGAATTCATTGTCCCAGGAAGGGGAAACTTTATTGACACATTCCTGGGGTCAGATACATCACATGATCACACTGACAGAACCACAGGCACATAGACACAGGCAACAGAGCATGCACAATGTCGGCACTAGTACAGTGTATATCCACCTTTCGCAGCAATGCAGGCTGCTATTCTCCCATGGAGACGATCGTAGAGATGCTGGATGTAGTCCTGTGGAACGGCTTGCCATGCCATTTCCACCTGGCGCCTCAGTTGGACCAGCGTTCGTGCTGGACGTGCAGACCGCGTGAGACGAAGCTTCATCCAGTCCCAAACATGCTCAATGGGGGACAGATCCGGAGATCTTGCTGCCCAGGGTAGTTGACTTACACCTTCTAGAGCACGTTGGGTGGCACGGGATACATGCGGACGTGCATTGTCCTGTTGGAACAGCAAGTTCCCTTGCCGGTCTAGGAATGGTAGAACGATGGGTTCGATGACGGTTTGGATGTACCGTGCACTATTCAGTGTCCCCTCGACGATCACCAGTGGTGTACGGCCAGTGTAGGAGATCGCTCCCCACACCATGATGCCGGGTGTTGGCCCTGTGTACCTCGGTCGTATGCAGTCCTGATTGTGGCGCTCACCTGCACGGCGCCAAACACGCATACGACCATCATTGGCACCAAGGCAGAAGCGACTCTCATCGCTGAAGACGACACGTCTCCATTCGTCCCTCCATTCACGCCTGTCGCGACACCACTGGAGGCGGGCTGCACGATGTTGGGGCGTGAGCGGAAGACGGCCTAACGGTGTGCGGGACCGTAGCCCAGCTTCATGGAGACGGTTGCGAATGGTCCTCGCCGATACCCCAGGAGCAACAGTGTCCCTAATTTGCTGGGAAGTGGCGGTGCGGTCCCCTACGGCACTGCGTAGGATCCTACGGTCTTGGCGTGCATCCGTGCGTCGCTGCGGTCCGGTCCCAGGTCGACGGGCACGTGCACCTTCCGCCGACCACTGGCGACAACATCGATGTACTGTGGAGACCTCACGCCCCACGTGTTGAGCAATTCGGCGGTACGTCCACCCGGCCTCCCGCATGCCCACTATACGCCCTCGCTCAAAGTCCGTCAACTGCACATACGGTTCACGTCCACGCTGTCGCGGCATGCTACCAGTGTTAAAGACTGCGATGGAGCTCCGTATGCCACGGCAAACTGGCTGACACTGACGGCGGCGGTGCACAAATGCTGCGCAGCTAGCGCCATTCGACGGCCAACACCGCGGTTCCTGGTGTGTCCGCTGTGCCGTGCGTGTGATCATTGCTTGTACAGCCCTCTCGCAGTGTCCGGAGCAAGTATGGTGGGTCTGACACACCGGTGTCAATGTGTTCTTTTTTCCATTTCCAGGAGTGTATTTACGAATCGTGTAACTGAGGAGGGATGGGGGTACCAGCTCGATATTCATCCAGTAAGTGTGGAAAACCGCCTAAAAGCCTCATTCAGGCTGGCCGGCACACCAGCTCTCGTCGTTAACCTACCGCACAAACCCGATCTGGAGTCGGCGCTCCTGCCCGAAACCTGAAGCGACGTGCTGACACGTGTAGCCATTCGGGCTGGTTTATCATTACAGACTCATGAGCAGTTTAATTGCAGGCATATGCTGTGTAGACAGAAAGCGTTCTTGTATTCACGACGAATGGATTAATACGTTATGACACCTGATTGGGAAATCGACTTCTCTGGTACCACTTGTTGACTTCTCAGAGCGAGAGCTCGCCCATCACACGGAATGCCACATACATTTTCTTGCATTGCCCAAATTCGAAGCGGCAACCTCCAAGAGCGTGTGTTAGTGAACTGAGC
The DNA here is from genome assembly GCF_021461385.2 of Schistocerca piceifrons. NCBI lineage: Eukaryota > Metazoa > Arthropoda > Insecta > Orthoptera > Acrididae > Schistocerca > Schistocerca piceifrons. Next base: position 133,306,836 of record NC_060139.1, read on the forward strand.
TATAGAGGTAACTGATACGTGAGATCACCTAACTATACTCAAAAGGTTTTGGTATTGTGATCTGTACCTCAAGTCACGAGTGGCTAGCTCTGAGCACTATGCGACTTAACTTCTGAGGTCATCAGTCGCCTAGAACTTAGAACTAATTAAGCCTAAATAACCTAAGGACATCACACACATCCATGCCCGAGGCAGGATTCGAACCTGCGACCGTAGCGGTCACGCGGTTCCAGACTGAAGCGCCTAGAACCGCAAGGCCACACCGGCCGGCTTGTAACGAGTGCAGTGGCACAGTAGTTAAAGACAATGGACTCGCTTTCGATATGAATAGGATTTAAATACTCGTCCGGTCATCCAGATAACCATTTCCTACGGTTTCCCTAAATCAACTACCGCAAATCTCAGAATGGTTCCTTTGAAACGGTAACGATCTACTATATGCTCTGTCTCTAATGGTATCATCATCGTTGAAACGTAATTTTAGTTCGTTCCTTTTCTATTTTCAATATTAATGTGAACGAACAGTTTTATAACATCCGGTGTGTATCTTAATGTCAATTATTATTTTCTGCTTGCCTGCTGTGGGAGCCTTATAAGGTCGCATTGCGATAGTAGAAAAGTAGGAACTGTACCGCTTTTTAAATGTACATAAGAATGAAACGACTGGTGGAAGCTGACCTGAGAGAAGACCAGTTTGGGTTCTGTAGGCATATAGGTAAAACATTCCTTATAATTTATAACACCTTATCACAAAAGCTAGATTGATATAAGGCAAGCTTACATTTATAGCATGCGTAGATTTAGTAACAACTTTTTAACAGTGTTGAGTGGAGTAAACTGAAGTTAGGAGGAATTGAAACATCCCTTTAGAAAAACTGTTTTACAGTACAACAATGAAAAACTACAACTACAAAGGAGATTTTTCTCTACAATTATGCGCTATCTGTGGTGTCACCGCCAGACACTACACTTGCTAGGTGGTAGCTTTAAATCGGCCCCGGTCCATTAGTACATGTCGGACCCGCGTGTCGCCACTGTGTGATCGCAGACCGAGCGCCACCACAAGGCAGGTCTCGAGATACGGACTAGCACTCGCCCTAGTTGTACGGACGACGCAGCTAGCGATGCACACTGACGAAGCCTCGCTCATTTGCAGAGCAGATAGTTAGAATAGCCTTCAGCTAAGTCAATGGCTACGACCTAGCAAGGCGCCATTAGTAACATTGCATGTATCTAAAGAGTCTCACTTGTATCGCCACAATCTCCAGATGTACCAAAAGGATGGATTAAAGTTAAGTATTCCAGAAGCTACGTACTTTTCTTTATAGCATTCATTACGTATCCTGTTTCAGACCTCACGCCATCCTGCTTTAGCTTAGCGCGTGCCTTTCGGCTTCCTCTCATTGTGTCTAGGCTGTCTTGTCTAGACACAACACTATCAATAAACAATAACTACGCAAATTACACAAACTACAAGAGAAAATCAGAAGATTCCAGTGAGGTAACCTCGGCTAAGGGTCGACATATGAAACGTCCCCTTAGAAAAATTATAAATGACTGAGCTGATAAACCTCTTATGTTATTTAATTTTCAGACAGCTGAGCAAAACTCAACGTACTCAGTTTTCTCTTTACTTATTCTGATCATCACTTAACTGACAAACAATATTTTTTTGCGCAACGTAATCTGACTTTCAATAATCCCTACAAATGAATAGCCCTGACTAACAATAAGCTATACCTTTCGTGAATCACTTACCTCATAAAAGTCTTTGTTACTCGTACTGCAATACAGCGGGTGCCAATACTGCCAGCTAAATAAAAGATTCTAACTACTGAAGGCACTAACTACTGATAGGCATAGTTAGCAAATGAAAGATTTTGATAGAGAACAAACAATGTGTTTACCTTAATATTGTTCAAAAGTCATAATATACGTATCAGTTCATGACATCCAGTCTTACAAATTTCCTTTTTCTGTCGAACACACGAAGAGAGTCCGCTCTCAAAATTCTGCCATCTCTCTCCCCACATCCACCACTGCTGGCGGCTCACCTCCAACTGCGCAACGCAACGCGCTGTTCACATCCAACTGCCCAACACTACACAAACGAATAATCCAACAATGAGTCCAACCAGTCACAGACTGCACACATCACAGTCAGTGATTTTCATACAGAGCGCCACGTGGCGTTACCAACATAAAAATGTAAACAACCTCCTTAGAGGATAAAATAGAAGGAGGGCAAAGGTGTCTCCAACGTTTATAGAAACCAGACTGCAGCTGTAAGAGCCGAAGGACTTGAAAAGGAGGTATTAGGCAAGGGAATGAGCCAGGATTATAGCCACCCCACCCATCCTCCTGTTATTCAATCTGTACAAATAGTTCAAATGGCTCTGAGCACTATGGGACTTAACATCTGAGGTCATCAGTCCCCTAGAGCTTAGAACTACTTAAACCTAACGAACCTAATGACATCACACACATCCATGCCCGAGGCAGGGTTCGAACCTGCGACGGTAGCAGTCGCACGATTCCAGACTGAAGCGCCTAGAACCGCTTGTCCACATGGGCCGGCTTCAATCTGTACATTGAGCAAGTAGTAAAGGAAACCAGGAAGAAATTTGGAAAGAGAAGAAAGTCCATGAAGAAGAAATAACAACTTAATGCTCTGCCGATGTCGTTTTAATTGACAGAAACAGCAAAGGACTTGGAAGATCAGTTGAACGGGATGGACAGTGTCTTGAAAAGAGATTATAAGAGGAACATCAATAAAAGTAAAGCAAAGATATTGGATTGTAGTCGCATTAAACAAGGTGAAACTGAGGGAACTGCAATAGAAATGAGACTCTGCAAGCAGTAGCCGAGTTTTTCTGATGATAGAAGAAGCAAAGAGGATGTAAAATAAACTCTGTCAATATCGAGTAAGGGTGTACCGAAAAAGTTTAAGAAGCCTTTTTGAAGGTATTTGCAGTGTAGCCTTACTGTGAACTGAAAAGTGGACCATAAACAGTAAAAATCGGTTTTCTGCTTTTGGAATGGATGCTGAGTGAGGCCATGTTTCCAAATTTCGTATGTTTTATAGTTATTTTAAAAGGATCGTATATGTCTCGCTGGACTCGAGGAAGAATAAATGGGTCTCTAAATTTATTCCTCTTTGACTCCAGCGAGAGATGTACGTCCCTTTTAAAATAATTCTTTAATCAGGAATTAGGATATGTAAAAGGAAGAAAGTAAGTACCATTATTATGTCAAACGAATTCCCAGATGATATACCTGGTACAGTTTTGTCAACTGCTTACCACCCAAAAGATATAAGATTCGTCATAAGAAAAAATAGGGATGGTACAAACTTAGGCATATCCTGTCCTGTATCCGTATCAGAGTACACAGCTATAATGTGAGCTGTAGACCGGTTCGACCACCGGAGAGAAAGATATGCTATTGGCAGGACGTCTCTCAGACTGTGGCATCGTCTTTCATATTTTCTTTTGGACGATGCAGTAGTAAACAGTTCCACCATGTGAAACTGTAGTGACGGAGGAAAATGAAACCAGCTTTCTTTCCACCTTGCTTTTGTAACGCAACTTTCAACTGGAAGAAATATAAAGAGACGAGGAAGCTAAGCACTCATTACAAAAATGGACCCCGAGTTTGTGCCGTTTTCCGTTTCATATCAGATCAAGGGAAATAAAATAAGATTACATGATAGAATCAGATACTCGTCTCTAATGACCTCAATGTTGATGGGACGTTAAACTCAATCTTCCTTCCTTCTGAAGCAAATACAGAATGATCAAAAAGATAGTATAAATTTGAAAACTTAATAAACCACGGAATAATGTAGATAGAGAGGTAAAAATCGACACACATGCTTGGAATGACATGGGGTTTCATTAGAACAAAAAAAAAACAAAGTTCACAAAATGTCCGACAGATGGCGCTGGACAGCAAAACTGCTACCCTGACGGGTGAGAGGTACGCCGATACGTTACAGAATCGCATCATCCCCAGCCTGGCTGATTAACGCCTACTGGAACGTACGATGTTTATGCAGGATAGCTCTCCACCCCATATTGCTAGGCGCGTGAAATATCTCTTGCGCGCGTCGTTTGGTGATGATCGTGTGCTCAGACGCCACTTTCGTCATGCTTGGCCTCTCAGGTCCCCAGACCTCAGTCCGTGCGATTATTGGCTTTGGGGTTACCTGAAGCCGCAAGTGTATCGTGATCGACCGACATCTCTAGGGATGCTGAAAGACAACACCCGACGCCAATGCCTCACCATAACTCCGGACATGCTTTACAGTGCTGTTCACAACATTATTCCTCGACTACAGTTATTGTTGACGAATGATGGTGGACATATCGAGCATTTCCTGTAAAGAACATCATCTTTGCTTTGTCTTACTTTGTTATGCTAATTATTGCTATTCTGATCAGATGAAGCGCCATCTGTCGGACATTTTTTGAACGTATGTATTTTTTCGATTCTAATAAAACCCGATGTCATTCCAAGCATGTGTGTCAATTTGTACCTCTCTGTCTACATTATTCCGTGATTTATTCAGTTTTCAAATTTATACTGAGTTTTTGATCACCCTGCATATAAATGTTAACATTTAGACACGAATATGAATAAAAGACACAAATAGAAATTCTCTGAGCGCTCTGGCCATAACGCAGAAGCACTAAACGAATTTAAAAGTGTGTTATCAACAAATATGTGCTCAGTACTGTACATTTCTAACGAACAGTGTAATAAGGACATTACATATCTTTATTGAGCTTATCTACTGCAGAAAGGAAAAAAATTACATATAACCACAAAAACATAAGACACACAATTCACAGCTGAAACAATTAAGCAATGTCTCTCGCATTAGGGCAATGTGTATATGGGACACGTATGTCCCCACGGGTCATGAAAGGGTTAAAAGGGTGTACACTGCAGTGGTTTTGCTGAGATGAAGAGACTTGCACAATATAGACTAGCGTGGATAGCTGCATGAAACCAGTCTATAACTGAATGGCACGACAAGAACAGCAACAAACAGGTAGCACAACGAGAACCTGACGCGGGCAAGGCGGCGGTCTCCCGGCTGTGGTCGGCACCCCGTACTCGAAACAAAGGCCCCCCACCCCGGCCGTTGGCAGCCCCGCGAGCCTTGACTTTTGTCGGCGCGTGTGTGCTATTGTGTGCCTCCGTGGGAAATGTGCGAACTGACCTTTTTACGGGAGATTTATCCGTAGCACAGCGTCTGCCATTACCACCGTCGACAGACGAGGGCCACTGGTATTTGGCCGGCCAGGTCCTGCCTAGCAAGTCGTCCTCGCAGCGAAAGGTTGGCCAGTTGCACGCCGCCTTTCTGCCTCGTCTTCAGTTTGCGTGGACACACCTGCATTTTCCGTCCCACATTCCAACTCCGTCAGTCTCTGATGTTGAACTAAAGGACACATATACAACTTTTAACTCGTCACTTGTAATTTTATCGTCGTAGCTGGCATAAGATGTGTTTTGTACTACACTGACCTAGATATAGATGGTGAAAGAGTTGAAATGTTGTGAAGAAGAGTGAACTGCAATGTAGGTGGACTCTCCGAAACATTTTCCAACATTCTACTCATCTTTTCTATTTTCACCCTTAACTACATTCATGGGGTTATACATTACCCCAGGCGTCACTCTTTTGTTTACAATTACGTTCCCATTGCAACGTTGCCACCCCGATTCTATATAAGCTTAGCACGGCTGCGCTTTTGCATTGTGCTGGCGCGTGAAAATCAGGGGCCATTATCTGTACAGGTATGCACCTGTTGGAGTCGAAATCTACTCAACGAAGCTATAAAATTTCCTTTTCTTACAACAAAACTGTTTTTAATTCGTTTTCGACAAAATGGAGGGACTCGTGAACGATGATAAAATTTTAGAGTTAGTATTAGCTAGTGAAGATAGTGGATACACCACATGCTTTCAAGATGCAGCCGAGTTTAGTGACAATGAAGTATATGATCACAAAACTGACAGTGAAATAGAGGACGATGAAGAGGCATAAGAAGAGAATTTTCGCAAAGAAAACCAAGAAACATCAAGAAATCTAGCTATTTTTACGGAAAAAACCTTTACTCATAAGAGTAACAAGATGGTTCATATATATTTTATAAAACTTCTTTATTTTGATTTTTTTACTCAAACTTAAATAACTTCTCTAATTAATTCTGAAACTGCTGAGTGAAATTGAATGCACCTGAACCTTCTAAAACTGCTGAGTGAAACTGAACGCACTGTTACTTTGCTATTGTTTGTCATTTCATTTCCGACCTACAGAATTATTCCTGACAAATACAACTCAAACTTATTCATTTATTTATGACCCACAATATACAAGGATAACGCAATCTTACTATTACTTAACACAAAAGTATGACCCTGATTTAGAAGAAATATTAACAATAACCCATTCGTTTCATAAGTTATTTACCTCACAGAAAATCTTCATTACACTAACTACAGCGATACAGCAAGCACCAATACAGCCAGTTAAATAAAAGATTCTAACTATTGAAGGCTCTAACTACTAATAGGCATGTGGTTAGCAAAGGAAAGATTTTGTTGCAGAGCAAACAATGTATTTAGCTGATTTTACCTTAATCATCTGACATCCAGTTCCAAAATTATATAATCGTCAATAATTCCATTGTCATTTTGCAATCCATATGATGTTAAATCTCCAAGACGGACACACGTCGAGACCGTCCGCTCGCGCTAATACTGCAAACCGTCATCACTGCTAACAATTAACTCCTAACTTCCATCACTACTAACTATTAACTTCTAAGTGCGAGTCTCTTACAGTGGGTGTACAGTGCTGTTAGAGATCAATGTAGTCGAAAGCACTGCATAGCGCTGCCAACATACCAACACATAAACAGGCTAGTTACAAACAGCTCGGTATGGCAATGAGGAAAGCAAATATCAAAGACTGTGAAATGAATTCTAGAAATTTTTCCCGGGACTTGCAGACTGCAAAGGACAGAGGTCCTTGCAAAAATTTTGAAAATAGCAGCGGGGTCGATGAATCTATAGTGCAAGTCCAAGCGATACCGAGTCAGCCAGGAAAGTCAACTTCTCCAGTGTCGCAATGCCACGTATGTCCAACCCTTAAAGACAGAAAAACTTATTCTAAACGTCAATAATACGTGTGTAAAATACATTCCATTGACAAAAACATATGTCTTGATTGTGATGTACATCAATAAGTGCTTGGGTGATTCGTTCATATACCTACTGTCATTTTTTATTGACAGTGATTGTTTATTATTTTTTGTATAGTTTACTTAATTGATCATTTGGTCTCAGAACATGTTTCTGAACATTTTTGAAGTAGATTTCTTTTTGCTTTGTAAGTTAATTCTTAAAACTCTGGTTAAGAGACCAGTGTTGGTAATAGAAATGTTCAAATGTGTGTGAAATCTAATAGGACTTAACTGCTAAGGTCATCAGTCCCTAAGCTTACACACTACTTAACCTATATTATCCTAAGGACAAACACACACACCCATGACCGAGGGAGGACTCGAACCTCCGCCGGGACCAGCCGCACAGTCCATGACTGCAGGGCCTCAGACCGCTCGGCTAATCCCGCGCGGCGTTGGTATAAGAGCCCTTAATGGTTGGCAAGATCAAATTTTCTTTTTTAAGAATGACTGATTTCATAAACAGAAGCCTTTCTAATATTGATTCCTTACAATCGTTTAGAGAAACATAGGGGTAAATAAGTTCCAGATTGTTTTTGTTTTGGGGCCGAAAATTACCCCGCTATGTATTAACCTCATTCTAAAATTGGAAAAACGTACTTTATGCTGTCTGAGATCGAATTTAATAATTCCACTAACAGAGGTTAGACGAGCCGATTTCGACGAGGTTCGAAATACTACTGGCAGCCGCTGGAAAAGAACTCCTTTCAAACGATCAAGTCAGTACGTTAACAGTTTTCAAAAAAAAAAAAAAAAAATAGAAGTCATAGCGTAGTCATACGATTATTTTGTTTCATCACCACAGTACCGTAAGCTTGATATTGAGGCAAGGAGCAACAGACTGATAAGTTTCTAAAATCTGTCACTGACGTGACCGAGGGAAACGACAGAAGAGAACAACACAGAGCACACTGTTATAACGACATATGGCGTTTGATTACGTATCGGAACTATTTTGTGCAGTGACGCTTCCTTAGTACAAGAAGTGACAGCAAGGCCGTTAAGCTCAAACCCGACGACGAACACAGAGATTATGTCAGTCTCGGGCCTCGTGCAAAATCGAACATCCCAGGATACTTACCAGAGACAAATTTTTCTGTCTCCCTGTGAGAGGAGTGAACAAGACAGGCAGCGTAGGAGACAACAACTGTCGTGCGGCCGTCTCCACGAAGGATGGGTCTCTGCTCCCAACGCCGGGACCATACAGCACTGTGGCCATTGTCGTAGCAGAAAACCACAGCCTACTACGAAGGTAAATCCTGTGTGCTAACTAAACCCTTATTTCTCCCACGCGCATCTGATTTCTATGTGTTTCAGCTTTACCACCTTGTCCATTGAAAAATATATGCAGTACATATCAGGATCCCCATCTTTCTAAGCTCCTCTAGCTCTGGAATCATTTCAAGACCCAGTATTCCTTTTTAATGAGCGCTCTTACCCTTCCAGGGTCATCTTTTAATAACGTTAATCTGGCGACTGTATTAAATTCATTTACTTCAGCTAGCTTTAGAGGCGCAGTCGATGCCGGAAGTAATTTATTGATCTGTGGTAGTAAGAGAATAAGGGTGGCGGGGAAGAAGAATGCGAGGAAGATTAGAGTTTAACGTCCCGTCGGCAATGAGGTCATTAGTGACGGAGGACAAGCTGGGATTACGAAAGGACGGAAAAGTAAGTGGGCCGTGTCCTTTCAAAGAGACCATCCCGGTATTTGCCCTATGGGACTTAACCCTTTGTTTCCTGACATAAGAAAAAATTTACTTTTTAACATTTTCTTTGCAGAATTTATGCTATTGTGGCCTCAAATGACGGTAGGATTTTTTGTAAAATTTTATTTTATTTTTCACAACTTTTTTCTCTCCTGGTACTTAGAAGTACCGTCAGACTCCATGTACAGAATCACAACATGCGCAGAAAAATGCTCCAATTTTTATAACTTGTACCTTATTCCACATAAATATTAAATATTTTTACATTAGAAAATTAATTAACCGAAATATGATATTTCTGAATTTTTTTTTTTAAATTTCGCATAAATTTATTCTAGAGCAACTTCACAATACATAGTAACTTAGCTATACATTTTTGACAGTATATATATATCACATATTTAGTGTTAGTGATACCTCATGAAATTGTAGCAAACAGTTCTTTTTCTCACTGCAGCACAAATAAACTTTACATGTACTACAATGTGAATGTGGTCTCGACTGAATTTTATTTTTCGCACACATTTCGCATTGTCCTCTTTTACAACTGAACACTAAAAAATGGTTTCCTCGGTTGCCAAGACGTACATCCTACGGAACAGAAAAGTTATCCTTCCTTCTCTTTGGGAGAGTTATTTTATCTCTACCAGAGTTTCTCTTTTTGAGATTTGGCACTTGCTGTTCATTCATTAGTCCTAGTGCCACAGGACACCTGAATTCCAGCAGTGGCAGTGCCCCATGTAGATAACTGAAAATGACGTAAGGATTGACAAAAGCAATTTCTATTGCTCCCCAGAAGAGACGGTGCCACCATTTCGTTGATCGCTTGTCGAGACCATAAGTTGAATGTAATCTGTCTGCATGATCCACACCACCCATGTTTTTATTGTAATCACATACAATAACTGGACATGGTATAGTCATACTAGTTCCATCTTTCTGTTTTCTTGTCACTACGCTCTGTTCAATGCCATGGAAGTTTGACGCAAAATATACTACTTTATTTTCCTTCCATTGAAATACTGTTAGGTCTAAAGATGACTCTGTGATTTGATTTAGACATTTTTCTTTAGGTAAATTCCCTGGCAAACCTTTCCTGTTTGTTCTAATTGTTCCACAGGCAAATGTATTTACCGATTTCTGTGTGAGAAAAAGAGGACAGAACAACTAGTGAGAGGTAACGCATTGTTGCTACAATAAAGTGTTCGCACAACCTGACGGTACTAATAAGTCCGCCTTATATTTTCCACTTTATCTCATTCACTTGTAACGTAATGCTTCAAACTATTATAAAAAAACAAAGAAGGTAAGTACGTACAATGGAAAACTCAACGGAAGTTTCAATAAATTGCGCACAAATTCAGGCAACACCATGGAAACAAGCACATACAATCTTCTGTTTTCACAGCAGCGCGCGAAAAACACTTTCAAGCTCTGACCGCCAGAGAGGTCTATGTATTGCACAATAACATCTATCAAACAGTAGAGCAGAGTTACTGTTACGTACCGACAGGCTCTCAGATCACGAAACTGCACCACGAGAAAATAATTAGAGTCAAAACTTACTGGTACTTTTAAGTACCGTCAGGCAACAAAGGGTTAACGAAATCACGAAAAATCTAAATCCGGATGGTAGGACAAGGATCTGAAGGGCCGAATAGAAAATCAGCGTGCTAACGAACGCGCCACATCGCTCGGTGCCAAAGCGAAGGGGAGAATACCGTACTAGGCCATGACGCAGGATTCGCCTCAGACCATGTGGAATTGTCACGACAATCGTAAATAAGCAGTTGGTATTTATACATGTCAGACCTGAAACATAACTTCCCGCTGGTCACTGAAATTGCAGTACTATGGAGACGGCACGCAATAGACGTTATATGAGTATGAAGTGTACTACGCCCATGGATATACCCGTACACGGCCCAGTCACATTAATGTGATCACCTCTTATGTTCGACGTCAACGGGCAATAACTGTTGTGGCTTGGCAAGACAGCCAAGCCACTATGAGGTAGCCGAAAGGCACGCGTTTAAGCTCACGCAGGCTGGCGTGAGGTCTGGAACAGGTAAAGGAGTTGAGTCTAGCAAAAAAAGTACGTAGCTTCTGGAATACTTAACTTTAATCCATAATTGGTAAACATCGGTCTGACGGTACATGCATCACAAGATAAATAGCAAATGATAGTGGCACCTTGCTAGGTCGTAGCAAATGACGTAGCTGAAGGCTATGCTAACTATCGTCTCGGCAAATGAGAGCGTAATTTGTCAGTGAACCATCGCTAGCAAAGTCGGCTGTACAACTGGGGCGAGTGCTAGGAAGTCTCTTTAGACCTGCCGTGTGGCGGCGCTCGGTCTGCAATCACTGATAGTGGCGACACGCGGGTCCGACGTATACTAACGGACCGCGGCCGATTTAAAGGCTACCACCTAGCAAGTGTGGTGTCTGGCGGTGACACCACAATAACCACTCACAGAAGGCAGATGGTGGCACTAGCAGTGGAGGACATACAAAAATGGCTCTGAGCACTGTGGGACTTAACATCTGACGTCATCAGTCCCCTAGAACTTAGAACTACTTAAACCTAACTAACCTAAGGACATTACACACATCCATGCCCGAGGCAGGATTCGAACCTGCGACCGTAGCAGTCGCGCGGTTCCAGACTGAAGCGCCTAGAACCGCTCGGTCACAGCGGCCGGCCAATTTCTTTTCATTCAAGCAGCCTGGGACTGAAGAACCGTGGAAGACAGCTGGGTGTGGCTGCGCACGCTTCCTCGGATGAGGTAACTGTTGTATGGAAGGCATTTGTATAATGAGGACGACGTGAATTTCAGGGTAGAATGTCTCTCGAACAGTCAAAATGTAGTATTCTACAACGAAAGTCTGTGCAAAATCATTCATCGTTGAGAGAAATCTGTCGCACAGACTTGTGATTACGTGGTGTTATCAAAAAGTAACTTATAATATTGTGCTCTGCCAGCGACGTAATAACATACTGTTTTCCATTTCTATCGAAGTATTAAGATTTAACGATATAATTTAGGCACTAAGTCAATGAACGGCGCCGGAAGTCAGCGAATATGTACGCCCACAATAATGGGAGCGGCGTATCATTATTATCTATGTTTTGTTCTATATAAGAATGCGCGCCCGCCTTTTCTTGCTCTTCTTCTTCTTTAATCGCGCGCCTTTCCGACAGCATCTTACGCTATCAGGCTCCTATTTTCTTCCATTTGGTTCAGAAGAACTAAATTTGTATTCCTGTTAGTAATTTATTTAATCATTCCATTATTATCGCCAATTGCAACTGCTGATAGGATCTTATTCATAATACTTTATTCTTTCGCTCCAGAGTTGAGCTATAATTATTGTAATTTCCAAGTATTTCGCCGAAATACGGCACAATTCTTTGTTATGTTCAAAACTGTGAGAATTATTCACAAAATGTTAGATTTCAGTACAAAAACTTATTTTGTTAAATAATAATTGTTTAATTTAACATTTATACTTTCATTTCGTAGTAGCAATCACAAATTCCCAATTTATAAATGTTATAGATTTTTTTACTACATTTTTTCTTATGATGCCAGCGCGATTATCACGAGCTTAAATTAAATCATTCTGAACCTCGCGAGGCGAGAAGCTAGTTAGAAATTTCCTTGAGATTACATGAACACAAACTAAACGCTTTTCAGCACGCTACAAGTCTACTGACCTTCACTTCAAGCAATAAAAGGTAAAAAAGAGTAGAATAAACTAAGAAGTGAAATGATGATCTTATGCATTCGATAGTATTGTGTGCATTTTCTGACAAAAAATAATTTTTGTTCTAAAGACTAAAAAGTGGCGTGTGTGAAATACTTAATCCATTTACTTTTACTTAATGATAAGAAGTGATATCTCTAATTAATCCACGTACTAATAGTTTTGTGTGATATTTAAGTAATAAAAATAACCAGTCTTATGCTCATATTTAAAAATAAAAAAAATCAAGAATAATTGGGATACATTAAGTTGAAGAAATTCTGCTTAATAATAACAAAATGCTTATTTGTCCGAATTAAGGTAAGACATTGAGATTTTGTCAATCTGGTATTTCGAGACATAATTAGTTTGAAATATTTATTCAATTACTGAATTATTACGTATATATGAATATACTTAAGCTTATTTTACATCCATTACAATTAAAGCTAGATGAATGATAAATTTCCATAATTCCGTAATCATATCCACCCTTATTTTTAAAATACCGTAGTTAAAGCTTTAGTATAAACTGGAAATTTCGTTTTTCTTAAAGAATCTTTATTTATTCATCAACATCAACTTTGTTCTCTTCAAAGTAATCACTTTAAGATACAACACGGTTATGCCAGCGCTTTTTGCAGTGTCAGAAGCATTTCTGGAACGCAGTTTTCGGTACGCTGTTCAGCTCGTTCAGCGATTCTGTTTTTATGTCATCAATGGTGGCAAAACTACTAACTTTAATTGTTCGGTTCACTCTCGGGAATATAAAAAAGCCGCAAGAAGCTATTCCCGGCGAATACAGTAGCTGAGGCAACATAATGGTTTTCTTTTTTCTTGCCAAAAAATTACGAACAAGCACTGAGCTGTAAGCGAGAGCATTATCGTGATGGAATTTATACGAGTGATTTTGCCACAAATCTGGTCTTTTTCTTCGGAATGCTTCACGCAATTGGGGCATAATTTCGAAGCAGTATTTCTTTTTAACCGTACGACCGTAAGGGAGGCAGGATCTCATGATGCACTATTCTATTGTAATCGAAGAAGACAATGAGAAGCACGTTCACATGTGATCGAACTTGTCAGGCTTGGCTCTTCCGGCAGTTCCCATCGGGACGTCTGGGTCCCGATTTCGACATCTTACTCGTATACCCACGTTTAGTCACACGTTTTCTAGAAGTTCTGTATCGTTGTCGCCTCATTCAATAATTTCTGAACGATGTTTAGGCCACGTTGTTCTTGATCGAAATTCAGCAAGGAACAAACTTTGCTCCTACACGTTTCATGGCCAAAACATCCTAAAAATTGAGCCAAAGGATATGCCGTCGTCACCAGCAAGCTCTCTGATGTTGATCGGGGACTTTCCAGCACAATTTTCTTTACTCCTTCCACACTGTCGTCAATAACTAATGTAGTACGGCGTCCAGGGCTGTCGTCGTCTTCGTCTTCTCCCCCCTCTTTGAAAAATTTATACCACTCGTAAACTCTTGTGTAACATCGCAGATTAGCCGAAAGCCACAGTCAACACTTCAAATTACGTGCTGCACGTTATTCCATTGTTCAAGCAAAATCTAACATAAATTCTTTGATCCCTCATTTTCGGAAGTACACTACTGGCCATTAAAATTGCTACACCACGAAGATGAAGTGCTACAGACGCGAAATTTAACCGACAGGAAGAAGATGCTGTGGTATGCAAATGATTAGCTTTCCAGAGCATTCACACAAGGTTGGTACCGGTGGCGACACCTACAACGTGCTGACATGAGGGAAGTTTCCAACAGATTTCTCATACACAAACAGCAGTTGACCGGCGTTACCTGGTGAAACGTTGTTGTGATGCCTCGTGTAAGGAGGAGAAATGCGTACCATCACGTTTCCGACTATGATAAAGGTCGGATTGTAGCCTATCGCGATTGCGGTTTATCGTATCGCGACATTGCTGCTCGCGTTGGTTGGGATCCAATGACTATTAGCAGAATATGGAATCGGTGAGTTCAGGAGGGTAATACGGAACGCCGTACTGGATCCCAACGGCCTCGTATCACTAGCAGTCGAGATGACAGGCATCTTAGCCGCATGGCTGTAATGGATCGTGCAGCCGCGTCTCGATCCCTGAGTCAACAGATGGGGACGTTCGCGGTGAACGCACATTGGAAGCGTGTATTCGTCATCGCCATACTGGCGTATCACCCGACGTGATGGTATGGGGTACCATTGGTTACACATCTCGGTCACCTCTTGTTCGCATTGACGGCACTTTGAACAGTGGACGTTACATTTCAGATGTGTTACGACCCGTGGCTCTACCCTTCATCCGATCCCTACGAAACCCAACATTTCAGCAGGATAACGCACGATCGCATGTTGCAGGTCCTGTACGGTCCTTTCTGGATACAGAAAATATTCAACTGCTGCCCTGGCCAGCACATTCTCCAGATGTCTCACCAATTGAAAACGTCTGGTCAATGGTGGCCGACCAATTGGCTCGTCACAATACGCCAGTCACTACTCTTGATGAACTGTGGTATCGTGTTGAAGCCGCATGGGCAGCTGTACCTATACACGCCATCCAATCTCTGTTTGACTCAATGCCCAGGCGTATCAAGGCCGTTATTACGGCCAGAGGTGGTTGTTCTGGGTACTGATTTTTCAGGATCTATGCACCCAAATTGCGTGAAAGTGTAATCACATGTCAGTTCTAGTATAATATATTTGTCCAATGAATACTCGTTTATCATCTGCACTTCTTCTTGGTGTAGCAATTTTAATGGCCAGTAATGTACAAATTCGGCGAGCACTCGAAAACACGTACAACATTTTCGACTATCAGTGATGAACTAAATATTCATAAACAGCTGAAAATGCAAATGTATTTTAGGGACAAGGGTACCAACAGATTAAAAAAAATTAAATGTCGGAAATATAGGGCCCGTGAAATGAAATAAATGGTGTGCTTTTTGACTATACATTGTATGTAGAGAAGGAACAGTACCGCCAGCAAGTTACATGGTCACCGCTTGATTATTTCTAGGTGATAATTAAAACTTAATGTCTGACCCCCGCAGACACGAGACGTGGCGAATTGCCCGCCGCAGGCTGCAGACGTGCGGCGGCTGGTCGGTCGCCCCCCGCCAGTCAGCAGGGCGCGGCCCGGCACTGCTCCGGCCGCACATTAGCGGCAGCTGGCCGAGCCCTGTCCGCAATCAGCGGCGATTTTTCAGTGGCAGCGCCACCCGCCGCCGCAGCCGCTCATTAGCCACGCCCCGCACCGCACCTCCCGGCGCGCCGAGGCAGCGCGAGGTGACGCAGAATATTAGGCATGCACCTCACCGCCGGGGTGCGTCAGGCCAACAGCAGACCGACCAGGGCAAACGGGACGTGGGGCGAGGTCTTCCGCGCATTTCCCTCCTCCATTAAACAACTACCGGAAGCTACGTGTTTTTATTAATTCATACTGTTACACGCCGTAGAAATGTTGCAACACGTGAGGCAGTACTGACCCTACGACTTATCTTAGAAGAAAGATTAAGGAAAGGCAAACCTACGTGTCTAGCATTTGTAGACTTAGATACAGCTTTTGACAATGTTGATTGGAATTCTCTCAAAATCAGAAGGTGGCAGGAGTAAAATACATGGAGCGAAAGGCTATTTACAATTTGTACAGATAGCAGATGACAGTTATAAGAGTCGAGGGGTATGAAAGGGAAGCAGTGGTTGGGAAGGGAGTGAGACAGGGTTGTAGCCTCTCCCCGATGTTATTCAATCTGTACATATATTGAGCAAGCAGTAAAGGAAACAAAAGAAAAGTTCGGAGTAGGTATCAAAATCCATGGAGAAGAAATAAAAAGTTTGAGTTTCGCCGATGACATTGTAATTCCGTCAGAGACAGCAAAGGACTTAGAAGATAAGTTGAACGGAATGGACAGTGTCTTGAAAGGAGGGTATAAGATGAACATCAACAAAAGCAAAACAAGGATAATGGAATGTAGTCGAATTAAGTCGGGTGTTGCTGAGGGAATTAAATTAGGAAATGAGACACTTAAAGTAGTAAAGGAGTTTTGCTATTTGGGGAGCAAAATAACTGATGATGGTCGAAGTAGAGAGGATATAAAATGTAGACTGGCAATGGCAAGGAAAGCGTTTCTGAAGAAGGAAAATTTGTTAATATCGAGTACAGATTTAAATGTCAGGAAGTCGTTTCTGAAAGTATTTGTATGGAGTGTAGCCATGTATGGAAGTGAAACGTGGACGATAAATAGTTTAGACAAGAAGAGAATACAATCTTTCGAAATGTGGTGCTACAGAAGAATGCTGAATATTAGATGGGTAGATCACATAATTAATGAGGAGGTTGTTGTTGTGGTCTTCAGTCCTGAGACTGGTTTGATGCAGCTCTCCATGCTACTCTATCCTGTGCAAGCTTTTTCATCTCCCAGTACCTACTGCAACCTACATCCTTCTGAATCTGCTTAGTGTATTCATCTCTTGGTCTCCCTCTGCGATTTTTACCCTCCACGCTGCCCTCCAATACTAAATTGGTGATCCCTTGATGCCTCAGAACATGTCCTACCAACCGATCCCTTCTTCTTGTCAAGTTGTGCCACAAACTTCTCTTCTCCCCAATCCTATTCAATACTTCCTCATTAGTTATGTGATCTACCCATCTAATCTTCAGCATTCTTCTGTAGCACCACATTTCGAAAGCTTCTATTGTCTTCTTGTCCAAACTATTTATCGTACATGTTTCACTTCCATACATGGCAACACTCCATACAAATACTTTCAGAAATGACTTCCTGACACTTAAATCTATACTCGATGTTAACAGATTTCTCTTCTTCAGAAACGCTTTCCTTGCCATTGCCAGTCTACATTTTATATCCTCTCTACTTCGACCATCATCAGTTATTTTGCTCCCCAAATAGCAAATCTCCTTTACTACTTTAAATGTCTCATTTCCTAATCTAATTCCCTCAGCATCACCCGACTTAATTAGACTACATTCCATTACCCTTGTTTTGCTTTTGTTGACGTTCATCTTATATCCTCCCTTCAAGACACTGTCCATTCCATTCAACTGCTCTTCCAAGTCCTTTGCTGTCTCTGACAGAATTACAATGCCATCGGCGAACCTCAAAGTTTTTATTTCTTCTCCATGAATTTTAATACCTACTCCGAATTTTTCTTTTGTTTCCTTTACTGCTTGCTCAATATACAGATTGAACAACATCGGGGAGAGGCTACAGCCCTGTCTCACTTCCTTCCCAACCACTGCTTCCCTTTCATGTCCCTCGACTCTTATAACTGCCATCTGGTTTCTGTACAAATTGTAAATAGCCTTTCGCTCCCTGTATTTTACCCCTGTCACCTTTAGAATTTGAAAGAGAGTATTCCAGTCAACATTGTCAAAAACTTTCTCTAAGTCTACAAATGCCAGAAACGTAGGTTTGCCTTTCCTTAATCTTTCTTCTAAGATAAGTCGTAAAGTCAGTATTGCCTCACGTGTTCCAGTGTTTTTACGGAATCCAAACTGAGCTTCCCCGAGGTTGGCTTCTATTAGTTTTTCCATTCGTCTGTAAAGAATTCGTGTTAGTATTTTGCAGCTGTGACTTATCAAACTGATAGTTCGGTAATTTTCACATCTGTCAACACCTGCTTTCTTTGGGATTGGAATTATTATATTCTTCTTGAAGTCTGAGGGTATTTCGCCTGTTTCATACATCTTGCTCACCAGATGGTAGAGTTCTGTCAGGACTGGCTCTCCCAAGGCCGTCAGTAGTTCCAATGGAATGTTGTCTACTCCGGGGGCCTTGTTTCGACTCAGGTCTTTCAGTGTTCTGTCAAACTCTTCACGCAGTATCATATCTCCCATTTCATCTTCATCTACATCCTCTTCTATTTCCATAATATTGTCCTCAAGTACATCGCCCTTGTATAGACCCTCTATATACTCCTTCCACCTTTCTGCTTTCCCTTCTTTGCTTAGAACTGGGTTTCCATCTGAGCTCTTGATATTCATACAAGTCGTTCTCTTATCTCCAAAGGTCTCTTTAATTTTCCTGTAGGCAGTATATATCTTACCCCTAGTGAGATAGGCCTCTACATCCTTACATTTGTCCTCTAGCCATCCCTGCTTAGCCATTTTACACTTCCTGTCGATCTCATTTTTGAGACGTTTGTATTCCTTTTTGCCTGCTTCATTTACTGCATTTTTATATTTTCCCCTTTCATCAATTAAATTCAATATTTCTTCTGTTACCCAAGGATTTCTACTAGCCCCCGTCTTTTTACCTACTTGATCCTCTGCTGCCTTCGCTACTTCATCCCTCAAAGCTGCCCATTCTTCTTCTACTGTATTTTTTCCCCCATTCCTGTCAATTGTTCCCTTATGCTCTCCCTGAAACTCTGTACAACCTCTGGTTCTTTCAGTTTATCCAGGTCCCATCTCCTTAGATTCCCACCTTTTTGCAGTTTCTTCAGTTTTAATCTACAGGTCATAACCAATAGATTGTGGTCAGAGTCCACATCTGCCCCTGGAAATGTCTTACAATTTAAAACCTGGTTCCTAAATCTCTGTCTTATCATTATATAATATATCTGATACTTTTTAGTATCTCCAGGGTTCTTCCATGTATACAACCTTCTTTCATGATTCTTAAACCATGTGTTAGCTATGAGGAGGTATTGAATAGAATTGGGGAGAAGAGGAGCTTGTGGCACAACTTGACTAGAAGAGGGGATCGGTTGGTAGGACATGTTCTGAGACATCGAGGGATCACCAATTTAGTATTGGAGGGCTGCGTGGAGGGTAAAAATCGAAGAGGGAGACCAAGAGATGAATACACTAAGCACATTCAGAAGTATGTAGGTTGCAGTAGGTACTGGAAGATGAAGAAGCTTGCACTGGATAGAGTAGCATGGAGAACTGCATCAAACCAGTCTCAGAACTGAAGACAACAACAACAACAACAACACTGTTACACAACCGTTTTTACCAAAAGTCTCCCAGCTTATGTAAAATCCGTACGAAAGAGTCGAAGTGCTAAAAATATTCAACAGCCTACATCGCATAAATACATCGTTATCTGAGACAAATGTTTTAGACAGGCTTTGCTGTCAGCTTCAGGTCTTTAAAATCTTTTAGTTATGAAATCAGCACATTATAAAACGCTTGTCATAGCTTCTATACATGGTGTAAATTTGAAGTTGACAGATCAGAATAACTCGAAAAATAAGCTTCACACGAAAAAATTAGCCCGCCACCCTAGCCCCCTGGGGATGGGGCGGGAGGCAACTTTAAAATTTCAAATGGGAACCCCCATTTTTTATTGCAGAATCAGATTCTACAAAAAAACTAGCTACATTTTTTCTTAAACATTTCACACATGCAGAATGAAAACTGTATTTTTACAAAAATAGTGTGCGTTTCTTTTGGAGTGACCCTGGTAAATTCACTCACCGTTTTTTGGGGCCTCTCGCCATTATGCGTATCCTGGGCCCGGTGAATCTGCTGGTTAAAGATAACTGGGTTCACCTTAACCAAGTTAAATTTGGTTAGTCCTATTGCCGAGTTCCCCCCCCCCCCCCCGCCCCCCCGCAGGTTGGTGTTTGATGGGGGGAGGTTGAGTTGAGGTGTGGCTGGCTCGCGCTGGTGCCGTTTTTTCTTTTTTGGCATTTTCTCATCATTGAGTGGCGCCTTATTGCTCCCTCAGTTACTAACTGAACAAGTTGCTCACTTGCCTCCATCAGTGGCAGCAGCAGCATTTATCGTGACCAATATATTTTCATGTGGTGGTGTGTATGAGGAGTCGGTCAATTGCGAGAGAGCAGCAAGGAAGTCTCTGCGGCGTGTGGTCAGGCCGGGGCCGCCGGCGGCGTGCACGCGCGGTCGGAGTTGTGAGGCGCTAGATGCGAGAGCTGCGAAGTTCGTCGCCCACCGAACCTGGATACTGGAGTTGAGTGATCAGTTAACCTGTTACGAAACCCCAATTGCTGTGACATCTCTTCGTTCATTGCCAGTTTTTGCTTCCTGGGCTGTTCCGCAAGCAGCAATGTATGGTGTGCTGGAGTCGGCAAATTTTGCAGCCATCTTCCTGTACGGTGTTTAACTATTGAAACGGTAGTAACTTATTTGTGAAGTGCACCAGCGGTATCTTCTGCCTTTTGGCTGTTAACGTTCCGGTTACCTCCCCTGGTCGTTAGCGTAGTTTTGCGGCAGTGTGTTTCCCTCGCCGTGTTGATGCTGTCCGGCACGGCGTGTAGTTCGACAGCTTGATTTTATTCTCCCTTTTTTTTTCTTTGAGTAGGTATTGTGCCTTGACTGTGTTTAGATGCCAATTATCAAGACGTAGTGCTGCTGTGATCTTCGTGCTTGCTGATATTTTCAGTTGTGCCGTTGGTTTGGTGGAAGGGAATTGATTACGTTGTTGCTTGGTTCTTCAGCCGTCCCTAGGTCCTGCTGCCACCCGGTTATTTAGTGTTACGCTTGGCTGCTTGTCTCACCTAGTCTGTTGTTAGACTTTCCTTTCCAGGTCGAACCTTGGAACACTTCTGAACACCACTGTTGTGTCGTTTAGGATTGTGATTTTCTTTTGTCTCAAGTACTGTGCGAGGCCTTCAGCCGTGTATTAATTTACTTTGTTTTAATGTTCAGTGTGTGGCCTTCAGGTGAACCTTATGTGAAATATTTTAAGATACAGCCTTCAGCCATCTGAAGTAAAAAAAAAAATCATCATTTGAAAATTTTCTCTCTATCTTAATTTATTATCCAGGCCTCAAGCCTTGAGTTGTTCTATGTCCAGTATACGGCCTTCAGCCGAACCTTATGTGAAATACTTTAAGATTAGGCATTCAGTCTACTTAAATTAAAATTTGAAAGGTCTTTGTCTAAAACCTTTTTAAATTTCCTTGCTGGACTTCTTGTTATCTAGGCCTTAAGCCCCTTGTTCTTCTATTTTGTAACTAAGGCCTTCAGCCGTGTGTATTCCTTAATGCAATTTTAATAACTTGTGTTCTGGCCATCAGCTGTATTGTTTCTGAACTCTTTTGAGGGCATGTGTGATTAAGTGTATTTAGCAAATAAAATTTGCATGTTTGTGCAACTAGCAGCAACTGATTTGGGCCCCTTTCCACAACCTGATCCACTCTGTCCTGCGAAACCATATTACAGTGTGCTGTAAAACCATGGGAAGCACAGAAAGTTGCAACATGCATCTCCTGAAGGAGAGTTACGTCGACATCCGCGGCATACAGCATGTCATGGAGTAAAGCCTGTTTTTGGCTTACACGAAAGGTGTTGACACTGGCTATGCAATAAGTCTGGAAAGCTGCCATCGCCAAGAGGACAGGAGATTCAAAAACAGGGGAAGCACAGGGAACTCCCTGTTAGGCCCCCGTGGAAGGGCACATCACTGTGTTGGGGAGGGAGCCGACACCACCAAGGAGGGTCCATCGTTCTGCACACCTCCAGAATGTCCATCCTTAGCATCGACGTCGTCCGCCCAGGAACCAGAAGCGTCACCGGGCTGGTTCAGCGGAACACTATGAGAGGTGCGCCCACAGGTAGCGTCAGACACAGAAAGGGAGGCAACTGCATCCGACGCAGGTGGGAGAAGGTCGGTGTCCGGAGGTGGACTCTGACTGGAGATACAGGCGGGGAAGGACATTACTTCGTCAGGTGTCAGGGCGTCAGAGGACAGCGCACCATCAGTAGCAGGGTCGTCATCCTGTGCAGACTTCCGATTGAGGCAGTCATCAGAAGGGGTACGGCGTTGTCTCTTCCGTTTCCTCGGCGACCGTTGCTTCCTAACATGCTGTTCCCTGTCGGGTGACGGACGGCTGTCCGACAAGTGGCTATCTGAATCTTCGAAAACGAAGGATATTACCCAGATTCTGCACATTTGAGGAGGTTTATTTATTTATTTAGCGTATGGCGCTACACACATGCTTTACACTTATTACATTTTGAAATTACATGATAAAATACACTATAAAAAACATAAGTGAAGGATACATATTCAGATAAAATATAATACATAAACACAAGAAAAAGTAACATCACAGCAGATATTTTGCATTACACTAGTCTTCAAATTCTGTCGACCAAATTGGCGATCAATTCGAGGCAGGGCGGTGTGGCGTTGAAGAAGTCAGCCCAACTACCCTGGCAGGCTCTTAATTCACAGTCCTGGGCGATGTGCTGTATTGTTCGATTAGGTGCCCCACAGTCACAGCTAGAACTAGGAAGCTTTCCCCACTTGTGTAGATTGTATGCACATAGTCCATGTCCTGTTCGGATTCAGTTTAGGCTTTTCCATAGCTGTCGTGGAAGATGAAAGCCCTTAGGTTTCTCTGATGGACAGATAAGTTCACGGATGTCAGGGGAGGCATTATCACTTCGGCTCTGGTGCCATTTAGTATCCATGCTGAAGTTGGCAGCTGACAGTTGTTGAGCCAGTCTTAAAGGGGCATTTCTGGAGCGGAGCCGTATTCTTTCCAAAGTTGGGACATCTTCATGGATAGGAAGTAGGGGGTTATTCATTATTTTTGTGTATTCCTTCATCAGAGCTTCCTGTCTTCGCAGGGAGGGTGGAGCTATATGACTAAGTCTTGGAAGCCAATATAGTTGGATAGTCTCTATGTATCCAGTTATGGTTCTCATAGCAGCGTTAAGCTGGGTGTCCACCTTGTTTACACGCTTGCTGGTTAACCACGCTGGTGCACAGTACTCGGCTGCAGAGTACACTAAGGCGAGTGCAGAGGTTCGTAGTGTGTCTGCTGCTGCTCTCCAGTTAGTGCTGCAGAGCCTCTGAATGAGGCTTTTCCGTGAGCTTATTTTATTGGATACATTTTCCATGTGTCTTTTGAAGGATAGTGTCCTATCTAGAGTGACCCCCAGGTACTTTGGATGTGCCTGATATCGCAGTTGACTGTTATTCATATGAACCTTCAGCTCATATCCCGCTATTCTGTTGTTCAAATAAAAACAGCTGACTTCAGTCTTGGTGGGATTTGGTATTAGCCTCCATTTGGTGAAATACTCATGCATTTTGTTTAGGTCAGTTGTGAGGATTGAGTAGATATTTAGATCCAATGTACTGAATTCTAAATTCGAGCGGAGATCTTAACTTCGACGAGAAGAACATCGAGGGGTTGACCGCAGAGTACCCAGTTAGTAGCTGATCGCTTTATACTGGCAAGGATCTGTAGGACAGTATTAGTGGCCGAACCATAGCAAAGGCATCGGTAGTCCATAAATAGCCTGATTTGCGTACGATACAAAGTCATGCATACTTTTGTGTCGGCACCCTACCAACCTCCAGTAATTGAATGCATAATATTAATTGCCTTTCCACTTTTTTGTAGGATGTGCATCACATGCTTGGAACGAGTAAGTTTCCGTTCGATACAGAGGCCAAGGTATTTGATAACTTGTTCGATCGGTATACTGAGATATGCTGATCTCAACCGAATATGGCACAGGATGGCTGATAGTTCAGATAGCTCTGAGCACTATGGGACTTAACATCTGAGGTCATCAGTACCCTAGAACTTAGAACTACTTAAACGAAACTAACTTAAAGACTTCACACAAATCCATGCCCGAGGCAGGATTCGAACCTGCGACAGTAGCGGTCGCGCGGTTCCAGACTCATGCGCCTAGAACCGCCCGGCCACAGCGGCCGGCTGGCACAGGGTGGAGAGAGGGTTTATTCAGGTTAAAGTTTTCAAAGAGTGCCATCATCAACAACAGATCACCGACCCCAATACATTAATCTACCTTGTCACTGCCTCGGCCAAATGTGTGTTATCTTCGTCCCTTTCAGATCGCTACAACCTGTCAGGGTTTACATTATCTAAAAGTGACCGCCCTTCGCGATTCTTCCTTCCGTTTATAACGCTGATGGAGTTCGCAATGGGGGAGGAGACGGGTGGACGTTTAACGGCGGAAATCAACGCATCAGCAGCTGCGCCGCCCCCACCGGCTCTGCAAGAGAGGGAGTGGGGGAGCAAGTTCAGTGATGAAAGGCAAACCCCGAAATAATGGACCGGCGTGTAAAGTTATGTCACACTCGCGTGTACCAGAAATTACTTCATTCACGAGTTACAATGGAGCTAAAATTTGATGACACAATAAACAAAAGTATGAAAGGATTGAAGCGCAAGGGCCGGTATTAAAAATATCGAAAACCACACGGTTGGCGCCCCTGGCGGACGTCCGTAATGGAGGAAGCGGCTGCGGCAGCGGGAAAACAAACGCCGCGCGCGCCGCGCTGCTGTGGCGCGCGCGCTCTGGCGCAGCACGTGTAAATTACGTGTAGCGGCGTTGTCCCTAAACAACGGCCGGCGCCGGGCGCTCTATTAACATGTTGACCGACACGCGGGCTCCCTTTGTTTTTTTGCAGCGCGCCGTCGTTCGCCGACGCCGATGTCGACGCTCCAAACAAAAAGAGGCAGGCGCGCAGGCCCGGCTCGTAAATGGCGAGCTGTATATTTGATTCGGCCAGGTAACTCTCTGCGACTCTGTTAACGGGCGCGCTCCGGGGAACTGTTATTACGAGTTAAACTGCCGGGGGCCGGCTGCTAGCGTTTTTGCCCTCCAGGTGTTCAGCCTTGCATTAACGGTATGTGGCATGCTTGTGGACCGTAAAGAAGATGGCATACACAATCAGCTCCTTTAGCCGTAATATTCTGAGGTGACAAAGTCGTGGGACAGCGATATGCACATAGACAGATGGCGATTGTATCGTGTACACAAGTAACGGAAGGGCAATGCATTTGGGGAGCAGTCATTTGTACTAAGGTGCTTCATGGGACGAGGATTTCCGACGTGATTATAGCCGCACAAAGGGGATTAATAGAGGTTGAACGCGGAATAGTAGTTGGGACATACCATTTCGGAAATCGTTAGGGAATTCAGTATTCCAAGATCCACAGTTTCAAGAGCGTGCAGACAATACGAAATTTCAGACATTACCTCACCCCACGGACAACGTAGCGGCTGACGGGCTACCTTTTACGACCGAGCTCAGCAGCGTTTGCAAAGAGTTGTTAGCGCTAACAGACAAGCAGAAATCGATATGGGCCATACAACGAACGAATCCGTTAAGACAGTGCGGCGAAATTTGGCGTTAATGGTGTATGGCAGCAGATGAACGACGCGAATGACTTTGCTATCAGCACGACATCGCCTGCACCCCCTCTCCTGGGTTCGTGACCATATCGGTTGGACCCTAGACGACTGGACAATTGTGGCCAGGGCAGATCAGTCCCGGTTCTTTTGGAGCTGATGGTAGGGTTCGCGTGTGGTACAGACCCCATGGAGCCATGGGCCCAAGATGTCAACAGGGCACTGTGCATGCTGGTGGTGACTCCATAACGGTGTTGGCTGTGTTAACATGGAATGGACTGGGTCCTCTGGTCCAGCTGAACCGATCATTGACTGGAAATGGCTATGTTCAGCTACTTGGAGACTAGTTGCATTCATGATCTTCATGTTC
The DNA here is from genome assembly GCF_021461385.2 of Schistocerca piceifrons. Lineage (NCBI taxonomy): Eukaryota > Metazoa > Arthropoda > Insecta > Orthoptera > Acrididae > Schistocerca > Schistocerca piceifrons. The sequence goes on from NC_060139.1 coordinate 133,333,047, forward strand.
CCAAACAACGATGTCACCGGACCACAGTCGTTCACAATTGGCTTGAAGAACATTCTGGACAATTAGAGCAATGATCTGTTCACCCATGTTGCCAACAAGAGTCTCACTGAACATTTATGAAGCATAATCGAGAGGTCAGTTCGTGCACAAAGTCCTACATCGGCAACACTTTCAGAATTATGGAGGGCCATAAGGGGAGCATGGCTCAGTATTTCTGAAAGGGACTTCCGACGACTTGTTGAGTCCATGCGATGTCGAGTTGCCACACTATGCCGGGCAAAAGGATATCCGAGACGATATTTGGAGGTATCCCATGACTTTTGTCACGTCAATGATACTGTAAACTACCCAAACAAAAGACTATGACCAGTAGTTGAAATTAATTATTTCTCACATTCGTCTACGACAAGCTGTCATCTATCTATCTATATAAAACAAAGTCGGGTTTGTTACAACACTTATAACTCGAGATCTGCTGGACCAATTTTCATGGTTTTTGATTTGTTGGATTTGTCTCCCCCCCGAATAGCAGAATACATCTTAAAAATAATGAAAAATTGACGAATAAAAATTTTCATGGTTTTTGATTTGTTGGATTTGTCTCCGCCCCGAATAGCAGAATACATCTTAAAAATAATGAAAAATTGACGAATACTTGAAAAATGTGTTATTTTCCCTAACAGTTCTTTAGTTTTGGAGCTGTCAAATTTTTTTGTCAAAATCTGTAAGTAACGATTGACATTTATGCATGCGTTCATAAACTATTTAAAATGGATGAATAAACTATTATATGTGTTTTTTTTTTTTAAAAGATTGAAAAATATTACGCGTGCGTTCAGAAATGTGTAATGAATACTTAATCTATATATATAAAAGAAAGTCGTGTTAGTTACACTATTTATAACTGAAGAACGGCTGGACCGATTTGGCTGAAAATTGGTGGAGAGGTAGCTTAGAACCAGGAGACGGGCATAGGATACTTTTTATCCCGTTCGACCGCTATAAAACGTGGTATAACAGAAACGCATCTGGCGTGGAATAACAAAACGCAAATTAGATTTAGTAGTTCAAACGAATGTACCCCTGTTGAGCCCCCAACAAAAGGAAGTTTATGATACATTAATGAAGGCAATTGATGATGGAAATAGTGGTTTATATTTCCTGGATGCCCCTGGTGGAACTGGCAAGACATTCCTCATGTCAGTAGTTTTAGCCACTGTTCGTGCGAGATCCAACATTGCGGTTGCAGTTGGTTCTTCCGGAATAGCAGGCACATTGTTAGAAAGATGCCGTACGGCTCAGTCAGCATTAAAATTACCGTTAAATCTTCAAGCTATTGAATAACCAACATGTAATATTACAAAAAGCTCAGCAGTGGCCGAAGTTTTATCAGCATCCAAGATCTGGGACGAATGCACAACGGCTCATAAACGTGCATTAGAGGCACTTAACCGAACATTGAAAGATCTACGCAATGACTGGAGATGTTTTGGAGGAGCAATGATTTTACTGTCTGGCGAATTCCGCCAAACACTGCCAGTAGTTCCAAGATCAATGGCTGCAGATGAAATAAATGCTTGCCTCAAATAATCGAATCTATGGCGCTTTGTGAAGAAACTTTAACTGACAACAAACATGAGAGTTGCATTGCTTAATGATACATCTGCTGAAAATTTCTTTGAGCAATTGCTGACTATCGGTAATGGTCGAGTACCTGTCGAAGAATCGAGCAGATTGATTTCATTTCCTCATAATTTCTGTAACTTTGTCTCATCGAAAGACGAACTTATCAACAAAGTATTCCCAAACATCATTACTAACTACAAAAGTAATGAATGGTCGATTGAGCGAGCAATTTTAGCGGCTAAGAATAAAGATGTAGATGACCTAAACTACATAATTCAGAATGAGATCATTGGTAAAATGCATTCATTCAAATCTATTGACTGTGTAACAAATGAAGATGAAGCCACCAACTATCCAATTGAATTTTTAAACTCTTAGGATGTGCCTGACATACCACCGCACAATTTACGCCTATAAGTTGGCTCCGTAGTAATCATGCTTCGAAACATAAACCAACCAAAACTGTGCAACGGTAAACGTTTTGAGGTAAGTAAATTGATGACCAATGTTATTTACGCGACGATACTCAAAGGAAAATTCGAGGGTGAGGAAGTTCTCATTCAGAGGATCCCGATGGTCCCAACCGATGTGCCGTTTGAGTTTAAAAGACTTCAATTTCCGATCCGTCTTGCATTCGCCATGACCATTAACAAATCACAAGGCCAATCCTAGAAAGTTTGTGGTTTAAATCTGGAATATCCATATTTTTCAAATGGTCAATTATATGTGGCATGTTCACGGGTCGGAAGTCCATATGCGTTGTTTGTTCTTGCGCCTGATAATAAAACAAAAAATGTCGTGTATCACAAGGTACTGAATTGAAGAGTGGAAGCTATGCACCAAAAAACATAAAGAATCATTAAAATACTTAATTTTTATTTGTCCTAATCAAAAATTGAACTTAACATCCAAAATCTGATTATTTATTGGCTTTAAGGCGGAACAGAGTTCGCCGGGTCAGCTAGTAAAGTTATAATTATCACATCGAAAAAATAAAGTTACTTAATTAATTACATATTTATTTCCAAGCACACGTCTCCAGTGCTGGTACGCACATAAATCCACCCACAACAGTAAAACAGCCGGACGGTGTGGCCGTGCGGTTAAAGGCGCTTCAGTCTGGAACCGCGTGACCGCTACGGTCGCAGGTTCGAATCCTGCCTCGGGCATGGATGTGTGTGATGTTCTTAGTTTAGTTAGGTTTAAGTAGTTCTAAGTTCTAGGGGACTTATGACCACAGATGTTGAGTCCCATAGTGCTCATAGCCATTTGAACCATTTGAATTTGAACAGTAAAACAAAATAACACGGTCCATCTCCAATCTATTAAAGGGCTGCGCCATGTTGTTTTACTGTGGTGCGTCAATTTCTGTGCGTAGCAGTGCTGGAGACATGTACGTGGAAATAAACATGTGGTTAAGAAGGCATGGTCCTGCAGTCATGTTGTTGTTGTGGTCTTCAGTCCACAGACTGATTTGATGCAGCTCTCCATGTTACTCCATCCTCTGCAAGCCTCTTTATATCCGACTAACGTCTGCAACCTACATCCTTCTGATTCTGCTTACAGTGTTCATCTCTTGGTTTTCCTCTACGATTTTAACCCCCCACGCTTCCCTCCAGTACTAAATTGGTGATCCCATGATGACTCAGAATGTGTTCTACCAACTGATCCCTTCTTCCATTCAGGTTGTACCACAAATTTCTCTTCTCCCCAATTCTATTACGTACCTCCTCATTAGTTACATGAGCTCCCCCTCTTATCTTCAGAATTCATCTATAGCACCTCATTTCAAAACCTACTATTCCCTTCTTGCCTAAACTGTTTATCGTCCATGTTTCACTTCCATACATGGATACACTTCATACAAAAACTTTCAGAAAGGGCACCCTGACACTTACATCTAAACTTGATGTTAACAAATTTCTCACTTCAGAATTGCATTTTCTGCCATTGCCGGTCTATATTTTATACTCTCTCTACTTCGACCATCATCAGTTATTTTGCTTCCCAAATAGCAAAACTCATCTACTACTTTAAGTGTCTCATTTCCTAATCTAATTCCCTCAGCATCATCTGATTTAATTCGAGTACATTCCATTATTCTCGTTTTGCTTTTGTGGATGTTCATCTTATATCCTCCTTCCAAGACACTGTCCATTCCTTTCAACTGCTCTTCCAAATCCGTTGCTGTCTCTGACAGAATTACAGTGTCATCGGCAACCTCCAAGATACCTTCACAACCACTGCCCCTCGACTCGTATTACTGCTATGATAGTTTCTGTACATATTGTAAATAGCATTTCGCTCTCTGTATTATATCTCTGCCACCCTTAGAATTTGAAAGAGAATATTCCAGTCAACATTGCTACAGTATTTCTCTAAGTCTATAAGTACAATAAACGTGGGTTTATCTTTCCTTAACGTATCTTCTATGAGAAGTCGTAGTGTCAGTATTGCCTCTCGTGTTCCTACAAATCTCCTGAATCCAAACTGATCTCTTTCCACGTTCGGCTTCTACCAATATTTCCATTCTTCTGCAAAGGATTCGTGTTAGTATTTTGCAAGCGTGACTTATTTAACTGATAGTTCCGTAATTTCCACACCTGTCAGCACCAGTTTTCTTTGGAATTAGAATTACATATTCTTCTTGAAGTCTGCTGGTATTTCACCTGTCATATACATCTTGCTCACCAGATGAAAGAGTTTTCTCGTAGCTGGCTCTCCTAAGGCTATTAGTAGCTCTAACGGAGTGTTGTGTACTCCTAGGGCTTTGTTTCGACTTAGATCTTTTAGTCCTCTGTTAAATTCTTCGCGCAGTATCATATCTCCATTTTCAACTTCATCTACATCCTCTTCCATTACCAAGTACACCTCCCTTGCATAGACCCTCTATATACCCCTTCCACCTTTCTGCTTTCCCTTCTTTGCTTAGGACTGGTCTTCTATCTCAGCTTTTGATATTCATAAAGGTGGCTCTCTTTTCCCCAGAGGTCTCTTTAATTTTCCTGTAGGCAGTATCTACCTTAGTATGAAGGCTTTCACGACCGGATGACATATCTTCTGGTAAACCTTGCGGGATGTAAGGTCGTGGTCCATGAAACTCTTCAGCTCCTAACGTTTCGGGAGAGCTGCGCTGGACATCTTCAGAGGGGAGTCGGCAAGACTCACCGGAGGAGAAACACCCCTCTGAAGATGTCCAGCGCAGCTCTGGACGAAACGTTAGGAGCTGAAGAGTTTCATGGACCACGACCTTACATCCCGCAAGGTTTACCAGAAGATAGTATCTACCTTACCACTAGTGGTATACGCTTCTACATCCTTACATTTGTCCTCTAGTCATTCCTGCTTAGCCACTTCCTGTCGATCTCGCAGTCATATGAATTAATAAAATTGTCTATTGCTTCCAGTTGCGTCGAGTGGTTAAAATTGAACAAACCTTCGACTGAGCTTTCCTCAGCTACTGTCAAGTGATAAAAGACTGCCGTGTCGCTGTGGCCTCGCCATTACATAACCGCACTGCTGGTTTTAGCATCTCTGGTGCTCTGTTACTCGCCCGCTTCAGTTTTGCGATGGCTGTGCTGTACTGTGCTGAACTGCAAACCGCCGTCCTTATTGATGGTGTTATCAGACATTTTTATTTCTATAGCTTCTTTTATGACGCTATCCCAACATACCTTCGTCCTCATAGCTGATTTTACCACACAGCGTAGACGTAAGCACCTCCCGTATTCCGTCCGGCGTTGCTCCACAGTGCATACTATTACGCAGGCATAGTAGCAGCCACACCGACGAGGTATTTTGTGCTCTGGGCGTTCTGTGCCCTAGGTCGTCCTTCACAGGCATCATGAGCTGTCGCATTTTTTATGGGGACCGGAACACCGAAGAAATGTTGTGTCTCTTCAACAGCCGGCTAATCTTAGCCGATACTGTGCAACAGAAAGGTAAAAACGCAAGTTCCTTGCTCTCTTTTTCGGTGGTGTTTCTCTTGTGTGTCTCACCAAAAATAGCCTATGATACCTGGCGGTGATTGTAGGTATTTTCCCGAAAGACGTATCAGAGGTGCCTTATTTCCAGTGGCAGATTTTCAGCGTCTGAGACGACTTTAGCACGGTGGACGAGTGTGTTTTTTGCCGGATGCTGGCGGCAGAAACCGTGAAGATACCGATCTGTGTATGTGGTTTTTCTGTAGACACTATGGCTAAGGTGGCCATTGGTTTTTTGGCGAACGAGGACATCAAGGAGGCGCAATGCACTGTGTATCTGAACTTCCAACGTAAACCCAAAGTGACCATAAATGCCATTCAGGTGTTCTAACACTTGCCCCCGTATGTGACAATGGCCGAAGAGAGTTTGGTCGAAAGCTCGTGGGATTTTAACCACTTGACGCTGTTGAAAACCCGAGAATATTTAATTAAACACGTAATTCATTAAGTAACTTTATTTTTTCGACGTGAAAATTAAAGTCCCTAACACAAAAAGGCTAGCAGAAGTAAGCCACCCAACTATCGTTCAATGTATTCGACACCCATCTGTTGTGGAATCAAAGAGCTCGTGGAGTAGACAGCACGCACCACATCGTACAGCACAGCGAAAAGCGCGACGAGGTGACGGGGCGATGTTCTTTTTCTCTAAAACCAGGCAATTAGAGATCTGCTACGAGCTGACGAAAACGTCGCGCCTAGTTTTTGATTTTAACGAGTGATACTTCTCCACTCAGAGACCGGTGGTTTTTGCAGAGCAATTTCCAACTACGACCTTTATTGATCCAGAATATTGGTCGCGTAATTGGGAGGAAGGCACATAAATTCCATGACTATGGTACAATCAGCGTAACAGCCCATGCTTTAGAGCTGTTGACAAAAAATAACATATAGAATAATACAAAAATCTGTTAGATGGCAATCAGTTTGACTTTAGAAAGGTTAAGGCACCAGAGAGGTAGGTCTCACATTCTGCTTGATAACGAAGGCAAGACTAAGAAAATTCGAAAATCTGTCATAGGATTTCTCGAGTTAATAAAGCATTCAATAAGGTAAAATGGTGCAAGATGTCTGAAGCTCTAAGAAAAATAGCTATAAAGTACAAACTGTTCCTATATGGTCTTTACCACTTTTATCGCGTTTATTTCAGAAATGGGTACAGACAGAAAGTTGCGGTTTGCGGCATAATGTTTTCAGAGTTAGGTTCATTTTTTCTTTTAATGGGTTTGTACATAATATACTGTTACTCAGCTATGTATCTAACATGTCGCCCTACAGGTATGCGTATATTCAGTACATTTTTTGGTGTTTCTTATTTCTGAATATCATACACTATGTATAATACACATGTCGCGTTTAATTTGTAATATGTCTGTTTGATCTCTTGTACATTTCATGGTGTAGTTTTATTAATTTTATATCCCGGCAATTTCATTATATATTTTTATTTCTTGACGGCTGTATTATACATTGCGTGTTTTGGTTTTATTGTTTGATCTGTATCAGTCTTATCTTAGTTAATATCATTTACACAGTAATATTTTTTTAGCGCTATTAGTAACGGATGACATTTGGGAGAAAACGTGGTGGGGGGGGGGCGTGTTGTAATCCACGATTTCTTCGTTGGTTCTCCCCCCCCCCCCCTCCCCCTCGGTATTAGTTCTGGTGGCAGCCACGCTATCACGCTACGGTGTATATGTGTACTGAGCCGTCTCTTGGGTACGGTACTGTTGGCGGTGCAGTCCGTTGACCGGACGTCCGGGCTGGACACTTAGGTGGTAAGCTACTTTTGAGGTTCACATATTGGCATTCTGCGGCATTTTTGCCTTCATTTTAGTGTCTTAAGCCAATGCCAAATGTCTGGCCGTTCGCATTTGCTCCATAGGTTACATTATGTAAGTAGGCTGTTTAGGTTTTTATGTTGGTAACGCCACGTTGTGTGTGCTCTGTATGAAAATCGCTGACTGCGCTTTGTGCAGTCTGTGGCTGGTTGGACTCATTGTTGGAATATTCGCTTGTGTAGTAGAGTTGAGCAACACGATTCTTTTTCCCGATTCGATTCCTACGATTCAATCTCACATTGAGAATCGATTCTTACGATTCGTTCACGATTCTTTCACGATTCATTCTAGTCTGCGATGGCACGATTCTTACGGAATGCAAAAAGTTCTACATCTTACTCACAGGTGGCAGGACATGTCTGAAATTGCCAATGGGGTTAGAATCGAACTGTGTCATGATAAGATACGCCAGAAATAGTTTATTTATGAGAAAACATGCATATTACGTTACAAGTGTGATTTTCGATTTATACATGTAATGCCTTAATTGATGAAAGGTCACGTTTGATTTGATTGCACCTATTGTTTATTTCAGTATGCCAGGAAAGAGGAGTCGATTTGTGCGAAAGGTAGTGCAAAATTGCTTCCTTTATTCACACGCATCCTCCACTTGACTGCCATCTGGCGGCCGTAACCATACGGCACGACTCGGCATGATTCGGAAGTTGCCTTCGAAGCACAGCGTACTAAGAATCGATGAATCGTTGGAACTTGGTATCGTCACGACTCGGAAACACGCAATCGTTCTTACGATTCTTTTGAACGACGATTCGTCCGTATCACGATTCGAGTCTTACGATTCTTTATTTAGAGTCGTTCAAATGAACGACTCATTCACGAATTGCCGCAACTCTATTGTGTAGTGTTGGGCAGTTGGAAGTGAACAGTGAGTTGGGCAGTTCGAGGTGACCCGCCAGCAGTGGTGGATGTGGAGAGAGAGAGAGATACCGAAGTTTTGAGCGGACGATCTGGACATGTGTCCGTCAGATAAAGGAAATTTGTTTAATTGGATGTCACAAAATGATATATATATATATATATATATATATATATATATATATATATATATATAATGACTTTTGAAGCTATTAAGGTAAATACATTGTTTGTTCTCTATCAAAATCTTTCATTTGCTAACTATACATATCAGTAATTAGTGTCGTCAGTAGTTATAATCTTTTATTTAGCTAGCAGTATTGGAGCTCGCTGTATTGCAGTAGTTCGAGTAACGAAGATTTTTGTGAGGTAAGTGATTCATGAAAGGTAAGGTTATTGTTAGTCAGAACCATTCTTTTGTAGGGATTATTGAAAGTCAGACTGCGTTGCGCTAAAAATATTGTGTGTCAGTTCAGTGATGATCAGAATAAGAAAAGAGAAAACTGTTTGAGTACGTTAGGTTTTGCTCAGCTGTTTAAAAATCAAATAACGTAGAAGTTTACCAGCACAGTCATTTATAATTTTTCAAAGGGGACGTTTCAGTTAGTCTGACAGTGAGCATTGATTTATTGATTCATCCTGGTTTTTTCTGTTAGGCCCCGTTTACCTGGTGCGGTACTGATTGACTCAAAGAATATTTTTATGGCTCGCACACACAGAATCTCGCGTACTGGTTAATAGCTCTGAGAATCCCCACTTTAGCATGGAAACTGACTGTCAGTCCGAAGATAAACGAATGGTGGGACCGTTTTTTTTTTGCACATGCGTCAATAACCTCCTGATTTTTAAAAAAAAATCTAAAAATTCAGCAGTGTAAGGTATTTTTCAGAAAATTTTCAGACAATATGGTTTTCGACAGCTTTTTGTCATTTCAGGTTTATCAGCAGAACAGTGTTGTTACACTTCTGTCACTTCTGCACTGTCAGTCTGTGTCATCACATTTTACGAAGTATGCCTGGTACGCAGAACAACGGCCACGAACATTTCCCACTCCATTCCAGTTCCGTCTAAATAAAACTAGTAATTAGTCTGAAGTGCCTGAATGCATTAATTTATGAATATAAGTGTGCCTGGTGTAAGGCAAATGTTTATTTTCATCATTCAATAGTCGCTTTACAGTTTTGTAATGACTACAGTGAATAAACAAGAAACTGTTTCACTGTCACCAAAATATGCATTAATCAAAAATTATCATAAGAATTGTGCAATAGGAACTGCTAGAAAGTCGTCTGTTGTTAACACCATACACTGCCTTCACTTCCTTTCCTCTGCCAGCCACTTGTGTAACAATTACACCTGCAACAGTTTGGCTATCACTACGAACTGAGAGATGTTCAAAACATTAATGATTTGAGACGTTTCCGATTTAAGTGCTTAAAATTCACATGTGTGCACTTTGGACTTCCCGCTACGTCCACTTGTCACGGCTACGTCTGCTTATTCGCCGCATCGAGCGCCAAGCAGATAGGCCTTTACAAACCGCTGTTACAAAGCGCCTCTTCGTGTGGCAAAAAAAATTACTTCACCATTTTTTAAAAACTACTTGCAGTGCGCCTTAGCAGCTAAAATTTTGAAATTGCATTTCTTTCGGTGTATTCCCCCTGAATGAAAAATTTCAGATTACGTTTCGACATGTCACATTGGACCCTTCCCCTGTGAGTCGCATTGACAATGACCCGGTTTACCTGAAAAACGTGATGTTCACGGAAGAAGCTTGCTTTCATATGACATAATTTACGGCTATGAGGCCTTCAGAACTCCACTTTAACGTGGAAATTATGCGTCAGGCCAAACATTGACCTATGGTGAGGCAGTTTTTCTTTGAAGAGACATCTCGATTTTTTATCTGCAGATGTTGGAAAAGTATGCATTTCCACAGGTCGAAGTAATGAAACCTGACATCACGCTGCAGCAGATTGGCGCCCTCCTCACTGGGCCTCGATCGTTAGGAAGGCTTTGGGCACACATTTCCAGGTCGCTGAATTGGCAGAGGAAGACCCATTTACTGGCCCCAAAAGTACCTAGGAATAACCCATTAGGTTTTTCTTTCTGCTTTGGAACTGTGTGAAGGATGCGTTCTATCAAACTCCGGTGCGGGGGTTGCACGAAATGCGAGCTCTCGTCAGAACAGCAATTGCACACGTTAACGACGACATGCTAGGCTGGAGGAACTGGAATATCGCTTAAATATCCTACGTGCTAAATATGACACACTCTGTGTCACACTGCTACTAAAATTTCAGGTGTGTGTGAACTTTGTGCCCCAAACCAAACCTTTCTGTTTATCCCCATTTCTGGAATATATGTGATCATAGCTGTCAAGATAATTTTGGAACACCTTTAATATCGATAGATTGGCAATAGACAATATATACATTGTAGAAGAACGAAGAGAGAGAAAGACCAAAAGAGAAACATACAGATTAGAAAGAGCGTACGGATGCGTTCTTTCTCCCCCAGTGTTCAACCTGAAAATTGAAGGAGCAATGATGGAAATAAAAAATGGTTCAAATGGCTCTGAGCACTATGGGACTTAACATCTGAGGTCATCAGTCCCCTAGAACTTAGAACTACTTAAACCTAACTAACCTAAGGACATCACACACATCCATGCCCGAGACAGGATTCGAACCTGCGACCGTAGTGGTCGCGCGGATCCACACTGAAGCGTCTACAACCGCTCAGCCACACCGGCCGGCGATGGAAATAAAGGAGTGGGATTAAAATTCAGAATGTCATTGATATTTTTACATTCTGAATTTTAATCCCACTCCTTTATTTCCGTCATTGCTCCTTCGATTTTCAGGTTGAACACTGGGGGGAGAAACGACGGCAGAAGTGCAACCCTTCCGCATATTGCTGCAGATTTCAATGTTGGGCCATCACCAAGTGTCAGCGAATGGCTCTGAGCACTATGGAACAACTTCTGAGGTCATCAGTCCCCTAGAACTTAGAACTACTTAAACCTAAGGACATCACACATATCCATGCCCGAGGCAGGATTCGAACCTGCGACCGTAGCGGTCGCGCGGTTCCAGGCTGTAGCGCCTAGAACCGCTCGGCCACTCCGGCCGGCTGTCAGCGTATGCTCCATTCAATGAAACATCATCGATATGCGCTTTCGGAGCACGACACAAAGCCTCACGCCTCGCCTGGGCCCGTCCACACCGGCATTGGACTGTTGATACCGGTAACATGTTACCTCGTCGGACGAGTCTCATTTCAAATTTTTGGTTGGTTGGTTGATTTGCGGGAGGGGACCAAAGAGCGATGTCATCGGTCCCAAAGGATTGCAGAAGGATGAGGAAGGAAGTCGGCCGTGCCCTTTTCAAAGGAACCATCCCGGCATTTGCCTGAAGCGATTTAGGGAAATCACGTAAAAACCTAAATCAGGACGGCCGGACGCGGTTTTGAACCGTCGTCCTCCCGAATGCGGTTTCAAATTGTATAGAGCGAAGGACGTGTACAGGTATGGAGAAAACCTCATGAACCCTGCATGTCAGCAGGGGACTGTTCAAGCTGGTGGAGGCTATGTAATGGTTTGGGGAGTGTGCATTTGGAGTGATATGGGAGCGCTGACACGTCTAGATACGACTCCAACAGGTGACACATACGTAAGCATCCTTCCTGATCACCTGCATCCATTCATGTCCATTGTGCAGCTGGGCAATTCTAGCAGGACAGTGCGACACCTCTCACGTCCAGAATTGCTACAGAGTGGCTCCAGGAACATTCTCCTCACTTTAAACACTTTCGCCTGCATCCATTCATGTCCATTGTGCAGCTGGGCAATTCTAGCAGGACTGTGCGACACCTCTCACGTCCAGAATTGCTACAGAGTGGCTCCAGGAACATTCTCCTCACTTTAAACACTTTCGCTGGCCACTAAACTCCCCAGGTTTGAACGTTGTTAAGAATATCTGGGGTGACATGCAACGTGCTGTTCAGAAGAGATCTCCACACCGTCGTGCTCTTACGGATTTATGGACAGCCCTGCAGGGTTCATGGTGTCAGTTCCCTCCAGCACTACTTCAGACATTTGTCGAGTCCATGGCACGTCATACTGCGGCACTTCTGCGTGTTCGCGGGGGCGCTACGTGACATTAGGCAGGTGTTCAAATGGCTCTGAGCACCATGGGAGTTAATAGCTGAGGTCATCAGTCCCCTAGAACTTAGAACTACTTAAACCAACTAACCTAAGGACATCACACACATCCATGCCCGAGGCAGGATTCGAAACTGCGACTGTAGCGGTCGCGCGGTTCCAGACTGAAGGGCCTAGAACCGCTCGGCCACTACGGCCGGCTAGGCAGGTGTATCATTTTCTTTGGCTCTTCAGTGTAACTAAACGGACGGTGTTCCGAGAGCTGCAGTTTTGGCTTTACGCACTGCAGGACGCTGAAAGCCATAGGTATGTTCATAAATCGTTGCGGTCGTGTACTGAAAAAAGCAGTAGTTCCACTTTCTGCCACCAGATGAAAATGATGCTGTAAGCAGTCGGAATGTGAAATGTTCCCTCTTTTGATGTCAGTACGCCGGCCGAAGTGGCCGTGCGGTTCTGGGCGCTGCAATCTGGAACCGCGAGACCGCTACGGTCGCAGGTTCGAATCCTGCCTCGGGCATGGATGTGTGTGATGTCCTTAGGCTAGTTAGGTTTAAGTAGTTCTAAGTTCTAGGGGACTGATGACCTCAGCAGTTGAGTCCCATAGTGCTCAGAATCATTTGAACCATAGTGCTCAGAGCCATTTGAACCAGCCATTTTGATGTCAGTATACTGTCTGTCACTATTGTGAAGTGTATGTTGGTGTAAAGGGTTGAAAAGATTGAAGTTTTCTGTACGAAACGCAATTGCTGTTGAGAAGAAAGACCGTGCTTCGCTGGTAAAGTTGTTTCATCTGAACGCCAGGAATAGCAGCGCTGCATTGCGGGTATAAGACCGACAGAAACAGCTGCGAAGAGACCGCATGTCAATAACTGGGCTAAAGAATATGATCAAGCAACTTGAAGAAACAGGTGAACTACGTGGCCCAGTCTTCTGACTGGTTTTATGTGGCCCGCCACGAATTCCTTTCCTGAGCCAACCTCTTCATCTCAGAGTAGCACTTGCCACCTACGTCCTCAATTATTTGCTGGATGTATCCCAATCTCCGTCTTCCCCTATAGTTTTTGCCCCCTACAGCTCCCTCCAGTACCATGGAACTCATCCATTATGTCTTAACCGATCTCCTATCATCCTGTCCCTTCTCCTTCTCAGTGTTTTCCACATATTCCTTTCCTCTCCATTCTGCGCAGAACTTCCTCATTCCTTACCTTATCAGTCCACTTAATTTTCAACATTCGCCTGAAGCACCAAATATCAAATACTTCGATTCTCTTCTGTTCTGGTTTTCCCACAGCTCACGTTTCACTACCATACAACGCTGTTCTCCAAACGTGCATACTCAGAAATTTCCTCCTCATATTAAGGACCATGTTTGGTACTAGTAGAATTCTCTTGACCAGGAAAGCCCTTTTTGCCAGTGCTAGTCTACTTTCGATGTCCTCCTTGGTCAGTAAGTCCTTGGTTATTTTGCTGCCTAGGTAACAGAATTCTTTAACTTCATCCACTTTGTGACCATCAATCCTGACGTTAAGTTTCTCGCTGCTCTCATTTCTTCTACTTCTCATTACTTTCGTCTTTCTTCGATTTGCTCTCAATCCATATTCTGTAGTCATTAGATCGTTCATTCCATTTAGCATGTCATGAAATTCTCCTTCACTTTCACTCAGTATAACAGTGTTATCAGCGAACTGTATCATTGATGTCCTTTCACTTTGAATTTTAATTCCACTCCTGAACCTTTGTTTTATTTCCATCATTGCTTCTTCGATGTACAGAATGAATAGTAGGGGGAAAGACTACATCATTGTCTTACTCCCTTTTTAATCCGAGCGCTTCGTTCATGGTCGTCCACTCTTATTATTCCCTCTAGGCTCTTGTACATGTTGTATGTTACCCGTCTCTCCTTTTAGCTTACTCCTATTTTTCTCAGAATTTTGAACATCTTGCACCATTGTGCATTGTCGAACGCTTTTTCCAGTTCGACAAATCAACGTGTCTTGATTCTTCTTTAGTCTTGCTTCCATTATCAACCGCAACGTCAAAATTGCCTATCGAGTGCCTTTCACTTTTCTAAAGGCAAGCTGATCCTCATTTAGCACATCCTCAATTTTCTTTTTCATTCTTCTGTGCATTATCCTTGTTAGCAACTTGGATGCATGAGCTATTACGCTGATTGTACGGTAATTCTCGCACTTATCAGCTCTTGCAGTCTTCGGAATTGTGTGAATGATATTTTTCCGAAAGTTGTGCAGGAACACCCACTGCACTCAGCTTATGTGACTATGTGGTATGGTTTCACAAGCCCCTCCTTTCTCAGTCCGTTTTTCTTCGAGGAGATGACACGCCCCGGTCCTATTAGGTGTACAGTGATTACTGCACGTTATAAGGACTTCCTCGTGTATCACGTGATTCCAGCTTTGCCAGAACGCAATTGCATCTATATCACTATTTTCATGCAAGATGGGGAGACACCACATGTCGGTTGCCAGGTGAAAGATTTGCTTCGAAAAAATCTTCGGTAACGACCTCATCTCTAGGCACTTTCGAGATGTGTGGCCTTCCATATCCCCTGATCTAAATCCAAGTGACTTCTGATTGTGGAGATGTCTGATATATCGAGTCTATCACGATGTATGAGGACTCTTTGTGATCTGAAGGATAGCATACGACGACTTATCACTCTGGTTACAATGGATATGCTGCGAGCATGGAGCATGTAGGTGAGTCGGGAGACCGTTCTGAACACATAATAACTTGTGACCATACCCTAACAAACGTGCCAGCGCCACCGTTATCACGTGCTTGATCGTCCCCCCTCCCCCCTCCCCCCTCCACCTCTCCCTCTCTCTTTTTCGTGCAGCCATACCACTTTCTGACTGCTTACAGCGCCATATTTTCACCTATTGGTAGAAGTTGCTTTTTCAGCATACATCGCGAGCTCACCGATTAATCAACTTACCTACGATGCTTCAGAGTCCTGCAACGTATACAGCCCGCACTCAGAACACCATCATTTTAATTATAAATACTTGGTACGCGTTCTTCAGAGTGGTCACGCAACATCTGACGCAGTTCATTCCCTTGTATACCCTATCAGACCTGGTGAAATCAAATGACGTGTGACGAGGGCCTCCTGGCGGGTAGACGCCTTTTCGGCGACTTGCGCGTCGATGAAGGATGAAATGAGGATGATGAATACGACACACACACACCCAGTCCTTGAGAGGACAAAATCTCCAACCCAGCCGGGAATCGAACCCGGGCAACCCAGCATGGCAAGCCGGCGTACTGTCCACTCAACTACGGCGCGGGCAGGTAAAAACACTAAACACAAATGTTAGTCTTGGTGAATTGGCTATTCTCTTGCACCTCTTCCACTACAATTGTAATTTCTTTTGTTACGAGCAAAGGTCGCCTACTGCGCTCCTCATCCTACACATTATCTGGCCCTTTGTTTACTGTCTGTGCTATTGTACTTCATGACCTGGTCCATGTTCATAAATTCCATGGAGAACGCCAGTGGCTGACGGATTCTATGCATTCAGAGGCCGTATCACTGACTGCACTTCATATGTGGCAGGCTTGTCGACTGCCATTGTTAAATATTGTATTCTCTACATGTCTCATATACCATACACACCTGTCCCCATCTATTTTCTCCAGTACGCCTCTGACACCACCTTCCTCGCCCTTCTGCCAACCCTCCTTGTTTCTCAATGGCCTCTCCATATCCATGTTAATAACTCTTATCTCCGGTGCAAACTCGAAATGCTATGCTCGAAACTTACAATCTCAGAAAGTTGCTCCTCAATGTAAGGCTTATGTTTGATAATAGCAGATTTCCCATGGTCAGACATGCTCTTTTTGCCAGTGCTAATCTGCTTTTCATGTCCTCCTTGCTCCATCCGTCATTGGTTATTTTGCTAAATAGGTAGCAGAATTCCTTAACGTCATCTACTTGGTGACCATCAATCCTGATGTTAAGTTTCTCACTGTTCTCGTTTCTGCTACTTCTCGTTACTTCCGTCTTTCTTCAGTTTACTTTCAATTAAAATTTTATACTCATTAGACAGTTCACGTCATTCAGCAGATCATGTAATTCTTCCTCACTTTCACTTAGTATAACTGTCATCAGCGGATCTTATCATTGATATTGTTTCACCTTGAATTTTAATTCCAATCTTGAACCTTCCTTTTACTTCCATGATTGCTTCTTCAGTGTATAGATTGAACAATAGGGGAGAAAGACTACATCGATAGTTTACCCCAGTTTTAAACCGAGCACTTCGTTCTTGGTCGTCTACTCTCCTTACTTCCTCTTTGCTTTTGTACCTGTTGTATATTATCTGCCCCTCCCCATAGCTTATCCCTACTTTGCTCAGAATTTCGAACAGCATGCACCATTTGATATTATCAAACTCTTTTTCCAGATCGACAAATCCTATAAATGCGTCTTGATTTTTCTTTAGTCTTGCTTCCATAATCAACCGCAGCACATCTGGTGCCTTTACCTTTCCTAAAGCTAAACTGATCGTCATCCAACACATTCTCCTTTCTCTTTTCCATTCTTCTGTATATTATTCTTGTCAACAACTTGGACTCATGAGCTGTTAAGCTGATTGTACGGTAATTTTCGCACTTGTCAGATCTTGCAGTTTTAAGACTTTTGTGTATGATATTTTTCCAAAAGTCAGATGGTATATCGCTAGCTTCTACACACCAAAGAGAATAGTCATTTTGTCGCCACGGCCCCCAATGATTTCAGAAAGTCTGATGGAATGTTGTCTATCCCTTCTGTCTTACTTGATCTTAAGTCTTCCACAGCTCTTTTAAATTCTGGTTCTAATACTGAATCCTCTATCTTTTCTATATCGACTCCTGTTTCTTCTTCTATCACATCAGACAAGTCTTTCCCGTCATAGGGGCCTTCAGTGGACTCTTTCCAGCTTGTTGCTCTCTCCTCTATATTTAACAGTGGAATTCCCATTGCACTCTTGATGATACCACCTTCGCTTTTAATTTCACCGAAGGTTGTTTTGACTTTTCTACATGCTGAGTCAGTCCTTCCGACAATCGTTTCCTTTCCGATTCCTTCA
Source organism: Schistocerca piceifrons (assembly GCF_021461385.2). Classification (NCBI taxonomy): domain Eukaryota; kingdom Metazoa; phylum Arthropoda; class Insecta; order Orthoptera; family Acrididae; genus Schistocerca; species Schistocerca piceifrons. The sequence goes on from NC_060139.1 coordinate 133,350,628, forward strand.
GATTTTTCATGCAGCCATTTCGCGTTACTTTCCTGCACTTCCTATTTATTTCATTCGTAAGTGATTTGTATTTCTGTGTTCCTGAATCTCCCTGAACACTTTAGTACTTTCTTCTTTCATCGATCAACTGAAGTATTTCTTCTGTTATCCATGGTTTATTCGCAGTTATCTTCTTTGTACTGTTGCTATTATAGTTCTTAAAACAATTACTTGACGAGGGTACTTCTCAAATTTATCGGCAAGTGTTTTCCAGATGTTGCATTTATCTAAACTGCAAGTTCTTGGAAGTCATGATGAAGCGATGAACAAAGTGTAATTTTAAACAAAATATGTAAAATGTTGTAATACAATAATATGTTGTTATTTTTCTAAAAATCTCGTTAAAAGTGAGCTTGACAGTAACCTGTACTTGTGGGTGGGGGAGAAGGGCGGGGAGCAGTAAGACAGCAGCCCCCTCCCCCCCCCCCCCCCCCTCCCCATCACCAACTGAGCCCTTAATCCGCGGCTGCTTCTCATTTTGTTTGGGAATCCACAGCATTTCCAGGCATCATTAGTATCTATTGCAATGAAACAAGATCTACATGCGGTGTAATATATATAAACGACTCTTTGCCTCTTCCGCATTGCCGTAGTAGTTGTACCGTACTATACGGTACCCTTTCTAGCTTTGCTGACGCTATGTATGCAGAGTGAAGTGTGTGTGTGTGTGTGTGCGTGTGTGTGTGTGTGTGTGTGTGTAATTAGCGCTGTCACACGTACATTAAGTATACAAGGCACAGTGTTAACGTGTTGGCCAACAGGCCGCTTTCATAAGTGGTGTGGGGATTGAACGCCTACTTTTTTTTATTTTGCTGCAAGTAGTCACTGGCGAGCACCATTGTCGACGACCAAACAAATAAAACGCCGGCCTCTGTGTACGATTCATAGCGGCGAGCCGCGCTTCTCTATATATGTGTTTCGGACCTGTCAGTCTCTCAACACGTGCCGCTGGTGATTAACAGGTACTTAGAAATTGCGATGCGCTGACGTGTTGCGCTTTCAAAGTGCCCCCCATGCTGCATCAAAGTCTCCCGCATTTTATGTTAGTAATCCAATGTAGATGTAGCTTAGGCGATAAATTGTAAGTCACTTTTAGAGCTAAATTGATACATTGCGTATCACTGAAGCGCATGGCAGAAGGTATTTCCCACTGTATTTCATACTAGAGTTTCTTCCAGTGCCATCTACGCTGTAATTGGTCTAACGTTGAGAAGGAAGAACAGCGATTATTCGCGAACAATCTGAATTTTATAGCAGATCGATTTCAGCTACAGAATAATTATCATCAGTGCTAAGGACAGTATAAAAAACAAGAAGTCGGTAAAGTAACTGTGCTGAAAGCCAGTGTCACATACAAGGTATGCGTAAAAGACAACCTGCCATTATAAACCTAGTGTGGTCTCAATGACATACAGTTTAGGCGCATTTAGACCACAGTTTTAATACAGAAATACATATGGGTATAGCAGTTATTACAAAAGATACAGCCAATGGAACGAAAGTGGTGGAAGTCTAATACAAAACTGAAGCTGTTGCTCACAAAAGACTGCAGCGGCCTCTCGTTGGTTCACATCCGAAGATTCACGCCCTCTAAACACGCATATTATTAATTAAGTCAGACAAAACCGTTTTACTGTAAAAAAAAAAATACCAAAATCAGTGAACATTTATTACATTAAACTACGGATTTTTAAAAAGAAAAGTCGTGATACGGGTAAATAATTAAAACTGAAAATATTTAACAGCTAAGGTCTACTGCAGTAAAAAGTGCATGCATGCCCGCGACACGGACAAACCATTAATTGTGTCAGCCCAAACTATTTTATTGCAATCAGATCACACAAGAGGGCAGTTATTACACCAAAGAGTAGGTGTACATTATTGCGAATTTTTAAAATTTTTATGCATAAAAATGGGTAGATAATTAAAACTGAAAATATTTGAAACTTTAGAGCCCTATTGGGCTCACTTCAAAGCAAAACTAACGTGAACGTACTGAACTAATAGCACCATATACATAATAAAAAATGAACATCTAAAGTATACTGAAGTAAAATTGTATGGATTCAACATAAATGAAAAACCTAGTGTATGCATATAGTAGGTTGCAAATAATCATAATACGTTGGTTGTAAAAAGACAAACTATAAAGAGAGGGATCGTAAAGGCCAAATGAGCAACATATGGCGCTGATAAACTTCGGATATAAAAAGAACAGCCATTTGACAAGCAAAGGTTAAAACCCACATTTAAAGATGCCTTGAAAAGGATAATAGTTATGAATACTTACAGTAAAGCACTGATATTGACGTAATTAATAGTATGTCCATATAGAGGGCATAAATGTTCGGATATGACGCAAAGAGAGGCCGTTGCAGCCTTTTGTACTCAACAGCTTCAGTTTTGTATTAGACTTCTACCACTTTGGTTCCACTGCATATGTTCCTCATGCCGTAGCAGTTCTAAAACACCGTAGTGGTTAGACCGGGCTGGGCCACCCGTGCCCATGGAGCACTGTCCGTTCCGCACCAACGCACACCGACCAGCTCCCACAGCTGGCGTGTCGTGTTGAAAGTAGCTAATTCGTTTTTGTTGTATGGTAATGTATAGTTATACTCACTGCGATTTTGTCTGTGTGGTAATCTGAAGTTGGACTCGTGACGAGAGAAACAGCTAAGCTCGTATTTAAGTTCGTAAGCAATCTCGTAATTCTTGAAAAGTGATCAGTAATGCAAAATTCAATCAGAAACGCAACATTCAACTGTGTACTGCAACGCTCGTGGCGAAAGTAGAGTCTGGTCTGTTAAATTTTATAAAACGGTCCTGTTAGCAATAATACAAGCAATCTGACTGCGAGAAAAATATGAACTATAAATAACTACCAAAACTGCCCTGTTTGAAATGTATGTCATTGTTGAAATGTTAACTGTATCACACGTAAATTATAAATGGCCTACCAGTTTGCGCAATGAATAAATCCTGTGCTGATGCTATCTCCAAACTCCTGCGGCTGCTGTTGCTACGCTAGGTGAAAAATAAATTACCAACGCGATGTGCAGTGCGTGCTTTAAACTATAAAGACATCTAAAAAACATCTGTGCTAATTAATGTTTTTATGTCAATTAAAGTTCTGTTACTGGAAAACAAGGGATAGCAAAATTACGTATGTGGAGCATACTGATTGACAGACAAACAATAAAGTAACTGTATTAACAGAACTTTACATGACTAAGACAAAATACTTTAATACTTGAAATATTGAAAATTCACTTTACATTAACAGTGGAAAAACGTGAACAAATTCTTTTTACTTTCTTACAAACACGTTTCCTAGCCATCTCTGAAGAAACATCAGTAAATCTCACCCTGTTACGTTATCATAAAAATCTCCTATTCTAAATCCCTGACCAAATTAATTACTACGCTTGGAGGTCTCGGCCAAACGCGCTATTACAATGCCTTTTGAAGTCTTCTGAATGACATTACAAAATATCTCTCCATAAATGAAGAATAATATAAGAAAATTATTGCCAGCACACAGCACGGCCTAAACACATCTTACTCTTTCACAGGATACAACTCTACTCCTACTCTCTGTCCCCTCTTTTTTTTAAACTCATTTTGTTTGCTCTTGCTCGTTGCAACTGCTCGGGGAGGACGTCGTAAGACATCCGTTTAGTTCCTTGTTGATCGACTAACTCAGTTTTTTTCTTACAGAGGCCACGTAACCCTCTGACCGAACACGCTGAGCTACCGTGCCGGCATCCCCTAGACTGGACTCCACTCACAAGCAAAGGTTCCACTAACACAGTCTCTTGCAACGCAGCCTCTTTGGCGGAGGTGTTTCCCACTATTATTCAAATACTATTGAAGCTTTACTTTTCCGCATGGCATCCAAAATATTGCCAAAATTACAATTTTCTATATAAAACAAATCCCTTACATTACCTGTCGGCCTCTCTCGCCAGAACTTTCAGGATGATCTCTGTAGGTTACACAAATTAGACAGCAAAATTCTACACCAGTCATAAAAAAGGAAAAATACAAGCACAAGTAATCACATTTAACATAAGACGAAAACTACAAAATTAAAGTTACTGGTTTGTACTATGTACACATTTGAAGTTGTTATGCATTGATGCAGAAAGCAGTTCATGTTGTTAGATATGAAGTGAATGCTTCAAAATTTTGAGCTAAGTATTACTCAGTCCCTTGGTAAGATATATCACTTCACTTATTCACTGTTCGTACAAGAAAAATATTGCTACGAGTGCATCACAATCTGTAGAATGTCGTTTGAAAATCGTTGAATAGAAAAGCAAAACTTCTTGATGAGAAAACGTTGAATAATACATGAACTGCTGTAAACTCTGTTGAAATCAAATTCTGTCACATAGTCCCTAGTAGAAAAGTCTGCTTCCCACTGACATTCTTTCATAGAAAATGTATAACTGAAACTATTGAGGGCAGACTCAGAAGAGGGATCCTGTTGCTGTGTCTGTGTTACCACTACCTCAACTGACAACCGCTCAATAAAGTTTCACTGCTATGTCGGCAAACAGTACCGCCCAAATTTGTCATGTATAGAGTGACTCAAAGCCTACTGTATTTGTCACAGCAAGTAAAAAGAGATATGGATACATGTCACGGTAAAAAAAGTCTTCATTACATTGCATCACTTCCTAATCACTTTAAAAGGTGTATCAAAAAGAATCACCCGATTTTAAAAAACCAAAACTATTATGTTATTTGAAATATGAGCGTGAATAACGTAGTTGGAAAGAACAAACTCTCGAGTTTTACACGAATCCCTCTAGGTAGCAGCAGTGTGCGCCCACTTCAGTTCTGGTAAAAATGGTGTCGGGACAACAGAAAGCGTTTTGTGGTCTAGGTTTGCGCAGTTCGAGTCAGTAATAATTGTTTGGCATGACTTTCGTACTAGGTATGGTGTGGATCCTCCTACAGCATAGAGCATTAGACGGTGGCATGAACAATTCCGAGAAACAGCTTGTTTGTGTAATGACAAATCGCCGGGCCATCCCCGAGTGCCTGACACAGACCTCGAAAGCATCCGCCATAGTTTCACAAGGAGTCCAGAGACATACGTTAGCCACGCAGTTAGACAGCTCATTCCCCGATGTCCATCTGGCGTGTGTTACGTCGACGTTTACTCACGAAACCATACAAAATTCAGCTAATGCAAGCTGTTCTTGAAAGTGATAAACAACGACGTGTTGAGTTCTGTAATATCGTTCTTGGCAAGATGGAGTATGACGGTTTTCTTCCACGGTTAGTGGTTAGTGACGAGGCAACATTCCATTTAAATGGAAAGGTGAACCGCCATAATGTGACAATATGGGCTACAGAACAACAACAGGAAGTCGTACAACTTGAGAGGGACTCTCCAACATTTTTTTTAATGCGTTTTGTGCAGTTTCACGGGAAAAGGTGTCTCGTCCATTTTTCTTTGCCGAGAACACTGTTACAGGAAGCACATATCTAGATATGCTTGGGAACTTTCTTTCCTCACAGTTAGGGACTGTTTCGAACGACTTCATTTACCAACAGAATGGGCACTGCCACAATGGCATCTGTAGTACGGGAAATTTAAATCGAACAATTACTGAATGATGGGTCGGTTGCACTGGACCAAATGATTCAGCCTTATATTACTGGCCTCCAAGGTCACAGGACCCAACTGTATGTGATTATTTCTTGTGGGGGTTTATGAAAGACTCTGTAACATCGCATTCTATCCCCGCAAACACGAGTGTACAGTGGTATGTAAACATTCCATGCGCCTAGTGTTTGTTATTATAGTTGCTCTGTGACATGAGTGATATAGACGATTGCACGCCTCTCTTAACAGTTAATTTTTCAGCCTTCCACGCTTGGAAGCCATCCTTTATAGATGTGTTTTACGTGGAAATAAACGTTGAATTCTACCAGATACCACAATTTGGTGACCCAGACGATAACGCAACAACACGACCGCGTCTTCTTCACCGTTCCGCACCGCATCGTAACGTGAATGTTCCTTACCTCCGCGTCAGCCGCGCCGCGCTCGTTCTCGCACGAAAATGGACAATCCGCCAATCACCACAGAGCAGCACAATTTACAAGGTTACAATGAAACCCCCGCCGTTCTGGCAACATAACCCGGTGTTGTGGTTTGCGCAGCTTGAAAGCCATTTCGTCCTTGCACAAGTATCAGCAGACGAAACTGTGGTGTCACCGCCAGACACCACACTTGCTAGGTGGTAGCCTTTAAATCGGCCGTGGTCCGGTAGTATACGTCGGACCCGCGTATCGCCACTATCAGTGATTGCAGACCGAGCGCCGCCACACGGCAGGTCTAGAAAGACTTCCTAGCACTCGCCCCAGTTGTACAGCCGACTTTGTTAGCGATGGTTCACTGACAAATTACGCTCTCATTTGCCGAGACGATAGTTAGCATAGCCTTCAGCTACGTCATTTGCTACGACCTAGCAAGGCGCCATTATCATTTGCTATTTATCTTGTGATGCATGTACCGTCAGACCGATGTTCACCAATTGTGGATTAAAGTTAAGTATGCCAGCAGCTACGTGCGTTATTGGCTATATTAATTACCTTGTCCTGTTCCAGACCTCATGCCAGCCTGCGTGAGCTTAAACGCGTGCCTTTCGGCTATCTCCTAGTGGCTTGGCTGTCTTGCCAAGTCACAACAGAAACGAAGTATAGCAATGTAGTCGCAGCACTAACAGAGGTACAAGCTGCTGAGGTACAAGATATCCTTGCTGCACCACCCAACGCCGAACCGCATGCGTCAATTAGGAACGCGCAAGTGACGCTCCTATCGCAATCGGCAGCGAAGCTACTAGAGAAACTTTTACGGACTGAGGAGCTCGGCGATCGAACTCCGTCACAACTTTTACACCGTTTGCGCACACTCACAGGCAACACACTGAGCGACGACGTACTGCGGAATACTTGGTTGTCCCAATTACACTGGGACACTCAAAAAAATTCTGGCAGTGTGCGCGGGTGATTTAAATACTCCAGCGCAAACGATGGACAGGATCGTCGGCATGTATCTTTCAATTGTTCGCCTCCGTAGCGCAGCGGTAGCGTTACAGCCTACCACGCAAAGGAACCCGCGTTCCATTCCCGGCAGAGGACTGGGTGTTGTGTGTCCTTCATAATCATTTTCATCATCCTTGACACGCAAGTCGCCGAAGCGGCGTCACCTATAAATACATGCAATACGGCGGCCAAACCCCGAAGGGGATATCCCGCCCAATAAATGCGATACGATCATTTCATTTCATTTCATCCCGCAACAAACGTGTCAACACTGGCAGTACGGCAAGAGAATATGTCTGCAATGACACTACAGTCCTAGTTAACGGCGCTTACGATGCAACAAAATGGTTCAAATGGCTCTGAGCACTATGGGACTCAACTGCTGAGGTCATTAGTCCCCTAGAACTTAGAACTAGTTAAACCTAACTAACCTAAGGACATCACAAACATCCATGCCCGAGGCAGGATTCGAACCTGCGACCGTAGCGGTCTTGCGGTTCCAGACTGCAGCGCCTTTAACCGCACGGCCACTTCGGCCGGCTACGATGCAACATTACAAACGACGTACACACGTCATCGACCGCGCCGCCGGTCGCCGAGAAGTCGTAACCGCTCGCCATCGGCACAAAATTTGTGTTGGTACCACAAGAAATTTGGCAAAGACGAGCGAAAGTGTACACCACCATGCAAGTGGAAACACGAAGCGGAAAACGTAGCAGCAGCAACTAATCATACCGGTAATGCATGTCGATTTTTTGTCACAGACCGCAACACGAAAGTACCATACCCAGTGGACACAGGAGCAGAAGTGTCCGTCTATCCGCTAACTCGCGTACCACGCCGGAGCTGCGACGATTCTTGCATGTCTGCCGCTAACTACTCTTAAGATTGAAACATACGGTCAGGTCACATTGCTGCTTAAACTAGGACTACGCCGTACATTTGAGTGGCGCTTCACTGTAGCGGGTATATCGCAGCCTGTGATCCGATACCTGACCTCCGACGCAAGCAGCTGGTCGATTCCACTACAAACTTGCGTACTCCAGGGAAGGTGTGTTGCATCACTCAGGTGACGGTACGTACGGTATCAGGAGATACACCGTACAAACGATTACTGAAAGCATTTCCAAAAATCATGCAGCAGTCGCCTACTCTCCCGCCGGTTAAGCACAAACCGGTACATCACATTCTGACCACGCCAGGCCCGCCGTCTCACGCTAGGCCTAGACGTTTGACGCCAGAGAAGTTGCGAGTGGTGGAGTCGGAACTCCACAGCATGCTGCCAATGGAAATTATCAGAGTTTCGAGCAGCAGCTGGGCAGCCCTGATCCATGTGGTACCAAAGAAGAACGGATGGCGTCCATGTGACGATTACCGACAGCTCAATGCGAGGACCATCCCGGATCGATATCCGGTGCTACATATAGAAGACTTCTCTGCCAATGTTCATGGTAAGACTATATTTTCCACTATTGATCTAGTCCGGACTTATTATCAGATCGCCGTTGCCGTAGAAGATATCCTCAAGACAGCGGTGATAACACCTTCCGGTCTATTCGAGTTCACTACGATGCCTTTTGGTCTGTGCAACGAAGCACAAACGTTTCAGCGTTTCGTGGACGAGATCATCAGGGACTTAGATTTCTGTTATGTTTACACAGATGATATTTTGGTGATGTCTGCGACGGAAGAAAAGCATTTACATCATCTGGCTCAGATATTTAATCGTTTACGTACATTTAGCCCCATTGAACCCACGTAAAAGACATGTCTGGTGGAACTCAGAATGCGACAAAATTCATCAAGAAAAACATCATGTATGGTTAAAATTTCAAACACACAAAACAGAAGAAAATGCAACCAACCTCAGAAATATCAGGATCTCACAAATTATCAGGCAAACCAAGAGATAATCACAGAAACATCTAATCGACTCAGTAGAAGAAAATTACCATAAAATCAATTCCAGAGACTTTTACAAAATGTTTGGAAGACAACTACAAAAATTTGCTCCTCCCACGTTAACGCTGAAAAGGGAAGATGTAGAAATGGCGCATAATCACAAGGAAAATTCCGAAATCATGGCAAAAGCATTTAGTAAACTTTTGAATTGTGAAGAACACCAGGAACTTTTAGCAATTAATACAGACACACCCATGAAGACTCCACCTGATCTCATACATCCTCCAACAATCCAAGAGGTGGAAACGGCACTCAGAGAGATGAAAAATTATAAGGCGTGCGGAGAAGACCAAGTTTTTGCAGAAATGTGGAAATATGCCAGTGATAAAGTTCGAACATCCTTACACATAGCCCTAACAAAAATCTGGATCACAGAAAAGTTTCCCCAACACTGGACCACAGCCGTAATCCACCCACTCCTCAAAAAAGGCCACACACTCCTCAAAAAAGGACATAAAGGCAACCCAGATAATTACAGACGTATCTCTCCCTTGGACTGCACGTACAAGATTTTCTCCAGAATCCTATACAGGATGACCAAAGAGCAACTAGAGGAAGAATTACGTGAATACCAAGGAGGCTTCAGACCTATTGATTCTCTCAATAGGTGGGATTATACTAGGCATGGCCTTCACCTCAACAGGAAGGGGAAGCGTAAACTGGCTGGGAAAATAGCAGGAAAGCTAAAGGGGGGAGGAACTGTCATGAGTGATAAAATACCAGTGGTTATAGGGTTCAGAAAAGACCCTTTTTTAGGGTAGCGAGGACAGAAAGAAACCAAATTTTAAGAGAGGTTAGGACTGAGACAAACCTTCAGTTTGAGAAAGAAACCAAAAAACATAATTCTACCTTATTACATCAGCATAAACAGCCATTGGTTAAGAATTTTCAACAGTCAGCATATATTTTAACTCTCCCCAATTTTAACTCAGTCAATGTGAAATGTCAGCTATCTTTATTGCATCGAAAATAAAATAAATGAATTAATTATCTGCATAGATGAATTAGAGTCTTCAAACCCAGCTGACATAATCTGCCTCTCTGAACATCATGTGACCACTGGTATAGAACTTTTAAGTGTTACAGGGTTCAAGTTAGCATCTCACTTTTAAGTGTTACAGGGTTTAAGTTAGCATCTCACTTTTGTAGATCAGAAATGGAGAAAGGAGAAGTTGGCCACATTCATCAGGAACTGTCATAAACGTATGAACATAACATTCATAATTTTTGCCTAGAACAGCATATGGAAGCATGTGCAACAGAAGTAGAATTTCACAAAAAATCCTTCATAATATTAAGTGTATATCGAGCACCTGCAGGTAACTTTAATCTGTTCGTAAACCACCTTGAAGTTGTACCGGCCCATTTAACAACCAAAACAAGAGAAATAGTGGTTGCTGGTGATTTCAATGTAGATTTTCTTAAAAACTCTCCCACTAAGAACTTATTTGAGTTAGTAACATTATTTTCAACTTAATTCCCACTGTAAAGTTCCCCACTAGGGTAGCCAATTGCTCACAAACAGCCATTGATAATATCTTTATAGAAAAGTCCAATTGTAGGGAAGCAGCCTACTCACACCTTATAAAATTCACATCAGTCTTTCCATTGTGTGCCAGCCAGTCCGCTGTAACTAGCTCTGACGTCATAAATGTTGCGCAATACTTTAAAGATCAAGTAAATAACCTGAAACGTTTCTAGCATGTCAGAAGTAATACTAAATCAATATGTGTTGAATATCAGTTCAATAACTTTAACCATTTTCGAAATTTGGATATTTTTCTGTAAAAATCATTGGCGCAACAGAAAAGAGCTAGAAACTTAAAAATTTATATTTAGATTCCTTTTTCATAATAATTTAGAAGAAACAGTATTCTGAATCTCGCAAATTAAAATTTTAGTTGAAATTCATGGTTTTTCTGGTTTTTGTCTTAAAAATTAAGGAAGCAATGTAGATTAAGTAGGCGAATAAATAAAGCTAGGATGTTTAAATTCAAGTAGAGTGGAGATCCGCTATAATCATAAAGATATGAGAAGTTTCAACTGAATAACTATAAAACTATAGCGATAACGTATCTCCAAAGGGAAAGTTCAGAGCTCGTCTACTGCGTGTAGTGTAATTAAATTAATTCTCTCGCCCAAAATATTTGACTTAGCCACGTCAGACTTTTATTATGATTACTTACCTGTGTGCTGATTGCACATTTAAATTGAGAGCTTCATCGGCCTTCAGCAAAGGAAGCAATGATTTATTCGATAACTTAAAGTGGTGCATTACTAGTCCAGCGGCTAGTCGGGAGAGCCGATTTGATCAGGCATTCCCTTAGCCGTCCGCACCGCGGCTTTATATATAAGAACGCTGCGCGAGAAAAAAAGGCCCCAGTTCTCTCCAGACGCTGATTAGCGCACCATCTTTGCCGGGAGTCGCGTTGCATCGGTATCATTGCTATAAACAGCCTCGGATGCCACAGTAAGTTACTCGGGATACGCATAACCATGAAATCGCTGTCGAGTGAAGTGTTAATTCTGGGATGACTTTGAGGATTTATTTGGCATAGATTTCTTGTCGAAATATCAGAGTGTTGTTGACTTTGAAAGAAGCCAGTTAAAAATGGTCTTGCCGATAACCGGAGTAATTAAGGTACCTTTTATTGATAAACATGTAGTAACTAATGATGAAACTTGGGAGCTGCCTATACGAGTTCTGAAACATAGGAGATATTGGGACGAAGGTGTTAATCTTAGTAAATACCAGGACCTTTCAGGATCATAGGAAAACCACATTCCAATGCATATAGGCTAGAGTACCCTAAGAGTAAAAAGATATTAGGTCTCAGGAACGTGATCGACCTAAAGAAGTTCATAGGTAGTGAATGAATTCTGTAGGGAGGAGGTTGTTCTATAACCTCTACACAGTGTAGCAGCTGTGCAGTCCCAGCTATGTGAGATCTTCTTTCCTTTTCAGGTCTCACTCATCTTCATCTTTCCTACCCACCAAAATTTCGGCTCTTACTCTCAAATACTAAAATCTTCCATTACGGTTATCAAGACAATAATAAACTAATGAATTATATAGGGAGGAGGTTGTTCTGTAACCTCTACACAGTGTGGCAGCTGTGAAGTCACAGCTGTGTGAGATCTTCTTTCCTTTTCAGGTCTCACTCATTCTTCATCTTTCCTATCTACCAAAGTTTCGACTCCTTCTTTGCAATACAAAAATTTTCCGTCATGGCTATCAAGCCATGAGTTCTGTAACCATTCTATCCGCCGATTAGTGAAAAAAGATACCTAATGTGACAAACCTAACAGTGACATAAACAACAGAGAAGTATGATGTAATTAAGATACAAATGTATTTGAGTAACAAGTATGTATAGAACCCTGGTAATATTGTAAGTACAAACCGTTGTTTTATTTGAAATGGTCCACCAACAGTAATTTAAATAGATATACGAATTCGTGTACAAGCAGGATCTGAAGTGGCAATGAAACCTATTGTATGCTGTAGAGCTAACTAATTAATAGTAAGAGAGATTGCTTAGTGTTATGAAAAATATGCTGATAAGTTGTAAAAATGAACTCACCTTGTGTAGCAAGGAATGGCAGTGTAATAGAATTGAACAGTGTTTGTGGTTGAGACGTGAAGGACACGTCCTTGAAATATTTATAAGGTTGGAGCTGGCCGTTATTTGGTGTAGTGTGTGACAGGACACACCTACATGTATTGAGGTTATGAGTTGGAGGCGTGAATGTACCCTTATGTTAGATGAGACCAGAGCAGCTCATGGTGTCCTATAGGTTTAAGGAATTTAGCATTACGCTCATCCATAATTACTTAATGCACTTTAGTAGTAGGTCGAGAGAGAGTACCTGTGGTTTCAGCATCCGATCGAGTGGAAATGGATTGCCACGTGAGCAAACTGATCAGCTGCAATACACTATAGATATGAAATAAATGAGCTATCATATGCTTTAAATTTTAATGGAGTGAGTATTACTTACGTTCATACACTAGCAAAGTAAGTAAGTACATAATTGCAGATGTGGAACTGACACAGCAGCAGAGGACCAATAAGTGGATTTAGTAGTCAACTAAATGGAGTGTGTTTTGAACACTCAGAACTGTACTATTACCACAAGTTACTCACATGTACAAAGAAGTTGAGAAGACAACTACTAATCAAATATACTCATACTATCTCTAAGAATAAGGTAATCGAAGATGAGTCAGCTAAGTAAATAAAATACAGATTTGTCAGGAATGTACCAAGCATTGGTTCAGTGTTCCGGCCCAGAAACAATAAATTGAAATAAAATAGGATTTATGATTGTATGCCTTTAGCATAAATTTTCTCTAGTACGTGACTAACGGCGTTTTGAGCCATTTGTTTACCGATTTTATGACAGTTAAGTAACTGCGAGAGTAAAATTGAAAAAGTTCTGTTAACTTTGTTCCAGTAACATATTGAAAGGTAAAATGTATACATCCCCATTTCATTGTGTCCCACCCTTAGATATTAAGTGAACAGAGCCTGAGGCACTCTTTTTGTTTGTTCTACAGGACAAACCAGATAATGGCAGCCTGGTAGCTGCGTGAAAGCATGGAGTGACTTGGACACAACTCACAGTGACTCCTCCCCTTTCCTCGTGTAATTTAGAGTGAACATGAAGGACGCACAACATAGCAACTTCCCCTCCTCTACCCTTGTGAATGGAAGAGTAGAACGCCGACCAAAGCGGCTACAGCCACGTGTGTAAAAATGAAATTGTCATGATTTGTGAAATTTTCTTTCAGGTTTAGAAAAGACTGCTAAGATATAATTATCTGTTTATGTATCATGAATAACTGTGTTATTTTCTTTGAATTTGTGTATGCAAAAATTTATTTAATGGATTTAAGATTTTCATAATTTTACATATTTTATGTGTTTGTCTGTCTGAGGCAATATGTATGCCAAAGTGTTTCACTGATTTTGCTTAAATTTTGAGTGATAATGTTGCTTAAGAGGCAGTGAACATGCCAGAAATTTAAATAATTGAAGTAGGTAATCAGTTTTCTTTTAATAATTGTATATGTTTGAATTTAAATTTTAATTTTCATAGGGAGTTAAGCTGTACTCTTGCTTCCCTTTTTGTAATCAATTTTTTTTCTTTCTTTTTCCCATTTACATTCAAAAAAATTAGGTAGAGAGTGATGTAGGGAAGCAGCCTACTCACACCTTATAAAATTCACATCAATCTTTCCATTGTGTGCCAGCCAGTCCGCTGTAACTAGCTCTGACATCATAAATGTTGCGCAATACTTTAAAGATCAAGTAAATAATCTGAAACGTTTCTAGCATGTCAGGAGTAATACTAAATCAATATGTGTTGAATATCAGTTCAATAACTTTAACCATTTTCGAAATTTGGATGTTTTTCTGTAAAAATCATTGGCGCAACAGAAAAGAGCTAGAAACTTAAAAATTTATATTTAGATTCCTTTTTCATAATAATTTAGTAGAAACAGTATTCTGGATCACACAAATTAAAATTTTAGTTGAAATTCATGGTTTTTCTGGTTTTTGTTGTAAAAATTAAGGAAGCAAGATAGATTAAGTAGGCGAATAAATAAAGCTAGGATGTTTAAATTTAAGTAGAAGGGAGATCTGCTATAATCATAAAGATATGAGAAGTTTCAACTGAATAAATATAAAACTATAGCGATAGCGTATCTCCAAAGGGCAAGTTCAGAGCTCGTCTACTGCATGTAGTGTAATTAAATTAATTCTCTCGCCCAAAATATTTGACTTAGCCACGTCAGACTTTTATTATTATTATTTACCTGTGTGCTGATTGCACATTTAAATTGAGAGTTTCATCGGCCATCAGCAAAGGAAGCAATGATTTATTCGATAACTTAAAGTGGTGCATTACTAGCCCAGCGGCTAGTCGGGAGAGCCGATTTGATCAGGCGTTCCCTTAGCTGTCGGCACCGCGGCTTTATATATAAGAACGCTGTGCGAGAAAAAAAGGCCCCAGTTCTCTCCAGACGCTGATTAGCACACCATCTGTGCCGGGAGTCGCGTCGCATCGGTATCATTGCTATAAACAGCTTCAGATGCTGTAATAAGTTACTCAGGATATGCGTAACCATGAAATCGTTTTCGAGTGAAGTGTTAATTCTGGGATGATTTTAATGATCTATGTTCAGTTTGCATATGTCGTATTTTCACGTGCCGCCGCGGGACAGACATTCTACCATTATTTAGCGTGGCATTTGATGAACATTATCATCAAATTATGGCGAGCATTCACTTAAACATTTAATTTGCACAGTTATAGTTGCATCAGCGCATTAGACTCTGAACTGCTCTGGTAGTTGGATTGTGTGGATTCTTTTTGGTCTGTGACTTTCAGAATATAGTGAACATTTTAGAGAGAATCGTTTTTGGTTATGAATCCCAGACAATCTCCTAATTCCTCAGAGCTATAAGCTGTAGCTATAAGTGTATTTCTGAGATGAAGTGGGCACTAGGAATTCTAATTACAGGCTTCACGTTTTGCTAATCACTTTCTGGTTGCCAATATTGCAGTTAGAGAGCCAGTGTTGAGAACGGCAAACAACAGCATTAAATAAATAACATTCTACATTTTATAATAACAATCATTCCACCCGTCGCCCCACATATGTTGCTAACCGGCCGGGAAATGCATCTTTCTACATTACATTCTACTTTACATTACCATTAATTTCCACCCGTCGCCCCACACAATGAACAAAATTATATTACAAAACCAATAATCAATGGCCTCTCAGACCATGACATGCAGTTCCTTCAGTTAAATGTTAATACTGAACAAGATATAAAATGTGTTAAATCTGAGCTGAAGAGGGTAATCAATAAGCCAAATATTGATTATTTTAGGACACTCCACAGAGAAATTCACTGGACTGAGGTTTACAGTGCTCATGGTATGAGAGAAAAATATAACACTTTTGCTAATAAAGTGCTTACCTTATTCGAACACTGTTTTCCCCCAAAACTTACCAAGGTTAGAGAAAAGTCTACAAAGAAGCCATGGATTACTCATGGAATAGGGGTATCTTATAAAACAAAAAGAAAACTGTATCTGTCAATCTGAAGCAGTTCCAATGTTGATGCTATAGCACATTACAAGAAATACTGCAAAATATTAAAGACAGTAGTACAGACATCAAAGCAAATACACTCCTGGAAATGGAAAAAAGAACACATTGACACCGGTGTGTCAGACCCACCATACTTGCTCCGGACACTGCGAGAGGGCTGTACAAGCAATGATCACACGCACGGCACAGCGGACACACCAGGAACCGCGGTGTTGGCCGTCGAATGGCGCTAGCTGCGCAGCATTTGTGCACCGCCGCCGTCAGTGTCAGCCAGTTTGCCGTGGCATACGGAGCTCCATCGCAGTCTTTAACACTGGTAGCATGCCGCGACAGCGTGGACGTGAACCGTATGTGCAGTTGACGGACTTTGAGCGAGGGCGTATAGTGGGCATGCGGGAGGCCGGGTGGACGTACCGCCGAATTGCTCAACACGTGGGGCGTGAGGTCTCCACAGTACATCGATGTTGTCGCCAGTGGTCGGCGGAAGGTGCACGTGCCCGTCGACCTGGGACCGGACCGCAGCGACGCACGGATGCACGCCAAGACCGTAGGATCCTACGCAGTGCCGTAGGGGACCGCACCGCCACTTCCCAGCAAATTAGGGACACTGTTGCTCCTGGGGTATCGGCGAGGACCATTCGCAACCGTCTCCATGAAGCTGGGCTACGGTCCCGCACACCGTTAGGTCGTCTTACGCTCACGCCCCAACATCGTGCAGCCCGCCTCCAGTGGTGTCGCGACAGGCGTGAATGGAGGGACGAATGGAGACGTGTCGTCTTCAGCGATGAGAGTCGCTTCTGCCTTGGTGCCAATGATGGTCATATGCGTGTTTGGCGCCGTGCAGGTGAGCGCCACAATCAGGACTGCATACGACCGAGGCACACAGGGCCAACACCCGGCATCATGGTGTGGGGAGTGATCTCCTACACTGGCCGTACACCACTGGTGATCGTCGAGGGGACACTGAATAGTGCACGGTACATCCAAACCGTCATCGAACCCATCGTTCTACCATTCCTAGACCGGCAAGGGAACTTGCTGTTCCAACAGGACAATGCACGTCCGCATGTATCCCGTGCCACCCAACGTGCTCTAGAAGGTGTAAGTCAACTACCCTGGCCAGCAAGATCTCCGGATCTGTCCCCCATTGAGCATGTTTGGGACTGGATGAAGCGTCGTCTCACGCGGTCTGCACATCCAGCACGAACGCTGGTCCAACTGAGGCGCCAGGTGGAAATGGCATGGCAAGCCGTTCCACAGGACTACATCCAGCATCTCTACGATCGTCTCCATGGGAGAATAGCAGCCTGCATTGCTGCGAAAGGTGGATATACACTGTACTAGTGCCGACATTGTGCATGCTCTGTTGCCTGTGTCTATGTGCCTGTGGTTCTGTCAGTGTGATCATGTGATGTATCTGACCCCAGGAATGTGTCAATAAAGTTTCCCCTTCCTGGGACAATGAATTCACGGTGTTCTTATTTCAATTTCCAGGAGTGTATATTACAAGGAAAAGATAGTAATATCAGATGACAAAATAAAGATTATATGGGATATAGTGAAGGAGGAGACTGGTAGAACCAGACATGAAGAGGGACAAATAGCATTAAGTTTAAATGACACATTAGTGACAGACATGTATAGTGTTGCAGAACTTTTTAACAACCATGTTATAACTGTTACTGACAAGATAGGGTTGTCAGGTTCTGTAGATGCTGCTATGGAATACCTCAGACCAGACATTTCAAGTAACTTCCATAATATAAATTTGACCCTCACTACCCCAGTAGTAATAATATTCATCATAAAATCTTTAAAATCAAAAACATCTAGTGGGTATCATGAAATATCAACAAAGTTAATTAAAGACTGTGATTCTGAGTTAAGTAATATATTAAGCTATCTGTGTAACCAGTCATTTATCAGTGGAATATTTCCTGAATGGTTGAAATATGCTGAAGTTAAGCCACTGTTTAAGAAGGGATGTAAAGAAATAGCATCAAATTTCCATCCAATTTCACTTTGGCCAGCATTCTCAAAAATTTTAGAAAAAGTAATGTTCAATCGGCTTTATAACCATCTTCTCTCAAATAACATGCTGTCAAAGTCACAGTTCGGATTTCTAAAGGGTTCTGATATTGAGAAGGCTATCTACATTTACAGTGAAAATGTGCTTAATTCATTAGACAAAAAATTGCAGGCAACTGGTATATTTTGTGATCTATCAAAGTCATTTGACAGGGTAAATCACAATATCCTTTTAAATAAATTAGAATATTATAGCGTAACAGGAAATGCTGCAAAATGATTCAAATCTTATATCTCTGGTAGGAAACAAAGGGTGTTATTAGGAAAGAGACATGTATCAAGCTATCAACCTATCCCACAAGGTTCCATTTTAGGGCCCTTACTTTTTCTTGTGTATATCAATGACCTTTCATCAGTAACATTACTAGAAGCCAAGTTCGTTTTGTTTGCTGATGATACAAACATTACAATAAATAGCAAATCAAATGTAGTCTTAGAAAGGTCAGCTAATAAATTACTTGTGGACATTAATCACTGGTTGCTAGCCAATTCTTTGTCACTAAACTTTTAAAAAAACACACTACATGCAGTTCAGAACTTGTAAGGGGTGTCACACAAGTATATGCCTAACATACGATGACAAGTAGATAGAAGAAGTGGACAGTGTTAAATTCTTGGGATACAAGTCAGCTTGATAATAAATTCAACTGGGAGGAGCATACCACAGAACTGCTGAAGCGTCTTAACAAATCTCTATTTCTAATGCGAATTGTGCCAGACATAGGGGATACAAAAATGAAAAAGCTGGCATACTGTGCTTACTTTCATTCCATAATGTCATATGGAATTATTTTTTGGGGCAATTCATCAAACTAAGCTAAAATTTTCTGGGCACAAAAACGTGCAGTAAGAGTTATATGTGGTGTGAACTCAAGAACATCCTGCAGAAGCCTGTTTAGGGAACTAGGGATACTAACTACAGCGTCCCAATATATTTATTCCTTAGTGAAATTTGTCATTAAAATACATCACTTTTTCAAACCAACAGCTCAATTCATGGAATCAAAACTAGAAATAAGAATAATTAAAGAAACATATCAAAGTAGTTAGACATATACACATATAAATGTAAAGAAAAGATTCGATTCCAACTGAAAAAATAGTGTAGATAAACATCATCAGAAACAAAAATCATTTAGACAACCATGAATTACTGAAACAAGACAGCGGTGGTGGAATCATATTTGCTGCAAAGACGGGTTAAATGAATCAAAATATTTATCATACTGTCAAATTCCAGTCATGTGTATTAAAGACAAGAAAATGTGCACATCACTCACAGGTAAAGAAAAATCTCATTGTATAAAAAGTGTTCAAATAGCCTATCCTCTCAGAAAAATCTACCCCTGTTCTTTCTTTACCTCAGATTAATCCACTAAACCAGAATAGCTCCATGTACATCGTATAAGCAAAAGAATCACAAGTCTCCACAAGATCCTTAGTACTTCACTCACTCAAAACTCCTTCAAAATAATACATGAAATCCTCATAATCACCATGATTTCAACCTTATACTATAATGTTCACAAAGCAAGTAATCATCTCGAAATAGTCGCAGCATCTCCATTATAAGCATCATCATTATGTCAAAACCTCTATAATCATTCACTTACCTCCTCTGTATGAAACATCTGAAAGAAAAAAAATCTTGTTACCAAATAATCGTATAACGTCATCATCCTAGTTCAATTAACTATCTGAAAATAAAGACACTTTTAGATCGTTTTCATTACACCTCAACACAAAATGGGCTAAAATCCACTGTAATTCATCATCAACATTGTCAAAAACCTGACTGCGGCTAATCATTTCTGCTTTATGGTGCACAAAGGTGGTGCAAATTATTCACTTTCTTAAATCCTTGTACACAGCTCTTATCTGTTAGTTCTGTATTATAGAGCTGCATAGGAAAAACTAAATTCAATGGCTTATTGAAAATGTATGTTAATCTGCAACAGTAAAGTGGTATCATGTGGGTGCAAGAAATAGTATAAAAGAAGCGCAGTTGGTCTTATCATTGACAACATACTTTAAAAAATTACATATTGTTTTATAAACTTATCGGTAACACATAAAGATTAAAACATGGAATGAAAGAAATGGAAAATGACACAAGACATCCTGCTGAAAAAAATGTGTAACCTAAATAAGAGGTAAAAGTCTAACGCTAAACATAACAAGAAAGAGAAAAAAGTGTTGGTTTTGTTGTACCATGTACTCAAAAAATTGTGTGATGTTGCAAACTGTGACTCATGGAAATTTGGTAAACTAAGAGGTTTATGTTTCATGCCACGTTGTGTTGTGTCTGACCAATATGCTTATAGAAAAGCGTTTTGAAATTCTTCCAGCGAGTACCATTGAAGCGGAATTGGCCACATTCTCATGGCTGGTTCGAAGTCTAAACGGCTGCATATTAACTCCAGTTTTTGAGTTACCGACCATTGAGGTGGTAAAGAATAAGTAAACTGATGGATACAAATCATTTGGACTATTTCGAAAAACTATGAACTTACGAATTGAGAGGAAATGTTCGAAGTCAAAGACGAATTACCAAATTTTGGGCTATTAAAATCGGGATGAGAGAAAGCGTTGTCAAAAGAGAAGTCACTCTCACGCCTGACTGGACCTAACAGCTGATGTTGCGGTGAGGCGTGTTCGCGTTCGAAAAAATTTCGAGACTGGTTGTAAGAAAAATTAGACGAAGCAGGATTCCTGTTAGTGTTAGCAATCTCAGAATTTATGTTGCATATCTTCTACTTACGTCTGTCGATCACAATTGATTGCTTGGACACGTTAGAAACATTAAAATTCTTCCGATTCCGCAAAATCAACCGGTTGTGACACATCTTACTCCATCGCAAGATTCAACTCCACTCCTCTTCTCTCCCTCTCCAAGACTGCACACCAGTCACAAGCAAAGGTTCTACCAACAGTCTCTCACAGCGCAACCTCTTTGGCAGAGACGCCCGCTATTATTCAGATGCTATTGAAGCTTTACTTTTCTGCCTGACATCCAAAATATTACCAAAATTATAATTTCCTGTATAAAACAAAACCCTTACATTGTAATTGACTATATGAGGTTGCCAGACAGACCACAACTTGCCCACCTCCACTTTGTCAATCAATGCCAGTACGAAAGAATTTGTAGCGAGTCCCTTAGTAATTGTGATTGCAAAGTAACTTCCTGCCACGATACATTGCTGCATCAACCATAATACACCAATACGTTTCTCCCTTTGTGAAGCTGCATGCGGAGGACAACGTGAGATGAACTGCATGAGTAAATCATAAGAAGTCTGCTTACCAAGAACCTTCTATAGGTGACCCGATGCGCCATTGTTTACCTTCTCCATTGGTCGCAGAGTCTTATAGGGCATGGATGTGTGTAATAGCTCTGAGCACTATGGGACTTAACATCTGAGATCATCAGTCCCATAGACTTAGAACTACTTAAATCTAACTAACCTAAGCATATCACACACATCCATGGCCGACCGTTGTAGCCGAGCGCTTCTAGGCGCTTCAGTCCGAAACCGCGCTGCTGCTACGGTCGCAGGTTCGAATTCTGCCTCGGGCATGGATGTCTGTGATGTCCTTAGGTTAGTTAGGTTTAAGCAGTTCTAAGTCTATGGGACTGATGGCCTCAGATGTTAAGTCCCATAGTGCTCAGAGCTATTACACACATCCATGCCCGAGGCAGGATTCGAACCTGCGTAGCTGTCACGCTGTTCCAGACTGAAGTGCCAAGAACCGCTCGGCCACTACGACCGGCAAAACAGATAATTCTAGGATGGTAATGAAGTTCACTAATTCTGTCTTAAAAGATAAGCTCCAAGTCTTTTGATTTGAAAGAAGCGATACCATTACATTTATGTAATGAAAAAACACACGAAGCACATAACATATTGCCGATGGAGAACCAATAAAGTCGAGATAACTATTCATAGCTCCGAGCAGTATGTCAAATGAAATAAATATCACAGTTTTTCCTCGTATTAAATCTTTCATTGTCATTCAGATACATGTCCGAAGCACTTTGAACACTAAAATATTCTGTACATTGACCAGTTTCAAGCAACACGTAATATTAACGGTCGTCTGCGGCCTATGGCTATAGCAGAAGCTCTCAGACTGAAGACTACAACGAATCCGTTTGCCTAAGAAAACTGTAGTTCGTCAGCGTTCGGCTGTTGCCATAGACATTCATAACATTACTGTTGTTCATCGTACTATATTCTGGAATGATTTTTTTATGAACGATTATTTTATAAAAATTGTTAGAAACATGAAATGCTAGTATGACTATAGCTTCCGGTAAAGTCAGCTTATGACCGCAGTGTGTTAATTATTTCATACCGGGGCTTTTTAATATACGTTTCATCACAGGGCCTCCGTCTCGACTCGGCAGACTCATTCCCACGCTGCTGGGCCCAGTAGCTGATCACGTGCCGTTTTCGAGAGTGTTATCTGTCTATCTCTCCTTGAGAAACGTAGCTATTTCAACCGACATAACTCGATATTAAAGTAATATGATGATATAAAAGTGACATAAACGTCGCAACATTGGTGCAGGAAGTAGAAGCAGCATGTGGGGCAAACCTAATCGTTCCACGTTGATTAAGTAGATGCAAATCGACAACGACGAGTTCGTATTGAGGTCATACTGCGGTTCCACATTTCAATTATAGATGTGCGTATACACTTACAAGGAATATCCTCGTGAGCCGCTCGGCTCACAAACGTGTGCGCTTATCACGAACGCCACAGTTGACGTGAGCGATCGCGGAACAGAATATCAACGAAAATCGTTCAACAAGGAAAAAGAGGAGTGACGTAATGCGAAAGAACTTGACATAGTTTAGGGAGCTAATTTGCAAGAAATGGAAGAGGATCGAATAGGCGTTGTGGATTAACGTTGGCCTGGTACATTAACCAGCCTGAGTGTGATCTTTAAGCGATTGACAACAGCCATTTAGGCAAATGCTGGGATGGTCCTAATCTCTGCCTCATAAAATTCGATGCATAGAAAGTTAAAGTATAATACACGAGACGAATGCACGTGAGTCAATAAAGTAACGATAACAGAGTCACGTACGGCATCCGGCCACGAAGTTAAAATACAAAATAAATTTGCCAAATCATGAAGACAGTGGACCCCGTGCGACGGGATAAATGGTATGAAAAGGAGATGTGACAGTAGTTCCTCTGTTCAATCAACAGTTCCAAACGGTTGGAAAAAGGCGTACATCATTACAACTTCCCAGAGGGTGTCGGACCGAAACGAATAGCTGTAGAACTAAATTGCCAAAGTCAGTCTGTCGTAGAATTCTGGAATATATTATGGTGAACTACTATCTCCTCTACAAGAGTCAGCATAGATACGGTAGCGCGAGTTACGTCATGTGCTGTGTACTGTTACTCTTCGTCACTTACAGAGATGTAGTGGTGGGTAACGTCGGAAGATCAAGAAGGCTGTTCGCGGCTAATACTGTTGTATACAGAGAAGTCGCTGTGTACCAAGAACATATGCAGAGGACTGATGTTCGTGGCAGGTATGGTCAGTTAACTGTCAGCATAAACAGATCAAAAATTTGGTACAACTGGCAGGGAAATCTACACTGCTGGCCATTAAAATTGCTACACAACGAAGATGACGTGCTACAGACGCGAAATTTAACCGACAGGAAGAAGACGCTGTGATATGCAAATGATTAGCTTTTCACAGCATTCACTCAAGGTTGGCACCGGGGGGCGACACCTAAAACGTGCTGACATGAGGAACATTTCCAACCGATTTCTCATACACAAACAGCAGTTGACCGGCGTTGCCTTGTGATACGTTGTTGTGATGCCTCGTATAAGGAGGAGAAATGCGTACCATCACGTTTCCGACTTTGATAAAGGTCGGATTGCAGCCTATCACGATTGCGGTATATCGTATCGCGACATTGCTGCTCGCGTTGATCGAGACCCAACGACTGTTAGCAGAACATGGAATCGATGGGTTCAGGAGGGTAATACGGAAGGCCGTGCTCGATCCCAACGGCCTCATATCACTAGCATTCGAGATGGCAGGCATCTTATCCGCATGGCTGTAACGGATCGTGCAGCCACGTCTCGATCCCTGAGTCAACAGATGGGGACGTTTGCAAGACAACAGCCATCTGCACGAACAGATCGACGGCGTCTGCAGCATCATGGACTATCAGCTCGGAGACCATGGCTGCGGTTACCCTTGACCCTGCATCACAGACACGAGCGCCTGCGATGGTGTACTCAACGACGAACCTGGGTGCACGAATGGCAAAACGTCATTTTTTCGGATGAATCCATGTTCTGTTTACAGCATCATGATGGTCGCATCCGTGTTTGGCGACATCACGGTGAACGCACATTGGAAGCGTGTATTCGTCATCGCCATACTGGCGTACCACCCGGCGTGATGGTATGGGGTGCCATTGGTTACACATCTCGGTCACCTCTTGTTCGCATTGACGGCACTTTGAACAGTGGACGTTACATTTCAGATGTGTTACGACCCGTGGCTCTACCCTTCATTCGATCCCTGCGAAACCCTACAGCCCGCATCTCGTGGTCGTGCGGTAGCGTTCTCGCTTCCCACGCCCGGGTTCCCGGGTTAGATTCCCGACGGGGTCAGGGATTTTCTCTGCCTCGTGATGGCTGGGTGTTTTGTGCTGTCCTTAGGTTAGTTAGGTTTAAGTAGTTCTATGTTCTAGGGGACTGATGACCATAGATGTTAAGTCCCATAGTGCTCAGAGCCATTTGAACCATTTTGAAACCCTACATTTCTGCAGGATAATGCACGACCGCATGTTGCAGGTCCTGCACGGGCCTTTCTGGATACAGAAAATGTTTGACTGCTGCCCTGGCCAGCACATTCTCCAGATCTCTCACCAACTGAAAACGTCTGGTCAATGGTGGCCGACCAACTGGCTCGTCACAATACGGCAGTCACTACTCTTGATGAACTGTGGTATCGTGTTGAAGCTGAATGTGCAGCTGTACCTGTATACGCCATCTAAGCTCTGTTTGACTCAATGCCCAGGCGTATCAAGGCCGTTATTACGGCCAGAGGTGGTTGTTCTCGGTACTGATTTCTCAGAATCTATGCACCGAAATTGCGTGAAAATGTAATCACATGTCAGTTCTAGTATAATATATTTGTCCAACGAATACCCGTTTATCATCTGCATTTCTTCTTGGTGTAGCTATTTTAATGGCCAGTAGTGTATATTTCGTGATTTCAGGATGGGTAATCAATCATTGCAAACAAAACCCTCAATTAACTCAAGAGTGTTGGTAAAAAGATTAGGTAAAGCAGAAAATAATTAAAGGCCAGGATGTACCCATCGACACACGCCGCAAGGTAGCTTGCGGAGTACAGATACAACTGTAGAAATAGCACTGTTTATGAAAGTAAACGGGAAGGCATCGTCATCACTGAGTAACGAACCAAATGGCGAACTGGTTGTCGGGCACAGTGGCCTACTACCCGAGCTTACTGAAGACAGAATGGGCTACCTGGGCGACGACAAGAAATAAACAGTACAGTGCTGGGAACAGCATTGCCATATATTGACGGAAACGCAAAATGATATGCCATGAACCCCAGTCCGATATTCAACAAACTTTGTGGAGTTGTTCGGTGCTCTCCGATACACACGATCGAACAGCGAAGGAGTGGTACTCAAGTGTCAACTTTAGGTTACAATATCTCCGGATGTAATTAACATGTTACAATGCAGCAAACGGCACTGATTACGCATTTGTTTATATGTTCAGATGTGCTAACAGAACTAACGGGGTTCCATTTAAAAAAACGTAGGTTTGTGTTAAAAAACATACTTCCGTGCATTTTTGCATGGTTTGCATTAAACAATTACACTAGTCCCTCTCCTCACGTTCGGTCTGTGGAATCGGTTCGTCAGTATTTTATGTGGTTTACGAAATATATCCAGCGGTAACGTTAGGTGACTCACCCTGAATAGTTGCACATGTATTCGTCTACACATCTCCGCAGCCGTTGTTCACCCCTGTCATCTCTGGTCAGTGGGGCAGGACAGTTGCCATGGCGCCAGTTTCGAATAGGGCCATTTTCTCATGCATGATACAGTTTAACCACAGCGGCATGCGAACAGTTTACAAACCTAGCCGTTTCGGAAATGCTTTCACTCTTGGCCTAAAGGCCAATGACCATAGTCTTTTGGACATCACATAAATTGCTTCATTAGCGCATTACGACAACGACTGCACTGTTTTCCTCGTCTCACACACTTCTAGGGTGCCACCGGCCACCTGTGAGTGGTTATTGAACGTTGAGGTCGAACACAGGCGGTGGTCACATTAATGTGACTGGACCATATATAAGTACTATTTACTGTTATTAAACAATTAGCCATCCGCTCGCACCAAGAACTCAACAAAAGTTCGTCGGGCAATTAGAGTGGCACAACTTTGGGATCTCTGAGGATGGCAGCAATCAGAAACAGACAACAGTCGACACGAGTTTTCGAAGTGGTGGCGACTTTAACAATCTCGGCGGCCGGCGGCCAACTTATCTCGTCCTTGTGATAGCTAGTCTATTAGAGACTCATAACATATTAATTTATGCAGGTTAGCAGTTACTAAAATGGTCCTATCCGGCCCCAGATGCCGCCCGACGATGTCAGTATTGGCTCTAGAGCAAGAAAGTTTGACGACCATTGTTCTAACGTATCAGAAACCCTTAACTTCGTCTCCTCGTGACCCTCTATTCTTATGCTTAGTTCAGAGTTGTAGGCGACAAATCAGGAGACCAGACAGGCGAGTCAAAGATCCGTATCCTCAATGCGTTTGTGGTGTGAACTACGGAGCGGGGTCTGCATTAGGCTGCTGTACTGTACTACACTGAAGAGCCTAAGAAACGGGCACACTTACCTAACATAGTGTAGGGCCCCATCGAGCATGCACAAGCGTCCCAACACGACGTGGCATGGACTCGACTAATGTCTGAAGCAGTGCCGGAGGGAACTGACACCATGAATCATGCAGAGCTGTCCACATAATCCGTAATGGTACGAGAGGGTGGAGATCTCTTCTGAACAGCACGTTGCAAGGCATCCCAGATATGTTCAATAATAGTCATGTCTGGGGAGTTTGGTGGCCAGGGGAAGTGTTTAAACTCAGAAGAGTGTGGAGCGACGCTACTCCAATTATGGATGTGTGGGGTGTCGCATTGTCCTGCTGGAATTTTCCAAGTCCGTCGCAATGCACAGTGAAGATGAACGGATGCAGGTCCTCAGACAAGATGCTTGCGTACGTGTCACCTGACAGAGTCGTATATTCACATATCAGGGGTCCCATATATTCCAACTGCACACGCCGCACACTATTACAGAGCGTCCACCAGCTTGAACAGTCCCCTGCTGACATGCAAGTTCCATGGATTCATGAGGTTGTCTCCGTACCCTTATACGTCCGTCCGCTCGATACAATTTTAGACAAGACTCGTCCGACCAGGCAACATGTTTCTAGTCACTAACAGTCCAATGTCGGAATTGACGGGCCCAGGCGAGGCGTAAAGCTTTGTGTCGTACAGTCATCAAGGTTACACGAGTGCGCATTCGGCTTCGAAAGTCCAAATCGGTGACGTTTCGCTGAATGATTCGCACGCCGATCCTTGTTGATGGCCCAGCATTGAAATCTGCAGCAATATGCGGAAAGGTTGCATTTCTGTCACGTTGACCGATTCTCTTCAGTCGTCGTTGGTCCCGTTATTGCAGGATCTTTTTCCGGCCTCAGCGGTGTCGGAGATTTGATATTTTACCGGATTCCTGATACTCAGGGTACACTCGTGAAATGGGCGTAATGGGAAAATCCCCACTTCATGGCTGCCTCGGAGATGCTGTGCCCCTTCGCTCGTGCGCCGACAATAAGACCACGTTTAAACTCACTTAAATCTTGATAAGTTGCATTGTAGCAGCAGTAACCGCTCTAACAACTGCGCCAGACACTTGGTGTCTTATACACGCGTTGCCGACCGCAGCGCCGTATTCTGCCTGTTTACGTGTGTCTGTTTTTGAACACGCATGCCTATACCAGTTTCTTTGGCGCTTCAGTGAATTTGGTACCGCTGTCATCAAGTGTATGGGAACAGGGTTTGCAGCGCTTGACACATACTGGCGAAAATTCAGAACAACAGATCAGTCCTGTTGTCATATCGAAATGCTCCCCACACGAAGATTCAAAGAGTCGGAGAAGTATGGGTCCCAGGAATCGCTGTGTCTTTTGATCTTTCACCAGGTCGTTTACGAACATGATGGCTTCGTTCTGAAAGCCACAAACAAAAGCGACTCAACGTCCCAGGTGACCCTGACTCCACACAATGCAAGTCTCTGTTTATGGAGTATAGTGAAAGCAGTTGTAAGAGGTCCATGACTAAGGAATTTATTGCTAGCGCACTCGACCAGATGTAACTTCGATGGACTGCTCACGCGCTGCCTGCGATATGTAAGCTACAGTAGAATCCCAGACCAGAGAGCAGTGTCGGCAGCAGTAGCAGTAGTAGCCCGCAGTCGGGCGGTTGGGTCAGGTCGCTCTTAGAGAGCAGTTGTCTGGTTGTATAGCTCACAGAGAACACTTGCGTCCTGTATGGAATTACCAAGGCCGGTCGTGGAGAACGATGGCGGTGCCTGAGCGTTGTAGTATAAGGTAAAACCAAAAATTACTATTTATAGCCGCGCGCATATGTAATTTGTAACAACTGATTTTGTACTACTGTTATATCAAGTCCTTTGTAAATGTTTTTAAAAAATCTTTTAATAATAATCTTTCTTATAAAAATAGTTTTTGACACTCATTCGTCTGAATTTAAACATTTTACTAATTTCTCCTATCCATGGTCATCCCGATTATCGTAAAGAAAAATCAGTGGTTTCTTTTTATAGCCCGCATCTCGTGGTCGTGCGGTAGCGTTCTCGCTTCCCACGCCCGGGTTCCCGGGTTCGATTCCCGGCGGGGTCAGGGATTTTCTCTGCCTCGTGATGGCTGGGTGTTGTGTGCTGTCCTTAGGTTAGTTAGGTTTAAGTAGTTCTAAGTTCTAGGGGACTTATGACCACAGCAGTTGAGTCCCATAGTGCTCAGAGCCAGCCAGTTTCTTTTTATACATGACAAATCTAGCGGCCAGCACTGCACTGGGCTGTGCCAGAAAAATTTCTTATAGGGGCAGATATATACGCGTTATCCGGCGACTTCATTGAGGTAAGAATTTTCAATTTATTCAAAATGACTTTTCAGAGCCATGACAGAGCACTGCTGACGTCCAGATTTACCAGTTTAAATTCACGGTCAGTTAATTATTGAAAGGTTTTATATGAGCCACATTTTCATTGAGAGGTTGGTCACATTTTATTCCGAGGTTACGGAAAGAATTTATCTGTTGGGAGGTTACACAGTAAATGATATTTATGGCAACTCGAGATCTCAATCTAGAGTCCAATAATCTGCTGCCGACGTTTCGTGGTGACACTCTGCCCAGATTGCGGATATTACAATCCCTGTTTTCGGCATAGGCAGTCGAACAGACCTTTGACTTTCTCGTTGGATTGTGTTGTGTAAGACTTCATACACGAAGGTGAGGAGAGGTGGGCGATAGCGTGGTGTAGCAGATGTCGTCACCGCAACGCTGTACAGGAGCAGAAATGATTAAAGAACAAGTTAACACAAGAAACAAAAAATTTACTTAACTTGTATTTCTTCAACGTATGAAGACTCATTAAAAATAACGCAGCAGGAAACAGAGTCCAGCTATCACACTATCAAGCAGCATGAGATTCCCTGATCAAAGGCACGAACCATGGTATCGAAGCACAGTGGCTCCAGTGGCTGAGCGTCTGCCGCCAGCCATCCTACATTGCGGTGGCAGAGGGCGCTCGAAGTACAGAGCCGCTGGTGGTGTGGCTCAGCGGGTGTGCTCCATTGGGTCCACAGGATCCCGCACGGCCACTATTGATGTTGAACAGAAGTTGCAGTTCCATTGTCAACTGTGATACGCCTGTGGTATTGCTATGTGATAACACAGATTGTCCATCTGGAAGGTTCTTTCACTACTCTTTTCACCATACTATTGTCTGAGTCCCTCTCATCGCAATACGTTTTGCAGTCTAGCTGTCAGATCTACCGGTATAATGCTACGATGTCCGACATACCAATGACTTGGTGTTTCTCAAGGTCTGAAAGGCTATCACCAGCTGCACGTGCACGTCGCCTGGGCATGCTGTGTTGCCGTCTCCAGCTGAAAAGTTCCAATAACGTTTAGACACATCCAGTAGCCCCTGTGTCACCATTAGTCATCTGTAGGAATGGATTTTTTTTCTGTAAACACTCCTCACAGGCGTGTAAATATTGGAGTATCAGCTTGTTACCGTATGGCTATGGTGTTGATTTAATACTTTCCATGTCTGTCGAAGTGTGAAGAACAGGAAATCCCTATAAACGTGCATCTATTATGTAATCCCTAGTTAAATTGTGTTATGGAATGTCTAGGAACCAATAACGTTCCAGATATTTGTGTAATTTTGGGCTATATACCCAAAATTAAAGTTGTAGAACGCATTAAACTGTTACACTTAATATGCACCAGAGAACACACCACTGGAGAATAGCCAAAGGACTGGAAAACGTCTGCATTCTTTTCACATCTTTCATAAAAAAGGGGTCAGCTGGAGGGAATCGGTTAGTTAATATAACAAGCATCTCAACTCCACTATACATACAAAAGTATAATCTGAAATCTAGTTCATGATGGAAATCATTACGAGGTTTGTTTAGTGCAGGATAAACCTAAATAATATTCAAGCAAATATGAAAATTGTAAGTTATATACTCCTTGGCTTATGTGTTTTCCTGTTTTGTGTAATATGTAACTAATAATGAAATATGATATATGAATTTGACGTTTTCCTCATTTTGCACATTCGCTGAAAGACCTTTATGACGGCCGCGGTATATATGAGTGGAAATTCATAAGAATTTTGCATTGTCCGATAAATTATGACGCAGGGCTGAATACTGGAATCATAACTCCACAACATCTATTTGGAGTTGGCCTATGCTCTACTAAAGCACTTGCTGCGCACAGTGGCGACATGGCAACTGGCGGAAGGATAATAATTAACAATTTGTGGTTTAATGGCGACATTACCATCCATGCTGGCGGTGAAGACGAATTGGCATATTTACTCGAAAGATAAGTTGACTGAAGAGGTGGAGCACAGTTTAGTGTTTAATTGAAGGAATGTGTTGTGGAAAATACTTTCTTATATATGGAGACAACCGCCAATTATAGGAGAAACTGAAAGAAAGAGGTAAGATGACAATGTGCAGTAAGATGTTGCTATCAGGCGTGCCGTAACGTAGAAAATGAAAAACTAGTCACATTCACCCTTTTTGACAGCTACAAAAGTTGGACCGTGTAGGAAAATCCATCCATCCACCCTCATCCACATCCATACTCCGCAAGCCAACTGACGGTGTGTGGTGAAGGGTACTTTGAGTACCTCTATCGTTTCTCCCTTCTATTCCAGTCTCGTATTGTTCGTGGAAAGAAAGATTGTCGGTATGCCTCTGTGTGGGCTCTAATCTCTCTGATTTTATCCTCACGGTCTCTTCGCGAGATATACCTAGGATGGAGCAAATACTGCCTGACTCCTCGGTGACGGTATGTTCTCGAAACTTCAACAAAAGCCCGTACCGAGCTACTGAGCCTCTCTCCTGCAGAGTCTTCCACTGGACGTTATCTATTATCTCCGTATCGCTTTCGCGATTACTAAGTGATCCTGTAACGAAGCGCGCTGCTCTCCGTTGGATGTTCTCTATCTCTTCTATCAACCGTATCTGGTACGGATCTCACACTGGTCAGCAATATTCAAGCAGTGGGCGAACAAGTTTATTGTAACCTACTTCCTTTGTTTTCGGATTGCATTTCCTTAGGATTCTTCCAATGAATCTCAGTCTGGCATCTGCCTTACCAACCATCAACTTTATATGATAATTCCATTTTAAATCACTCCTAATGCGTACTCCCAGATAATTTATGGAATTAACTGCTTCCAGTTGCTGACCTGCTATATTATAGCTAAATGATAAAGGATCTTTCTTTCTATGTATTCGCAGCACATTACACTTGTCTACATTGAGATTCAATTGCCATTTCCTGCACCGTGCGTCAAATGACAAAACTATCAATGATACTTTCGATATGCGCTGTTCAAGCAGAATTCCACAGTCGTCTCGAAAAGAACTTAGACGGTCTTCCATGAATTTAACGCTCTAAAAGTTCCTACTGCAACCATTAAGATCTCTTACGTTCCTTCAGTAAAAATTCAGTTAGATTGGAAATGTCCATCATGTAAGGCAGTATTCACGAACTAAAGATCGCACGGTAGGGCAACTTCGTCTATTCATCCAACTATTAGTTCGTCCGTTCATCCATCATTAATTCGTTCATTCATCGTGTTCCCTAGATCGCAACAAGGAGGACCTTCAAGGATATCGAACGATTCAAGTTACACATTAATAATAGAGTAACGACTCTTAAAATCTTAGATTATAGACTATATCTATAATAAACAACCACTGTACTCCTTGATGCGATTTCTTCTTACGCCAGTTAAATATAACTTAGGAAATTAGAATGATGGCCACGGCATTGGAAAAAAACTGATGCTTATTAAATAGATGCTACCTATCTTCTATCGGTATCTTAATGTTTACTTTATTCCATTTGTATTTTCAAAGAAAATACTTACCTTTACCTGTAACAACAGACGCTCTTTTACAGTACACTGCAACGAAGAACTAGATAATCAGACAGTTTTTAGTAGAAGTGGCCACCGAGATATGGTCTTCATTTGTTTTTGAACTGGCACAGACTGGCAGTTTCCTATTTTATGTTAGCTGGGAGGACGTAAGTCAACTCTGATTCGTGAAAAAGAAGATGGATTAAAAAAAGGACAATACCACCGTTATGTCACTGAAATTTTCTGAAAGAAATTGAAGATCGCTCTTGGCAGTGACGTCTCAAAAATGGTACAAATGGCTCTGAGCACTATGAGACTTAACTTCTGAGGTCATCAGTTCCCTAGAACTTAGAACTAGTTAAACCTAACTAACCCAAGGACATCACTCACATCCAAACCCGAGGCAGGATTCTATCCTGGGACCGTAGCGGTCACGCGGTTCCAGACTGTAGCACCTAGAACCGCTCGGCCACTCCGGCCGGCAGTGACGTCTCCACAGAACTAGTATCCGAGGACTAAATCACACATTACCCTTAACAGTACAAAATAGAAAGACCCATAGGATAGTTTTAGAACCCTATTCCGATATAAAATTTGAGTGTTCCCAGATTTTGTAGACTCGGCGAATGTCTTATTGTAAAATGACTGTATTCGCAACTTACTACAGAAAACGCCGAAGAGTTTGAGTAGTTGCTACATAAACTTTTTCGGTGAAAATTTTAGCATACGTCATTCACACATTCAACGAGACAAGTTGCGGTCTGTAGCCGGTCAGTGCACGCGGCGTATCTAATCGCCACTGTACCACCCCACACACATGCACGTCAAACGGCATTAAAACGAACGGCTCAGAAACGTGCCAATCGCAGCAATATCTGACAAACGTTGTACAATTATTTCCAACGGCTCTGCCGCGTTCATTTCGGTTCCAATTGCCTGGAAAGATCGCTAATAAATAATTCCTCGAACAAAAGAACCTCGTATCGGGGCAGTTAACAAATCAATTTCACCCATTTAGTCCGAAACTCGTTATTTTAATGCCGGTTATCTTTGCGGGCGGGCGCGGCTGGCCGGCGCTTAGGAAGCCGCTCGTCATTTGTTATCTGCGCATGCGCGTAGCCCCTAAACGCCAGGGGCGTACTTTTTAGCGCCGCGTCAGTTGCGCCGGGCAAACAGCGTATAGCCATGCTCGAGTATATCGCGCTTAACGCACACGCAGTGTACAACAAGGGCACCAAGCTGACTTGTTACCGATGTACTGACATGTATGTCACTACAGTGTTGTGTAACACAAACCTCCAGTGGGCGGACGCACTAGCTACTCGATTCCTGAGACATAGGCCTAAATATTGCTCAGCGCCTCCATTATTAAATCTTCAAAAATCTGTTAGTTTTGAGTTCCACGAAAAAGACCCTCCTACTCTTCTCGACTGTATCCCAATTTCGTATCAGGAAATGGTGAGCTGTGGATGAGCACCTTAATTGAGCAGAAAATATTGTCTCCACTTGCAACTTCTGCTTGCTTGTCTGCCCTCCAGAATAAATGAATATACACACTAAGACAAAAAAAAAGAAGCACCACAAAGTAATTATATAAATGGGTCGGGAACTGGTAAATGTGATGTACCTGTACAGACAAACAAATTATTATAATTTCCGGAAAATTGGATGACTGATTCAAGAGAAAGAGCTTCACAAATTGAGCAAGTCAGTTCCGTGATGGTCCATCTCTGGCCCTTATGCAAGCAGTTTTTATCCTTGACATTGACTAATAGACGTGTTGGATGCCCTCCTGAGGCATACAATGCGTCTGTCCAATTGGCGCTTTAGATCGTCAAATTGCAAGGTGTTTGGAGGGCCCTACGGCCTTGCCGCAGTGGATACACTGGTTACCGTAAGATCACCAAAGTTAAGCGCTGTTGGGCGTGGCCGGCACTTGGATGGGTGACCATCCAGCCGCCATGAGCTGTTGCCATTTTTCGGGGTGCACTCAGCCTCGTGATGCCAATTGAGGAGCTAGTCGACCGAATAGTAGCGGCTTCGGTCAAGAATACCATCATAACGACCGGGAGAGCGGTGTGCTGACCCCATGCCCCTCCTATCTGCATCCTCCTCGGAGGATGACACGGCGGTCGGATGGTCCAGGAAGGCCAATCGTGGGCTGAAGACGGAGTACCCATTATGATACACACGTTCTCAGTCCCTCCTGGAATCTTACTGACTGGAGTAGAATTCCCATCAGTAATGAGTCTCGCTTCGAACTGAATCCCGATGACCAGCGAAGCGTCTGGAGACGCCGTGGACAGCTATGGCATACCCGCCTGACTGGGTGGTGATGATGTTCGGATTGTGGGGCGCTCAACTGCGTGGTTATCAGCGCCCGTACAAATTCCCAGCCTTTACTCAGCCCAATTTCGCCACTCGCATGAATGCAGATGAAATGATGAGGACAACACAAACACCCAGTCATCTCGAGGTGCCGGCCGCGGTGGCCTCGCGCTTCTAGGCGCTCAGTCCGAAACCGCGCGACTGCTACGGTCGCAGGTTCGAATCCTGCCTCGGGCATGGATGTGTGTGATGTCCTTAGGTTAGTTAGGTTTAAGTAGTTCTGAGTTCCAGGGGACTGATGACCACAGATGTTAAGTCCCATAGTGCCCAGAGCCATTCATCTCGAGGCAGGTGAAAATCCCTGACCCCGCCGGGAATCGAACCCGGGACCCCGTGCTCGGGAAGCGAGAACGCGACCGCGAGGCCACGGGCTGCGGACTACCAGCCATGCGGCCTGACAACCAGAGTCATGATCTTGAGTGCCACTTCTTTTCATAGCAGGACCGCTTTGGTGGTCATCTGCGGCACCAGTACGTCGACGATAGTCCACGCCCTGTTTTGTTGCCCTACATGGCAAGCCATCCTAGGGTTACATTTCATAAAGATAACTTCAGCAGCTCCTCAGTGTCCATGCACGCCAGTTCATCGCATTGCAGGTTAAGTACCTGTCGTCTCACCATAACTGAACCACAAGGTCTCACCATATCTTTACCTATCAATAAAACAAAAACATCGGCAAATTTCTCTATTGCTGTTGTCCGCTTCTAGACCAAGCTACCACACAGGTGTTGGAGCAGTACTTTTTTTAGGATAGGTAGAACAGAAAGAAGTCAAGTTCTAAGTGAGGTCAGAATTCAGAACGAACCTTCAGTTTGACAAAGAAACTAAACAGCACAATTCTGACACATCGGACCATCAAACACAGTAGTTACTTAAAAAATTTAACCAATCAGCAGAAATTTTATTTCCACCCAGTTTTATCTCAGTCAATATCAAATGCCAACTTTCTTTAGTGCGTCAAAATATTCGAGGGCTAAGAAGTAAAATTAACGAACTACTTATCTGCATTGATGAATCAGAGTCATCCAGCGCAGTTGACATAATCTTCCTCTCTGAACATTATGTAATTACTGGTGTAGATGTGTTAAGCGTTGCAGGATTTAGCTTCTCACTTTCATAGGACAGAAATGGAGAATGAGGAATTGCCACATTCATCAGGAATTGCCATACACTTACTAACATAAAAATTCATAAATTTTGCCAAGAGCAAGGTATGGGAGCATGTGCAACAATAGTAGAATCTCATAATAATCATTCATAATAGTAACGGTGCACTGAGTACCAGCAGGTAATTTTAAACTATTCATAAATCACTTTGACGCCCAATTGGACTATGAAGCCTTATTGGCCTAGGTAGCAACAAAAAAGAGAGAATTAGTGGTTTCTGATGATTTTACTGTAGATTTTATTGCAAACTCTTTCAGTAAGAACTTGCAGTCAGTAGCATTATCATTCAACTTCATCCACACTGTTAACTTTCCAATTAGAATGAAAAGGGTTCAAGGATGGCCACTTATAATATCTTTATAGAAACGTCTAACGAAAAAATTATATTACGAAACCAATAATAAGTAGCCTCTCAGGCCATGTTATGCAGTTCCTTTTGCTAAATGTTAATACTGATCAGGATATAAAATCTACTAAATCTGAGTTCAAGATGGTAGTCAGTAAGCCAAAAAAGTTAATTGTTTTAAGAAGCTCCTCAAAGTCATGAATTGGAGTGATGGATACAATGCCCATATCATGAATTAGAGCTACAACACTGTTATTAATAACGTCCTTAACTTATTTGAAAACTGTTTTCTCCCAAAACTAACCCAGATTAGACCAAAGTCTATAAAAAAATCCATGGATTACTCGAGGAATAAAGGCATCCTGTAAGACAGAAAGGAATCTAATCTGTCAGTCAGAAACAGCTCTGATTTAAACGCTATAAAAGAAACCCACTAAAAATATTGAAGATAGCAATACAGACATCAAATCAAATGCTTTATCAGAAAAGGATAGACACAGCATGTAACAAAATAAAGACAGTATGGGATATAGTGAAGGAAGAGACTGGTAGAACCTGAGATGAAGAGGGCCGCATTGCATCAAGGGTAAATGATACATGGCTAACAGCTGTGTGCAGTGTTGCTGAACTTTTCAATAAGCATCTCATAACTGTTACTGCAAAGATGAGGTTGTCAGGTTTAGTAGATGCTCCTATAGAAAATCTGAGACCAGTCACTACAAATAACTAAAATAATATAAGTGTGACTCTCAGAACACCAACAGAAGTAATGTTCACCATAAAATCCTTAAAATCAAAAAATTCTAGTGACTATGATAATATATCAACAAAGTTGATTAAACAGTGTGCCTTACCTCTCAGTTTAGTGACAACTTACGTTGTTTGTGTAATCAGTCTTTTATTGTGGACATTGCCTGAATGGTTGAAATATAACTTTCTATAAGCTAGGAGACAAAGAAAGACCACCAACTTTCGTCCTATTTCACTTCTGCCCACATTCTAAAAAGCTTAGAAAAGGAAATATACAGTCATCTTCTTAACCACCTGTCCACAAATAAATATTATCCAAGACACAATTTAGATTTCTAAAGAGGACTGGTATTGAGAAGGGTATCTACACATACAGTGAGAATGTACAATAAATTATGGGCTACTGGCGTATTTTTGATCTGTCAAAGGCCTTTAACTGTAAATCACAATATCCTTTTAAGTAAATTAGAGTATTATGGTGCAATAGGAAATGCTGTGAAATGGTTCAAATCCTATATCTCTGACAGAAAACAAAGGGTGTTAATTCGAAAGAGACATGTGCTAAGCTATCAGGCATCATCCAGCTGGGAACTAATAACATATGGTGTTCCTCAAGGTTCCATTTTAGGGCCCTTGTTCTTATGTATATCAATGACTTTTCATCAGCAACATTAATAAATGCTAAGTTTGTTTTGGCTGCAGATGATACAAACATTGCAGTAAATAGTAAATCAAGTGTAGTCTTACGAAGGTCGGCTAGTGAAGTTTTGATGGACATTAATAAATGGTTCCTAGCCACTTTGCAGTCAGTAAATCTTGAAAAAAACATAACTACGTGCAGTTCAGAACTTGAAAAAGGTTTCCTGTCAGTATATGCCTAAAAAATGGTGACACGAAGATAGATAAAGTTGACAGTGTTAAACTCTTGCATTACAGGTTGAATAAATTTAACTGGGAAGAGCACACCACAGAATTGCTGAAGCGCCTAGACAAATTTCTATTTGCTATGCCAATGTTGTCAAACACAGGTGATATATATTATAAGTAGGCTGTTTAGGTTTTTATATTGGTAACACCACGTCTGTATGAAAATCACTGGATGTGCTGTGTGCAGTCTGTGGTTGGTTGGCATTGTTGTAATATTCGCTATTGTAGTTTTGGGCAGTTGGCTGTTAACAGCGCGTAGCGTTGCGCAGTTGGAGGTGAGCCGCCAGCAGTGGTGGATGTGGGGAGAGAGATGGCGGAATTTTTAGAGCGGACTATCTGGACGTGTGTCCATCAGAAAGAGTAAATTTGTAATATTGGATATCATGGACTGATATATATATATATATATATATATATATATATATATATATATATATATATATATAATGACTTTTGAACACTATTAAGGTAAATACATTGCTTGTTCTCTATCAAAATCTTTCATTTGCTAACTATGCCTATCAGTAGTTAGTGCCTTCCGTAGTTAGAATCATTTATTCAGCTGGCAGTATTCGCGCACGCTGTATTGCAGTATTTCTAATAACGAAGATTTTTGTGAGGTAAGTGATTCATGAAAGGTATAGGTTATATTTAGTCAGGGCCATCCTTTTGTAGGGATTATTGAAAGTCAGACTGCGTTGCGCTAAAAATATTGTGTGTCAGTTTAGTGTTGATCAGAATAGGTAAAGAGCGAAATGTCTGAGTACGTTCAGATATACATATATATAAAGCTAGTGTACTGTCCTTACTTTCATTCCAAGGGATTATTTACTGAGGTAACTCAAAAACGAAGCTAAAATTTTCCGAGCCCAAAAAAATTCAATACGAAATATTTGTGGAGTGATGGCTCAAATGGCTCTGAGCACTATGGGACTTAACCTCTGAGATCATCAGTCCCCGAGAACTTAGAACTACCTAAACGTAACTAACCTACGGACATCACACACATCCATGCCCGAGGCAAGATTCGAACTTGGAACCGTAGTGGTCGCGCGGTTCCAGACTGAAGCGCCTAGAACCGCTCGGCCACTTTGCGGAGTGAACTCAGGAGCGACCTGGAGAGGGCTGTTTAAGGAACTGGGGATATTAGCTACTGCTTCCTAATATGTTTATTCTTTAACGAAACTTGGCATTAAACATATATCTTTTTGCAAACCAACAGCAGCTCAGTTCATGGCATCAATTCTAGAAAAAGAATAACATTCACAAAGATTTAAAGTCATTTACTCAGGTACAGAAAGGTGACCACTATTTAGCAATACGCATTTTCACTAACACGCCAGCAGCCGTAAAAAGTTTAACTGATAATAAAGTTCAGTTTGAGAAAAGTCTAAAGCGTTTATTGGTGGCCAACTCCATTGATTGATTTCCCAACAGAACCGACTGATGCGTGTATGTTACTAATAATATCACATAATGTGAATATTGCGTACAATCTGATTTCTGTACGAATTCTGTGCAGTAATGCAATCATTGTAAATAAATGCTGTAAAATGTTTTTTGTTTTATTTTTTCTATTTGATGATGCATGGCTACTGTAGCCTACAAATCATCATATGCATCTAAGTGTACCGAACATTCAATATTTGGTAACCTTTCTTTTTTTTTCACAGCCACAAGCGCATTTTCATACGGTATCTGTGGAAGGCACATTAGCATAACTTTTCTTATTTTGTAAATATTTCTAGTGTATTCTTGTTTTCTAACATGTTCCACACCCCGAAGGATCTCCTCACTATGGATCGATTAGAACGAAAAGTACACCTAATCTAATCTAGACCCTGCATTCTGCACCCAGTTCAATGCTCTGTTGCACTGAAGAAAAAGCCGGAGCACCTCATTGTGTCAATGTAATAACATTTCCCCAATTAACAACAAATACGCTCTCTGATTAACAGTATCCGAACACCCCTATATAATGCGGAATTGACCACTGGATGTCACGAGGGACGGACCCGCCTGCATAAAAAGAGGCAGGGAATATAGTGTTGTAAGTAGAGAGGTGGTAACCGCAGAACTCTGTGACATCGAACGTGAGTAACAAATCCATCAGGGACGTTTCAACCCTTCTAAAGTTGGGCAAGTCTACTGTTGGTGACGTTTTTATAACGTGGAAACGCCAAAGATCCATCACAGCTAAACCAAGACAAGGCAGGCCTGATGTACTTATGGAGAGGGACCGCCGATCATTGCGGAGGGTGGTTGTAGATAATCGCATGGAATCAGTGAAAGGGGATCGCTCGTGAGCAAAGCGCTACCACCAGTCCTGCTAGCATAATGACTGCCCGTATGGAACTAAGAGGAAAGAAGCACAGTGGTCCGACAGCTCCTCGTAAGCAGCACATGTCTCTAGTCAGTGCTAAGCGACGCTCCAGGTCGAGTAAAAAGCGAAGCCACTGGGCAATGGATGACTGAATCGAATGATTTGAAGTGATGAATCATGGTGTATCATGTGGTAATCGGATGGAGGTGTTTGGGTTAGGCGAATACCTGGCGAATGTCACTTGCCATCATACGCAGTGCCAGGAGGAGATGGTTATGGGAGTCGTTTTCGTGGGTGGAGTGTTGTCCCCTTATTGTACTTAAGAAAGCGCTAAATGCGGACAGACATGAAGACATTTTATAACATTGTGTACTGCATCCCCCAGAAGAACAGTTCGGAGATCATAACTGACTGTTACAACATGACAATGCAACCTGTCGGAAAGCAGCATCTTGCGAGGCAGTGGTTTGTTGAAAATAACATTCCTGAAGTAGATGGCCTGCCCTGAATACCAATCTGAATCCAGTGAAGCACATCTGGGATGAGTCAGAACGCTGAATACGCTGCAAACCCCAGCCTC
The DNA here is from genome assembly GCF_021461385.2 of Schistocerca piceifrons. Classification (NCBI taxonomy): domain Eukaryota; kingdom Metazoa; phylum Arthropoda; class Insecta; order Orthoptera; family Acrididae; genus Schistocerca; species Schistocerca piceifrons. Next base: position 133,392,196 of record NC_060139.1, read on the forward strand.
CAACACCTCTGCTTTCTCTGGTTTCGGCTCTTGGGGAAGAATGAGCTCCCAGTCCTCAACAGACACTCTTGCACCTAACCGAAAGTCCCTTAGCAGAATTCAAGCCGAAGGGTGGACACACCCCATATTAAGACCCGCTAGTAGGTGTTAGATAGCTCTGATCAGATAGTATATGGCCAGGTTTTCTCCGACTTCTTACCGTTCTGATTTTTTCTCTTTTCTTTTTCTCAGTCAGCCCCACCACCTTCTTTCCCTCTGTTCATTAAATGCGCTCCATCATGTTTTTGTTTCCGTTCCTCGCCTACCCGTTCTCTAATGACCATTGTTGCCAGTACACTCACCTTCAATCTTCCTGACGGCAAACTGGTTTTGCTGTTATGCTTTCCAGGAAGTGATACAAACTTGGATTTTTTCTGCTATAGCTGCTATTACTGCTTTTCACTGTTTGTGTTACAGTTTCTTGTAAGTGTTAAATGTAACTCCTCTAATAGTATCTGTATCATTATGTCGACACGCTGTAAAAAAAGAAAAATGTAGAATGGCTCTGATCTTGTCAGGATAAATAAATGAATAAGCTGTAAAGTTCTAAAAATGAATACTGCTTCATAATTTATGCATATTATCTCGAGCTAACTTAGCTACAAAATTATATTAAGTATTTCATTCAAAATACAGACCTGGTCGCAATATTACTTAAGCGTTTGTCGCCATTTTGAAATTAAATAATTAGGCCAATCTGACCCGTTTTCCTCATTATTCACGCCACGCACAGTATTCACAGCCCATGTATCTATCTTACTTGTTGTTCAGTTACTCCAGTAGGAAATGAATTACACTTTTATTGCTTTAATGGTCACCCTAAAGAGTCAAAAATTAAAGAACACAAAAATTAAAAAAACATAACCAGCAGTGAACCATGCCAGTATCTTCTGTAAAATTTTACGGAGACAAAATACTCCCACAGTGGGATCTACAGGTGGGGACTGCAAAGGATACTGACAAGGTGAAGGAAAAGAATCCCAATTTTAACATACGAACTTGGAATGTAAGAACACTGCTTCAGTGTAGCAAACTAGAAAACCTAAAACTTGTAATGGAACGATTGGAAATCGATATCCTAGACATATCGGAGATGAGATGGCCCCAACCAGGCTATTACTAGTCTGAAGAATACAAGGTCATTCACACCGGAACTGACCAAGATAGACTAGGAATGGGAGGAGTTGGAATAATTTTTAGGAAAAACTATGGCTCACGTATCAAACTCGAAACTTAACCAAAGACGCTCTGCTGCAAACCCACCTCAGGGTTGAACACTAAACGAAGAAGGGAGAACCATAGAAAAATAGCAGATAAACAAGGAACACACCTCGAAGTCGGATTAATAAACGTGTATTTTGAGTGTTAGTGTAAGTGAGAACAAGGGCTGTCAAATTAAGTGGTCCAGCTATTTGCGAATCTTTTGACAATAATAGTGATTCAATAATAAAGAGCTAACTCATTTACAGCCGAAAAAATTCACAAGATTTGATTTGAGGATTATGATTTCCAAAATGTGAAGCGCGGACTCTTAGGAAAAACGCCAGAGACGAAAAATCATCCTTGCACAGAAAAACAAATTTCCGAAAAAATTCATTGCAAAACGCCACAGAAGGAAAGAAAATCCAATCCAACTGCACACTTCGCTCGGCAGTTGCAACATTCTAAAACACATTTTTGAAAAAAAAGTTCTAGACGATTATCAAAAGAATTAACATAAAAACCAATGAGTACAGCTATAAAACTAATATTTAACAGTGTGATTAGTGGAATCAGTTGAAATAATTATAATAAAATAGTAGACATCTTGGGACACAGAGAAGAATGCTTGTATCAAGGAAAAGTTACTTTGGATTACTGGCTCGTGGCAAAAGCGCTGCTGTATAGAAAATAGTCACAGATTGGTGCTAAAGAGTAAATATGCAAGAAACATACTTCTAAATTGCTCACAAATCAACACTGTAATAAAATTACTTAGATATTTTAATAAAATAATACACCATAAACTGCCCGAAAAATTAAATATCCCGTAAGCATACGTAATGATTCACGTTTTATTATCTTATTAGGGGGGCATTCCATCAGAAAATTGCATTTATTTAAGCAGAATTTCAAAAGAATTGGTTTGCACAAAATTCGCTTTATTTAGTTGTCCATCGAAGACTATACAAGAGAAAGCTCTACTAGAACGTTTGCAGCTGGTGAAGAGTGCTAAAGTGTGAGAGAGCTGAAGAGCGTGAAAACAGCAGAGCGGAAAGGAAATAATCAAACAACACGTAAAAGAATAATGTTAGGCGGAAACGGGAGAAGTGTCCGGTAGCGACAGAAAAGCCGCACCACAATAGGCGACCGGAAGCAGCTGGAAAAATAAACTCGCAGTGAACTGGCAACTGCACGGCAGAGGTGCCATAAGAACATGCCAGTCTCTCTAATTAGCAACGCGTCACCTGTTTCTCCTGCAATTCTGTCTAGAAGATTCTCGTAACAAACACACTCCGCGAGGAAGACAAGTCTGAGAGAACTGCTCAGACCTTAGCGAGTGAGCTAAAATACACTAACTGCTGTGTGAAGAGATTCAAACCGATGATAGTGTCTCGAAAATGAGAACCGCAGACGGAAACGCTACAATACAATGTGCCGTAAGAGTAGGTGAAGCTTCCGGCGCGTTGTTGCTGCGCTGCGCTGCTTTTGCGTTCGTAACGGGGGCTACAGCCTGCCAACGCCGTCCTAGGCAACCCGCTTCACTCTTTGATGGCGCCTTGCTGCTTCGTCTGTAACCGTCTTCAGTGGAATCTTTTGCGGCTGGGAGCCTGGACTGCGTACACAATGAAAATCGTTTACCTCAAAACAGTGGAGACCGAAATATCTTTTTGTGTTAAAAGCCGTGTTAAAAGATAGATGCAAAAAAAAAATCATTAACAAGGCACAGTAATTCAATTTTCTAGTAAATGTTGCCCTTGTAGGTACATATTGTACAGTGAAAATTTGCGTCCAGTATAAAATTATTATGTGGAACAATGTTTTATTGTCTTCTGTAGAATCTTTTTCAGCATAAAATGTTCGACAAATTGTTCGATATCGTCCATCTAATACATTTCACTGTTAGATGTGCTCCTAAATAGCTGTCCATGCTTTTCACGATATTTCGCATTTCTGAGGTAGTGCAGACAGAAACATCATTGTTGATTTCATTGTTAAATTCGTCGTTGTCATCGCCGCTGTCATCTACATCGATGCAATCTCTCATCTCTCACGATCTCTGTCATAGTCGGCGTTGTACGAACAACATCATCTGCAACAAATTCATTTGGCGATTACTGTAGAACAGTCTAACAATGTTGAAACTTTCCCTATTTCTCTGCCACTGTGGACAAAAAAAAGTAAATTTACTGTATATCTATTTAATAACGAAAGATACGATACAGTTTTGATATAGAATTCACTAACATGGAAATGTTTTGATAATAGCAGTACCAAAGGACAAGGGAGATAATATAGCAACAGTAGCAATCATGTTTACTTTTGATTTGACCGTGTTCAATCACCCGAAAAGTGAAATCTTCTCTTGTTAAATGATAGTTGCTTCGTTTTAAAAGAAAAAAGGTATGAAATCATAGAGGGTATTTTCAGGGCTGCAGTATTATTACATGTGAAAAGCGTTGTTGTTAAATGGTTTTCACTGTAAATTGTTCATATCCATCACTGAGTACGGCTGGATTGGTAACTCTGCCATCACTAAAGATAAAATGGCTGAATACCAACGTGCGATGATACGAATGGCCGTCAGTGCAGGATCGTTTTGACCCTCGGAGCTCCTCAGCCTGACGGAAATCGCCGGTAGTTCGTTAACATTTGACAAACAAGTATCTGCCTCGAATCTGGGGTGGAATACTTTTTCGTCAATAGACTATAGAAGAACAGGTGCAGGCTGGGAGGAAAGAAGATATTTTATAACGTAAGAAGATTGCACTGCGGCATCTGATATTTTTATTTTCCATTACGTATGTGCAGTCTGTTCACGTGAAAATTCATTTAAACAAGTTACTCCACACTATCACTTTGCAATTCGAGAAGACACCAGTTAACGCTGCGGACGTAGTCAGAGCAGAGAACAATGTGAAGAACTTGGGTGGCCACTGATGTACACGATGAAACTCCAAACTTTTGGAAACTGATGAAATTTCGTTATAATGTGACAAGCTGCCTGAGTTCTATAGTATAGTAACAAGGCAAGTACCAACTGATTGGCTGGTAAGCATATCATGCTCTGTCTTGAACACAGGAGATCAAGCCGATTGAACGAACAATTCGTCTCTTCTCACGAACAATGCACATACTTGCAAAAAATCTCGGACTAACAACATTTTTTCGGTAATGGAATTATAAATAAAGAATAAATATTTCTATCACATCAAAACATTAATATCGATCACTAAGCCTGCAGATGATCTCTTAAAAGCTGTAAAAATAAAATTGTAGTTCCAAAGAATGTCATACTACTGTTACACATTAGTATCCGACACAGTGGTCTCAGTGAAATGTGCATGTGAATTCTATCACATGGCAAATCTCTAACGTTACTGCATGTCATAGACATCATGGCGAACAAAAACGAATATGTGTAACGATAATTTTATGCATGCCAATAATATAAAAACAAAATCGACATAACTTCCTGTCAGATAACAGTTATTTTGCTGAAGCCAGGCTTGTAAGAGACATAGAAATGTGGTTACAGTGCATTGTGTTAATATTTCGGTACCTACGATTACTAAAATAAAACAGGATAGGCGAAACTTGAGAATGAACATTAGATTTGTCATCTTTTATGTAACAAAATGTGCTTTCCATAGACAGGTGTGAAAACATCGGAAACAGGTTAGCTGCTAAAATAATTTTTACAACTAAACAGTGACTGTTTTCCTCATTATAGACAGAATCTTGAGGTATTGTATCTGTACCTTCATTAAGCTAAATTCCAAGTAGAATGGTTTTATTTAAAAGCTATAGCCTAATGCTGCCTTATTCGTTGCTCGTCACGTAACAAAAAAGCTTCCAGCGAAACTCTCACCTTAGTACATTTCTTTCTCAGACGCGGAGAAGGCTTCTACTCTAATTTCACAGTAAATACATTTTGGTGCACTCTCCGTGGGCGCAGTGGGCCTGAAAATCAGAATCATCTTGTCGACCACAGATGACTCTTCCTGATCTTCGGTTCAAATGTATTTGAACTCTGTTGACAATGACTGCAAAATACGAAGAATAATTAACATTTCCAGCTTCTGGTGAGGCAAGCGCCTTGCTCTCTGACTCAGGAAACGCAAATTTTCTCACGAAATACCGGAGGAAAGGTATCTTGTAATACACTCCAAGACAAAAAGAGAATAAAAAAGATACGTTACGATGGAATTATCCTTTCAGGACGGAAATCGTTAGATGTGATGTACACGCACAGACAAACAAATGATTACAATTTCAGAAAAAACTTAAAATTGGATTATTTATTCAAGACAAAGAGCTTCAAAAGTTGAACTAGTCAATAACGCGTTGGTCCACCTGTGGCCCTTATACAAACAGCTGTTCGGCTTGGCATTGGTGACAGAGTTGTTGGATGTCGTCTTGAAGGATATCATGCCAAATTCTGTCCAATTGGCCCGTTAGATCGTCAAAATCTCGAGATGGCTGGAGGGCCGCGCCAATAATGCTCCAAACGTTCTCAGTTGGGGAGAGATCCGGTGACCTTACTGACCAAGGCAGCGTTTGGAAAGAAGGAAGCGGGCCGGGGTGGCCGAGCGGTTCTAGGCGCTACAGTCTGGAACCGCGCGACCGCTACGGTCGCAGGTTCGAATCCTGCCTCGGGCATGGATGTGTGTGATGTCCTTAGCTTAGTTAGGTTTAAGTAGTGCTAAGTTCTAAGGGACTGATGACCTTAGAAGTTAAGTCCCATAGTGCTCAGAGCCACTTGAACTTGAAAGAAGGAAAACAAGCAATAGAAACCCTCATAGTGTACGGGCAGCCATTATCTTGCTAAAATGTAAGCCTAAGATGGCTTGCCACAAAGGGCAGCAAAACGGGGCGTAGAATATCGTCGACGTGCCGCTATCCCACAAAGGTTCCTGACTGTCCAGGGAGTCTCTAGACATGTCTTCGGTCCCGAATCTCCTTGACTCGAGTAGAACTGTCTTCAGTGATGAGTCCCGTTTCGATCTGAGCCCCGATGAACAGATATGGGTTGCAGATATTGTGCACGTTCGTTCGGACACGGTATATATGGATATATTAGGCCCCAATGATTATCGAAGATGTGTCTGTAGACGCTTTGGACAGCGGTGGGATACCTACATTTGGAGAATTGTGGGCAGGACCTTCCAACCATCCCGGGATTTTGACCATATAACGCGCCAATTGGACGGAATTTGGCGTGATAGCCCTGCGGAAGACATCCAAAAACTCTGTCAATGCCAAACCGAATAACATTTTGCAGAAGGATCATAGGTGGACCAATTTGTTAATCTCTTTCTGTTGAATCACTCATCCAATTGTTCTGAAATTTTAGCAATTTGTTTGTCTGTACATGTACATCATGTGTATCGATTTCCATCCCATCCGGATAATTCCTCCATCTTTTTTCCTATTTTTTTTTTTTTTTTTTTTAGTCGTAGAGCGTTTCGTATCATTGATGGGCACTCACTCGAGTAATGTTCACCTCTGCTGCCGGCTCATTTTCATTTGTCGCAAAGCAAATGAGGATAGGGAGAGTCCACTGCATCGTGTCTTCCCCTAGTAGCCGTGGAATAGAGTAGATACAAAGAAAGACGCAGTCTTGTCGTTGTACCATTATTGTGAATAAAAAGGGTAGGCCTCGAAGAATCCATGGTTTTGAGTAAACTGCAGAATTATCCTGCATAATTATTTCTCGTATGTGTTAAAGGTAGAACTAACAGCAGAATCAGAAGGGAAAGAAATAAGATATATATGTATCTACTAGAACCTGACTACCGTTAGGAGAGACATTCCTATCAGTATCAGAATTGGACCCAAAATTGAATCTTGTGGAATCCCATCACATTCTTAATTACAAGGCATCAAAATCACAGTTCGAACAAAACTGAGATCCAGCTCACAGAACTTTGGCAGCATATAAACCTTAACTTAAAATTTACGTTGCGAGTAGTGGCCTCGTGCCTGACCGAGGAGCCTCCGCACGGCACGGAAGCGGCCAGGCGGGAAACCCAGTGGGCAGCCGTTCTTACTGCTGCGTCACTGGCGCGCGCGCCTCGCTCCTTTCGCGGACCGGTCAACCGTTCCGAAGCGCGGGCGTTTTCTGTCAATTATCCCGAAAGGAGAGGGAAAGAAAGGGCCCGGACGCGCACGCATTGTGTCCCAATTGTGAGCGGCCGGCCCGGCCTGCCGCCCCCGCCCGCAGCGCACAATGAGTGTTCCGTTAAGCGCGCACCGCGAGCCAGGCGTCATTAGAAATTAAGTCTAACAATCGCGGTCCAGGAAACGACATAATGGCCGTCAGCGGCGGTGGCAGCGGCGGCGGCAGCAGCGGCGATGGCGCCAGTTTCCTCCGCCCCCGGCTGGCGCCAGCGGCGTCCACTGCCGTGCGCAGACGTCAAAGACGCGCGCGACGCCTCCGTGAATCGCTGGCTGTACACAGAAGGCCCTAATTGGTCTGCACCGGCAATAAGACTCGCGAGTAGTTCCGCTGCCACGTAGCCAAGTGGCTGTTTACGTCTTACCGGCATCTAGCTATTTATATTTCAAAGGCATGAGACCTAACGTTATCTTATTAATGACCTTAGAAAGTTCACTCCCAGCCCCATCACGTGAATGGTAAATCTACGTCTAGGTATACAGCGTGTATCATAATTAAGTGCAAAAACTGACATGGGCGACAGTACACAGTAACAGAAGGATAAGCGCCCTAGTAGAAATGGTTCGCAGATCTGGCGTCTGGGAAGTAATGCGGAGGTACAGCCACCACTACAGCCTGATATGTTGTCCTAGTTAACAGAAATGTGTTACAGGTGGAAACGTTCCGATTATGTGCGCATCTAATTAGGCTCAGTTGCATCCACAGCTTACCTCAGCAAGAAATCTGTTCGGACGGACATACCCTACTGGCCATTAAAATTGCTATACCAAGAAGAAATGCAGATGATAAACGGGTATTCATTCGACAAATATATTATAATAGAACTCACATGTGATTACATTTTCACGCAATTTGGGTGCATAGATCCTGAGAAATCAGTACCCAGAACAACCACCTCTGGCCGTAATAACGGCCTTGATACGCGTTACATTGAGTCAAACAGAGCTTGGATGGCGTGTACAGGTACAGCTGCCCACGCAGCTTCAACACGATACCACAGTTCATCAATAATAGTGACTGGCGTATTGTGACGAGCCAGTTGGTCGGCCACCATTGACCAGACGTTTTCAGTTGGTGAGAGATCTGGAGAATGTGCCGGCTAAGGCAGCAGTCGAACATTTTCTGTATCCAGAAAGGCCCGTACAGGACTTGCAATATGCGGTCGTGCATTATCCTGCTGAAATGTAGGGTTTCGCAGGGATCGAATGAAGGGTAGAGCCACGGGTCATAACACATCAGAAATGTAACGTCCACTGTTCAAACCGTCGCCAATGCGAACAAGAGGTGACGTGTAACAAATGGCACTCCATACCATCACGCCGGGTGATACGCCAGTATGGCGATGATGAATACACGCTTCCAATGTGCGTTAACCGTGATGTCGCCAAACACGGATGCGACCATTATGATGCTGTAAACAGAACCTGGATTCATCTGAAAAAAAATGACGTTTTGCCATTCGTGCACCCAGGTTCGTCGTTGAGTACGCCATCGCAGGCGCGTAAAGGTTAACCGCAGCCATTGACACCGAGCTGATAGTCCATGCTGCTGCAAACGTCGTCGAACTGTTCGTGCAGATGGTTGTTGTCTTGCAAACGTCCCCGTCTGTTGACTCAGGGATCGAGACGTGGCTGCACGATCCGTTACTGCCATGTGGATAAGATGCCTGTCATCTTGACCGCTAATGATACGAGGCCGTTGGGATCCAGCACGGCGTTTCGTATTACCCTCGTGAACCCACCGATTCCATATTCTGCTAACAGTCATTGGATCTCGACCAACACGAGCAGAAATGTCGCGATACGATAAACCGCAATCGCGATAGGCTACAATCTGACCTTTATCAAAGTCGGAAACGTGATGTTACGAATTTCTCCTCTTTACACGAGGCATCACATCAACGTTTCACCAGGCAACGCCGGTCAACTGCTGTTTGTGTATGAGAAATCGGTTGGAAACTATCCTCGTGTCAGCACGTTGTAGGTGTCGCCACCGGCGCCAACCTTGTGTGAATGCTCTGAAAAGCTGATCATTTGCATATCACAGCATCTTCTTCCTGTCGGTTAGATTTCGCGTCTGTAGCACGTCATCTTCGTGGTGTAGCAATTTTAATGGCCAGTAGTGTAGGTTACGTGTATTTTATGCGAAAGGGAAGCGTTGTCAGGAAATTCTCGAGAAGTTCTTGGTCGATTTACTTCAGTTTATCACATGATACTCTAACAATCATTCAAGCGGACGTAGACATTACTCGCACTTTCCTTTGAACAGAAATTTATAGATTTTCTGTCAAAACCCACTGCTCTGCTGTGCTGTAAAAATTCCGCTTCTGTTTTCTTTCTCGAACTCAGTTTTAACTACTACAGCAGGGCATATAAATCTTTTTTGAAATCCTTTCTCCTTATATAATTTTAAACAGTAATTGTATACACAACAATGAGCTGTAACTTCCTGGCGGATTAAAACTGTGTGCCGGACCGAGACTCGAACTCGGGACCTCTGCCTTTCGAGGGCAAATGCTCTACCATCTGAGCTACCCAAGCACGACTCACACTCCGTCCTCACAGCTTTACTTCTGCCAGTACCTCGTCTCCTACCTTCCAAACTTTACAGCTCTCCTGCGAACCTTGCAGAACTAGCACTCCTGAAAGAAAGGATATTGCGGAGACATGGCTTAGCCACAGCATGGGGGATGTTTCCAGAATAAGATTTTCACTCTGTAGCGGAGTGTGCGCTGATATCCTAACTTTCAGGAGTGCTAGTTCAGCAAGGTTCGCAGGAGAACTTCTGTAAAGTTTGGAAGGTAGTAGACGAGGTACTGGCAGAAGTAAAGCTGTGAGAACGGGGCGTGAGTCGTGCTCGAACTCGGGACCTTTGCCTTTCGCGGGTAAGTGCTCTACCAACTGAGTTACCCGAGCACGACTCACGACCCATCCTAACAGCTTCAATTCTCCAAGTACCTCGTCTCCTACCTTCCAAACTTCACAGAAGCTCTTCTGATCCTGGAATACTTTCATCCAGGAAGTTCACTCGGAATAAACCAGCCCACCGTAGATCGAGAGCCGGGCCGAGCTCCAGGATACTTCTGGTAGTATTTTCGGTCACGTGGTCTGCGGGGGAGAAAAGATCCGCCGAGCCAGTGACCTCTGTGTGGCGGCGCCAGGGTTGCCACCTGATTACGCGGCGGAGCGCAGCCCTCGTGTCCGTCGCCTGGAGAGAGGACCGTTGCCCGCAGAGCCCGTCTGCGTTGTTGATTGCCGGGTGAGTAGTCGGCTTACACAACTCTTCCACTCATTAATGACGTCATCTGTGTCGTCAAATCGGCGCAAACGCAATTGATTTTTCGTTTGTGGGAACAAGAAAAGTTACTCGGTGCGAGAGCGGGAAAATATGCTGTAAGACCTCAAAGGGACATGTTATCGTTTCTATCTACAGCTCAGTCACTTCTGGCACTTCCTGTATGAACCCTGAATTTACTTTCAAAATCTTTTCTTAAAGAATTTACTTTATTTACTAGCGATTCATCAAGAACATTAACACATTTAGTCACCCTAGGTGAGCGTGGAAGTAGTTGCCAGGGAGTAACTGATGAAAATGAAATTACCTTTAACAAATGGGAATTTTATTCATAAAAGCCTTTTCAAAAACAGATTTAAAAGCAGAAAAGCAGCCTCCAAATGTCAAGTTACAATTTTATTTAGAGGCAGAAAGAACAATATTGACAGTATGAGCCTTCGGGCTGAGAAGCTTGCCGCTCCCTTTCAACACGTCCGTAGTCACGACCGCTCACAACAACCTCTGAAAGACTACACTGGTGCAAATCTGCAACACACCAGATTACTTTAAACTAAAAATTTTAACAACTCACACAGACATATTAACTATGCACCCCGTAAGAGGGATGGAAATGGTACAAACACTCACACTAAGAAATTATTTGCCACCGAAAGTGCAATTTGTTTTTAAAAGGACTCTTACGGTGGAGGGGTGGCAACTTTATAAAAATGACTATTTAAATAAAATCCATGAAATTCAGACTTACATAAAATGTACAACATGCTCTACATTGAAACTTCTTGGCAGATTAAAACTGTGTGCCCGACCGAGACTCGAACTCGGGACCTTTGCCTTTCGCGGGCAAGTGCTCTACCATCTGAGCTATCGAAGCACGACTCACGCCGGGTCCTCACAGCTCTACTTCTGCCAGTATCTCGTCTCCTACCTTCGTGAGTCGTGCTTCGGTAGCTCACATGGTACAGCACTTGCCCGCGAAAGGCAAAGGTCTCGAGTTCGACTCTCGGTCCGGCACACAGTTTTAATCTGCCAGGAAGTTTCATATCATCGCACACTCCGCTGCAGAGTGAAAAACTCATTCTGGAAATGCTCTACATTACACATATACCGCCTCGCAAGATGATAGGCAAGATAAAAACATATTTCAGGAATTCGGCCTTTACACCTTAATTCTATAAATTCGTTAACACCGAATCCGACAAACATGACAAAGGCAGAGAGGCAGCTATTAACGTACGGCAAGCCGACAGACAGACAGACACTAACTGCCTAACAAATACGGACGGGAAACAGACGAGACTGACCAAGAAAAAAAGTAGAGTTTAACAAGTAACTGAAACAACATACCACGATTCACTTAACTTCTAATAAACTGCGATGTCTGGCTAAGACCTGGCGCAACCCCCCCAAATCCCTCTCCCGAATCGTCCGCTGCCAACCGCTTCAACGGATGCAGGAAGGCGCGCCGATCTCCCGTCTCACGGCGTCGCAGCTCGTCCCGGCCAGACCGATGTCTTGGGTTGACTCCTGTTGCTCTCGTGTCGGCCGCGAAGCCACTACGACTCACTATAAGCGCGGCCCAGTGAACTGACGTGGCGACCTCACATGCGCCGACGCTCAAGACGGACAAGTCATCTTGTGTCCCAGTGCGCGACCGACCAACCGATCGATCCAACCGCCAATGACCAATGCTCGAGCAGACTGGCGGCCTAACACATACTAGCACCACGGACGACAGACAGACACTGACTGCCCCACACTGACCCGGCTGACCATCTGTCCAGACTTGCCGACTCAGTCTCACCATGCCGATCTCATAGCGCCCCTTAAATGCACGTGAACAGGCAATCTTTCCCCTTTCCCACCAGAGGGAGACACCAAAGCTGCGATTGCCACAGCGGCGCCACCCCCAGAAACGGAGGGCGACTGCTTCACACTACGCGCTGCGGCGCGCTCTTCAAAACAGCAAATTTTACCACGGCTCACTGTAAAATAAATAAATAAATAAATAAATAAAAATAAAAAAATTAATTGGAATTTTCAACATCATGCGCTTAGGGACCATTGATAACACTGACCAAATTTCATCAATATAATATAATAATTCTCGGATTATAATTAGAACTTTACTATACCCCCTAGTATTTCATACTGAAGTGACTGACGGCTAGTAACCAGACATGTACAGTTATCTCTCAAACAGATAGTTTGCATTCCCATGATTACTTAATGTGTTACTTCTTTTATTGTACGTTTTCTCCCGTGCCAGTTTTAATCATTAATTATGGCGCACTGTGTTCAAATGGTTCAAATGGCGCTGAGTACTATGGGACTTAACTGCTGTGGTCATCAGTCCCCTAGAACTTAGAACTACTTAAACCTAACTAACCTAAGGACATCACACAACACCCAGTAATCACGAGGCAGAGAAAATCCCTGACCCCGCCGGGAATCGAACCCGGGCGCGGAAGCGAGAACGCTACCGCACGACCACGAGCTGCGGACGCGCACTCTGTATGTTCCACAAGCTACTGTATAGTGTCTTATGTCACAACCACACCTCCCACAATTTTTCGGTTTCTCATTACGCCGACGGGAAAATATGGAGTCGGTACAGTTGTTGCGCCGTCTAGCTTTAATGTAGCTCTCTATCTTACAGGGTTTCACGAGAATGACATTGCGTTTCTCGTTTCTTCCAACAGTTCCCATTAAAGTTCCTGAGGGTCTCCGTTACACTTTCGCATGAACTAAACGAACTAAACGGATCTGTTGTGGTCCTACGATTTACTTAGGTGACAACCGTGCGGGGTGGCGCAGTGGTTAGACGCTGGACTCGCATTCGGGAGGACGACGGTTCAATCCCGCGTTCGGCCATCCTGATTTAGGTTTTCCGTGATTTCCCTACATCACTCCAGGCAAATGCCGGGATGGTTCCTCTGAAAGGGCACGGCCGACTTCCTTCCCAAACCTTCCCTAATCCGATGAGACCGATGACCACGCTGTCTGGTCTCCTTCCCCAAACCAACCAACCAACTTAGGTGACAGCAAGCAAAAGCTCAGATTACGACACTGAAAACCCTCAAGAAGGCTGACTTCCTTCTGACGAGCTGCGATTCAAATGCCACATATTTGCACCGAATCAGAAGGCGAAAGAAACGAATGTTTCTGTACAGAAGTGGTTACTGCTAAGCAGCATGCAATACCAGAAGTTAATGGTACCCTTCACTATCAGTCGACCTGGAAAATCCTCGAAAACGTCGCTGACGCATTGTCCGGAAAGGCGTGGGAGGCACATCATCATCTGAACATTGTGCAATAGGCTGTATATGAAAACGTCGCTGACGCATTGTCCGGAAAGGCGTGGGAGGCACATCATCATCCGAATATTGTACAATAGGCTGTATATGCTGTCTGGAATTTTGTTTCTACGCTCACTCTTGCACTGTCGGAATAGCAGCACCGTTGAAGTACAGGTCCGCGCACCCGAGGAATGCTAGTGATACGGGTCGCCAGTAAGCGAAGATCGACACTGAGCATAGCAGTGTGTGCTAGGAAAGGGAGACTGTCCCGCGCAACCAGGCAGCACAGGGGAAAAGTGTGCGGAAAAAAGAGTGCTGTCCAACCTGAAATGGACAGAGGTTTAGGATTCCGTTACAACGTCCACTGCAATGCGCTCAAAGCTGGCAGCCAACCTACGCAGTGCGATGCCACTGAGAATCCGTGGGGAATCTGCGATGCAAAACTATTTAAGAGATAGTTTTCTGCGTGTACACATCTTAACAGGTGTAGAAATAATAATGCAAGCGATCGAAATACGTAAATGTAATACTACCAGTATACACGGGTATGTTGGTAGTTTTAGCAGTAATAATAGTAATAGTAACAACAATAATAATTAACGACAAATTCATTATTTTGTTTAAAGTGAACGCAGAAATAAATTTCCAGACAGTAAATACAGCCTATTGTACAATATTAGCTAATAAGCTATAATGTAAATAAGTAAATATATAAATAGATTTATTCATTTTACTGAGTTGGGTTCCACCTACCTTTTGTACAACGAAAATCAGCACACCGTGAATGTTAAGCTCTGAGTATTTGCTACGCTAAAAGGAACTAAGCTTATAGCTAAACATCGCTACTGTATAAACAATACCTTCAGAATTAACGGGTATGTAAACTCGAGGGATCTTAACCTAAAATATTATTTACTTTGCGTTCTGGTTTTATGGGTAGTCATCGCAGTTACTGAAGCAAAAAAAAAATATTCCTAATTTACTGACGTGCATACAATAGACACTACCGAAACGGTTCGCAACAATATTACGACACGCTACTTTGTACATGGTCTAGGAGTAGCGTTTTTGGCTAATAGTAATAAAAGAGTTCAGGGTCCTTGGTTTGAAACCAGCCATTGCTTAAGTTTTGAAAACAAAATTATCGCAATGCTGGCCGACGACTTCCAGTATAATGAGTCACCTTTTGTCTGTCAACGGCCTTGTCAAAGAGGACGGATGAATGCACAGAGGTTCGGGGCACACTCTTGTCCTCAGGGTGAGAAACGGCTCCTAAAAGTCTGAAGAATCAGCAGTAATCGACAACATAGGGATACAGAAGGCAATGGACACCACTGCACTAAAAACACATAATATTTATCCACAGATCATGTGGCCTGCAATTGAAAATAGTGTCACGACCTCTCCATTGACATCTCTATCCGGAACTACGGGAGGGGACTGCCGAGGGAAACATAAGCGTGAGAAAAACATTGAATAACCAATGGAAGGGTAACGTTCTCCTAAACGGAGCGTGGAATATCAGAAGTCTGAAAGTAGTAGGGAAGTTACAAAACTGAAAAGTAAGATGTAAGAGCTCAGTCTAGATATTGTAGGGGCAAGTGAAACGAAATGGAGAGAAGATAAGGACTTATGGTCAGATGAGCATAAAGTCATATCAATAGCAGCCGAATATGATGTAACTTGAGTAGGATTCGTTGTAAAGAGGAAGGTAGAGCTGAGAGTGACCTACTGTGAACTATTCAGTGATAACATTATTCTCGTCAGAGTCGATAGCAAACCAATGTCATCAACAACAGTTCAGGTATATATGCCGGCACCAAAAGCAGATGATGAACAGGTGAAGAAAGGTATATGAGAACACTGAACGGCAATACAGTCAGTAAAGGGAGATGAAAGTCTAATAGTGTGGGGGATTGGAACGCTGTAATAGGGGAGGACATGAAAAGGAAGAGTTAGAATAAGGGCCCGATAGTAGGAAAAAGAGAGAAGAAAGTCTAACTGAATTTTCAGAATGCATTTTCACTCTGTTGCGGGGTGTTCAGTGACAAGAAACCTCCTGGCAGATCAAAACAGGGACTCGAACCCGGAACCCTTGCCTCCTGCGGGCAAGTGCTTTACCAACTGAGCTACCCAAGCACGACGCACGATCTGCCCTCGCAGCTCTACTTCCACCAGTGCCTCATCTTCTACTTCCAAACTTCCAGAAGCATTGCAGCGAAACTTGCAGGACTACCACTTCTAGAAGAAAGGGTATTTCGGACACATGGGTTAACCACAGCCTGGGGGTTGTTTACAAAGTTAATTTTCGCTCTGCAGCGGAGTGTGAGCTGCTATGAAAGAGAAAACTCCCAGTCCTGGTGAAGACATTGAAAAAGAAATGTTCGTTGGAAGGACAGAGTGAGCGTATAGACAATTTAAAACGACCTTTGGTGAAATCAAAGGCAAAGGCATTTGTATTACGGCTGCAAGGGGAATTAAACTTTTAAACGTAGAGGAAATGCCAGAAGAAGTACAATGTAAGTCTCTCCGGTGTGTGTGTGTGTGGGGGGGGGGGGGGGGGGGGGAAGTGGATGGGGGAAAGAAGTGTCTGTTGACGTGACAGAACAAAAAATGGGAGTCGATATGGAAAATACATGGTATCCAGCATTAGAGTCAGAGTTTAACAAGTCTTGTAAGACTTGACATCAAATAAGCTGGAAGGCATAAGTAACGTTTTTTCCGGAATTTGTAAGATCACTGGGGGAAGTGGCAACTAAAAGACTATTCAAGTTGGCTTGTAGAATCTTTGAGACTGGAGATATACCATCAGACCTTCGAAAAAATATCATTAGAAAAATCCCGAAGATAACAAGGGCAGACAAGTGTAAAAACTATGGTGCTATGAGTTTAACAGCACATGCATCAGTGTTTCTGAAACGAAGAATATTCAAAAGAACGCAGTAGAAAATTGATGTGACATGACGGTCAGTTCGGCAGACATCAGAGAAGCAGTTCTGACGATGCGTTTGATAATGGAAGCAAGACTTACAATTATCACGACAGGTTCACATGGTTGTCCCAAAAAAAAAAGGTTCTACAATGCAAAATGGTGCAAAATGTTTGAAATCATTAAAAAAATAGGAGTAACCTACAACCTGTATTTACAAGAGTCGGGAGGGAATAATAGGGACAGAAGACCAAGAACGAAGCTCTCGGTAATAGGGAATGCAATGGTCGACTTCGGTATATTGTGAGGATTCTAGGATAGTGTAACTCATCTGTGAAGAAAAGAGCGTATAGAACGCAGATACGACCCATTCTTGAGTACTGCTTCAGTGTCTGGCATCCCTTCCAGGTCAGATTAAAGGAAGACGTTGAAACAGTTCAAAGGCGTGCTGCTGGATTCATTGCCGTAAGGTCAGCAGAACGCACGAGTATTACGGAGATGCTTTGGGAAATCAAATGGGAATCCCTGTAGGGAAGACGACATCCTTTCCGCGAAACACTGTTCAAAAAAATTAGAGAACTGGCATTTACGGCTGACTGCAATACGATTCTACTGCCACCAAAGCATATTTCGTTTAAGGACAAGAGAGAAAGATAAACTAGAGCTAGTAAGGAGGCGAATAGACACTAGTTTTTCGCTCGCTCCATTTGAAAATGGAACATGGAAGGGAATTACTGGCAGTGATACTAGGTACCCTCTGCAGAGCACCGTACGATGACTTTTGGAATATGCGGGGTGATACAGCTTCCCCTAGTTACATGCTTTACGGAACCCGCAATGCCTTCAAATATCACAAGCAAAATTTCCACATTCGTCCGTCATTACATGCAGACTATTAGTTGAACAGAAAAAAATGAAAAGCACCTTTTCGAAGGAAATTTAACGTAGTTAAATCTTGTGCTGGGATACGTTTTTGCTAGAGGCGATAGGTTTCGAATTATTCAAGGGAAACGTGCAAATGTGACTTTCAAAT
The DNA here is from genome assembly GCF_021461385.2 of Schistocerca piceifrons. NCBI lineage: Eukaryota > Metazoa > Arthropoda > Insecta > Orthoptera > Acrididae > Schistocerca > Schistocerca piceifrons. The sequence continues at coordinate 133,410,168 of NC_060139.1, forward strand.
GCGTTTTTCATGAAGAAATCGAAAACCACAGCCGCCAGCGAAAACATAACCCAGTAAAAAATTTAACTACACTTCTGGCCATTAAAATTGCTACACCACGAAGACGACGTGCTACAGACGCGAAATTTAACCGCCAGGAAGAAGATGCTGTGATATGCAATGATTAGCTTTTCAGAGCATTCACACAAGGTTGCCGCCGGTGGCGACACCTATAACGTGCTGACATGAAGAACGTTTCCAACCGATTTCTCATACACAAACAGCTGTTGACCGGCGTTGTCTGGTGAAACGTTGTTGTGATGCCTCGTGTAAGGAGGAGAAATGCGTACCATCACGTTTCCGACTTCGATAAAGGTCGGATTGTAGCTTATCGCGATTGTTGTTTATCGTATCGTGGCATTGCTGCTCGCGTTGGTCGAGATCCAATGACTGTTAGCAGAATATGGAATCGGTGGGTTCACGAGGGTAATACGGAACGCCGTGCTGGATCCCAACGGCCTCGTATCACTAGCAGTCGAGAGGACAGGCATCTTATCCACATGGCTGTAACGGATCATGCAGCCACGTCTCGATCCCTGAATCAACAGATGGGGACGTTTGCAAGACAACAACCATCTGCACGAACAGTTCGACGGCGTTTGCAGCAGCATGGACTATCAGCTCGGAGACCATGGATGGCTGCGGTTACCCTTGACGCTATATCACAGACAGGAGCGCCTGCGATGGTGTACTCAACGACTAACCTGGGTGCACGAATGGCAAAACGTCATTTTTTCGGATAAATCCAGGTTCTGTTTGCAGCATCATGATAGTCCCACCCGTGTTTGGCGACATCACGGTGAACGCACATTGGAAGCGTGTATTCGTCATGCTATACTGGCGTATCACCCGGCGTGATGGTATGGGGTGCCATTGGTTACACGTCTCGGTCACCTCTTGTTCGCATTGACGGCACTTTGAACTGTGGACTTTACGTTTCAGGTGTGTTACGACCCGTGGCTCTACCCTTCATTCGATCCCTGCGAAACCATAGATTTCAGCAGGATAATGCACGACCGCATGTTGCAAGTCCTGTATGAGCCTTTCCGGATACAGAAAATGTTCGACTGCTGCCCTGGCCAGGACATTCTCCACATCTCTTACCAATTGAAAACGTCTGGTCAATGGTGGCCGACCAACTGGCTCGTCACAATACGGCAGTCACTACTCTTGATGAACTGTGGTATCGTGTTGAAGCTGCATGGGCAGCTGTACCTGTACACGCCATCCAAGCTCTGTTTGACTCAATGCCCAGGCGTTATTACGGCCAGAGGTGGTTGTTCTGGGTACTGATTTCTCAGGATCTATGCACCCAAATTGCGTGAAAATGTAATCACATGTCGCCGGCCAGAGTGGCCGAGCGGTTCTAGGTGGTACAGTCTGGAGCAGCGCGACCGCTACGGTCGCAGGTTCGAATCCTGCCTCGGGCTTGGATGTGTGTGATGTCCTTAGGTTAGTTAGGTTTAAGTAGCTCTAACTTCTAGGGGACTAATGACCACTGCAGTTAAGTCCCATAGTGCTCAGAGCCATTTGTACCATTTCGTAATCACATGTCACTTCTAGGATAATATATTTGTCCAATGAGTACCCCTTTATCATCTACATTTCTTCTTGGTGTAGCAATTTTAATGGCCAGTAGTGTAAATTGAATTTCCTACAAAAAGGTCCTGCTCATTTTTTTTCTGTACGGCTAATAGTTCGTGTGTAGCGAGCTAGAGAATATGACAATCTCGCACGTGGTTTTAAAAGGCGCTGTGTATTGCATAAAACCCACAGGTAGGGGCAACTGAGCCACCCTGTATATGCAGATGTAGAAAAAGTGTGTTAGACAGGAAAGCACCATCTTCCACCACTGTTCAATCCATACCTCGAAGAAGTATTGACTGAAATAAAAGAAAGATTCAGGAGTGGGGTTGCAATTCAAAGTGAAAGGAAATGAATGTTAAGATTCGCTGATGGCATTGCTATCCTCAGTAAAAGTGAAAAGTATCAGGATATGTAGAATGGAACGGACGGTCCACCGAGTACAGAATAAGAACTGAGAGTAAATTCAATAAAGAGGAAAGAAATGCGGAGTAGCAGAAACGTCATTAACGAAAAACATAACATCGAAATTGGTGATTATGAACTAGAGGAATTAGGGAATTCTGCTACCATGGAATAAAAAAACATGGATGAAGCAAAGAGACTGATAAAAGCAGCCTAGTTCGACCATAGACAGCGATAATAGCCAAAAGAATTGTAGTGGTATCAAATGTAAGGAAGGAAATTCTGAGAATGTCTGGCGTACAGCGTTGAATGGAAATGAATCAAGAACTGTGGGAATAGCGGAAAAGAAAAGACTCGAAGCGTTTGAGATGTGATGCTATCGAAGGATGCTGAAAATTAGGTGGATTATAAGGTAAGGAATGAAGAGGTTCTCCGCAGAACCAGCGTGGAAAGGAATTGTAGAGATCACTGACAAGAAACGGCAGTATGATAGGATATGTGTTAATACTCGGGGAATTACTTCCTCGATACTAGAAGTAGCTGTAGAGGGTAAAAACTATAGGGGAAGACGAAGAGTGAAATATATCTAACAAATCATCGAGAAGGCACGGCGCAAGTACTACATTGAGATGAAGACCGTAGCGCAGGAGAGAAAGTCGTGGCGGGCTAGACCAAACCAGTCAGAAGACTGATGATACAAAAAAGTTCGTTTAAGAACTTTCGACCAGCTGTCTTAAACTTCACTTTCTCTCTTTCGTAAAAGTAATTCTATATCTGTCTGGAACGTAACAATAACGCACCTGACTGAATTTTGGAAAAATAAACTATTATGGAACATCTATATCATTCACAATAAAACTGACTCTGCAGTGACCAATCAGCTTTGCTATCAGTTAGGCTAGATAAGATCTGTTTAAACCCGCAGTGCCTCCAGATATAAACAGAACATTTTAACACACACACTTTTGGGTACTGACGCTCAGGTCTCTTTTTAGTTTATTCCTGTCTGTTTTCTCAGTACTATTTCTTGGACGTTTTTAGTTACACTTGTGGTACGAGATTTTCTTTTAAATACAATTTGAAATCATTTAAAAAACGGCTTACCCCTATGGCGTATCTTTCTTAATTCTTAAGTTGAAATAACATTTATTTTCAATATGTCTCGACGATTCCCTACAAACTATAACAAAAAAGTCTCTTATATCGTAAAGCGTCAGTTTTCTCCCTACCAAGCAAAAATTATATCCTTTCGGTTATCGATTCGATCTGGTTACTTCAACCTCATCCCACAGCTACACAGCTCAATAACGTAAACACTATCATCTGGGACCAATAAAAGTCGCTGCTGTTCACTATACATTACCGCAATACCAGAAAAAGTTGGCTTCTTTCTGAAAATCCGTCCGTTCTGGACGGCATTAACTGTTACCATCATTAAACGAGCAAAAAAAAACACTTTTTTCTGCTTACAATAATGCTAGAGATAGTTGTCTTTTAAGTTCAGAATTACTATTTATTCATTGATGACTGTCCGCTGATGAGACAAAAGTTGTGGGACATCGATATACACATACACAGACGGCGGCAGTATCGCGTACACAAGACATAAGTGAGCAGTGCATTGGAGGACCTGTCATTTGTACTCATTTGTATTCACTTGAAAAGGTTTCGGAAGTAATTATGGCCGCTCTACGGGAATTAATAGACTCTGAACGCGGAATGGTAGGTGGAGCTAGACGCTTGGGACAATCGATTTCGGCAATCATTGGCGAATTCAATATTCCGAGATCCACAGTGTCAAGAAAGTGCCGAGGATACCAGATTCCAAGCATTGCATCTCACCTAAGACAACACAATGGCCGACAGCCTTCACTTAACGACCGAAAGCAGCGGCGTTTGCGTAGGGTTGTCGTTGCTATCAGACAAGCGACACTGCGTGACATAACCCAGAAATCAATGTGTGACGTACGACGAACGTATTCGTTAGGACAGTACGGCGACAACTGGGGTTAAGGTGCTATGACAGTAGACGATCAGCACACTGGACTCGCATTCGGGAGGACGACGGTTCAATCCCGCGTCCGGCCATCCTGATTTAGGTTTTCCGTTATTTCCCTAAATCACTCCAGGAAAATTCCGGGATGGTTCCTTTGAAAGGGCACGGCCGACTTCCTTCCCCGTCCTTCCCTAATCCGATGAGACCGATGACCTCGCTGTTTGGTCTCTTACCCCAATCCAATCCAATCCAATCCAGCAGACGATCGATGCGAGGGCCTTTCCTAACATCACGACATCGCCTGGAGCGCCTCTCCTGGGTTCGTGACCATATCGGTTGGACCGTAGATTACTGGAAAACCGTGGCCTGGTCAGATGAATCCCCATTTCGGTTGGTGAGAGCTGATGGTAAGTTCGAATGTGGCACAGATCCCACGAAGCCATGGACCCAAGTTGTCAACAGGGCACTGTGCAGGCTCATGGTAAATGGAAATGTCGTGTGGCTAGGGCCTCCCATCGGGTAGACCGTTCGCCTGGTGCAGGTAGGCTCATGGTGGCTCAATAATGATGTGAACTGTGTTTACGTGAAATGGACTGGGTCCTCTGGTCCAAGTGAACGCATCGTTGATTGGAAATGGTTATGTTCGGCTAGCTGGAGACCATTTGCAGCCATTCTTGGACCTCACGTTCCCAAATAATGATTCAATTTTTATGGATGACAAAGAGTAATGTCATTGGACCACAGTTATTCGCGATTGCTTTGACGAACATTCAGGACAATTCGAGCGAATGATCTGGCCACCCAGATCGCCCGATATGAATCCCATCGAACATTTATGGGACATGATTGAGAGGTCAGTTCGAGCACAAAATCCTGCATCGGCACACATTCGCAGTTATGGCCGGCTATAGAGACAGCATAGAGCAATATTTCTGTAATTGACTTGCAACGACTTGTTGAGTCCACCCCATGTCGGGCTGCTCCAATACGTCGGGCCAAAGGATGACCGACACGATATTAAGAGGTATACCATGAGTTTTGTCACCTCAGGCTCAGTTACGACAGATCGCCTCAAGTGGCACGCCCCTGAATCTCGTGGGTCTAGTGCTAGTCCGGAGGTGTCCTCTATCGCTCATCTTTTGTCTTCGCATCGTTACATATGCAATACAAAAAAGCAAATAATTTAATATTCAAGCAAACACCAAATGTTAGTCAAGGTATGTGCAATCTTGTTTCGATGTTGACTGCAAGTGACGTGAAGAAAACAGTGAAGGTGTGTTACAAAACGTGAAACTAAAATCAGACATTACGGTTTCCGCCGGGTTTAGTTGGTAATACAGGAACGGTAAGTTACTGCAGAAAAGGCAACACCAGCGTCTCCCTAACATGTCCACAGCTCTTTGTCATTAGTATTATCTTTAGGTGATTCCACATGCTCCTTCCATTTCATATGGCTCTGTAGTTTTCCTCCTTCGTTTTTATATGATGTGGCAGGTTCCATACATTAAACACAACTGTCAGAATCAGGCAATATGGGATTCCTTCTCTTGTTAGTGGTCATTAGTTGCCACTCCTGCCAAAGCAACATCATCAACTCCGAACTGTATCTGCTGCTCTCACCACACCTGATCGTTCGTTTAGCTTAAGTGTGGCACCGGAAAACTGAAAATTTTGAAATTAACAGTGCAACCTCTGAGGAATTAGTGGAAAAGTATAAGTGGTATCTATGTATGCGGAAATCCTTTCCATTTAGTAATCATGGAGAACTCCCTGTGAACGCATTTTACAAGAACGGCGAGAGTCTGATTACTACTCGACGGGACGTCATGGCCGCGTCGAACACTGGCACGCCAGCAATAAATGGGGTGAGAGATTCGAGGAGAAGGATTCATTTCTGGTTCAAATGGCTCTTAGCACTATGGTACTTCACTTATGAGGTCATCAGTCCCCTAGAACTTAGAACTACTTAAACCTAACTAACCTAAGGACATCACATACACCCATGCTCGAGGCAGGATTCGAACCTGCGACCGAAGCGGTCACGCGTTTCCAGACTGTAGCGCCTAGAACCGCTCGGCCACACCGGCCGGCGGTTCATTTCTAGAAAAGAATCGATTTGTATGTCAAAGCAACTAATAAACCCCAGGAAACACTGAGGTGCTTCCTACAGCGATCTGTAAGTAAACATGAAGCAGCCGAAAAACAGTTAGTCGCATACTCCACAGTGATTTGAAGTTTCAGTCTCACCAAATTCAAGTTGAATATTAACTGGAACTTTCAGATCGTATGCCGCGACAACAAATCTGTGAAGAAATGATGTTTTTATGTGAGAAGTAGATAATAAAACTAGTTATCTTAATGTTATCCTCATTATAGCTACGCGAGATACATCGTGGTGCAAGCACGATTTCGCTGCCTGCTCGGTTTTATTAAGCTCACTTTATCTTCGAGGTCCTTACCGTAGCAACTTGTTCAGTATCACAAATCAGATTGTCTAAACTTCTTCGGCAGGATTCCTCGAGATAATAAATGGATTTGCAACTATTGTACGTCAACTTAGAATTTTGATCACGTCTGTGACACTCCTTTGTAAATCTACCAGATCTTTGACCTTAAGCGCTACCCTAGTTTGTATATGATCTATAGTTCCGTTTAGTCTAAGGTAACAACAACGCTATATTTTCGTAGTCGTTTCAATATGGACCATAAACGCATATCGCAAGTATTATCTTGTATAGTGTGACGTATTCAAGCCTAATGCTAAGTAGGAACCCTTAGGTACCAGTGGATATGGACCACTTCATTGATAAAAGATTGTAAATTTGTGTAAATCTAACTATATGTAAACGATGTACTAGCGAACTACTGCTTTCATTCTATAAGAATAGAATAATTCTGATGTTAATTAACAAGGAACATTACAATGTGCATTTTAAAAAGTTATTTACAACAACGTTTCCTCTAAATTTTGTGATTTTTACGTAAAAACGTATGTAAAGACATTTTAAATACTTCCCTTCCAGCAATGGAAATCATTCTAGAGTCCTTATCTGAAATTCTATTTTCTCTAATCTCTCTAGCTTCGCGGGAAGATCCGATGCCGGCCGGGGTGGTCGAGCGGTTCTAAACGCTACAGTCTGGAACCGCGCGACCGCTACGGTCGCAGGTTCGAATCCTGCCTCGGGCATGGATGTGTGTGATGTCCTTAGGTTACTTAGGTTTAAGTAGTTCTAAGTTCTAGGGGACTGATGACCTCAAATGTTAAGTACCATAATGCTCAGAGCCATTTGAACCATTTTTTGAAGATCCGATGAAAAACTCAGACATGTTTGTGTAGTCACAGCGAGTATCTGGAATTTTGTAGCTCATGTGAGCATATGGGAATTATACGAGGAAGGTTCGAGAAGTAACCTGTGTTTGGCTGTAAGTAAAAAACTTGCATGCAAAAAAAAAAAAAAAAAAAAATTAAACATCTTGAAACTACAGCTTTTTGCTATTTTTCAACGTAGTCGCCATTTATCATAGCGTTTCACTGATTTACAAATTCCTTCTTCATAAACTTCTGCCGGCTGGGTGCGTAAATAAATTTCCACGGTATTTTGAAGTTCATCATTATCGAAGTGCTGTGACGTACAGCATATATTTTTAATCACAAGTAAAATATGTGACAGAATTAGTTTTTGCATATGCGCTATTTAAAACCAATTCAGTTTCTCAGGGTGTGAATACGAACGTATATCACTAAAACCCCGGGCATGAGAGCCTAGCTATATGCTACATAATCTTGTTTTAAGAAGCCCCTTTTTCATATTCATTTGTCACTTCAGTACTCACTCACCTTTCTCTGCCTTGTTGTGGAAGCAACATGTAAGTTATGTGTACAGCCTGCTTACGGAATAACAAATAAACATTTATGGTCTAACTGTGTTTAACTTCGTAGTACACGATGAAATACTTTACTTTCATTATGTGAATAACATTTTTGGATTATATGTGTTACTTGCGACTTTCAGAGGCCGTCTTCAAAGGGTTGGAGCTAGACTCTTCAACGACCAAACGATTCGAGCTCCATTTTGGCTCTTCGGTTATTCGTTCTCTTAATAGAGAAATAACTTATCTTCCTCAACATCGAACTCCGATTACATTAGTTTCTACATTTCTTCAATGTAAGAATTTTATTAAATTTTCACAGTCGAGAGTCTCTGAACAATGGCGGCAAATAAACAAACGCATTGGCCTGAAACATCATCATATTTACGGCGACATTAATAATCGTTACTGATTTGTTGTCTTTTCATATCACTAAAAATGTCTTACAAGAGGCAATTACACAGTCCCCAAACATAAAAGATAATCCCATCGCCGTTGGAATGTGCCTTCTTGACGTGACAATACACGCAAGTGAAACTTTTAAAGCATTCGCCTTTTTCAGTGTCGCTTAGCTGGAGGATTTTGAAGAAGTTTCTCTATCGAGGGGGCACATTTCAGACGCAAGTCACTTTTTCATATGAGCGAAGAGATGAATAGCACTTGGCACCAAGTCTGGGCTGTCTGTGTGGGAGACGATCAAAAACGTCCCATTTGAATTGCTTCTAAATCTCTGAATTTTTCGAGCGCTGTGAGGACGAGAGTTGCCATGCAAAAACACAACACGGGATGTCAGCAAACCGTGACGTTTGTTTTGAAAGGCTCGCTTAAGATTCCTCAGAGTTTCACATTTGACATGTGAAGTGATCATCGTTCCACGCTACATAAATTCAACGAGCAAAACTCCCTCGGCATCCCAAGAAAACGTAGCCATAACCTTCCTCGACGACAAAATTTTGGCGGGATTTCTTCGGCCTGCATGGATAACTGGTATGGCCCAAGCCGTCGACTGCTGTTTCGTTTCAGCGATAACGTAAGCAACCACGTTTCGTCACCAGTCACAGTTTTCTTCAAACAACCTCCTCCCGCCTCGTAGCAGTGAAAGGAAGTGTAAAACAGAGCACTTTTATTTAGTTTTGTGGACCTCTGTGAGAAATTTCGGTACCCACCGAATACAGAACATCCGGTAGCCTAAGTTATCAGCGAGAGCATTGTACAATCGGCAGAAAAAATTTGTGGGATTATTCAGCAGTTCATGGACGGGAATCTTAGATTTTCCCGAGCTGTTTCTTGACAAGATCGTTACACACAACAAAAAGCCTACCACTCTTCTCTTCATCATGAGTGTTTGTTCTGCCACTTAAAAAATCGAGCCCATTGTCGCTCAGTGGCTTCAGTCATAACATCTGGACCGTTTACAATACGCAGTTGACGATGAATGTCTTCTGCTGAAACATTTTGCGCCGAAAGAAATCTTATTACTGCTCGCATTTCGCGGGATCTTTTATTACAGTGCTCACGTTTTGAGGTTATAATACGCGAATGCGCAAAGAGCGAGGTTCATGCTTTTACAGCCGGATGCTTACTGGATCAAAGAACATGCAGAAGTGACCTTTACGGCGCTACGCGCACAAATACTACCTCCTCGCCAGGATAGCTGTTACTTTCCGAACAGCCCTCGTGTTAGCGGAAGCTGAATGATTATTATGAAACCGCTGTTTGAGTGTTCAAAAAATAAGAAAGCTAAACTATATGAACTTTTATTATTCAATAGTTAAAATCACCCGTTCGGCTGTTAAGATTTTGGAAAATTCCAGATTCCTTGGAACAGGAGAAATAACGAAGCCAACATACAACCAGCTAGTTCCAGGTTTATAATTTATCATGCTGAGCATGACTGCTATCTGTTTTACGGCAAATGGGGGATACTGTAAAGTTGATACGTCACTGGAAACGTAATCCCTTTTGAAAGAGCATGTCGCAGTAGGAAAACTTGTTTCCCAGTATATTACCAATGAATCGAAACCTATCATTTATTTTACATTCAGCTGAACTCATGTGGTAGTCATTACCAACGCACTTTTCGAAAGAAATTTTCACTCTGTAGCGGGGATTGCGCTGATATGAAGCTTCTTGGCAGGTTAAAACTGTGTGCTGGACCGAGACTCGAATTCGGGACCTTGCCTTCGCGGGCAAGTGCTGTGCCGACTGAGCTACCCAAGCACGACTCACAACTCGTCCTAACAGCTTTACTTCCGCCAGTATCTCATCTCATACCTTCCAAACTTCACAGAAGTTCTCCAGTGAAACTTGCAGGACTAGCACCCATGGAAGATAGGATATTGCTGAGATACGGCTTAAGCACAGCATGGGGTATGTTTCGAGAATGAAATTTTCTTTCTGGTGCGGAAAATCTACTGATGTAGAACTTCCTGGCAAATTAGAACTGTGTGCCAGACCAAGACTCCACAATATCATTCCTTCCAGGAGCGCTAGGCGTGCAAGTTACGCAGAAGAGTTTTTGTGGAGTTTGGAAGGCAGGAGATAAGGTCTGGCGGAAGGAAAACTATGGGGAGGGGTGCGGGGTCGTGAGTTTTGCTTGGATAGCTCAGTCGGTAGAGCACTTGGCCGCGAAAGGCAAAGTTCTCGCGTTCGAGTCTCGGTCCGGCACACAGTTTTAGTCTTCCAGGAAGTTTATTATCAACGAGCATTGTTCTCCCAACTATTCATGGGCGCTTCGCACGTGATTTATTAATCGTTAACTGCTACATTTTATGTTTTCTGGAATTGGCAACAGTACAGTTGTTTGAATATGCGGATAGTGTGAGAGTGTGTTACATCATAAACAAGTTATAACAGGGGTGTTCATATTAATACTCTCTTAATTGATATTGGACGTTTGTTGGCCGCCTGTAGACTAGTCGTCTCCTACGAAACCATTGTGGGTTCTGCCTATCAGAGCCTCAAGTCTAGTCGAAATACTGCTGGAGAGGGTGAAGAACCAGCCTTTAATTTGCCTAGACAGTGGGAAACCGTCTAAAAGCGTTACGCAGACAGCAACGTGCTCCAGATGAGCAGCAGTTAGCCAACGGCGCGCTCTGCCTACGTGTTATGCTGTAAGAGCAGGTCGTAAAATCGACGTTATGTATTTGTTCTAATGTGGTGGCTGGTAACGGAATCGTCAATTCGACAAGCATATGCTGCTGGACAAATGACTGATATCAGTGGCTAGCATAATAGGTAATGTCTCTACATATCTACGAAAGTGTGTGAAATATACCGGGTGATGAAAAAGTCAGTATAAATTTGAAAACTGAATAAATCACGGAATACTGTAGATAGAGAGGTACAAATTGACACACATGCTTGGAATGACATGGGGTTTTATTAGAACCAAAAAATTACAAACGTTCAAAACATGTCCGGCAGATGGCGCTTCATCTGATCAGAATAGCAATAATTAGCATAACGAAGTAAGACAAAGCAAAGATGATGTTATTTACAGGAAATGCTCAATATGTCCACCATCATTCATCAACAATAGCTGTAGTCGAGGAATAATGTTGTGAACAGCACTGTAAAGCATGTCCGGAGTTACGGTGAGGCATTGGCGTCGGATGTTATCTTTCAGCATCCCAAGAGATGTCGGTCGATCACGATACACTTGCGACTTCAGGTAACCCCAAAGCCAATAATCGCACGGACTGAGGTCTGGGGACCTGGGAGGCCAAGCATGACGAAAGTGGCGGCTGAGCACACGATCATCACCAAACGACGCCCGCAAGAGATCTTTCACGCGTCTAGCAATATGGGATGGAGCGCCATCCTGCATAAACATCGTACGTTCCGGCAGGTGTTTATCAGCCAGGCTGGGGATGAAGCGATTCTGTAACATATCGGCGTACCTCTCACCCGTCAAGTTAGCAGTTTTGCTGTCCAGCGCCATCTGTCGCACATTTTGTGAACTTTGTTTTTTTTTTCTAATAAAACTCCATGTCATTCCAAGCATGTGTGTCAATTTTTACCTCTCTATCTACATTATTCCGTGGTTTATTAAGTTTTCAAGTTTATACTGACGTTTTGATCACCCTGTATATACAAACAAAAATACCAGTTCGTCTAAAGAAGGTCATTAGCTCAGAATCTTGGAACGAGGAACAGAAACTTAAATATAGCTAAAAAACACTCGAAATGAAGGCAGAAGAGATGACATTATATAATAGCACGTCAATTTAATGACAATAGAGGAACTGCACATAGTTTTAAAAAGTGTGAAAAACAGGAAACCTTGTGGACCAGATGCTATTAATATGTGTTGACTATGTGAGTATCATTGCTGACTACCTGCATCCATTCACGCTTTATGTCTTCCCCCACGACGATCGCATCTCGCAGCAGAATAACTGTCCGTGCTACAGTGGTTTGAGGAGCACGATAGTAAACTCACGGTGGTGTCTTGGCCACCAAATTCGCCTCATCTGAACGCAATGAAACACATATCAGAGGCTATCTGGTGCCAGATCCACCGGCTTGAAATTTGCCTCAATTGTGTGACTTGTGCGTAGACATCTGTTGAAACATATCTGTATTCCGTTCCGGCCTAATACGCAGGTGGCCATAAAGTTTTAGCTGATCAGTGCAAATCTGGAAGGTAGTACGGGAATTCGAATACCCTCCCTACAGAATGAGAGGCCAGTGTCATAACCACTACGCCTCCTACATCTGTCTCTACAGCTTCGCTGCAGTGGAATTTCTTTGCAGCAGCAGACACAAAAGTCTGGCTATTGTTCAGTTCAGTCCGCTTTAGATTTCAGTCGTTGCTACCAATTTATTTCTTTGACTTTCAGAGACAATAATTTGATTTGGAGCTTCTCTGAATTTACTTCTCCATTACAGCATAATTACTGTGCAACTGGCCACAAGTGATAAACCTCAGCCAGAAAGGCCGAACTGTTCGGTTCCTGTAAACTTTCCCCATTTGTACTTAGTACTAAACTTCCACTCGTTCTGAGGGAATATACGCTTGCATTTGTATGTTCAGCGTCGGATTCATATTCTATCGTAGCACGAGAAAATAGTAAGTATGATTTTTTTACTGCTGGATGAAGTCACACTAAGGATTGCGGTTATCGCTAAAACAGTCAGTTTTCGGTTAATCCCGTTTCCGGTTACACCGTTTATTTATTTATTTATTTTCATCTCCAGCTCAACCTGACTGTTGCAATTGCTCAAAATAACCGGTTTCCGAAATAAGCGATTTTCGGTTTTTATTGCTGTCATTTCCAGCAATAAATGTAGACATCGAACAAAGACTGAAAAATTGTAAGACTCCCTCAGACTTCTGCATTATACGTTGCAAGTTACAGATACTCAAAATATCAAAAAAATAGGCAAATAGAAGAAAACTTAGTTCGTCCATTCTCCGCTCCTTTTCTTGAAAACTAGTGAGGTGTTAACTGTACATTAAATTCACCAGTATTGCCCTACTGATTCTAATTTTTTAAATCTGTGCCCAAATATCACGTTGTAATCGAGGCCGGACAGAGGGGCCGAGCGGTTCTAGGCGCTACAGTCTGGCACCGCGCGACCGCTCCAGTCGCAGGTTCGAATCCTGCCTCGGGCATTGATGTGTGTGCTGTCCTTAGGTTATTTAGGTTTAAGATGTTCTAAGTTCTATGGGTCTGATGACCTCAGCAGTTAAGTCACATAGTGCTCAGAGCCATTTGAACCATTTTTTTGTTAGTTGACACTTAACATAAACAAATATAACGTATTGCGAATAAATAGATGGAAGGACGCATTATTGTATCATTACACGATTGTAGAACATACTCACTAGGATCAGTCATATATTCTGAGTATCTCGGAGTATGCGTGTAATCGAGAATGATACCACTATTTGGGAATTACGCATAGTCAGTGCTAAAGAGTGAAAACTTGGGTTTGGGGACACTATTTTTCGTGTTACGTTGTCCATTTCCACGGGCTACAAGCAGATAAAGGCATTTTACGTAGACACAGGCAGCAGATCAACTACTTTTTGTTTTTATTGTAAACTTAAGTTTTTAATTTATTACTGTCGCCATGACTTCTTTCTCTTGTATTATTTCACGGAAATGACAGACGAATAATAAGTTATTATGTAACATTTCGTTCTTTTTCTTTAATTATTTCGAACGAAAAACACATTTCTACTGAAACGCATCTTTACTTTTTAATGGTTACTTGAACACAATTTATTTCTTATTGACAAAACTAAAATTGTTCCTCAAAAATATTCAAATAAACAATTTATGTAGTAGATAAAATACAGCATTTACCATGAACAATTACATGACAGTAGTTAGAGTTTCAATAATGAATTAATCTACTGGTCAATATTTGTTGTCCAAATTGCTCGTAAATACTTTTTCTATAATGTAAGTTGACTCCAATATCATTCAAAGATGATACGAATCTTACAGAAGCCACCGAACTTCCTACCAAATTCGTTAAAAAAAATTTGAAAACCAAAAATTTTGACACAGCTGCTATGGCCAACTAATATATCGGTTTTATACCTGGTGATCAGTAAATAAATGAAAATGTCTGTTATAACCAAGGCCAACCAAATACCGAAAAATACCGGTTATTCAGAATTAAAAAACCGCAATCGGTTTTAACCGACTGTTTTTTCCCATCCATAAGTGCCACCCAAGAAGGTGAACGTATAACACGTATTTTCAAGAATCGTGTGACATTGTTCCTCAACTACGAAGTAGCTGGGTCTCTTTTATGAGCGCCCGACGACTGAGGTCCAAGTACAGAAGCCTCACGCATAGCAGGTAGCGGAAGCTGCTAGCGGCGCTGCATCACCGTGACCCAGCGGCTGACGCCTTCTCAATGGCCATTCATTCAGACTTGCTTCGTCTCCCGCTTCCTACGCCCGCCCACCAGGTCGACCAATGAATGAAATTATTATTGACAACAGAAGCAGAAATAACAGTGCTGTTACGATATCAATAGTAGTCACATCGTGGTTCAAATGGCTCTGGGCACTATGGGACTTAATATCTGAGGTCATCAGTCCCCTAGAACTTAGAACTACTTAAACCTAACTAACCTAAGGACATCACACACATCCATGCACGAGGCAGGATTCGAACCTGCGAGTCACATCGTGCAGGCCGAGTAACAACAGAAGGGTTATTCGGAAAGTAAGATCCCACCGGTCGTGAAATGGAAACCACAACAAAAACCGTCTTGTCTGCAACAGTTATTTTCATCTCCCAGTTACTTCTCTGCATAGTAGCCGCTCCTTTTTATTCATTTGTCGTAGCGTTGCACCAGCTTTCCGCTACCCTCGTCATGGAACACAATTCTCAGCGCTGATCTGGAGCTTAATGGATGTACCAAAATGTCTTCTGGTGGATGATCAAATACTTTCCATCGAAAACGCAGCAGGTTCGTCTTCACTGCCCCAGCAGTGCGCGGCAGAGGATTGTCATGAAGAAGGAAGTGCAAGATAGATACGTTAAAAAGGGGTTGCATGAAACCAGGCGAAATCTCACAGAAGTCATTTGTTCTAGGTACCGTTACGTGCGCTCAGAACTGAAAAGAGCGACATGACGTGAACGACGGACGTACTAGAGACGTTGTCCAACCCATCCGTGCAAAGCGCCGTCGGGTTTCCACTGTGGTTTCTATTTCGCGACCGATGGGACCTCACTTTCCGAATGACCCTCGTAGGTATCCGGTAACGAATCCGTGATAAATAGTAATGAGAATTATCACTCGTCAGAATGGCGGCATGTTCACATATTTACTCTTCACGCGCTACGACATTTTTAGCTCTCGTCGTACCGAATATTCGTCTCTGTGGCCAACGTCGCAAGCTCACACTCCTCCAGTGATATTCAGTAAAAATTGTGGCAGTGGAAAATTTTCATCGCCTAGATTTGTGGACAAAGTGAGGAGGGGATGGTGACATGCAGCCTCTGATAACCAGATTATGCGCCACGGTTTGTAGTTAAATACGACATTTCTCCAGTCTTCGACGGAATGTTGGACTTTAAAATGATGGTGATCTGTCCGTTGGATGTGAATTGAATCTGCGAATCTGCAAGAGTATTGCCCACGAACAGCAGTGTTCGGCGTCCGAATTCCTCTTTGTGACACAGTTTTAATCTGACGGGAAATTTCAAAACGCTGTCATTTTTCCGTGAAAGAATGAAAGAGCGTTTAACAGAGTGATCAGTTTCGGTAAATGGTATGAGACTCAGAGCCGTTTCGGTGGAATATCGCAGACACTTGTGGAACGGTGTTTATCTGACAATGAGTGCGTCGTGGTACGACTGAAGTTCGGCGGAGGTGATACGATGGTCTGTTACGATTTGCTCTATGGTAAAATGAATTAAGATGCTTACTAAAACACCAATACGCACCTCATTCTTTAAAGAATTGAGCTCTTACACAAACAGTTTCGAAAGTCTGATTACTTTGCAAAAGAGGTAATGTGTCAAATATTTAAACTTAAACATATAAGCAAGAAAAAGTTTGCAAAATATTTCCAGTCATGCCTAAGTTTGTTGGAGGTAACTAAGTGCTGTCATTAGGAAACGCTGGATGAATATAGTCAGCGTAATATGCGCTGTGTTATAAGCAAAATTAGTTTTTCACGCGTCGGAATGTTTATGGCGTCATATCTCTTGACCTGTCTGTCATACAATGTTATAATTTTAAAGGTGTTCTCAACGGTGTATGTAGTTACTGTCCGGAAAAATATGTAATTAATGGAGTCAGCAGTAAACAAGTAATAATTTAAAATGTCATGCCCGATGCTAATGTTTTACTAAATAAACAGCCAAATTGCAGTAAGCGATAACTTCCTTCCTTTCGTTATTTTGTGGGGGTGTCAGCACGCAAAAGTTTTGCACAGGTTTGAAAGGTCGCTAAGTGCATCCATTCTCAAATAAAGGTTGAGTATAATGTGCGTCATTTGCGTGTCGTCAGTTGCGTTGTCTCAAGCAATATACACAGCCTCTAACCGTAATATCTGTCTTAGTGTGTTAATTATTTAACATAAGAATCCACCTCTCAATTAGTAAATTACGAAAGCATTTTAATTTTTTAAATTTGGTTAATAATTATATGAAATAATTGAAACCATATTTTTGTTGTCCCTGGAAGCAGTTATATATGCATCCTGCAATTTGGAAGGTGCACCATGAAGCATGAACCGGGATAGGCATTTAGCGATAAATATTGTAGACGGGAGCCTTCGCAAACCGAGGCAATAGTTTGCTATGTGACTTTTTTTTTAGCACGTACGTGGTACTGCTTCTGGTATTGATCAGCATCATTGGATCGTGGTTCGAAGAAAATCAAACGAACTTCTGAAATTGTATGGACGACCTGTGGAGAGAAATTAAGCTTATCCAAGGCAAAGTAGAAAAAAGGGTAACTTCACCTAATGTTGTGTTAACTAGTGAAGCGGTGACTGATATGCAGTGTGGAGCTAAGACAGGGTTATCTAGACAGTTCCCTAAATTTAAGCCGGACGGAGATGTACGTCCGATCCATTTCTTAAAAGGATTTAACCAAGCTTTGCCAAAAAATTGGTAAGATTCCAAGAAGCTCGAATTTGCTGTGGGGTACCTTCTACGGGAAGACTCATGATGGGAAACAGTAAATATTGAGAATTTTTCCTCTCGGGAAGACTTTCAAAAGAAATTTAAAGAGAATTACTGGTCTGGCAATGCTCAAGAAAAGTTAATATCAGATCTGTGGGACCCAAAATATTATAATAATACTTGGGGTACTATAAGGAAATATTTCGATTGGCATTTAACACAAGCAAAAAAAAAAGGAGAAATACAATGTAAAGGGTGTAAAATTGTATATCCCCCAGGGACGTTAACATTCTAAGTTAACGGGCGGAGTAACGACTGTCGGATCCCGAGTTGTTTTCGGTGTTTTTTCCAAATAATTTCCTGCACCGAATTCCTTTAAAATCCAGAACTATTCTGTAATCTTATTGCTTAGAAAACCGGATATGACCATGAAATAGAGAACAACTTAAGAGAATCACAGAAAAAAAGAGATATCTAGACAAAATAAACTAAATAGAGTATTATATTTGTGGAGAATATAATAAGATGTGACTAGCTGAACAACTTTTATACTGTAGTGTATAGAGTTTCTATTTTATATAGAGTATTTTATACATTTATGTGACGTGATATAGATGGGAGGGATGTATAAATTTTGAAAGGGGTGCGTATTGTAGCTAAAAGCATGATTTACAAGAACAGATAAATCATGACTGACACAGAACACACATCACACAACCCTCACAAACAAGTGTGCCTCATTTTTCATCATTTGCCGCTTCCATAGAGTTGCTAGGATTTCTTTCGGGGACCTCAAAGGGTAAAGGTGGGGCAAGTCCGTTTTGTAGGAGACGATTTAACACCAAACCTCCTTCGGCGTCTCACTCAAGTACCTGAGAGGTAGGGATCCTAGGGAAGGGGGGTGGTAAAGGTTTCCTGTCTTTGGGGCTGTCTTCTTTCTCTTCTTCGATCCTAGCATCCAAATCCATATCTATTTGAGAACTCGATAGAACAGGTGCACGACGAACTACAGCATCGAATGTATAACATTTCGGTTCACCAAATGGAAGGCAGTAACTGTCTAGCAGGCTTCAGAACGAACTGAAGAAAATTCTCCCTACAATGTATTAGAAATTAGCGGAAAACTTTCCGCGAAGGTTAAACGGTAGAAGGCTTACTGCATGAGAGCACTACATTATACCGTAGAGCTCAAATACATCGATGTGAATAACGTCTGTAAAGAATACAGCTAGCACCTCAACAAGAGCTTAAAAACCTGAGGTTACCGGTTCCCATCCTTAACTCTACTGGAAGCCTGTAGAAAACTGAACTTGTATTGTATTACACACCTTAACTTCTGTTCGTCAGGTTCCGTGGGACCTTGCGAGCTGAGCCTAGTCGATTATGGAATGAATCACTGTACAAGGTGAGTCGCCTAACAAGTGGGGCCGCTTTCAGTTCCTAATATATCGAAACGAGTCTTCGGCAAGTGACAGTATGCAGGGGGGCATTAATTTTATTAAACAGTTAATTTCACCAGCTTCGGTATCGACCTAGATATTAAAGCAAGACTTTTAATGAAACCTTGAACTGCTCTTAACAGCAATCGAAACTATTGAAAAGAAGTTATAAAACTGTAGAGAAATGCACGCACACACGCAGAGCATCGAAGCTTGGTGCTGAACTGGTAGTTGACCCTTAACATAAACAAATATAAAGTACTGCGGATAAATAGATGGCAGGACACATTATTGTATCATTACACGATTGTAGAACATAATCACTAGGATCAGTCATATGTATTGAACATCTCGGAGTAAGCGTGTGGAGTGATTTAAAGTGACCACATAAAACTAATCGCTGGAAAGGGATATTTCAGATAGAACAAGAAATGTAGTACACTGACGAAGGAGGTAGTTTAGAAAAGCATCTTTAAATCGATACTTAAATATTGCCCGTGAGTCTGAAACCCGTACCACATAGGATTAATAGAATGACCTAAGAAGAGCAGCGCATTTCGTGACAAGCTAGTTTATTAAGCGCGAAACCCCTCGGAGATCCTCATCGAACTCCATGGCAGATGCTACAAGAGTCGATTAACGCTTCCTCCGACGTGTATCTCTCAAACACACCGTAAAGGTAAAAGTAGAGAGATTCGAGGTCACACCGAGGTTTACCAGTGACAGCCGGCCGCGGTGGTCTTGCGGTTCTAGGCGCTGCAGTCCGGAACCGCAGGTTCGAATCCTGCCTCGGGCGTGGATGTGTGTGATGTCCTTAGGTTAGTTAGGTTTAAGTAGTTCTAAGTTCTAGGGAACTGATGACCTTAGAAGTTAAGTCCCATAGTGCTCAGAGCCATTTGAACCATTTTACCAGTGACACTTCTTCCCCCGCACGACTCGCGACTGGAACAGAAAAGGAAGAAAGCGACAGTGGTACACTAGATACTTTCCGTCACACGCCGCAAAGTGGCTTGCCGTGCAGACGTAGATATGATACATCACCTGGCAGTGTTGACTCTGAAAAATTTCGCAAAAGTATTTGAGAAATGTACTGAAACTGAACGGCAAGGCGGCCGGAATCTGCTGCTGCGCTGTAAACACCACTAAACTGGGGTCTCACGCCAAGCTCCGTCGTCGTGGGTAGCGAGAAGATAGTCAGGCGTTAATGACATATATTTTCTTTTGGCCCGATTTATACTACATAGAAACAGGGTTAGCTACGATTTTTCAGTGGTGCTGTGTGTTAAAATTCGCATTATCTGAAGGAGATTTACTAAACTATTTTAAATACGTGCATGTCCTCATTTTTATATACATTGCGTATACCGACACAGCCTGGCGCGAGAGCCCTGCAGCCCGTTCGGCTGCGTCCACACCGCAACAGTTGATTCCTGCCACCTCGCCTCTCAATTTTAGTACATTTGTCAGAAATTTTTGACGAAAGATTTGACGTCCACTTTAACCAGCGTTCCATCACTGTACTCGTTTTTTCAAAAGCTTCCGAATGCCATTAAAAAACTATACCTTTCATTTCAGAAACTCTGGCTTCTAAATCTCGTTTGGTTAATGAATTATTAGTATTAACTGCGTAACAATATTTCGTGCTCCAGTGTACACTTTAATCTGCCGAAAACACCGATCTGGTAGCCTACAACTGCTTCCCACACAGGAGAATGCACTTCATTTACTTAAGTTGTGTAAATACTTTTACGACTAGCAAATGTCACTTAACAAATGAACCGGACCTTACAGTGGTATTAATGACATCTACGTAGGTAACAGGTATACAGTTTAGAGACTGTTTCCGGCCGCTGGTGGCCGAGCGGTTCTAGGCGCTTCAGTCCGGAACCGCGCGACTGCTACGGTCGCAAGTTCGAATCCTGCCTCGGGCATGGATGTGTGTGATGTCCTTAGGTTGGTTAGGTTTAAGTAGTTCTAATTTCTAGGGGACTGATGATCTCAGATGTTAAGTCCCATAGTGCTCAGAGCCATCTGAACCATTTTAGAGACTGTTAACGTTAAGTTTATCAGAGGAACTTGAAAAATAACCACGAAAATACGTGGTAAGTAGTTAGCAATACGAGTTCAGACCAAAAGCTCAATCTCCTACTAACAGAAGATCAATTGCACGAAACCCAAGTCCCACCACTTCACGGTGTATTTTGTTCTCAGAATGTGTATTCGACATGATGACTGATTTTATAACCACCTAATTTTGGCGATGGTATCATCTGTCATCTTCTTGATGCTCGGCTAGTACCTGAGCTTCGGATGACAAATACATATTTTGCACGCTGCTTAAAGGTATTTGCTGGTCGAAAAGCGGGAAATTCGGGTTCGAGTAGCGATCCGGCACAAATTTGCGTTGTCGTCATTCTCTTATACAGCTGACGGTTGTTCCCATTCGCAACTGCGACTATATTTCATGAAAATGTAAGTGCATATGAAAGCTACAGAACGCCAAATATCCAACATGTGCCATTCAGTGTTACATTCGTGAAATCAAACAGACGATTCGACTGAGATTTCAATAGAGTGAAAATTGAGATGTGTTGTCGTCATCCTTCTGCTTGTTGTTTAGTCCGAATACTGGTCTGACGCAGCTCTCCTCGCCATTTTATCCTGGACGATATAACTACTGCAACCAATATCTATTCGAACCTCCTTACTGTAGTCAAGTCTTGGACACCTCTACAATTTTTACCTAATATACTTCCCTCCAATACCAAATTGACATCTGGGCATGTCTTACCAACCGATCCCCCCTTATAGCCAAGTAGTAGCATGCATTTCTTTTTCTCCCTAACACAGTATCTTATCATTAGCTATTAGGTCCGCATTAGGTCCGCCCATACAATCTTCAGCATTCGTATGTAGTAACACATATCAAAGGCTTCCATTCCCTTGTATCTGAACTGTTTATCGTCCACGTTTCAGTTCCGTACAAGGGTACACTCCAGACATACTCCATCAGAAAAGACCCCTTAAGATCTAAATTGACGTTGAGTGTTAATAAATTTCTCCTTTTTCAGAACTGTCTGTATTTTATGTCCCCCTATAGTTCGCCCACCATCTGTTATTTTGCTCCCCAAATAGCAAAACCTTTACAGTCACATTTCGTAATCTAATTCCCTCAGCAATGAATTATCTAATTCGACTATATTTCATTATCCTTGTTTTACTTTTGTTGATGTCCATCTTAAACCTCATTTCAAGACACTACCCATTCCGTTCAACTGCCCTTCCGAGTCCTTTGTCGTCTCTAAAAGAATTATAGGCATTGTTGCTAAGTACTGAAAATCCGGAAGCTACATAAAACAGGAAGGGAGAATAAACACGCATTTTAGTATAAAAAGCTATGTGGGATAACATGTGAAATATTTTGGAAAATAGACCTTACACTATTAGAAGAAACTTTACAATAGAAGGTGCACATTAAGAGATTAGACTATCCACTGCGTCTCTCTTACCTCAAATTCACATCTTCAGCACTGTGAATTCCTTGTTAGTTAACAGATTCTAAACATAATGGTGGCCATTATAAAATAAGTTTACTATAGTTTTAAATGAACGGAAGGAAATTATTCTTACACATCGTATCAGTGAATGAGAGGCTCCAATAGACCACATATACATCTATTGCTTTCATTTTGATCTCTTCACCACCTACTTTTCAAGAACGTTGTAGTGAAAGGTAGCCAACATTGTTACATAAATTAATTATAGCCTGATCACAGTGGTCGGTAGATTACTTCTGCTCTTGTACATAAAAAGCGCATTACTACGATGCTGCATGAAGTTAGTATTTGCAAGGAAACAAACTATATGATAAAACATGTATTTCACTGGTGGATATTTAATATCATTAACGAACATGACTGTAAATACTTACTGGTAAGTGCCGTCAAATGAATTTTCACTCCATTAAAAGATAATGACGAATGAATTCTGTGATAAGAGAGAAACACGAGAAAAGCTGCCTATAAAGTAGACCACTAATACGTTTGAGAGTGAGGAAACCGGTATATACACACGAAGAAAAGAGAAATTAATGCAGGTCTGCCACATTATTCAAGAGTATACTGCTCTGTGACCATAAAACACACATCAAGCTGCGAACTGCGAGTGAACTGAATATACCATCAGCCGTCTGACCTCCATTGCTGAATAAAGGCTTCCTACTGACTGCCTTTCAGTGCATTACAACTTCAGCTATACACATCCATCCTGGTCATGTAATTTTTTTCTAATCTCATCAATACAGCTTCTGCTAGGTCATCGTCTACGAGTTTACTTATCCCTCGCAATAGAGCAGAAAACTTGCTTCGTCTATTTGCCAAGCGTTCGTTGATCGTACATGAGAACTCGAAATACGCTGACAAAATTTCTGAGAATCTTCAGAGATTTTTTTAAACTATCCGTCACCTCTGATGGCTGATTACACAGTAATTACGTTTCCGTTTGTTCTCTATGCCCATTAATTACCGTATCTGTATGACACAGAAAATATGCGCAGAACTGTGTAAATGTCGAAGACATCCGCGTGTATCTTTCTTGGAAAGAGACTTATTCCTTTCACTCACGGTACTAGTTATTGAGAAGAATAATGCCCACTTTACTCTTTGCCCTCTAGTTTGCATTCAGCACGACATGGTTCAGTCTCGGGTTTTCTTTCAGCAGTACTAGTTGTACGTTGCTAGTGACAGACTACAGTTGGGGTACTTTTACTGATATGTGCTTCGTGTGTGGCTCAACTGAATGCAACGGAAGACCGGCACAGCGGCCCCACGCTGGTTGTTCCCATGGCGACCGCAACATCAAAGTGTACCGATTCTGTCTGAGGGTTGTTGCATTTTGTGCTACATATTTCGGTGATTGAATATTACACTTCTTCAATATTGTGAAGGTATTTTTGCATAAACAAAGGTATTTGGAGCAGAAGGTCGAATAAACCATAATTTTACCATTACTCTGTAACAAGTCACCAGATACCTAGGGCCAAAATAATCAGAATAACTTCCGACTTTTTCCTTGCGGAGTCTGGGTGCTCGCTCTATATTGTGCCCACCTGCATCAAATTTTTACTGCAGGCACAATCACGCCCTATACTCCAGTTTGTTTCCTGATGTACTTGCTTGTTATCCTGTCTCTGCTAAGACTTAATGAGAGAGGTGAAACACTGGGTAAGACACTGGACTCCCATTCGGGAGGATACCGCTTAAAGCCCAGACCAACTATCCATTTAAGTTTTCTGCGATTTCTCTAAATTGCTGAAGGTAAATGCCAGAATGGTTTCTTTGAGAAGGACATGGCCGATTCGCTTCCTATCCTCCCCCAACCCCTCATAGTGCCCCATTTCCAATAACCATCGCCAATCAAACATTAACCTCCTACCTTCATTTCTTTTCTCCGAAAAACTGGGAACACACACCTCTACAATTCTCGCTGATGAATTCCCAGTTTTAACGATCTTGGTAATAGCTTTCCAACGCGGACTTAACAAATACTATGCTGCAAGCTATGTTGCTCGCGCACCTTTCCACCCGGCAGTCGCCTCATCTTTCTATACCTTTTCGAATCTAGAAAAGTATCTTCTTGGTTCATCGACCAACCACTTACCTGGTCAAATTTTCCATAAACCTCCATTTCTTTAAAGTCAGTGATCACTGTTTCGACTGTAGTCTGTTTCTTGATACATTTGTTAGTTTCCCTGCCTCTCCTCGTAATTTCTAACACTCGTTTTTGCATTGATCGCGGATCAACCCTCAGTTTCTAATGGTTTTCTCATTAAAAATTGTATTGACAGTTCACTCAAGGCATTAACAAACATTTAAGACACTCACTCTCTAAACGTAAAGGAACAGCATAATTTTCGTTCTTTCATTTGCAATCTGACCTAATAACTCAGTATGAGGTATATCAATGTATACGCAAATGTTGTGTAAATTTAACTAATAATAACATCATTTAATGACGCGGTAAACAACAGGTCTGAAGGTTTTTATACGTTTGGTCTGTAAAGTTGTAATTGCCTTCATTATTACTTGTATGACATATTTTTCTTAAAAGCTCAAGTAACTTATAAAAACAGAAAATATAGTTTGAAATACGATACTTGTATAAACAATTTTGTTAACATGACAAGGAGAACTACAGTGGGTAGGCAGCCTAAGAGTTTATTACTGTTTAAAGGTTCGTGTAACAGGAGTGTGTGGCTGACATTCGATCTGAATGTGGGAGGTGGTGCCCTCGAATACAAATGTTTACGTTATGGTGCTTGCGAACAAGTGGCTGGGTAACTGTGTAGTGGCCATTTACGGGGCTGCCGGAAGAAGAGGTTTATCACTATTACACATTTAACGCAACACAGCCACGACAAGGGCGATAGTTTGTAGGGGGGGTAGGGGTCGGGTAGATCTGGGAGGTACGGAGTATTTTTTTAATATTTTGGGAGACAAATGGCCACTTGTAAGCAGCCACAAAAAAGTTCCATTTCGGATCCTGTTAAAAACGTGTGCGATGTCGACTTTTAAATCGTTTTATTGAAGGAAAAACACCTCACTACATTATATGTTTTCCTTTCTCTGGTTCCCTGAGAACTAGGGTGCGGAGGGGGGAGTGGGGAGTGGGGGCGGGGGCAACTAAATACACGACGTCCACACCAACAATCCACCTAAGTTCGATAAATTGTTGTATATTGCACCTTCTCAATCTTTTCGTACAGTCTTGAGTTTAAATAATTTAAAAATCAGTATTATGTATTTGCTTTCATACTAATAATTTTTTCTGCCGCCTACCATCCTCAAGCAGTAAGTATTTTTCACAGCTTGAAGTTTAGCACTTAAAGCCATATAAAGTCTTTTCACGAAAAGCCATATAAAGTCTTTTCATATCATCTCTCAAGCCATTGCAGTAATATGCTAAGCTACACTATCTGCATGGTAACTTCATATCGATATTGATAACGTTTAGTGAATTATTAGTACAGTAATTTGTATGTATAGGTGTTTGAGTGCTTATCTGTTATTATAGTGTATAGTCGCCACACATGTTAGTGCTACAGGATATTACATCATCGGTAGTACTTGGGTCAACCTTCCAATTATCGTCAATGTTTTCTTTCTTTCTAATTCCTGTCTCTCATTTTTGTGAACGTAAACGTAAAACATTATTACCGCATGTACTTAAAATTGCTGTTGTAACATGTCGTTGGCGGTCCGGTGTTCACGGTCATTTTTCTTATTTAAAGAGAGTAATTAAATAATAAATCCCGACGGCCATTTTGCTATGTACATGTCTCACCGCCACAAGCTAAACAAGTAATCCACACTAATATAAGCTTTCCTTAGAAGAGGCACATCAGAAGATCATGAACTCTATTTAATTACCAAGAGCAATACAATCTATTTTTATTCTTCTGATCATTTCTTATTTTGTCACGTAAGCCTTACCTTTGTTTTGTTTATATAACTTCTTTGTTAATTTGTGTTATTTTCTTTTCGATTCATTGGTTATATATTACTTCAGTTTTATTGTAACTAATTTTCAGACCTAATATCGAACTTATTTCGTTAAGATCTTCCAGTCGTTTAATTTATTCTGTTCTCGAAGCGAATCTGAAAACTTGCTCTACAATTATTGAGAACAGCTAAGGTGGTATGGAATGTCCGTACCTGGCGCTTCTCTTCTTTCTATCCTGATGATATCTAGTAGCACTGACATCTGTATTCCTTAGCACACTAACGTGCGTAGAAAGGAGAAATGTTGTGGTTGAACGCTCCGTCAACACTGGGGTCATTATAGAGCGCAAACTCGGACTGAGAACGGATAAAGAAGGGAAGTCGGTCGTGCTCTTTCAAAGGAAGCCACTCCGGCGTTTACTTTAAGTGATTTAGGGAAATCGCGGAGATTTTAAACGCTGAACTAAGGTGAATGATTGTCTGTTTCTCAATAACTGTTAGTAGTCGTTTTATTGAAATGGATTCGAAGCTTTCTCCTAACCTACGATTCTCAGGTAGAGTGGTAACTGATACTCACTTTTTCGTTCATCCCTACACATAAAAAGGGAAACGTCCTGACTGACTGACTGATTCATCATTGTCCAGCCCAAACTGCGGCGAATAGAAACTTGGAAACTGGACAGGTTGTTGGTCTTATACTTTAGGCATCATTTAAGAAAGAATTTTTCGAAATTCCACCGCTAAGGGGGTGAAATACGGACGAAAAGTTTTTGAAAATATGTCGACCTTAAGGCAATTTTGAAGGCTCGATCTACGAAAATTGCTACTTTATATCTCGGTCAAAAATGAAGATGACAGCTTCCACTCTCGCACGCATACGTTCAATCAGGTGCTGGAAGGTTTCTTCGGGAATGGTAGCCCATTCTTCACGGAGAGGTGCACTGTGGAGAGGTATCGATGTCGGTCGGTGAGGCCTGGCACTAAGCCGGCATTCCAAAACATCCCAGAGGTGTTCTATAGGAGTCAGGTCAGGACTCTGTGCACGCCAGTCCATAACAGGGATGTTATTGTCTTGTAACCACTTCGCCACTAGCCGTGCATTATGAACAAGTGCGCGATCGTGTTGAAAGATGCAATCGCCATCCCCGAATTGCTCTTCAACAGTGGTAAGCAAGAAGTTGCTTAAAACATCAATGTAGGCCTGTGCTGTGACAGGGCCACGCAAAACAAGGGGTGCAAGCCCCCTCCATGAAAAACACGACCAAACCACAGTACCACCGGCTCCGTATTTTACTGTTAGCACTACACACGCTGGCAGATGACGTTCAGCGAGCATTCGCCGTACCCACACCCTGCCATCGGATCGGCGCATTGTGTACCATGATTTGTCACTCCACAAAACGTTTTTCCACTGTTCAATCGTCCGATGTTTACGCAGCTTACACCAAGCGAGGCGTCGTTTGGCATTTACCGGCGTGATGTGTGGCTTCTGAGCAGCCGCTAGACTATAAACTCCAAGTTTTCTCACTTGCAGCCTAACTGTCATAGTACTTGCAGTGGGTCCTGATTGAATTTGGAATTCCTGTGAGATGGTCTGGATAGATGTCTGCCTATTAGACATTACGACCCTCTTCAACTGTCGGCGGTATCTGTCAGTCAACAGACGAGGTCGACATGTACGCTTTTGTGTTGTACGTGTCCCTTCACGTTTCCACTTCACTGTCACATCGGAAACAGTGGACCTAGGGATGTTTAGGAGTGTGGAGAACTCGCGTACAGACGTATACAAGTGACACCCAATCACCTGACCACGTTCGAATCCGTGAGCTCTGCGGTTCGCTCCATTCTGGTCTCTCACGATGTCTAATGACTACTGAAGTCTCTGATATGGAGTGCCTGACGGTAGGTGGCAGCACAATGCACCTAATATGAAAAAGTATGTTTTTGGGGTGTCTGGATACTTTTGATCACGCAGTGTAAATCATTATTAAAGAACTACTAAAGCATTTTTAAAACTACATATATGAAAATTAGTGTTTTATCTCCAGGCTAGAAAAAAATACGTGTTTCAGTGTTTTTGGAAAGTTAACTCCTAAGGGGGTGAAATAGGCGATGGAATGTTTTATGAATGTATTTCACTATGAAAATTTGATTTTCGCGTCTTGATTGTAAAAAAATGATTATGTCATGTTTTTGAAAGTATTTCGTTACGTTAAAACACTTTTAAAGCTATATCTATGCAAACTGGTAGTTGACGTTTAGGAAATATGTGTTATGAGATGAAAATTGCTATGAAAATATCACCACAAGAACTCAACAAAGATCTGTGACTCCAGCTACCAGAATAGCTTTCCGATCAGAGGTACATTCGGAAAAGACCAAGCTTCTACGGCATCGATTAGCGTGAAAAGTTTAGATGATGCTGCAATTTCTAAACAACATAAAAATTCGGTTAAAGAAAAACAAAACAAAAATCTGTGCAGACCATATAGTTTCAGCGCGTCAAACAGCGGGCGCTAAGCTAATCCTTCTAACGGATGGCTTATTGCAACAAGTTATCAGAATTTTAATTACCTATGCTTCTGGGTGTTCAAATGATCTATAGGTGAAGGAAATTTTACATATGTAAATGGTGGAACTGATTATGTTGCAGAAGTCTTTTACCTCCGTAAGCCACTCTCCTTGCTATGGGCCCGATGGGACTATGGTAACGGGTCCTGTACAGCCCGTGCTATGACAGGGGGCGACTATCCGCTGACCGCCAAAGAATACTCTACCGTCTCGACTGAAGACAATTAAATGCCTTCTAACAATGTTATATGTTTAGTACAAATTCTGGTTGCATAACGGACGCCGGCCGAAGTGGCCGTGCGGTTAAAGGCGCGGCAGTCTGGAACCGCAAGACCGCTACGGTCGCAGGTTCGAATCCTGCCTCGGGCATGGATGTTTGTGATGTCCTTAGGTTAGTTAGGTTTAACTAGTTCTAAGTTCTAGGGGACTAATGACCTCAGCAGTTGAGTCCCATAGTGCTCAGAGCCATTTGAACCATAACGGACGGATTTGTGCGCCCGGCCAACCCATGTGTTATGTTTTATTAACTGAACTCAAGATTAACAGTTAGACAGGAAAATGTGGCGCAGTCTCTGTGTAGTTAGAGCGCGGAAGCGCTGTTTACACGTATATGTATGAAAATTGAAAAAGCAGTGGGCAGCGCAGAATCGTGGTTTTGGCGGTGAGGGGGGGGGGGGGGGGAGGGGCTTCTTGGTACTCGGTTCCTATTTAAGCTAACAACACGGGGTAAAAAGTTTTCGGTGTAGCCCGGATTAGCGGCCAGTTGTACAGCGCTTCGAACATTTGTCTCAGTGTAGCTACGTTACAGTACAGTAAGCAAGGTTCGAATGACGAACAGGAGCTGGCACCCAGGCAAATTGTGCGAATTGATTAATTCCTTTTGCACAATATTTTAATTGGTTGAAATTAATGTTCAGCTTGTGGCACCATTATGTGCGATAGGAACGAGACTGATATTCAAACTTGCACCACCGGTGTATCGGACATTAGTCTAAGGTAAGATTTAACCGTTTGAAAAGATCTTCCGTTTTTTGGAGTTTACGTGCAAAAAAACACATTTACTGGGAGGTTTTTGAAGCGCGCCAGTTTTATACTTTAAACTTTTACGGATCGGTTCAAACTTTGCAAGAAGGTAGATAAATGGAGAAACTCAAAACCATTTTTTTATTCAATAATCTTTATCTGTTATTGAGATACTATGGTTTAAAGTCGGGCTAAACGTAGCACCTAAAATCCGTTCTTACTTGAAATGAATGCACTAAAACGGTTTAAGTGAATCAAATAAATAAAAAATGCATTCATACGATAAAATTGAAAACTCGCTTTCAAAAATCTAGCTTCATTCGGATTCCACGTGCAAGAATACCTTTTTTGTGAGTTTTTTACGCGCGCAACTTCTGCGTTTCAGACTAGTGCAAATAGGTTTAAATTTTGTAAGAAGGTAGACAAATACGTGTAAGTAATGGTCATCATGTTGTTTTATGAAAGCTTTATCCATTGCCTGGATACGAACAACACGGTTCGAAAGACATCGCCGAATCACTCGTCGCCCAAGGCAACAGAAATCTGCATTGGTTGTCAAACTATGGCTGTCTAATGCCAAAATTATGATAAAGTAAAAGTTGGGAAGGCGAATGTGTCCCGGGCAGAGTTAGGGAGGTAATAAAAAGGAAACTAGTTTTTCGACTTATCTAGCAGATTCAAAGACATTTAAACGACCTTAACATATCCGCGCCTTTTTACGAGTTAACATCACTTGGCTAAGGGAGTGAGCTCTCTTAGACCTACCCCCACTTACATGTATCGTGAGGGTGTAAGAACAAATAGAACAAATTTATGTGGTTCTACAGATTGAGATGCATCTATAGTAGGAAGTATCCGAAAGTGGAGGAGCATCTACAATAGGAAATATCCCAGAGTGAGGATGCTTGAATTCTTAACTTTAATGACACGTTGTGACACACTGCACGACACGAGAAATGCGATATTGGGTGACATGATGTCATGCAGCGTAATGTACGACATGACATGTATCATGTTACTTTACTTGACACGATGTATTGTATTACATGAGATGTGTCCTATTATTAACAAATAAAAAAGCACGAATATATCGAGATGTTTTGATTTGAATGTGTCTGATACCTCAGACAGAGCACTTGTTCAGTATAAGAGATGTGTTTCACAGTATCGAAGACGAAAAAGTGCTCATACCTCTTAAGGTATGCACTTTAGAGCCCATGTTCATTGGACCTTACTTCTTGTTTTGGTCCATACTGCTTCATCCAAAAATGGAAAGCAAAGAGTTTTCATTAAAAGAGGTCCACTGCCAGAGGCATCAGAACGATTTTCGCTTATAACTTAGGACTCGGTCTTTTGCAGACCAGGATCCCTTATCTCAAACTGATGGCCTGATCCTCCTTCATCATTCTTAAACGTCTGCAACATCATCAATGAATCTCCCTGTATACATTACTAAGCTGCTGAGAATACGCACTGACTGAGACTGACTAAACATCACAGGCAGTCGAGTGTGAAAGTTTGGTGCGTCATTATTGGAGACTAAGTGATTGATCGTTGTTTGATTGCAGAAAGCTTAATTGGCAGAAGACAGTGCAACTTATTACCGAAGTGCTACTAGGCATCCTAGAGAAAGTACAAACTGAAACACGTTGATGTACGTGATAGTGACTGACTACTCGCTTGTGCCTAGGACAGCTCTCATCCGGCTCCTACCTGGGCGCTGGATAGGACTTGGAGGCGTTATCATTTGGCCTGTACGTTCACCTGATTTGATACCACTTAACTTTTTCTCCGGGGTGAATTCCAATGTGAAATCCACGCACAAGTTCCGACTACCGAAGAGGAGCAGCATGTGCAATCGTATCGAAGGAATCTCTTCAGTTTGTCCAAAAGTCCTTCACCGAAGATTGGGAACCTGGGGTTGTTTAACAGACGGCCTTTCGCGTGCGACGGCCCAAATCATTTCATCCGTAGTTGGTTTGCATCAAGTTGTGAAGAAGAATTTGGAAAAGTTCCTTAGCCATTTGCATCTCACAACGAGTAGCTGTAAGTTATAACAGACCGCCCTGGACATCTACCGAACATTCGGGAATCTGGCGTTATTCAACACACGGTTTGCCCAAAGCATTTCGATGCTTTCGTTTCGGGCGCCGGGTGAAAGGGTATCAGTGTGAAGGGTGTAGGGGGCGATACAGCACCGAAATGCATCGTATTGGAGAAGCTTCTCGAACGTACTGTACAGCGACACGCCTTTACATCAGTCGCGCGTAGGTTTCATAAAGCCCAACGACTCTTGGTTACTGTGGAACTCCGCTTCATTTCATCGAATTAATAAGATTTCTTTCAATAGGGGTGCAGGGAGGAGCTTCCAACACAGCAATTTCCGCCTCGCACGGTTACCATAGTATGACGACAGTCAATAAAAGACGTTTTATTCAACCGTCTTTCAAATGAGATGCAATAAATGAAAAATTCGTTCAGTGTTTTGTCAAGGGTTACCGGGTGAGCAACTTAAATCTCTCTCGGAATACGAGCACAGCTATAAATTAGTACTCATTTATCTGAAATGTTGCTGTCGGTATTACCGGTATTTTCCTTCCGTACGATAGATAACTTTGTGTTCTATTTACAGATGTCAGCCAGAACAGAAACACGATTCTGAGTTAGCTGAAGGTTAAACCACTAGCACTCGCTGCTTAGCGAAAGAATCTTATTGTTGGCAACATAACTGGGCGTTTAGACGGTGCTCTACAGTTAAAGGGCGAACCTTTCATTCGATTCTCAGAATTTGTTGATTATCATTCCTAATTTCACTAAGAAGTTATTTTAAAAAGGATAATATTGCCCAAACTAGTGTGGCCCCGAATTGCACGAAAGTAGAACAGCGCAGGATATTAGACACATGTGATATTATTTCTAGATAATGACGTTAACAAACTTTTCTGTTTCCGGCTGTTCGCCAAACTGTTGACTGTGAGATGAAACGTCAGTTAGACGCCATAAGTGAATTCGTCAGCAGTTCATCTTTACGGCGCAAACATTATCAGTTTTTTGCATTCTGTAAGTGGAGACGTCTGGGCTGAAGGAAGAAAACGTCCACACAAAAAAAAAAGTTGTCACTTTCGTTTGATTCAGATAATCCTCATATTTCTCTCTTCATGAAGACAGGGGACTTTTTAAAATTAATATCTTGTTCTAAAAGCTACATTTGTGTGATGTACTGCACGAAAATAACAAGGCACAAAAACGAGACATGCTCAGAAACGAAACTATGAACTCGCTGGCCTGTCAAAACAATGTAAACAATTGATGCCGGTACTTACCTTACCATTCGCTCGAAGCAGAGCCGGCAGGAGACGTACGTGAACCACAACACCACTCGTCGCACTCACTGCACACGCACAGCACACAACAGACACTTTCCGGATCGTCGGCGATCGCACCCGCTTCCCGGCACTCGCGACAGACACGCACCCGGCACCTCACGTCACGTCACAGCACAGCACCAAGCAGCCGCGTGCGCGCGCCACGGAGGCCCGCGGCAAACTGGAGCTGCGCGCCGCCGCCGCGCGCGGCGCCACCGTCGCCGCCGCCGCCGCGGCCGCGGTCTTGCTTCCAGCACGCCTTCCTGCTCCGGCCGCTGTTGTGATGACAGTTATACTACGGTCCCGCCTACAACAATAGCGCCCATAATTGCCTTTTACTCAATGGACTTTTCGTTGCGTATCGCGGCGCTCTCTTCTGTCCTTTGTGTTCCAGTTGCGGAGCGCGCTCAGTCATTTTCGCCCTTTCCTCCTGGAGGGCAACGCGGCCACCTCTGGGGAGACCGAAAGCGAGGTGCACGAAGTTACTTCCAGTACGCTCGCCGGTCGCCACTCGTAAGGCGGCTGAAGTGGCCCACCGATGACAACGGCAGTTCTGCTAATGCTGTGCTCTTGTATGGCTGTGAGGCATACAGGTTGTCCGACCTGTAATGCAGCAATCTCACATAGCGTTCCGAAGTTCTGTCTAATAACGTCAAACGAAACTATAAATATGATTTCAGAGACCTTTTCAAGCGGCAAACATCTACAATTTTTATACGAGGGCCGTTCAATAAATAATTCCCCACATTTTTTTAATAAACCATTAATATACATAGCAGGGTTATAAATACAATATCAAATAGGGGTAATGCAGGAGTTGGTTTAATAATGAATAAAAAATAGGAGTGCGGGTAAGCTACTACAAACAGCATAATGAACGCATTATTGTGGCCAAGATAGACACAAAGCCCACGCCTACTACAGTAGTACAAGTTTATATGAAGAAATGTATGATGAAATAAATGAAATTATTCAGATAGTGAAGGGAGACGAAAATTTAATAGTCATGGGTGACTGGAATTCGAGAGTAGGAAAAGGGAGAGAAGGAAACGTAATAGGTGACTATGTATTGGGGGTAAGAAATGAAAGAGGAAGCCGCCTGGTAGAATTCTGCACAGAGCACAACTTAATCATAGCTATCACTTGGTTCAAGAATCATAAAAGAAGGTTGTATACATGGAAGAAGCCTGGAGATACTGACAAGTTTCAGATAGATTATATAATGATAAGACCGAGATTTAGGAACCAGGTGTTAAATTGTAAGACATTTCCAGGGGCAGATGTGGACTCTGACCACAATCTATTAATTATGAACTGTAGATTAATACTGAATAAACTGCAAAAAGGCGGGAACTTAAGGAGATGGGACCTGGATAAACTGAAAGAACCAGAGGTTGTACAGAGTTTCAGGGAGAGCATAAGGGAACAATTGACAAGAATGGGGGGAAGAAATACAGTAGAAGAAGAATGGGTAGCTTTGAGGGATGAAGTAGTGAAGGCAGCAGAGGATCAAGTAGGTAAACAGACGAGGGCTAGTAGAAATCCTTGGGTAACAGAAGAAATATTGAATTTAATTGATGAAAGCAGAAAACATAAAAATGCAGTAAATGGAGCAGGCAAAAAGGAATACAAACGTCTCAAAAATGAGATCGACAGGAAGTGCAAAATGGCTAAGCAGGGATGGCTACAGGACAAATGTAAACTTGTAGAGGCATATATTGCTAGGGGTAAGATAGATACTACCTACAGGAAAATTAAAGAGACCTTTGGAGAAAATAGAACCACTTGTATGAATATCAAGAGCTCAGATGGAAACCCAGTTCTAAGCAAAGAAGGGAAAGCAGAAAGGTGGAAGGAGTATATAGAAGGTCTATACAACGGCGATGTACTTGAGGACAATATTATGGAAATGGAAGAGGATGTAGATGAAGATGAAATGGGAGATACGATACTGCGTGAAGAGTTTGACAGAGCACTGAAAGACCTGAGTCGAAACAAGGCCCCGGAAGTAGACAACATTCCATTAGAACTACTGACAGCCTTGGGAGAGCCAGTCCTGACAAAACTCTACCATCTGGTGAGCAAGATGTATGAGACAGGCGAAATTCCCTCAGACTTCAAGAAGAATATAATAACTCCAATTCCAAAGAAAGCAGGTGTTGACAGATGTGAAAATTACCGAACAAGCAGTTTAATAAGCCACCGCTGCAAAATACTAACGCGAATTCTTTACAGACGATTGGAAAAACTGGTAGAAGCCGACCTCGGGGAAGATCAGTTTGGATTCCGTAGAAATATTGGAACATGTGAGGGAATACTGACCCTACGGCTTATCTTAGAAGATAGATTAAGGAAAGGCAAACATACGTTTCTAGCACTTGTAGACTTAGAGAAAGCTTTTGACAATGTTGACTGGAATACTCTCTTTCAAATTCTGAAGGTGGCAGGGGTAAAATACAGGGAGTGAAAGGCTATTTACACTTTTTACACAAACCAGATGGCAGTTATAATAACAGTCGAGGAGCATGGAAGGGAAGCAGTGGTTGGAAAGGGAGTGAGACAAGGTTGTAGCCTATCCCCCCATGTTATTCAATCTGTATATTGAGCAAGCAGTAAAGGAAACAAAAGAAAAATCCGGAGTAGGTATTAAAATCCATAAAGAAGAAACAAAAACTTTGAGGTTCACCGATGACATTGTAATTCTGTCAGAGACAGCAAAGGACTTGGAAGAGCAGTTTAACGGAATGGACAGTGTCTTGAAAGGAGGATGTAGGATGAACCTCAACAAAATCAAAACGAGGATAATGGAACGTAGTCGAATTAAATCGGGTGATGCTGAGGGTATTAGATTAGAAAATGAGACACTGAAAGTAGGAAATGAGTTTTGTTATTTGGGGAGCAAAATAAGTGATAATGGTCGAAGTAGAGAGGATATAAAATGTAGACTGGCAATGGCAAGGAAAGCGTTTCTGAAGAAGAGAAAATTGTTAACATCGAGTATAGATTTAAGTGTCAGGAAGTCGTTTCTGAAAATATCTGTATGGAGTGTAGTCATCTATGGAAGTTAAACATGGACGATAAATAGTTTTGGCAAGAAGAGAGTAGAAGCTTTCGAAATGTGGTGCTACAGAAGAATGCTGAAGATTAGATGGGTAGATCACATAACTAATGAGGCGGTATTGAATTGAATTGAGGAGAATAGGAGTTCGTGGCACAACTTGACTAGAAGAAGGGATTGGTTGGTAGGTCACGTTCTGAGGCATCAAGGGATCATCAATTTAGTATTGGAGGGCAGCGTGGAGGGGAAAAATCGTAGAGGGAGACCAAGAGATGAATACACTAAGCAGATTCAGAAGGATGTAGGTTGCAGTAGGTACTGGGAGATGAAGAAGCTTGCACAGGATAGAGTAGCATGGAGAGCTGCATCAAACTAGTCTCAGTACTGAAGAGCACAACAACAAACAACAGCAGTGCTCTATAAGGCTTACAGGTTGTCCGACCTGTAATGCTGCAATCTCATATAGTGTTCCGAAGTTCTGACTAATAACGCCAAGCAAAACTATATGTATGATTTCAGAGACCTTTTCAAGTCGCATACATCTGCAATTTTTATACAAGGGTCTTTCAATAAATAATGCCCCATATTTTTTTAAAAAGCCATTAATATACATAGACAAACGTCCTTGTTGGTGCTTCACATTTCATGTTTGCTCTGTGCGTGGGCGAAGTTTCGAACCATTCTGGCAGATGGAAGAACCGTAGTACAGCGGAAAAGTGGCGTCTACAAACGACTCACGTCACAAGCAGCGTACTGTTACTTAATTCTTGTGTCCAGAAAAATAAACCGTGGTGAACATTCATCAACGTTCGTGTGTAGTGTATGGCGATGCTCCAGTTGATAGGAGTACAGTTGGGCGATGGGTAAAGAAACTTTCAGCCTCAGGAAATGCAGAAACAGAGCTCCATGATCAGCCACGCTCAGGGCGTCCTGTCACAGCCACTGCTCCAGACATTTTGAATCGCGCGGATGATGTTATTCGTACCGACAGGTGCATCACAACTCGACAATTGGCTCTACAGTTGTCGGTCAGCATTCGAAGTGTGTCTGCAATGGTCAAGACTTTCGCATATTCAAAGAGGTGCTCACGATGGGTTCCACGGATGTTCACAGCGGACCACAAGATTCAAAGAAGGCCATTTCATCTGAATTATTGGAGTGTTTTGAGACCGACGGAGAGGTCTTTCTGTCACGGACCGTTACGGGGGACGAAAACTAGGTACGCCACTTTGCGAGCGAGGGAAACAAAAAGTCAGTACATGGAGTGGCATCATCTGCAACTACATCTACATACATACTCCGCAATCCACCATACGGTGCGTGGCGGAGGGTACCTCGTACAACAACTAGCATCTTCTCTCCCTGTTCCACTCCCAAACAGGACGAGGGAAAAATGACTGTCTATATGCCTCTGCACGAGCCCTAATCTCAGTTATCTTATCTTTGTGGTCTTTCCGCGAAATATAAGTTGGCGCCAGTAAAATTGTACCGCAGTCAGCCTCAAATGCTGGTTCTCTAAATTTCCTCAGTAGCGATTCACGAAAAGAAAGCCTCCTTTCCTCCAGAGACTCCCATCCGAGTTCCTGAAACATTTCCGTAACACTAGCAGCCCGCCTCTGAATTGCGTCTCTGTCCTCCCTCAATCCGACCTGATAGGGATCCCAAACGCTCGAGCAGTACTCAAAAATAGGTCGTATTAGTGTTTTATGAGTGGTCTCCTTTACAGATGAACCACATCTTCCCAAAATTCTACCAATAAACCGAAGACGACTATCCGCCTTCCCCACAACTGTCTTTACATGCTTATCCCACTTCATATCGCTCTGCAATGTTACGCCCAAATATTTAATCGACGTGACTGTGTCAAGCGCTACACTACTAATGGAGTATTCAAACATTACAGAATTCTTTTTCCTATTCATCTGCATTAATTTACATTTATCTATATTTAGATTAAGCTGTCATTCTTTTCACCAATCACAAATCCTGTCCAAGTCATCTTGTATCCTCCTACAGTCACTCAACGACGACACCTTCCCGTACACAACAGCATCATCAGCAAACAGCCGCACATTGCTATCCACCCTATCCAAAAGTTCATTTATGTAGACAGAAAACAACAGCGGACCTACCACACTTCCCTGGGCCACTCCAGATGATACCCTCACCTCCGATGAACACTCACCATCGAGGACAACGTACTGGGTTCTATTACTTAAGAAGTCTTCGAGCCACTCACATACTTGGGAACCAATCCCATATGCTCGTACCTTAGTTAGGAGTCTGCAGTGGGGCACCGAGTCAAACGCTTTCCGGAAGTCAAGGAATATGGCATCCGTCTGATACCCTTCATCCATGGTTCGCAAGATATCATGTGAAAAAAGGGCCAGTTGCGTTTCGCAGGAGCAATGCTTTCTAAAGCCGTCCTGATGCATGGACAGCAACTTCTCTGTCTCAAGGAAGACGATCATCCTCATTCACCACAAAACAAGAAATTGATGACAACCCCCTCTGCCGGAAAAGTCGCGGTGACAGTCTTCTGGGATTGTGATGGCGTCATTATCGTGGATGTGAAGCCAAGAGCACAATTCAATTCAGAGGCATACGTGAAGACTCCGAGTAAGCTCAAAAACAATTTCCGACGTGTTCGATCGGACAAGAATCCAGCAGAAATCTTGCTCCAACACGATAATGCACGCCCACACACAGGTCTGAGAACCCGGAGACACATCACCATATTGGGTTGGACATGACTGCCTCATCCTCCCTACAGTCCAGAATTGGCACCCTCGGACTTCCATCTCTTTAGGCCGCTTAAAGATTCTCTACGGGGAACACACTTTGAATATGACGAGAGTGTCAGTCATGCAGTGAAAACGTGGCTACGCCTGCATGACGAGAGCTTTTACCAGCGGGGAATACATGCTCTCCCACAAGGTTGGCGTACGGCCATAGAACGTGATGGAGACTACGTAGGAAAATAGGACATGGACAAGACATGTTGATGTATATTCTCACCAAATTCTGATTCTTAACAATAAATATGTTCTGAGGAAAAAAAGTGGGGCATTACTTATTGAACGACCCTCGTACATGCAGACTGAAGTGATGAATATAAATTTCTACCAAGGCAGGGATTCGAAACCGGGTCTCCTGCAGATGCGCTAACCACTACATTACCATGGCACAGTGGCTTCACACAACTGCACGAACTACCCTAGCACACCTCCCTCCGAATCCAAATCCTCAAAAACGGCTCAAATGGCTCTGAGCACTATGGGACTCAACTTCTGAGGTCATTAGTCCCCTAGAACTTAGAACTAGTTAAACCTAACTAACCTAAGGACATCACAAACATCCATGCCCGAGGCAGGATTCGAACCTGCGACCGTAGCGGTCTTGCGATTCCAGACTGCAGCGCCTTTAACCGCACGGCCACTTCGGCCGGCTAATCCAAATCCTGTTCATGCCTCAGTCCACTTTGTATTCTCCCTAGTTTCTATTGCTATACAGTGCTGTTCGAGCTTAGGGGAAAATCAAGTGCCGTGCGGGATTAGCCGAGCGGTCTAGGGCGCTGCAGTCATGGACTGTGAGGCTGGTCTCGGCAGAGGTTCGAGTCCTCCCTCGGGCATGGGTGTGTGTGTTTGTTCTTAGGATAATTTAGGTTTAGTAGTGTGCAAGCTTAAGGACTGATGACCTTAGCAGTTAAGTCCGATAAGATATCACACACATTTGAAGATTTTTTTTTGGAAAACCAAGTGGGTTGAGGTGTGAATGGGAATTTGGAATGAGGAGGGCGGCGTCCTGAGGTAGTCCATGCAGCTGTTTGAAGCCACTGTGCTGGGGTGGCGTAGTGCTTAGTGTATGTGCCTACTGAGAGCAGCCCCAAGTTCGAGCCATGGCCTTGGCCCAAACTTTTATTAGTCACTTCAGTCCGCACATATAAGTAATGAAGGTAAGTTCGTATTGAACATCGCGGAATGAAACGTCAAAGCATTCTACAAACTATTTAAAATACTGGCATTCACTTAGACCGTCAATGGAATGGAACAGAACTGGGCATCAAAGCCAAGGACTCGAGCGATGGAAGTTTTGATGTTGACGTTGGTAGAGTGATTGTGGCGTAGTCTGCTCCATCGGAAGTTAACCGGCTCTCACTGCATTACTCAGAAAATAACAGTGGTCTTATTTTATCCACGTTGGACCTTGTGAGCTCCATGGCTGTTAAGAATAGTTGGAGAATGACGCAGCCATATACAGTTTTTGAAATATTTTAGTGCCATAATCGGTTTCGTGTTACCATGACCATCCTCAGATGGCAAATATTTTCA
Source organism: Schistocerca piceifrons (assembly GCF_021461385.2). Classification (NCBI taxonomy): domain Eukaryota; kingdom Metazoa; phylum Arthropoda; class Insecta; order Orthoptera; family Acrididae; genus Schistocerca; species Schistocerca piceifrons. The sequence continues at coordinate 133,450,956 of NC_060139.1, forward strand.
TTACAATGAAATGAATGCCGTTAGCTGCATACAGGCGTTGATATGAGTCAAAGGGGACAGTTGAAAATGTGTGCCCCGACCGGGAACCGAATCCAGGATCTCCTGCTTACATGGCAGACACTCTATCCATCTGAGTCACCGAGGACACAGAGGATAGTGCGACTGCAGGGACTTATCTCTGGCACGCCTCCCGTGAGACCCACATTCCCAACTTCATATATATATATATATATATATATATATATATATATATATTCAGTTACGCTGATGTTCTGATCAACAACATGTTGTCTGCTCCTACACCGTACAAGAGTGTTTGACTATTTAATGTCACTTTATAAATTGTTTTATTAACACAAACACGCTAAAACGCTACCATTCATTCAGATATAACGTGAAATGCACTGGTGTCTAAAATTAAACCAATAAACGGAAAATTTGCAAAGTTGCGTTTATTTTGCACAAAACAGTATAAACATGTGATACTAAGGTGGGAACAATGTAAAGATTACAGAACGTAATCAACTGGAATATGCATAACCGTAGATAAAAATGTTGTTCGTTTTTCCAACATAACGGATTTGCACACATATTCTGACCACTGGTTAATGTGCTCAGCATGGGGTGTGACCACCTCTGGCAGCAATACGGGCCTGATAATGACAGGGCGTTCTGTGAATGACGTCACCAATCTCATGTTGAGGCAGCAACGGCCATTCTTCATGCAGAACTGCTCACAAGTCTTGGAGAGTGGTCGGTGGAAGCTGACGTGATGCAGCCTGCCACCCTAGTGCATCTCAGACATGCTCTATAATATTCAAATCGGGAGAGAGAGCAGGCCTCGCCATGCATGGAATATCTTCCGTTTCCAAGAAAACATCCACCACCCCTCCTGTATGAGGACGAGCTAATGCTAGTTACTACGAAGTCTGGGCTCACAGCACGTCGCAACAAACACACATGAGGCCCCAAGATCTCGTCACGATACGTGACAGCAGCTAACTCTTGTCGATTCATACGCACAACTGCATCAAGATGTGTTCGAGTGGTCAACGTAATCCTCGTCCACGTCATTAGATATCCTCCACGATATAGGTCTCTTACGACAATGTTTTGGTCCCAAAATCGTGTTCCATGTTCCCTCCAGATACGAATCCGTCGGCAATCACTCTGCAAACTAAGTCGGTACTCATCTGTGTAAAGAACATTGGCCCACTGTTCGAACGTCCACGTAGTATGTTTACGACTCCACTCTGAACGTTCTCTTTTGTGAAGACGCGTCAGAGGTACACATACAGCAGGTATCCGACAATAAAGGCCACTCTGCTGAAGCCTTCTGTACCCCGTTTGCCTCCATACAACAAGTCCAGCGGATCCTGCGAGGTCAGATGCCAGTTGCCATGCAGTACTAAGGCGGTACCATCGTGCCCTCACAGCCAAATAACGGTCCTCTCTTTCTGATGCAACACGTGGTCGGCCCTACTCTGGTCTTCGAGATATAATTTCAGTCTCTATAAACTGTCGCAACATCCGAGAACAACAGAACCATTCACGTTAAGCCACCATGCCACATCACTTTGCTACTGTCCTGGTTCCCTTCCATCTATGGTTCTTCATTGCAGAGAATCTGATAAGCGTCTTGTCTGTGCCATAATGCACCGCCTGTGACTGTGTACGCAGCGATTGTGGATGTAGAGCCACCCGGAAAACACTACCACGTTTGATAGGTGCCTTGACGTCACCGTTGGGATGTTTGTCTGTTGACCGTTAAGCCATCTTCCGTGTCGAACACTATCGTATGGTCATCTGTTGACAGTCTGTGTGATTGCATTGTGAATTAGACATAGGGTAGGGAAATAGAAGTTTGTTGCTTTAATTTTGGACACCAGTGTAGTTGAATTAACCTACATACAGGGTGACAGTTTGTAAGTAGGCTGTTTAGGTTTTTATATTGGTAACGCCACGTAGCTCTGTATGAAAATCACTGGCTGTGCTGTGTGCAGTCTGTGGCTGGTTAGCATTGTTGTAATACTCGCCATTGTAGTGTTGGGCAGTTGGCTGTTAACAGCGCGTAGCGTTGCGCAGCTGGAGGTGAGCCGCCAGCAGTGGTGGATGTGGGGAGAGAAATGGCGGAGTTTTGAGAGCGGATGATCTGGACGTGTGTCCATCGGAGAGAGTAAATGTGTAAGACTGGATGTCATGAACTGATATATATATTATGACTTTTGAACACTATTAAGGTAAATACATTGTTTGTTCTCTATCAAAATCTTCCATTTGCTAACTATGCCTATCAGTAGTTAGTGCCTTCAGTCGTTTGAATCTTTTATTTAGCTGGCAGTAGTGGCGCTCGCTGTATTGCAGTAGTTCGAGTAACGAAGATTTTTGTGAGGTAAGTGATTTGTGAAACGTATAGGTTAATGTTAGTCAGGGCCATTCTCTTGTAGGGATTATTGAAAGTCAGATTGCGTTCCGCTAAAACTATTATGTCAGTTTAGTGTTGATCAGAATACGTAAAGAGCGAAATGTCTGAGTACGTTCAGTTCTGCTCAGCTATTTGAAAATCAAATAATATAAGAGGTTTATCAGCAGAGTAATTCATTAATTTTTCTAAGGAGACGTTTCAAGTTATTGAATTATTTGAAATAAAATCATCAAAACTTCTGAATTGTTTGCGTTAGGACGTTCAAACTGCACGGTTGTCCGCAGAGCATTATGGGAATTAGTAAGCTTATTGTTGTTTGGTTTAGTGAAGAAGCCCACTTTCATTTGAATGTGTTCGCCAATCAGCGAAACTGGTGCATTTAGGGGGACTGATAACCCGCATTTCACGATCGAGAAGTCTCTTCACCCTCAACATGTGACTGTGTGGTGTGCAGTGTCCAGTCACGGAATAGTCGGTGTGGCAATCCTTGATGGCACCGTGACTACGGACTGATACGTGAATATTTTGGAAGATAATTTCACCCTCATTATCCAAAGTAACCCTGATTTCGACAAGATGTGGTTCATACAAGACAGAGCTCGATCTCATCGTAGCAGGAGAGTGTTTGATGTCCTGGAGGAGCACTTTGGGGACCGCATTCTGACTCTAGGGTACCCAGAGGCATGGGCCTCGATTGGCCACCATATTCTCCGGATCTGAACACATGTTACTTCTTTTTGTGGGACAGTATTAAAGACAATGAAATTTTGCTCAGTGACAATCTCACATTGTAAGGAAAACACCAAGTGTGTAGTACACTTGTGACAGTCAATATTATGAAGTGTGCCACAGTAATTTATTTACAATATGTGTGCTGTTTGCAGTTCAAAAACAAGTACATCGATCTGGGAAACCACATGGACCACAGCAATAACGCCAAAACCATTGCTGATCTGGAATCAGCCATTCAGCAGGTCATCGACTGCATCGCTGTTCCGACACTTCAGTGGGTCATGTAGAATTTCGGTGTTCGTCTGCGCCACATCATCGCCAAATTTTGGGGAAATTCTTTAAAGCCAGCTGACTGCAGACTATAAATTGGACATTTACGTACAGACAATCATATATACAGAATATGATGATCATTACAGCTTATAAGACAGCTGCCTGAAATACAAAATTAAAAAAAAGTAGAGGCTGGGATGAGAACAACACATTTTTACGCCTTGATAATTTACTTCATACAGTTTTTACTGATATCACAAACAACGTTCTTTTTTGTACGGAGCTGTGACTGTCAAGGGGTCTGTTTGTGTTTGATTTCTGTGAGAAGCCCAAGGAGAATCTTTAGAACTTGTTTGTTGGCTAGCTCCAGCTGATAATTGAGAATGTACTGAGGTGAGCTGCGGGTGTGAATAGATATTTCTAGTTCCTCTAAGAGGTCCATTTTCTTGCCTCTGTTAGTGGTATGTAATATCTATAAGTTTTAATTGATGTTAGAAACATAGTGTGCACACTGATTCACGCGAGTGGCTACTGCAGATTTATTTAAAATTTTTAGTCTAAAGGCATCGATGTTTTCACGATATCTTATACTGCAGCTTCCGCTGGTCTGTCCAGGATAAAAGCTGAAACAATTGTCATAATATTGTATATCCCTGATCTTTCAAGGCCTACTAGGATGGTCGTTTTGGTGCTGTGGATAATGTAGCACAGTGTTACTGGTGCTGAAACGTACAGTACTTCAGCTCCTGTCTCTGAAAAAGATAGGAAATTTGGTATGAGATTGCCCCGAGGAATGGAATGCACGCAAATAGTCCCTTTTCTACTGTTGTTTGTGAATTTACTGCAGGTAATTTACTATGTTTAATCTTATCGTTTAGGTGGTCAATTATTTGTGGCTGGTAGCCATTATTTTGAAGTACAGTTCTGATGATACTGATTTCTTATTTCTTTCTCCTTGACAGATGAACTGGGGGGGATTATTTATAATTACATCTGTTGTGGTGCAATGTAGGAGCAGACCATATGCTGTTGGTCAAAACATCTATGTATCTGAAGATGGTCATGGTAGCACTAAACTGCTTATGGCACTAAAATAAAACATTTTAAAAAGTTTATGTGGCTGGTTGTGTCATTCACCAATTTTGTTATGTTGTTTCCTTCTGAGCTGTGTAGGGGCTCTTACTGGTTAGTTGCAGATAATCAGGGACTTCGGTACTCCGTCACTGAGTAACGGTTCGCGCGGCTTCCCCACATGGGACACGCGAAGAGGAGCGGAACTGAACTTAACGCCGAGCGCGTCTGCACCACTTTCACTCGTTCTGTATTCTTAGTGTTATTGCTTGGTCCCAGCTGTTAAGCAGCTGGTGGTGCTTCAGATGGACTGCAACAAGTGGGCTCTTCTTCGGCTGGAGTGCGCATGAGTGGAGGCGATGGCTACAGTGATGCAGTGTGGGTGGTGCAGCATAGCTAGCCGACGGAAGTTTATCCCTGAGCGATTCTCAAATCGCTTGCCTCGAGTTAAGGAGGCATACACATGCTTGCTGGCCATGTGACGCAGCGATTGGTGAGCTGCATTTATTCTCAACGAAGGTCTTCAAAAACACTTAGGAATCCTGTTGAATCTGGTGAGTGAGCCTCAGTTATATTGAACTTGATCTCCAATTGTAAGTGATTCGCTAAAATTTTGTTGTAAGGCTCCTAGCCAGACTTTGGCTAGTTAAAAATAAAATTAAATGAATGTTGTTGTCACGTTGAAAAGGTGTTCCCCGTAGCGCCATATAGCGCCTTGCCAGTTAAATTCAAACTCTTAGAGCGTCGGAGCTAGAGACCATTAACATGTTTTCACATGGACATCTAATGTGCTGAGGGTAATCTTGTTATTTTATGATAGCTGTTTTAAGATATACTACTTTAAAATCTCATGCGTTTGTTTTCATCGGCTATGGGCCTAGTGTGAGACTCATAACTGAAGTGAGTCTTAGCTTTTTAAGACATTAATCATTTTAATATGTACCTTTCAATGAACTTGTAAGGGATCCGTGATCCCGCGAATATAGATGCTAGTACCCGACACCCAGGACGATAGCAGACAGGAGTCGATTGTCGAGCGCTGCAGGAGGCTGTGGGATGAATGTCGGGTGAGAAGTAGTACTGGAGAGACGGGCAAAAATGGCGGTCGAGTGAGTAGTAAACGGTAAATTCACCGGAGTATGACAAATGAGCGCGTCACCCTTATCGTCGTCGGGTGGACCCTCATCGATACCGATTCGCGAGTGATATGAAACAGAAAGTGATAAGTGCCGAATTACGTGTTTCGCGTCAACCGCGTCGGCCAGCAACAAGTATGGATTGCAGTGAGGATTGTTGTGAATGTTAACCATCATCATTACGTGTGACGAAGTTCTTGAAATCAGTAAACAATAATAGATGTAACCGTAATGAAACTTATAAGGCGAAGGTAGCAACTGCCTCAGAATTTGTGTGTTAGTAGAAAATACATATCAGTTTGTACATCGTAATCTTTATGGTCTTTAATAATATACAAACTTTCAATCATTCCATTATACAGTCTCAGAACAACCGCACTCGGTTGAAATACCCCAGAAACCACAGCAGAAAATCCGATAGCCTTTCATCCATTAAGCACACGGTCATATAATCATAATAATTAACTGTTTGGCGGCTTCGATAAATTACACAAAACCCAATAAAGGGCAAAACGGGGGTGTTTCAAACTCAAAGATAAAAAACAAGCACACCATAAAGGAATTATCCGAATGGGACGGAAATCGACAGAGCAAGCACGAAGACAAGCAGCAGAAATTCTCGTTGTTTGCGGGTGGGCATTACCTTGCTGAGACCTAAACCAAGATCGCTTGCCATCGAAGGCAACAAAATGGGACTTAAAATATCGTCAACGTGCGGCTGTGCTGTAAGGGTGCCGCGGATGGCTATCTAAGAGGTCCTACTATGGAAAGAAATGGCGCCCCGAGACCATCACTCCTTTTAATCGTGACGTATGGCGGGCGACAGTTAGGTCTCCAGATACGTCTTCGCTGGACTCTGTTCGAAACGGGACTCATCTATGAATACAATGCTACTCCACTTAATGAGATCCCAGGCGCCGGCTGCTGTGGCCGAGCGGTTCCAGGTTCTTCAGTCCGGAACTGCGCTGCTGCTACGGTCGCAGGTTCGAATCCTGCGTCGAGCACGTATGTGTGTGATGTCCTTAGGCTCGTTAGGTTTAAGTAGTTCTAAGTCTAGGGGACTGATGACCTCAGATGCTAAGTCCCATAGTGCTCAGAGTCATTTTGAAGATCCCAGGCTGAATGTGGCCGACACCACTTCAAACGGACTTGTTAGCGTAGATGTCACTGGCAGTCGGCGAAAGGGCGCCCTCAGTTCAGCGCCTTTTCTGTCATCCTCTTATGGTCCTTGTGGTGACTGAAGCATCAACTACCCGTCGGATCGACGATAAATAGGAAACCGAGGCGCTGAGTGTCTCTCTGAAAATGGCTCGGTCCTCCTGTTCTGTTGTGTCTCTGGATTTCCTTCTTGACGCTGTGTTCGGCCATGATTCACCCATTCCTGCCAACATCGTCCATTAGTGGCATCGCTACTGCTGAAATGTCAAGCGACTCGCCGATTACTCCAGTCGACGTCTTTAAGCGCAACTGCACGTCCACTCTCAAATGTTGATACCTGTGTATGTTGTGCAAGCGCCTGTATACAAGGCACAGTTACTGTCCATCTGAGTACGTGGAATGAAATTCGCAAAGACTTTACGGCCTGGCATTAACATATCCCCTGTTTACTATCCTAGCCAGCTGCGCGGTGAAATTTCGATGCAGCTTCACATATTCATCCATCGGCCGCCGAAGTTCACAATTTTGCGTTTTCCGTTGGTGCCTACTCTGAAGCGCCAAAGAAACTGGTATAGGCAAGCGTATTCAAATACAGAGATATGTAAACAAGCAGAATACGGCGCTGCGGTCGGCAACGCCTGTATAAGACAACAAGAGTCTGGTGCAGTTGTTAGATCGGTTACTACTGCTACAATGGCAGGTTATCAAGATTTGAGTCAGTTTGAACGTGGTGTTATAGTAGACGCACGAGTGATGGGACACAGCATCTCCGACGTAGCGAGGAAGTGGGGATTTTCACGTACGACCATTTCACGAGTGTACCGTGAATATCAGGAATCCGGTAAAACATCAACTCGCCGACATTGCTGCGGCCGGAAAAAGATCCTGCAAGAACGTAACCAACGACGACTGAAGTGAATCGTTCAGCGTGACAGAAGTGTAACCCTACCGCAAACTGTTTCAGATTTCAACGCAGGGCTATCAACAAGTGTCAGCGTGCGAAACTTTCAACGAAACATGATCGGTACGGGCTTTCGAAGCAGAAGGCCCACTCCTGTATCCTTGATGACTGCACGAACAAAGCTTTACGCCTTGCCTTGGCCCGTCAACACTGACATTGGACTGTTGATGACTGGAAACATGTTACCTGGTCTGACGAGTCTCGTTTCAAATTGTGTCGAGCGGGTGGACGTTTACAGGTATGGAGACAACCTCATGAAACCATGGACCCTGCCTGTCAGCAGGGGACTGTTCAAGGTAGTGGAGGCTCTGTAATGGTGTGGGGCCCGTGCAGTTGGAATGATATGGGGTCCCTGATACGTCTAGATACGACTCTGACAGGTGACACGTACGTAAACATCCTGTCTGATCACCTGCATCCATTTACGTCCATTGTGCATTCCGACGGACTTGGGCACTTGCATCAGGACAATGAAGCACCACACACGTCCAGAAATGCTACAGAGTGGTTGCAGGAGTATCTTCTAAGTATAAACACTTCCGCTGGCCACCAAACTCCCCAAACAAGAACATTATTGAGCCTGTCTCGGATGCCTTGCAACGTGCTTTCAGAAGAGACCTCCACCCCTCGTACTCTTACGAATTTATGAACAACAATGCAGGAGTGATGGTGTCAGTTCCCTCCAGACATTAGTCAGTTCCCTTCAGACATTAGTCCATGCCATGTCGTGCTGCGGCACTTCTGCGTATTCGCGGGGGCCATAAACGATATTAGGCAGGTGCACCCGTTTCTTCGGATCTTCAGTGAATATCTTGCGATATGACTTGTTCCTGTATTAAATTAATAAGTGCTATTAATTCAAACATATGTCTAATGCTTCCGTTTTAGGTACTTGGAAATGACCTATGGCCGAAATTGTTTTTCAGACAACTGTGTTTTTCTCCTTCAATACAGCTGACATTTCCATTATTAAAAAATAAATTTTAATGAAAATTATTTCCTCCGCTTGAAAATGGCCAATGCCCAAATGGTACAATCGCACATCAGATAAAGATAGTGGTAGTCGAAGGCATCACGATATAATTCAAACAATTTATCACAGCTGGAGATCCTACTGCACTTAAGATTATAAAGATATAGTTATTTTCCAAGTTGTTTAGTATTTTGGAAGAAAGAGAACACAGTGTATAAAGTAAAATAGCTCTCTGTATCTGCTTCTAAATATTGTTTGATATGTGTGTACATATTGGCTGTGCAGCTAGTCCCGGCGGAGGTTCGAGTCCTCCCTGGGGCTTGGGTGTGTGTGTGTGTGTCTTTAGGATAATTTAGGTTAAGTAGTGTGTAAGCTTAGGGACTGATGACCTTAGCAGTTAAGACCAATAAGATTTCACATACATTTTTTGTGTGTACATATTGTAATTGTGTCGGGTGTCCCACCGTTAAGTTTCAGGACGGGCGTTTGTGCTCCCAGTACGGCGTATGAAAGGTGGCGGGTTGAGTTCTACCAGTACCACAATGATGGCGGAATCAAAAGAACTCAGTTAGTAACAACGTTCTTTATTCTGCAAGTTGTCCATACGGAGGATGATGAAGGCAGCTTGATGGCTGCCTCAGCGCAGAATGTGGCAGTGCGAGTACACTGATGCTGTGTGCTGCTGCAGCGAACCAGCAGCGGTTGATGAGACTTTGCAGACGGTAGGCGGTTTACAAGTGTTGGGCAGCGGCGTGTACTGAGTGGCTGGCCGCTCCTGGTAGTCGGTCGGGCGTTCCGGCATGTCGGCGACGAACCCAAGACTCCTTGCAGACGCCCAGAGGCCACTTGAACCCACCCTCTAGGAGGTCCTCCCTCAGCAACATCAGCTCTAAATACGGAATCGCCAGGCTGGCAGCGGCGGGTAGACCGGCGTTTAGCTTGCGATGTTGCTAGACGTAGCTGAGGCTGCACAGTTCTCCTGGGGCCTACTGCAGGCACGGGATACGTTTGGGCGTCTCCTGTAATCAAAGATGAGGTGCTTTTAAGGGCTGAGCGGCGAATGTTCACACATTGCGCAACAGAATTAAAGGATCACTTTCTCGGAACCCCGTAATTGTCCCATTGCTGCGGATAGTTACAAATTTAGCTGAAAGCTGCCTAGAACCTTCATCTATAATGGTGCAAAAGCGTGGCGCCCTGAGATATCATCCTCGGGCTCAACGACGCTCCCGACAGCAAGATCTCGACACATGCGAAAGAAGGGCAACAGCTCGGAAGTTCATGTGGGTTGTAAGGTGGCTTAATGGTGTCATATTGTCACTGGATTTCACCACAATTCTGCCCAGCGCCATCGTGGACGTACACTATGTGATCAAAAGTATCCGGACACCCCGAAAAACATACGTTTCGCATATTAGGTGCATTGTGCTGCCACCTACTGCCAGGTACTCCATATCAGCGACCTCAGTAGCCATTAGACATCATGAGAGAACAGAATGAGGCGCTCTGCGGAACTCACGGACTTCGAACGTGGTCAGGTGATCGGGTGTCTGGTCCCGGCGGAGGTTCGAGTCCTCCCTTGGGCATGGGTGTGTGTGTTTGTCCTTAGGACAATTTAGGTTAAGTGGTGTGTAAGCTTAGGGACTGATGACCTTAGCAGCCAAGTCCCACAAGATTTCAACCACATTTGAACATTTTTTTGATTGGGTGTCACTTGTGTTATACGTCTGCACGCGAGATTTCCATACTCCTAAGCATCCCTAGGTGCACTGTTTCCGATGTTATTCTAAAGTGGAAACGTGATGGGACACGTACAGCACAACAGCGTACAGGAACACCTCGTCTGTTGACTGACAGAGACCGCCGACAGTTGAAGAGGGTCGTAATGTGTGAGAGGCAGACATCTATCCAGACCATCACACAGGAATTCCAAACTGCATCAAGATCCAGTGCAAGTACTATGACAGTTAGGCGGGACGTGAGAAAACTTGGATTTCATGGTCGAGCAGCTGCTCATAAGCCACACATCACGCCAGTAAGTGCCAAACGACGCCTCGCTTGGTGTGAGGAGTGTAAACATCGGACGATTGAACAGTGGAAAACCGTTGTGTGGAATGTCGAATCACATAACACAACGTGGCGATCCGATGGCAGGGTGTGGGTATGGCGAATGCCCGGTGAACGTCATCTTCCAGCGTGTGTAGTGCTAACAGTAAAATTCGGAGGCGGTGGTGTTATGGTGTGGTCGTGTTTTTCATGTAGGGGGCTTGCACCTCTCGTTGCTTTGCGTGGCACTATCACAACACAGGCCTACAATGGTGTTTTAATCACATTCTTGCTTTTCACTGTTGAAGACCAATTCGGGGATGGCGATTGCATCTTTCAACACGATCAAGCACCTGTTCATAATGCACGTCCTGTGGCGTAATGATTACACGACAATAAAATCCGTGTAATGGGTGTAATGGACTGGCGTGCACAGAGTCCTGACCTGAATCTTATAGAACACCTTTGGGATGTTTTGGAACGCCGACTTCGTGCCAGGCCTCACCGACCGACATCGATACCTCTCCTCAGTGCAGCTCTCCGTGAAGAATGCTGCCAATCTCCAAGAAACCATCCAGCATCTGACTGAACGTATGCGTGAGAGAGTGGAAGCTGTCATCAAGGCTAAGGGAGGGCCAACATCATATTGAATTCCAGCATTACCGATGGAGGGCGCCACGAACTTGTAAGTCATTTTCAGCCAGGTGTCCGGATACTTTTAATCATGATGTGTATCACACAATGAGGAAGTTGTCACGGCACCTCTTGCCCCAATTTCACCCGTCTGTGATGAAGGTCATGACTGCGACAACCAGCTTTGAAACGACGTGGTTTTCTTATTGCCTAGCTTATTGGTGTGCAAGGAAAACATTTGAAACACCTCGCTGCTCAGAATCAATACAAAAGGGTCTCAGGGGGTACCATAAATGGAGTCAATGAAACGCCCCTTTCCCTGGCTCTTTGATTCACAGACATTTCGCACTCGAAAACGACAGTTCTTAGTGCTATAAACAACAGTAAGTTGTTCTGGACAACCTTTGACACTGCTGACACCCTCGGGCGTTTCAGCCCTTCTCTAAGGACATTGTACGGCTGCATCCACGTGATCACACCACTGTGGAGTACAGCGTGACCGCAATTTTTGTCCTCGTACGCAGTTTGGACCCACTAGGGACTGCTCAAATTCATTCGACGAAATTTGAACATGGTTCATAGCAAAGGGTGCGTATAGTTTTCCAGCCCTCCTGTCCCCCCCCCCCCCCCCCCCCCCCCCGTGTAACATTGTGTGTTGTGTGTGACTCTGAGAAGCTCATCTGCAGAAACCAGCACATGCGAGACACAACTGGCGCTCTTTGTGCATGGTATACAACAGGCTCTAGATACTGGCTCCCAGTTTGATGACATATTTCACGACTTTCGAAAAGCGTTCGACTCAGTTCCGCATTGTCGCTTGCTTCAAAAAGTGCGCTCTTACGGTCTATCCGATGACATATGCGGTTGGATAGAAAGTTTTCTAACAGACAGGGAGCAGTATGTCGTCCTGAATGGGGTGACTTCAACAGAAACAAACGTAACTTCAAGTGTGCCCCAGGGCAGCATAACAGGCCCTCTGCTTTTTACGATTTACATAAACGATCTGGTTGATGGTATTGACAGCGGCCTTAGACTGTTTGCCGATGATGCTGTAGTCTACAGGAAAGTAGTATCACACGAAAGTTGTGAACAAATCAATGAGGGTTTGCAGAAAATAAATGCGTGAAGTAATGACTGGCAGTTATGTCTCAATATTAGTAAGTGTTATCTAATGCGTATAACAAGGCGAAAATCCCCATTAATGTATGAGTACAAAATAAATGCCCAGTCTTTGGAGGCGGTAACGTCGGTCAAGTATCTGGGTGTGATTATTCGAAATGATCTTAAATGGAATGATCAGATTACACAAGTAACGGGTGAGGCGAACTCTAGATTACGGTTTATCGATAGAATCCTGAAGCGATGCAGTCCTTCAACAAACGACATAGATAACAATACGTTAGTTCGTCCAGTCTTGGAATATTGTTCGTCTGTATGGGACCCTTACCAGTTGGGTCTGATTCAAGAGATTGAGAAGGTCCAAAGAAGAGCGGCAAGATTCGTGACTGGTACATTTAGCCATCGAAAGAGCGTTACAAATCTCATAGAAAGTTTGAAGTGGGACATACTTGCAGATAGACGGCGCGCTAAACAGAAAGGGCTGCTCACTAAATTCCAAAATCCGATCTTCACCGAGGATTTAGAGCGTATATTATTACCACCAACTTTCAAATCGCGCAATGATCACGATTCAAAGATAAGGGAAATAAGAGCTCGTACTGAGGCGTTCAGACAGTCGTTTTTCCCTCGCGCGATCCGAGAGTGGAAGAGAGGGGGGGAATATGAATTTGGCGCGAATTGTGCCCTCCGCCACACACCGTTTGTTGGCTAGCGGAGTATGTATGCAGATGTAGATGAACGAAACGACAGAGGGTTCCTGTATGACCTCTAAGTTCAGCAACATTCTCTGTTTCACGCACACAACTTTGTTGCGTATTTTACAAATGTATCCGTCAGAAACCTTGACACCAATTCAGACTGACGGCTGCTCTTGCGTCTTAAAGTAGGCAAACCTGATCCAAGGTGAATCGAAGGGGTTGCCTAAGCCTCAGGCGCAAGGGCAGCCGCCTGGCTGAATTGGTGTCGAAATTTCTGAAGGGACATTTCTACCATGCTCAACCTAGGTGCGTGAGTGGCACCGAGGGTGTTGTCAAGCCTGGAGGGGGTGGTTTAGAGGGACTTTTTGTCGTTTTGTTCCCGCACGTGTTGATGTTGATGTTGCATCCTGCGTGGCAAGTCACAGGAGGCCAGATATCAGGAGGGCTGAAAAAGCATAAGTACACTTTTCTGCTTCGGATCACGTTCAAATTTCGTAGAATGGTTTTGAACCGTCCCTAGTGGTTCTAGCCTGTACACGAGAGCAAAAATTGCGCTTGTGTTCACTCCAAATGGGTGCGCTCAGGTTCAATGAGGATGCAGCCCCACAATGTCTTTAGAAAAGCGTTGAAACGTCCGAGGGTGTCAGCAGTGTCAAAGGTTGTCAAGAAGATCTACCTGTTCCTCGTCGCACAGTGAACTGTCGTTTTCGACGGTGCTGTCCTCCATCGCAGAAGCGTCAAAAGAACGGGTGAAATGTGGATAAGAGAAACTGTGGCAACCTTCTGATCGTGTGACATGTCCTAGGTAGTGTTTGGCAGATTTGTTGTGAAATGCTGTGACATGAACATCCCATCTCTGGCCTTTTTCTCGCACGTGTCGACACCTGGCTGTTCGAAGCGTCGTCGAGCCCGAGGATGACGTGGCAGGGCGCCACGCTTCTGCACCACTGCAGGCGAGGGTTGTAGGCAACTTGGAGCAAATTTGAAACATGCGTCGCAATGGGAGGCAAAGCGACCCTTTCATTCTGTTGTGCAGTGTAGTTGCTCTGCCCAGGTTTGTTGTGACAGAGACACACCTTCGGTCACCCAGGCGACCGTGGCAGAGCAGCACTGGGCTCACGATGTGTGGAAATTCAGCCCACCACTGACTGGCCAGGTATCCATACTGTGATCCATACTTTGCCAGCAATAATCAAGCACCCAGAAATAAGGTTACAAAGGCAGCTCACCAGCCTAATTCTCAGTGGGTTGTGTGCTCTAGACCGAAGGTTTTGCCAAAACATTATGTTTCCTTGAGCAAATAAACATCACTTTTTTGAAATGTGTGGACGATACTTTCCTATTCTTTCACTTCTAAGCAGTGTGGGAAATAAACTACTGGCCATTAAAATTGCTACACCAAGAAGAAATGCAGATGATAAACGGGTATTCATTGGACAAATATATTATACTAGAATTGACATGTGATTACATTTTTACGCAATTTGGGTGCATAGATCCTGAGAAATCAGTACCCAGAACAACCAACTCTGGCCGTAATAACGGCCTTGATACGCCTGGGCCGGCCGCGGTGGTCTCGCGGTTCTAGGCGCTCAGTCCGGAACCGCGCGACTGCTACGGCCGCAGGTTCGAATCCTGCCTCGGGCATGGATGTGTGTGATGTCCTTAGGTTAGTTAGGTTTAAGTAGTTCTAAGTTCTAGGGGACTGATGACCACAGATGTTAAGTCCCATACTGCTAAGAGCCATTTGAACCATTTGATACGCCTGGCCATTGAGTCAAACAGAGCTTGGATGGCGTGTACTGGTACAGTTGCCCATGCAGCTTCAACACGATAGCATAGTTCATCAAGAGTAGTGACTGGCGTATTGCGACGAGCCAGTTGCTCGGCCGCCATTGAGCAGACGTTTTCAATTGGTGAGAGATCTGGAGAATGTGCTGGCCAAGGCAGCAGTCGAACATATTCTGTATCCAGAAAGACCCGTATAGGACCTGCAACAAGCGGCCATGCATTATCCTGCTGAAATGTAGGTTTTCGAAGGGATCGAATGAAGGGTAGAGCCACGGGTCGTAACACATCTGAAACGTAACGTCCACTGTTCAAAGTGCCGTCAATGCGAACAAGAGGTGACCGAGACGTGTAACCAATGGCACGCCATACCATAATGCCAGGTGATACGCCAGTATGGCGATGACGAATACACGCTTCCAATGTGCGTTCACCGCGATGTCGCCAAACTCGGATGCGACCGTCATGATGCTGTAAACAGATCCTGGATTCATCCGAAAAAAACGACGTTTTGCCATTCGTGCACCCAGGTTCGTCGTTGAGTACACCATCGCAGGCGCTCCTGGCTGTGATGCACCGTCAAGGGTAACCGCAGCCATGGTCTCCGAGCTGATAGTCCATGCTGCTGCAAACGTCGTCGAAATGTTCGTGCAGATTGTTGTTGTGTTGCAAACGTCTCCATCTGTTGACTCAGGGATCGAGACGTGGCTGCACGACCCGTTCAGCCATGCGGATAAGATGCCTGTCATCTCGACTGCTAGTGATACGAGGCCGTTGGGATCCAGCACGGCGTTCCGTATTACCCTCTTGAACCCACCGATTCCATA
The DNA here is from genome assembly GCF_021461385.2 of Schistocerca piceifrons. Classification (NCBI taxonomy): domain Eukaryota; kingdom Metazoa; phylum Arthropoda; class Insecta; order Orthoptera; family Acrididae; genus Schistocerca; species Schistocerca piceifrons. Next base: position 133,466,796 of record NC_060139.1, read on the forward strand.
TTCTGCTAACAGACATTGGATCTCGACCAACGCGAGCAGCAATGTCGCGATACGATAAACGGCAATCGCGATAGACTATAATCCGACCTTTATCAAAGCCGGAAACGTGATGGTACACATTTGTCCTCCTTACACGAGGCATCACAACAACGTTTCACCAGGCAATGCCGGTCAACTGTTGTTTGTGTATGAGAAATCGGTTGGAAACTTTCGTCGTGCCAGCACGTTGTTGGTGTCGCCACCGGCGCCAACCTTGTGTGAATGCTCTGAAACGCTAATCATTTGCATATCACAGCATCTTCTTCCTGTCGGTTAAACTTCGCGTCTGTAGCACGTCCTCTTCGTGGTGTAGCAATTTTAATGGCCAGTAGTGTACATCATACAACCTTGCTCAAGAACATTGATTATGAATTTTCCTTTTTCTATTAATAAACTATCATTTCTGGTTCCTTAATTCTGATGCTATATTCCAACTTTTTGTTTCGTACTGGGCTAAGCGCAATCTGACGTTGTGTTGAACCTCCTTTTCGTGCGAACACGCTCCCATCTTATGGCGACTTTGTTTACCGTTCCGTCCCGCTTAGTTTACGTCCAGTGTGAATCGACCTTCAAATACCCACTTTAGTGATGTGAACGCGGTCCTTAATGTAGCCCCAGAAACAGAGAAGGAGGAACATGATGTCTGCGGAGAGTCATGTTCCGGTAGAGACCCGCCTCGTCCATCTACCATGCAGCGGCCAGTGCGTTAGAACATCATCTTGTTGAAACGAAAAGCGCAACTTCATGTATGCAAACTATGTAAAAGTGTACTCGTCACCATGTCTATGTGCCCTGACGCTGTGACGACCTTCTCTGGCTCGACGATGAATGATATTAGTTTGCGTACAGTGTGAATCGATCTTAAATCACACATTTTAGCGATGTGAATGCGATATTTAATGTAGCCCCAGAAATAGGAAGGAGATGCTTCCAGTCATCACGTGAATGTTGAGAAGCGACTAAGTACCTATTAACTGTTCGTGAAATGTGAGATGAACAATAGGGTATGAGGTGGCAGGGGGAGGGGGACGGGGGGAAGGAGTCTGTCTCGTCATACCATCTCTCCACCCCCCCTCCCACTCCAAAAAAAATCCCATATCATTAAAAGCGTTCATGTTTTAGGTAAATTTCGGGTAATAAAATAAAATGAAGGCTAAGAGCCTTTATAATGAAAGGAAATTCTAGAAAATTACAAACTAGTAATGAGACTGCCTACACTACGCTTGTTCGCCTTCTTTTAGAATACTGGTGCGCGGTGTGGGATCCTTACAAGATAGGGCTGACGGAGTACATCGAAAAACTTCAAAGAAAGGCACCACACGAAATATGGGAGAGAGTGTCACAGAAATGATACAGAATTTGGGCTGGACATCATTAAAAGAAAAGCGTTTTCCATTGCTACGGAATCTTCTCACGAAATTCCAATCTCCAGCTTTCTCCTCCGAATGCGAATATATTTTGTTGACATCGACCTACATAGGGAGAAACGATCACCACGATAAAATAAGGGAAATCATAGCTCGTACGGAGCCGAGCGCTATACTAGATTGGAATAACAGAGAATTGTGAAGATGGTTCGATGAACCCTTTGCCAGGCACTTAAATGTGATTTGCAGAGTCGCCATACAGATGTACATGAAGCTTCGCTTAAGCGTCCATTTGCTTAAGCTACCTTCAAAAATCGAATTTGTTTTATTTACAATTGTGTAGAATATCATATCAAAACCCTTAGGAACATACATACTCGCAATTTTGTTTACATGAGCAAGTACTCCCTGCGGCGCGCCGGAGAGCAGATGCTTTGTTTGTGCTGTATATTTGTTTGTGTGCTCTCTAGTGATTTATGTGATGTTATTTAATGTGAAAAAGTCATTTACTTTTTATATATAGTCATTTTGTTTTAGTATAGCTAAACAATTACCTTTGTTTCACTTTATTCCTACTGCATTATAAGCTATTAGTTTATCATTAATTTTGCATAATATCATATAGTCTTTATACTGGCTTTTGTAAGTATTCCCGCTTTCTTTTTCTATTGCATTGGCTGTCCTGGTGGCACTTTCGTTATATTGATTTATAGGTAATTTATCCCTATTTTAGTTGTTGTAATATGTTGTTTACTAACATTGTTGTGGAATTTGCATTCTAGATTATGTTTTAAACCATTATCTAGTAGATTTTTCGTCCTTTCTGAATACTATGTTAGTCAGGTTTTCTTTCCTTTTATAAAATTGAAATGAAGGTGTTTGTGATGAACTTGTTGTAGGATATTGTATTTTTATGAGGTTTTTGAACTTTTCTTTTGTGTGTAAGTCGTACTTTTTGGCTAATAATGTGTACAAATTTATCTATAAATTTTGAAACATAATCAGACACAAGTGGGCTGATACTGTAACAAAGGTCTAAAAGTGCAAGATACATATCTTGATTTGGGTTCACTTTGTGGTCGATTTTGTGATTGATGTCCTGCTGCATCAATAGATTTGCCGCATATTCCTTGATGGTTGGTATAATTGCAGATTTTGCGATGATCTTGATTTTCACATATGTAGGGATATTTTTTCCCTTATGCATAGCTTTCTGAATTTCAATGTTCGATACCTGGAACACATTAGAGAGAGCGACGGTAACCCACCAATTTATTTTACACCACTAAAGACAGAGTGACACACAGCGGACTATATAGAACAAAATGTCAAGATTTTACACATTGCACGAAAAGGAACACTAACGATTATTCTTGAAGAGATCGAAGTATATTCATAAACACAAAATTATCCTCCAGAAATTATAAATGAGCAGATCAATTTGAAACACAAACATTACATAGAAAACTTTATTGAAATTATTCTCCTGAAGACGAGATGAGTAGAAACACAAAATCGAAACATATCAGACATCAAGTTGTCATGAAAGTTAAAAATAATCACTGGAAAACATACGTTTAAGAATTAAACAACATTGAGAAACTGTCATAAATTTCACGCACTACCACGCTATCTGGCATAACCAATTAAAAAAAAAAACAGCAGGATTAAATCATATATGAGAGTAGAACCACATAAACACGAATCATAGAAGCAATAATATAGCTGCTAAGAACGAAGATATGACCTATAGAATACCATACAAACAATTAGTCTGTAACCATATAAAATCGCAGAGTCAACTGTCAAGTAACATGATTATGAAATAAACGTTCATTGCTGGAAAGCTTCAGAAATAACAGCTTGAGCTACAGTTTAACAACTATATCTCCACCAACATCAAAGAAACAAAATTATACAGTAGTGACAACAACTAAGATAGCGGTATCATAAGGACATCAAGACCACTTAATGTACATAGCAGAGCATAATCCTATCAAACGTTAAATTATCTACTTCAAAATCTGAAATATTTTACTCAGCTACCTATGTATTTCCACAGATAAACTGACGAATTAGGCCTATTGTAATAAAAATACAATCGAACGCAGCAGCGTCTTGGTCTCGTAGCACATTATACAATGTCTTTGAATACTTTTCAGAAGATACATTTCTCTGAACTTCGATTTCTTGGAGGTGCTGTATCAAATACTAATCCAAATAAATAATAATAACAATTTTTATTATTACGATTGTGTTAAAAGCTTTACATGTTTCATTACTAACCTTATTATTGGTATTATTATTAAAATCTGAGGTGTCTGTGCCTCATTAAAAGTGTGATGAATTGGGGCGACAGTAAGAAGCAGTTTGCAGTCCCCTCCCGCCCACCCCAACCGAACCGAAAACCGAATCCGCTCCTGCATTCTCTTACTCTTGCTGCGCTGAAAATTTTGAAAACTATCTCTACCAGTTCGTTAGAAATATGCCGAACTCATACACATATTTCACATTCTTTCGAGGGATTTTCTCCGCCCGGAGACTGGGTGTTCGTGTTGTCCTCATTACTTGATCATCATTCACGAAAGTGGCGAGATTGGACTGAGTAAAGATTGGGACTTTGTACGGTCGCTGATAACCGCGTAGTTGAGCGCCACACAAACTAAACATCATCGTCACACTTTTTTTCAGTGTCCTAAACCTGTCTTTGTCATGCTAGTTACGATTCTCGCATTGGTTTCTTGCTGTTGGTACACACAACGTAAGTTTCTTTCGCTTTAATTTTGGATGAAAATTTGGCAGACAACAACTGAATGTCCACCATATTCGTAGCGTTCACGCACTGGATGACGTATGTCGGCAAACTAGAAATAAAACAAACGGCGAATTATTTGTATGCCTTATTAAATTATATGATAAGTTCCTAACCCGTACTAGGCATTAAAATAGGACCTCGTTTGCCCTCAACATCACAAGCAAAAGACATAAAATGAGCTCCAAATGATACCTTCCGACATATCGCATGCCTCTTGCTGAAGTAGCAGTTTACCACTGTTCAATGTTTCTTAGGTCAGTTCTTGCCATTTATCTGAAGACGTATGTGAAGGTTGCTACATATTGCTGAGTGTACTATAACTCGCTATCTGTGCCGTTCATTAATGTCAATAGGTGACTGACTGGCTGCAGATACATAATAAAAGGACACAAAAAGGTATAGCAAGTATATTCAAGTCAAATTTAAAAGAAAGTGAAGGAAGCACACAAATACATCCTTGACAGAAATGTGGTTCCACACTACAGAGCGTTTCTGAAGAAATAAATCTGAAAATACTGTTTTCTGTGTTCCATGTAACTCCACAAAACCAGGATCCGTTCCTCATTAGTTAATTATGTCAAACAAAAGAATACGCAGACAGTATATATATATATATATATATATATATATATATATATATATATATGTGTGTGTGTGTGTGTGTGTGTGTGTGTGTGTGTGTGTGTGTGTGTGCTCGTCTGGGGTGTCGTCCAAAACCCTTGGATCAACTTAAGTTTGGCACACAAACAGCAAACTTCACGTTTATACGAGGGGCGTTTGAAAAGTCCGTGCGTAGTTCGAGAGATGGTACCACCGGTGCGTATCGAGGACATGTTTAGTCCGTAGCATCTTTGGAAAGAACGCACACCAAGTTCCAGCCATATAGGTCTATTTCTTTGTGTTTGGCATTCGTGTGAATCAAGGGAATTGTAAAAAATGGACGCAAAAGAATCTCGTGTGGTGATTAAACACTACTCTATGAAAGGCAAAACGCCTCGGGAGACTAAAGAGAAGCTTGATAAACATTGCAGTGACTCTGCACCTTAGATTAGAACAGTTTATAAGTGGTTTCAAAATTTTCGGAGTGGCCATATGGGCACAAGTGATGCTGAACCTTATGGACGCCCTGTGGAGGTTACGACTCCAGAAATCATTGATAAAATCCATGATATGTTGATGGTTGACAGAAGAGTTAAGGTGCTTGAGATTGCTAGTGCTCTGAGCATCTCGAATGTACTGGTACATAATATTTTGCATAAACATTTTGACATGAGAGAGCTATCCACAAGATGGGTACCGCAGTTGCTCACGCTTGACCAAAAACGGAATCGTGTGAAGTGTTGCAAGGATGGTTTGCAGCTGTTCAGGAAGAATCCGAAGGACTTTAAGGGTCGTTTCGTCATTGTGGATGAAACATGGATACATTACTGTACTCCTGAGACCAAGTAAGAATCTAAACAATGGGTTACCAAGGGAGAATCTGCACCAAAAAAGGCGAAGACCATTCCTTCAGCTGGAAAGATTATGGTGACTGTCTTTTGGGATTCGCAAGGGATAATCCTCATCGACTGTCTGGAAAAGGGTAAACCTATTACAGGTGAATATTATTCATCGTTCTTGGACCGTTTGAAAACCGAGCTCCAAGAAAAACGCCGGTGATTGGACCGCAAAAAAGTCCCTTTCCATCACGACAATGCACCAGCACACACCTCAGCAGTTGTGGTCGCAAAAGTAATTGAAATAGGATTCTAACTCGTTTCATATCCCCCCTATTCTCCAGACTTGGCTCCCTTGGACTACTATTTGTTCCCCAACTTGAAGAAATGGCTGGCGGGGCAAAGATTTTATTCAAATGAGGAGGTGACTGCAGCAACTAATAGCTATTTTGCAGACTTGGACAATTCCTATTATTCGGAAGGGATCAACAAATTAGAACAGCGTTGGATGAAGTGTATAAGTCTAAAAGGAGACTATGTCGAAAAATAAAAAAGGTTTAGCCCAAACACATAAGTAGTTTTTATTTTTTCACGGACTTTTCAAACGCCCCTCGTAAGTGCTGTGGGGTTTGTAATACCCTAACTCCAATAAGAGATATACGCATAATCGTGGTCTGTCAGCCCCTGCCATATAGACTGCCCTGCATGACAGGTGTGTTATGGGGTAATAGTATCAGCCAGCTTTATCGACCTGTTTTACAGAGGCAAGAAATAATTTCCCAGCCCTGGCATGCAGGCTGTCCTGCACCATAAGCATGTTGTGTTGGAGTAGTATCGCCCTTCTTTATTCCAGCCCCTTACGTGCAAACTGCCTTGCACGATAGGGATGTTGTATAGGAGTATTAGCTGCCTGCTTCATCGACCTCCTTTGCATGACAGCCTACACATCATGGGCAAAGAACGGTTTTCAAGCCCTAGATGTGTCAGATCCCACACACGAGAGACATGTGTGTAGGATCAGCCTGCTTTATCAAATCTTTTTGCAGGGGCTACATATGCAGGTGGCCATAGATGAGCAGAGAGATGGAGGGTCGATGTGGTAGTGAGGGAGTGGGGAGGATGAAATACACAGAGAAAATTGGAGGAAAGGTGAGCATCATGCATAGAGAGAGGAGGTGGAGGGGATGGACAGGGGGAGGATGAGATGGACAGAAAGTATAGGGAAAAGGGATAGACAGAGAGTGAGGGGAGGTGGCTTGTTGTGTGGGTAGTTTCAGCATGCCTTACAGGGGCTACACATGCTGATGGGCATGACTGAGCAGAAAGACGGGGGAGGTAGAAGAGAGATAGAGGAGAAGGAAGGGCTGGAGTAGTGAGAGAGGGGGGAAGATGAGCTGGACAGAGATACTGAAGAGGAGGAGATGGACAGGCATAGAAGAAGGATATGCACAGTGACAGGGACAGGTGGACACGTGCAGAGAGAGAGGGAGGAAGCTATGGCCAAAGAGAAGGAGGAGAAGATGGCAAGAGAAAGGAGGAAGAGGACACCATGCAGGAGCGAGGTGGAAGCTTTAGACAGGTAATTGGCAGGTGGAAAAGGAAGAGGGAAGGACGATACTGAGAAACTTAGGGGGAGGAGGATACGGACAGATAGAGGGGAAGCAAGATATGGTCAGAGAGTGGGGGCAAAGGGTATGATCAAATAAAATGAGGAGGAAGAGATGGAGAGACAGACCGAGAGTGTGAAGGATGGTGACAGAGAGAGTGATGGAGGTGGGAGACTGATGTGGTCAGCTAGATGGAGTGAGAAACAGGTTGATACAGAGAGGGGGGGGGGGGAGGAGACGGGTGCACCTCATGTACATGAGCGAAGTATGTACATGTAGGCTAGCCTGCACTTAGGCATTTTTAGTAGTATCTGTGTGCTTTACCGACCTGCTTTGCATAGCAGCCTGTATGTCAGGAGCAAGAAACAATTTTCAATCCCTGTAGGCTGCCCTGCATAACAGGCATTTTGTTTAAATAGTATTCGCCTGCTTTATCGTCTTTTGCAGGACTTAACACGGGTGGACAAGGATTGCTGGGGGAAAGCTGAGATGAACAGGGGAGGATATAATCTGAGAGAGGTGATAGGAGAGGATGGAATGAGAAATGGGGGCAGAAGGAGATGGACAGAGAGAGAGTGAAGAGGAGATGAAGTGAATATGTGCTAGCAATCCGACTTTTAGTCAGTTGCGGTGCTGTGGGGACGTTAATCCCGTTTCCATAATTACAGTGGTTGCCCACAAAGGAATGCACCGCATTTTTTTTCTCAGCTGTAAACAATGCTACAAATGTGAAACGTTACGTATGTATTGTTTGAAGTCTCCTGAGTGAGCGCGCCAAATTTCCGTCACTTCCGCTAGATAGCGTAGCTTCAGGATAGTTTCAAAATGGCCTCTGTAGGTGATCTACGTTACAAGCAACGTGAAGTCATTGATCAGTATAGTTAATCGCTCGGCACTGAGGATGAGGTCATCCCCGAAGGCTGTTCAGCGGAGCTCCACGATTTTCAGCGGTCGGCGAAACCATCCCCGCCTGTCACCCCTGACATGTTGCAGCGAGCTGTGTTGTCATTCACCAGGACAGACGCAGTACGACTGGGCAGTTGGCGCTGCATCTGTCAATCAGACAAGGAAGTGTGGATGCAATTATAAGCACTCTTGGATATTCAAAAGTGTGCGCAAGATGGGTCCCGTGGTGTCTAACTGTGGATCAAAAATCGCCCAGAAAAAAAAAATTGTCTTGATTTGTTGCAACGTTTTGAAGCTGAGGGGGAGGCCTTGTTGTCCCGTATTGTGACAGGTGATGAAACCTGAGTTTACCATTTTGAGCCCCAAACAAAACTACAATCGATGGAATGGCGCCATTCCCACTCCCGATAGAAGATAAAATTCAAAGCAACTGCTTCCGCCGGTAAGGTCATGATTACCGCGTTCTGGGACTATGAAGGTGTGATTCTCACTGGCGATACTATTAATTCAGAAGCACATGTCAACACATTTAGAAAACTTAAGACGCGCTTCGGCGACTTCAGGAGATGTTTTGCTGCAACACGATAACGCTAGGCCTCACACACATCTGAGGACTGTTGAACACACCCCATCCACCCTACAGTTCTGACATAGCCTCCTCGAATTTCCACTTGGTTGAGGCATTAAAAGGTGCCATTAGTGGAAGACATTTTGAGGACGATGAGGAGGTGATTCACACAGTGAAACACTGGTTCCGCCACCAAGACAAGGATGGTACCGACAGAGCATACACCCTCTTGTTTCGTGCTGGAGGAAGGCCATAGAACTGGATGGGTTCAGACGGCTCTGAGCACTATGGGACTTAACATCTGAGGTCATCAGTCCCCTAGAACTTAGAACTACTTCACCGTAACTAACCTAAGGACATCACACACATCCATGCCCGAGGCAGGATTCGAACCTGCGACCGTAGCGGTCGCGCGGTTCCAGACTGAAGCGCCTAGAACCGCTCGGCCACATCGGCCGTCTAACTGGATGGGGGTTACATGGAAAATAGGGTGTGTAGATAAAATGCCATTCTTTCGTGTGTGTAATTCTCATTATGTCCGATAAAGAATTGTTGAAGAAAAAATACGGCGCATTTCTTTCTGGGCAACCCTCGTATAAATGTCAAATATGAAACATTGAACATAAACACTACTGTAGAATCATATACGGCGTCTTTCCACGTAGCATCAACTTCATGACTACCTTATTTGGTATGAAATACACACAGTAGAACAAGAATACGTAATTTTTAGAACAGTGGATGATATCTGTGATATGACTTTGAAATTGATTAACGCAGGACCTTTTAATCGTACACATACATATTGCAAGTGGACTGGATATGCAAACATCGCATGAACTAAATTCTATACACAAAATAAAATCTTAATAAGCGAAACTAAATGAAAAGTGATGAGCTGACTGGACCACTCCTCGGGTTAAATGACTAAATTGGTATTCTGTATCAAGTCTATTGGCACTGATCACGTAAGACAAATACCCAGTAACGATATGTGGAGCACAACTTCACACATGCCATGCAGGACAACTTGGGTACGTAAATCAGCAAAAATTCATCCACGGGATACAAATACCGCATGAACTCTTCAGAAACGCACTTTGACAATAGGCAATAAGTATTGGTAACCCCACTAACACAAGAAAACTTACCAAACAGAAATACCCGCGACCATTTCACTCAGCACGTCTCACTTCCACAGTGCACAGAATACGAAGGCCTTATTCATATTTTAATCCAGAGTTCCTTGTTCGGTGTGTAGCGCTGCAGTTGACACGCTGAACAGAAACGAAACACCTGAATTTCCGTGCGCTTCAAAGGCTGCACCATCTAAAGAAACTGTAGATTGTTGATAAAGTATACCATCTTTTCATTAGTTCAGCAATGACTCGTTCACAAAATAAAGTAACAATGTAATTAAAATCTGGAAGTGGCTACTTAGCAGCCAGGTTTAACTCTTTTGAAACAGATTCCATCACCAGACGACGTTGATATAAGTCGCTGAGAGGGACTTTGATATAATGGTGGAGGACGAAGGCCCCGGGCTCTGTCAGCCTCCACGTTGTGCGCTCTGCACCAAAACAACAACAACGATGAAGGTATTCTGGTTTGGGAAGTTGTTTAACTGTTGATACCTATAACGGGATATTTGTTATTTTGCAAGGTGGACACCTATGATTCTGCGTCATCGTGCATATACAGTACTGTTGTTGTTGTTGTTGTTGTTGTTGTGGTCTTCAGTCCTGAGACTGGTTTGATGCAGCTCTCCATGCTACTCTATCCTGTGCAAGCTTTTTCATCTCCCAGTACCTACTGCAACCTACATCCTTCTGAATCTGCTTAGTGTATTCATCTCTTGGTCTCCCTCTACGATTTTTACCCTCCACGCTGCCCTCCAATACTAAATTGGTGATCCCTTGATGCCTCAGAACATGTCCTACCAACCGATCCCTTCTTCTGGTCAAGTTGTGCCACAAACTTCTCTTCTCCCCAATCCTATTCAATACTTCCTCATTAGTTATGTGATCTACCCATCTAATCTTCAGCATTCTTCTGTAGCACCACATTTCGAAAGCTTCTATTCTCTTCTTGTCCAAACTATTTATCGTCCATGTTTCACTTCCATACATGGCTACACTCCATACGAATACTTTCAGAAATGACTTCCTGACACTTAAATCAATACTGGATGTTAACCAATTTCTCTTCTTCAGAAACGCTTTCCTTGCCATTGCCAGCCTACATTTTATATCCTCTCTACTTCGACCATCATCAGTTATTTTGCTCCCCAAATAGCAAAACTCCTTTACTACTTTAAGTGCCTCATTTCCTAATCTAATTCCCTCAGCATCACCCGACTTAATTAGACTACATTCCATTATCCTTGTTTTGCTTTTGTTGATGTACATCTTATATCCTCCTTTCAAGACACTGTCCATTCCATTCAACTGCTCTTCCAAGTCCTTTGCTGTCTCTGACAGAATTACAATGTCATCGGCGAACCTCAAAGTTTTTATTTCTTCTCCATGAATTTTAATACCTACCCCGAATTTTTCTTTTGTTTCCTTTACTGCTTGCTCAATATACAGATTGAATAACATCGGGGACAGGCTACAACCCTGTCTTACTCCCTTCCCAACCACTGCTTCCCTTTCATGTCCCTCGACTCTTATAACTGCCATCTGGTTTCTGTACAAATTGTAAATAGCCTTTCGCTCCCTGTATTTTACCGCTGCCACCTTCAGAATTTGAAAGAGAGTATTCCAGTCAACATTGTCAAAAGCTTTCTCTAAGTCTACAAATGCTAGAAACGTAGGTTTGCCTTTCCTTAATCTTTCTTCTAAGATAAGTCGTAAGGTCAGTATTGCCTCACGTGTTCCAGTGTTTCTACGGAATCCAAACTGATCTTCCCCGAGGTTGGCTTCTACTAGTTTTTCCATTCGTCTGTAAAGAATTCGTGTTAGTATTTTGCAGCTGTGACTTATTAAGCTGATAGTTCGGTGATTTTCACATCTGTCAACACCTGCTTTCTTTGGGATTGGAATTATTATATTCTTCTTGAAGTCTGAGGGTATTTCGCCTGTCTCATACATCTTGCTCACCAGATGGTAGAGTTTTGTCAGGACTGGCTCTCCCAAGGCCATCAGTAGTTCTAATGGAATGTTGTCTACTCCCGGGGCCTTGTATCGACTCAGGTCTTTCAGCGCTCTGTCAAACTCTTCACGCAGTATCGTATCTCCCATTTCATCTTCATCTACATGCTCTTCCATTTCCATAATATTGTCCTCAAGTACATCGCCCTTGTATAGACCCTCTATATACTCCTTCCACCTTTCTGCTTTCCCTTCTTTGCTTAGAACTAGGTTTCCATCTGAGCTCTTGATATTCATACAAGTCGTTCTCTTATCTCCAAAGGTCTCTTTAACTTTCCTGTAGGCGGTATCTATCTTACCCCTAGTGAGATAGGCCTCTACATCCTTACATTTGTCCTCTAGCCATCCCTGCTTAGCCATTTTGCACTTCCTGTCGATCTCATTTTTGAGACATTTGTATTCCTTTTTGCCTGTTTCACTTACTGCATTTTTATATTTTCTCCTTTCATCAATTAAATTCAGTATTTCTTCTGTTACCCAAGGATTTCTACTAGCCCTCGTCTTTTTACCTACTTGATCCTCTGCTGCCTTCACTACTTCATCCCTCAAAGCTACCCATTCTTCTTCTACTGTATTTATTTCCCCCATTCCTGTCAATTGCTCCCTTATGCTCTCCCTGAATCTCTGTGCAACCTCTGGTTCTTTTAGTTTATCCAGGTCCCATCTCCTTAAATTCCCACCTTTTTGCAGTTTCTTCAGTTTTAATCTACAGGTCATAACCAATAGATTGTGGTCAGAGTCCACATCTGCCCCTTACAATTTAAAACCTGGTTCCTAAATCTTTGTCTTACCATTATATAATCTATCTGATACCTTTTAGTATCTCCAGGGTTCTTCCATGTATACAACCTTCTTTCATGATTCTTAAACCAAGTGTTAGTTATGATTATGTTGTGCTCTGTGCAAAATTCTACCAGGCGGCTTCCTCTTTCATTTCTGTCCCCCAATCCATATTCACCTACTATGTTTCCTTCTCTCCCTTTTCCTACACTCGAATTCCAGTCACCCATGACTATTAAATTTTCGTCTCCCTTCACAATCTGAATAATTTCTTTTATTTCATCATACATTTCTTCAATTTCTTCGTCATCTGCAGAGCTAGTTGGCATATAAACTTGTACTACTGTAGTAGGTGTGGGCTTCGTATCTATCTTGGCCACAATAATGCGTTCACTATGCTGTTTGTAGTAGCTTACCCGCACTCCTATTTTCCTATTCATTATTAAACCTACTCCTGCATTACCCCTATTTGATTTTGTGTTTATAACCCTGTAGTCACCTGACCAGAAGTCTTGTTCCTCCTGCCACCGAACTTCACTAATTCCCACTATATCTAACTTCAACCTATCCATTTCCCTTTTTAAATTTTCTAACCTACCTGCCCGATTAAGGGATCTGACATTCCACGCTCCGATCCGTAGAACGCCAGTTTTCTTTCTCCTGATAACGACATCCTCTTGAGTAGTCCCCGCCCGGAGATCCGAATGGGGGACTATTTTACCTCCGGAATATTTTACCCAAGAGGACGCCATCATCATGTAATCATACAGTAAAGCTGCATGCCCTCGGGAAAAATTACGGCTGTAGTTTCCCCTTGCTTTCAGCCGTTCGCAGTACCAGCACAGCAAGGCCGTTTTGGTTATTGTTACAAGGCCAGATCAGTCAATCATCCAGACTGTTGCCCTTGCAACTACTGAAAAGGCTGCTGCCCCTCTTCAGGAACCACACGTTTGTCTGGCCTCTCAACAGATACCCCTCCGTTGTGGTTGCACCTACGGTACGGCTATCTGTATCGCTGAGGCACGCAAGCCTCCCCACCAACAGCAAGGTCCATGGTTCATGGGGGGGGGGGGGGGGGTATACAGCACTGTTGATCAGAATTGCATCTTATAGGGAATATACGCGGTGACTCAAAGCGAACAAGAATTTCTTTCCAGCCGAGTGAGGTAGTGACATCTTTTCTTGCAGGATGCCACTCTGTTTTGAACTAGGCGACCAGCCGACATATGCTTGAACGCGGCATTTAAGTCGGAAAAGCTGTTTTCATAAGAGCTGTAGCACATTTTCAATGAAATTTCAGCAGCTAATAAGACAGAAAGACATACGGAACCACAATTGAGCCGCTTTATTAAATTTAAGCGCTAAAGGACCACATGGGACAGTGCGAAAAAAACCTGCCTGCATTATGATGCCATTTTGGAAAAATTGGAAATTTATGGTAAGGACATATGAGACCAAACTGATTAGGTCATCGGTCCCTAAGCTTAGACACTACTTCATCTAACATAAACTAACTTACGCTAAGGACGACACACACACTCATGTCCGAGGGAGGACTCGAATCTCCGACGGGAGGAGCCGCACGGACCGTGACAAGACGCCTCAGACCGCTCGGCTACCCGATGCGGCTGACATTTTGGGTTCCTCTAGTACCCTCTCAGTCAGGTGAGTAGAATGCTCGTCAGATTTTAGCTACATACAAAATGGCAACGGCTTAGTACACAACCAGATCATTTTTTCTGGTCCCCACGCGATTTTTCAGTTCCCCAGACTTACAGGGGGGCAAGAAATTACTTTCAGGACATAGACAAAATGAAAGAAAAAAGGAGACATACTATTAGAGTCGACACATTGGGTAAGTAATAGTGAGTAAAAGACATTTAGTTCCAGTAACTATATTTGCACTTCCGGGTAAAATACATCGAACACAACAGCCAAGGAACATTATGTTACACACATAAAACTCAGAGCGTACAGTAGCACCCGTTTGAACATATATTTTGTGGTTTGCCTTCACAAGATAAACCAAATAGTCCCACAATCTTTTTTCAAACTTCTCTTCGTCAAAGGGTTTTGTCAGAAAGTCAGCCAACATGTCTTCTGTACACAGGTAGTCCATGGCGATGTTCTGTCGCTCTGTGTTGTCCCGAATATAATGGTGCCTTATATCAATATGTTTTGTCCTGGCACTAGTGACATCATTTTTAGCTACGTTAATGACTCCTTTATTGTCACAGAAGATCGTTATAGGTTCCACGATTAAAATGGGTTCTATTTCACATATTAATGTTCTTAGCCACAATGCTTCCAGTATGGTGTAACACAGAACCATATACTCGGCCTCTACGGTACCCAATGCAACAGTTTTTTGCTTTTGACGGGACCATGAAATGAGGCCCCCTCATTAATTTAAAGCAGCAAACCGTAGTGGAGTGCCTATCTCCTAATTTACTACTCAGATCCGCATCGCTGTATCCTTCTAGTTTTGCATTACCTTCTCTATGCTATCTTAATTCGTGACTTGAAGTTCCTCTTAGATATCGGAACATCCTTTTCACAGCTTTCCAGTGCCTTTTCTTTATGTCTCTGCGATATCTGCTCACTCCGTCGGTGGCAAAAGCAATGCCAGGTCGTGACGTTTGAGACAAATATAACAGACTCCCTGCTGCTTCTAAACATGGAACATTCTTATCACATTCCACATCTGCCTCATTTCCGTCACTCTTACTTCCAATGGAGTAGTTACGGGTTTACAGTCACTCACGCAAAATTTCTGAAAGATTTTTTCTGTATATGATGATTGATTTATGATCAGTTCTTGTCTCTCTTCATCCTTAGTGATCTGCATACCTAAATAACATTTAATTTCTTCCATTTCATGCATCTAAAACTTGGTTTGCAGCTGTTTCTTAAAAATTCTCATTTGGCTTTCATTTTCAGTCAGAGTAAAGAAGACGCCCACCCATTTTATAGTATATAGTAAGATCAGCCTTAGATTGCTTCAAATTTGTTAGAGTTTTATGTAGACATCGATTCCAGCATGTCCACTCTGTTTAAGCCCATAAATACTTTTTCGCAAACGCCAAATCTTTTCCATTTCCGACCTGGTTTTCATGACTTCTCTTGGTGGAGTGACATATATCTTCTCCTCCAATTTCCCATTTAAGTATGCTGTTTTTAGATCCACATGATAAATTGTTAAATTTCATTTTGCTCCCAAGGCTAAAAGATATCTCAATGAGGCATACTTGACTACAGGTGGAAAAGTTTCTTTGTAACCTACCCCTTGTTTTTGCGAATATCCTTTTATTTCAAGCCGTGCTTTATATCTTGGTGATGAATTTTCGGGGCTCTTCAAAGCGAATACCCATCTTGCCTGTAATGGTTTCTTATCTGCTGGCGTACCCAATCAAAGGTTTCGTTCCGAGAAGATTCCAATTTCCTCTCCATCGAATCTTTCCATTCTTGAGAATTCCGGCCGCTCGTTGCTTCTTCTGCTGTTGCTGGCTCATCATTAAAAGACTGGGTTGCACACATCTCAGAATCTGGATATTCTTTCGCTTTTGCTCTCTTCATTTTGTTCGTCCTCAAACTCATTGTCATCATTAAATAGTCTCCATTTGCCTTTGACTGTCCTCTTCCTGTTATTCACTTTCTCTTTCTTCACATGAGGTTTCACTCCCGGAACTAGGTGCAGTTAACTTAGTAGTCTCGTTCTCTTCAGAGTCCTTTCTATTTTCAAAGAATACCACATCTCTGCTTGTAACTATCCTTTTACTCAATGGATCCATTAATCGGTAGCCCTTTGAATTCTCACAATAGCCTACAAAAATATACTTTTTAGCTTTTGGGTCCCATTTTCCTCTCAGCTGTTTTATAATGTGCGCCATTGCATCACACCCAAAAACCCTTATATTGCTTAGGTCACGTTTCCTTCCTTCCCATATCTCATAGGAGTTTTTATTTCTTAATGATTTTGTAGGTGATCTATTGTTCAAATATACCGCCTCTGCCCAAAACTCTTTTGATAATCCAGCATCAGTTATCATGCTCCTTTCTTTTTCGACAATGGTCCTATTAGCATCTTAGCAATCACATTTTGAGATGGGCTGTATGTTATCGTAGTTTTATGCCTGATTTCCATTTTTTCCAGAAGATTCTTCAATTTATGGTTAATATATTCTCTCCAGTTATAAGACCCGACGATTTTAATCTTCTTTCCCTTCCATCTTTCGACAATATTACTACATTCTTCAAAACTGCCACTCACTTGGTCTTTGGAACTAAGAAAATAAACGTGAGTATGTCGTGAATAATGATCAATAAACGTAAGAAAGTAATAACTCCCACGTGTGAATTCGCACTCCATCGGGACACCTACATCTCTATTGATTAACTGTAAGACCTCTGCAGAATTACTATTACTGATCTTTAAAAGGTAGCCTTACTTGTTTTCCTTTTGTGCATATTTCACAAAGGTCCTTGGATAAACTATAAATCTGTATTTCCTTTACTGTATACCTTATTAAAGACATACTCTTTCTATTTAGGTGTCCTAGTCTGTGGCGCCATGAAAAACCTTCCACTGAGTATACTGAACATTTCTATGTTTACTGTCAATGGTATACAACTTAAAAATACTCCTTTCCTTCCTTCTGTAGGTATAACTTCACCATTTTCGCTGATTACTTTTGCTCCATGCATGTCAAAAGTGACTTTATTTCCCTTCTTGACAATTTCCTCTACAGACAGAAGGTTAGTCGCAACATTTTTACATAATGAACATCACGTGATGTAACTATATTGGATTCACCATTTACACTTACACGTAGGTCTAGTTTCCCAGCCAAATGACATTGGAAATTGCTGCCATCAACAGTAGATATTCCCATATGAGTCTTATCTTTAACACAACAAAGAAGAGATCTGTCTTTAACAATATGCACAGATGCACCAAACTCTAAAATCCGTTCCAGTTGACAATTACCCACATCAACAAGAGCATAAAAACACGAGAGTGCCTTACCTTTATTATTGGTCCTTCTCTCTGGGCTATCGGCTTGTCTGACCCTGGGTTTACTTTTTCTCTGCACTGAGATTCAATATGCCCCTTCTTCTGACATCTATTGTTTTTTTGAGTATCTATTGTTTTTTTGAGTAAAGAGCAGATGCAGTTTCCTTCTCCAACACATGACAACTTGAAGTTCTCTTTACATCCTGTAGGATTTTCACTTTAACACAGTCGGCCGTGATCAGTATGTCTGAGCTTTAGCTTTCCAGCCCATAAACATAGGTGCATACCTTTCGGGCAGTCCTGCCAACAGTAGAGTCGCAATCCATTCGTCAGCGGTGTCAAACCCAATGTTTCTCAGTCGGTTCGACGTGGTTATTATTTTGTTGACGTATTCGTCTACACTCTTGCATTTGTCCCGCTGAGTGGTAATTAACTCACTTAATAATCCTTCCTTCCTTGTAATACCTCCATCCTCAAATGCACTTCCTAATTTGTCTCAGACTTCTTTCGCTGTGGCAACTGTTTCAACGTGAATATGATTCACTGAGTCAACCAGTAATATCAACTTTGATTTTTCTTTCCTATCCTTACTTGAATTATTCTGATCTGTGGATTTCATTGTCCCATTCACCACATCCCATAGGTCGTCCAACGTTAATACATTTCTACTGCAAATTTCCACGTTGCGTAGTTTTCGCGACCCATAAATCTTTCTATCTGCGGAATTTGTGCCGCGCTCATTTTAACGGTAACTTCGATCTTTCTTAGCGTAAAGAATAATACCGAAGAACAATACAAAAGAGTTTCGTTCGTCTTGTAAGGATAACTCTTACTTCACGCAAGTGCACTACTTGGAAATTTTCCAATACTTTCTCAGTACTATATTACGGATATACTTATTCCAAATCCATCGCTGGGTTCATAACCTATTAGAGGCGACACACTTCAATAAGTAATAGTGAGTAAAAGACATTTAGTGCCAGTAACTATATTTGCACTTCCAGGTAAAATACATAGAACACAACAACCAAGGAACATTATAAACCACTCAAAAAACTCAGAGCGTACGATAGCACCAGAGAGGTCTATTACGTATATTTCACGTGATGCATTTTGCCGCTGTCTCACACGGAATATATTGTTCACACAATTCCAGCACATACGAAGCAGTGTTTTCGGAAACAAATCCTCTATTCTGACTTTTCTGCACACATGGGAGTCCATCGACTGATTTAAAACCTTCCAGGATAACTAATCACTAACCCACAGAAAAGGAGTATTGCAACTTTTGGATTATATGATACTTTCACGATAATAAAGCCAGTGCATGAAGTGTATATGACTGCAAATAGTAACTAAGCACGCGGTTCGAAATACGAGGAAACTGTTGTCATTTTGAAGAGCTGTAGATGGTGTAGAAATTGTTATCAGACCGTCATGTGACCCTCCACGTTGGGCTAAGTCATGACAGTCAAGCGGAGTGTATGTGCCAACAGGTGGTATGAAATCAGAGCAACAAGGTCAGTCAACGTAGAGATAAATGGCAGAAAGGTCTTTAAGGGTACAGATATCGATCCTGTCCCAAACAGAGCGAATCTGCCCTTATGCGTCTTAGTTTCAGCGGGTTAGCGACTCTACATTGTATTAGAAGGGTGTGGCACGGCGCCCGTCGTTTCTTGTGAGTGAGTGTGGATACAGCGTCTTTAATTAGTAATCAAAATGTCCACGGTCCGGGTTTCGAAGCCCGCCAGTGCTTAAATTTTGAATAAAAATCATCAGTGGTGGCGGCTAAAAACTTCCGGCATAAGAAAGCACCCTCATTCTGCAAACGGCTTCGTCAAGGACGGCGGTGTACCGGACAGAGGTTCAGGGCACTCTCTTGCCCTTGGAGTGGGAAACTGCCCCTAAAAGGCGGAAGAATCAACAATGATCAATGACAAGAGGATGCAGAAGGCGATGCAAACCTCTGTATTAAAGACACATAACGTGCATCCACACGACATGTGGAATGTAATTGAAAAAAAAAAGTCATGATGATCTCTCCATTGGGAAAAGAGTCCGGAATAGTCCCCATTCGGATCTCCAAGAAGGGACTGCCTAAGGAGCGGGGACCATGAGAAAGAAACTGAATAAACAACGAAAGGATAACGTTCCACGGGTCTGGCGTTGAATGTCAGAAGTTTGAATGGTGTAGGGAAGCTAGAAAATCTGAAAAGGGATATGCTAAGGCACAATCTAGTTATAGTGGATGTCACGCAAGTGAAATAGAGTAATATCGACAGCAGCAGAGAATGGTATAACGGGAGTAGGATCTGTTACGAATAGGAAGGTAGGTCAGAGAGTGAGTTACTGTGACCAATTCAGTGATAAGGTTGTTCTCATCAGAATCAGCAGCAAAAAAACACCAACAACAATAGCTCATGTATACATGCCGTCGTCTCAGGCAGAGAATGAAGAGACAGAGAAGTATACGACGATATTGAGCGGGTAATTCAGTGCTTAACGGGAGGTGAAAATCTAATAGTCATGGGGGATTGGAATGCTGTTGTGGGAGAGGGAGTAGAATAAATAGTTACATGAGAATATGGACTTAGTAGTAGGAACGAGAGAGGATAAAGAATAATTGCTGATGTGGTGCTACAGACGAATGTTGAATATACTCCTGGAAATTGAAATAAGAACACCGTGAATTCATTGTCCCAGGAAGGGGAAACTTTATTGACACATTACTGGGGTCAGATACATCACATGATCACACTGACAGAACCACAGGCACATAGACACAGGCAACAGAGCATGCACAATGTCGGCACTAGTACAGTGTATATCCACCTTTCGCAGGAATGCAGGCTGCTATTCTCCCATGGAGACGATCGTAGAGATGCTGGATGTAGTCCTGTTGAACGGCTTGCCATGCCATTTCCACCTGGCGCCTCAGTTGGACCAGCGTTCGTGCTGTACGTGCAGACCGCGTGAGACGACGCTTCATCCAGTCCCAAACATGCTCAATGGGGGACAGATCCGGAGATCTTGCTGGCCAGGGTAGTTGACTTACACCTTCTAGAGCACGTTGGGTGGCACGGGATACATGCGGACGTGCATTGTCCTGTTGGAACAGCAAGTTCCCTTGCCGGTCTAGGAATGGTAGAACGATGGGTTCGATGACGGTTTGGATGTACCGTGCACTATTCAGTGTCCCCTCGACGATCACCAGTGGTGTACGGCCAGTGTAGGAGATCGCTCCCCACACCATGATGCCGGGTGTTGGCCCTGTGTGCCTCGGTCGTATGCAGTCCTGATTGCGGCGCTCACCTGCACGGCGCCAAACTCGCATACGACCATCATTGGCACCAAGGCAGAAGCGACTCTCATCGCTGAAGACGACACGTCTCCATTCGTCCCTCCATTCACGCCTGTCGCGACACCACTGGAGGCGGGCTGCACGATGTTGGGGCGTGAGCGGAAGACGGCCTAACGGTGTGCGGGACCGTAGCCCAGCTTCATGGAGACGGTTGCGAATGGTCCTCGCCGATACCCCAGGAGCAACAGCGTCCCTAATTTGCTGGGAAGTGGCGGTGCGGTCCCCTACGGCACTGCGTAGGATCCTACGGTCTTGGCGTGCACCCGTGCGTCGCTGCGGTCCGGTCCCAGGTCGACGGGCACGTGCACCTTCCGCCGACCACTGGCGACAACATCGATGTACTGTGGAGACCTCACGCCCCACGTGTTGAGCAATTCGGCGGTACGTCCACCCGGCCTCCCGCATGCCCACTATACGCCCTCGCTCAAAGTCCGTCAACTGCACATACGGTTCACGTCCACGCTGTCGCGGCATGCTACCAGTGTTAAAGACTGCGATGGAGCTCCGTATGCCACGGCAAACTGGCTGACACTGACGGCGGCGGTGCACAAATGCTGCGCAGCTAGCGCCATTCGACGGCCAACACCGCGGTTCCTTGTGTGTCCGCTGTGCCGTGCGTGTGATCATTGCTTGTACAGCCCTCTCGCAGTGTCCGGAGCAAGTATGGTGGGTCTGACACACCGGTGTCAATGTGTTCTTTTTTCCATTTCCAGGAGTGTGTTAGGTGGACTGATAAAGGAAGGAATGAGGAGGTTGTCAGCAGAATCGGCGAGGAAAGGAATATAACGAAAACACTGATGAAATGATGGGACAGGATGCTATGACATCTGTTAAGACATCATCGAATAACTTCCATGGTACTAGAGGGAGTTGTAGAGGTTTTAAACTGTAGAGGAAGACAGAGGTTGGCATATATACAGCAAACAATTGAGGATGGAGGTTGGAATTGCTACTCTGAGATGAAGAAGGGATTCGTGGCGGGCCGCCTCAAACCAGTCTGAATGACTCCGAAAAAAAGGGAGTCAGTCAGGCCTGAGCCTTCGCAAAGAGAGGATCGAGAGTGTGCGCATCGTGCGCGATCGGGTATAAAAGTTATTGATTTATAGAACTGAGGATGTTTAGAGAGTCAGGGAACGTGTCTTAAATCAAAACCGACCGTAAAAGCTACCAGTAATGTCAAACTCGATACAGACAGTGTGAAGTGCATGAACTCGGTTACAGAGCGAGTGTGATATGGTTCGTGCGGGTTAATCTTGCTTGTGTATAAAGGATAATAGCTCGAGTGTTGTCAGATTTAGTATGAACTTCATTTAACCTCATCATATTAACGACAGCATTTTGCTGGGAATTACGATCAGAATTATTGGAGATGTTACAGGCCACATGTCAGCAGGCACGCAGTTGGGAACCGGCACGTGTACCTCGGTTGTAAGTTCGTCCTTCATGCTATCGTAACCATCAAATCCGATCGCCTGCTAAAATTTTGACAACTAAAAATACGTGAGTCGGCGTCATAAAAAGGAGGAGCTACTTACAGATCCTGTCGTGTTTGAATATGCCCGTAATCTCACCGTCAACTTATTTGCCCAGTTTGTTGGTGTATTAACATGAAGTGTCCGACGTAACTACAAGGGATTGTAATATTCCTCCATCTGACTTGTGTGTGTTATTTACTATCCTGATGTGTAAAACCAGATGTAATCCTTGCGTGTATTTTGTATTCTCTGAATTGGTTTACAAAACATACTGTCATGCAAAGCCAACTGTAATATTCTTATACTATACTGTTAATAATAAGCAATGTAACAAACAGAAATACAGTTACCTATCCGGACAGCAAAACCACAAAAACAAGTGTAATAACCGTGTGTGTTAACCTAAGGAATAAGCATCAGACTTTAACTTGTTTCTTCAAATAAGTTATCAGTTCAGAGGTATGGCAAATAACAGTAGTTAGACTACTATTCTGCATTGATAACAATATATGTGGTTGGTGATACACTATTATTCGCCAATCTAATTAGGCACACTAAATGAAGCTGAGTAGGACAGCAGAGAAGATTGCAACTCACTGCTTACCTAACAGACTTCACTTTAGATTTAGATAAAAGATGATTGAGCAATACAAGAAAAGTTTAGCCGCTCGAAACAAAACTACAGCACCCAATTGCTTAATCAAACAGTCTGATTTCATGAAAACAAAAGTAAATTTGGACAGGAGGGGGTTTCTACATCAACATATTTGGTACTCAACATTTCACTGATTCACTGTAAACTATTTAACGTTGCTATTTATCACCATTAATCATCAACTTAGTGTTTCCTTTCATTAATACGTAATGTGAAAGCAGCAAACAATTTATCTAATGTGGTCTCTGAATCTGGCATAACCTTATGTAATCATTTTAACACAGAAAATAATAGTAATGTTAATTATTCTTTCCATCAATTATTTCACTGATTAATCACTGATATGCCAAAAATATATTAAAAAGATTTCACTCTCTTAGCTGAATACGGGTCACCCGGAATTTTCATGTACCGGGTTAGGATTCTGCTTGGTTTATGAGCGGGATAAATTACCAGGTGGACACAATTGTTAATATGGATGATGGTTATTATTCTTAAAGCACATTTCAACCTCCTGGAACACACTATAATACATAGCTAAAATGTCGTACCCTGTAAGCTGTGATCAGCGACGGTGGCGTTGGTGGCAACAACTGCATTAATATCAGAACGGCCAAGAGCAGTTATCCATGTTGGACTTATTTCCTCTTCACAGCGATCATCCATCTTATAATCAATAGCCCGTTTTTCTCGCCATACCAGGCCGTGATAAACTGCAGTTTCCAACCGAGGCAAGATGCAACAATATGGCGCACTCCACACTATGCTGGCGCTGTACGTGTTGCCTCTAAGGTCACTGGCCACCGACTGACTTTGTTCGCGCCCGCCAAAGCGCGCCAGACGTTTCCGCTCCCACCTAACCTAACCTAACCTAACCTAACCCTACGCTTATACAGCTTTCCGTTCCTGACGGAACTACCCCATCTTTTATACTACACATATCTCATACAGCCCTAAGTGAGTGCCAGTAACTATTACATACATAATTACATTACAGCACCTTTTTACATTTCATAATTATAACAAATAGATATCTTTACAATATTTAAAAGTAAATATTACACCCTTTCTCTTAATACGTACATTCATTTTAATCTTAGCAAAGACTTTCAGTATCGATTTCGCTTCAAACAAGATGTCTCTACTTCTGCTTTAACAGTGTCAATAAAATATTTAAATTTTTTTTTTTAATATGAACAATAATGTCACAGGATCGCGACCATGCAAAGTGGCGTAACGACAGCTGTCGTAAAATGATCCTAACCGATAGGAGCTGAAGAAGAGTATCACACCTTGTCAATGGCAGTTTCAAAGCCAACAGGAGTCGCTGCTGTTAGTGAATGCAGGTCCATTACAACCAATTTCTGAGTGAAAATTCCGAATGGAGCCACATGCAATGAGCATTTGCAGTCAGCAAAAAGTTGCACGTCTTTAGTGGACCAGACAACACAGAAACTGCACAGTAGCTAACCTGGTGCATGTGGTGTGCTTCGGCAACTCGAGATTTTGCGTCTTTTCAGATTATGCGGAAAGTCGGGTGCGCCAATAACCATTCGGGGCATTTAACCAGTAATGTGTGGAAGTGTAGTTCTGGGTGGAGGTAGTTCCGTGACGTTTTTGCGGTATTTTTCGTAACGTGACTTGGGCGCACTCCATTCCGTTTCAGTGAACATGAACCAGGATTAAACTTCCTGGCAGATTAAAACTGTGTGCCCGACCGAGACTCGAACTCGGGACCTTTGCCTTTCGCGGGCAAGTGCTCTTCGCAGGAGAGCTTCTGTAAAGTTTGGAAGGTAGGAGACGAGGTACTGGCAGAAGTAAAGCTGTGAGTACCGGACGTGAGTCGTGCTTCGGTAGCTCAGTTGGTAGAGCACTTGCCCGCGAAAGGCAAAGGTTCCGAGTTCGAGTCTCGGTCGGGCACACAGTTTTAATCTGCCAGGAAGTTTCATATCAGCGCACACTCCGCTGCAGAGTGAAAATCTCATTCATGAACCAGGATGCTTATCTGAATATTCTCAGCGATGAAACGTTGCTCCTCTTCTGCATCTTCGTGACGACGGCCGTATTCTCAGGGTTGGCCCCTTACGTTCCTGGTTCGATGAACACTCAGACACCCTCTCGCACCTCGACTCACCCACTAAATCACCCCACTTTGCATTCACAGAAAATTTCTGAGAGTGTTTGGAACAGTAGATGAAATACAGCAACCAACATCTCCACAGTCTGGTAAATTTCCGGGATTTGATCATCAATGAGCGGTTTCAGCTAGACATGGTACTCCTGAAGAAAAGCTCATGGACTCTCTTCCTCGCCGAATTGAGGTCGTTATTAACTGTAGAGATGGTGTTCTACGATATTAATATGATATCTGGGGATGACTAATGTTACTCTGTGTGCTTATAAAGTCTAGAGTAGCTAAGCAGGGCCTTGTTACGGATGTATATACAATGCTACAGAACAGCGTTCGCTGTTGTATATGGTTGTTTGTCAACGGTGGATGTTTTGGGGCTACATACTGTCGGATGAAACGAATGAACGATGGGATTACGTGAAAATTACCTGTATTATCATGAAACTGTGATCCGTGAATGACGAAATCCTACTAGTGCTCGAGCGTAAGACTTTGTCAGAAGCTAGCTCTAACAACTGACAACGTCGAATGCAAGTCCATTAAAGACAATCACTACCCAAACCAAATTGCCCGAGCTAGCAGAAAACTTAACAACATGGGAGACACGGACCCCAGAGTTTAGTGCTGATATTTACAAAACAATACAGCACTTATGCAGTCGTGCCTCTGTTTCTCGCCATAGTTATGAGATCTGCTTCACCGTGAACTATATAAATGTTGTAAATCAGTACTATCATCAAACTGAGTCCGCCTTGATGCGAAACACCTAGTTATTCGTTTATTTCTTTATTCTCCCAAACTAGTTTCGGCGACAAATATCACCATCATCAGTGGGTTTTCTTTTTTAATCTAAAACATGCAGAAAATAGCATGGTTATACAAACACAGCAGCAATTTTGCTATTCGTTTTTTGAATATATAGTTTTCTATGGATACACACCAAATAACTGGATTCCACAACACTGCCACAACCCCAAGTATATATTGCTGACATACGAAGTTCACCGTTTAGTATTTGTTTACTAATAGCCACTCACACGATTGCAGATGACATGATGTTCACTGAGTAAAAAGACGGCAACAGAAAAAAAGCACACAGAAAATAAGTCGCAAACAGCGACAATAATTTCTTAAAACATGCTGTAACATGCAATAAATAAGGTAGTATGAAAGTACTTGCAAGTTTTAGATTAAAAAAGAAAACCCACTATGATGGTGATAATGGTGATATTTGTCGCAGAAACTAGTCTGTGAGAATAAAGAAATAAACAAATAACAAGGTGTTTTACATCAAGGCGGACTCAATTTGCTGATAGTACTGTTTTTCTATGCAAACACGGACCAAATGAAAGGGTTCCAAGATAAAATTATTTTATAAATATTGTATTAATCGTCACTGTAGGATACTGATTACATCTAACGAAAGAAATGTCCAGTTTTAGTTAGAACGACAGTGATAGTAGTGAAATGGCCTTTCTTCCATAGTTCTTCATCGAGAGGAGGGTCAGAGTTGCTTTGGTCAGGACGGCATAGCCATTCTTCCACCCAAGTGTTGCGGGTTCGACCAGTGGGTGGGGAAGTCAAGAGTCCATTAACGTTAGGATGCCCAAGGCAACAGGCAGATTACAGTGGACTCTTTATAGATCATCGATTCAAAGACCACCGTATTAGTAGGATCCCATGGACGGCTCAATGGCGACGAACGTTGGACTCCAGCAAGTTGTGCCAGCAGCTGCCTGGCGGAGATTGTCTCACCTGATACGTAAGTCCACTGAGATCTGCCGCCAAACTCTTTGCTCACTGGTAGGTCATTGAGCCTATCTATTTATAGCTCCTGCACGCCATACTGCTTTGATGCCTGAGCTTGGAGCTATACATGGGCTATTAATATTGTGTCTCATTGGCGCCTAGTTACAGGTGTCTTGCCATAACTTGATGTTGTGGATCTACCATGCCATCAGCCATATACCTTTGTGGACGATCACCGCTCCATGACATTCCTCCCATCTTTGGAAAAATTCGGTCCCCGGATTTAGTGTGGCTCCACTCTGGAAAAAATTAGCTGTGAAGATGCTAGAAACAGGCACTCATTCACACCTATAAGCCACAATTATCTCCATGGTTTGTAGAGTTTTTGTCATTATCTGGTGCTATCTTGCGCACTAGCAGCAAATGTTTAAACGTGGAAGAGCAGTGGAGGTGTGATCTGAATAATTTTGCATTTGTTGTAGCAGTAGAGAGCGCCTGTCATGAT
Source organism: Schistocerca piceifrons (assembly GCF_021461385.2). Classification (NCBI taxonomy): domain Eukaryota; kingdom Metazoa; phylum Arthropoda; class Insecta; order Orthoptera; family Acrididae; genus Schistocerca; species Schistocerca piceifrons. The sequence continues at coordinate 133,494,356 of NC_060139.1, forward strand.
CAAGACTAAGAAGGTAGCTGACGCGGAGATTCCAATCCAACGAATCTAAGCTGATTTTGCAATATTGCCTTATACGTTCCAATAACTGTTCCATTAAAACTCTTTATTCTGAGCTTCTACCAGTTGGTTCAGAGAGGCAGGAACTGCTAGGTCCTAGCTAGCGTTTATGTGCGTTAAGGTTTCAGTAGATAGTGTCTATGAAGGAAGATCTGTTGGATAAAGCAGTAAATAGGTGGCTTTCAGCGCTGTGATACCTCTAATGATCAGAGACAAATGATAAGAGGGGCCAGATATTTTACAACGGTTCCTACTGATAATTAAGACTTGGCCCCATTATTCTAGGCACTTCTTACGCTTAGACGACAGTGGTCATATTATGTGTAAATGATGTTCACTGATTCCATGACTGAAAAAAGCCAATGCAGCTCAAACCTTTGAAAATAGTCGGCTTAATTAGCGAGTCTCTTCTGAGGACAGTCATAATGGGGTCTCCTTCGCAAAACAGGCTGAGCTCGAAAGATCAAGGAGTGCTAGGGATCAGCTTTGTAGGACACACAATTATTTAGTCGGCTCAGTATTGTAACAAATTCTAGGGTGGTAATTATTTCATAGGGAGTCTAGATGCCAGTGTGAAACGAAACCATTACGACGCTCTTCAGGTGAGTGTCAGTACTTTACTGAGCCAGCGCATGACCACCACGTGCAAAATCTAAAGACAGTCTGTCATGCTGGTGCCTTGGAATCAATGACTGGCTGTCTCTGTGCAGGTACGTTTTTAAAGTGCTTAACAATAGAGCATGGGTCATGCCAAGGGTGGTCCCACATTACTGTGTTTTAGAGGGACCCTTTGCCATTTTATTCGCCCATCTGTCAATGTTGCCCTCCCCTGTAACCACACCACAGGAGGCGGAAAACGTAAGGGTGGAAAACAGGAGAGCTTTAAGAGCTTAAACACACTTTTCTGCTTTAGATCACTCCAAAAAGGTGCAATCACATTCATTGGAGTTGCAGGTCCACGACGTTCATGAACAAAGGTTGCATCGTCCAGGGGCTGTTCCCACTGTCAAAGGTTGTTAATAACGTTGTACTGTTGCTCATCGGATTGTGACATGTGATTTTCGACCTTGAAACGTGTGGGAATCAAGGCCCCAAGGGAAGGAGTTGTTTCCCTGATGCCTTTGATGCAACCCCTTGAAGCCTTTTTGTATCGATTCTGGAAATGTGTTCCTCAGCTGTCTATAAGAAAACAGTGTAATTTCAGTGTCGGGCATCGCAGTTCTGACCTCCATCGCAGAGGTGGCAAAAGAAGAGGTGAAATTTGGGTAATAAAGTGTGTGACGACCTTCCCAACACGTAACGCGTCGACAATGGCATTGGGATGAATTTTGGTGAAATTTGGTGCTAGTGTGACACCATTATCACACCTTACACCTCACATTAACTTCTGTGCTCTGGCCTTTTTTCTCTTTCTATTTGAAGCATCGCTGAGCCCGAGGGAGGCGTTGCAGGGTACCATGTTTTTGAACCATCACGTAGGAATTTTGTAGGCACCTTTGAGCCAAATTTCAAACTTCTGGGAGACAATTTCAGGGATTAGAAAAAGTGATCCTTTAAAGAGTTGAACAGTGCAGTACACTAGCCTGCAACTATCGAATTCGCAGCAACTTGCACAACTTCTCAATTAATTCTGTCATTAACTTGTTCTATAATGGTTTAGGAGGGTTTCTAGCATCTCAGACTTCAAGTTCTAATGGTTAACCATTGTTTGAGCCTCTGTCTTGGCTTGCTTATTCAGTACAGCTACCATAATCATATACTGAGAGAAGTGCTTAATGATAGCTCGGACATACCGATTTCCTGTGTGTGCATGAAGGGCTCAAGAATATCCATACCAATAATTTGAAAAGGATGGCTCGCCTCTGATAATCTCTGCAATGGTAATTACTGATGGCTAATCTCAGTGTTCTGGGCATAGCATACAAAGTTCTATACACATTGTTCCACATTCCACTTGGACGTTGACCACCAGTAATTCTCAGTGACCTGCTACTCCATAACTCTCTGTCCCTGATGAACAGCCAGGACAGAATAATGAACCTGTCTCAATACTTCATCATGTACATTTGGAGCTACAATGATGTGCCAAATGCACTGTGACCAGCTCAAGAGTATGCATTGTCAGTGCTGGCACCTTTTCGGGTCCCAAACTGCTGATAACCTGTGTCAGCACTCCTCTGCACAGGTACAGACACATTCTAGTATGCACACTTTCGACTCAGGCCATTTAAATTGTTGTGGGCTTTCCCAGGACAGTGGATTGTTTCAAGGCTGTATTCAATCAGCTGCAAAATTCACTCAGTCAGACCTTTCAGCAATTTTAATGTCTCCGTACCAGTAGTAATGAAAGAAGTCATTATGTTAATCAGATTAATCATTTCTTTTTCTGTGATGGAATACTTCGTCTCAGCCTCTTTTAGTTGCCTGGAAGTATAGGCTATTGGATGATCTGCTCCATCCACCTCCTGGCTCAGCATGCGTCCCAGTTTATTTGGCAGTCTTAGAAAGCAAGGACAAGACCAATCATCAATAGGTATTTTCAGTGGAATTTCACCTACTTCTTTAAAAGGTATGAGAAGGGACTTGATACCTCCACAAAATTAGGCCAAAACTTTCAATAACTGTTGACCAAACGTAAAAAGGACTACAGCTCCTTTATCACCTCAGAAGTAGGAAATTCTCATATGTCTTGAAGAAGTTGGAAGCCAAGTCACACTCCACCCTGTCTCATAATGCAGTTTAAACTGCAAATTTACAGGATCAGGGTTAGCTCGGATGCTTATAGACGATTGAATAAGTTCCATAAATGGGCTATGTGCTGCTGTATGTCCTTGAATAATACTATAATGTTGACAAAAAGCTTAACAGTTATAAATATGTGTGCAGGGACTATAGACATGAACACATTTAAATGTGGAAATAGATGAACAAGACATTATTAAATCACTTTCACCCATTAAATCACACATTAGAATTAGCATACACTTGTTCTCTGCATAAGTAAACAGTCCAAACACATTTAAGGGTAGACAAACCTACAAAATACAATTGGAACTGTATTTTTTTTTTTGTATATTAGGTGTCAGATTATTTTGTAATGAAAAACAACGTTTGAAACAATAAAGATATTTCTTGGTATGCAATTTCTCCCTATCATTTTAATGTGATGTGATAAGGAGACAATAAGTAAAAAATATAGTATCTCCTTGTTCCATCATGGGCTTATCAGTCTAGTGTAAATGGTTTGTGAAAAACATTCTAACATTCTTGTCTGTAATACTCCTTCAAAATGTGGAGGTACTGATATTTTTCTTTTTATGTTGCCAGAGGACCAATTAAGATAAACTTTTATTACTATTATTATTATTATTATTATTATTATTATTATTATTATTATTATTATTATTATTATTATCCTCAGCATTATATGAAATTATTCTAAAATAATGTTTTAATGTATTTTTGTATTTGTAAGCAGGGGTGGATATTCTCCATGCTCCTGCTCTTGAAGTTGCTGTGAAACTCTCACCACCAATAAAATATGAGCTCCATTCTAAGTTACTCAATGTTGAATGAGGTGGGGATATTTTTCTGTGATGACTACCTCTCTGATGAGCATTGTTAAGAAAAGATTCAGTAATGATCGCCAATTTTGTATCACATCTTGACTGACCACCACGAAGCTAAAAGACTTTGATTTACATCGACCTTTGATCATGATCTGCACACAATCCATTTTGACATCTGTTAATGCTTTTGTGTTAATTAGTCACATATCTTATCACACTCCATAAAAGTGTGTCCCCTGATAGGGCAAGATACATCCACTGTCTCCAAAGGTTTCGATTCACTTACTCGATAATTAAGATACTTTTATACTGTTCTGACATGAACACTAATCACAAAAAATAGAGAGGTTTGACTTGCTTGTGCAATAATTCTGTCACAAAGCAATTTAAAAAAGAAACAACTTCATTGGCCGCTTTTCTTCCAATATCTTCAGTGTAAGAGTGCATTTAAAGATGATGAATATTGAAAGCGTTAACAGACAGCTGACTTTTGTAATAAACATCATTAGTGCTTATGATTGGTAAGCATACATTTTATTGGCAGTCCGTGCAGATTGATTCAGTTTCATTTGACTTTTATCTTCTTAAATGACCACTTCTGTTTCTGGACTGAAATGTTTCAGCTTTGACTTTGTGTTCTTTTTGGTCAATGGTGACCTTCTCAATATCTTTCAGTACTTGTTTCTTCGTGTCATCATCTAAATTTTCAGAAAACACTGCAAAATGTTCAAATGTGTGTGACGTCTTATGGGACTTAACTGCTAAGGTCATCAGTCCCTAAGCTTACACACTACTTAACCAAACACACACACCCATGCCCGAGGGAGGACTTGAACCTCTGCTGGGACCAGCCAGAAAACACTGCATTCAGCGCTTTCATCTCAGTAGTGTACTTATCACGGGTTGGCTCCCTGAAAGCTTTATTACATTTTGCGTTGAATACTTTTCTATGCAATTCACATCAAATGTCAAAATTTGGGTACTTTTCCTGTAACATTTCATGTAGTTTTTTCACCAAAAGTTGCTCTGGGAGCTACCACTTCTTGGGTGTGTTGTTCCTGTAATGATTTGATCAACGCTTAAGTGAATGAATGTGATCACAGATTGCCATTTCTACTTCTTCCTTAATTTTCCATGCCATACTTTCCATGCTTACCCCTTCTAGCACACAGAGACTTGCCCAGCTTTAAAAATTTCTGAACTGTCATTACTCATTGCCTTGTTATTCCATGTAGCGTATAGAAATTTCTTGTACAATATCTCCTATTCACTCTTACTTTTTAGTTGAAATTACACTCTCGAAGCTGTGCTTCTCCTTCATCATTCCTTGATCGCCTTCTTTGAAGTGGAAGTATTGTAAAGTGGCCTGTCAGATACAATGATTGCTCATTTCAGTCTATCATATCACTAAATTCTCGTTTAATATTTGATCTTTCTTCAGCATTTACTACCTCAAAACACATTAACGTAAAGTTGAAATCTTCTCCTAGATCGTGTTACAGAACTCTTAATTTTTTCATGACTGTCTTCATTCTCCCTCATACTTCCCTTTCCCTAACGCTATTAGAATCTGTCTTTCATCCACAGATGACATACATATCTATTAAAACTAAAATGAATCACTTACTATACCGGCACTGTACAATAAATGAAACTTCTCTGTTTCTTGCTTCAGCATTGTTTGTCAATCCACAAGGAATCCAAAACTTAACACACAACACTGGACAAAGCACATATCCCTTGCGGCAATAGACATTAGCATGTGCTTTTCCTGTGTACATAATCTAAAATGGCTTATAGAATGTTGACTATTCATATTCTCACACTGGTCGATTAACAGTATTAAACAACATGTAATCCCACATATCGTGGAATATATAACTCATTTTTGTAAAAAAGTGGACAAAGAACACTCTCTTCCTGTAGTCCCCGTATATGAAACTAAATTGTTTTCACCCAAAAATCAGGCAACGTCCAAGGCACTAGAGTTGACAGCATTAGATTTTCTTCAATGCATGATGACGCACACAAATGGGAGTTGCCAAGGTGAGACACTATCTGCTCCTCCCACTCTCACACTTTGACGTCCACTAGCATATCCCTACCTTTCAAGCTTTACTTTACACCGATCACCATCGGTTCGCAATCTACTGATGGACTTCCAGGTAGACCCGTTACCATTCTTACCAGAAAGCAGCTCTTCTTTAGGTTTTCTGCAATTCTCTACTATCTTTTCCCACATGTCTAGCCTTGGGGTTGTATTTTTGTTGTCGACATTGTTGTTGTTGTTGTTCTTATGGTCTTCAGTCCAGAGACTGGTTTGATGCAGCTCTCCATGCCACTCTATCCTGTGCAAGCTTCTTCATCTCTGAGTAACTATTGCACAATGCATTCTTCTGAATCTGTTTAGTGTATTCATCTCTTGATCTCCCTCTACGATTTTTACCCTCCACGCTGCCCTCCAGCACTAAATTGGTGATCCCTTGATGCCTCAGAACATGTCCTACCAATCGATCCCTTCTTCTAGTCAAGTTGTGCCACAAACTACTCTTCTCCCCAATTCTGTTCAATACCTCCTCATTAGTTATGTGATCTACCCATCTAATCTTCAGCATTCTTCTGCAGCACCACATTTCGAAAGCTTCTATTCTCTTCTTGTCTCAACTATTTATCGTCCATGTTTCACATCCATATATGGCTACACTCCATACAAATTCTTTTAGAAAAGACTTCCTGACACTTAAAACTATACTCAATGTTAACAAATTTCTCTTCTTCAGAAACTCTTCTTTTGCCATTGCCAGTCTACATTTTATATCCTCTACTTCGACTATCATCAGTTATTTTGCTCCTCAAATAGCAATACTCATCTCCTACTTTATGTGTCTCATTTCCTAATCTAATACCCCAATACCCTCAGCATCACCTGATTTAATTAGACTACATTCCATTATCCTCGTTTTGTTTTTGTTGCTGTTCACCTTATATAAGACACTGTCCATTCCGTTCAACTGCTCTTCCAGGTCCTTTGCCGTCTCTGATGTCATCGGCAAACCGCAAAGTTCTTATTTCTTCTCCATGGATTTTAACTCCTACTCCAGATTTTTCTTTTATTTCCTTTACTGCTTGCTCAATATACAGATTGGATAACATCAGCGATAGGCTACAATCCTGTCTCACTCTCTTCCCAACCACTGCTTCCCTTTCATTCCCCTCGATTCTTATAACTGCCATTTGGTTTCTGTACAAATTGTAAATAGCCTTTTGCTCCCTGTATTTAACCCTGCCACCTTCAGAATCTGAAAGAGAATGTTCAAGTCAACAACGTCAAAAACTCTTCCTAAGTCTACAGATGCTAGAAATGTAGGTTTGCCTTTCCTTAGCCTATCTTCTAAGATAATTCGTAGGGTCAGTTTTGCCTCACGTGTTCCAACATTTCTAAGCAGTCAGAACTGATCTTCCCCAAGTTGGGCTTCTACCAACTTTTCCATTCGCCTGTAAAGAATTCGTGTCAGTATTTTGCAGCCGTGACTTGTTTAACTGATAGTTCGGTAATTTTCACACCTGTCAACACCTGATTTCTTTGGGATTAGAATTATTATATTCTTCTTGCAGTCTGAGGGTATTTCGCCTGTCTCATACATCTTGCTCACCAGATGGTAGAGTTTTGTCAGGGCTGGCTCTCCAAAGGCCATCAGTAGTTCTAATGGAATGTTGTCTATACCTGGGGCCCTGTTTCGACTCAGATCTTTCAGTGCTCTGTCAACTCGTCACGCAGTATCTTATCTCCCATTTCATCTTCACCTACGTCCTCTTCCATTTCCATAATATTGCCCTCAAGTACATCGCCCTTGTATAGACGCTCTGTAAACTCCTTCCACCTTTCTGCTTCCTCTTCTTTGCTCAGAACTGGTTTTCCATCAAAGCTCTTGATATTCATATAAGTGGTTCTCTTTTCTCCAAAGGTCTCTTTGATGTTCCTGTAGGCAGTATCCATCTTATGCCTAGTGATATATGGTTGTACGTCTTTACATTTGTCCTCTAGCCATGCCTGCTTAGCCATTTTGCAGTTCCTGTCGATCTCATTTTTGAGACTTTTGTATTCCTTTTTGCCTGCTTCATTTACTGCATTTTTATATTTTCTCCTTTCATCAATCAAATTCAATATATTTTATGTTACCCAAGGATTTCTACTAGTCCTCGTCTTTTTACCTACTTGATCCTCTGCTGCCTTCACTATTTCATCTCTCAAAGGTACCCATTCTTCTTCTGCTGTATCTCTTTTCCCTGTTCCTGTCAACCGTTTTCTAATGCTCTCTCTGAAACACTCTGCAACCTGTTGTTCTTTCAGTTTATTCAGGTCCCTTCTCCTCAAATTCCTACCTTTTTGCAGTTTCTTCAGTTTTAATCTACAGTTCATAACCAATGGATTGTGGTCAGAATCCACATCTGCCTCTGGAAATGTCTTACAATTTAAAACCTGGTTCCTAAATCTCTGTCTTGCCATTATATTATCTATCTGAAACCTTCCAGTGTCTCCAGGCCTCTTCCACGTATACAACCTTCTTTCATCATTCTTAAACCAAGCATTAGCTATGATTGTAAGTTATGCTCTGTGCAGAATTCTACCAGGCGGCTTCCTCTTTAATTCCTTATCCCCATTCCATATTCACCTACTACATTTCCTTACCTTCCTTTTCCTACTATCAAATACAGTCCCCCCATGGCTATTGAATTTTCGTCTCTCTTCACTACCTGAATAATTTTTTTTATCTCATAATGCATTTATTCAAACTCTTCCTCATCTGCGGAGCTAGTTGGCATATAAACTTGTACTACTGTGGTAGGCGTGGGCTTCATGTCTATCTTGGCTAGAATAATGCGTTCACTTTGCTGTTCATAGTAGCTGACCCGCGCTCCTACTTTTTATTCATTATTAAATCTACTCCTGCATTACACCTGTTTGATTTTATATTTATAACCCTGTATTCATCTGACCAGAAGTCTTGTTCCTCCTGCCACCGAACTTCACTAATTCCCACTATATCTAAATTTAACCTATCCATTTCCCTTTTTAAATTTTCTAAGCTACCTGCCCCATTAAGGGATCTGACATTCCACGCTCCGATCCGTAGAATGCCAGTTTTCTTTCTCCTGATAACGACGTCCTCCTGAGTAGCCCCCGCCCGGAGATCGGAATGGGGGACTATTTTACCTCCGGAATATTTTACCCAAGAGGACGCCATCATCATTTAACTTTGCAGTAAAGCTGCATGACCTCGGGAAAAATTACGGCTGTAGTTTCCCCTTGCTTTCGGCCGTTCGGAGTACGAGCACAGCAATGCCGTTTTGGTTGATGTTACAAGGTCAGATCAGTCAATCATCCAGACTGTTGCCCCTGCAACTACTGAAAAGGCTGCTGCCCCTCTTCAGGAACCACACGTTTGTCTGGCCTCTCAACAGATACCCCTCCGTTGTAGTTGCACCTATGGTACGGCTATCTGTATGGCTGTGGCACGCAAGCCTCCCCACCAATGGCAACGTCCATGGTTTCTGAGGTGTGACGGTGCTGGCGAATGACCAAACTACAAGTGGATATCAAAGGTCAAAGCTGCATGTCCTTGTGCTAGGGCAGCTGATTTACGCCTAATGTCAGGCGGAGCTATGCCTGTTGGTACATGTAGACGCTCCACTGTAGCTGCTCTCAGGCATCCAGTGATTATAAGACACATCTCACTCAGAGCGCTGCCTTCTACCTAGCGTGGCAGCAATTATGCCAGAGTGACCCTGTATACTCCACGCAGAGCAGCATAACGCCAATGCAGGAGTCCGGGAAATGGCTGGATCTGCACCCCAGTTACATTCTCTTAGTTTGCGTGGGATGATATTCCTTGCAGATACTTTGGTGTCATGGCGGGGCGTTTTATAGGTTAAGGTGCAGTCTAAGGTCACCCCAAGGTATTTTGGAGGAAAGGAATGTTTGAGTTAAGTGAAATTCTGTGGCATACTTAGTTATTGGTTGGCCTGTCCGCTTTTTAAGTGGAAAGCACAGACTTGCCTTTTATGCTTTATTGTTTTTGTAGAATTGATCTAGTTCTTTCAGCACTTCAATCAGGTTATTTTCAACATCAAGGAAATCTTTTCCCTGGGATCCCTAGGAGAGATCATCCACATTTTTTTTGGTCATCAGTCTACTGACTGGTTTGATGCGGCCCGCCACGAATTCCTTTCCTGTGCTAACTTCTTCATTTCAGAGTAGCACTTGCAACCTACGTCCTCAATTATTTGCTTGACGTATTCCAATCTCTGTCTTCCTCTACAGTTTTTGCCCTCTACAGCTCCCTCTAGTACCATGGAAGTCATTCCCTCATGTCTTAGCAGATGTCTATCATCCTGTCCCTTCTCCTTATCAGTGTTTTCCACATATTCCTTTCCTCTCCGATTCTGCGTAGAACCTCCTCATTCCTTACCTTATCAGTCCACCTAATTTTCAACATTCGTCTACAGCACCACATCTCAAATGCTTTGATTCTCTTCTGTTCCGGTTTTCCCACAGTCCATGTTTCACTACCATACAATGCTGTACTCCAGACGTACATCCTCAGAAATTTCTTCCTCAAATTAAGGCCGGTATTTGATATTAGTAGGCTTCTCTTGGCCAGAAATGCCTTTTTTGCCATAGCGAGTCTGCTTTTTATGTCCTCCTTGCTCCGTCCGTCAATGGTTATTTTACTGCCTAGGTAGCAGAATTCCTTAACTTCATAGACTTCGTGACCATCAATCCTGATGTTAAGTTTCTCGCTGTTCTCATTTCTACTACTTCTCATTACCTTCGTCTTTCTCCGATTTACTCTCAAACCATACTGTGTACTCATTAGACTGTTCATTCCGTTCAGCAGATCATTTAATTCTTCTTCACTTTCACTCAGGATAGCAATGTCATCAGCGAATCGTATCGTTGATATCCTTTCACCTTGTATTTTAATTCCACTCCTGAACCTTTCTTTTATTCCCGTCATTGCTTCCTCGATGTACAGATTGAAGAGTAGGGGCGAAAGGCTACAGCCTTGTCTTACACCCTTCTTAATACGAGCACTTCGTTCTTGATCGCCCACTCTTATTATTCCCTCTTGGTTGTTGTACATCATCCACATACAGAAAACTTTTGGTGTATAGTGGAAGCGGTCGGTCATTCACATACATATATTAAAGAGTGTAGGGGCCAGGACATTGCCCTGAGGTAGCCCATTTCTCTGTAGTCTCCATCAACTGCGCCATCTTATAATTCCACAAAGAATTTTCTGTTGCTAAGGACGTTGACAATTACAGACATTAGTGATGTCGTAAGCTTTCTTCAGTTTAATTTATGGTTCGCAGTGTCTTTATAACAGACACGTCAACGAAGGCCACATCGGTGAACATATGTGATTCGAAACCATCTTCGATGTACTAGGTAAGACTGAGTATCTGTGATACGTAGCTTTTATCAGGTCTAAAACCAGCCTGCTGAGGTATGAGCGTAGAGTCAATCCACGGACTTCTAGTTCCGATCAAAAATGGAATTTTTATGGATGTTAATGCTCGCTGTCGCTGGGCCACAGTTATTTGCGACTCGTCTGAAGAACATTCAGGACAATTCAAGCGAATCATTCAGCAACACACATCGTCCGACATGAATCCCATCGAACATTCGTGGGACATAATCCACAGGTCATTTTATGCACAAAATCTGTACCAGCAACACTTTCGCAGTTATAGACGGATACAGACGCAGCATGGCCCAGTATTTCTGCAGGGGACTTGGAACGACTTGTTGAGTTCATGTCACGTCGAGTTGCTGCACTACGCTGAGCAAAATTAGGTCCAACACGAAATTAGGTATCCCATGATTTTTATCATTTAAATATGATACAGTGTCTGTGTGAACATAAAACTTGGAACTTTTCTCCGTCCAGTTACATGAGCAACGGGTTTCTATCTTTCATTGCTTGTCTGTAATAAACGGTTGAAATCTGTTCTTTATTTTTTAATCACGCTGTATTATTCACCGAAGCATGCAGGATCGTACAGCCATGTCACGTACCTTGACTCATAAAATGGGCTTATTTGTAGCAATATAGAGAGGCTGGACAAAAATATGGAAACACGGAAAACGCAACACATTACCATTCCTAATACGGTGTACAGAACCACTTGGCATTCAAGGAAGCTTCCACACGTTTCGGAATGGATAAATACAGGCCTTGTCACCATTGGCGAACAAACGTTGTACTATGGGACGGACCTGATCACCCAAAATGGTCACATAATCCTTGTGAGTAATGCGACCTTGCAGGGACCCATTGGGTCCATGCAGTAGCTCGACATGGCTGTCCAAATCATCACTGAAACCTTGCTATGTTTCACCCTTGGATGTAAACTCGGCCAGATGTTAGTTCTGAGTGGTTTTGGAATTCCAGCACGCCCTGCACTTCCTTGCTTATGGAGCTCCCTTCGTGTTTTAGTGCTAACAAGGTTTGCGAGTGCGACATTCAGTTCTGCATTGACTTTCGGAGCTGCTGCTCTTTCATTTGTCGTCACAACGCTCTTCATTGACCACCTGTCTCGACCATTCAACAAACTTCCGCCCGAGCCCTGATTTAGCGGATGATGTCTCTCTGCTTTCCCTGTATGTGGTTGAAATCTTCGACATAATGCCTCTTGAAACACCAGACACTTCATCTACCACAGTTATGAAAGCATCCAGCCATACGAGCTCCAATAATTTGCCCACTTCCGAAGTCACGTAGCTCTGACATAATGCACTCACAACTACACAGAACATGGCTGACAACGACTGACACTTGCAACATATTGAGGACATGACACAGGTGCTGTTCGTTGTCAAACAGTACAACCTGCAAGCCTGGATAGCAACTGCATTTATGTTCAAGCATCCATTTCTCGTTCTCTTTCCATATTTTTGTCTGTGGTATACGTATCAATACACCCCATGGGCGTCACACAGTTGGTAATGCAATATCGTCAGTTGCCGATAGTGGCCGTGCAGGATCTGGCGGACCCAATGGAGCAATCCCGCTGATCCACACTCTGCAACTGCAATATAGGATGGCTGGTGGCAGCCTCTCACCTCCTTGCACACGGAGCCACTTTGCCACGTGACGCAACACACATGCAGTCTAGTCGCTGCTCCACACCATAGTTCATGCATAGTACTGTGAGATTCTTCCTTGTTGACAAAGCTGCACTTTGTTCCTTCCTGCGTTATTTGTGTAGAAACTTCATTCACTTGGAGAAACACTGTTACGTAACTCTTCTGTCTATTGTGATGTCTTGTTCGCTAATCACTTCTGCTCTTGTCCACATTTCCTACGACAGTTGCCACATCACTCTGTAGCCTCCCTCTCCTAACTGTTGTGTACAAAGTCGTGCACAACATTGTCCAACCACTGCCAGAATCCACAAGGACAGTGTGTTGACATATCGTTGGCCATGGACTGTCAGCGTGATGCCCATTGTTGGGGATTTCCTCGATATAGCAACAGAGAGACGCACACCGACAGTGGTCAGCCTGAGGGCAATGTTCGACACAGGAATGGCACCACTTCGTTTTTTCAGATTACTCCTGGGTCAACGTATAGGCTCACAATGAACGTAACCACATATGGAGGCTCCGAGGATAACGAAGTTGACACATTGCATTCATCATCGTCGTATGAGTCCAGTGTATAGCCTTATGTAGTGATGTGCCGTTGTGTACACAGCATGATCACCTCTGTTCGCATGGCCAGTAATTTGAGAAGCAAGTGTTATGTTTGTGAAGTGTTAAAGCCAGTAGCTGTGCCTATCTTCCAGCTCTCCATCTTCCAACAAGACAATCAAAACCGCATTTTGCCAGTTCTGTCGTCACCTCTATGCAGGTGTGTTCCACTGTTGCCCTGGCCAGCACGTTCACCTGTTCTCTTACCCAATGAACACATTTAGTCAAGGGTTGCAAAGAGATTCGCACACTACCATTCTGTACCCACGCTGATTGATGAATTCCGGTGTGTATATCGGAACAGAATGATGTAACCTCGTCTGTTATCCAAACTCAGTTCGATTCAGTGCCCAACTTTGCTACCAGAGCCGTTCTTGCTGCTGCAGGTGGGAGTCCGTTTATAAAATGTCGCGCCCTCTGTAGTCCCAAAACACCAAAAAGTTCAATAACCTATTCTTCCTACTACAGGGCATTCCCACAATGAATGTAAGAAGTTAGAGGGCTGACAAAGTGAGTCGTACCAAGTAACTTCCACATAGCAAGCCATGTCAGCATCTCTTAGCGTTCAGTGCTAGCCATCATTTAACAGCTTCGTATACTGCCGAGAGGTAGGCAAACGACCTGTCATATGAGTCGTCATGGTAGCAGATCTGCAGGACAACACTTTAATTTTTTTTTCTATCAAGGTAAAAGAGAGGGGAGGTTGACGTTTTATAAACTTTATTTGCAAACAGTTACAAAAACTGCCCCAGATTACGCCCTTCTTCTTGAATGCACGTCATGCAACGACGATTGAGTGATAATCGCACCCTTTCAAACAGGCTTGGTAAAGTGGGGATTACATCAGCTCTTCATCTGTCTCGATAGGTATCTCGTAAATAACAGATCTCAGGTGTCCCCAGACGAAAAACTCAAGGGGCGTCATGAATGCCATGCCACTGTCCTTCCGCGTCCTATCCAGTTTTCACCAAAGGTCTCATCCAAATGATTTCGCACCGCATGAGCGAACTGTGCAGATCTGCAAACAAGTTGGTACCAAATGCACTGTCGCACGTTGAGTGGTACACGTTTCAATAACTCTGGCAGTGTTTCCCTTAAGAAGATTAAGTACTACGTTCTGTTGTCAGGGGGAGCATGTATGGACTAATCAGATTATCACTTACCAAACCACACCAAACGCTGGTGGCCGCGAACAAAGACGGCCTGCGGATTTTTCCATGCGCACACTTGTTGACAGCCAGACCTACAAAAAGGACCAAGTATCGGAATTCAGGTTGAATGGTACACTTCTGCAAAATCCACTGGCAGACGTCAACGAGAAACAGCTTTCTGGCTTAAGGGCTTGAACTTTCTACAGGCAGTAAGGGCGTAAATCATTTTCATTCCACAGGCGCCAGACCATGGCTTGGCCTACATCAATTTATCCGGCAGCACTCTGTGAGCTTGTTGAGGGCGTGTTTTGCAGCAGTGCTAACGAATCTTCTTCTAACTCTGGCATGCACACTGTGCCTTGACGACCACATCCATCCGGCCTTGGCACCTGTACCACAAAATGAATGCATCGGGCTTCTGTGTGCGGGCCTTAAATGCACTTGCGACATTACAGTACCATGTCAGTGGACAGCTCACCTCAAGTGCACCTGTTTTTGTCAGGTACCTGAGGTTGTCGGTGAACATATATAGATCTAGCATTCGACTATTCGGAAATCGCTGAACGTACAGCCGTTGAGCAGCGAGAGGATTTCCATCTGCTGCCCCGTAAGCACAGTGCAGCTGTGTCCTTTCCTCCCAAGAAAAGTGCTCCGTCTCCCATCTGCTCCACACAGTAGCAAACACATGATTGTCCCCGTTAGTAGATACACTGACGCTGGGCGAACCTGACTCCGCAGTGTGCGGAGCTGCCGCCCCTGTGCAACGTATCAAACAGGTATTGCACTGCCAAACGCAACATGTTCGCGTCCCAGCAAATGCCGAAAGAAACTCTGTGGTGTTGTACCACCCGGAATACTTGCCACCATTTCGACTCCTGACGGGTATGCCTATTTTCCCGGCGGCGTGCGAAGATGTTATGACTCACTCTACCCACATTCTCAATTTTTTACATCAATTTTAAGATGCCGTACGCAGTGTGGTCGGAAACAGTCTGAGAAGCTTGTAGTCATGTTGCAGGGAAGATGTTGCAGAGATATAATTGTTAAGAAAACCCTAGATACTCCGATCGTTCCCACCCTCCTTTCTTGTTGCCCAAAGTTGATTTATTAACCTCTGAAGTAAGTTAGTAAATTGGGCGGCTGGTCACATTTTCACAGCACTTGCCACGCTGAGATAGTGGCACACTGCAGAGAGAGATAGCGACGATCTAATTTAAATAACCAGTTTTATTCATAATACTCATGTTTTTCGTTACTCTTCTTTGTTGTAAATTGAAAGCTCGATATCTATTTCCGTTCTTTTGTTTGACATTTTTACGATCGTCTAGAGGATGATTGGGTTGATTCTACGAAAACTGATGGACTTTCTGGGGAATTACACATATATTTTCAGTCATTTCACTTCGCAGTACAAATCAATAAAACGAACATAACTTGTTCTCCATCCTAGCACTTCAAACTAGTACAATCAACTGTACTAAAAAACAAAGGTTTACCTCTAACAACATGTGGCAAAGAATTTACTATCACATATCGATCAGTTTCTGCATAATCATCTTCGGAACACATGTTTCATACATAAAATATTGGCGATTCAGGTTACCCTCCATTCAGAGGCTGTTGCACGCAGTGACCGTTACTTTGATTTTAAATAGTAGATTTCAGCTGTCAGTCGTCCTCTGGAATTTTTTATTGGCAGATCTAGATTTCAGCTAGAAACTAGCCATTGCAATGCACTATCATTTTTTTTTTTTTGTCAATGCATGTAATGCCTGTTGGTCGGGCTTTGCCCACAGCTCATTGAATTGGGCGGCTGGTCATATTTTCACATCAATTGCCATGCTGAGATAGGGACACACGGCAGAGAGAAAATGGCTCTGAGCACTATGGGACTTAACTTCTGATGTCATCAGTCCCCTAGAACTTAGAACTACTTAAACCTAACTAATCTAAGGACATCATACACATCCATGCCCGAGGCAGGATTCGAACCTGCCACCGTAGCGGTCGCGCCATTCCAGACTGTAGCGCCTAGAACCGCTCGGTCACGCCGGCCGGCACGGCAGAGAGAGAGAGAGAGAGATAGCGACGATCGAATTTAAATAACCAGTTTTATTCATAGTACTCATGTTTTTTGTTACTCTTCTTTGTTGTAAATTGAAGGCTCCATATCTATTTCCGTTCTTTGGTTCGTCATTTTTATGATCGTCTAGAGGATGCCCATCTCAAACATTAGTATTCAATGAACTGTGGACAATGCCCGACCAACAGGCATTACATGCATTGACCAAAAATGATAGTACATTGAGAATGGCTAGTTTGTAGCTGAAATCTAGATCTGCCAATAAAAAATTCTAATGGACGACTGATAGCTGAAATCTCATATTTACAAATACAAACGATTGTTTATGCCTTCTGAGATGTGTATAATCATCGCCGTAATTACGTTAAGCGTTTATAAAAGTTGACATTTCAACATTTTCGCATAGCTATGTAGTAGCGGATTTTTTTTTTTTTCTGCAATATGGTATCAGTCATTTCATGTGATCCAAGACTGGTTAGTACATTTACCTCGTCATAACCAGTTCTATTACAATACGTTGCGCCGTTTGCGAGTCATTTGGCATTTAAGTTAGGGTTGCCACCCGATATATCGCGACCGTCACCGCTATGGACCTCGACATACCGACAAGCTGCAATTTTGTCCCGATATTGTATAATACTGCGAAATGTATGATGTACCAAATACTTCTGCCGCAACAAGTTCCGTGTAATTGTGTTCTAAACAAAAAGTAGTTATATTAAATAATTTCTTACTTCATTTCTACACCCCCATCTCAGAGTGTACCGACGAAGTCCCAACTACAGATGGCAACCCTAATTAAAGTTAGCCAATCAGGTCGTCATGCGCACGAATTCAAGCAGCCTGCTAGAGACAGTGTCGCCAAACGTGTTTTTTATTTGATTTCCTGAAACCGAACAAACGTAGCTTTTGCTCGCCTAGCTTAAATTTGTAAATTACGAAAAGGCCGATTTTTACTGGTTATAGGCATTTAAACAAGGGTTTACACAAGGATCCATTGATGTCTGTGCGTTTCCGCATTTTAGCGAGTGCAAGTGTTTGAATTTGCGCGTTCAGTCACCTGCTTGGCTAACTTCAACTCCAAATTACTCTGATAAGGTGCAACGTATCGAATTTTTTTCTCAACAAATATTGTTCAGCACAACCTCCGCTGAAACATCTTAGCGTTTCTGACTGTTTCTGACCATCTGCATACCGTGCACGCACAATAAATGAAATCTGATTTTTGTTGCTGTCCACCGCGCGGTTAGAGGCGCCATACCACGGACTGCGCGGCCCCTCCCGCCGGAGGTTCGATTCCTCCCTCGGGCATTGGTGTGCGTGTGGTGTTCTTACCATAAGTCAGTTTAAGCAGTGTGTAAGACTACGGACCGATGACCTCAGCAGTTTGGTCCCTTAGGAATTCACACACATTTGAACATTTTTTTTCTGTCTACATCCACATCTACATATATACTCCGCTAGCCACCAAGCAGTGTGTGGCGGAGGGCACAATTCGCGCCAAAGTCATATTTCCACCCTCTGTTCCACTCGCGGATCGCGCGAGGGAAAAACGACTGTCTGAACGCCTCCGTACGAGCTCTTATTTCCCTTATCTTTGACTGATGATCATTATGCGATTTGAAAGTAGGTGGTAATAGTATATGCTCTACATCCTCGGTGAAGATTGGATTTCTGAATTTAGAGAGCAGCCCCTTCTGTTTAGCTCGTCGTCTATCTGCAAGTGTGTCCCACTTCAAACTTTCTATGAGATTTGTAACGCTCTCGCAATGACTAAATGTACCAGTCACGAATCTTGCTGCTCTTCTTGCTGAAGGACTGCAACGCTTCAGGATTCTACCAATAAATCGCAATCTAGAGTTCGCCTTACCTGTCTACTTCTGTAATCTGACCATTCCATTTGAGATCATTTCGAATAGTCACACCCAGACACTTGACAGATGTTAGCTTCCAAAGACTGATCATTTATTTTGTACTCATACATTAATTGGGATTTTCGCCTTGTTATACGCAGTAGATTACACTTACTAATATTGAGATATAACTGCCAGTCATTACACCACATATTTATGTTCTGCAAATCCTCATTGATTTGTTCAGAACTTTTGTGTGATACTACTTACCTGTAGACTACACCATCATCGGCAAACAGTCTACTACCGCTGTCAGTACCATCAACCAGATCGTTTACGTAAATCGTAAAAAGCAGCGGACCTATTACGCCGCCCCGGGGCACACCTGAAGTTACGCTTACTTCTGTTGAAGTCACCCCATTCAGGGCGACATACTGCTCTCTTTCTGTTAGAAAACTTTCTATCCAACCTCATATGTCATGGGATAGACCGTAAGCGCTCAATTTTTGGAGCAAGCGACAGTGTGGAACTGAGTCGAACGCCTTTCGAAAGTCGAGAAATATGGCATCAACCTGGGAGACGGTATCTAGAGCCTGTTGTATATCATGCACAAAGAGGGCCAGCTGTGTCTCGCATGGCCGCTGTTTCCTAAAACCGGGCTAGTTTCTGCAGATGAGCTTCTCAGAGTCTAGAAAGGCCATTATGTCTGAACGCAAAATTATTCCATGATTCTACAACAAATCGATGTCAGTGAAATTGGCCGGTATTTATGTGCATCCGATTTTCTACCCTTATTATAGATGCTATGACCTGGGCGTTCTTCCAGTCACGTGGAACTTCCCGCCGTTCCAGTGATCTCTGATAGATAACGGATAAGAATGGTGCTATATTTGTTGCATGGTCAACATAAAATCTTACGGGGATACCGTCTGGGCCAGATGCCTTTCTGGCGTCTAAGGATCTTAACTGTTTTACAATCCCAGATAGACTAAACACTATGTCAGCCATCCTTTCGTTTGTTCGATAATTGAAAGGGGGAATGGTGCTGCAGTCCTCTATCGTAAACGAGTTTTTGAAAGCTATGTTTAGAATTTCGGCCTTCTGTTTATCATCATCACCTTCCTGGTGTTGCAAACTGAATAGCCAGTAGTTGAATGTGGTCATATCCGATAGTAGAGTGACCCCTCGTGACATATTCCGACCGTCAACATAAAGAATAATAGGCGTTGCGAGCTGTCGTAACAGTTAACAGGCGAACTGTGCAGTTTTCCATAAGTGGCAACGAGGCTAGTTACCCCCTAAACCCCTCGTTCTCGAAGTTTTAGACCCAACAGCATATGCAGGGTGTACCAGGAGGAAAGGTCATTTCCAGGGATATGACAGGAACGATTATTCGAAACAGAATAGTTAAGTAAACATTGGCTCTGAAATGCGTACCTTAAGAGCTGGGAGCGCTTGTTCAACGGAAGAAAGGTGTTTTGCGTTGGCGAAGACAAACACAGCTATTAAGGTATGCACTTTAGAGCCCATGTCGACTGGACATTGTTTTCTTGTTTTGGTCAGTACTATCATTTTCTTGTAGTTGCCAAAGTTCACCAACGGCTAACTACAGCAACTTCAAGGTGTCACAATGCAGAACTTGTTAGGTTCGACACTGACAAGCTAAATGATGAAACTTTAGAAGAAGGTACATGATTGAAATTTCAAATAGGTTTGATGCTCTCAGGACACACGAAGATCAAGACGAGGATGTAAATAAACAGTGGACCACTGTGAGGAATAATATCAAAGAGGCAGCGAAGGTCACAATAGGTACAATTAAGAAGAACAGGAGGAAACCGTTGTTTGATGAGGAATGCAAGAAATTGGTAGAGGAAAGGAGAAAAGCGCGATTAGATTGGAATAGACTGGGAGACAGGAAACGAGAGGAGTTCTTGAACTTGAGAAGGGAAGTTGGTCGTAGGCTACGGGCAAAGAAGAGGGATTATTTGAACAATCAAATTACAAAAATGGAAACAAACAGTAAAACAAAAAACATAAGGGAACTTTACTTAGACATAAATGGGTATAGAAAGGGCTTCAAGGCTAGGACAAATGCATTTCGAGGGGATGCTGGGGGAATACTGACAGACCCCGGTGCTATATTAAGTAAATGGAGGGCGTATTTTGAGCATATGTTAAATGTACACCAGGAAGCAGGAAATGAGCAGGCGTACGAAATACATACAGCAGGACCCCAGATACCTGAGCCAACGTTAAAGGAAGTAAGAGACGCAATCAACAAATTGAAAAACCATAAAACACCAGGATCAGATTGCATAACTGCAGAATTAGTTAAAAAAGGGGGACAGAAATTGGTGGAAGCAGTTCACAAGGTGATAACTAAAGTATGGAACTCAGAGATGATACCTGAAGAGTGGCAGGAGTCGATTCTGATCCCAAATTTTAAGAAAGGTGACAAAATGGATTGTAGTAATTATAGAGGCATATCGCTATTACCAGTATGTTCCAAAATTTTCTCGAATATTCTGCTAAGCAGGCTTACACTATATGCAGATGAAATTGTGGGGGATTACCAAGCTGGCTTTCGGAGGAATAGATCAACTATAGACCAAATATTCACCCTGCGTCAAATTTTGGAAAAGAAATGGGAATACAATAAACCAGTTCATAATCTTTTCATAGATTTTACAAAAACATATGATTCAGTATTGCAATCAAAATTGTACAGAATTCTTTTGGAACTTGGAATACCAAAGAAGTATGTTAGACTCATAGAAGTGAGTTTGAAAACCACAAAAGGTAGAGTACGCGTGGGGAAATTGGAGTCAGAAGAATTTGTAATAAAGAACGGACTTAAGCAGGGAGATGCCCTGTCTCCGCTACTTTTTAATTTAGTACTAGAATATATTGCACGAATGGCAGCAGATAATTCAGAGGGTGTGGAGTTAAATGGAGAAATTAAGATATTAGGGTATGCAGATGATCTAAACATCATTAGCGATGGGAAAGAATCTGTAACAGCAAATGCGAATGCGTTAATCAAGGCTAGTGAAGATGTAGGTCTAAGGATAAGTGAAGACAAAACTAAATACCTGGTTACTACTAGAATGCCAATAGCAGTAGATCAGGAAATGTTAAGAGTTGGAGACATGCAGTTTGAAAAAGTGAACACATTGAAGTATCTAGGTGTGGACATCACTTCGAGAAATGAGATTGAATCCGAACTGAAGAAGAGATTACGGGCGGGAAATGCGTGCTACTTCTCACTGAATAGACTACTTTCATCACGGATATTGTCTGGAAATTTAAAGATTAGAATATACAAACTATTATTCTACCAGTTATGCTGTATAGGTGTGAGACTTGATCTCTCACTGTGCAAAATGAAAAGCCGTTTAGAGTATTTGAAAACAAAATTTTGAGGAAAATTTTCGGAGCAAAAAGGGATGACATTAACGGCGAGTGGCGTAAACTGCATAACGAAGAGGTTCGCGAACTCTATTCATGCCCTGACATAATCAGTATCATTAAATCACGTAGGCTGCGATGGGCGCGTCACGTAGCGCGAATGGATGAGGGCAGGGCAGCGCGCAGAGTACTGGTACGGAACCTAGAGGGAAAACGTCCCGCGGGGAGACCGAGGCGTAGATGGGAGGACAATGTGAAGGCTGATTTGAGGAGCTTAGGTATTGAAGGTGAATGGAAGGAAATAGGGCAAGACAGGGACAGATGACGAAAATACGTTGCTGCGGTAATGGACTCTCGAGTCCGGTATGACCGGTGAGTGAGTAAGTAAGTAAGTAAGTACTACCAGCCCTCAAAATAAGGAAGGCATAGAACACGCAGTATAAGGGATTTTTTTCATGATATCGAAGATGAAGAAGTGCTCACAGCTCTTAAGGTATGCATTTTAAGAGCCCGTTTTCGGCGCTGTTTTCTTCGAACGGCCGTTCCTGTCATATCCCAGAATATTGACCATTCCTTCTGGGACACGGGTAAAGACAGATATGCTGACGGTGCGGCTTATCCGCCACCGCGCGTTATGGCGCGGTCGCAGTTTCCATTAGGCGGGTAAAACGAGTTTAATTACGGGCACTCATTGACTTTAAATTGACGGCGCGCTGCGGGCCGGCTTCCTCCGTGGCTGAATCGCACCCACCCACCCCCTCTTTACTGCGGGATCCCCTACCGCTCCTTCCCGAGTCCTCTTTACCTCTCGGCCACCCCCGATTCTTATCGAATTCCATTCAACAAACGAACGTAAGATTAAATTAAATTGAACTCAAATGAACCGGCTGCGCGTTCGCCGACAACTTGCCGGCGGCTGCGCTCTGCTGGCTGCGTTACCGAGACCGGGGCTCCGCCCCAAGTTCTGCGCGAGGGAATTAAAGATTTCCATACACTGGCCGAGGGGAAACTTGCCCGTCTTAATAAACAACCCACGTGGCCAGGTACTGACTCGGTCACGTTCGCTGTGCGCGAAGAAAGTGCAGAAAAGTCTGCTTTTTAACAACGGGGAGAACTACCACCCAACCCAGAACTTATAAGACCGTAATAAATTAATGTTTGTGAACTCACTCGCTGCTCTCTTTGAGGATTTAATCCTTTGCGTGTCCACGTGTAACGCCGGAAATGCATATCTTTCTAATTCCATCTATTGTACTATAAATTTTTTTCCTTATTTTGTTACCTGAAGATATGACATTTCTGTGTCTTTATATATTGTAATTGTTTTGCTATTTGTATATTTATGCATTTATGTCGATGTATAATTGGATTGTTTTGTAAATATTATTTGCAATTTTATGCTGGGTCTTGCCTAGGGAAAACTATGCTATCGAACGACTACATCGATAGGTCGTGTGGAGAATCAAAGTGTTTAGGATCTTTGGTAGTGTTAACTCTGTCGCATGGAGCGCGGGCAGAGAGGGAGTCTGGCTGGGGTAGGGCGGTGGAGCAGGTGTGTTGTGTGACGCTCCCGCGAGTTGTCGCGCATTCGGGGTTTGGCAGCATGTAATTGCGCTCGACTTGCTATGATAGTTTCTGGCACGGTGCCGCTGACGGGAAGCATTAGCTGGCGCACATCAAGAGCCCGTTTCGCCTGGTGACCGTGTGGAGGAGGCGCGCCAACATCCAGCTTCTGCAACAGCGACGGCCGACAATGAGTGACTGTCGCCACCTCCTCGATCGAAGGCTTCAAACCTTCAATCAACCAACAAGGAAGACTGAAAGCACGTAAAGTTTTAGAACTGTATGGCAGACGTCAGCTTTTAAAACTATTGCATCACAAAAATACAGCAACTTAGCATGAACCTTTGTTGCTCATTGCCCCAATTGAATTACCAAGTAGGGTCTCTTCCTTTTCTGGGATGAACCCGAGTGTAGTTGAAATTCAAACGCCAGCATTAAAGTAATATCATTGCATTTCACTACTTTAATTTCAAAGTTCAGTTAAAGTATTCATAGCTGGCTACAATTTAGATTACACAAGCAGAAATTAAGAGTGCGAGTTTTGTTACCATATTTTAGCTTACCTGAGACTGCAGCTCAGCTTGGTACGTACTAAATTTTACTATTGTTAATTGTTCAGAATCATTTAATTCAAGTTCAAAGTTAAATCTCTTATTTCTAAACTGCGTAGATTCAAGTAGCTTTTGAAATGATTGTTGAGGTAGCCCAAGACTAACCTTATTTTATTGAATTTCGTAGTGCTTCAGAAACAAAGTTCACTATTAATTTCAGTCGCTAAATTAAATTTCAATTTTCCGGTTTTATTAATCCTTTTGCTAAATTAAGTCAGAGTGTAGCGAAATTTATTACTTCTGACAAACATTCAGTTTTCACACAACACGTGTCAACCTTCAGTTGCCACGCTTTCAGTGCTAATTATATGTGCATTAATCTTTCATTTTCAGTTATTATACTAGTTGTCAAGAGGACTGGCGACCGTAATTTTCCCCAAATCTCAAACATCTAATTAACGCCAATTAATTGTTAACGTAACGACCGCACATTTACTTTCTTTATTAATTTTACCATTTTCTCAAAATTAATTTTCACCAATTTCATTTGCATTTTTCCTTTCATTTAGATGTAACGCTTTCCTCCCTCTTTACCGACAGATTAACTTCGGTGACGATTGATTTTCCCGAATTTTCATTAGGTACACGCGGTTTAAATTTTTACTGTCTTTAAGGTCGATAAGTGAGGGGGAGGTTACACACGGATATTTCGAAAACATTGACATCAAAAAAGTCTTTAACACTATCAATAGTCTAATGAAATTTTTTGTAAACCCTGGTCACCAGTAATCATCTTGGGGTTGAAGCTCTTTTTTCTGTGTTTGCTTTAACGATACATATGTTACTGGACAGTGTCTGCCTTTAGCAAAACACAATTTTGTTTTTTAACCCAAACATGTTTCACTGCAGTTGCAGCATCTTCAGTGGGCTTTTATTTTATAGCTGTTAAAATAAAGAATGTTCTTTACTGTTTGTATACATGTAACTATTAGTTTTAAATCGTAATTACAGTTATTTGAAAAAAAACACATAAAATTATGAATTCATACCTTTACCACATGGTGTGGTTTTTCTGATGTATTGTTTTTCTACAGTGACTGTTTTGTTCCACAGTTTGTTATCTGCAACCACTTACACCTTAAAGTAGATATATTGTTTAAGCCAAGATTACGATATGAAAATTGTTATTTCTCTGCCTGAAATTAATTAATTCTATGTGTGTGTGTGTGTGTGTGTGTGTGTGTGTTTATTTACATTGTATTTTACTCACGTTTTCTTTTTCCTCATCTTCATCACTGTCAGACACTATTTATCGAGCTGTCGCTGTCACTGTCACGGCCACTGCTTCACTGTTTACCAGCTGTAAAACCAAACATGGCGGACAGTGGAAGGTGTAAAACCAAGATGGCTGACGGTGGGACAGTTGAAGGTGTTCCTGGCGGTTGTTCTGAATCTTTCAGAGGCGTCCGTGCATTCTGTGTGTGTGTATGAGAGAGAGAGAGAGAGAGAGAGAGAGATAGAGAGAGAGAGAGAGAGGGAGAGAGAGAGAGCAGGTTTGAGGATTTTTCATTATTATTATCACTATTGTTACAAGTCCTTTTTTTCTGTGTGTGTGTGTGTGTGTGTGTGTGTGTGTGTGTGTGTGTGTGTGTGTCTGTTGTGTGTGAAAAGGGAGAGAGAGAGAGAGAGAGAGAGAGAGAGAGAGAGAGAGACTAGCGTGGAGGATTTGTGTGTGTGTGTGTGTGTTTTTGTGTGTGTGAGTGTGTGTGTGCATGCGTGTGTGGTCACCAGTTTTGTAAAGGCCTCGTCGCAACTGCTGTGGAAGCCAAGTTGCCACTGTTGTTACGGTAAGCCGAGTTTGTGGGTTCGTGAAACATCTTCTGGTGCAGCATACCGCTAAGACAAGGTCTTCTGTGCCCCAGGGCCAGGTAACAGGATAAGAGAGCGAAGGTTCTACAACACTCCAATAAATCAGTAACAAAGTCACACAGTTAAAAGGTTTACTTGACTTTGTGACTTGTCGAAATATTAAGACTGCAACACTGCATGTAAAATAACAGAAAAAAGGCCCTCAATGGCTAAACTTCACAGCACATAGAAAATGCAATTTACAGCTGTCTGTTCACTTCTAAGAGTTCACTAAAGGATGTTCCCTGTCGAAGTCAGCCCTGAACGATGATGTATAACCAAGTGGGTGGGAACTGATCTTCTGTCTTCCGACTAGGCTTCTGTCCGTTGTCGTCAGGTCATTGGCGGATTGTACTCGGCCGGCAATTGGCCGAGGCGAAGTCGATATCTTCAGCGCCGCCCGTGGCGCTGGTGGAACTCACGTAAGTGGCGAGTCTCTATGGGACAGGCACAACCTCGTATCTCTGCGCCAGCGGTGCTTTTGCCCTGACTGTGTCTTACTCGGACAACACAGCAAAAATAATACTGAACAACATCAAGCACGGACGGAGCAGATAAGATCAGCCAGCAGTCTATGAAATAACTTGCTCCTAATGGCGATCCCTTCATATAGGTCAAAGTGGGAGAAAGTTCAAAGAGCGATTTCGAAAACGTCTATCTTCAGCGCCGCCCGTGGCGCTGGTGGAACTCACGCAAGTGGCGAGTCTCTATGGGACAGGCACAACCTCGTATCTCTGCGCCAGTGGTGCTTTTGCCCTGACTGTGTCTTACTCGGACAACACAGCAAAAATAATACTGAACAACATCAAGCACGGACGGAGCAGATATGATCAGCCAGCAGTCTATGAAATAACTTGCTCCTAATGGCGATCCCTTCATATAGGTCAAAGTGGGAGAAAATTCAAAGAGTGATTTCGAAAACGTGTTGACTGCTTCAGACATCATAAAATCCACAAATCCTCAATAGCTACTAATATGCAGTACACAAACCACCCAGTTTCGATTAACGATCTTCAGCCACTCCACATTATCAAAAAGAAGAAGAAAACCGGACAAGTGCGAGTATGATTCGCGCTGTGAGTGTTCCGTAAAAATGTAATTATGTATATGAATCACCATCTACAATCAAGGATTTGGTTCGAGCAACCTGTTCCGGCTTCAGCGTCGTAGCTCCCACGCTTGCTGGGCCGAATACGTACCTTACCCCTCTGGGTATATATTGCAAAACATTTTTAGGATATCTATCTTGTTGCATCGTGATTACATTTTGCTTCCATTTCTGCTTATGTAAGTTCAATTTTTTTGTTATTGCAAATATTGGAAGCCCTTTTCTAATATCTTCGTTTTTTATTCTATAGTCTAGTTTACATCCTTTAACTGATGTGAAGAATTTCATTTCTGACGTCACTGGTTGATTTATATCTTCCTTGTTTGCTATTGTAGCCTCAGATCCCTCAAGTAGCACTGGAACAGCTAATGTTTTATAGAATTTCTGTTGTTTTTCTTTAGTTGCCTTTTCCTTTAATGGTCCATAGATAATCTAAAATTTTGGTGTTTTGTTCTTTCCATATTTACCATAACCAAAAGAAATGTCGCAGCGCACGTAGTTAAATGGTGTACTTGCTCGACGACTTTTTTACATCACTATTTTTGAGCACACCCGCTGTTTCCCTCGGAATGCCATTACTTTTATCTTTTCTATTAGGTCTGCAACTTTGCTTCCACCTTATTTTCTCGAAGTTCGAGGCTTTGTTGTGAAAAACTCACAAGAAATTTACGATTCAAAGTACTGGCCATCGTTGGCCACTACTTTCTACCAGCTTTCGGGCAGCATGCGAATCGCGTGGCGGAAGAACTGGGCGTCTTTTGAGGAGATCCATAAAGAGATTCAATTTTGCCCTTTTTCATATGAGCGGAGGAGCTGGTTAGCCAGGTCGTGTGCCATTGACCGAAAGAGGTGGTAATCAGAGAGAGCACTGTCTGATGAATGCGGTGGGTGGAGTAGGACTTCCCATTTCAAAGATTCCAACTATGCATTGACGAGTTTTGCGACATGGGCTCGAACATTTTTCAGCTGAAAAATCACCTTTCCATGCCTATCGGGAATTGCGGTCGTTTTTCAGTGCTCGGCTCTAAGCTATCAACTACTTTCGATAACGATATCCAGTGATTGTTTCCATCGGTTTCAGTATGTTCGAAGACTTCAAAATCTCCTCGGCTTACAAGGCGCGTCATTTCGAATAACACGCTCGAGCTTCAGACAGTTGTCTCCGCCATCGTCATCAGGTGTTAGTGCCTTCTGTAGTTAGAATCTTTTATTTAGCTGGCAGTATTGGCGCTCGCTGTATTGCAGTAGTTTGAGTAACGAAGAGTTTTGTGAGGTAAGTGATTCGTGTAAGGTATGCCGGCCGGAGTGGCCGTGCGGTTCTAGGCGCTAGAGTGTGGAACCGAGCGACCGCTACGGTCGCAGGTTCGAATCCTGCCTCGGGCATGGATGTGTGTGATATCCTTAGGTTAGTTAGGTTTAATTAGTTCTAAGTTCTAGGCGACTGATGACCTCACAAGTTAAGTCGCATAGTGCTCAGAGCCATTTGAACCATTTGTGTAAGGTATAGGTTATTGTTAGTCAGGGTCATTCTTTTGTAGGGATTATTAAAAGTCAAATTGCGTTGCGCAAAAAGTATTGTGTGTCAGTTTAGTGTTAATAAGAATAAGTAAAGAGAGAAATCTCTGAGTACGTTCAGTTTTGCTCAGCTGTTTGAAAATCAAATAACGTAGAGGTTAACCAGCAGAGTCATTTATAATTTTTCTAAGGGGATGTTACAGATACATATGTAA
The DNA here is from genome assembly GCF_021461385.2 of Schistocerca piceifrons. Lineage (NCBI taxonomy): Eukaryota > Metazoa > Arthropoda > Insecta > Orthoptera > Acrididae > Schistocerca > Schistocerca piceifrons. The sequence continues at coordinate 133,523,100 of NC_060139.1, forward strand.
CGTAGAGGTAAACCAGCACAGTCATTTATAATTCTTCTAAGGGGATGTTACACATGCATATGTAACATCCCCTTAGAAGAATTATAAATGACTGTGCTGGTTAACCTCTACGTTATTTGATTTTCAAACAACTGACTAACAGTAACCTATACCTTACATGAATCATTTCCCTCACAAAAATCTTCGTTACTCGAACTACTGCAATACAGCGAGCGCCAATACTGCCACTAAACAAAAGATTCTAACGACTGAAGGCAATAACTACTGATAGGCATAGTTAGCAAATGAATGATTTTGGTAGAGAACATACAATGTATTTACCTTAATAATGTTCTTTTTCTGATGGACACACGTCCAGATCGTTCGCTCTCAAAACTCTGCCATCTCTCTCCCCACAACCACCACTGCTAGCGGCTCACCTCCAACTGCCCAACACTACAATAGCGAATATTCCAACAATGCCAACCAGCCACAGACTGCACACAGCACAGCCAGTGATTTTCATGCAGAGTGCTACATGTCTTTACCAACATAAAACCTAAACAGCCTACTTACAAATTTAAGATCAATTCTCAACGTAAATGGCGAAACAGCTTGTTTGTAGCATTCAGTCTCTTCTGCATAACAGTCCTCATTTCGCACAAGATGTGGCGCCTTATGCAACTGATAATCATTCTGACATGATTTTAATTTTGTTGAATCCCAGTACAGCCGTAACAAATTATTAGTAGGCCTATGCACTTCCTGTCATTATAGGACTAATAACAGTAAGATCCCGTAACAGTGGATTCCGGTAGAAGATGCAACTCTCGTTTGTACATACACATACAGTTACGCGTTCACACGTGCACAAAAGCAGTTTTTCTGCTAAGTTGAGCAAGCGAGCGAGCGAGTTCAGGCCTACCTTCGTGACGTACGCGCCGCGGCCCGTCGTTCTCGTTGGCCCCGCACGGGACCGAGTGACGTCACACGGCGGGACCGGCCGGAGCCACGTTTGAAACTCCGCTGCCGCCTCCCTACAGTCGTGCAGCCTACGCCTTGCTTTCGCTCAATGTCCAGAGCCCGTCCCCATGCCCTGCTAAGTGTTCTCTGTTAAAATTGTTGCTGTTTATTCTATTTTCGGCCGGTTCTTTGATAACAGAATCCCAGTAAGATGTTGCTTGAGCCAAAATTCTCGTTTCCTCAAATTGTATTTTATTCTCGTTTTCTAGGTAATGTTCAGCCACCTCCGACTTCTCAAGTTGCCTTTGTCTGATATGTCGTGAACGTTCTGCACAGCGCCCGGTAGCACTGCGAATGGTTTCACCCATATGAATACTACCACATTCAAAGGGATACCACACACAGCAGGAACTCGAAGACGTTTGTTGTCTCTAACGGGGTGTAACATATTTCTTATCTTGGAGGCGGGCCGGAATACTGGTCTCAGTTCATGTCCCTTCCACACGTGACCTATCTACATCTACATCTACATGGATACTCTGCAAATCACATTTAAGTGTCTGGCAGAGCGTTCATCGAACCACCTTCACAATTCTCTATTATTCCAATCTCGTATAGCGCGCGGGAAGAATAAACACCTGTATCTTTCCGTACAAGCTCTGATTTCCCTTATTTTATCTTGGTGATGGTTCCTCCCTATGTAAGTCGGTATCAACAAAATATTTTCGCATTCGGAGGAGAAATTGGTGATTGGAATTTCGTGAGAAGATTCCGTCGCAACGAAAAACGCCTTTCTTTTAATGATGTCCATCCCAAATCCTCTATCATTTCTGTGACACTCTCTCGCATATTTCGCAATAATACAAAACGTGCTGTTTTTCTTTGAGCTTTTTCGATGTACTCAGTCAGTCCTATCTTGTAAGGGTCCCACACCGCGCTACAGTATTCTAAAAGTGGACGGACAAGCATAGTGTAGGCAGTCTCCTTAGTAGGTGCGCTACATCTTCTAAGTGTACCCGGCCGGAGTGGACGAGCGGTTCCAGGCGCTACAGTCTGGAAGCGCGCGACCGCTACGGTCGCAGGTAAGAATCCTGCCTCGGGCATGGATGTGTGTGATGTCCTTAGGTTAGGTAGATTTAAGTACTTCTAAGTTCTAGTGGACTGATGACCTCAGAAGTTAAGTCCCACAGTGCTCAGAGCAATTTGAACCAATTTCTAAATGTCCTGCCAATAAAACGCAGTCTTTGGTTAGCCTTCCTCACAACATTTTCTGTGTGTTCCTTCCAACTTAAATTATTCGTAATTGTAATACCTAGGTATTTAGTTGAATTTACGGCTTTTAGATTAGACTGATATATCGTGTAACCGAAGTTTAACGCATTCCTTTTAGAACTCATGTGGATAACCTCACACTTTTCGTTATTTAAGGTTAACTGCCACTTTTCGCACCATTCCGATATTTCTTCTAAATCGTTTTGCAGTTTGTTTTGATCTTCTGATGACTTTATTAGTCGATAAACGACAGCGTCATCTGCAAACAACCTAAGACGGCTGCTCAGATAGTCTCCCAAATTGTTTATATAGATAAGGAACAGCAAAGGGCCTATAACACTACCGTGGGGGACGCCTGAAATCACTTCTGTTTTACTTGGTGACTTTCCGTCAGTTACTACGAACTGTGACCTGTCTGATAGGAAATCACAGATCCAGTCACATAACTGAGACGATATTCCATAAGCACGCAATTTCACTACGAGCCGCTTGTGTGGTACAGTGTCAAAAGCCTTCCGCAAATCCAGAAATACGGAATCGATCTGAAATCTCTTGTCAATATCACTCAGCACTTCATGTGAATAAAGAGCTAGTTGTGTTTCACAGGAACGATGTTTTCTAAACCCATCTTGACTGTGTGTCAATAGACCGTTTCCTTCGAGGTAATTCATAATGTTCGAACACAATTTACGTTCTAAAATCCTGCTGCATATCGACGTTAACGGTATGGGCCTGTAATTTAGTGGATTACTCCTACTACCTTTCTTGAATATTGGTGTGACCTGTGCAGCTTTCCAGTCTTTGGGTACGGTTCTTCCGTCCAGCGAACGGTTGTATATGATTGTTAAGTATGGAGCTAATGCATCAGCATACTCCGAAAGGAACCTAATTGGTATACAGTCTGGACCAGAAGACTTGCTTTTATTAAGTGATTTAAGTTGCCTCACTACTCCGAGGATATTTACTTCTACGTTACTTATGTTGGCAGCTGTTCTCGATTCGAATTCTGGAATATTTACTTCGTCTTCTTTTGTGAAGGCATTTCGGAAGGCTGTGTTTAGTAACTCTGCTTTGGCAGCAGTGTCTTCGATGGTATCTCCATTGCTATCGTGAAGAGAAGTCATTGATTGTTTCTTGCCGCTAACATACTTCACATACGACCACAATCGCTTTGGATTTTCTGCCAGGTTTCGAGACAAAGTTTCGTTGTGGAAATTGCTATAAGTATCTTGCATTGAAGTCCGCGCTAAATTTCGAGCTTCTGTAAAAGGTCGCCAATGTTGGGGATTTTGCATCTGTTTAAATTTGGCATGTTTGTTTCGTTGTTTCTACAACAGTGTTCTAACCCGTTTTGAGTACCACGTAGGATCAGCTCCGTCGTTTGTTAATTTATTTGGTATATATCTTGCTAGCAGTTGCTCCACAGTATGGAAGGTATGCAGCTGGCGTAGCCTCTTCCGCCGACTCATGAGGCGTCTTTCGTCGGTGGCACTATAAAATAAATAAATAAATAAAATAAAATAAAATATTAATTATTGTATATGTATGATAGTGATTGGATGTAATTAATATTTGCTTATCTGGAACGTGGACGTTTAATTGTTTGGTATCAGACGCCTGACAATGGCTTTTTCGTAAATGCAATGTTATTCGTAGTTGACCGTGAAATGTGATTCAAATAATCGGACTTCGTATTTAAATCGTTTCAAAAGACTGCTGCGGTAGGTGCGGACTCAAATCTGAATCTCAATATTAGAATAATTTGCCAGCCATGTCAATACGTCGTACACAGTTAGTTAAATCAGATACATTCAACGAATAAGCCCACTGTTAAATAATTCTACTTACTTTCATAAATATAAATTCTTTACAGAATCGAGTGCCTAGTAAGATTGCAACTCGCAGTGTTCTTATATAACATCAAATATGGCGGTGTGCCAGTTAATAAAATATACGTGCTTCCAGCCTCAACTATTCTCCTCGACCTCCTTCTTAATCAAACATAAGAGTGTCATAATTGTATTTTGTTTTATCAGCGGCATAGCGCTGCAGTTCTGTGCCATAGGCTTTATTTATTTGTCAGAGATTAATTATTTAATTAAGATTTCGCGTTCCGAGGAAACTCACGCACGGCATGCGAATGTGCCTTTATATTGCTTCCTGAATTGCGATGCGAAAGGACACACCTGCAGGAGAGCAATTCACCTAAAGGCACAAGAAAATCTAAGTTATCTACAACTATTTACATGACATACATTATACAGTATGTTGTTGTTGTTGTGGTCTTCAGTCCTGAGACTGGTTTGATGCAGCTCTCCATGCTACTCTATCCTGTGCAAGCTTCTTCATCTCCCAGTACCTACTGCAACCTACATCCTTCTGAATCTGTTTAGTGTATTCATCTCTTGGTCTCCCTCTACGATTTTTACCCTCCACGCTGCCCTCCAATGCTAAATTTGTGATCCCTTGATGCCTCAAAACATGTCCTACCAACCGATCCCTTCTTCTAGTCAAGTTGTGCCACAAACTTCTCTTCTCCCCAATCCTATTCAATACCTCCTCATTAGTTACGTGATCTACCCACCTTATCTTCAGCATTCTTCTGTAGCACCACATTTCGAAAGCTTCTATTCTCTTCTTGTCCAAACTGGTTATCGTCCATGTTTTACTTCCATACATGGCTACACTCCATACAAATACTTCCAGAAACGACTTCCTGACACTTAAATCTATACTCGATGTTAACAATTTTCTCTTCTTCAGAAACGCTTTCCTTGCCATTGCCAGTCTACATTTTATATCCTCTCTACTTCGACCATCATCAGTTATTTTACTCCCTAAATAGCAAAACTCCTTTACTACTTTAAGTGTCTCATTTCCTAATCTAATCCCCTCAGCATCACCCGATTTAATTTGACTACATTCCATTATCCTCGTTTTGCTTTTGTTGATGTTCATCTTATATCCTCCTTTATATACAAAATTTGAATGACGCGCGTGCGCCGTAAAAGTTCTTATGTTGGCAAAATAGAGTGCGCGCATGCGCAGAAGCGTCTATGTTACTCCGGTACTGCCGTTATATCGTAAATTTAGATCACGCGGCACAGTATTGCAGTTCATATTGTTCGTGGGCGCGTGCGTTTCTTAGTCGCCGCATAAAGAAAATATTCCACCAAGATTACATATGAAGAGTACATTCTATGACAGGTAACTTAATTTTAAAATTACAATATTTGTTATAATACAATACAACTTTAGATTGTTGAATATTCTTAGTTACATAGTATTGCATTGAAATGCTTCAAAGAAAAATGTCTTTTTGTTTCAGGTTCGTTGACCTATACACATCGTGTCGTTATTACAGTTTATATTCATTTGCTGCACAGTAATGTTTCACAGGTTAGTGTCGTCGTGGTAAAGTTTTTTGATCACAGTAACATCGCTGTATAACAACGTAATTGATACATAAGCATGCCCATTTCCTATTTCCATTATAGTCGTTGTGATGCAGTTCGTTGTGACAAAAAGCATTGTTTATTACAGATCAGACGTGACCCGTCGAGTAATTGATCCATATTTTCAATATTCCGTGGAAGCTTGGTTGCAGAACCTCGGACGGCACATAGCTGGCGTCGATCCTTGGATAGTCCAGGTAAGTGTGTCCGTCACATTTCGAGAACATTCCATTCCCCGAAGTTCCAACCAAAATTCTTCCACTCGTCGTGTTGTTTTCTGGACAGGCACGTTGTGACCATTTAATCCAGTTAACATCTTGAAGTTAGATACTGTAGTAATGTCACTAGACGATGCACCAATTACGCACTTCACATTTTCAGTTTTTTGCTAAATATAGCTCACCTGAATGTTCGTAGTTACTTATCAAAGAAATCGTTCATCGCGTTTACAAAGGTACGATGCATGATGAATGTCATTAACAGTTTCTTTCACATAGGTTTCTGCGTAGTTGCAGTTGCAGTACGTTAATGTCCGTGAACAATGGTTCACTATGCAATTTTTTTTTTAAGTTTTTCACATTTTGGCACTCGTTATCGTTCAAATTTTCACAGTGTAACAGTTACATTATACATCATTTTTTAAAAAACATAAGTACTCATACATATACACGTCACATATTTTCTTAGCATAAGCATAATTGATTACATGAATTGCAGATATTTACGTTCTCTTTAACGGTTTTGCTGGGATTTTATCGTTGTTTTTTGTGATGTCATCTGAAATTAAGGTAAGTTAGACACAACATTCATTACATCAGTAGGCAAGACAAGGCGTTTTCACTACTCAATAAATATTCAAAATAATAAGAGACGGAAAACTGTTAGATTCCTCGCGTTTTGTGCGTGTGTGTATAGTGTCTGTGTGGCCTTGGCTACTGGTAGATGCTTTTCTTGCTGAGAGATGTGCGTCTAATCTATTTCTCGAAGTAAAAGATCACCTCACAGATGACGTCTGTCGGTTCGTCAGGTGTCATACCAAGTCAGTGGTACCTACAGTCACAAATGTTCCGTGAAAAATTAATATATCATTCACTGCTACGTAATCATAAATTTTACCTCAATATTCAGTCTTCTTGGTAGTGCCGCGGCGTTGAAAGAAAAGTTCTTCGGTCTTCAACTGCGTCACTGGAACAGCTGAAATGAACATTTCTATACTACTTATTATCTATGTTGTAGCAAACAGAGTTTTGTGAGTTGCTTAGCATTGTTTTCATGGATATGACTTTGACATTATTTAGCATGAAATACTCTAAGATCTCGGTGTGCGTATAGCCCAATAATTTTGTTAGTTCTAGGATGTTGTAACAGATACGCACCAGGACGCGTTATGTTAACAATAATATAAGGTCCTTCATATAGCAGACGCCACTTAGCATTGCGTCGTTTGAGTGCTACAGATTTATGATGAGTACGAAATAGTACAAGCATTCCTGCCTTGAATTTTTGTTTTCTTTTTATTATGTTTGTGTGATGTTCGTTTCGTATCTGTGCGTGATGTGTCAGTGTAGTCAATACTAAAATGAGTTAGCGAGATCTATTGTGGAAAAATATTTTGCATCTAGAAATTTCTGTAATTGCTCTTCTAAATTTTCGGGTTTTGTGTGAACCTGTAAAATTATTTCATTAATTGCTCGTGCGTCTAACACTAGCCTAATGCTACCATTCGGTTTTTTGACAACAAGTAGAGGACTACAGTCAGGTGAGGTGGATGGTTCAATGACTTTCCAGTCTAACATTTGTTTTAGTTCTTGCCACACAGCAGGTCGTTGAGATATCGATACGTTATGTGTCTCGTGGTAGAAGATCTTGTGAGGCTTTACTTCAATCTTGTACACATATGTGTTGATAACACCTAATCGTTTGGTAAAAACTTGTAAATATTTGGATAACACTTCCTGTAGTTTCATACGTTCATGTACACTGGGAGCTGTAGCTTCATTTATCTTATGATCAAGCATTGTTTTCAAGTCCATTAGCTCTGTGTCAGATGAGTGTGTGTGCGTGTCTTGAATGTCTTTGTCAAGTACTAACTGAACCTTGTACCCTGTACAGTGTTTGTCATGCTTTAGAGTTCTCCTGTCCAAATCAATAATAATTACACTGCCGTTATCAATTAAAATACATTTACCTTTGGAGAAGTCTATAATGCAGTCCTTCTCGCTCATAATATCTATTCCTAATATGCAATTTGTCACAAGGTTTTGTACAACCAGGAATGGCCATTGTACGGTTCCATTACCTATTTTAATGTTTACAAAAACTTGCTTCTTAACCCTACATGACTTATTACCTAGAGCAGTAGTTATTTTACAGTTTTGGGCAGGAAACTCAGGCACAGGCTCCAATTCACACATCTTTTTATAGAAATTAAAAGACAAAACGCTCACAGCTGCACCTGTATCTAAGATAATAGTAGTTGAAATCCCACCTACTTCACCAGTAGTAGATGCTAAAACAATTTCATTTGTCTTTGAACGACATTGTGTACTGTCTTGCAAAAGTTCATCTGATATATTCTCATTGTGGTTGTATCTTATAAATAAAACAGATAGTTTTTGTTTAGAATTATTAGGCAAATCAATATTTTGTTGTTCAATGGTGGTGTCAAATAACTGATTAACATTGAAGTCGCCCCCCAAGAATCCTTCAGCCACGATCCAAGGAATAGAAGTGACTGTTTCTAGTTTGTTGGATTAGCATTTGTATTAGGTACTGACAGAGATTGAGGTTGTGTATCAGGTGTCACTTCTATTATATTCACATTCGGATATTGCCTGTTGTGATCTCCAAACTTTTGCAGTTGTTGTTGCTGTTGCGCATTATGACTTACCTGTCGGTCGTAAGGTATGCTCCAACTTTGTCCTGGTGCCTGCTGTGGTACAGCAGTGTTTGAATGAAAGTAGTGATCGCTACGAGTCCAGCCTTGATGCTGTCTTGGCTCGTAGTTATTATTATTTCTATTTCTGTTTGTGTTTTTGTTGTTACATTTGTATCCGTTGTTACCGTTGTTGTTGTTGCTGTTATTACCGCGGTGCCTTTTGTATGGATTGCCGCATGAAGTGTTATTACTGTTGTAACTGTTGTTTGTATTGGAATACGCGTGTTGATTTTGATTTCCGTATTGAGACGGCATGTGAGTTTGCTGGTTTTGCTGTACCGCGTATCCAACTGTGGGCGCGCCAGAATTGAGTTGGCAAGCCTGCATGTTTTGCATACCACTAGTATAAACATTGTGGCTGCTGTTTTGCCGCGCGAAGCGCTGATCTTCTAGTAACATGTCAACCGAATGTAAAGCCGTTAAAAAATAATCTGGACCGTCATCCGGAATATGTAAGAGTTTTTCTTTAATGTTGAAAGGCAATTTGGCCTTCAACGCACGGAGTATATCACGTGTTGCGACTGGTTCGTCCAAAAAATGTCCCATGTTCAAGTATTTTTCAAAACATCTGCGTAAGTTACCATTTTTACTGTTAAAAGTTTCAGGTTCTAAAATTTGTCTTCTGAGTCGCTCCTGGACGGATTGCGACCAGAATTTGTTCAGAAAGGCACGCTCAAACTCACTGTACGTGGTACATACGTCAGCTTGACTGTATGCCCAGACAGCTGCATCGCCTTGGATGTAACCGACAATATATGAAATCTTTTTCCGGTCACTCCAAGTGCGTGGAAATGCATTACTAAAAGATTTAAGAAAAATCATCGGATGAATGGTTCGTTTTTCTGGGATAAAAGTCTGAAATTGCCTGTGTTTTATTAAGCTTTCTTCTTCCTTTGCATTATGATATGGATTTGTTCCACTGTAATTACTGTAATGTTCAGATGGCGAGTAATTACGATAATGTTGCTGTGGTTTACCATGATAATAGCTTGTGTTTGTGTTTGCACGACGTGGTATGTGTTGTTTCGTGGTGTGTTTTGTTCTTGTGTGTTTGTTGTGTGCGGTATGTGTGCATCATACTCGTTTGTATATTGGTTTCTGAACTGTACATTTTGACTGATATTTTCGTTGCATTCAGACTGTGGTTGATCGGTGAATTGTGTCATTGGTGCAGTGACAGACTGTACTGCGTCACTAATCAGCTACTTGTTATTAGTGATGTATTATGCTACGGAGTCGTGCACAATTGTTGGTAAATTTTCACGTATGCATCTATCAAAATGTTTGTCTTTGTTCTCTACCCAATCATGAAATTATTTATTAATATTTTGAAAATGAGCTGTGACATCAGATTGTAATCTGTCAATCAGATGTTGTTCAACATCGTCAAATTTATTCTGCACATCAGTAATTCGTTTTTCAAGGTTGTCATGTACTGAAGGATAGGTTTGAATTTGTTCAGTAAGAGCTTCACACGTGACATTAAGGTTTTTTACTTGTGCCTGTAAAAGTGTTACGTCATTTGTAGTCTTTTCTTGTATCGTATTAAGCTTGGAAAATTTCGTACTGAGTTCAGTCATCTGTTTAGTCAGTGTGGCGTCTATAAGTTCCACACGTTTACATAAAGTGTCATTACATGTCTTGATCGCTATAAGGTCAGATTTAATTTCATCATTTTGTGTCTTTAAGGTTGCCATATTTTCTGCGTTTTGTTGCATTAGCATTTGTAACATGTTGGCAATGTTTACTGTTTGCAAGGTCACTGCCCCCGCCGCGTCATTAGACGTGACGTCATGTATTAACATGGGCTCTGACTGAGACTTTGAAATTTTTGTGGTGGACGGCCTATTGTCAAAATTTCCGTTAACACTTGCGTCAATATTTGATGAATCGTCACTACCGGTTGCTGTCGTAAAGTCATTTTCAAACATTTGTCTCGCGTCCGAGTCAGATTGCGTCTGAATAGTATGTCTTTGCTATTCCATCTTTGCGTATTGTTTTCTAGTTATGACCATGCCACACGTAATATATGTTTCAAGAAAATAAAGTTTGACACTGGTTTTAAAATAAAATGCAGTTGAACATGAATCGCTCGTAGCAACAATGGCTGTTTGTTAATTTAAAAATGTAAACTGAATAACGGATTATTCTTAATGGCTGCTGGCCATGTTACAACTTATCGTACAGAAGTCGGCCATATTGTACACTCGTGTATTGGTATTGTTGCAGAAGTTATTGTTTACGGAAAAGTACTGAGAATGAAATTTATCACTGAAAACTGCTACAAGCGAAAGAAATACTACAGAATCTACTAATACACTGAATTATGCATCTGGTCAAGCCTGCCAATGCAAAGATGCTGCGTCTTACCTTATTTTGCTGGAAGCTTCGTTGCGTCTTCCCACAAAATTTTAGAATTGGCAAATATCTTCAGATTTTTGTTATTTCTCATATATTCAAGTCCAGGTCCAGAAAGTTGATTTTTCACATGAAACAAAGAGAACAATGTAACAAATGACAAAATAACAAGTCCGACACGCAGTCGCCAATATAAAATAAATAAATAAATAAAATAAAATAAAATATTAATTATTGTATATGTATGATAGTGATTGGATGTAATTAATATTTGCTTATCTGGAACGTGGACGTTTAATTATTTGGTATCAGACGCTTGACAATGTTATTCGTAGTTGACCGTGAAATGTGATTCAAATAATCGGACTTCGTATTTAAATCGTTTCCAAAGACTGCTGCGGTAGGTGCGGACTCAAATCTAAATCTCAATATTAGAATAATTTGCCAGCCATGTCAATACGTCGTACAGAGGTGACTGTCTACTAAACATAAAAAAGTTTACACAGTTAGTTAAATCAGATATATTCAACGAATAAGCCTACAGTTAAATAATTCTACTTACTTTCATAAATATAAATTCTTTACAGAATCGAGTGCCTAGTAAGATTGCAACTCGCAGTGTTCTTATATAACATCAAATATGGCGGTGTGGCAGTTAATAAAATATACGTGCTTCCAACCTCAGCTGTTCTACTCGACCTCCTTCTTCTTAATCAAACATAAGAGTGTCATAATTGTATTTTGTTTTTATCAGCGGCATAGCGCTGCAGTTCTGTGCCATAGGCTTTATTTATTTGTCAGAGATTAATTATTTAATTAAGATTTCGCGTTTCCGAGGAAACTCACGCACGGTATGCAAATGTGCCTTTATAGCACTTTCACATCTACATCTACATATATACAGCGCAAGCTACCGTTCGGTGCATGTCGGAGGATACTGTGTACCACAACTAGTCGCTTCCTTTCCTGTGCCACTCTTGTGGTCTCTACGCGAAATGCAGTTGGTGGCAGTAGGATCGTTCTGCAGTCAGCTTTAAATGTCGGATCTCTAAACTTTATCAGTTCGAAATGAATGTCTTCTTCCCTCCAGGGATTCCCACCTGAACCCCGGAAGAATATCCGTAACACTTCCATGCCGTTCGAACCTACCGGTAACCAATGTGGCAGCTCGCCTCTGAACTTCTTCGACGACTTCTTTCAGTCTGTAACGATAGCCTGTTATACGTCACTCTTCCCTAACAACCGAATCTTTAGTCCTGTCAAAGGAAAAGCCAAGTATAACACTAACTTGCCACGTATGATGCACAAGCGTACCGTGAAACAAGCTAACGTTACCCTCAGAGAGGATTTCGAATTTCGGACTATAATTTTGAATATGGTAAATTTAACAGAAAAACTAAACGAACTTTAGCCTTGGGTGTTAATGAAAGTGGTAAAAATCATATGTGAATGAAAAAAAAAATGAACGGTTGCCAGCCCAATTAGGCACATTAATTTGGAAATATATGTTTAAGAAAATTGAACATTGGTTGTTAAAGTTACTTTCGTTGATATTTCCCTTTGAATAGCGCACAGGTACAAACTGACACAAGGCAGTCTGAGCTGTGTGTAGCAGCAGTTATCAATAACGCACACACCAGTAATTAAGGAAAGCAAATTTGCACCCACCTCATACTAATAAAACCTACAGTCAAGATCATTACTTAAACCAATATTGAAATGTTACTGCATGAAGTACAGAACTAAATTTGGAGACGAGGTGCTTGCCGACAGAAGTGGCCGAGCGGTTCTAGGCGCTACAGTCTGGAACCGCGCGACCGCTATGGTCGCAGGTTCGAATCCTGCCTCGGGCATGGATGTTTGTTATGTCCTTAGGTTAGTTAGGTTTAAGTAGTTCTAAGTTCTAGGGGACCGATGACCCTAGAAGTTAAGTCCCATAGTGCTCAGAGCCATTTGAGCCATTTTGAACCACGAGGGGCTTCTACCATAGCTGACATGAAAAGAAACACAAATAAAGGTAAATAATATCATAAATGCACTGTTTATACTCCTCTGCATATATCAGTTTTCCTTAGCAGCAGTAATGGTTCAATTGTCTTTCTAATATGTGGAGAATTGATGGGGGCCCATAAACTACTACAGTGTCACCAGTCAAGCTCTACGATTATTTCAGTAGAAAAGACTAACCCAAACAAAGCTAATCCTTCATTTCGTTTGGGGTAGTTCATAATTCACTTTGCAAGACAAAAAAATCAACACTGGTCTTAATTAAATTCTAAAAAGGAATCGTTCATGTTAGAAATGAAGACCACAATATATTTAAAATGAATTTAACTTATTTGCCTTTTTTATCACCTGTGAAGCTGGTATTTTGGACGATAACTTTTACACAATGTGGCACTGTATTCTTGCAAAACTAAACTTTGCATAAACTAAAAGTACTTTAGCAAAACCTTATCTAACTTCGCTTTTGTGGTTTTAACTTTAACTTTTACTGCTCCTTTTACATTGGACCAAAAATCACTTTGAAACACTTGAATGCAAGAATTGTTCATTTAAAACATGCTACTCGATTTAGTAGCACTTAAGTGAGGACCCTGCATTGGTTCGTGATCAGAATAGAAGATATGGTTCCGGACACAGATTTATAGCATTTGGATTATTATTAAAACCACACACAAATTAACTGGTCCATGCCCATATACATAGCTGCATGTATGAAGTTAGTAAAGCAGTGACGAAGTTTTGGTGGCAAGCGACATGGCGGCTAACTGTACTCACGGCTCTTGATGTTCGAATGCTCTATAAACTCTCTTTTTGGCGTCGGATTTTCGACAAATTAGAGACATACCTCTTTGCCGAGAATACCAAATAATAGCCAGATCCACATCCGAGGCAAAATCGTTTGCAAAGCAGCTTCCAATCGCCTCTCTTAGCACCGTCGAAGTGTACCGTGCTACGGCTAGCAGCACACTGCGTACCATTCACACCAAGGAGCCGCCCCCTTCGACCGCCAAAGGCACCTTTTACATCGTGCCATGCCACTTCGGTTGCGGAGGGACTTCCCTAAGCCTTTTATATATATATATTACAAATGCAAGTGCACTAAGCATGATCTATCTTCCAATAAACATTGTTTTTCTTAAAAACATACACATAATATAAAATTTATTATTTTAACAAACCATTTTACTTTTTTCATATATACATTACAAAACTCCAAATTGCCTGTCAGAAATCAATGACTTTAACTAACACTGAATATACACTCCATAATTGCAAGAACACAGTAACATAATATAAACCTACATTTAATCAATATAAGTGTTAAAAGTCCATCCTGATGCGGATCCCAAACAACCGAGCAGTACTCAGGAATAGGTCGCACTTGTGTCTTACATGCAGTCTCCTCTACAGAGGAGACTCAGAGGGCCATAGACATAGGTTCCCAGGTAGATGCTGTGTTTCGTGACTTCCGCAAGGCATTTGATACAGTTCCCCGTTGTTGTTGTTGTGGTCTTCAGTCCTGAGACTGGTTTGATGCAGCTCTCCATGCTACCCTATCCTGTGCAAGCTTCTTCATCTCCCAGTACTTACTGCAACCCACATCCTTCTGAATCTGCTTAGTGTATTCATCTCTTGGTCTCCCTCTACGATTTTTACCCTCTACGCTGCCCTCCAATGCTAAATTTGTGATCCCTTGATGCCTCAGAACATGTCCTACTAACCGGTCCCTTCTTTTTGTCAAGTTGTGCCACATACTCCTCTTCTCCCCAATTCTATTCAATACTTCATCATTAGTTATGTGATCTACCCATCTAATCTTCAGCATTCTTCTATAGCACCACATTTTGAAAGCTTCTATTCACTTCTTGTCCAAACTATTTATCGTCCACGTTTCACTTCCATACATGGCTACACTCCATACAAATACTTTCAGAAACGACTTCCTGACACTTAAATCAATATTCGATGTTAACAAATTTCTCTTCTTCAGAAACGCTTTCCCTGCCATTGTCAGTCTACATTTTATATCTTCTCTACTACGACCGCGATCAGTTATTTTGCTCCCCAAATAGCAAAACTCCTTTACTACTTTAAGTGTCTCATTTCCTAATCTAATTCCCCCAGCATCACCCGACTTAATTCGACTACATTCCATTATCCTCGTTTCGCTTTTGTTGATGTTCACCTTATATCGCCCTTTCAAGACACTGTCCATTCCGTTCAACTGCTCTTCCAAGTCCTTTGCTGTCTCTGATAGAATTACAATGACATCGGCGAATCTCAAAGTTTTTATTTCTTCTCCGAATTTTTCTTTTATTTCCTTTACTGCTAGCTCAATATACAGATTGAATAACATCGGGGATAGGCTACAACCCTGTCTCACTCCCCTCCCAACCACTGCTTCCCTTTCATGCCCCTCGACTCTTATAACTGCCATCTGGTTTCTGTACAAATTGTAAATAGCCTTTCGCTCCCTGTAGTTTACCCCTGCCACCTTTAGAATTTGAAAGAGAGTAATCCAGTCAACACTGTCAAAAGCTTTCTCTAAGTCTACAAATGCTAAAAACGTAGGTTTGCCTTTCCTTAATATTTCTTCTATGATAAGTCGTAAAGTCAGTATTCCCTCACGTGTTCCAATATTTCTACGGAATCCAAACTGATCTTCCCCGAGGTCGGCTTCTACCAGTTTTTCCATTCGTCTGTAAAGAATTCGCGTTAGTATTTTGCAGCTGTGACTTATTAAACTGATAGTTCGGTAATTTTCACATCTGTCAACACCTGCTTTCTTTGGGATTGGAATTATTATATTCTTCTTGAAGTCTGAGGGTATTTCGCCTGTCTCATACATCTTGCTCACCAGATGGTAGAGTTTTGTCAGGACTGGCTCTCCCAAGGCCATCAGCAGTTCTAATGGAATGTTGTCTACTCCCGGGGCCTTGTATCGACTCAGGTCTTTCAGTGCTCTGTCAAACTCTTCACGCAGTATCGTATCTCCCATTTCATCTTCATCTACATCCTCTTCCATTTCCATAATATTGTCCTCAAGTACATCACCCTTGTATAGACCCTCTATATACTCCTTCCACATTTCTGCTTTCCCTTCTTTGCTTAGAACTGGGTTTCCATCTGAGCTCTTGATATTCATACAAGTAGCTCTCTTTTCTCCAAATGTCTCTTTAATTTCCCTGTAGGCAGTATCTATCTTACCCCTAGTGAGATAAGCCTCTACATCCTTACATTTGTCCTCTAGCCATCCCTGCTGTTCCCCACAGTCGTTTAATGAACGAATTCAGTGCATATGGACTATCAGACCAATTGTGTGATTCCATTGAAGAGTTCCTAGATAACAGAACGCAGCATGTCATTCTCAATGGAGAGAAATCTTCCGAAGTAAGAGTGATTTCAGGTGTGCCGCAGGGGAGTGTCGTAGGACCGTTTCTATTCACAATATATATAAATGACCGTGTGGATAACATCAGAAGTTCACTGAGGCTTTTTGCGGATGATGCTGTAGTATATCGAGAGGTTGCAACAATGGAAAATTGTGCTGAAATGCAGGAGGATCTGCAACGAATTGACGCATGGTGCAAGGAATCTCAATGTAGACAAGTGAATGTGCTGCGAATACACAGAAAGAAAGAACCTTTATCATTTAGGTACAGTATGGCAAGTCAGCAACTGGAAGCAGTTAATTCCATAAATTATCTGGGAGTAGCCGTTAGGATTGATTTAAAATGGAATGACCATATAAAATTAATCGTTGGTAAAGCAGATGCGAGACTGAGATTCATTGAAAGAATCCTAAGAAAATGCAGTCCGAAAACAAAGGAAGTAGGTTACAGTACACTTGTTCGCCCACTGCTTGATGACTGCTCACCCGTGTGGGATCCGTACCAGACAGGATTGATAGAAGAGATAGAGAAGATCCAACGGAGAGCAGCGCGCTTCGTTACGGGATCATTTAGTAATTGCGAAAGCGTTACGGAGATGATAGATAAACTCCAATTGAAGACTTTGCAGGAGAGACCCTCAGTAGCTTGATACTGGCTTTTGTTGAAGTTTCTAGTACATACCTTCAACGAGGAGTCAAGCAGCATATTGCTCCCTCCTATGTACATCTCGCGAAGAGACCATAGGGGTACAATCAGAGAGATTAGAACCCACACAGAGGCATACCGACAATCGTTCTTTCCACGAACAATAACGAGACTGGATTAGAAGGGAGAACCGATAGAGGTACTCAAGGTACCCTCCGCCACACACCGTCAGGTGGCTTGCGGAGTATGGATGTAGATGTAGATGTAGAAGTGAACCATACTTTCCTAACATTCTCCCAATAAACCTTAGTCGACTATTCTCTTCCTTACCAAAATCCTCACATGCTCGTTGTATTTCGTATCGCTTCGCAGCCGTGACTACGTCAAGCAGGACACTATTAATGTTGTATTCGAACATTACGGGTTTGCTTTCCCCACTCATCTGCATTAACTTGCATTTTTCTACGTTAAGTGCCAGCTGCCATCCATCACACCAACTAGAAAGTTTGTCTAGGTCATCTTGTATAAACCTACAGACACTTACCTTCAACTCCTTCCTGTACGTCACAGCATCATCACCGAACAACGGCAGATTGCTGCCCACCCTGTCTGCCAGATCATTTATGTATATAGAAAATGGCAATGGTCCTATCACACTTTCCTGGGGCACTCCTGTCGCCGATGAGCACTCGCCGTCGAGGACAGCATTCTGGGTTCTCTTACTTAAGAAGTCTATGAGCCACTCACATTTATGGGAGCCTATTCCGTATTCCGTATGCACGTACCTTCGTTAACAGTCTGCAGTGGGGTACCGCGTCGAATGCTTTTCGGAAATTTAGAAATATGGAATCGGCATGTTGCCCTTCATCCACAGTTCACAGTATATCATGTGACAAAAGAGCATGCTGTATTTCGCACCAGTGATGCTTTCTAAAGCCGTGCTGATTCGTTGACATGAGATTTTCGGTCACATTAAAGCTTCAGCAGTTTTTCCCCTGCTGTAACCACTTTCAATGAACCCGCGCTTCAAATGCTGAAATTCAGACTCTAGTTGATCGTCGCGTTCGAGAGGCCGACGGTTGAAATCCTCGTCCGGCCATCCAGATTTAGATTTTCCGTGATTTACTAAACCGCTCCTGGCAAATTCCTGGATGGTACGTACGATTTCCTTCCCTATTCTCGACGTAATGCGAGCTTGTGCTCCGTCTCTAATGACCTCGATGTCGACGGGACGTTAAACCCAATCTTCTTTCCTCCTTCCTTCTAGATACTCGTCGTCCGAAATAATCTTTCCCTGTGTATTCACGTGTTCAGTACCGCTTTTTCCGTACAGTGTGATGAAAACTATTGGCATTTAAGTATCGGTCAGTGCGCGTAGATTTCTTGTACACTGAATGATCAACCCAACCTTGTGCGTTCCGTGCAATTAAAACATCCAAGAACGGAAGCTTGCGATCCCTCTCCAGCTAGATAGTAAATTTAACGTTGGAATGGACATCATCCATGTGGTCGACGAACTGCTGCAGTTCATTTTCACCATGAGCCCATACCAAGAAAGTGTCGTCAACGTGTCGTAGAAAGCAAGATGGTGGCAATCTTGTAGAGTTCAGAGCTTCCTCCTCAAGTGATCCATAAAAAGGTTCGCGACGGTCGGAGACAGTGGGGATCCCATGGCTGTGTCATTCATCGTCTCATAATATTCGTTGCGGTACAAAGAAGTTCGTCGTTGTTAAAGCATGGTGGAACAGCTTGACGACTTCGGGGGGAAACTGTTGGGCCAAAAGATCCAGCTTGTCTCGTAGAAGTAGTCTCGTAAAAAATGACATAACGTCCAGACGAACCATTCTGTCATATTGCCCCACCTTTATTTTCTTAAGGGTCTCAACGAATATCTGCGAGTTAACAACGTCATCACAGTGTCCCAGTTTGGGTGCTAATAACCCTTCTAGATGTTTTGCCACTCTGTAGATGTGTGAAATGATTGCACTAACTACAGGCCTCAGAGCAAAATTTTCCTTGTGTATCTTCGGGAATCCATAGATCTGGCAGGTCTGACAGTACGTAGTATTAATTTCTTCGTCACTTCTGGCATACCCGGTGACCTTTATTAACTTCCTTATCTGTCTGACGATGGTCTGTTTTGGATCGCGACTAAGCTTCCGATATGTATCATCTTCTAATAAATTCAGCACCTACAGGTGGTAGTCTTTGGTGCTCCGTATCGCAGTGGCATTTCCTTTGTCGGCTGGCAAGACAACCTGTATTCTCACGTAATAAGGGTAAGCCATGTCGTTCCTCCCTGCTAATATTGGATGGCTTTTGCTAGGATACGGCTAGTAGTTAGTCCGACGTCCTCAGTCGATCGTGCGAGAGTGTCCAATGCCCTGCTCTATACAACTAACAGTATGCAATATTGGCAGACGTCGCGGTGCTGGAAAAAAAATTACGGCCTACAACATCACATTTGAATTCTGTTATCAAAGAAGCGGGCGAAATTAGAATAAACAGCAACAATTTTAACTGAGATCAAGGGTACACGCTTAATAGACATGGAGGCGGGATTTGAACTTGAGTGAAAGCAAAGATGTAGGGACACGGGAGCGTCAGTTTCAAACGTGGTGCCGGCCGCTCGCACCATGTGACGTCACTCGGTCCTTTGGCAGGACGGAGTCGCTAGGAGCTGCCAAAGCGGGGAATGCTGTCGAAAGCTCGAGTGTTTTATTCAAAATGACATGTCTTGTAAACCGAAATGTTACTGAAGCATGCCACTGCGAAAGACTCGGAGGACACAACTTCGGAAACCTTCTCTCTTCTACCGCGATGCCGCTCTTCGACATCAAAATTACCATCCTTGAAGCGCTGAAACCATTCTCCGCATGTTCTATCATTAATACGAATATCACCATACGTGTTACCCAGCATTTTAGAAGCCTCATCCGCAGATTTCTTTACGTTAAAGCAGAAAATTGAAACTTCCCGCAAATAATTAGAATTTGACTCGTAAGTTGACATATTCAATTGAGAATAACTTTATTATCCAATCACAAATCGACAAATATTTTGACGGCGTTGTGCTTACAAATGCCGAAGCTTATTGTATGACACTTACGACCCGCACTACCACTGCTATCTACTGCAAAAAAATCAGAAGTAAAGTTGTAGACCTTATACAGATGTTCTGAAATTATAATTTTGGCTTTGGTTTAATTTAAAAACACTTCATTGCAATTCTTGTTTTGATTTGGCTATTACAGTTCGGTCGTCAGCATACATTAATGATTTTGTGTAGTGGGCCTTATCTAGTTTTATTTCTTTGTTGTTTTTTGTTTCCTCATTCCATTTTTTAATCATGTCATTTATATATAACCTGAATAAAACTGGAGAAAGATTTCAACTTTGTTTAACTCCTTGGTCAGTTTAAATACCATTTTTACTTATTTTACTCCTTATTTTTATTACGAATTTTGTTTCATTGTATAAGCTTCTTAAGACCATATTAAGTGTCTTGGAATTCCATTTTCTTCTAATATTGGTTTATCTGTCAAAACACTTGACATAGTCGATAAAAGCTATATGTGTTTCATTATTAAATTTTCTTCTTTTGTTTCATAATGTCTTCAAAGTAAATTTATTATCCATTGTTGTTTGTCCAAAACAAAATTCACTCTGGTCATCAGTTAAAATTGTTTTCGCTATTGGACTTTACCTTAGAGTTAAAATTTGTACATATGTTTAAATATCCAGCTGTCAGTCTCTTTCTCTCTCTTTTTCAATTGAGCACACAGCAGCTGTTGAACTGATTTCCTATATTCTCCCTTTCTTCCAGCATATATTTAGCAAATGTAAAAATTTTAGTTTGAGCAAAATTCTGTCATATTTTAATAATTCGCTGTTAATGCACTATATACCAGCTGCAGCCGGCCGGTGTGGCCGAGTGGTTGTAGGCACTTCAGTCTGGAACCGCGCGACTGCTTCTGTCGCAGGTTCGAATCTTGCATCGGGCATGGATGTGTGTGATGTTCGTAGGTTAGTTAGGTTTAAGTAGTTCTAAGTTCTAGGGGACTAATGACCTCAGATGTTAAGTTCCATAGTGCTCAAGAGCCATATACCAGTTGCCTTTCTTTTTTATAGTTTTTAAAGCTTCTTCTAATTCTGCTAATACGTCCACCTACATCCACTCCTTTCCCATCCTTATACCTTTCTGCTTCTTCCATTAAGTTTTTATTATACCACTTCTTTTTATAAAGTTATTCCTGTTGTTTTTCGGTGATAGTGTTGATGTTTAATGTACCTTTTCCTCGTCTATTTAAATGTTTGATTGATTTATGACAGCTACTTGCTGTTCATGAATGCCAATCTCTAGATTCTTCATACGAGGGTTGCCCAGAAAGTAACGCACAGCATTTTGTTTCTTCGACAATCTTTTATTGAACATAATGAGAATTACACACAGGAAAGAACGGTCTTTTATCTACACACCCTATTTTTCAACGTAATCTCCATCCCGTTCTATGGCCTTCCTCCAGCGCGAAACAAGGGCGTGTACGCCCTGTCGGTACGAATGCTTATCCTGGTGGCGAAGCCAGTGCTTCACTGTGTGAATCACCTCCTCGTCGTCCTCAAAATGTCTACCACGAATGGCATCCTTTAATGGCCTAAACAAGTGGAAGTCCGAGGGGGCTAGGTCAGGGATATAGGGTGGTTGGGGTATCACTGTCCAACCCTGTTTTGCGATGTGTTCAGCAGTCCTCAGACTTCAGTGGGGCCGAGCGTTGTCCTGTTGCAGCCAAACAGCACCTGGGTTGCTGTGGCGTCGAAGTCGCTGGAAGAGCGTCTTCAGTATTGTTAATGTGTTGACATATGGTTCTGAATTAATGGTACCGCCTCTTGGCATTACGTCAGTGAGAATCACACCTTCACAACTCCAGAACAGGGTGATCATGATCTTACCGGCAGAAGCAGTTGCTTTGATTTTTTTCTTCTGTGGGGAGTGGGAATGGCGCTATTCCACCGACTACCGTTTTGTTTCGGGCTCAAAATGGTGAATCCAGGATTCATCACCTGTCACAATCCGGGACAAGAAGGCCTCCTTCTCGGCTTCTAAACGTTGCAACAAATCAAAAGAAATGTTTTTTCTGTGAGATTTGTGATCCACCATAGACATCGTGGCACCCCTCTTGCACACACTTTTGAATACCTAACAACGAGACGGCACGAGCGTGGGGTCGGGGATTTGTCCGAAATTTTGTGTGGTGAAAGAGGACCCCTAGCACCTCACGTGGTTAAAATATTAGGACGCACTACCTGGAAAATCGCGGGAAAAATCGATCCAAAGTTTGTTAGGTGCCTTATGAGTGTAAAATGTTAGCCCACTACTGAACCGCCGTCTGGCCTAGATGGTTAGGGCTCGGACTCTTCCACAAGAGGTCTCGGGTTCGATTCCTCCTCCAGTACTTTTTTTTTTCTTTTCTTCGGCCAATAACATAGCATCGCGAGAGATTTCTTCCGAAGATGTCGATGATATTAAATTATTTTCCGGCAACAGCTTTTCATACTACACCACTGCGTCCTTCAATCGTAATTCTGATAGATCACTATGAATGGATTCTTCAGGAATTTCTTCTCCTATTCCAGATGAGCCAGCAACTTCTTCAGTCGACATGTTTAACCTCGGATCGGAATGACACGTTGAAATTTGAAAACGGGCACGTCTGTTCACGATGAAATCTAAAAACAAACTGCCGATTGCTTCTCACGGCTCGCGCACAGTCCTATGCGCAGACGACCGTTATAATCCCAAGAGGACCCTTACAAAGCCCCTTTAAACCTTGAAACCCCGTAAAACGAAATAGAACAACGAGCACGAATATTTTTCAGTGAATGAAAAACTTTACGTTCTTGAGCTAAAATAATGTAGGTTTGAGAAACTTTTTGAATAATGATGGAATAACAAAAGAAGAACAGAAGAAACAAAAGGACCGGAGGAGGAATCGAACCCAAGACTTCTGACGTAAGAGTCCGAGCCCTGTCCATCTAGGCCAAACGGCGGCTTAGCAATGGACTAACATTTTATAATCATACCGCACCTAAGAAACTTTGGATCGATTTTTCTCAGGATTTTCCGGGTAGTGCGTCCTAATATTTTAACCACGTGAGGTGTTAGGGGTCCTCTTTCACCACGCAAAATACCGGACAAATCCCAGACCCCACGGTCGTGCCGTCTCCATGTATGTGTGCGGATAATTGCATCCACACTCCCTCGAGAATGACAACATCAGCTCGGTGCAACATGTCAGGTGTGACAGCCGTGAATGGTCTCCCCGACCGCTGCGAACCGTGGAGCTCTGCCGAACAGCCTTCTGATGACCTCACCCTCCGTGCCCAGTGACTAACAGTTCTTCTGTCGACAGCAGATGCTCCATAAACTTCGCACAAGCGTTTGTGAATATTCCTCACAGTTCCTTTCCCTACAATGAGAAATTCAATGACGGTACATATGTAACGTTTCGCGTTCGTAGCAATGTTTTCGGTTGAGAAAAAAAATGCGGTGCATTACTTTCTGGGCAGTCCTCGCATATCTATCCCAACTTGCCATGTGTGCTTGCTTACATTCTCGTTTAGCAATTTTTTTTTACGATTATTTCTATTCTTTATTCTGGTCTTTTTCTTAGTGGGCGTTCTAGACATGCTTCTTTTTTCTCTCTTATTACCTTTTCTAGTTTTTCGTCCTATATGCTTAATCCCTTCTTCTTATATCTGTTAAATCTTGTTCCCAGTGCTTCCAAAGCTACCTTCTGAATGCTACTATTTATATTCATCCATTCTTCATTAACTTTTTCAGCGGTGGGTTTCATTCGTAATTGTTCATTTACTCTCTTTTCGTATAAGGTTTGTATGTTTTTATCCTGTAGTAAGAGTACTTTGAATGTTGTTTCTTTATTTATGTGAGTGTTATTAATCCTTCTCTATCTTGTTAAGCTATTCATTTTAGAAATTGCTAAATAATGGTCGGAATTCACGTCGCTTCTTCGATATACTCTTGTATCGGTTATCAGTGATGACGCTGTTCTGTTTACTGTTATATAATCAGTTAAATGACCTTTGACCTCGAGATGACTATGTGCACTTGTGAATATCCTTTTTTTAAAAAAGTGTTAGGAATTTTCCAGTTACACAAATTGTGAACTGTCTAAATTCTTCGTACATCCATAGTTGAAATAGAGGACAGTGGCTGGTATAAATTTATATTAAAAATGAAGAAATTCCCCCAGCTTTATTTAAGGTGTGGATTTTATTTTGGCAACTAGTTTCAACGTTGTAACAACGTCATCTTCAGGCCCATACACTTGTTGACGTCAACTGCGTGCGGCTGATACTAGAAGTCAGTGGTGAGATACGGACGTGCTCCGTGTGGAAGGTGGTTACTGACCACGTTGGCGTCAACAAGTGTATGGGCCTGAAGATGACGTTGTTACAACGTTGAAACTAGTTGCCAAAATAAAATCGACACCTTAAATACAGCTGGAGGAATTTCTTCATTTTTAATATAAATGTCTAAATTCTTGTCCATTTTTATTTAAAATACTTCTCTTTGGGTGTCAATTACATTATTTATAGGTTGGTTCCCTACTCTTGTGTTAAAATCTCCAAGTAAAATCATTAAGTCATTTTTATTTTGCTTGATTATTTCATTTTGCAAAATAGGATACCATTCCTTTGTTTCCCCTTTCTTTCATTCTTCTAGTGCATACTACTGTCATGTAGCCTCTGTTGTACGTTAATCTTACAGTTATTATTTGTTCGTTAATAAAAGTGTGTGAGTCTACTTTAGATGCCCACTTTTTGTCCACGTTCCACAAGACGAGGAGGGATACGTCGTTGTGTTCCGTACTAATGGCCACTCCTATCTGAGCTCTGTGGTGTAACAGTAGTATTGTGTAAAACATCTCACATCATTAATCATCTTTGGTCCTTTTAACTTTTGCTTCGTATTCGTAGTATCTATTATACCTATTTCTTCTGTTTTCCATTTCTTGAACTAATTCAGTTTCTTTATTGGCGAGTCCTCTGTCATTCCACGTTGCTATCTTTAAGCTGACCTGTATTCCGTATCCTTTCTTCCTGAACTTTTCATTCTAGAGTCTGCATAATGCTTACCCGTCCGGCTGTTTATCTGCTGAAATTTGTAAGTGGTTAATTTTTTTCTAGTAGAAATTGTTGCCCTCCAGCTAGACCTTTACTTCTGGAGGACAGGGAACTGTGATTTTGGGTGTTCTTCCCCTAAAGAAGCTGTCTTCATCATTCCTGACGACCCTCCCCCCTGTCAACCGGAGGCCAATCTTAGCTTCCCCTCACCTCTTCCCGTACAGCAAGCTAGCGAACTAGACTTCCCTGGAACGGACGTCTTGACCACTGGCTACTGAGACCCTTACCTATAATATAGTGAGGCCCTCAGGACGAATGTATATAGATGATAATACGTAATTTCGTGTGGCTCAGTGGCGCCATGCAAGTCTTTCTACTGGACGCCACTTCAGCGACTTACGTGTCCCTAATCTACCCCAGTTACACAACTGGAGCAAGGGGAGCTATGGTTTAACGTGGGATTCGAACCATATGCTTTCTCAGGTGAGTCCTCACATTGTATAGCGGTGAAAGACAGTTTAAAACGAAGACAACAAGTGTTTCACTTTTTTTTTCCTTCTTGGGATGTGTGTGGAGAAGATTGAAGAGGAAGGGAGCCCTTTAAGATCTGATAGAACGGGTGTAACCGCTAGGCCACCAGGCCTGACCTTTACAGAAGTGGTTCATCTGTAAGTTTTGTTGAACGAGTTGGCGACTTTCGAAATGTATGCCTAAAATGGCCTTATCTTTTAATTGCATTGACTTAGAAGCTTAAATTTTTCGCACCGCCAAGGGACCGCAGACCTTAAAACATGACATGAATTTCAATTGATACTCCACCCACTCCTCAAAAAAAAGTCTTAACAGTCGGACAAATGGGTAGCAAAGTGACCTTATAAGGGTTCCATTTTTATCGAATGAGGTGCATAACCCCAAAAATAGACCTAACGAAGGAAGTAAAAATATATGTACATAGTAATGCTAAGTATTCAAAAAAATTTGTCCTATTTCAATGTATTTTTCTCACTGGGAAGGTGCGCTCCCATTGTGGCCTTAGGTTCCTTTTTGTCGGTAGAAAGCAGTCAGTGAACCTCATTATCAGAGGCGAGCCTCCCAGAAAGCAGAGCAGTTTTCATGGAAGTGGATCTATGGCCTGTCCCATGGTTTTGTGGGTACTGCCAGGGCCTGTCCTCGCTGAGGGCAGAGTTCATCATACTGCAACTGTCATCCCCAGGGAATAACTGCGTATTGCGTTCTTGCCTTTTCTGCACGAACATCAAGGGACGAGATTCTGCATTGCCACACAGCCATTATGAGAAAGTTTTGCCCCAAAATTTTGGCGTATCGAATCGAATGTGTCACCCCACCACAGTGCTTGGCACTAAGAAGACGATCAATCGAGAAGACATTGCTCCAGGCTGGTACCAACCTTCTGTTTCTTAAAGTGCATTTTGCACAGCAAGAGTGGGTAGTTCTGCTGCGTTCTACATCTACATCTAGATACATACTCTGCGAGGCACCGTATGGTGCTTGGCGGAGGTTACCCGGATTTGTCGTGAAATAAGCAAGTTTCGCAGGAGAGCTTCTGTGAGCTTTGGAAGGTAGAAGATGAGGTACTGGCGGAATTAAAGCTGTGAGGACAGGGCCTGCGTCGTGCTTGGGTAGCTCAGTAGGTAGAGCACTTGTCCGCGGAAGACAAAGGTCCCGGGTTTGAATCTCGTTCCGGCACACAGATTTAATCTGCCAGGAAGTTTCATATCAGCGCACACTCCGCTGCAGATTGAAAATTTCATTTTGGAAGCGATATTCTCGTTCGTCACATCGACAACAGCACTGAATCGTCCCCTCCATGCAGTGTTTTTTGGAAGACAGAAAGTTGAAGGAGGAGATTAAGACTCATGGCTCTTAGTCAGCCAGCTGCCATCTGGTGTGACGGGTACACGCTTTGGCGGTTTTGGGACACGTAAGCGTCAGAGTAGTGAGAGCCATATTCTGAGCAATTCGATACTTACTTGTTCTCGTACACAACTTGAGTTGCCGATTTGTTGTTTAATTTGTGATTTTGTCTGATCAACTTAGAATTCGTGAGCTGCCCATATGAAGATATCTTCCTGTATTTTCCATATAATGTGGTACCTAGTTATTATTTAGTGAAGGTAACTGGCATTGCGTTCATTAGTTTTGTTTGATCATATTTATATATGGATTTGGGAGAATTGTGTGATTTTCCCTAGGAATAAAGTGTGCTGTGAGTTGTTTCATGATAATTTGGCTAATGACCTTGCAGTACTCAGAAGTAATAAGCAACAACATTTTTACAGCAATGTCATAATGATATGCAGATCAAGGGCGCATTGCTCTCAACATCAGAGAGACAACTGCTGTATTCTACAAGCACTCATGACCGTCATCCAAGTGTCACAGACACATGCTACACGACATAAAGATGCTGAGATCAGTACTGCTGTCATGTACTTGGATCATATACTTACGTACGTGGTTGATTTTCCATCATTCTCTAAGCTCTTCGTGCTTTCAGAGTACCGGAGCAACAATTACTAAGTGGCAGAGGTCATCGGTTGAGGCCGCGACTTGTTGGTTGTGCTTCTCGACCACTTGTTACCTCTAACAATCATCTCTCTTCACACTCTCCCTCCCCCTCCCCCGCCCACGATTAAGTGAAATTAACGGAAGGGAAGGGGATTACAAGTTGCGTAGAAAGACTGACTGCTATCCTCAATTTTTCTTTAAAAATATATTACTGTGTTATTTAATTATAAGTAATTGTGTGCTACGTGCAAAATAAGATCGCCACCCGGGCAGGTCTGACGACGAATCTGTCCACTACGCTCTCGATGTGTACAGCCAGTAGGGAATATTGTGAGGGATCAAGTTTCGTCTACTGCCGTGGTCGAAGAGCGTCGATCCAAGTCTCATCCAGCTGCACTCAGATAGGACACGTTTCATTCCTAACTCCTTTGTGGGCCTAGGTCTGAACGGTTCCTGAAAGAAGCTCACACTTTGACTATCCTAACCAGGCATTTCTTTTATGCACCTATACAGTGTTTCTGAAACATGCACCGTTTTGACAAATTACGATGTCCCCCAGAAATTCAGTTCGACAATCAGTGTAACAAAAGTTAAGTAGAATCCCTTGTGTCATCAGGTAGAGATTAGAGTGACTGATCTTTAGTGAGCTGCAGTAACACGAACTTACGGTCTAGAAACTGGATATCGCTGTTGACTGAAATTGTTACACATTCATAAGAGTAAATTATGCCACAAACGTATTACATAATTTTCTTCAGCACGAACTGTAAAGTGGTATGAGCAATAGCAAGATGAAACGGAGAGATTGTTAAGTTCAGGTCAAGTGAAAGGAGAAATAAGAAAAGCTAGACATCTGTATTATCAACTTTGATTTATGAGCTGCCAAAGATTTACTTTCATTAACTGTCATTTTAGCTGAACAGTGTGTAACTTTACTAACTCACTCTTCGTAATATATTCGATTGTCCATAAATTACGGAATGGAAATTCGTATAAATGTCGAGATAGGGAAGAAGGCATTACTACGATAACAACCAATGTAAACAAAGGAACGTTGTCACAGTATCCAGTATTAACACCAACGAAAATAAGGCTCAAGCATCAGTTTCGAACTTGGACCACCACTTCGAGCCTTGAATGAGAAATGAATGTCTGATACACTATACGAGATTAAACATGCACTTCCTTTTTTGCAGGTGGTACGTAGTTTGTAAAAGAGGGGACCAACATTATTCACAAAATGAATATAGCTGTGAGTGCCTGGTAAAGCAGCGAACGAGGCAGAGCAGTGGTCTGAAGTTTGATAAAGTATGTGATATGAAACAATCAGTTTATAGATGGTCCGTGGAGTCACTGTTTCGAACCAACAACAGGTTATCTGAAGTGCACGTGAATCCAAATGGCAAAACGATTCAGCTACTGAAGTCTGTTTATGTTACTTATACTCGCGAATCCGTCTATAAAAACTATCTGATTAGTATTTTTCATAATTTTATATTGGAAAGACTCGATGTATCAAGTGTAGTAGAAAATCACTACACTAACCAACAGCTTATTGTTGAACACTTGATTTGTTGTAAAACCTTTCCTATAATATACGCCACTGGGAAAGGTTGATGGTTCAAATGGCTCTGAGCACTATGGGACTTAACATCTGAGGTTATCAGTCCCGTAGACTTAGAACTACTTAAACCTAAGAATATCACACACATCCGTGCCCGAGGCAGGATTCGAACCTGCGACCGTAGCAGTCGAGCGGTTCCGGACTGAAGCGCCTAGAACTGTTCGGCCACACCGGCCGGCGGTTTGCTCTTATTGGAACTTATCTACATATAAAGGTTTCGGTTTTCTTCTTATTTGTTTTAATATTATATTTCCTGGAAATATCTTTTTCATGTCTTCTTTGGCCTTTTGGAGATCTTTTTCACATTCGATCACGCGGGGTTCCGCGAACGGTGCAGATCGCTCCAGTCGCTTTACACTCGGCAATAGCTGTGCCACATCATTGGAACCGACGAGGCGGAAAGGTGCGAAGGAAAAGTGAAGCCGTCCTGGGCTGTCCACCTGCGTTCTGCTAGTGCCCTCCCTGTTTATTTTTCCGCCTTCCCATTCTGAAGCCCTCAGGATCTCGGACTCGCCAAAGATAAACACCGCCGACGGAGCCATTGTCACCGGGCGACGGAGACGCACACGTCGACGACGCGCGCCTTTCCTCGTCCGGGGGCCGCGGAGCTCTCGTCGCGACGCCAAGGTGAATATACAATGGCTCGGCGGCGGTGGCGGGGGCGGCGGCGGAGGTGGAGGAGGGAAGGGGGGGGGGGGGTAGAGGGGATATTATTTGTACAGTAGTTGTGTGCCGAGCAGCGCCGGCTGCGCCAAACGATCCTCGCTTGTTCGGGGCTGACTCTTCTCACTCGCCATTGTGCGATCACGTCGCATTTCCTCGGCTGAATCGAGACACACGAACCGAGCCATCACAATAGCTATTCACTCTTTTAATCTCGTCCTACATTGTGTCCGCTGCATAAAGGCCCGCGTCGATAGCCGGCATCTCCCGGCGCCGCCTCGGCTCGCTCGCGTCCAACATGGCCGCCGACGACGCCGCCGACGCTGCCGGCGGCGCGTCCCCGACGTCTGCGCTTCTGTTTACGGCCGCTAATTAGCGGCTCACCGCATAAATATCCAGTCCTATATACGAGAAAAATGTGTTCACATCGCTTACATTGTTTTCTGTAATAATTACAGAAAAAATAGAAAAGTAACTATAACTTAAAAATCGCAGGATAAAAGCTAAGCTACCTGTACCTACAGATCGGAAAATTGCGCAGGTCGCACCAGTGTTTAAGAAGGGTAGTAGGAGTAATCCACCGAACTACAGACCTAGATCATTGACGTCTGTTTGCAGTAGGTTTTTGGAGCATATACTGTATTCAAAACCGAGCGAGGTGGCGCAGTGGTTAGACACTGGACTCGCATTCAGGAGGACGACAGTTCAATCCCGCGTCCGGCCATCCTGATTTAGGTTTTCCGTGATTTCCCTACATCGCTCCAGGCAAATGCCGGGATGGTTCCTTTCAAAGGGCACGGCCGACTTCCTTCCCCGTCCTTCCCTAATTTGATGAGACCGATGACCTCGCTGTCTGGTCTCCTTCCCCAAAACAACCAACCAACCAACTGTATTCAAACATTATGAATCACCTCGAAGGGAACGATCTATTGATACGTAATCAGCATGGTTTCAGAAAACATCGTTCTTGTGCAACGCAACTAGCTCTTTATTCGCACGAAGTAATGGCCGCTGTCGACAGGGGATCTCAAGTTGATTCCGTATTTCTAGATTTTCGGAAAGCTTTTGACACCGTTCCTCACAAGCGATTTCTAATCAAGCTGCGGGCCTATGGGGTATCGTCTCAGCTGTGCGACTGGATTCGTGATTTCCTGTCAGGAAGGTCGCAGTTCGTAGTAATAGACGGCAAATCATCGAGTAAAACTGAAGTGATATCAAGTGTTCCCCAGGGAAGCGTCCTGGGACCTCTGCTGTTCCTGATCTATACGAGGTGCGGCTAGAAAAAAACCGGACTGATGCTGGAAAAAACATTTATTTACAATTATTTACAATTTCATGTTATCTCCTTCAATGTACTCTCCTCCTCGGTCTCTACACCGCTCCATACGAATTTTCCACTGTTCATAGCAATGCTGCAGATCATTTTCGGTAAGTCCATACATTACTTCCGTCGCTTTTTCTTTTACTGCTTCAACAGTCTCAAATCTAGTTCCTTTCAAAGCTGACTTGACTTTAGGGAAAAGAAAAAAGTCACAGGGGGTCAAATCAGGTGAGTAGGGTGGATGATCTAAGATGGGAATGTTGTGTTTTGCCAAAAACGTCTTCACTGACAACGCACTGTGAGCTGGGGCATTGTCTTGGTGAAGGATCCATAGCTTTTTTCTCCACAAATCGTTCCGTTTTCTCCGTACTCGCTCACGTAGAGTAGCCAGGACGCTAATGTAGTAATGCTGATTCACTGTTTGTCCCTCTGGCACCCAATCAATGAGCACAATCCCTTTGATGTCAAAAAAAAAAACAATCATCATTGCCTTGAATTTCGATTTTGACATTCGTGCTTTTTTTGTCGTGGAGAACCAGGAGTTTTCCAATGCATCGATTGGCGTTTAGTTTCGGGATCGTAAGTAAAAAACCACGATTCATCGCAAGTAATAACATTTTGTAAGAAGGTGGGATCACTTTCAATGTTTTCCGGGATGTCAGAACAAATCATTCTTCGGCGTTCCTTCTGTTCAATTGTGAGACACTTTGGAACCATTTTTGAACACACTTTGTTCATGTTGAAACTTTCATGAAGAATCTGCCTAACACTTTCCTTGTCAACTCCTGTTAACTCAGACACTGCTCTGATTGTTAAACGGCGATCTTGTCGAACAAGTTTACCGATTTTTTCAATGTTTGCATCAGTTTTTGCTGACAATGGTCTGCCAGTGCGAGTGTCATCACTGGTGTCTTCGCGGCCATCTTTAAATCGTTTAAACCACTCAAACACTTGTGTTCGCG
The DNA here is from genome assembly GCF_021461385.2 of Schistocerca piceifrons. Lineage (NCBI taxonomy): Eukaryota > Metazoa > Arthropoda > Insecta > Orthoptera > Acrididae > Schistocerca > Schistocerca piceifrons. The sequence continues at coordinate 133,555,353 of NC_060139.1, forward strand.
ATAAACAATCATCGCCGTACACTTGTTGTAACATTACAAACGTTTCGCTTGCAGATTTTCCTACTTTGAAACAAAATTTGATGTTAACACGCTGTTCTTTCTGTACACTCAACATTTTCCGACGCACAGACAAAACGTCAACTACTTAAAACAGACGCCACGGGCAGACTGAGTGCAGGAGGCAGATGAAACTCGAGCAGTAGGCGGAGCGAGAGTCACGTGACAGGCCACGCGACTTTCAGCCTTATTGCATTCGTTTTATTGTTTCACCAGTACTAGTCCGGTTTTTTTCTAGCCACACCTCGTATAAATGACCTGGGTGACAATCTGAGCAATTCTCTTAGGTTGTTCGCAGATGATGCTGTAATTTACCGTCTAGTAAGGTCATCCGAAGACCAGTATCAGTTACAAAGCGATTTAGAAAAGATTGCTGTATGGTGTGGCAGGTGGCAGTTGACGCTAAATAACGAAAAGTATGAGGTGATCCACATGAGTTCCAAAAGAAATCCGTTGGGATTCGATTACTCGATAAATAGTACAATTCTCAAGGCTGTCAATTCAACTAAGTACCTGGGTGTTAAAATTACGAACAACTTCAGTTGGAAAGACCACATACATAATATTGTGGGGAAGGCGAGCCAAAGGTTGCATTTCATTGGCAGGACACTTAGAAGATGCAACAAGTCCACTAAAGAGACAGCTTACACTACACTCGTTCGTCCTCTGTTAGAATATTGCTGCGCGGTGTGGGATCCTTACCAGGTGGGATTGACGGAGGACATCGAAAGGGTGCAAAAAAGGGCAGCTCGTTTTGTATTATCACGTAATAGAGGATATGATAGGCGAGTTGGGATGGAAGTCATTAAAGCAAAGACGTTTTTCGTCGCGGCGGGATCTATTTACGAAATTTCAGTCACCAACTTTCTCTTCCGAATGCGAAAATATTTTGTTGAGCCCAACTTACATAGGTAGGAACGATCATCAAAATAAAATAAGAGAAATCAGAGCTCGAACAGAAAGATTTAGGTGTTCGTTTTTCACGCGCGCTGTTCGGGAGTGGGATGGTAGAGAGATAGTATGATTGTGGTTCGTTGAACCCTCTGCCAAGCACTTAAATGTGAATTGCAGAGTAATCATGTAAAAAAAATTTTAAAAAAAGTGTTGCTCCAAAGGATTAAGCTAGAACAGAAATATATTCGAAATGAACACAACGCATGTGTCACTTTGATACACGAAAAAATAATGTCAAAAGTAATATGAACTCCTTGGCTGTATATTGAATTACTTGAAGACATACGGCAACTAAATACCTTTCGTGTGACTTTATTTATGCCAAGACGCGTTTAGGATTCACTTATGTTCAAGCGGCGTAATGCGTTTGTATCTTCAGCAGCACGGCGTTCGCGTTGAGGCCATTTCATCGGTGCTTCATTGATCTTAAAAGTAAAATTGAAACAAATGAGCTCTCGGTCACTATTATTTTTAGTCTTTTTGACCGGGTTTCAACATTTCCAAGAGTGCCTTCATCAGAATTAAAACAGTTAAAATGTTTTAAATCTGATGAAGGCACTCTTAGAAGTGTTGAAACCTGGTCAATAAGACTAAAAATAATAGTGACGGAGGACTCATTTGTTTCACTTTTAATTCAGAAATGGTCACTGAACCAAGCAGCCATGTTTAAAACTTTGCGATCTTAAAACTGTTTGTGCCAAGCCAATATATATGTAAAGAGGAAAAATGAGGTACAAATTAAGAACAAAAAGAGGCTTTAGTGTTAAAAATGCAGTCGAAAGAAACATTACATTGACGAATATATAAATGGGCGAAAGTTCTAAACGGATATTGCCGCAAAGAAAGCTGCCTTCAAGTAATAGATGTAATGTCACGTGATTTGTGATTATGGAATTTTACGTTACTGTATATATAGCTACGTATGATGCTGTTAATGGCATTTTTTATGAACTGTACAGCAGATGAATGTTATTCTTCCGTCGAAGCTGTTCTGGCAAGGGACACCTTGACTTCGAATGCTCGGAACGCCACGAAACCATGCTTAGAAAAACACACGTTCATAAAAGCAACAGTGGTCTGTGTCATTTCCATGCGAAATGCATTCCACCACAAGTGACATTTTAATAGAGAGAAACAAAGTAATATGATATTATCACCATAGGAGCAAAATTATACCTGATTTAATGACGTCGCAGTATAATTACGTTTTCGATGAACAGTGCCTACAACCTTCTGTTAAAACTAATTATGATAGCGCAAAACACACACATCCTACGCACCTGACACCGCTTGTATTAGTCCTCACAGTGCAGATGCGGGATTTCGATGATGTGGTTAAGCCAAAGTGGAAGAGAACAATGTGCACACCTCACTAAAGCCACGTTTTTACATTCAAAATCACTTTCGCATTCAAGTAGTCCAGTATCATAAGCTACTCTAATTACAATTTCGAGTCATTATATGGGTATGTCAGTATCATAACCTGCCTTTCGCCAAGCATATTGCAACACAGGCGTATACTTTAGTGCAGAAATTGATTGTAAATCGCAGAGTGAAGTTTGATGATGAAATAACGATTACGTATTTTCACTTGTGGTTTGGCACATTTTAGTCTTACAATATCAGCAATCCTCCCAGTCCTTCTGATATAGAGCTTATACTGCCAAAAGAAGTAAACATAAAGGAGCTGGCAATATTTTGTTCTTTTCGGTGGGCAATATCCGCAGCATAATGTCTGTGTTGGAAAACTTGCATCTAGAAGGTACCGGTACGATCTTTATGATCCGAGCAGGAATCACACAGCAATAGGCTCTTTTCACTTGTTATATGTGCCTCAAGGATTGAAACTAGAAAACGTTTCATGTGTTGTTTAGTCATTTTTCCACTTTTGCTTGTCTCCATATGAATGTTTCGTGGACAGAGTGTTTCCAGTTTTTTTGAATCATTTGGGCCAGAGGTTCGTTGTGCCTCTTGAAAACGGATGTACAATTTGTTCGCTAGTCTATCATTGATAAAGTCACATTAATTGTGTAGCTTCGGTAAAGCTATGTACAGACTGCAACTCATTAGTTGAAGTTTTCACTCCTCTGCGAGACAGTGTTGATGATGAAGACATTTCATACTGGAACTGACTCTAGTCACTGATGCAAACATTTCCTTTCTCCACGCCCTGCTCTGTCTTGAATATGATCTCTTCCTCAACAAATTGTTGTGCCCTCTTGCGTATATTATTACTGACTTCCATGTCCTTAGGTGTGTCAAATGTAGTAATATGCCTGAATTAAATGTTATATTCAGTCTTAAGATTGCCGATAAAAGAAACCGAAGATCTGAAATTATCAAAGCCAGCCATTTTAGACGCTTCTAGTGCACACAACCGCAAATGCCAGTAGTGAACTGTAGATCCATACGACCCTGCTCGATCAAATTGCGATGTTACACACTCTTTTGTGGTTTGTAATTGCGACAGTCTGTTTCCTTCGAAACGAGCTCCTGCACTCCTATCTCTAGACACATAATTGGGAATTAGTCTGCATTTGATTTACTTTTAATGCACTTACAGCGCCTCGTTACTACTGAAGCCACGATTATAATAGTCCTCATAAACGTTCTCAGGTATGCTATCATCAATAGCTTATAATACACTAGACCTCGGCTGTTTGGATGGAGAAGTTCGTACTCACTTTGATTGGACAGTTTCTGTTGCTCTGGAGATGAACGTCGTGTACTGATGAACAGCTATCTTCAGTTTCATTTTCTTTCTGTCCCTGAAAATCAGTATATCTATCCAGCTTAAGGTCATGTATTTCTGTGTCAGCGCCGTTATATTTCTGAAACATTATGTTATATATCTGTGAACTGCCTATCCTCGGTTTCATTTCCATGTTCGACACGTCGCAACTTTTTAGCTGATATTTTGATCACATTCTTAACTCATAAGTGAACACTCCAAGGGACACATTTGTACTGCAGCTATACCAGTCACTCAATTCAAGCACTTCCTAGTGCAGCTACAACATGCAACCGTCTGATGGCGCTAGCAGACAAACGCTGTTTTCCATGTAAATGATACAGCCAAGTGTTGTTATTATGATCGAGTGTTAGTCCAAGCATGGTTTCATGCGGTTCCTAGAGTTCAAGGTCAAAGGTGCCGCTTGTCAGAGTGATAAGGGTCTAGGAAATCATAATCCGAACAGCAACACGCTTCCACACGGCATACTGAACAAAACGTCTAGGGCCCGGGTCAGGAGATCGCGTCGGTTTTTTTATTGTTCCTTGCTGGGAAGAACTTGCGTGACAGAAACTTGGCAGCGAGTCGGGTGTGCGTTATGACGTCTTCTAAACAAAATAGTACGTGCCACTCTAAAAACATTTTAGTGAATGCAAATACGCGAACATTATAGCTGAGACTGACTTGCTGAAGTTCGAGCGAATGAAAAATACATTAAGTGGTCACGTCTCACCGTCGCTACCGTAACATTATCGTTCATTCATGTTTATATGGAATAGGCTGCTGCCTTTTAAACAGATGCTGTTTAGGGGAGGTCATGAAGTTTTAATTATTATCTTGGAACAATAAAGATAGGTAATCAAATTTTTTATTTAACCATTTAATCAGTAGGTTGCGCCATTTTGTTTTCGTTTCTCTGGCGGAGTTCTACGGTTCTGTGGTGGGGAATTTCAACGAATACCAGAACTACAAACATGGTTCAAATGGCTCTGAGCACTATGCGACTTAACTTCTGAGGTCATCAGTCGCCTAGAACTTAGAACTAATTAAACCTAAGTAACCTAAGGACATCACACACATCCATGCCCGAGGCAGGATTCGAACCTGCGACCGTAGCGGTCGCTCGGTTCCAGACTGTAGCGCCTAGAACCGCACGGCCACTCCGACCGGCGACTACAAACATGTACCTGTAAACAAATAAAACGTTAGTTACTTGCTCTCTTGTATCGAGATGGTAATTAGAACCTCGTGATTACTCCCCATAGTTCGTTTTTGCCTACTCTCCATAGTTCGCTTTTTCGTCGCAATAAGCTTACCGTTTTATGCAGATAACACATCGGCAGTGGTGGTGATTTTGTGCTTTTTCTTATAATGGCAATGTGATGTTGCCATGCACTTTTCACTACAATTTTTGTCTTCAGCGCTGGTACTGTACGTTAAAATAAAAGAACGAAATCGGATACCATGTATATTCAGCGAGCAGTGGAACATGGTTGACAATGAAGTCTACCAGTTAGCCAAGTTTGTCGGATAGCCAATAACACAGGGGCATCTGCGGGCGGAAGTGAGCGACGGTAGGTGGAAGGCGTGCTTCCGAGCTTCCCACCTCACCCCGCGCAGGCACTCTTCCGAGCTGACAAGGGAACCTCCCCATCGCATCCCCCTCAGATTTAGTTGTAAGTTGGCACAGTGGATAGGCCTTGAAAAACTGAACACAGATCAATCGAGAAAACAGGAAGAAGTCGTGTGGAACTATGAAAAAAATAAGCAAAATATACAAACTGAGTAGTCCATGTGCAAAATAGGCAACATCAAGGAGAGCATGAGCTCAAGAGCGCCGTGGTTCCGTGGTTAGCGTGAGCATCTGCGGAACGAGAGATCTTTGGTTCAAGTCTTCCCTCGAGAAAAAAGTTTAATTTTTTATTTTCCGACAATTATTAAAGATCAGGCAATCACACATAATTAACTTCGCTCTCCAAAATTCCAGGACATGTTCAGATTTGCTTGGACATATGCAGGATTTGACGGTCTACACACGGAAAAATATGAAAACGTTAAAAACATATGTTTTGACAGAGCACAGGGAAAACTGTGCGACTGTGAAACTGTTGCATTCATTTGTTGCAGTTTATGTGACAAACTCTTATGTTTTCATCACTTTTTTGGGAGTGATTATCACATCCGCAAGAAAACCTAAATCGGGCAAGGTAGAAGAATCTTTATACTCATTCGCCAAGTGTACAAGTTAGGTGGGTCGACAACATATTCCTGTCATGTGACGCACATGCCGTCTCCAGTGTCGTATAGAATATAGCAGACGAATTTTCCTGTGGAGGAATCGGTTGACCTATGACCTTGCGATCAAATGTTTTCGGTTCCCATTGGAGAGGAACGTCCTTTCGTCTACTAATCGCACGGTTTTGCAGTGCGGTCGCAAAAAAACAGACACTAAACTTATTACAGTGAACAGAGACGTCAATGAACGGGCGGACAGATCATAACTTGGCGAAAATAAAAAATTTAAAATTTTCACTCGGGGAAAGACTTGAACCAAGGACCTGTCGTTCCGCAGATGTTCACGCTAACCACGGAACCACGGCGCTCTTAAACTCACGCTCTGCTTGATGTTGCCTATTTTACGCATAGACTACTCAGTTTGTATATTTTGCTTATCTTTTTCACAGTTCCACACAACTTCTTCCTGTCTTCTCGATTGATCTGTGTGCAGTTTTTCAGGACCTATCCACTGTGCTAACTTATAACTAAATCTGAGGGGGGTGCGATGGGGAGGTTCCCTTGTGAGTACGGTACTTGTTCATATTCCTTCACGACACGATCCCCGTGTAACCTAAGATCAGTTACTCACCTGTTGCACTGAAAAAAGGACGTACGTAAGCATCGTTGAATCACATCTGGCCGCCAGATCAGGAATGGCTACAGGTCTACATATTGCGCTCTTAACATAACATGGCTTGCCCGTTAGTCAGGCAGTCAAGCTGCCGCAGGTTATCAGCTTTCTCAGTTCGAACCATCATCAGGTCACCTCTAAGACAAGTTTTCTGTTGTAAGCCAAGTCGAGATCATTTGCATCTAAGAAGCTGAAGGCTTCTGTCATACTGCAAAGCCAACTGAAGTAAGCTTTCAGATGCGTAGTTTCTTTACTAGTTAGTGTGTTTCAGCCAAATATGACCCAAGTTACACCAATTTTAATTAATTTTTCGAGAATGTGTATTGCGAGTTCGCCGAATTCATTCAAAGTGGCCAAAATACACTACTGGCCATTAAAATTGCTACACCAAAAAGAAATGCAGATGATAAACGGGTATTCATTGGACAAATATATTATACTAAAACTGACATGTGATTACAGTTTCACCCAGTTTGGGTGCATAGATCCTGAGAAATCAGTACCCAGAACAACCACCTCTGGCCGTAATAACGGCCGTGATACGCCTGGGCATTGAGTCAGACAGAGTTTGGATGGCGTGTACAGGTACAGCTGCCCATGCAGCTTCAACACGATTCCACAGTTCAACAAGAGTAGTCACTGGCGTATTGTGACGAGCCAGTTGCTCGGCCACCATTGACAAGAAGTTTTCAATTGGTGAGAGATCTGGAGAATGTGCTGGACAAGGCAGCAGTCGAACATTTTCTGTATCCAGAAAGGCCCGTACAGGACCTGCAACATGCGGTCGTGCATTATCCTGCTGAAATGTAGGGTTTCGCAGGGATCGAATGAAGGGTAGAGCCACGGGTCGTAACACATCTCAAATGTAACGTCCACTGTTCAAAGTGCCGTCAATGCGAACAAGAGGTGACCGAGACGTGTAACCAATGGCACCCCATACCATCACGCCGGGTGATACGCCAGTATGGCGATGACGAATACACGCTTCCAATGTGCGTTCACCGCGATGTCGCCAAACACGGATGCGACCATTATGATGCTGTAAACAGAACCTGTATACACCCGAAAAAATTACGTTTTACCATTCGTATACCCAGATTCGTCGTTCAGTACACCATCGCAGGCGCTCCTGTCTGTGATGCAGCGTCAAGGGTAACCGCAGCCATGGTCTCCGAGCTCATGCTGCTGCAAACGTCGTCGAACTGTTCGTCCAGATGGTGGTTGTCTTGCAAACGCCCCATCTGTTGACTCAGGGATCGAGACGTGGCTGCACGATCCGTTACAGTCATGCGGATAAGATGCCTGTCATCTCGACTGCTAGTGATACGAGGCCGTTGGGATCCAGCACGGCGTTCCGTATTACCCTCCTAAACCCACCGATTGTATATTCTGCTAACAGTCATTGGATCTCGACCAACGCGAGCAGCAATGTCGCCATACGATAAACCGCAATCGCGATAAGCTACAATCTGACCTTTATCAAAGTCGGAAACGTGATGGTACGCATTTCTACTCCTTACACGAGGCATCACAACTACGTTTCACCAGGCAACGCCGGTCAACTGCTGTTTGTGTATGAGAAATCGGTTGGAAACTTTCCTCATGTCAGCACGTTGCAGGTGTCGCCACCGGCGCCAACCTTGTGTGAATGCTCTGAAAAGCTAATCATTTGCATATCACACCATCTTCTTCCTGTCGGTTAAATTTCGCGTCTGTAGCACGTCATCTTCGTGGTGTAGCAATTTTAATGGCCAGTAGTGTAGTTCATTATAAATTATAGCAGACATGAATTTTGTTTTTCATATTGTATTTATCTAAAAATGTCTGAATGAAGAAGCTTTTCTTTAATACTAAGCTTTCTTCGCACTACGTAGCATACCACCAAAAGGTGGTTTTTAATAGGAAATGAGCCATTTTTTCCTATTCCAATCAATGTTTGCTTAAATTTGGAAAGCCTATTTACTGCTAAATGGCGTCAGGTCCATAGCACACATTTCTACACACTTGTCAGCCACTAAGTGTGTGTCCTGTTTCAAAATATTTATGGAGTACGGAAACTGCTGATTAGATTTACAAATATGTAACATATTCAATGTTTCAGAATGAGTACTTAGTAACTTTTTACACGGTTTGCATTGCGAGACACCAACCGGTTTATTTGAAGCTGCCTCATAAACGCATGGAACCTCCTCTGCCCCCTTCCCCCTGTACTAGTCACTATTTCGTGACTGGTACATGCTCCCCAATTCCTAATTTCTCCTCACTCTCCTTCAAGTTTGATTTGTTCATTTTTCTACTCCCACCATTGTGATAAATTAGCTGCAGTGAAACTGCCTACTTAAACATGTACCTGGCTAGTAACGTTGGATTGATAGAGCAACCTGTATAAGGTGCAGCAGTGTAAACGAATTCTACGCAACTTGCCAGGCTTGCGGAAATTCAAGGTGGCCTGCTTTAACCTCTGTGCTTCAGTACACGTGTTCTCTTGGGTTTCGGTCGCGACACGTTGAGCTGCTTTAAGGGCTGGGGTGGAGATAACGCCCAGATAGATTGGAAGGAAAATTTGTACACCTCTGGCAATGAGGCACATAGAGATAGGCCTGGTGCCTATACCTAGAGGCGTACTATCATCCCACTGAGTCTTCCGAGGACATCTACCGAATGAGGAGGCGAAGTGATAAGACAATCCACTCGCATTCAAGAGGACGTTAGCTCAAATCCCCGTCTAGACAACTAGATTTAGGACTCCATGGTTTCCTTAAATCACGCGATACAAATACCGAAAGGCTCCAGTGAAAACGACGCTAGCGATTTCCTCCTACCTTGGAACGCCACGCACATACATCACTTCCATTAAGCCTGTTTCACAGAGTTTCCCACGACGTCATGTTGCCATTGGTTGTGTGATGTCAGTCATACGACCACATCGCCGCCTGAGAGATCGATCCGCCGGATGCGATTCTCTCGATAAACGGAACAGAAGAACGGCTGTGCTAGCCAAAGAGTACACAGCCAGTCGCAGCACTTATGCTCGCCGCGAGGCGCCGCTAGGCCACATCATGTGTAGCATGAGTGTAGTACAGTTGTGCCAGTCTACAGTTCGTAGCCACGCTCAGTGGTCAGCCAGCGCCGTTGTTTGTCAGTCTTCGTCTGCAGCTCAGTCATTGCTGCCATCAAGTCTTTGTAGCTCCGTTAGTCTTCAAATTCACCGGATTCGACATGCAAGATTACGAGACATTAATTCGTCACTGCAAGATTTGTGACTTGTAAATTATGTCATTCTAGAGTCTAGTGGCGTCTCCTGTAATTGTCAACCAACAGATCATGGACTACAACAAAGTTAAGCAATAAATACTTTCTTATTTTGTACTCCTGCTAATTAATTGTGTTTTCCTGTTGTAGCTACCAAGCAGTCTTGGCATAGTTGAACCCACGTTTCCGCCTCCTTGACTACCTCATTTTTGCTACCTCATGTTGATGGACTCGATTATGGTGGAAGATCGAGAGCCGTTGGGTTGTAGTAATTGTAGATCTCAACTGAGATGAGCTCCTAATAGTAAACATGAATACATGAGTTATCGGCGTACATCGGCGACTTAAATTACGAATATAACGTTGTGGTTACACAGTGCATTCCCAATGTTGAAGTCTCCGTCGGTCCTCCGTAATTTATTGAACCGGCGGCTGCACTAAAATTACTTTAGGTGTATGCAGAGTTTGGCCGATCTGCGCTCCCGTACTTGTCCCATTGAGCTTGTATTCCGTCTGTAATGCCCTAAATTGCGCACTCCATCTGCACTCTATCACTGTGCTGCGCAATTTAATTCTGTCTCCTCTAGCGACATGTCACCGAAATGTGCCACGAAGATTTCAGTGTGTACTAGGACTGCACGCAAGTACCTGCAAACAACCCAAAAATCAATTGCACAACTTCATTTTTACGAGGGAATAAAACATTATGACTACACGTCGTTTTGTAAATTTAAATGATTATAAACGGGGGCTTTGACATGCTAACAGCAGTCAGTATTAGCAGTTTAAAAAAAGTGTGTTACTTCAGTGAAATTACATTTTAAACACTGGTATGACAGAGATAAAGATGTCTTGATACAGTGCGTCCAACACCCATTATCGGTTGAATAAAATGGTGGACTGAATCATTACTCTTTCCTAACAAAGACCTAAGTGGAACTGATTCGCCATTGCCTTCTCCTTTCCGACACAATCACAACTATCTTTACAGATAACTGTTTACGACAGTGTCGAATTGTCATCTACGGAACTAAAAGTATAAATTGAAACTTCTGTATAATTTGAAATGGCATATGTAAAATACATGCAGCATTTTAAAATTATGAGATAGTAAAATTCACTAACTGTAAAAGCATTCTGTTGGATTCATTATAGTAGAACCTAAAATAAAATAAAATATAAATCTATCGACTATCGGCAACTGTGTAGTTACAAAATCAATAAAAATACAATACGAAACAGTTTTACACACATAATCTGTATTTATCTTTTTTGTAATCTTCATTAGATGTCGGTAGTGAATGGATTTTCATTTTATTTCCGATTCTATCAGTAATAAAATTCTATGGTAACCCACAGTCCTCTAGTGTAGCAACGGGTATGAGAATTTTGTTATCTCGTTATTTTATAATACTAAATATACAATCTAAGACAAGAAAACGACGCTGCACGAAGGGGGCAGAAATCGGTAGGTGTGATGTACATATAGAGACAAGCTAATGATTACAATTTCAGAAAAAATGGGTGATTTATTGACAAGAAAGGCTTCACAAATTGAGGAAGTCAATTATGCGTCCGTCCACCTCTGGCCCTTATGCAAGCAGTTTTTCCGCTTGGCATTGACTCATAGAATTGTTGGATATTTTCCTGAGGAATATCGTGCCAAACTCTGTCCAACAGACGCGTTAGATCGTCAAAATCTCGAACTGTTTGGATTGCTCTGCCCATAATGCTCCAAACGTTATCAGTTGGGAAGAGAATCGACGACCTTACTGGCCAACGTATGATTTGGAAAGCACAAAGACAAGCAGTAGAAATCTCTACGTTTTTGGGTGAACATTACTTTGCTGGAATGTAAGCCCAGCATGGTTCGCCACGAAAGGCAACAAAACAGAGTGTAGAACATCGTGGCCGTACCGTTGTTCTGTATGGGGTCCTGCTACAAAAATAAATGGAACCCCAAACCATCACAACCGATCGTCGAGCGAACCCTGTGGTGGGCGTCAGTCAGTTTGGTATCCCACCGCTGTGCGAGGCGAATCCATACAGCTCTGGCCTGGAATCTCATTGACTGGAGCAGAATTGTCTTCAGTGATGAGTCCGCTTCGTATTGAGCCCCGATGACCAGCAAAGACGTGTCCTTAGATGCACCAGACAGTTAGGATACCAACCTCACTGGCGCTCACCATATGGCTCGACATCGAGGAGTGATGGTCTGGGGCGTCATTTGTTTTCAGAGCAGGACCGCTGTGGTTGTCAACTGCGGTAGCCTTACAGCACAACGGTACGTCGACGATATTCTACACCCCGTTTTGTTGCCCTCCATGGAAAGGGCTTACATTTCAACATGATAATGCCCAGCCGCACACGGCGAGAGTTTCTACTGTTCTTCGTACTTGCCAAACCCTACCTTGGCCAGCAATGTTGGCGGATCTCTCCCCATTTGAGAACATTTTGGGCGTTTTGTGCCAGGCCTTCCAACCAGCTCGGGATTTTGACGACACAGTGCGCCATTCGGAAAGAATTTGACACGATTTTTCTTAAGGGGACATTCATTGCCTCTGTCAATCAATGTCAAGCCGAATAACTGCTTGCAAAAAGGCCGGAGGTGGATCAACGCGTTATTGACTTGCTCAATTTGTGAAGCTCTTTCTCTTGAATAAATTATCCAGTTTCCATGAGACTGAAAAAATTTGTTTGTGTGTGCATGTAAATTACATCTACCCATTTTCGTCCCATCCGGATAATTCCTTCGTGGTGCGTCGTCGTTTTTTCCCTTAGTCTGTTTTACACGTGACATTTCAAATCATGTACAAATTCAGAATTTTGTACGTGAATAAAGCTGTTTGAGACAGTCGAAATAAGTCGTGTGTAAAAGTAGCTCTGACTGCGTGGGAAAAAAGATGTTTTAACTACTTTGGTAATCAAGATCGTCTCCAGACGACGTAAAAATAAGATACGTGTCACGTCTTGACGTGAACCGTGTTGATAACTTCCATGAAGACGCCTACAGTACATTGCTGTGTTTGTGTTGGTACAGGTGAGTGTGGACTGTAAGGCAAGGGAACGTTGAAACATTGCTCTCTGACAGCGACAAGAGGTCAGCAGAGCTTAATGTCCCTAACCGAAAGATGGGTCACTTTCAACGGCTCCTTAAACTCTCACTTCGTAATACACTACCGAAAGGTGTTGCCTTCGCACAAAACATTTTTACGTCATATGATTATCACGAATAGTACACCACCGTACGTCAAAAATTTCCTTAAATACATCTACATTTTCGTCTATAGTCCACAAGCCGCCTTTCCAGTTATGTTCCCGAACGCTGAGTGGCAAGAATAGCAGTCAGCATGCGGCCGTATGAGCGCTGACTTCTGTTAACGATATTTCCTTTGTGGGGGACCACAGTCGTACAGAATTTTTTGACAGAAATTTCCGCCATCTGACTCTTAATTTAGACTTACTTCAACATTTTAACATGTACTTGAGAATGGCTACAAAGCCGAAATAATTATTGTGTACAAAAAGGGAACAATTAACAGTCAAATGGAGGAAATTTCTTTCAGAATATTCTAATTTCTGTAATTTCTCTCGCCATGGTCGTTTCGTGAGCTGTATATGGGAGGGAATGGTACGTTGTCTGACTCTTCTTCGAACATCTTTTCTCAAAATTTTAACAGTAAACCTCTGCGTGACGAACAATGCTGCCCTCCTATCTTCTGCTAGGGGAGACGGATGACGTCACCTTGAGACTCTCACGCTCCCTGATGTAGTCTCAAGTAGACGTTCTGCTCTAGGTCGATCATAAAGGTGACTGCCAAATATTTTACCACAGCTGCTGTTTCCACTGATTTGATGCCCATATTGTACTCGAACAGTAACGGATCTTTCCTACTATTTCTGTGCACTACGTTAAATTTATTCATCTGAAGCATCAACTGCCAGTCCCTGCACCAGAAGTTCTTCCTCTTCAGATCTTCTTGCATATCTCTGCAGAACTTTCGTTGTGTGTATTAATTCCACTCCGAACTCTATTGTAAGTTCAGTATTTACGGCAGCAATCCAAGTTGTGCAAATACCATTTGTTGTGCGGTCTTCTATGAGTAAACTTATCACCTTGCCAAGCAAGGCATCTCCAAAGTGAACTACTGGTTTTGAGACATCGCAATAGAGCAAACAAATGTGATAATGTCAATCTCAGTGTTTCTTTTTGCTATACACAAGGTGTTACGGGTATAAGTGCAAATATTTTACAGTGTGGTACCTTAATATATACACATATCAGTGAGTTCGTTGTTTTTCTCTGCGTCGAACAGTCTTCCCACAAACCCGTCGCAGATGTGATGTTTTCTACACCATCGCCACTGCACCACTAACAAGGGAACATTTCAAAGTGTCAATTAACGATCTTGATGGTCTTTGGAGGGTGTGTAGTGGGAGCAAAGTAATCCAATTCATATTTCTTTGTTTACACCCAATTTCATTTTAAGGAGTAAAACACACCCGGAAGGGTAGTTTGGCACTTTAGGTTTAGAGGGAATATTCTCGAAACGATAATACATAAAAATGCTTTTTGGTACAACAGATGACGTGCAGTTATTGAAAGTGAAAGATGTGTAATCAACTTTTGTAATAATCTGAAATTTTACAAAACACCTCATCACCATTAATTAATTTTGAAAAATGAAGACTTTTGTTACAACATAAATTAAGAAAGCTTTAAAGCCACATATTCCACTATGCAATTAAGCTTCTTTCTGAAATAGGATTTTTGGAAAATAAGCTGTACACAATGTGCTATCAAACTATTTTCAACATAATTAAAATACCTAAACATTCGTTACTGTTCTAATTAGCTATTTTACTTATATTCGTTTTGTGTTTCAATTTTTTAAAGTTTTTTTTTTGTTTTTTAGTTTACCGTTTCATTTACATATATTTTGTTAACTGAGAATAATGCGTAATTATTACGTTAGAAAATAATTACAATAATGATTAGCTGCAAATAAATGCTTAAAACATAACTTTTTTACTTGAATTAAATAAAATGAACGAGATTTCTTTACATAATATCTAAGACGGAGAAGACAACATAAAACAAAACTTAGCAGAATTTTAAATTGTCGCGGGTGATCTAATTATCCTGATTTGTAACAGGAGTATTTCAGTCCATTGGTGAGCCTTGGCAAGGAGAACTGGTTACATACAAATGACCGCAGACTGATTATATTGTTTCTCAGGTGAAGACTGATATCATAATCGTTCAACAGAACTACATCTGAAAGACTTCTCACAAAGCACAAGGCTTTAGTGGCCCCGCTATGAAGATGCAAATCAGCTTGGATTTAAACACTCGCTGTAACGACCATGAGCAATAAGACTGGACGTAGTGAGTTGATGTTAGTGAAGAATGTCTTTAAGACAATAACGACTCCATTATCAGCATCCCACTGAGTTTGAACGGGGGCTTGTAACAATGCAGTCAAGGATGACAATTCTGCAATATTGCAGAAAGGTTTGGCACGAATGTAGCCACTGTACATGATTGGTGGCAGCGGTGGTGAAGGAAGGTGTGTTAGCAGGAAGACCAGGCTCCGGACGACCACATGGCACTACCGAGAGGGAAGACCATCGTGTTCAGCGTATGGCTGTGGCGCATCATACTGCGTCTGCAGCAGCAATTCGAGAAGCAAGGCACCACGGTGACTTAACGAACTGTTCCAGATTGGTTACTTCAGGGACAGCTCCGAGCTACATGCGCTGAAGCGTGCATTCCACCGACTTCTGTGGTGTCAAACGAGAGCCACTGATGGCCGTGCTCAAAATGGTTCAAATGGCTCTAAGCAGTATGGGACTTAACATCTGAGGTCATCAGTCCCCTAGAACTTACAACTACTGAAACCTAACTAACCTAAGGACATCACACACATCAATGCCCGAGGCAGGATTCGAACCTGCGACCGTAGCAGCAGAGCGGTTCCGGACTGAAGCGCCTAGAACCGCTGTGCCACAGCGGCCGGTTGATGGCCGTGTTTTGGTTAGGAGGAGGCCAGATGAGCACCAACAACCATCCTTGCCTGTGGCGTAGACATACTAGACCTAAACCTGGAGTTATGGTCTGGGGTGCAGTTTTGTGTGACAGCAGGATCACTCTCGTGGTTACCCCACGCACAATTTGTGTCAGTCTGGTGATTGGAACTGTTTTGCTGATATTCCTGAACAGCAGGAAGTGTTTTCCAACAGGATAACACTTGCTGTTGTGTTCCAACATGCTCCACAGAGTGTTGTCACGTAGCCTTAGTCTGCGCAACTACCAGGTCTGTCTCCAGTCGAGCATACTGCGACATCATCGGACGACAGCTCCAGCGTCATCCACAAATAGCATTAACCGTCTTTGTACTGACCGACTGAGTGCAGCAGACATGGAGCTCCATACCACAAATCGACATCCGACACCTGTACAAAACAATGCAAGCACGATTGCTTGCATCCACATCCATTATTAATGTAACAGCATTTCACATTTGCAATGGATTATCTCGCGCTTACATTAACCTGTGATCTTGGAACGTTAGTCTGTTAAATATGTTACGTAGATAAATCTACTCCCGAATTTTGGTTTATCTACATTATTTGTTTCTTAGTGTTCTGATTTTTTTTCCTTCACTGTATAATCGTTCAAAATTATTATTGTTACCGCTTGACCTGAAGGATTTGGTGCAAATTGTTCATGTTGCCTTTACTTGCCTTTGTATTTTATTCTAGGCACTGCCGTAATTATACAATTAGTCAGTGCTTTTAAAATTTTGAAAACTATAGTTAACTGTTTTTTAGTTAAATTTTTGCTTAAAAGTCGTTGACTCTTCACCTTAAATGCTATCCTTTACTATTAGGAGATTGTTTTTCTTAAGAGATAATACGTCGTTATTTATGGAAATACGATTTAATTTGCCCAGCACCTTACTAGTCCCCAACCAGATCCCTATCGCTTTAAACCTACGAACTAGTGACTTCTCCAGAGCATGGAATTCTGCCAATGATATCTACACCAGACATTCAAATGGTTCAAATGGCTCTGAGCACTATGGGACTTAACATCTGAGGTCATCAGTCCCCTAAATCGTAGAACTACTTAAACCTAGGTAACGTAAGGACATCACACGCATTCATGCCCGAGGCAGGATTCGAACCTGCGACCGTAGCAGTCGCGCAGTTCCGGACTGAAGCGCCTAGAACCACTCTGCCACAGCGGCCGGCCAGACATTCAACTTTCCTGATTTCAAAATGTGTATTCTGAACTAGGGGCAGAAATCCATTCCAGTACGATTATGCCATAGGTGGTAAATCATTGGAAACGGTAACGACCGTAAAATACTTAGGAGTTACTATCCGGAGCGATCTGAAGTGGAATGATCACATAAAACAAATAGTGGGAAAAGCAGGCGCCAGGTTGAGATTCATAGGAAGAATTCTAAGAAAATGTGACTCATCGACGAAAGAAGTAGCTTACAAAACGCTTGTTCGTCCGATTCTTGAGTATTGCTCATCAGTATGGGACCCTTACCAGGTTGGATTAATAGAAAAGATAGACATGATCCAGCGAAAAGCAGCGCGATTCGTCATGGGGACATTTAGTCAGCGCGAGAGCGTTACGGAGATGCTGAACAAGCTCCAGTGGCGGACACTTCAAGAAAGGCGTTACGCAATACGGAGAGGTTTATTATCGAAATTACGAGAGAGCACATTCCGGGAAGAGATGGGCAACATATTACTACCGCCCACATATATCTCGCGTAATGATCACAACGAAAAGATCCGAGAAATTAGAGCAAATACGGAGACTTACAAGCAGTCGTTCTTCCCACGCACAATTCGTGAATGGAACAGGGAAGGGGGGATCAGATAGTGGTACAATAAGTACCCTCCGCCACACACCGTAAGGTGGCTCGCGGAGTATAGATGTAGATGTAGATGTAGATGTACTGACGAGGCTTCTTTTACAAATGAAAGAATATTCAACAGGTACAATAACCACTTCTGGGGAATAAGAGTCCTAAGGCATTTCGTGTGTTCCACCACCAACAGAGACTTACCATAGAGGTGTGGGATGATATTGTTCACGCCCATCTCAAAGAGGCCTATCTTCTGGCTAACACAAATCTGGCGTTAATGAGCTATGGCAGTAGACGACCCACGCCATTGTTAATAGCACGACATCGTCTGCAGCGGCTCTCTCGGGCTCCTGACCATGTCGGTTCGACCGTAGACGACAGGAAAACGGTGGCCTGGTCAGATGGGTCTCGATTTCAGTTCGTAAGAATTGATGGTAGGGTTCGAGTGTGGCGTAGACCCCACGAAACCATGGACCCGTTCTCAACACGGCGCTGTGCAAGCTGGTGGTGGCTTCATAATGGTTTGGGCTGTGTTTGCACAGAATGGACTGGGTTCTCTGGTCCAGTTGAACCGATCACGGGCTGGAAATGGTCATGTTCGGCTACTTGGAGACCATTTGCAGCCATTCATAAACTTCACGTTCCCAAACAATGACGGAATTTTTATGGATGACGATGCACCATGTCACTGGAACACTACTGTATGCGTTTGGTTTGTGTGTAAAGTGATCTTATAATATTTTGACTACTTCAGCCTCCATCTGAAGACTTGCATTTTTAATTTATTGAACAGTCTGCTTTCATCCCTTCTGTACTACTACTTGCCTTCCAGTTAAAATCATGATAATCACTAGATACTTCGTGATTACAATTAATTAACTTTCACAGTTATTAGATCCCCTGCTCCAGTCCCCTTGTCAGATATGCCAAGGGGTTTCTATGTTGGTATTGTCATTGTTTGTCAATCGTTGAAGCCTAAAGTTATCAGAATAAATCAAACTAACTGTAAATCATTTCTCATCTAGAAGTCATAGGAATCTTATTTCACTACTCTGGAGGGTGAATAATTAATGTGCCAGAGACAAGGCGCACTATATTTTTTTACATAAAACTATCAACCACACCCTGGCAAACTCTAACAGATGCTAAAGAAGAGCGCTGAAGATGTTAGATCGTGTAACGGATGAAGAGGTACTGTATAGAATTGGAGGGAAATAAAAGTGTGGCATAACTTGATTAAAAGAAGGAATAGGTCGACAGGATACATTCTGAGGCATTAAAGAATCGTCAGCTTGGTACTGGAAGGAAGGTGGAGGGTAAAAATTACGAGGCAGTAAGCAGATTCAGAAGGATGAAGATAGCATCAGTTATTCGGAGATAACAGTGCTGCCCCACGACTAAGTACAGGCGTGGATTTGGGGAAATCTAATAAATTTTGCACAGCTATGGCTGGAAGACAGAGTAAAGGGCCGGCTGTTGTGGCCGAGCGATTTTAGGTGCTTCAGTCTCGAACCGCGCGACCGCTAAGGTCGCAGGTTCGAATCCTGCCTCGGCATGGATGTGTGTGATGTCCTTAGGTTAGTTAGGTTTAAGTAGCTCTAAGTTCTAGGGGACTGATGACCTCAGATGTTAAGTCGCATAGTGCTCAGAGCCATTTGAACCTTTGAACAGAGTTAAGGGACCGACTAGCACATAGGATGGCGGGTGCGGGCGATGTTGATACTTTGCAAACGTGTCTGCGAGGCACGTTTACGGCACTGCTGGCAGGCTAAAAGGCACGGCTCGGCGGGCGCTGTATACAAATGTGGAGTAATCAGGGTAGCACAGGGCATCGACGTGCTGTGAAGAACAGCGCCAAGTGATCTGTGCGTAGGGGCCGAAGCGGGCTGAGGAAAGCTGGCGTGGTAATTATCAAGGAACACTCCACTTGTACCCTCCAGAGTAACTACACTACTGGCCATTAAAATTGCTACACCACGAAGATGACGTGCTACAGACGCGAAATTTAACCGACAGCAAGAAAATGCTGTGACATGCAAATAGATAGATTTTCAGAGCATTCACACAAGGTTGGCGCCGGTGGCGACACCTACAACGTCCTAACATGAGGAAAGTTTCCAACCGATTTCTCATACACAAACAGCAGTTGACCGGCGTTGTCTGGTGAAACGTTGTGATGCCTCGTGTAAGGAGGAGAAATGCGTACCATCACGTTTCCGACTTTGATAAAGGTCGGATTGTAGCCCATCGCGATTGCGGTTTATCGTATCGCGACACTGGTGCTCGCGTTGGTCGTGATCCAATGACTGTTAGCAGAATATGGCATCGGTGGGTTCAGGAGGGTAATACGGAACCCCGTGCTGGATCACAACGGCCTCGTATCACTAGCACTCGAGATGACAGGCATCTTATCCCCATGGCAGTAAGGGATCGTGCTGCCACCTCTCGATCCCTGAGTCAACAGATGGGGACTTTTGCAAGACAACAACCATCTGCACGAACAGTTCGACGACGTTTGCAGCAGCATGGACTATCAGCTCGGAGACCATGACAGACAGGAGCGCCTGCGATGGTGTACTCGGCGACCAACCTGGATGCACGAATAGCAAACGTCATTTTTTCGGATGAATCCAGGTTCTGTTTACAGCATCATGATGGTCGCATCCGTATTTGGCGACATTGCGGTGAACGCACATTGGAAGCGTGTATTCGTCGTCGCCATACTGGGGTATCACCCGGCGTGATGGTATGGGGTGCCATTGGTTACACGTCTCGGTCACCTCTTGTTCGCATTGACGGCGCTTTGAACAGTGGACGTTACATTTCAGATGTGTCACGACCCGTGGCTCTACCCTTCATTCGATCCCTGCAAAACCCTACATTTCAGCAGGATAATGCACGACCGCATGTTGCAGGTCCTGTACGGGCCTTTCTGGATACAGAAAATGTTCGACTGCTGCCCTGGCCAGCACATTCTCCAGATCTCTCACCAATTGAAAACTTCTTGTCAATGGTGGCCGAGCAACTGGCTCGTCACAATACGCTAGTCACTACTCTTGGTGAACTGTGGTATCGTGTTGAAGCTGCATGGGCAGCTAGCTGTACCTGTACACGCCATCCAAACTCTTTCTGACTCAATGCCCAGGCGTATCACGGCCATTATTACGGCCAGAGGTGCTTGTTCTGGGTACTGATTTCCCAGGATCTATGCACCCAAATTGGGTGAAACTGTAATCACATGTCAGTTCTAGTATAATATATTTCTCCAGTGAATACCTGTCTGTCATCTGCATTTCTTCTTGGTGTAGCAATTTTAATGGCCAGTAGTGTACTTCAGAGGCGTAGGAAAAAGTCGAATAAATAAGCGAGCCCGGTGGCTCAAAGTGAGCAGTCGTGTCGCCATTCTGTTTGCGTCCAGAACCGGAGAGAATGACGATTGTTTAAGCTGCAGACCAACCACGACGAGCTTTCGGTGCTCGATATCGGCGGCCAACGGGCCCGCTGGAGTTACCTCCAACCTCTGCTGCCCGGACTCGTCATTGCTGTGCCAGGGCGCGCTGCACCTTGGAGCTGCACCGCGCGAGGAGCGAGAGGGCTGTTGGTCTCCGCTCTCTGGGAGACATCGTCCGGCGGACTGCAAGCTGCCGTCCACAGGGGTGGCGTCGAGGCACGAACCTACGGCCTTCCGAGCGCAGAGCTGTCTGCGGCCGTTGACCGAGCTGCCCTGGGCGGCCGGCCGGAGCTGCTAGGGCTCACCACACAGACGGCGGTCGGTTGTTTCCCTTCAGTGCTCACCATGGGGTCCATGCGTCGCGTTTGAGTAGTAGTCAGCCGTGATAGGGGTATCGGGCGCAGCTAATGCGAGCGGCGGCCACTTTGCCGTGGCGTGAAGAGGAGCGCTATGTCCACAATGCTGGGCGACTGGGTGCCGACTGTGCAGGTTCCGGCATCGGCCCTGGCCCACGCACACACACTGTGCAACCCATCGTCGAGTTTAGCAGAAGGCCCGCTGTGTACCTCTCACGTAATAAAGTCAATGACATACTTGCGGCCGGCCGGTGTTGCCGTGCGGTTCTAGGCGCTTCAGCCTGGAACCGCGTGACCGCTACGGTCGCAGGTTAGAATCCTACCTCGGGCATGGATGTGTGTAATGTCCTTAGGTTAGTTACGTTTAAGTAGTTCTAAGTTCTAGGGACAGATGACCTCACATGTTAAGTCCCATAGTGCTCAGAGCCATTTGAACCATTTTTTTGACATACTTGCCTGTGTTTCTTCGGCGTGAGGCCTCCCTCTTTCCCTAACCTTACCTCTTGGTCGTTCTAACATACAACCCTGAGCTCGTAGGGTTGTAACAACAGGCTTGCAAAGGAGTGGAGAGCTGCATCAAATCAGTCTCCGGAATGAAAACCACAACAACAGAAAACATTTTCTTTGATGTGTTTGTCCTAGTAAGTGTAAGGGTTGACAATGATGGATTTTTGGTTGCAATTGTATTAACTATGTTGCCGAATAATGCCAGTGCCTGCTTGAGGTGAATGAATTAGCTATTAATAATTTGCGACAAATTTTGTGATGTCGTATGTTAATTGAAATAAATATGTTTACACGTAAAATAAGTGTATATACACTGAAGCGCCAAAAAAAAAAAATTGGTATAGGCAACCGTATTCAAATACAGAGATATGCAAACAGGTAGAATTCGACGCTGCGGTCGGCAACGCCTATATGAGACAACAAGGATCTGCGCATGTGTTAAATCAGTTACTGCTGCCACAATGGCAGGTTATCAAAATTTAAGTGAGTCTGAATGTGGTGTTATAGTCGGCGCACGAGCGATGGGACACAGCATCTCCGAGGTAGCGATCAAGTGGGTATTTTCCAGTACGACCATTTCACGAATGTACCGTGATTATCAGGAATCCGGTAAAACATCAAATATTCGAAATCGAAGCGGCCGAAAAAAGATCCTGCAAGAACATGACCAACGACGACGGAAGACAATCGTTCAACGTGACAGAAGTGCAACCCTTTCGCAAGTTGCTGGGTCATCAACAACTGTCAGCTTGCAAACCAGTCAACGAATCACAACGATATTGGCTTTCGGAGCCGAAGGTACACTCGTGTACTCTTGATGATAGCACGACACAGAGCTTTACGCCTCGCCTGGGCCCGTCAACACGGACATTGGAGTGTTGATGACTGGAAACATGTTGCCTGATCGGACGAGTAAATCAAGCGGATGGACGTGTACGGGTACGGAGATAACCTCATAATTACATGGACCCTGCATGTCAGCAGGAGACGGTTCAACTGATGGAAGCTCTGTAGTAATTTGAGGCGTGTGCAGTTGGAGCGACATGGGACCCCTGATACGTCTAGATAAGACTCTGGCAGGTGACACATACGTAAGCTTCCTGCCTGATCACCTGCATCCATTCATGTGCATTTTCCATTCCGACGGACTTTGGCAATTCCAGCAGGACAATGCGACACCCCACAATTCCAAAATTGCTACAGAGGGGCTCCAGGAACACTCTTCTGAGTTTAAACACTTCCGCTCGTCACCAAACTCCCCACATATGAACCTCGTTGAGCATATCTGGGATGCCTTTCAAAGCTCAGAAGAGTCTGCACCCCCTCGCATTCTACACTACTTCAGACATCAGTCGCATACACACCACGCTGTGTTGCGGCACTTCTGCGTGCTCGCGGGGGCCCTACACGACATTACACAGGTGTACCAGTTTCCCTGGCTGTTCAGTGTGTATATGTGTAAAGTGGAACCTCGCATAGCAAGTACAGTTCATTCCAGAATCTTACTATAGTGTGAAACACTCATTAAGCGAAACAATTTATCGCATAAAAATTAACGTAAAATACGGTAATGCATTTCATGCAGAAAAAGTACTAAAAGTTTTATCTTATCGATGCCATTTATTCAAAGAAAATTATACATACAGTATTATATACTTTCCTATTCACAATGTATAAATAATTCTTTTTTACTAGGAAGCTATGTACAGTCATTTGTTTTTGTCGACAGTTCAACACTTGGCGAAACTGCAACACAGCATTATCGTCAAATAAATTTGTAGTGAGCGTAGCAACTGATTTATTGAGGTGATGATTTTCAATGTACGATGCAACCGACTCCCATACTTTCAGTATTTCTCTTATTGCGCCAGAAGATTGCTGCTTTGCTGCTACTGCCTCGTCCTCCTCCTCTGAAGAGCTCCTCTCCATAGCTTCCTGCTGTGAAACACACTGCAACTCCATAAGCTCTTCTTTGGTCATTTCATGTCTGTGATCTTACACAAGCTGATCGCTATCATTGTTATCCACTTCTAGTCCCATGTTCTTGGTTAAAGACACTAGCTCGTTTACTACAGATTCCACAGGTACTGCCTCAAATGCCTTAGAGTCATATTCGACAACTCACTGCAGTCAAAGCTTCTTCATAGCAGAAGTGAGAGTTCCCTTGGTAACCCCTTCCCACACCTTTTCGATCATCTTGTTTGAGTGATGTTTCCAAAACTCTCTCAGAATGTGATTGGTAGCTTCAATCAAATCAAAGCAATGCTCGATGACTGCTTTAGTGTAGAGTATAAAGTTAAAAATAATCTGTTGGTTCACAGGCTGGAATAACGGAGTGGTGTTGGGAGGCAGAAATTGGATGAACTGCAATTCTTCAAGGAGGTGGTCTTACAGTCCTGGAGAATGGGCAGGAGTTTTGTCCACAACAAGCAAGGCAGGGAGTGACAGATTCATCTCAAGCAAATATTTTTTTCTCCAAAGAACGAAACACTTCTTTGATCCAACCGCAAAAAAGATCCCATGTCACCAAGCCTTGTTGTTGGACCACTACATCACAATTAACCTGCTCTTCTATACTTTACACATCTTGAAGGCCCGTGGAGTTTCTGAATGCTAAACAGTGGTTTAATTTTCAAATCGCCGCTTGCATTGGTACAGAATAGCAGTGTGAGACGGTCTATCATTGGCTTGTGAGCGGGTAATGCATTCTCCTCTGCTGTTATAAATGTGCACTTCGGCATGTTTTTCCAGAATAGACCCGTCTCGTCACAATTAGAAACGTTGCGGCAGATAACCTTCAGACTCTACGAGCATCTTGTAGTTGCTGGTGAAGTTCTCTGCTGCCTTTGCGTCGGAGCTGTCTACTTCGTCGTACCTCATGAAGCTCTGGATGCCGGTTCTTCTCTTAAACTTCTCGATTCACCCACGGCTTCCCTTAAACAGTCCTTCGGCCGCTGATGATACTGGCGTCTTCTTAATGAGGTCGCCGAAAATCTTTCTCGCCTTCTCGCAAATGATGTTCTCGTTAATATTGTCGCCTTGCAATTGCTTTTCATTTATCCATATAAGGAGCAACCTTTCGACCATCATTGTTTGGATACTGTTGTCACACCCTTTGAAGGATTTGTCTCCGTGATCTTGTCCTTGTCCTCGAGGATAGAGCAAATAGTTGATGTAGACCGACTGTATGTCGTGCTGAATCAGCAGCACTCACACCACGTTCGCATTTTTTTACGTTTCGTTGCTAGGGTGATGTTCTTTCTCTTATGGCCGTATTCTTGCGGCTTGATCTTCGAGAACATTTTTTCGAACTTTATTAAAATTTGTACACAAAGAAACACTGTGTGAACACAAATTTAGAAAAATGCGTTATCACAAGCTGCACTAAAATGGTAGCACCAAGAGAGCTAAGCCCAGACGCCAGTACGTACTAAAGACATTGTTCACATGCCACTGCCGACAATGAAAGGTGTTCACACTGCCGCGCGCTATGGCTGCTGGCGTTATCCTAAATCGTCGTCACGCGTTATGTGAAACATCGCACGTTAAGCGAATCTTTTTCTTTCACAATTTGTTTTGCTCTTTATGCGAATTGCACGTTGTGAGGGGTGCTCGTTAAACAAGGTTATACCGTACCTCTAGGTTGCAACAGCCGACACGCAAAGAGAGGGATCTATCTGAAAATAAAGCTACAGTAATTTTCCTGTGTTACGACCGGGTCGCCAGGAATGTGAATACTGCAGTAAAATCTGTGATTAGATGTACAGTCACGAGCTAAACGTTACCATCAATGACCATCGCAAGGTTGAATGCCGCCTGGCGATCTTGTGATCACATGGCTAGCTAAAGAAAGTACAGGTTTTTTTCAAAGAGAAAGACCTAAGTTTGCACTGTACCTAACGGTTACTGCTGAGTAATTGCTCTTTTAAACAGCAGCTCATGTGAGCAAACTAGTTGCGTGCTTACCTGCGGTTACTCGTACTTGAGGTATTGGGGCTATGCACTGCCTTGTTGAAAAGGAGTAGCACGATGTAGTCATAGGGTCGAGCCACACAGGTTTGGTTTCATGTCCCACAGCTAATTCGCGTCAAATAATAACCTGTGAGTGCGATCCTGCTGTCAAATAGTCTATGCCGGTGGCGACACCCACAATTTGCTGACATGAAGAAAGTTTCCAACACATTTCTCATACACAAACAGCAGTTGACCGGCGGTGCCTGGTGAAACGTTGTTGTGATGCCTCATGTAAGGAGGAGAAATGCGTACCATCAAGTTTCCGACTTATATAAAGGTCGGATTGTACCCTATCGCGATTGCGGTTTATCGTATGCGACATTGCTGCTCGCGTTGGTCGAGATCCAATGACTGTTAGCAGAATATGGAATCGGTGGGTTCAGGAGGGTAAACGCCGTGCTGGATCCCAACGGCCTCGTATCACTAGCAGATGACAGGCATATTATCCGCAAGGCTGTAACGGATCGTGCAGCCACGTCTCGATCCCTGAGTCAACAGATGGGGACTTTTGCAAGACAACAACAATCTGCACGAACAGTTCGACAACGTCGGCAGCAGCATGGACTATCAGCTCGGACCAAGGCTGCGGTTACCCTTAACACTACATCACAGACTGGAGCGCCTGCGATGGTGTACTCAACGTTGAACCTGGGTGCACGAATGGCAAAACGTCATTTTCTTGGATGAATCCAGGTTCTGTTTACAGCATCATGATGGTCGCATCCGTGTTTGGCGACACCTCGGTGAACGCACATTGGAAACGTGTATTCGTCATCGCCATACTGGCGTATCACCCGGCGTGGTGGTATGGGGTGCCATTGGTTACACGTCTCGGTCACCTCTTGTTCGCATTGACGGCACTTTGAACAGTGGCTCTACCCTTCATTCGATCCCTGTGAAACCCTACATTTCACCGGGATAATGAACGACCGCATGTTGCAGGTCCTGTACGGGCCTTTCTGGGTACAGAAAATGTTCGACTGCTGCCCTGGCCAGCATATTCTCCACATCTCTCAGCAATTGAAAACGTCTGGTCAATGGTGGCCGAGCAACTGACTTGCCACAATACGCTAGTCACTACTCTTGATGAACTGTGGTATCGTGTTGAAGCTGCGTGGGCAGCTGCACCTGTACACACCATCCAAGCTCTGTTTGACTCAATGCCCAGGCGTATCAAGGCCGTTATTACGGCCAGAGGTGGTTGTTCTGGGTATTGATTTCTCAGGATCTATGCACCCAAACTGCGTGAAAATGTAATCACACCTCAGCTATAGTATAATATATTTGTCCAATGAATACCCGTTTATCATCTGCATTTCTTCTTGGTGTAGCAATTTTAATGGCCAGTGGTGTAGAATTGTGAGTTTGCAAAATACTCAGAACTATGAAATGGAAGTTAAATGAATAATTTAATGACTATGGTTCTATTCTAATGTCTACAATTGAAGCAGATGACAGAGAATTATGCTGAATAATGTTTATTCAAGAAAGAAAATCTCAAATAAATGGAAAATGGTCCTACGATAATCAGGCATAATACTGACAGAAATACCCTTCTAAAATAAAGTCACGTTGAGAGCGTTACGAGAATAGTAGCAAAATACCGAAACTAAATAGTCAGCGTTGATACGTGAAAGCTAAGTCCATTTCGTAATCACAATACACGATGTATGCATCAGTTCAAAATAGTTCAGAGTTCAACATGATGATACGCGAATCGACACATGCGATACAAAAAGCAGTAGCTCATGCTCTGTATATTCTGAGTCCAGTAACACAAGCGCAGAAAGTTAGAGTCCTACTCTGGAGCACATTTAGACCTGTCAAATAGCGTAATAATAGACCTGTCGAAATATGAAGTTCCTTAAAAAATTAGAGTATTGTAGCCGCCGTTCACCGCCCAGAATCACCCACGTAAATGACTGAATTGAGCACGTTACTCATCCAGAACTCGCGTAAAAGCATCCAGAATCTCTTCCTTCAACTCTTCACTAGAAAAGTAACAGCCTCGAATTGACTCCCGTAGTGTTCCGATACTGTCTGTTTTTCCATTGGCTGATGGCCGTCCCCATCAGAAGTACATCGTTCTTAGATGCTACAGACATGATTTGACTCATATTGACCGCTTCCCCGTCCAGACTAACATATTACAACAATATTTCAATAAAGAAACGCTATAAATATTCAGTCAAACTCAGATCATTCACAATAATTGCAAATAAAGGCTTGTTCATAAGTAAATAAGCTAGCGTTCTTGTGCAAATGAACTCACTTTAAATGACAACAAATTGTCGTTAAATATTGTTTAAACAATTATTTGTGTCAGTTGGACGAAAAACCAGTCCAAGTTACAAATATTTTTTCATTCCATGACTAATTTCGGGCCGAGACCCATTTTCAAATCAACATAACAAACTCGAAAATGGCATTTCCGAAGATGTCAACAAAATGTGCAATGTACATTCACAGTGCATACAGATAACTGTTATCTGTGTGCACTGTGAATACACATTTTGTTGACATCTTCGGAAATGCCATTTTCGACTTTTTTATGTTGATCTGAAAATAGGTCGCAGCCCGAAACTAGTCATCGAACGAAAAATAAAATATTTGCAGCTTGGACTGCTTTTTCGTTCTATTGATTAACAGAAGTTGCGGACCCAAGTTACTCCAGCATGCTAGAAGTTCGTAAATTATTTATGTCTTCTTGACAGAAGCGTCGTTTGATTCTCTTTTCAGTTGTGGTGTCCGCTAACACGCGAGACTGACCACTTTTAAATTAGCACAGTTTTTTAACAGCACTTGCAATCAACATTTAAAAAAAGTAACTGGCAAAATAATAAACTGTTCATTGAATAATTACACAAGTACGACAATACGCGAGGTATTCATGTTGCATTCATTAGCTGTAAAAATGTGGAGAATATGATGTTCTGACAAATATTTGCGCGATAAAAAAGATACGAAAGGTGTCATAAGACGCTAAATAAAAAAGATACAGATCACTAGGTTTCGGAGATAATAGCTACAGAGCAATGCTATCAACTGAGATAACGTATGTTGAAATCGCATGAAGCGTTTAAAGGTTGTTAATTCAGACGTTCTTTGTGCAAATTTTTATTCATTTTAAATTATTAACTTCTGTTGTTTTACAGACATTGAAATTATTGTTGTGTTACTGGATGTGCCTCATCTTTCTTGGACTGCTGATGTATTCATATTTGCATTAGTATTTGTAAATTGTTATAGACTCTCGAAGAGCTGTCAGAAGCCATCTTTCTGTTTGTCTCGAAGCCCGCCATTCCTCGGAGCAATCTTAAGCGATCGGCTCGTCGTCTAAATTGCCCACGCCAGGATTTTCCCCACTCCGTGCCTTTGCTCAACTTTGCGCTTTCTGCTGCCACCCGCAGGACCGCGGCGAGCTCTCGGCCTGGGGGCCGTACAGCGTCGAAAAACCAATCATCTCACCTCGTTCCAATTCTAGGGGCCGGTTAGTCCCCCTAGTTACGCGTAACGTTACAATGGGGCGTGTTGTTTGAACAGACGTTCCAGAAAATCGCCATTAGAAGTCAGTCAATGTGTCTTCCCAGTTTTCAGTGTCAGAATTGAGATGGCGTCCATTCAAAGAAGGCGTTTTGTGTGCTGAAGTTTACGAAGTGTGAGTAGGTGATTTCGCTCCAGAGGGCTTGTTGTCGGCGTTATGGTACTGATCCGCCTGCACCCAAAAACATTCGTCTTTGGTATTGCTGATTTGAAGAGACAGGATGCTTTTGCAAAAGCAAGAGTCCCGGTCGACTTCGCATTCTGATATGGTGGAACGAATTCGGCAAACGTTTGAACGGAATCCACGGAAGTCTATTCGCCGGGTAAGCACACAACTGGCAGTGCCTCATACGACTGTTGGGTCAGTGTTAAGGCGTCATTTTTTCTATAAACCATACGGACCACAACTAGTGCACGCCCTTCGGTTGGTGATAAAAGGAAACGGGCTGAATTCAGCAGTGCTCTGCTAGAGGACGTGGAAGACGATACGTTTTTACCACGATTAATTTACAGTGATTGACCAACATTTGATGTTAGCAGTAAAGTAAACTGACATAACTTGCGCGTATGGGGACTCCAGAACCCTCATGACATTACTGAGCACGAAAGAGACTAACCCAAAGTGAACGTCTTTTGTACCATTTCTCGTGAAAAAGTGTATGGCATTTTTTTTACGAAAACACAGTGACTGGAATGAGCTATCTTCAAATTATCCATAATTAGCTTTTTTCATAACTTCAGGAGCACTCCGATGACTTCATTTTCTAACAGGATGGAGTTCCACGACACTGGCACAACAACGCACATCAGTTTCTCAATGACACACTGCGTCAATGCTCAGGGTGCACAGGACCTCAAGACACTGCCCTGCATTCTTGGCCTGTAAAATCGCCAGACATGACCCCATAAGATTTTTTCTTGTGGGGACATATGAAGGGGCGTTTGTTCATCTCCTCATTACGTCGTGACATAGACGACGTGAAGAGTAGAATAACGCCCGCTATAAATTCTGTAAAAGCAGGTACAAAGTGTAAAGTTTATGACGAATTTCGCTATCTTTTATACATTGTTTGTCCTGCTGCTGGTGGACGCACAGATTATTTGTAACAGCATAGCTTAAGCTTTAAGATTTTCTGACTGTTTTGCCATTCGTCCCATGTTTGTAGTACACTTTATCAATAAATACGGAGTTTCGAAATCAGGCTCATTCTTTTTGAAACATTCTGTATATAAGCGGAGCAGATGCGATTAGGAAATCATTCTAGCGACGATACGAGAGGAAACTGGGAAAAATTCGCGACATAAGCGATTTTGGCAAAGGGCAGATTGTAATGACCTGGTGCCTGGGAACTAGCATCTCGGAAACGGAGAAGCTGGTCTGCAGTTCGTGTGTCGCAAACACCGAGCAGTGGTAGCGAACTGGACTCGCATTTGGGAGGACGACGGTTCAAACCGTTGTCCGACCATTCTGAATTAGGTTTTGCGTGAATTCCCTAAACCTCTTAAGGCCAGTGCAGGAGTGGTTCCTTCGAAAGGCCACGGCCGCTTTTCTTCGTTCTGCCCTAATCCGAGCCTGTGCTCCATCTCTAATTACCTCGATGTCGACAGGACGTTAAACACTTTAGGTTAGAGGGTACCGGGGAAACACAAAAAAAGTTCGGTCACAAAGTGTGCAGGGTGAATAAAGGAAAAACGTAGCTACAGGAACCATCGGTACAACAGTTGTCAACTGTCGTAGCTGTACTGCGAAAGTACCAGGCTCCAGGTACTAGTAGAAAGCACTGATACTCAAATAGTTAAAGGCACAGAAAGCTGGCTAAAGCCGGAGGAGATAAGTTCAGCCGAAATTTTTGCAAAGAACCTAACGCTCTTCCGAAAGGATAGGCTAAACACAGTTGGCGGTGGCGTGTTTGTTGCTATTAGAAGTAGTTTAGCTTGTCGCGAAATTGAAGTAAATAGTTCCTGCGAATTAGTATGGGAATAAAATGATAATTGGATCCTTTTACCGACCTCCCAACGCAGATGATGCAATTGTTGAAATGTTCAAAGAAAACTTGAGTTTGATTTCAGACACATACCCGACTCATACGATTATAGTTGGTGGTGACTTAATGTTGTTGAAAATACATGTTTAATTCCGGAGGTACGCATAAAACATCTTCCAAAATTGTGCTAAACGCATTCCCTAAAAATTATTTCGAGCAGTTAGTTCACGAGCCCACGCGAATGGTAAACGATTATGAAAACACACTTGATCTTCTAACAACAAATAATCCTGAGCTAATAACGAGCATCAAAACGGATACTGAGTTTAGTGAATACAGGGCTGTCGTAGCGAGACTGAATACTGTAACCCCCAAATCGTCCAAATATTTACGAAAAATATACTATGTGATCAAAAGTATCTGGATACCTGGCTGAAAATGAAGTACAAGTTCGTGGCGCCCTCCATCGGTAATGCTGGAATTAAATATGGTAATGGCCCACCCTTAGCTTTGATGACAGCTTTCACTCTCGCAGGCACACGTTCAGTCAGGTGCTGGAAGGTTTCTTGGGGAATGGCAGCCCATTGTTCACGGAGCGCTGCACTGAGGAGAGGTATCGATGTCGGTCCAGTGACGGATTTACATATATGCCCACTAGGCACGGGCCTAGGGGCAGCACCTTAAGGAGAGCGGCATTTTTTGCTCTGTACTCATTTTAACAGAAGTTGTACAGAGTTTCAGGGAGAGCATAAGGGAACAATTGACAGGAATGGGGGAAAGAAATACAGTAGAAGAAGAATGGGTAGCTTTGTGGGCTGAAGTAGCGAAGGCAGCAGAGGATCAAGTAGGTAAAAAGACAAGGGCTAGTAGAAATCCTTGGGTAACAGAAGAAATATTGAATTTAATTGATGAAAGGAGAAAATATAAAAATGCAGTAAATGAAGCAGGCAAAAACGAATACAAACGTCTCAAAAATGAGATCGACAGGAAGTGCAAAATGGCTAAGCAGGGATGGCTAGAGGACAAATGTAAGGATGTATAGGCCTATCTCACTAGGGGTAAGATAGATACTGCCTACAGGAAAATTAAAGAGACCTTTGGAGATAAGAGAACGACTTGTATGAATATCAAGAGCTCAGATGGAAACCCAGTTCTAAGCAAAGAAGGGAAAGCAGAAAGGTGGAAGGAGTATATAGAGGGTATATACAAGGGCGATGTACTTGAGGACAATATTATGGAAATGGAAGAGGATGTAGATGAAGATGAAATGGGAGATAAGATACTGCGTGAAGAGTTTGACAGAGCACTGAAAGACCTGAGTCGAAACAAGGCCCCCGGAGTAGACAACATTCCATTGGAACTACTGACTCCCTTGGGAGAGCAAGTCCTGACAAAACTCTACCATCTGGTGAGCAAGATGTATGAAACAGGCGAAATACCCTCAGACTTCAAGAAGAATATAATAATTCCAATCCCAAAGAAAGCAGGTGTTGACAGATGTGAAAATTACCGAACTATCAGTTTAATAAGTCACAGCTGCAAAATACTAACACGAATTCTTTACAGACGAATGGAAAAACTAGTAGAAGCCAACCTCGGGGAAGATCAGTTTGGATTCCGTAGAAACACTGGAACACGTGAGGCAATACTGACCTTACGACTTATCTTAGAAGAAAGATTAAGGAAAGGCAAACCTACGTTTCTAGCATTTGTAGACTTAGAGAAAGCTTTTGACTATGTTGACTGGAATACTCTCTTTCAAATTCTAAAGGTGGCAGGTATAAAATACAGGGAGCGAAAGGCTATTTACAATTTGTACAGAAACCAGATGGCAGTTATAAGAGTCGAGGGGCATGAAAGGGAAGCAGTGGTTGGGAAGGGAGTAAGACAGGGTTGTAGCCTCTCCCCGTTGTTGTTCAATCTGTATATTGAGCAAGCAGAAAAGGAAACAAAAGAAAAATCCGGAGTAGGTATTAAAATTCATGGAGAAGAAATAAAAACTTTGAGGTTCGCCGATGACATTGTAATTCTCTCAGAGACAGCAAAGGACTTAGAAGAGCAGTTGAATGGAATGGACAGTGTCTTGAAAGGAGGATATAAGATGAACATCAACAAAAGCAAAACAAGGATAATGGAATGTAGTCTAATTAAGTCGGGTGATGCTGAGGGAATTAGATTAGGAAATGAGGCACTTAAAGTAGTAAAGGAGTTTTGCTATTTGGGGAGCAAAATAACTGATGATGGTCGAAGTAGAGAGGATATAAAATGTAGACTGGCAATGACAAGGAAAGCGTTGCTGAAGAAGAGAAATTTGTTAACATCGAGTATTGATTTAAGTGTCAGGAAGTCTTTTCTGAAAGTATTTGTATGTAGTGTAGCCATGTATGGGAGGGAAACATGGACAATAAATAGTTTAGACAAGAAGAGAATAGAAGCTTTCAAAATGTGGTGCTATAGAAGAATGCTGAAGATTAGATGGGTAGATCACATAACTAATGAGGAGGTATTGAATAGAATTGGGGAGAAGAGAAGTTTGTGGCACAACTTGACCAGAAGAAGGGATCGGTTGGTAGGACATGTTCTGAGGCATCAAGGGATCACCAATTTAGTATTGGAGGGCAGCGTGGAGGGTAAAAATCGTAGAGGGAGACCAAGAGATGAATACACTAAGCAGATTCAGAAGGATGTAGGTTGCAGTAGGTACTGGGAGATGAAAAAGCTTGCACAGGATAGAGTAGCATGGAGAGCTGCATCAAACCAGTCTCAAGACTGAAGACCACAACAACAACAACGTTTTAAAATAACTGCGCTTACAGAAGACAAAAATTTTTGTTATTGTTAAACAACTTGCTAGTTTAAATAAGCCTTAACAACGAAATTCGACAATACGAGCTTGGAAATATACATAGTTTACTTGGTGACTGAATGTAAGTTTAACATTGGATTTCTGTCTGGTATCATCTTCATGATTGTTCAAAATATTTTGAAGTAAGCTGTCAGGACGGCAATCTACAATACAATGTTTGAAACGTTATTATTCCGAGAATGTTGTCGGCTTCTATTTAACCCTGCCACATTTTCCCCGTGAAAATACCGGGACCCCTGAAAAGCTGTGATAAACTAACCAGCAGATTCTTAAATACTATAACATGTGTGGGCCTCAGTATGTAAAACCCGACTATACTTAAATTTCTTGAAGAAATTACGGGAAATCATCAAGTCAACTCTCCATTACTGTAATTAATGTGAAAGCTCTGTGCTCTTCAATATCTGAGCTTTGATTTAATGACACCCTTTTAACAAAACAGGTTGTTACTGGGAATGTTTTACATTTTTAACCACGTGTTTATACGAAA
Organism: Schistocerca piceifrons; assembly: GCF_021461385.2. Taxonomy (NCBI): domain Eukaryota; kingdom Metazoa; phylum Arthropoda; class Insecta; order Orthoptera; family Acrididae; genus Schistocerca; species Schistocerca piceifrons. The sequence continues at coordinate 133,590,359 of NC_060139.1, forward strand.
AGAACGTAAGCAGACTACCTAATAATGTGTGAAATACGCTTCACAACAGTTTAAAAATTTTGTTTATTTATTTACTTAGTTAATTTTTTTGTCGAAAAAAGAATAAGAAACCAACTTTCTTTTCATTTATTGTGCTGCAGCCTGCACGATATCAAAGTTCCCACTCTGTGCAATCGAAAAGTAGGTGGCATTGCAAATTTTATATTAAACTTCTTAACTAAGCTTTTTTTCTTCGAGGAAAGGTTATTTTTATTTTATGTTGGAACAAAAGGTGCATTCGCGTGTAGACATAACAGCAGTGTTCACACAAATGACAACATACCACATCAACTGCTAACAAGACTACTTAAACTTTGTAGTCTGTCTTCTTTGCCTACAGAAACCGCTAAAATGTTATAGAACAAGTGGGATATGAGTCGATCCAGTACACCTCACTGCAAGAAACTGCAAAAATAATATGCTTTTTAAATTAGAAAGACGGTGTCAAGAATACTCAGAACATATTTGCGTCCCTGCAAAAATTCCGGCGACGCGGGAAACAGAAGCCAAAAAAGGGACTGTCCCATTTTCTTTACGAGAATAATTCCAGCCAGCAGGTGTGCTTCTACTGTTCACTGTCCACAGAGAAACAGACTACAATGAAATTAAATTATTCTCCATTGTCGTTTTTTCATAGCAGAGTTACGTCGAGTAATCCGAGTTGGTCAGTTCATCACATCGTGTGTAAAGGAAAAATCTTTGTGCTCGTGTGCCGTGTTTAAAGTAAAAAGCTTTGTGCTCATGTGCGGTGTAGTACGACTGGAACTGGATACAGTCTTTCTCATTTCCTTTCACAATTTTTTTCTTTTGTTTTGACTGTTGATTGACAATTTTGTAAGTGCCTTAACACGAATAACAGTTTAAAAAATCAAACGTGCAAAATTAAGTGGGGCGGCATTTCGGAAATTATTGAAGGAAGGGCGAGAACGAGAAGCCAAAGTTCTAAAAACGCTTGGCATAGTAAATCAATTTTTCGCAAAAAATGTTGCTGGTTCGACTTCGAGTTCAAATAGTACAGATAATATTTCTGGCACTGCAGCTATTGTAAAAGCAGTAAAAATAGACGGAGCAAAAGTTAAAAGTGAAGAAAAGCAAATTATTCCTGATTTCGAGTTTCACGAAACACTAAGTATCGAGTCAGACATTACAAAAAGACATAACCTCGTTAGTGATGATCCTGCAGAATGGTGTCAATGAATTAACAATTGATATTCTCTTACAACGTGGCGTTAATCAAAATTGTAAAGGTGATTTTTCTAATTAAAGAATATCAATAGGTGATAAAACCAGATGTATGAACAAAAATTTATTTTACCGTAAACTTTTAAATGGTGAATCAACTTTGCGTGATTTTCTAGCATACTCCTATAGCACCGGTGCTGTCTTTTATGAACCATGTAAATTGTTCGGAGTTAAGGCCGCGATTGCTACTAATGGTATTGCAGATTGGAAAAATATTTCTCATCATGAGAATTCACTTGAACACAAAAATTCTAAGTAATCACTCATAACAAGAAAAAAGTCACTTGGAACAATAGATAACCATTTATCAAAAAATGTACTGGCCCATTGTGTTAAAAAGGGTGAGTGCAGTAGTGATGAAGCTAACAAGTCGTGGTCTTCCCCTAAGTAGACACGTTGAATGATTTCATTCATTACATAATGGTCAGTTTATGACGTCTCTTGAACTTATAGCAAGTTTGATCCATTTCTCGCAGAGCACATTGAACGATATGGAAATCCAGGGCAGAGACATACAAGTTATCTTTCTTCAACAATCTGTGATGAAATAGCAGAGCTTCTTTCTGAACGAATAAAAAGAAGTATCGTAAGTGAAACAAAACAGCCAAATATTTCTCTATAATAGTATATTCAACTGCGGACATTTCAGATATTGACCAGTTATCTTTCATATTAAGATAAGTGAACGAGAATGGTGAACCTGTTGAACATTTCCCGTTTTTACCAAACCCGGGACCCAAGTCCATTAATATTACTGGCTGTAGAGGCCAGTCATATGAAACGCAAGACAGATGTCAGGAACCTACACTGGTTTGCAGGCACGCATTAAAGAACGAAATCCGAAAGCGCATTATATGCCTTCTGCACCACATTTTTTGAAATTAGTCGGCACTAGTGCTGCAAGCTGTTGCCGGGAAGCATGTTCATTTTTCAATGTAGTGCAAAACCTTTATAATTTTTTCTCTGCTTCTACACAGCACAAGGATAAACTTCTCTCTTTCATAAAACCAGGAAGCAAAACGGTAAAAAGTTTATCAAAAACACGTTGGTCAGCAAGAGAGAAAGCGTGTGTAAGTCTATATGAAAACTGGGAGGACGTTATCAACGCCCTCACACATATTACCAACAATACGTTTGAAAAACCATTCGTGCGAAATGAGGCTTCAGCTTTATTGAATCAACTCAGCAGACTAGAAACTATTCATGATGACAGTTCGGAAGAACATACTCCAGAGACGTAATAGTGTAAATCTGAAATTGCAAAGTGTAAATATTGCTACTAAAATAATGTATGAATTATATGAATAGCTTGTAGGATTTATTGTAGCTATTCGTGGTATGTTCGACCATTATTAAAACAAATCCTCGGAGATTGTGACTGGTACAGAGTATGAATGCACCTACAAAAGGTCACGAAAACGCTAACTCCATGATGACGAAGAAGCGGACTCTGATGAAGTTTTTATGACTGGAAGGGAAAAATTTTGAGTCTAAACATTTCTCTCAGACTCGACAACTTGTACGCCGAATTAGTGAGGAGGAAGGAAAGCTGTTGGACTCCTTCACTGTTTTCAGTAACTTTAGGAACAGTTCACCTGACAACACTGCTGAACGCGCAGCGAAACTCCAAGTGTCATATGACACAGATTTAGTCTCTTCCTTCCCTAGTGAATGTGTACATTTCGCGGAACTTTTGAAATCTTCTGAGATTAGTGATATACCAGTCGAAGTGAGTAAATTTTTACGAAAAGAGAGGTTACAGTCCGCGTTTCCGTATGTTGACATTGCTCTTAGAATATTTCTACGTATGGCACTTACAAATTGTTCAGCAGAACGCTCGTTTCGGCTCTTAAAAGACTGAAATCGTACCTACGTTCTACATGTCTGAGGAGAGATTGAACGCCTTGTCCATTTTTCACATTGAAGCCGACCTCCTAACTGATACCCGTCTGAACTATGAAGATATGATCAACGAGTTTTCTGCGGTCAAAGTCAGACGCAAACTTTGCTGACTGGTGAGTTTGTTCGTTTATTCGTATTAGTTTTAAAAATTTAAGACTATAATGTGATTTTTATCATAACTTAAAGCATATTCATTGAATTTACAAACTACGTTTTACCTGTTTATTTCACAATTGCCGATGGCAGAACGCGGAACTAAATCTCGTTTGGATGCAGACGTGACCGAAGGCGCCCAACAATACTAAACAATACCCGAATACCCACGCCGCTCGGCGCTGTACAATCAAGTCATACTGATACTGTAGTATATTACAGCCGATGCGTATTCTTGGCTTCTGCTGAAATGTATAGTTATCGCAGAAATGTACGTTATCGGAGATTAAGCTCAGATGAAAAAGTCTTAATAAATAACGCAGTTCAGTTCTGTCGATAAATACGTAAAAGCTTTGTTAATACCGTTACAAAGAGCTATGGTGAGAGCAGTAGCTACAGTACAAAACTGTTCAGCCCTTACATGGATTGAAGGTATAGTGTACACTTATTATGCAGCATCTGGCTGCACAGACTCTTATGTTTTACACGTTAACTATTAGATCATAAAACAAATTTGATTTTTCCACACTAGTCTGTAAAATTATGTGATAGCAAATCCAGTTCTGTGTTTGTTCGTCTGTATTTAGTTATTAGTTCGTGCACCGAAATCTCTATCTCATTTTCATTTCTTACGCTTTCTTACAGATTCACGTATTAGTACCGACCGTTTTTTTTATCTTCTGCACATTCAAGTTATTAGATCGTAAAACGACAGTTTAATTTTAATTTTGAACGCATCTCTGTAAAAGTATGTATTTTTTTCTAATGTATGACACGTTCGCTTCAATTTTTAGATCGTAACACAGCTTTTTTATTTTCATTTTCAACGGTTTCGTGTAAAAGACTGTATTAAAAGTGAATGAATAACAAATATCCGTTGTCTCCTACACTTTCTGCTGAATTTTTAAGCCATAAAAGAAAAGCTATTTTCTTCGTGTTCGTTTCTGTTGTCTTTCGACAGAAGAATGTGTTAACACAATGCAGTTTTAAGTTTGTTTTATCCGCTGCCGTACACAAAGTACAATTCTGGAACCATATTACATTTTGATTGAGCGCGACGAGACCGTTGACGCGTCCTTCAGAACAACGAATAACAGAGTCAGGCGAAAGCTCACAGCGCTCCCACACAAAACGGCAATTGTGAAGTCATTGCGTAATAGTTATTATTTAAAACATGTTTTTTTTGGGGGGGGGCATATAATATGGTGTGCCTAGGGGCGCAAAATCCGCCACTGTGTCGGTCGGTGAGGCCTGGCACGAAGCCGGCGCTCCAAAACATCCCAAAGGTGGTCTGTAGGATTCAGGTCAGGACTCTGTGCAGGCCAGTCCGTTATAGGGATGTTATTGTCGTGTAACCACTCCGCCACATGCCGTGCATTATGAACAGGTGCTCGATCGTGTTGAAAGATGCAGTCGCCGTCCCTGAAATGTTCTTCAACAGTGGCAAACAAGAAGGTGCTTAAAACATCAATGTAGGCCTGTGCTGTGATAGTGCCACCCAAAACAACAAGGGGTGCAAGGCCCCTCCATGATAAACACGACCACACCATAACACCACCGCCTCCGAGTTTTACTGTTGGTACTACACAGGCTGGCAGATGACGTTCACTGCGCACTCGCCATACCCACACCCTGCCATCGGATCGCCACATTGTGTAGCGTGATTCGTTACTCCACACAACGTTTTTCCACTGTTCAATCGTGAAATGCTTTCGCTTCTTACAGCAAGCGAGGCGTCGTTTGGCATTTACCGACGTGATATGCGGCTTACGAGCAGCCGCTCGACCATGAAATCCAAGTTTTCTCACCTCCCGCCTGTCATAGTACTTGCAGTGTATCCTAATGCAGTTTGCAATTCCTATGTGATGGTGTGAACAAATGTCTGCCTCTCACACATTACGACACTCTTCAACTGTCGTCGGCCTCTGTCAGTCAGCAGACAAGGTCGGCGTGTACGCATTTGTGCTATGCGTGTCCCCTGACGTTTCCACTTCACTATCACATCTCGTGTACACATGTATGACACAAGTGACAACCAATCACCTGACCAAGTTCGAAGTCCGTGAGTTCCGCGGAAAGCCCATACTGCTCTCTCACGATGTCTAATGTCTACTGAGGTCGCTGATGTGGAGTACCTGGCAGTAGGTGACAGCACAATGCACCTAATATGAAAAACGTATGTTTTTGGGAGTATCCGCATACTTTTGATCACAAAGTGTATACCTTTTCAAAAAAGCAGATAAAAATTCACTTAATGCCTTCCTGAGAGACAGTGTCCACACCTTCCAAATTAACAAAGTGTAGATCAGACGTGGCTTGAATTCGAAGAAATAGTATCGGCGGCAACTGAGAGATTTACACTAAATAAATGAACAAACGACGGAGCTGATCCTCTTTGGTACGCAAAACTGATCAGAACACTGTTGAAGAAACAACGAAGAAACATGCCAAATCCAAACGAACGCAAGATCTCCACGATTGGCCATCTTTTACAGAACCTCGAAATTTAGCGTCAAATTCATTGCGAGATGCTTATAATAGTTCCACAACGAAACTTTCTCTCGAAACCTGGCAGAAAATCAAAGAGATTCTCGTCGTATGTGAAGTATTCTAACGGGAAGACACAATCAATGCACTCTCTGCGCGATACCAATGGAAATACTATATACGACAATGCTGCCAAAGCAGAGTCACTAAACACAGCCCTCCGAATTTTCTTCACCAAAGAAGATGAACTAAATATTCCAGATTTCTAATCAAGAACAGCTGCCAACATGAGTAACGTAGAAGTAGAGATCTTCTGAGTGTTGAAGCAACTTAAATCACTCAACAAAAGTAAGTCTTCCGGTCCAAACTGTACACCAGTTAGGTTCCTTTCAGAGAATGCTGATATAATAGCTCCATACTTAACAATCACATACAACCGTTCGCTCGAGGAAAGATCCTTACCCAAAGACTGGAAAGTTGCACAGGTCACACTAATATTCAAGAAAAGTATTAGGAGTAATTCACTAAATTACAGGCCCATGTCATTAAAGTCAATATGCAGCAGGATTTTGGAACATATATTGTGTTCGAACATTATGAATTATCTCGAAGAGGGCGGTCTATTGACACACAGTCAACACGGATTTACAAAACATCGTTGTTGTGTAACACAACTAGCTCTTCACTGACACAGAATGTTGAGTGCTGTTGACAAGGGATTTCAAACTGATTCCGTATTTCAAGATTTCCAGAGGGCTTTTGACACTGTACCATACACGCGGCTTGTAGTGAAATTGCGTGCTTATGGAATATCGTTTCAGCTATGCGACTGGATTCATAATTTCGTGTCTGTAGGATTCAGGTCAGGACTCTGTGCAGACCAGTCCGTTATAGGGATGTTATTGTCGTGTAACCACTCCGCCACAGGCCGTGCATTATGAACAGGTGCTCGATCGTGTTGAAAGATGCATTCGCCGTCCCTGAGTAATAGTTCGTAGTAATTGACGGAAAGTCATCGGGTAAAACAGAAGTGATTTCTGGCGTTCCCCAAGGTAGTGTTATAGGCCCTTTGCTGTTCCTCGTCTACATAAACGACTTAGGAGACAATCTGAGCAGCCGTCTTTGGTTGTTTACAGATGACACTGTCTTTTATCGACTACTAAAGTCGTCAGAAGATCAAAACATATTGCAGAACGGTTGAGAAAAGATATCTGTATAGTGAAAAAATTGGCAATTGATCCAAAATAACGAAAAGTGTGAGGTCATCCGCATGAGTACTAAAAGGAATCTGTTAAACTTCGGTTACACGATAAATCAGTCAAATCTGAAGGCCGTAAATTCAACTAAATACCTAGGAATTACAATTACAAACGACTTAAATTAGAAGGAATAAATAGAAAATGCTGTGGGAAAGGCTAACCAAGGACTGCGTTTTATTGGCAGGGCACTTAGAAAATGTAATAGATCTACTAAAGAGACTGACTACACTACGCCTATCCACTGGTGGCAGGTGTGGGATCCTTAGCAGATGGGATTGACGGAATACATCGAGAAAGTTCAAAGAAGGGCAGCAGGTTTTGTATTATCGTGCAATAGGGGAGAGAGTGTCACTAAAATGATACAGGATTTGGGGTGGACATTATTAAAACAAAGGCGTTTTTCGTTGCGGCGGGATCTTCTCACGAAATTTCAATCAGCAATTTTCTTCACCGAATGCGGAAATATTTTGTTGACGCCGACCTAAGTAGGGAGAAACGATCGTCATAATGAATATCGGAAATCAGAGCTCGCACGGAAAGATATAGATATTCATTTTTTCCGCTCGCTGTACGAGATTGGAATAATAGTGAATTATTGTGAAGGTGGTTCGATGAACCGTCTGCCAGGCACTTAAATGTGATTTTCAGAGTATGCATGTAGATGTAGATGAAAACTGATCTCTTCCTCTTAAAGTGTCCCAACCAGCCCCTTGGCCTGCTATCAAAGCGCTACAGCTGGATACGTTCCCGAAATATATCGCCTTATATTAAGAGGCCGTACCTAGATCTTAATCTGCACCAAAAGCTTCAAATTAGTCCCCTAGGGAGCGAATGCACTGATCCTAACGTGTTATTTCTTAATTGTGCCCTGGAAGTCTTTTATTGTTACGGTGTTTAGTACCCTCTGCGATTCCGTTTGAATCTCTTCCACCATATCAAATTTTCGCCCTTTCAATTTGATTTTCATCTTGAGAAAAAGGCGAAAGCTACACAGAGGTAAGCCCGGTGCGTATGGTGGGAGGGGAATAACTGTCGTCTTGTTTTTAGTCATAATTCCTCTATAATGTAGCCTGTATGTAGTCGTGCATTATCATGATGAAGTGCCCAGTAATTTGTACGTCATTTCTGTGGACGATTACTCCTGAACATCGCGATAGAGCAGCTATTGAACGTCTGGGCAAGATAGTCTTTTTAAGAAAATTTGAATTGTCTCGAAGCAGATGTTTTTCGCTGCAGATTTGCACGCAGTGTTGGTTTTTGACTGTCTTGAACCAATTGTAACACAATTTTCACCACAGTTCTTGACTTGTTCAGTTTTTCTGACAGTAAACGTTTATTCACGAGAATGCAGAATTCTTGCAAGGTCTGTCTATGACCTTCTGGGACCAGAGTTCTCACTTTCTGAGCAACTGCTTGTGTAATGTCAGCTGACTGCCAACAGAAACGGTCGTTATCATCACCCGAGGTTCGCCGGTTATTGAAGTGCTTATTCCAGTCGTAAGTGTATCTCGCTCCTCAAGCGTTGTCTCCAAAAGCTTACCTCAATATCTGTTGCGTTTGTGCACGGATTATTTCCAAGATTAAACGAAAACTTCGTTACATACACGCTGCTCTTTCTGGTCACTCATATCAAAAACGCTCACTCACATAAGCACGACAATGGAAAGAAGCTCACCACTAACTGAACTTCTTATGCTCGCAGCCAGTTGCCACATCGGTTTAGGAATGACGAAAAGGAAGACAGCTAGCGGTATTTTAGTGTACTGAGAAACATTCACTTGCAAAATTAAAATTTTCGTCGGATGATAACAACACTCCGCCTCATTCAAATGAAATTGTTTTGACTGTAACGAAGAACTGTGTCCCAGAAATAAGCTTCTACATCTATACTACTCCTCAAGTCAGGAATACGCAGTGACTTATTTGAAACTCAGCAAAAAACTTTCCCAAGATGAGGTTGGTTTATCAAAAATTTGCACAAAACCAAACAATCAATGTAGGCCAAAGGACGATCTATAAAGGCATTGGGCCGCTGTTCCTTTCACAAAATGTTGCAGTCTCAAACTGAAGAAAGATCGCGTAAATTTTCCGCCCTTGAAAAACAGATTTAGTATTCTTGGACATCTTAGTGTTATAGAAAAAAAAAACATTAAAATATGCTTACAAGTTAAAGTGTCTAAACAAAGTAAATCTATCAAAAGATCCACTGCCATCTCTGCATAAGGGTTAGTTTTCACTGAAGTGAGATGTCGCAGGATGTGTGTATTGCGAAGTTTGCGTACGTCTGGTTAAGGTTAACCGTTAATAAGCGCTCATCTGGAGATAGATTGGGTCGAAAGTCGAACGAAGGATAGCGGTTTGAAGGGCAGCTGGTATATCCAGTCAACGTTGCTGATATGCAGGGGCTTGCCGACTTTTGTCGCTTGTTGGTGTATGTTAGCTTGCCATAGGTGGTTATGCCCTAACTGGTAGTGTCTTTGGCTGCTTATGCTTCCACCTATGGCTGTGATCGTAGTTTCCCAGAGTAAGACTGAGAGGATTGTTCGAGTGTCTCGAGTTCCTGTATAGTCGTGTGGCGGGTTGTTTGAATACTTCCTTGACGGTTTCAGGGCGGTATTCATTGTGAAGATTCTTGTTGTTGCAAGCTCTTCACCAACGGGCGCTACTGAAATCGCCGTTTTTCTTGCTTCAACAAACGAAGTAGTGGGAAATGAGTGAACAGTTTTCCTGTTGTGATTAAGAAAAAAGTTATGTGAACTTCAAAACAGAAAAATTATATTCCTCTCAGTACAGCTTTGGCATGATATTCGATTCTGGTCGTGTATGAACATATAAGTGGTACAAGTAAATGAAGAAATGAAGAAACTTAATAAATACTTTTTAAAAAAAAATGTAAACACAGCTCACTTGGGTAAAACGTTTCATAACACTCACGACCTCTACCTGCACAAACTTGGAAAAAAATATGTAACTGAAAAGTCTCAAATCTAGCTGAGAATTTAGGCTTAGCACAAATTGTTAACAGCACTTAGTTTTGAGGAAAATTCTTTTTTAGACATAATAAAGAAAGACTGGACCTAGCTGGTTTACCCAGATTCACATTGGAGAACCAGACTAAAGGTAAGCAAGATTCAATAAACATCTGTACTAAGCCCATGAAGATGGTCAAAGGAAATATCAAAAGTCAGAACCAAATTAGCATTAGGAATTTTGCACACAGTTCTTCAGCTTGTGATACGATCCAGTCTAAACTTAGTCATTGTTTTGAGAAAAATAGTGCAAATAATGATTGCCCTTATAACACAACTTATTCATCAACTTTGTCATTTAAGACAGTCTGTCTCAATGTTGAAGGTATGAGCGGAAAACCTGTAGTTTTAAATGATTTTTAAATTAAAATATGCTCAATTCATTGTATTTGGTGACCACTGGTGCAAGGCAAATGAAATTTCTTTTCATGTACTAGATGATTTCCAATTAGTAATAGTTCATATTCATGGAGGTGTGTCAATTAATGTTAAGAAAGCTTTAATAAATGATAGTAGTGTGTTAGGTCTAGGTTTCTTGCATACTGAGTTGCTCTTCGAAGCTGAAGGAAAATATTTTGAGAATTTAAAAATTGTTATTGTGTCCCACTATTGATCACCCAATGTTGGTCGCCCCAATATTTTTAGAAAAGCTTGCGACTTTATTAAATTTTTCCATAGTCCTCAGTGGAAAAAGAATAGTATACTGGTTGGTGGTGATATAAATGGTGTATTTGACGCAGCAAAAGATATACACAGTGTAAATGAATTTAAAAATCTCTTAAGACAATTTGCTTTTTGTTTTACTAACTGTAAACCTACAAGAGAGACTGCTTGTCTTGACAGTATGCTTACAAATGTGAGTGGTGATTTAATGTGTTATAATGAAGCTATGTTTGCTTCCTCAGATGATGATTCAGTTTGGGTAGAAATAAGTAAGCCTAATATGACGTATAAAGAGCTTAAAGAGCCTAAAAGTTTCGTTACAAGACCAATAACACAAGGTAAGATTTGTTATTTTATAGTTTCACTCTAGAATTATGATTGGAAAGATTTCTTTTACAATAATAGTCACTGTTCTGCTAATACAATTTTTGATAGATTTCTTTCATGCTTTCTTAAATATTTTTGAGACCAACTTTCCTTGGTAAAAACGTAAAATCAGTCCCAACCAAAATAAGTATAGACAGCATGAAAGACAAATTGTTATCGTTCTTGTATCCTTATGGACTACACATATCAGATATGGCTGAGTTAAGATATTTAAGAGTATGAAAGTATTAAAAATATGCAGTCAGTGAGGCTAAGAAAGAACACAACTTGTTTAGTATGCAATAATCCAAAAATAAATGTAAGAAAGCCTGGATTGTAATAACCTCAGTGGCTAAAAGCCAACAATAAGAGGCTGTGGCTGTATCACTAGTTGTATTTAATAACTTTTGTGAACAATCTGTTAATGAAATTAGTGAAAGCATAATTAGGCCTCGTGAAACAGTATCTGATATCATAAAGTACCGTAATGTAAGTTATGCATTGAATAACAATTTTTTTTGCAGAGGTAACACTAGATGTTTTCAGATTTGTAAATAGTTTTTGGCCTTCTGATGGTGTAGGTGTATATGATCTTTCTATTAAAATGTTAAAAAAGATAGTTCGCTGTAAACTATTTCCTCTTACTTATTATATCAATAAATGTTTACATGAAGGTGTATTTCCAGAGGTGTTACAGTTATCAAGACCTATGCCCATTTATAAGAAGTTAGAGAGAAATTGCGGCTCTAGTTACTGCCCTGCATCTCTGACATCAGTTTTATCCAAAGTTTTAAATTCCTCAACTGTTACCACTTGTATGATTATTTGGAATATAACGACCTTTTTAAGCTGCACAATTTGTCTTTAGGAAGGGATAATCTACTGGTCATGCCATTGACTCTTTGATGAAAAAGGTGCTTAGTGCTTATGAGGAGAAAAATCCTGCTCAGGTTACTTTTTGCCAGCTTAGCAAGGCCTTTGACTGTGTACAGCGTGACTCGCTTCTCAAAAAATTAGTTTATTATGGAATCATTAGCAACAAAGTAGGTGACATTTTTGAGTCACATCTTAATAACCATAAACAAATTGTGTGTACCGAGAAGGAGAGACAGCAGATAGTTGAAAAATACGTGCGGTATGCCATACAGTTCAGTTCTGGGACCTTTGTTATTTACTCTAAGGATAAATGATTTCCCATTTTATACAAGAGTTCACTGCATTCTCTATGCCCATGATATCATTTTTTTCAGTGACAATTCAGACTTTTTAATACTTAGATATGAACATAAACAGTCACAACTGCAAGAAACTTTTTTTGTGAGGTTACCGGTTTCGGTCTGTTTCAGGCCATCTTCAGACCTACCACCATGACCGTAGATGGTGGCAGTGAACAGAGCAGGTACTACTACTCCTTGAATGCTCAAAGCAGTTAGCGTTCATGGAGTCGTAGCACCTGCTCTGTTCACTGCCACCATCTACGGTCATGGTGGTAGGTCTGAAGATGGCCTAAAACAGACCGAAACTGGTATCCCCATAAAAAAAAGAAATTTCTTGTGGTTGTGACTGTTCATGTCCATTTGGAAGTAATAAAAAAAGTAAAAACCGCTGTACTCCAAGAGAAATGTGCTCAATAATTATTAATTCAGACATTGGTCCACTCAAAAATGACTAAAGACACCCTGTCACAAGTATCAATCTTGTTTCGAGCTAATGGATTCTTGCTCCTTGAGAGCAAAACTCTACAAACTGTATTTAGATTCAGAGATTTGCCAGTAGAAGACTGTTTAGCTAGTGGTAAGTTTTTAGGCATTATCATTGATTGTAAATTGTCTCGGGACCCAGACATTAAATATGTTAATGCGAGGTTGTCTAGACTGGTGTATTTGTTAAAAACTTTAAAAATCATGTACCTTTGGCTTATGTGAGGTTAGTCTATTTTGCTTCTTTCACAGTATTATATCCTATGGGCTTTTATTTTGGGGCAAAACACACATCTTCAGGATATTTTCGTACGTCAAAAGAAAGTTATTGTGATTATTAAAACTCAGAAAAACTTGTCCACTGCAGACCATTATTTACTGACCTAAAAGTAGTTACTGTAATAAACTTGTATACGAAGAATAACTTATCAGAATATCAGTTTAGACGGGATTTACACCCTCGTGGTGCTATAAATAATAGCCATACTGACATATCTTTCTGTAGACTATCCAAATCATTGAACTGTTGTGAAGTGTTGGTTATAAAAATGGTCAACAAACTGCATCTAGAATGGATAGAAGCTCCTTTCGACGTATTTAAGCCAGACTGTACAGTTAGTTATACATTAATCCTTTTTACTCAGTTAATGAATTTTATGAATGTGAGAATGTGACAGCATAGTGGCAATTCTTCGGAGAGTGTATCACAATTTCTTTGACATTGTTGATGTAAGACCCTTCGTTCAATTTGTTTTAGTTTAAATATTCCACTTTACTGAAAATTTATAATAATTTATTGGAGTTTTAGCTTTTGTGAACTAAACTTTTTTGCGTATGAACAGTATATTTATATACATGTGTAACTTGATGTCTATTGCTGTAACCCTTGAACGACGTTAAAATTTTATTTATTTGTTTATTTACTTCCAGTTATTTATGAAAAATCTACATTCATTGCTGTGTTATTTGTCAGACAGAAAAACAGCTGGTAGCTTGCGACTATTTCAGAGTAAATTTCACGAAAGATTTTGACAGGAAGAATCAGCTGGAATTATTATTTGGTTGTTTGAACCTGTTTTCAGTACTAAATTTTCCTACTTTTGTGCAATAAGATGGACGATAAACAGTTTAGACAAGAAGAAAGTAGAAGCTTTTGAATTGTGGTGCTACAGAAGAGTGCTGAAGATTAGATGGGTAGATAATGTAACTAATGAGGAAGTAGTGAATAGAATTGGGGAGAAAAGAAATTTCTGGCACAATCTGACTAGAGGAAGGGATCGGCTGATCGGAAACACTCTGAGACATCAAGGGGTCACGAATTTAGTACTGGAGGGAAGTGGGGGGAGTTGGTAAAAATCGTAGAGGGAGACCAAGAGATGAATACAGTATCAGATTCAGAAGGATGTTGGCTGCAGCAGTTATTCAGAGATGAAGAGGCTTGCATAGGATACCGTAGAGTTGTATCAAACCAGTCTTTGGAGTGAAGACCACAATAACGACAATGCCTTTAGGCACTCACAGTAATTACTACCTTTTTTTAGACGTAAATGGGATAAAGTAAGGAATGATCGTGGCCACTGATCTGCATACTGTGCTGCGTACCAGGCATACTTCTCGAATTTGTAAAACGCGGTGCTGCAAACTGACAATGCATAAATGACTGAAGTTTAACAATACTGTTACAATGAAAGTCTGAAATGCTATCAGAAATTACATTGTCGAATAATTTTCTGAAAAATGCATTACACAGTCGAAAAATTTCTTTATTAAGTGGCTGAATCACATCATTAGTTCTGGGTGGAACCCGAATAGTATTTTCAGTCATCTCATCTTTCTCCTAAAGACAGCGGTGTCGTTATGCCCAGGCAATGAATTATTTTCTGCAAATAGTAAGTCGTCGTTTCGGATGTAGAATTTAAAATTATCCTCTCCCTTTATTTTCACTTTTGCTACCTCGATTACGGTATTTTTACATTCAAACAGTCCTTTTTTAAATTTTTGTACCTACTTTTCCTTCAGGTATCTGAAGACTGATACAAAACTGCGGAAATAATAATCCACTGAAAACTGGCATTTTCGTATACTAATGTGTCACAGCTGTCAACGGCTGTAGAAGCGACTCTTTCCTTTTTTTCGCTCGACCTGATAAAGTGCCGTTTGCACGCAGATCTTGCACGAATCCTGACTGTTTGGCTTTCTAGACAGAATTTTAGGAGCTAACAAAAACTTACGAATTTCTCTGTAGTACTGCATATTAATGGCATCTACTCTACACATTTACTTAAAGGTAACTTCATAGTTTTGCGACTTCCTTTTTCGTATAATTTTCTGAATCTGTTTCATCAGGTCATAGGGGCGCGAAAATCAGATATGTTCATCTCAATTGCAGCTTGGAGGACTCAGTCTTGTAGATTTCCCTCCGTAACAGTGCATTGACTTTCACGAGCAGTTTTAAATCTTTCGAACTGTTTTTCTTTCGCACTTTTGCCGGTTTATTCTGGGTAAAAATTTCGTATTAAATGTAAATCTTTCTTCCATTTATGGAAATAAGTTCAGATTTTACGAAGCAAAACCGGATTTGCAGATAGCTTAACTTTAAGCGTTTTGTTCCTCCTTCGTTTAACCAAAAAACTTACAATCTTTTTTTGTCACTGAAAGCTATTGCTCTGGATGTTTTCTTTGGGCTAGGAAGGTCCTGCAAATTTTCTCTGTACTTTAATTAGCACAATACAATTCACAGAATCATTAGAATTACTTCTCCTTTCCTCTAATGTATCTACAATTTCTAACGAAATGTCGACACTATTGGAATGAATGAATGTCCAAGAAATTAACTAATAAGTAACACATATATAGATCTTCAGCAGAAGTAGGTGATGTCTATTGCAACACCACGCTCTTCTTATTTTATCTTTGCGAGATTGAAAACTGTATTTGGATATCACATTACTGTGAAATTCTGGTACATGTACAAAGTCAGACGCTATTAGCAAGCATATACGAAGGAAACTCAAAGAAAACTCAGTTTCATCTCCATTGTTAACACTTTGCGATATCGCAAAGGCAACTGTTGATTATTATGGATATTAAAGGAGTTGTAAATTCGAGCGAATAGTAACTGTGAACAAACGTGCCAGTGAAACTATCAATGGAAACTGAAATTCGCCTTACAAATTTCGAGCCAATGTGCAGTCAATGAAGGCTATGAGTCTGCCATGTTGAGCATGAACTGTAAGCTACAGCTACGGTAGGGGTATACATGAAGCTTCCTGACAGATTAAAACTGTGTGCCGGACCGAGATTCCAACTCGGGACCTTTGCCTTTCGCGGGCAAGTGCTCTACCATCTGAGCTACCCAAGCACGATTCACGCTCCGTCCGCACAGCTTCACTTCTGCCAGTACCTCGTCTCCTACCTTGCCCGCTGCAGAGTGAAAGTCTCATTCTGGAAACATCCCCCAGGCTGTGGCTAAGCCATGTCTCCGCAATATCCTTTCTTTCAGGAGTGCTAGTTCGCAGGAGAGCTTCTGTAAAGTTTGGAAGGTAGGAGACGAGGTACTGGGAGAAGTGAAGCTGTGAGGACGGGGCGTGAGTCGTGCTTGGGTAGCTCAGATGGTAGAGCACTTGCCCGCGAAAGGCAAAGGTCCCGAGTTCGAGTCTTGGTCCGGCACACAGTTTTATTCTTCCAGGAAGTTTCGTATCGGCGCACACTCCGCTGCAAAATGAAAATCTCATTCAGGAGTGTACATTTCTCCAGCAGCCTGGACAGCTGTGAATTTTACAATTTTCAACATTTTTTTTTTAAATACTTGCAGTGTGTCCTAGCAGCCAAAATTTTGGCATTGTGTTTCTTTTGTTGTATTCTTCCTAGATAAAGGAGTTTCAGGCCAGGTTTAGACATATCAGATTGTGCAGTTCCCTTGTGAGGCATATTCACACAAAGCAGTGAGGCATATTAATGATACCAGGACACAATGTTTTAAGAATTAGTTAAAAGTGTTGTTATGCATGACGTATATACGAAGAGAAATGATAATGTGATATCCAATACTTTTCACAGCACATTTGTGGCATTATTTGAAAGTAGCTTTTTTAAAAAGTTATCCAGAATGTCCCTTAAAAAACAACTATGCCATCTATGACAAATGTATTAAAATTCCATGTAAGAAAGAAATGGTAATTTTCAAAATTACCTGCATTTTACAAAAAATACTGTAATATTCTGAGAAAAGTCATTAAATGTTCAGAAATATATACAGCTTGTCAGAAATTAATAATGCTGATAGTAATATTAAAACTATTTGGGAGAAAGTGCAACAGCAGACAGGACAACCAGTCAGTGCACAATGTACTACCACAATTAACTGAATGACAATGTTGTTACTGAAAATGCATAAGTTGCCAGGTTTTTTTATCACTTTCTAAATGTAGCAGAAATATTTGGATTAAATGATTCAGTTGAAGAAACAAGAGAATATACTATTAAATATGATTCCACAGAACTTCACATGATTAGAAGCAGCACCAACGTTCGTCACTGAAATTAACACAATTGTAAAAGTTCTAAACACCAAAACATCATATGGTGTCGAGAGAATTTCAAACAGAATTCTAAAGAGTTGCACTAACTTAATAGTTAATAAGCAGTATCCTTTTGCGATCTATGTAACGCATTACTGGCACAGAGTATGTTTCCAGACATGTTAAAATATATCATTGTTAAACCTCTTTATAAGAAGGAAGACAAGACAAGAAATCTTAAATAATTCTTCCTTGAGCCGGCCGAAGTGGCCGTGCGGTTAAAGGCGCTGCAGTCTGGAACCGCAGGTTCGAATCCTGCCTCTGGCATGGATGTTTGTGATGTCCTTAGGTTAGTTAGGTTTAACTAGTTCTAAGTTCTAGGGGACTAATGACCTCAGCAGTTGAGTCCCATAGTGCTCAGAGCCAGCCAAATTCTTCCTTGTTCCTACTTCCTTGTTGACGACTTTCCCCAAATATTCGAAAACGTAATATAGTCAAGAACAGTCTGGCGTTTAAGTATGAACTAATTACTTAGCACATTGCAGTTTGGGGTCCAGAAGAGTTTCTCGACTGAGAAAGCTATTTATACATTGACTCATCAGATATTACGGGTCTAAACTGATAAAACATCGCCCGCTGGTATTTTGGTGATCTTTCCAAGGTCTTTGATGGTGTACGCCATGTTAATTTCTTACAGAAACTTAAGTTTTATGCAGCTGATTGCTTTATAGATAACTGGTTAGGATCACACTTAACAAACACAAAGCAAAAAGTATTGCTGAATAAATCAGACAATCTTGGCACATCCATCAAGCTGAATGGTACTTTTTGAAAATGATACTAGAAGCTATTACTAAGGCCTTTAGAGAAAAAGCAATAATAGAAATACGTAACGATGTTTTCCCATTTTTCTGAGGATGGGAAAATTCATTCTCTCTAAATTCTGAGAAAACACGCTGTACTCAGTTCTGCACAATAAATAGTGCCATACCAATAATTAATGTAGCCTATGAACAAGAGTCAGAGAACTCGGGAGAATGCTCAAGATTTTTGGATGAAAACTTGAACTGGAGCTGCTCAAACAGTTTTGTTTAGCAACTTACGGTATTTGTATAACTGCTAGACTTGGAAACAAATGGAACAACTCCCTAACGTATACCGCATATTTACAGTTGATAATCTCTTACGCAATAATTTTCTGGGGTAACTCTTCACTTGGAAAGTAAGTATTAATTGCAAAAAAAACGAGTGATAAGAGTAATATGTGGTGCTTACCGGCAGTCATCTTGTAGGTAAGGGAAGAGGGGTAAGACTGGGTAGTGGGCTGAAATTGTATACCTTGTTTCTGACGTCACTATTTATAGTCTCTGGTGGAAAGACACGGAATTACACCCCACTATTCAAGAAGAAATAGCTACCATATTGGCGTATTGTTGCTGTTCAATCCACCACATGCGTGAAGGTAAGTTTGTTTTACGGTATCGACTGAGTAATTTTTTTTTTAACTCCGATTATTTCGTAGTCATTAGACTGAGAAAAACGCTATTTAGCCGGTAACATTACATGATTAATAAGCATTTATGCACAATAGCGATTTGGTTCAACAATAGTGTATTTTTGTTTCGTTTTTATAACTTTACACTTGGGGAAAGACCGGGTACAATGTGTGGGGGCATAAACTGGGCAGTAGCTGGTCAGTCCTACAACAATGATTCAATGGATGTAGACAATCAAAACAATTCAGACGTCAATTTCTCCTGCTGTGACGGCGTATTTTCAAATTCAGAAGGAGAAGGTTTCAATGCGGAAAATATCTGTTCTGAGGCCCACAAAAGCTGCAGTGGAGGAGATGGCGTGAACTGTTACTTTACTTGTGAATAATATTGTAAGTTAAATTACATTTCAATAAACAATTCTGCTGCTTTTCCACCGAAAATCGTGTTTTTCCTGTATTCCCACCAAAGTTATTATGTAGGCTCTTGGCCCTCTAGTAGGGTACGAGCGGATGATTTGACATCTCATCAAAAAAGTATTTCTCAGGACTAATACGCTGTATCCAATTAAACAATGATTATTTTTACTAAATTTTAAAATTTCTACGTTAAGCAGTTTAGCTCCAAAGAGCCTTGGAATATTAGCTACCCAATCATTCTCCACTTCCCCTACTTTTTCAAGGGGTTACGCATTCTGAAACGTTCATTTCGTCCGTGCCTGAAGCTTCCGTGGCATCACAGGAAGTTACATGCAATGGCCCATGCACGCTATGCGATGTGTAGCGCGCGAGACATATTACGGGGGCGTAGCGTTCCGCGTATTTAATCAGAAACTTTTTACGGACCAGGATTAATCGTCCACTATGCTACACTATTCAATCACAATATACAAGGGTTTCCAGCCTAGCTTTGACCCGCGAGGCACGATTAAACCCTCACAACTGCAAAATCAGTAATTAAAGAACCCCTACCGCTGCGTAACTACTTCCAGACGAGATTCCAAGATCCGACTACTGGACTGAGAAGGTTCACCGTCAACAGTTCAATAAATCACCATAAACTAGCTATTAGATATTGTCGTTAATAATAACCTGACAACTAAATGCGAACACAGTTCGACATCAACAGGGACAAGGCCACTCAAAGAAATATCATTTTCAGATTTGCACTGATACAAATGAAGTTTATTAGTATTGAACAATTCAAACCAAGTCCGTCACCTCTTATCCAACTACCACTTCCAGCTAGCTAAACTCTCCACGTTTCCACAGCATCCTATTGTACCGCACAAATTCACTCCTCACCACTCACAAAGCACAAAACCGGAAAATGTCCGAGCAGAAATCGCTACCCGTACGCGAAAGCGCCACGGATACTATCAGTCTTCCGACTTCCGTATTGCACTTCGTCCCCTTGTTGACCTCGAATGATCACGAAACCCAGACTTCCAAAACATAATCCGAAAATACCCCATACGCATCAGAAGGCTCACTACTACTCCACCCTATGAGGGCCAATGGCCAACTGCTGTTGTTTCGTGATCTTCTCACAGCTTCACGAAATTGTTTAAAATATAGGACTATCAGCCAGTCAGAAAACCAGAGAAAAATGCAGGCTTTGTTATTAGCAGTTTCCTGGCTGCCTCTCTCAGGTGCTGTCCCATGGCAAGACAACCTTTTCTACGACCACCGTCACGGGGAAATTCCTTGTCAATCTGATCATTTAGGTTCCAGCCACCATCATTTAGGAGGGTCAGGGAAAGCCCAGGCCCTTTATCTTTACCCAAATAAAAATCCCCTTTCCCCTACAAGCGGAAACTGGCCGAGGCAACTACAAAGACACATGGGTCGCCAGTAAATGATATCTTAGACAGCCCCCCATTTCTCGGTGGCAGATAAAACTATTCTCCAGTGTTAATCAAAATATCGGAGCCGAAAAAGTCATGTAATATGCTAGAGCAATGACTAGGGAGTGTTCATACAGAGCACACAACCACCTTCAAAACTACTGTACGGGAACAGAAACCTGGCTTGCAACTCTGTGTTAAATATATTACATACTCATCGACTAAAAGACGACAAGCTCAGTAAACAAATTATGAAAAAGCAAAAATATAAATGTGACGAGACACAGGAAGAAATACTTGTGCAGTTTACATGGCTCAAAGGAAAAGCAAACGGGACCGGATTAATTTATTGCAACTGACCATTGCTGTACTATTACTCAGATGATTAAAATGAAACTGATTTTAAATCTGATTCTAGGCCGGATAAACAACACTCGCGAAATAAAATAAACATTACTCTGTACAGACTGAAGATCTGAGTCTTTCTGGATTTCAGAACCAATTAAATCTCGTGTCTAATTTAAACAAAATTATAATAGTAACTACTTATTTGTTCAAATATACTGCACAAAGAAAACTGCTATCATAAGACAAATGAGCAAAAATTGAGCATATTACTGTGATAAAATAAAATAATGCTCATTACAGAATATTACTCATCACGGCCTACAACAGCACGAAACCACAAAAACGCTAAAAGTACCGAAATCCTGCACTCAATATTTGTGATTTACCTGAAATTCCCTTTACTCAGTACGTCATGTCCCCATTTGGATCGTGTCTTTTGATCCCATGATCACTGTTCTGATTAGACGTTTGGCTCTTTCACATCACCACCACATCATTTTCGGTGCACATTGAAACACTTAATCGTATCACTGAGGAGGGTCCGGAGAACGCAGCATCTGGTTTAGTGGGGTTCGATGTGGCAGCTGTGGAGGATTCGAATCTTGATAGAGCGATATCTTCAAGCGATGTTGCTCCGGTGGTTCTTTTGTGCCTTGGGACCGCTTTCGACCGCGAACTTCACCTCATACGAGATATCGCCTACTTCGCCTACCTTGCGAGAATTTGAGGAAGTTGCATTAGTGCTCGAGACTTCGAATGTTGTCGGCTGACGTCGGCAGCCCTGCTCCACTGGAACTGTGCTGATTTAAAACGTTTACTTTGTTCTTCTCTGGTCCGTACATTCCCGAAAAGATATCGAGCCCGTTTCTCCAGTTTATTGTGTTTCTGCTTCTCTTTCGCGGTGAAACATTCTCGCAAACACTTCCCGTGCTTGACAATTGAGAGATACCCTTTTCACATCTCTGATTCACCCACAGATTTTGGGGAGTCTCGGTCTTCCCATTTTTGCGAACGTATAGATGTGAGAAGCGAGATTACATCCAATTCTTGTGTGAATAACACGTTCTCCTTCCTAGATTACCTTGTCATTGATCGTGACATTCTGAAATATAGATACTTTCTCCGCGAACGATGTGGAATTTACTTGCTGCAGCTTCAGCGCTGGAGCAGCTCTTATTCCTGGCAGGTCCTCACTATCCAGAAATACAGGCACCTCTGATTGTGCTGCAACAGTTTCAAAATCAGACCGCATCTCTTCAGATTCATTTGGGTCTTCTGTTTCAGTTCGTGTATCAGCTTCCGGATTGAATCTCTGTTGTTGTGGGACGTCTCTGAGTTTTCTGTTAACACTTAATCAGATATTGTGCATTCCCCACATGATTTTGTATAGGGCCCCACTTTTGTGATACTGTCTGTTCCTGCCTCATACAACAAATTTTGTCATCTAACACTTCCTCTCTTGTTCATTCTTATAAACTCTCACTTTCCCCTGCAGAAGACGGTTTCGGTTCTTCTATAGCCCTACCTACTTCCATACATTTATTGTTGTTGCTGTTCACTTTCTCATTCAGCTCGCCGTGTGGATTTCATGGACAAACAGAGCAAACTGTGTTTCGCAACATCTCTGTTCACTGTCTCCATGTTGGTTCTTGTAGATGACGTTTTCGTTCTCCAGGAATGTCGCAAGGCACGAACACAGAACATGTTCTATCGTTGTACTGTGCCGTGAATTATTGTTTCTGGACATAGTCGTATTCCCACATCATTTGCTTTTCGGCGCCACTACTGGTTTTGAATTTCGCCGCAGCAGAGTAGGTGTCCAGCAGCAACATAGCCACTTGCAACGCCACGGCGAGGCTCGCACCAGCGTGGTGTCACAGCGAGGAGCTGCCTGGTGCATGGGAGTGAACGGCCAGTGTCACCAGACATGGACAATCTACATCTACATCTACAAGGATACTCTGCAAATCTCATTTAAGTGCCTGGCAGAGGGTTCATGGGCCATATTATTCCAATCTAGTATAGCGTGCGGGAAGAATGAACACCTGTATCTTTCCGTACGAGCTCTGATTTCCCTTATTTTACCTTTGTGATCGTTCCTCCCTATGTAAGTCGGTGTCAACAAAATAGTTTCGCATTCGCAGGAGAAAGTTGGTGATTGGAATTTCGTGAGAAGATTTCGTCGCAACGAAAACCGCCTTTCTTTTAATGATGTCCAGCCCAAATCCTGTATCATTTCTGTGACACTCTCTCCCATATTTCGCGGCAATACAAAACGTGCTGACCTTCTTTGAACTTTTTCGATGTACTCCGTCAGCCCTATCTTGTAAGGATCCCACACTGCGCAACAGTATTCTAAAAGAGGACGGACAAGCGTAGTGTAGGCAGTCTCCTTAGTAGATCTGTTACATTTTCTAAGTGTCCTGCCAATGAAACGCAGTCTTCGGTTAGCCTTCCCCGCAACATTTTCTATGTGTTCCTTCCAGTTTAAATTGTTCGTTATTGTAATTCCTAGGTATTTAGTTGAATTTACGGCTTTTAGATTAAACCGATTTATCGTGTAACCGAAGTTTAAAGCGTTCTTTTTAGCACTCATGTGGATGACCTCACACTTTTCGTTATTTAAGGTCAACTGCCACTTTACGCAGCATTTCGATATTCCTTCTAAATCGTTTTGCAGTTTGTTTTGATCTTTTGATGACTTTATTAGTCGATAAACGACAGCGTCATCTGCAAACAACCGAAGACGGCTGCTCAGATTGCCTCCCAAGTCGTTTATATAGATGAGGAACAGCAAAGGGCCTATAACACTACCTTGGGGGACTCCTGAAATCACATCTGTTTTACTCGATGACTTTTCGTCAATTACTACGAACTGTGACCTGTCTGACAGGAAATCACAAATCCAGTCACATAACTGAGACGATATTCCATAAGCACGAAATTTGACTACGAGCCACTTGTGTGGTACAGTGTCAAAAGCCTTCCGGAAATCCAGAAATACGGAATCGATCTGAAATCCCTTGTCAATAGCAGTCAGCACTTCATGTGAATAAAGAGCTAGTTGTGTTTCACAAGAACGATGTTTTCTAACCCCATGTTGAATGTGTGTCAATAGACAATGAGGGACAAGAATTCGTGTTCGGCAGTGGGCCAGGCATGGTGGCCGGTTTGGCTAGCCCATGGGCTGGCCAGTGATGCGGCCCTGTGGAGACGGAGTACGCGACGGCTGCTTTCGTCATCAGAGAGAGCTGCAGCGAAGATGGGATTGTCGAGATGTCCATCTAGGAGACGATACACCTAGCAACTTCCGGAGAGACCAGCTGGTTGGTCGTGGATGAGCAGGAATTCGTAGAACAAGGCACCGAGACAGCCTGGTGAACTTGCATTCGGGGCTGGCTTTGGCTTGCTGTCACCGCGGGTCGTCATTCCATTCTGCTTGCGATATAAAATATGACTGTGGCTCGCGTGTATTCCTAATGGATTTTTTTCTGATTGGATAAGGCTATCTTTCCCGAAGAAGTGATACCGATAACAGCCGTCTGCTTAACGTCTGCTGTGCAGCGAGATACCTTAATTTAAGTTCAAATGGCTCTGAGCACTAGAACGTAGAACTACTTAAACCTAACTAACCTAGGGACATCTCACACATCCATGCCCGAGGCAGGATTCGAACCTGCGACCGTAGCGGTCTCGCGGCTCCAGACTGTAGCGCCTAGAACCGCTCGGCCACTCCGGCCAGCTTAGTTTAAGTATTAACTGTATTTTTCTTACTTGTCACTTCTTCTTCCGTGTATTTTTGCTTTTAGGAAGCTTTAATTGCCGAGTGCTAGTAATAGTGTTCCATAGATTTCGTGTTTGTTTTGAATACAGTCAGAGAGAGTCCCTTTAGTCAACCATTGTGCCGGTAGTGCTAGTGTTTGTTTTCAATACAGTCCAGAGAGAAGTAGTGCTATTTTCATTGTTTTCTACAAGAAGTGGCTAGCAACCACAGTTTAGTCAACAATCAGCCGCCTTTAGTGAACTAGCAGTCTACTTAAAAGTTGATTAACTCTCTACAGTAAATTGATTTCTTAGGATGGATAGGATGTGTGACTGCTGTGTACGGACGCAGGAGGAGCTGGCCACTGTTCGCGAACAGCTGAACGTGTTGATGGCCGCGGTCAGCCGTCTTCAGGCTGCTGCCTCGGAGTGTAGCGGCAGTGGAGAGTCTGGTGCGTCGCATGGTACACCCCAGGTGTTACATGCTTCACCCACTGTCCCTGCTGTCGAGACATCTTCCCGGGTACCGGGCGCGGTTGGGCCACCCTCTCCCCAAGGGGAGTGGCGGGTTCAGCGGCGTTCGCAGCGCACGAGGCGGAGGGTCAATGTGGGGGCTGGCCATGTGGCATCGCCCGCTCTGCCTGTGAATGGACATGTGGCCGCTCCTTCAGCAAGGTCCGAGCAGGCACAGGGGGGAGGGGTTTATTAGTTATTGGGAGCTCCAACGTTAGGCGGGTGATGGAGCCCCTTAGGGAAATAGCGGAAAGGTCGGGGAAGAAGGCCAGTGTTCACTCTGTCTGCTTGCCGGGGGTCTCATCCGAGATGTGGAGGAGGTCCTGCCGGCGGCGATAGAGAGCACTGGGTGCACCCGACTGCAAATTGTTGCTCATGTCGGCACCAATGACTCCTGTCGTCTGGGTTCAGAGGTCATCCTCAGTTCGTACAGGCGGTTGGCGGAATTGGTGAAGGCGGAAAGCCTCGCTCGCGGGGTGGAATCAGAGCTAACTATTTGTAGTATCGTTCCCAGAACCGATCGCGGTCCTCTGGTTTGGAGCCGAGTGGAAGGCTTAAACCAGAGGCTCAGACGATTCTGCGGAGATCTGAGGTGCAAATTTCTCGACCTCCGCTATCGGGTGGAGAAATGTAGGGTCCCCCTGAGTAAGTCAGGCGTGCACTACACGCCGGAAGCGGCTACAAGGGTAGCGGAGTACGTGTGGAGTGCACATTTGGGTTTTTTAGGTTAGAGAATTCCCTTCCTAGGCCTGACAAGACGCCTCCTGAGACGCGGCAAGGTAGGAGTAGGCAAAATGCAACAGGGAATAGCAATATTAATGTGCTAATAGTAAACTGCAGGAGCGTCTATTGAAAGGTCTCAGAACTGCTCTCATTAATAAACGGCCACAACGCCCATATAGTACTAGGGACAGAAAATTGGCTGAAACCAGACGTAAACAGTAATGGAATCCTAAACTCAGATTGGAATGTATACCGCAGAGACAGGCTGGACAGTGAAGGGGGAGGCGTGTTTATAGCGATAAGAAGTGCAATAGTATCGAGGGAAATTGACGGAGATGCGAAATGTGAAATAATTTGGGTGAAGGTCACGGTTAAGGCAGGCTCAGACATGGTAATTGGATGTCTCTATAGGCCCCCTGGCTCAGCAGCTGTTCTGGCTGAGCACCTGAAGGATAATCTGGAAAATATTTCGAGTAGATTTCCCCACCATGTTATAGTTCTGGGTGGAGATTTTAATTTGCCGGATATAGACTGGGAGACTCAAACGTTCATAACGGGTGGCAGGAACAAAGAATCCAGTGAAATTTTTTTAAGTGCTTTATCTGAAAACTACCTTGAGCAGTTAAACAGAGAACCGATTCGTGGCGATAACATATTAGACCTTCTGGTGACAAACAGACCCGAACTATTTGAAACAGTTAACGCAGAACAGGGAATAAGCGATCATAAAGCGGTTACTGCATCTATGATTTCAGCTGTAAATAGAAATATTAAAAAAGGTAGGAAGATTTTTCTGTTTAGCAAAAGTGACAAAAAGCATATTACAGAGTACCTGACGGCTCAACACAAAAGTTTTGTCTCAAGTACAGATAGTGTTGAGGATCAGTGGACAAAGTTCAAAACCATCGCACAATATGCGTTAGATGAGTATGTGCCAAGCAAGATCGTAAGAGACGGAAGAGAACCACCGTGGTATAACAACCGGGTTAGGAAACTGCTGCGGAAGCAAAGGGAACTTCACAGCAAACATAAACATAGCCAAAGCCTTGTAGACAAACAAAAATTACGCGAAGCGAAATGTAGTGTGACGAGGGCTATGCGAGAGGCGTTCAATGGATTCGAGAGTAAAGTTCTATGTACTGACTTGGCAGAAAATTCTAAGACATTCTGGTCTTATGTCAAAGCGGTAGGTGGATCGAAACAAAATGTCCAGACACTCTGTGACCAAAATGGTACAAAAACAGAGGGTGACAGACTAAAGGCCGAAATATTAAATGTCTTTTTCCAAAGCTGTTTTACAGAGGAAGACTGCACTGTAGTTCGTTCTCTAGATTATCGCACAGATGACAAAATGGTAGATAAACTGCCTATTGGCTTCTGTCTCGGGTTCTTCGGCCGACGTTCATCTAATGATTTTTCTGACGTTTCGCCAGCACGAGTGGCTGGCATTGTCAAAGCTTCACCCTCCATTGCCGGTGGTGAACTGGAGCCGAGCTCGCGGCCGCAGACTATATGTACCTGGCGCGCCAACGTCCGAGGGCTTCTCCGCGGTCATTTCCGGTGCGGTTCTCTTGCTGCCTGCGACGGTCGTTTGCTGCAGTACGGGAAGCCAGGGTCCGTTTACCTTAAGGCTTTCCTCTTTCTTGTTGAAACTGTTCGCGTGTTTTTGTATTTCTACAGCTTCCCTAAACAAGCGCGTGTGATAGTGCTTCTCTACAGCCAGAACTTCCATGTCGGCGAATTTTATTACGTGGTCGGTCTCATTCAGTGTGTGCTCTGCCACGGCCGATTTCTCCACCTGCCCCAACCTGCAATGTCGCTTATGTTCTTTGATCCTGGTGTTGATCGTCCAGTTATTCCGACATAAACTTTTCCGCATGTGCATGGTATACGGTATATCCCCGACATTGCAAGTGGGTCTCTTTTCTCCTTCGCCGATCTAAGACACTCTTTGATCTTCCTTGTCGGTTTGAAAATCGTCTTTACGCCATGTTTGCGCAATATACGGCCGATTCTGTCCGTCACTCTGGGAATGTATGGCAGAAAGGCCGTACCCGACATTTCTTTTTCTGGTTCCTTACTTCGCCGAGTGTTTGGCTCTGTTACACTTCTAATGTAATTTGTGGAGTACCCATTGCTCCTCAGAACAGTTCCCAGGTGTTGCATTTCTCGTTTGAGATGTTGCGGCTCACATATTCGTCCTGCTCTCGTTACGAGCGTACTAACCATGCCTCTTTTCTGGCTCGGGTGGTGGTTTGACAGTTTATGCAGGTATCGGTCCGTGTGTGTCGGTTTTCGATACACGCTGTGTCCCAGGTTTTCGCCGTCCCTTGTGACCAGCACATCTAGATATGGCAGTTTCTTGTCTTTTTCTACTTCCATGGTAAATGTTATGTTGGCATGGAGGCTGTTCAAGTGCCTTAGGAAGTCACCGAGCTGTTCTTCACCATGGCTCCACACCACGAAAGTATCATCGAGGTACCTGTACCACACCTTAGGTTTGCAAGTCGCCGAGTCCAGTGCCTGTGCTTCGAATTGTTCCATGATCATGTCCCAGGATCAAAGAGCATAAGCGTCATTGCAGGTTGGGGCAGGTGGAGAAATCGGCCGTGGCAGAGCACGCACTGAATGAGACCGACCACGTAATAAAATTCGGCTGTAGAGAAGCACTATCACACGCGCTTGTTTAGAGAAGCTGTAGAAATACAAAAACACGCGAACAGTTTCAACAAGAAAGAGGAAAGCCTTAAGGTAAACGGATCCTGGCTTCCCGTACTGTAGCGAACGACCGTCGCAGGTAGCAAGAGGAGAACCGCACCGGAAATGACCGCGGAGAAGCCCTTGGACGTTGGCACGCCAGGTACATATAGTCTGCGCCTGCGAGCTCGGCTCCAGTTCATCACCGGCAATGGAGGGTGAAGTTTTGACAATGCCAGCCACTCGTGCTGGCGAAACGTCAGAAAAATCATTAGATGAACGTCGGTCGAAGAACCCGAGACAGAAGCCAATAGGCAGTTTGTTAACAAGTGGCCACGAAAGCCTTAACAATTTTGTAAAATGGTAGATATCGAAATAGACGACAGAGGAATAGAGAAACGATTAAAATCGGTCAAAAGAGGAAAGGCCGCTGGAGCTGATGGGATACCAGTTCGATTTTACACAGAGTACGCGAAGGAACTTGCCCCCCTTCTTGCAGCGGTGTACCG
Source organism: Schistocerca piceifrons (assembly GCF_021461385.2). NCBI lineage: Eukaryota > Metazoa > Arthropoda > Insecta > Orthoptera > Acrididae > Schistocerca > Schistocerca piceifrons. The sequence goes on from NC_060139.1 coordinate 133,619,610, forward strand.
TAGGTCTCTAGAAGAGCGTAGCGTTCCAAAGGATTGGAAAAGGACGGGTCATTCCCGTCTTCAAGAAGGGACGTCGAACAGATGTGCAGAACTATAGAACTATATCTCTAACGTCGATGAGATGTAGAATTTTGGAACACGTATTATGTTCGAGTATAATGACTTTTCTGGAGACTAGAAATCTAGTCTGTAGGAATCAGCATGGGTTTCGAAAAAGACGGTCGTGTGAAACCCAGCTCGCGCTATTCTTTCACGAGACTCAGAGGGCCATAGACGCGGGTTCACAGGTGGATGCCGTGTTTCTTGACTTCCGCAAGGCGTTCGATACGGTTCCCCACAGTCGTTTAGTGAACAAAGTAAGAGCATATGGACTGTCGGACCAATTGTGTGATTGGATTGAAGAGTTCCTGGATAGCAGAGCGCAGCATGTCATTCTCAATGGAGAGAAGTGTTCCGAAGTGAGAGTGATTTCGGGTGTGCCGCAGGGGAGTGCCATAGGACCGTTGCTATTCACAATATATATAAATGACCTTGTGAGTGACATCGGAAGTTCACTGAGGCTTTTTGCAGATGATGCTGTGGTATATCGAGAGGTTGTAACATTGGAAAATTGTACTGAAATGCAGGAGGATCTGCAGCTAATTGACGCATAGTGCAGGGAATGGCAGTTGAATCTCAATGTAGACAAGTGTAATGTGCTGCGAATACATAGAAAGATAGTTCCCTTATCATTTAGCTACAAAATAGCAGGTCAGCAACTGGAAGCAGTTAATTCCATAAATTATCTGGGAGTACGCATTAGGAGTGATTTAAAATGGAATGATCATATAAAGTTGATCGTCGGTAAAGCAGATGCCAGACTGAGATTCATTGGAAGAATCCTAAGGAAATGCAATCCGAAAACAAAGGAAGTAGGTTACAGTACGCTTCTTCGCCCACTGCTTGAATACTGCTCGGCACTGTGGGATCCGTACCAGATAGGGTGGATAGAAGAGATAGAGAAGATCCAACGGAGAGCAGCGCACTTCGTTACAGGATCATTTAGTAATCGCGAAAGCGTTACGGAGATGATAGATAATCTCCAGTGGAAGACTGCAGGAGAGACGCTCAGTAGCTCGGTACGGGCTTTTGTTTAAGTTTCGAGAACATACCTTCACCGAAGAGTCAAGCAGTATATTGCTCCCTCCTACGTATATCTCGCGAAGAGACCATGAGGATAAAATCAGAGAGATTAGAGCCCACACAGAAGCATACCGACAATCTTCTTTCCACGAACAACACGAGACTGGAATAGAAGGGAGAACCGATAGAGGTACTCAGGGTACCCTCCGCCACACACCGTCAAGTGGCTTGCGGAGTATGGATGTAGATGTAGATGTAGATAAATAGGAGGAAAGTGTACAACAGACCCTTCTGATGGAAAGTCTGCTAAAAATAAAAAGTAATTAAACCGCCAGGGCTATAATTTGGAAAATGAAAGTTATTTGGTGCATTCACTCACGAACAATTCTGGACAGAAAAGGGATACCACTGATCATGAATCCAAAAGTTACACTAATGAACGAAAAGGAACTAATTAACGGTCGTCAGCCCACTACGGCAATTTACCGCTTCCTTTTTGATACTGAGTTCGGCCATGGTTCAGCCATTCCTGCCAACATCATTGAATAATGACATCGCTCTTCTTTAAGTGTAGAGCAACTTTCCGGTTAATCCAAATGGTTTCTCTGAGCCCAGCAACACGTCCTCTCTCAAATGCTGACATCTGCGTGTGTTCACGCGCCTCTCTGCGTGGCATTCTTACTGGTCACCTGAGTACACCGAATGAAATTCGCAGTCTTTATGCTCCGATGTCGAAATGACCCGTGTTTACTATCCTTGCAAGGGACGTGGTGAATTTCTTTTTTTCTTTTTTTTTTAGTGTATTGGCAGCACAGTGTGATTTTAGCTCTGACAGTTAAAGAAAATTGTGCCAATTGTGATCAGTGCTGCCTTGTCGTGGTAGCCGAGCGGTTCTAGGCGCTACAGTCTGGAACCGCGCTACCGCTACAATCGCAGGTTCGAATCCTGCCTCAGGCATGGATGTGTGTGATGTTCTTAGGTTAGTTAGGTTTAAGTAGTTCTAAGTTCTAGGCGACTGATGACCTCAGAAGTTAAGTCCCATAGTGCTCAGAGCCATTTTTTTGCCTTGTGGAGACAAGTGTGTCTGGGTTGGCAAAATCAAGTTACCAGGAGATCACAATTTTCAACTATAGCGTGGTCCCTATAGAGCCTAGTGATTAAAGCTGGAAAATTATATCTTATTGTTGATGTTCTCAGTGAAATTTTTATTTCTCCTCATTGCTGATATTCACTGTTTTGTTACTCTCATGTATAGTGGTCAGCAGGGGCAACTACGATCGATTTATTCTACTGCTGAGTTCCGCTTTCTTTCTAATGACTTGCTTAGTGTTAGCCAGGGTCTCTACTCTTGGTTGATTGTATTTTAGGCTATTGTATTCTGAGCTGAGACTGATTAATGTGTGTCTTCTTTGTTCTCCTTTTACTTTTGCGTTGTCATTTTCGGTTTAATATTTCTTGCCCCCTTTATTGTAAAGACGCTGCAAGAAAGGTACTGTGTCTCATACTGCGGTTTATTGTTAAAGTTGCGAGATAGTGTGTTCCTAAGAGCCAACAAGTACAGGGTGATTCAAAAAGAATACCACAACTTTAAAAATGTGTATTTAATGAAAGAAACATAATATAACCTTCTGTTATACATCATTACAAAGAGTATTTAAAAAGGTTTTTTTTCACTCAAAAACAAGTTCAGAGATGTTCAATATGGCCCCCTCCAGACACACGAGCAATATCAACCCGATACTCCAACTCGTTCCACACTCTCTGTAGCATATCAGGCGTAACAGTTTGGATAGCTGCTGTTATTTCTCGTTTCATATCTTCAATGGTGGCTGGGAGAGGTGGCCGAAACACCATATCCTTAACATACCCCCATAAGAAAAAATCGCAGGGGGTAAGATCAGGGCTTCTTGGAGGCCAGTGATGAAGTGCTCTGTCACGGGCTGCCTGGCGGTCGATCCATCGCCTCGGGTAGTTGACGTTCAGGTAGTTACGGACAGATAAGTGCCAATGTGGTGGCGCTCCATCCTGCTGAAATATGAATTGTTGTGCTTCTTGTTCGAGCTGAGGGAACAGCCAATTCTCTAACATCTCCAGATACTGTAGTCCAGTTACAGTAGCACCTTCGAAGAAAAAGGGACCAAAAACTTTATTGGCTGAAATGGCGAACAAATGTACAACTAAATGAAACTTTATAGCTCCTTTAATTCGCCGACAGATAGTGCTTAGCTCTGCCTTTTGTCGTTGCAGAGTTTTAAATTCCTAAAGTTGTGGTATTCTTTTTGAATCACCCTGTATAATGCGTCCTCCTGTGTATATCTCGCGGAACTACCGTGAAGATAGCAGAGTCTCGAGACCATATGGTGACTTACCGACAATCGTTCTTCCCACGAATTATCGCGACTAGAACGGGAAAAAAGGAAGTGACAGCGAGGTGGCTTCCGTGGTGTGGGTGCAGATGCAGACGTAGACATTGGTGGAATTCAAAGGGGCAGATTATTTTCTGGCGTGTTCTAATGTTTTCGACATTAAGTTTTACGGTTTGGTGAATAGAACATTGAATTCCTTACTTGTATCATCTTGCTCATGCGCTCGGAGTTGTTGAAAGTGATTAATAAATATATTCCGATATTGTAAAGAATTTACTTAGCTGCCACTCAAACCGTTTCCTGCGCCACAGAACAGACGATTGACGTCAGACATAAGTTGACGACAATGTTATTGCACCTGGAGTAAAGGAGCATCGGTCGGTTTATCGTGACTCACGGCGTAATCGGGTTGTTAATATCATGAACAGACTCATTTTTGTCTTGGGTTTTGATTAGAGTATCTGTGCTAGTCTCATTTTATATAATAATAGTATTGTTGCCGACAGCCATTAAAAGTCGTCGAAAGTTGATTTAGTTACAACGGCGAATTTAATTTCAGTGAGTTAATAATTCGCCTCCATACTTACGTAAAGGAGCCAAGAACACACGTTCTTTGCGAAAAAGGTATGAGAACAGTTTATTTCTTTAAAGAGTGGCTGATATACGAGTACCATTGCGCTTTTAGGCTGCACCTATAAGATCTTCGGAACGACGTTTGTAGCATGTTTCGACAGCCGAATCTGCTTGTAGGGTCGTTTATTCTTTGAAAACGTTATCACGTTTTCTAATTTCATGAAATCCTACGCAGCCTTAAAGATCATCGAATCTAATCATAGGGCTGTAACTGTACATATACACTTTCAACTGATTCTACGAGGACAAGTAAAGAATCTTTCTAGACTACAGACGAACGAAGAATTTATTTAGCGGAGTCGCTGCTGAATTACGTGATTTTCGGAAGCAGCACTGTGATTTCTAACAAGTTTTCATGTACAGGGTGACAATTACTGAACTATATGAAAAAAACGTAAATTAGTTACCAACTACGGCGCGCACACACTTTATTCAACATGTAAAAGTCTCTATAAACATTCGGATTTAGGTTATGACATGTTCGATATGACTGCCATCATTGGGGATGGTGTGGCGCAGACGAATAGCGAAATTCTGCACGACCCGCTGAAGTGTCGCAACATCGATGTTGTCGACTTCCTGAATGGCTGCTTTCAGCTCAACAATGGTTTTTGGGTTATTGCTGTATATCTTGTCTTTAATGTAGCCCCACAAAAAAGAGTCACATGTCTCCAGATCCGGAGAATATGGCGGCCAATCGAGGCCCATGGCAGTGGCCTCTGGGTACCCCAGAGCCAGAATGCGGTCCCAAAAGTGTTCCTCAAAGACATCAAACACTCTCCTGCTTCAATGGGGTCGAGCTCCGTCTTCTATGAACCACATCTTGTCGAAATCAGAGTCACTTTGGATAACAGGGATGGAAACACTTCCAAAATCTTAACGTACCGTTAGGTAGTCAGCATGCCATCAAGGAATACCGCACCGATTATTCCGTGACTGGACATTGCACACCATTCAGTCACCCCTTGAGGGTGAAGATACTTCTCGATCGCGAAATGCGGATTCTCAGTCCCCCAAATGCGCAAATTTTGCTTATTGCTGAACCCATCTAAATGGAATTGGGCTTTGTCGCTAGACCAAACCATACGCATGCGCAGGCTAATTTCCATCATGCCCCGCGGCCAAACGGTACAATTTGAACGTCCTAACGCAAACCATTCATAAGTTATGACGATTTTATTTCATATAGTTCAATAATTGCCATCCTGTATGTGAGTTACATCAAAAGCACCTCACCATTAACGACATTAATGAACTTTGGCTGACAAGAAAGATCTAAATAATAAAAACTTAACTCTAAATTACACCTCTAATTATAATAATAATAATAATAATAATAAACAAGCAAATAATCTTTCTTTTAATACTTCTACTTTACAGGGATATAGTCCTGTAATTATGAAAATTACTTCGACCAACTTTCGTCGTCAGAAGTGCGATGGGAAGTGTAATGAAACCGCTGTTATTTTTGTATACGTAAATGAACTGGCTCACACGGCGCACAGCAAGATGCGATTGTTTGCTGATGATCCTGTGATGTACGGCAAGGTGTGGAAATTCATTGACTGTAGGAGGCTCCAAGACGACTTAGATAAAATTTCTACTTGGTGTGTTGAATGGAAGCTAGCTCTAAATGTAGAAAAATATAATTTAATGCGGATGAATAAGAAAAACAAACCTGTAATGCTAGGATACAGCGTTAGTAGTGGGCTGCTTGACACAGTCATGTTGCTTAAATACCTGGGCATAACATTGCAAAGCGATATGAAACCGAACGAACACGTGACGATTGTTGCAGGTTGATTTCCGTTCTTTGGGGGAATTTTAGGAAAGTGTGATTCAACTGTAAAGAAGACCACATATAGGACGGTAATGCGAGCTACACTACTGGCAAGTAAAATTGCTACACCACGAAGACGACTTCCTACAGACGTGAAATTTAACCGAGAGGAAGAAGGTTCTGTGATATACAAATGATTAGCTTTTCAGAGCATTCACACAAGGTTGGCACCGGTGGCGACACCTAAAACGTACTGACATGAGGAAAGCTTCCAACCGATTTCTCATACACAAACAGCAGTTGACCGGCGTTGCCTGGTCAAACGTTGTTGTGATGCCTCCTGTAAGGAGGAGAAATGAGTACCATCACGTTCCCGAATTTGATAAAGGTCGGATTGTAGCCTATCGCGATTGCGGTTTATCGTATCAAGACATTGCTGCTCGCGTTGGTCGAGATCTAATGACTGTTATCAGAATATGGGATCGGTGGGTTCAGGAGGGTAATACAGAACGCAGTGCTGGATCCCAACGGCCTCGTATAACTAGCAGTCGAGATGACAAGCACCTTATCCGCATGGCTGTAACGGATCGTGCAGCCACGTCTCAATCCCAGAGTCAACAGATGGGGACGTTTGCAAGACAACAACCATCTGCACGAACAGTTCGACGACGTTTGCAGCAGCATGGACTATCAGCTCGGAGACCATGGCTGCGGCTACCCTTGACGCTGCATCACAGACAGGAGCGCCTGCGATGGTGTACTCAACGACGAACCTGGGTGCACGAATGGCAAAACGTCATTTTTTCGGATAAATCCAGGTTCTGTTTACAGCATCGTGAGGGTCGCGGTGAACGCACATGGGAAGCGTGTATTCGTCATCGCCATACTGGCGTATCACTCGGCGTGATGGTATGGCGTGCCATTTGTTACACGTCTCGGTCACCTCTTGTTCGCATTGACGGCACTTTGAACAGTGGACGTTACATTTCAGATGTGTTACGACACGTGGCTCTACCCTTCATTCGATCCCTCCGAAACCTTACATCTCAGCAGGATAATGCACGACCGCATGTTGGAGGTCCTGTAGGGGCCTTTCTGAATGCAGAAAATGCTCGACTGCTGCCCTGGCCAGCACATTCTCCAGATCTCTCACCAATTGAAAACGTCTGGTGAATGGTGGTCGAGCAACTGGCTCGTCACAATATGCCAGTCACTACTCCTGATGAACTGTGGTATTGTGTTGAAGCTGCATGGACAGCTGTACCCGTACACGCCATCCAAGCTCTGTTTGACTCAATGCCCAGGCGTATCAAGGCCGTTATTACGGCCAGAGGTGGTTGTTCTGGGTACTGTTTTCTGAGGATCTATGCACCCAAATTGCGTGAAAATGTAATCACATGACATTTGTAGTATAATATATTTGTCCAATGAATACCCGTTTATTATCTGCATTTCTTCATGGTGTAGCAATTTTGATGTCCAGTAGTGTATTTTTAAGTATTGCTCGAGCGTTTGAGATCTGCTCTAGGTCGGATTAAAGGAAGACTTCGCTGCAATTCAAAGACGGGTTACTAGTTTTGTTACTGGTAGGTTCGAACAACACGCAAGTACTACGGAGATGTTTCGGGAACTCAAATGGGAATCCGTGGAGGGAAGGTGACGTTCTTTTCGAGTATCACTGTTGACAAGATTTAAAGAACCGGCATTTGAAGCTGATTGCCAAAGGATTCTACTGCCGCCTGAGGACCACGAAGATAAGACATGGGAAATTTGGACTCATGCGGAGGCATATAGACTGTCGTTTTCCTGTCGCTCTGCCTGCGAGTGGTTGGTTGGTTTGTTGATTAAGGGGAGTGGACCAGACAGCGAGATCATCGGTCCCTTCGGATTAGGGAAGGATGGCGAAGGAAGTCGGCCGTGCCCTTTTAAAGGTACCGTCCCGGCATTTGCCTGAAGGGATTTAGGGAAATCACGGAAAACCTAAGTGAGGATGGCAGGACGCGGGTTTCAACCGTCGTCCTCCAGAATGAGAGTCCAGTATGCTAACCACTGCGAAACGTAGCTCGGCCTTCGAAAGGAAGAGGAAAGGAAACGGCTAGTCGTAGTACAGGTTAGCCTTTGCCACGCGCCGTGCGGCTGCTTTCGGAGTATGTGAAACGTCCCCTTTGAACAATTTATACAGGACTGACCTTAACCTGACACACAATATTTTTGTTAGCGCAACGCAATCTGACTTTCAAAATTCCCTACAAAAGAATGGCCCTGACTAGCATTAAACTATACCTTTCACAAATCACTTACCTCACAAAATCTTCGCTGCTCAAGCTACTGCAATACAGCGAGCGCCACTACTGCCAGTTAAATAAAAGATTCAAACCACTGAAGGCACTAACTACTGATAGGGATAGTTAGCAAATGAAAGATATTAATAGAGAACAAACAATGTATTTACCTTGATATCATCATATATAAATATACCAGTTCATGAAAAATTACAAAACTCCGCCATCTCTCTCCACACATCCACCACTGCTGGCGGCTCACCTCCAACTGCGCAACGCTACGCGCTGTTCACATCCAGCTGCCGCTGCCCAACACTACAATGGCAGACAACAATGCAAACTAGCCACAGACTGCACACAGCACAACCAGTGATTTTCATATTGAGCGCTACGTAACGTTGCCAATAAGAAAACATAAACAGCCTACTTACATAGAGAAAACATAAACAGCCTACTTACATATGTATGTAGCTGTAGATATAGGTGTGTTGTAAAGCTGGTGAAATGCAAGAGACCTAATTACTTTATTGTGTCTTCTAATGTTTTAGAGGTTAATTTTTGCATGTTGGTGAACTGAGCACTGAATTCCTTACTTGTGTCATCTTGCTGATGCGCTCGGAGTTGGTGAAACTGATTAATAAATACGTGGGTTGCATAAAAAGTAGTGGCAACATCGTTGTAATGCGTACCAGAGTACATTCGCAGATGTACACTGTATTACAGGCCCTCAGTATAATCCCCCGACATCTAGATCACCTTCTCTCACGGTGATGGAAGGGGTAATACACTGTCAGTGCATCCATGTCTGTAGATGTCTCGTAAGAACCGCTCTATGCACGTGTGATGTCTTCTCTTGTGTTACTGAGCGTGCCATGAAGAGGTTCCTTGATTTTGGCGAACAGGTCAAGATCAAACGGACTCATATCAGGCGAATACAGAGGATGCTCCAGTATCTCCCACCCCCACTTTTGCAAAAGCTCCTGCACGACGGCGAGCCGCTGTGGCCAAGCGATTCGAGGCGCTTTAGTCCGGAACGGCGCTGCTGCTACGTTCGCAGGTTCGAATCCTGCCTCGGGCATAGATGTATGTGATGTCCTTAAGTTATTTAGGTTTAAGTAGTTCTAAGTTTACGGTACTGATCACTCAGATGTTAAGTCCCATAGTGCTTAGAGCCATTTGAACCATCCTGCACGACGTTTGCCATGTGGCGTCGAGCGTGGTCTTGATGGATGATTGGATGCAGTGCCAGAAGGAAACGTTGTTTCGTACTCCGACCACATACAGCTTTAGTCTTCATTCCTAAACATATAGCGCTTGAACTGGCCCCAGCACTTCGGGGCAGTACACACTGAAAGTCACTCAAAAAAATGGCTCTGAGCACTATGGGACTTAACATCTGAGGTCATCAGTCCCCTAGAATTTAGAACTACTTAAACCTAAATAACCTAAGGATATGACACACATCCATGCCCGAGGCAGGATTCGAACCTGCGACCGTAGCGGTCGCGCGGTTCCAGACAAGTGCCTAGAACCGCTCGGCCACTCCGGCCGACGAAAGTGACTCAAACACAGCCGTTGCCACTCACTGCACTACTTCTGCTACCAGCTACAGACAGCGGCCACGTCATGTGACGCACGTCCTTCATATTACGACAGTGTTGCCACTACTTTTTATCCTGTTGTGACTTGGCAAGACAGCCAAGTCACTATGAGAGGAAGCCGTTAGGCACGCGCTTAAGCTCACGCAGACCGGCGCGAGGTCTGGAACAGTTAAGGGAATTAATAGTAGCAAATAAAGTACGTAGTTGATATAATACTCAACTTTAATCCACAATTGGAGAGCATCGCTCTTGACGGTACATGTTTTATAATTTCAATATTAACTGGTAATGGCGCCTTGCTAGGTCGTAGCAAATGACGTAGCTGAAGGCTATGCTAACTATCGTCTCGGCAAATGAGAGCGTAATTGTCAGTGTAGCATCGCTAGCAAAGTCGGCTGTACAACTGGGGCGAGTCTAGGACGACTCTTTAGACCTGCCGTGTGGTGGCGTTCGGTCTGCAATCACTGACAGTGGCGACACGCGGGCCCGACGTATACTAACGGACCGCGGCCGATTTAAAGGCTACCACATAGCAAGTGTGGTGTCTGGCGGTGACACCACATATCCAACCCACGTATATTCAAATATAGCTGAGGATTTACGTATTGCCATTCGTACCGTTTCCTGCAACGGAGTACAACCGATTGACCCCAGGGATACAGGCCTGTAGGCCTATAATAACGAGCATTACTTCGACAACCCTTCCAGAAATGGGGAATGGCCTGCCCTTTTTCGAATCGCTGTGGCTGCTGCGCAGCGTACCACAGATTGTCGGGGCAGTCCAGAAGCTTCTGGTACCAGCAGCTCCCGTAATAAAGGCGCGTGAGGGGTGGATGAGGGATGGAGTGCGCGGTGGAGGGGCGCAGCCGCTGGCTACTGGCTGGTGGTCGTTTGCGCGGCGCACCACGAGCTTCGGAAACGGCGCCGCCAGGAAGCGCGGGGCGCGGCTGGCGGCCAGATAGCATCTGCGCGCCCCGCCGCAGATTAGCCCGGCACTTAGCGGCGCGGCGGCGGGAAATGAAGCCGCCGCAAACGGCCCGCATAAATTATACTTCATTAGCGCCCGGCCGCGCTGCTAATTGATTTGCTCGAAAGCAGATAGCGGCCGCCTTAATGCGCGCGCGGTACGTCTGCTGGGCGTGTTGTGCGAGCGCTCCCCGCGCCGAAACCGGCGGGTCCAGAGGTCAGACTGCAGCTGCTTTAACGGTGCCATGTTCGACTTAATGTACGGAGCGATTGGGTGCTCTTAATGCTCCGTCAGTGGTACGGGACGGCAATCGCAGGCCTCCTCTACAGAAAGTGAACCATGAAGATAATAATAATACCATATCTACATCTACATCTTTACTCCGTAAGCCACCTGACGGTGTGTGGCGGAGGGTACCTTGAGTACCTCTATCAGTCCTCCCTTCTATTCCAGTCTCGTATTGTTCGTGGAAAGAAAGATTGTCGGTATACCTCCCTGTGGGCTCTAATCTCTCTGGTTTTATCCTCATGGTCTCTTCGCGAGATATACGTAGGAGGGAGCAATATACTGCTAGGCTCCTCGGTGAAGGTATGTTCTCGAAACTTCAACAAAAGCCCGTACCGAGCTAATGAGCGTCTCTCCCTCAGAGTCTTCCACTGGAGTTTATCCATCATCTCCGTAACGCTTTAGCGATGAAACTTCCTGGCAGATTAAAACTGTGTGCCGGACCGAGACTCGAACTCGGGACCTTTGCCTTTCGCGGGCAAGTGCTCTACCAACTGAGCTACCCAAGCACGACTCACGCCCCGTCCTCACAGCTCCACTTCTACCAGTACCTCGTCTCCTACTTTCTAAACTTTACAGAAGTTCTCCTGCGAACCCTGCAGAACTAGCACTCTTGAAAGAAAGGATATTGCGGAGACATGGCTTAGCCACAGCCTGGGGGATGTTTCTAGAATGAAATCTGCCAGGAAGTTACATATCAGCGCACACTCCGTTGTAGAGTGAAAATTTCATTCTAGCTTTCGCGATTACTAAATGATCCTGTAACGAAGCGCGCTGCTCTCCGTTGGATCTTCTCTATCTCTTCTATCAACCCTATCTGGTACGGATCCCACACCGGTGAGCAGTATTCAAGCAGTGGGCGAACAAGTGTACTGTAACCTACTTCCTTTGTTTCCGGACTGCATTTCCTTAGGATTCTTCCAGTCAATCTCAGTCTGGCATCTGCTTTACCGACGATTAATTTTATATGGTCATTCCATTTTAGATCACTCCTAATGCCTAATCCCAGATAATTTATGGAATTAACTCCTTCCAGTTGCTGACCTGCTATATTGTAGCTAATTGATCTTTCTTTCTATGTATTCACATCACATTACACTTGTCTACATTGACATTCAATTGCCATCCCCTGCAACATGCGTCAATTCATTGCCGACCTTCCTGCATTTCAGTACAACTTTCCATTGTTACAACCTCTCTATATACTACAGCATCATCCGTAAAAAGCCTCAGTGAACTTCCAATGTTATCCACAAGGTCATTTATATATATTGTGAATAGCAACAGTCCTACGACACTCCCCTGTGGCAGACCTGAAATCACTCTTACTTCGGAAGAGTTCTCTCCATTGAGAATGTCGGTCCAGATAGCAATATGTAATGACACTGGTCAGTGCTACACATCCGTAAATAACATGATAGGCCCATAGAACTTTATTAAACAACGGGATACATTAATATTTCACAGAAAATATCTAATTTATAACTTCCACGTCATTTATATCGAGTAGACACACACTGAGGTGACAAAAGTAATGGGATACCTCCTAATATTGTGTCGGAGCTCCTCTTGCCGGCATAGAGCAGCAGCTCGATGTGACATCGATTCAACAAGTCGTTGGAAGTCTGCTGCTGAAATACTGAGCAATGGTGCCTTGAAAGCCGTCCATTATTGCGAAAGACTTGCCGGTGCAGGATTTTGTGCGCGAACCGACCTCTCGATTACGTCCCATTGTTCGATAGGATTCATGTCGGGCGGTCTAGGTGACCAAATCATTGGCTCAAATTGTCGAGAAACTTCTTCAAATAAATCGCGAATAATTGTAGCACGCTGACATGGCGAACTGTCATCCGTAAAAACTCCATCTTTGTTTCGGAAAATGAAGTTCATGAATGGCTGCAGATGGTCTCCAAGAAGCGGAACATAACCATTTCCAGTCAATGATTGGTTCAGTTGGACCAGAGGACTCAGTCTGTTCCACGTAAACACAGCCCACTCCGCCGGCCGGTGTGGCCGAGTGGTTCTAGGCGCTTCAGTCTGGAACCGTGCGACCGCTACGGTGGCAGTTTCGAATCCTGCCTCGGGCATGGATGTGTGTGATGTCCTTAGGTTAGCTAGGTTTAAGTAGTTCTAAGTTCTAGGGGACTGACGACCTCAGATGTTAAGTCCCATAGTGCTCAGAGACATTTGAACCATCTGAACAGCCTACACCGTTATCCAACCACCATCAGCTGGCACAGAACTTCCTGAAAACTTGGGTTCGTGGCTTCGGGGAGTCTGCGCCACACTCGAACCCTACCATAACATATTACCAGTCGAAATCGAGACTCATCTCTCCAGACGTCTAGGGCCAACAGACAGGGTCTCGAGCCCAGGAGAGGCCGTGCAGGCGATATCGTAGTGTTAGCAAAAGCACTCGCGTTGATCGTCTGCTGCCATAGCCCCGAAACTCGAAGCAAACGCCGCTGCTGTCGGTCGTTAGGTGAAGGCAGTCGGCAACTATGTTGTCTGTAGTGAGAGATAATGCCTGAAATCTGGTATTCTCAGCGTAATCTTGATACCGTGGATCTCACAATCTTGAATTCCCTAACGATTTCCGAAATGAAATGTCCCGTATGTCTATCTTCAACTATCGTTCCGCTTTCAAAGTCTCGTAATTCCCGCCGTGCTGCCATATTCACGTTTGAGATAATTTCACTTGAATTAACTGAGTACATTCGATGGCTCCCCCACTGCACTGGCATTTTATTACCTGGTGTACGCAATACTTCCTTCATTTGTATACTGTATGTACACGTCGCCATCATATCACTTGTCTCAACTCAGTGTATATTACATTTCTGTTTACACTGATCAACCAGAATATTATGACCACCTATCTACTATCGATAGCAGCGTTTCATAGCAAGTTAGCCGGCCGCTGTGGCCGAGCGGTTCTAGGCGCTACAGTCTGGAACCGCGCGACCGCTACGGTCGCAGGTTCGAATCCTGCCTCGGGCATGGATGTTTGTGATGTCCTTAGGTTAGTTAGGTTTAAGTAGTTCTAAGTTCTAGGGGACTGATGACCTCAGATGTTAAGTCCCATAGTGCTCAGAGCCATTTGAACCATAGCAAGTTATGACTGCTAGTCAGACAGACGCACTTGACATGTAGTATCAGTGAGCGAGCTGTCAGTGTGTAGAATGGGGAAGGCTCGCGATCCTATTTGCAGTTTGACCGAGGGCAGATTGTGATGACCAGGTAGACTCTGCACAAGCATTTCGGAAACTGCACGATTTGACGGATGTTCGAAGAGTGCTGTAATAAGCGTCTTCAACACGTGGCGAAACCAAGGTAAAACCACCTCTAAACGTCGTGGAGTTTTACGGCAATCCCTCATTACAGATCTTGGACGTCGTAGGTTGAGTAGACTAGTAAAACAGGAAAGGCGTCGAACTGTGGCGAAATTAACATTAGATGTTAATACTGGGCAGAAGCAAGTGTGTCTGAACACACAGTGCACCGAACACTCCTAGTGATGTGCCTCCGCAGCCGACGATCCATGATCGTGCCAGTGTTAACACCACGACATCGACAACTAAGACTGAAATGGACATGTGATCACCGGCACTGGATTTTGGCGCAGTGGCAAGCGTTGCATGCCTGATGAATCCCGATACCTTATTCATCATGCCCATGTGAGGACGCGAATCCGTCGTCCTCCAGAAGGACAAATCTTTGACAACTATACTGCACGATAGAGATAGGATGGCGGCAGCCTCATTCTGCTCTGCAGAACTTCCACGTGGGCATCCGTGGCTCCAGTGCGGCTCGTGCAAGACTCCACAACGGCCAAGAAGCATCGTACACTGTTGTAGACCACGTAATTCCCGACGTTAGTGACATTTTTCAACCAGATGATCTGTGATGCCACAAGGCCAGGAGTGTGATGGAATGGTTCGAGGAACACAGTGGTGACTTCCAATTCATGTGCTGCCCCCCCCCCCCCCCCCCAACTCGCCAGATCTGAACCTGACCAATCACATTCGATTGTGGCGTCAGAGCTCGTCGCCCCCCTCCACGGAATTAACGGGAATTAGGTGATTTGTGTTTGGAGATGTGGTGCCAACTCCCTCCAGCGATTTACCAAAGCCTCATTGTTTCCATGCCACGACGCGTCAGCGCTTTTATTCGTGCCAATGATAGACGTAGCGGCTATTAGGTAGATGCTCTTAATGTTCTGGCTGACATACCTGTCTGTAAGAAATGTGTCTGTGTATTCCACGCACACAAAAGTGATATAAATTCAAGTATAAGGGGTGATCAAAAAGTTTCCGTTTGAGGACGTTCCGCTACTCCGATGCAGGTATATAACCACCGACATGTAGCCAAGGCATTAGTGTGGCATTCGTGTCTTTCCGACGTGCGTACGGTAAACGCGGCAATATGAACTGCGGCTACGTTGAAACCTCCTAGACGATTAAAACTGTGTGCCCGACCGAGACTCGAACTCGGGACCTTTGCCTTTCGCCGGCAAGTGCTCTACCATCTGAGCTACCGAAGCACGTCTCACGCCCGGTCCTCACAGGTTTACTTCTGCCACCATCTCGTCTCCTACTTTCCAAACTTTACAGAAGCTCTCCTGCGAACCTTGCAGAACTAGCACTCCTGAAAGAAAGGATACTGCGGAGACATGGCTTAGCCTCAGCCTGTGTGTTGTTTCCAGAATGAGATTTTCACTCTGCAGCGGAGTGTGCGCTGATATGAAATTCCTCGCAGATTTAAAACCGTGTGCCCGACCGAGACTCGAATTCGGGACCTTTACCTTTCGCGAGCAAGTGCTCTTCCATCTGAGCTACCGAAGCACGACTCACGCCCAGTCCTCACAGCTTTACTGCTGCCAGTATCTCGTCTCCTACCTTCCAAACTTTACAGAAGCTCTCCTGCGAACCTTGCAGAACTAGCAGTGCTGAAAGAAAGGATACTGCGGAGACATGGCTTAGCCACAGCCTGGGGGATGTCTCCAGAATGAGATTTTCACTCTGCAGCGGAGTGTACGCTGATATGAAGGTAGGAGACGAGATACTGGCAGAAGTAAAGCTGTGAGAACAGGTCGTGAGTCGTGCTTCGGTAGCTCAGGTGGTAGAGCATTTGCCCGCGTAAGGCAAAGGTCCCGAGTTCGAGTCTCGGTCCGGCACACAGTTTTAATCTGCCAGGAAGTTTCATATCAGCGCACACTCCGCTGCATAGTGAAAACCTCATTCTGGATACGGCTACGTTGTTGGCAAGTGGGTCCAAACAGTACCAACGTGTTGGTATTCTTTTCTTGGACGCTGAAGGAAAAATACTAGTAAACAGCCATCGAAGAAAGAAGAATGTGTGTGTGTGGCAGTACGTCTGTCGAAAACCAGCGTAGTGGAATGGTGCACCAAGGGATATTCCTGCTTCATGACAACGCTCTTCTCCATGTCGCCTACTCGTATGTCTTAACTCAGATGTTGCGCCAACTCAGATGAGAGGCGCTTGAGCATCCGTGCTACAAATCTCTCCCCATGTGGTTATCACGCCTTCGGTCCCTAAAAAAGGCCTCGAAGGTTCGACGATTCATTTCGGACTTCTTCACGCAGCAGGATACGGTATTTCACCACACACGTGTCTTCAACCTGGTGTGCCACTGGGATGGTTCAAATGGTTCAAACGGTTCTGACCACTATGGGACTTAACTTCTGAGGTCATCAGTCCCCTAGAACTTAGAACTACTTAAACCTAACTAACCTAAGGACATCACACACATCCATGCCCGAGGCAGGATTCGAACCTGCGTCCGTAGCGGTCGCTCGGTTCCAGACTGTAGCGCCCAGAACCGCTCGGCCACAGGGGCCAGCCCGCTGGAATGATTGTCTCAATGCTCATGATGATTTTGCCTGACTGGTATGCCGATTCTGGACTGTACGGCCACGAACGAAACTTTTTGATCGCCTCCTTATATATTGCGCATATTTTGTCATTTACGTATAATGTTTTGTCTTTTGGAAATTTTCGTTGTTAAAATACATTTCGCATTGTCATAATAATAATAATTATTATTATTACTCAAACTTTTGTAAAATAATAGAAAAATGTGCTACTGAAGTTAATCACTTTTGTTCCTGTTCGAACATTTGCGCTGAGACCACTGAAATGTCTTTAATGTACTTTCGTGAAAGTTTTGGCGGAAGTTCCCTCACTAATAGTGTGTGTGAGTTGTAGTTGAACCTCGTGTCGTTTCGACTTCATTAGCAAGGGCTGTAATAATGTAAGAGGATTATGAATATAAGGTGGAAGAATGAAACAAACAATCTGTTCATTTCCATTTCATTTAGTCCGTGTACAGAATTAATCAGAGTCCTGAAATACTTTTTGCAAGGCGACTGTGCCAACGAGAAGTACTGTAACAGACAAGCAACCTCAGAAAAGTAGAAGAAATATTCCACTGTTATAACGTGGATTGCAATACATAGATAATATAATTTTTTCTCTTATTTATTCCAAAGCTGTGAGCAAACATACCGTAAACGATATCACAGCGAATATCTGTGAGGTCTGCAGAGTAAATTATTTAAAACATAATTTGATATAACAAAGTAAGAGGGAAGTTTGTAATATAACAGGCCTATATATTGTAGTAGAGACTCAAATGTGTAACAGCACTACTATGTCATACAGGAGTTAAGTTCCAAAATTTCTATAATACGTTTTAAGATTAAGTCGTTAAACTGTTCAATAGGATACTGTAAGTAATCAACGCAATCAAAAACATATTTTTCTTTCATTTTTCTCAGTTATATGCTGTATGTAAATAATGTTACTATGCGATAATGTTAAAATGCGTTATGCTATTCGGTTCATGCTGTATTTCAATCACTTAAATGTGTATAAATGTATATAGCTGAGATTTGTCAGCACAGAGACCTGTAAATTAAATTTCAATCACTTAAATGTGTATAAATGTATATAGCTGAGATCTGTCAGCACAGAGAACTGTAAATTAAAATCTTTAGCAGTATGTGATCTTCCAGAGCTCTTTAGGAACAGAACAAAATGTCTTTCGGAGACTCACTCCTATGCTCTTTCATTATTGGTTGTAAAGAAATGAGTTGGAGACAAAGCGCTCGTCTCTAGGCAGCAGACGATGAAAAGAATCGTTGGTTGATGGAATTTCAACAGAGCTCTAAGGAGTTATTCTGACTTAACAAGTAGTATTCCTAACGATATTTGTAGTGCATCACTACCATAGAGAGTTTTCCCAGATGGTTTAATATAATCAGATGTTAAACCGCTCTATAAGAAAGGTGACAAGAAAGCCTTAAATAATTATCGTCCAATTTCCTTACCGATACATTTTTCCAGTGTACTCCAAAAATTATATACTCAAGACTAGCCTTACATTTAAGTAGACGTAATGTACTTAGCACATAACAGTTTGTATTCCAAGAGGTTTCTTCAATGCCTTGAATATTAAGAATATCGCAAGCTGATGTTTTTTATACTCTTTCCAAAAATTTTAACCGTGTAGATAATGTTACACGCATAGTAAAGCGTACGTTTTATCGAGCTGATAGTTTTACACACAACGGTTTAGGATCATTCTAAATAAACAGAATGCAAAAAGTTGAAACGTTGTGCTGAATAATTCAGACAATGTTGAAAAGGTATAAAATTTTAGTGACTAGGGAGAAATCACGAAGAGTATCCCGTAGGATTCAATTTTTGGTCCATTTCTATTCCTTCTATATTAGGTTAATGGCTTCCACTTAACTTTCAACAAGCAGAATTCATACTTTTTTCAGATGTTACTAGTGTTATAACATTCCATGAGAGAGAAAGCAACAGAAGAGATTGTAAATGATTTTTTCAGACAATTAGTAAGTGGTTCCCCGAAAATTTACTGTCCTTTGATTTTGAGGAAACATTCTCTATTCAATTCTGTAATAAAATAGTCATACTAACAATTGATGTAGCACGTTGTTGTGGGACTTTTTTTTCCCAAAACATGCTATGTAACTTAGTCAACAACCCACTATTCAAATTGTATTATAAATCAATTCAAATAGCTAGCGCCATATGGAAGTATGGATATTACTTAAACAAATACGAATGATTGCGTATCTAATAAATACTTCCTGCAAATGACGCCCTTCAGTGTCATACAGCATCTACAGATCTGCAATGTGATAAATATGATGTGTGTATTGTGAGATATGCATGTACTATCACAGCCAGTTTACAGACTGCACAATACTTACAGAATGAATCTTTTAATCGCTGTTAATCACATTCACAGGTCAAATTATTATTTATCGTTCCCGATCGCGACCCCAGTCGAGCTTGGTACCAGTCTGGTATTATTCCGCAAATTCTGCCATCAACTGGGCTACTTCGGATGAACATGCCGAAACAGGAAACTAGCCAAGCAAAGAGTAGGCTCTTTTTAGGGCTGACCCTGACAATTATTTCGGCCTACATCAAAGGAATTTCAGTCACCAAACCAGATGTAACTGAACAAATCTACAGAACTAAGAGTTGTGACATCCTCTGTCTCTAAAAGACCCGTAGGTGCCGCTCTCAGAGTAAGTCCATGATTGTGGGTACGCGACTTGTAAACGAAATAGCACATGAGAAGTACGGAAGTACCATTTTTATAAGAGAAGGTTCGAAAGTATTAGGATGTCGATAATCCATTAGCATTAATATTCCTTTCCTATCACACAAGAGATAGTAAGCACACAGTCGTTTTAGGGGACTTTAATTACAACACTACCCAATTGGGCTGTAGGGAAACAAATGAAGATGGCGACTTACTTGAGCAGTGGACAGAGGATAACCAGATGTACTTGATCCGTGACCCCAAGCAACCATACGGTCGCAGGTTTGAATTCTGCCTCGGGCATGGATGTGTGTGATGTCCTTAGGTTAGTTAGGTTTAAGTAGTTCTAAGTTCTAGGGGACTGATGACCACAGATGTTAAGTCCCATAGTGCTCAGAGCCATTTGAACCATTTGAGCCCAAGCAACCAACATCCTTTAACAGTCGACGATGGACAACAAAGGGCTACAATCCTGGTCTGATTTTTGCTAGCCATCTTAAATCACAAACAAATTCTGAATCCTATTATGAAATCACAACACAGACCAATCAAACTGGAAATAAGGTCTGCTGTCTAGCCAGTAGAAACACCATTCAGATCAAGATTTAACTGAAAAAGAGCAAATTGGGTGAATTTCGGAAATATACTCGAGGAATTTGAATCCAAACCAGAATACTACCACAAATTTGTTGAAGCTATTGGGAAACCTCTGTTACGACAATCCCAAAAGAGTAAACATGGCAAAGAAAAGTAAAGCCTCGGGTGTAAATTTTTTAACTGAAGAACTAAAAGACGTAATAAGCAATTTGAAAACAGGAAAAGCTGCTGGAAGTAACAACATCAGGAATGAAATAAATGAAAATTGGTTCGAAAATGCCAAAATTGGTTATTGAGCCTTTTCAGTTGCTACTGGAGGACTGCGAAAATTCTCAGACTATGGAGGTACACGAAGTTCATCGCAGTTCTTTAGCCTGGGAAGGACCCAAGTAAGCCCAAGAATTATGGATCAATATCGTTGCTGTGTTAACTGGTGAAACTACTTGAAAGATTAATAATGAACAGAATAGGTGGATATGTTGACAGCTGTCTTATTGAAGAACAGGCATATTTCTGCCCAAGGAAATCCCGTACAGGTCAGGCTCTCAACCTGACTCAATTAACTAATGACGGTTTTGAGAGAGGACTTCCAATAGTAGTAGTGTTCATTGACCTAACTGCAGCGTACGACACTGTAAACCTGAGAACTCTCACCTCTGAAGTACATCAAATGACAGACGATGACAGACTGCTAGAAATTCTTAGGACAATGCTGTTTAATAGAAGATTCTTCGTGTAATTTCATCAAAAGAGAAGCAGATGGAGAAATCAGAAGAACGGATTGCTACAAGGCAGTTTGCCGTCACCACTACTGTTTAACATGACCAACCAATTGACGAAAAGACCAAATCATTTATTTGCAAAGATGATAGGGCAGTTGCGTACCAACCAAAATCTTTTAGCGAAACTGAAAATAGAATGAGCGAAACCTTCACAACACTCACAAACAATTACAGACGAAATCATCTGAAATCAAGCCCCATTAAAACGTAATTGTGTCTTGTTTGCATTAACAACCGCAGACAGGAATGCACTCAGTCTTCAGGCCACAAGTGGCCCATCCGGAAATCCGACTGCCGTGTCGTCCTCAGTTTAGGATGCGGATAAGAGGGGCGTGTGGTCAGCACACCGCTCTCCCGGTCGTTAAGATGGTTTTCTTTGACCGGAGCCGCTACTATTCGGTCGAGTAGCTCCTCAATTGGCATCACGAGGCTGAGTGCACCCCGAGAAATGGCAACAGCGCACGGCGGCCTAGATGGTCACGCATCCAAGTGCCAGCCACACCCGACAGCGCTTAACGTATAGGGAAAATAAAAGCTAAAATACAAACACGTAATGGCACACTGAAGAAGCTGCGCATGCAGCAGCATTGGGCGGCGAACGGATATGCCACGCTCTAGGTGAATTAGGCGCTCTCGACCGGTGGTGTATAAGGTCACTGATGATACTGAAGTAACTACGAGTACTTAAGTGGGGGCAGAAGTGATCCAGCAAGGCCCGTCCGTGTATTGCGGGTGTGTTGTGAACTTTACAGTTACGAACAACGATGCAGCTTCTCAGGGTAATGGTTGGATCACTGCTGCAATTGTGCGGTATGCTGGTGATACAGAGAAAGCCACTGCAGGACTGGAGAGTTTTAATAGCAGAGATGTGATCGCTTATCGCACATTTCAAGTGAACGAGGTGTGCAACTGGGACGTCAGTCAGTCGTATTTCACGTGTACGACGCCCTGCGTTGTTATGACCAGACATCGTAAAATAAATGAGTCAGAGTCCATTGCTCCATTGTTTAAAGGTAATGGAGCATGTGAAAAAGTTAAAGTATCTGGTGACATTGCGTTTTATTATCGCAATTGAAATAAATTACTTGTCTTTTCCTTATCTCCCCTGATTTTTTTAAGAAAACACTATACATTGATCTTGCCAAAAGCCGAGAAGTGAATCTTCTTGGTGTTGTAGCTCTCATGGGCGCCAACTCGAACGTACTCCGTTCCACAGCACTCGTCAACTGGTTTTCGGTTGCTAAGTATGGATCCCCAGTTTCTAGTCACACTAGAAAAATAGACACAGTCCTAAATGATACCTGCAGAAAGGTAACTGACTGCCTGAGACCTCCTAGAGTGGACCATTTATATTTACTATCGGTATAGCACCACTAAATGTCAGAAGATCATTCCTAAGCTTGAAAGACAGGAACAAACAGATGGAAGACCAGCGTCACCCGGAAGACAACCATCAACTCATGCCCAAAGGCTTAAATCTAGACGAAGTTCGTATACTCACTCAGGACAACGAGATGAAGCTTCCATAAAATCATTATGGCAAGAAGAATATCCGGAAATTCTTATCAAAGAGGAAGCTCTACTCCTGGGCTCCTACCTGTATTGGCAACACCGGAAAACATTGAAACGACTTTGAAAGGGCGCGTGGCGATCAAATCAACGCATGAATAGGGGGGCTGCACAGACACTGACAAGTGCCCGTGTAGTGAAACACAAATAAGAAACACCTTTTAAAGTGCCGTTAGTGGATGCACCTAGAGGGTGCACTCAAGATGACGTCCTGAATTGTATCGAGACAGCTGCAGTTGGGTTGTTTTGGGGGAGGAGACCAGACACAGCTGCAGCTTACACCGAATTCTGAATGAGCGAATTATGATGTATCTTGTATTTCTGTTTATGTGTTATTGTATTTGACTAGTATGTTTTTATATAAACGTATATTTTAAATTAAGTACTTCGTTTTCTTCAGTTGTCATACATTCTACGATTATTCATGTACGTTCGTACATGAATAAATGAATAAAAAGTCTAGTAAGTATACATGTTGCTTTACCGAAAATCAGCTACTGTGAATCTGTTTTTCCAATTGTTTATGTTATTGCCTCTGCAAATGTCAACACAGTAATAAGTCTGCAAGGTGGCAACCTATATGGGCTATGCACTGAAAGAGCAACACCCACATCAATCGCCACTTTGCATTTTTGAATAATTAATTAGGGCAATAAAGAGAAGTAGCAGCATGGATATGAACAAATTTGTGGTTCATTGCGCTGTGCTAATAGAGATGGCTAAAGGATGAGCAATGAGAATGTGCTGCCTTGCGACAAGTGCAAATAATTTTTGCAGATAGAGTTTCGTATGGGATGATACTCAGGGTGCCAGTGATGGAAAGCCAGCAGCGCGTTAGACCAAATTTTACAACCTCGAGCATCCCAGGGGTTTTGGCACCGCAAGGGCAGTTGCGAACTAACACCGCAAGGATGTTCGGGCTCACATGCGGTTCCTCTTCGTCCAAATGCCTTGGCTCAAACTTGCCTAGGGGTTGAACCGGACGTGTCGCATTACACCACTAAATATGACACTTGTGACCCTTTGGTTAAATTGTCTGGTTGATGGCAAGTTTGCGAAATACAAAGTAAACATAACATATAATAACAGTGACAATAATATCAGGAACTAAATTACCGACCCATAAATGAAAAAGGCCACACAGCTGCTATTTGGCTAGAATAATGTTTATTCAGAAAGCAAACTAATAGCGAAAGTAGTCGTATTTAGAGTTACTGTTACACTCGAGCGCATATCAATTTGACACAGTTCTATCATTCACAATCTCATCACGAAATACAAGTTATCTATGCGAAAAGTTAGAGTTCACACCAGGCACGTGGCTGCTCACCGCTCAGAAACTGTCCCGCCATACCACAGAACGCGAAATTTTCTAAGTCGTTTCACTTCATAGCTGCCTAAAGACCGACCGAATGCTTTCAAGTCTGCATCCGAACTGTACCATTTGGTGTCTCCAGCCGAACTGTCAGCTTTGGCGTCTGCACTAGCACTCCCTCTGCCCGTCCCCAGCCGCGTTTCCCGAGCGCCGAATATCCTCGCTCAACTGACTGTGGCAGTTCCCTTTCCTGAAGCCGTCCATTTGATTGGCTACGTCCCACTCGCACACTACAGCGCCTAGGCTTCAGTAGACAATAGACAATAGACGCCTGTGAGTTTCCCCATCTCGTGGTGAATCTGCGCCCTTTGTGGCGCGCTGTCCTGGACGACGGGGTTCGTTTCACAATTCCTGTAAGCTGTCTCTTTCGGCAATATATTTTAGTGAGAACGCAATGCCAGTTAACTCACACGGTCTCCAACGGTAGGGCTTTGATGCCGCCCGACAGGCCGGCGGCATTTCCGGCAGAACACTACGAGACAAGCAGAATACTCCCCAAAGTGAATAACGTAGGGAGACCCTGTTTCCCCCTCGGCCGTGTCGCCCTGGACTCACAAAAGCGTCGCAGGTGACATTACCAGCAAGAAGTAGGCATCCGCGAATCCCCCACTACATATTTTTGAGCGTGGGACAGAGGAGCGGAAAGTGTCTATTTAGACATTGGCGCCAAGGAAGCCTCTGGAAAGTTCTCCGGTCGAGCGGCGACTTCCACAGGCGACCGCGACTGGCCAGATCAACGTGACGTAAACGATGTTTCCCGCGCATTCACCGTCGAGAGGGAGTAGCGCTCATTGGTGAAGCATTTATTAAAATGTTGTGATTGGACAGCCAAACCAGCGGAATGGCACGCCGCAATTGCGTTTCAGCGACCGTCCGATAAGGACGCAGTACATCTACATCTACACACATACTCCGCAATCCACCATACGGTGCGTGGCGGAGGGTACCTCGTACCACAACTAGCATCTTCTCTCCCTGTTCCACTCCCAAACAGAACGAGGGAAAAATGACTGCCTATGTGCCTCTGTACGAGCCCTAATCTCTCTTATCTTATCTACGTGGTCTTTCCGCGAAGTTGGCGGCAGTAAAATTGTACTGCAGTCAGCCTGAATTGCTAGTTCTCTAAATTTCCTCGGTAGCGATTCACGAAAAGAACGCCTCCTTGCCTCTAGAGACTCCCTCCCGAGTTCCTGAAGCATTTCCGTAACACTCGCGTGATGATCAAACCTTCCAGTAACAAATCTAGCAGCCCGTCTCCGAATTGCCTCTATGTCCTCCCTCAGTCCGACCTGATAGGGATCCCAAACGCTCGAGCAGTACTCAAGAATAAGTCGCACCAGCGTTCTATAAGCGGTCTCCTTTACAGATGAACATCTTCCAAAAATTCTACCAATGAACCGAAGACGACCACCCGCCTTCCCCACAACTGCCATTACGTGCTTGTCCCACTTCATATCGCTCTGAAATGTTACGCCCAAATATTTAATCGACGTGACTGTGTCAAGCGCAACATTACTAATGGAGTATTCAAACATTACAGGATTCTTTTTCCTATTCATCTGCATTAATTTACATTTATCTATATTTAGAGTTAGCTGCCATTCTTTACACCAATCACAAATCCTGTCCAAGCCATCTTGTATCCTCCTACAGCCACACAACGACGACACCTTCCAGTACACCAGCGCATCATCAGCAAACAGCCGCACATTGCTCTCCACCCTATCCAAAAGATCATTTATGTAGATAGAAAACAACAGCGGACCCACCACACTTCCCTGGGGCACTCCAGATGATACCCTCGCCTCCGATGAACACTCACCATCGAGGACAACGTACTGGGCTCTGTTACTTAAGAAGTCTTCGAGCCACTCACATACTTGGGAACCAATCCCATATGCTCGTACCTAAGTTAGGAGTCTGCAGTGGGGCACCGAGTCAAACGCTTTCCGGACGTCAAGTAATATGCCATGCGTCTGATACCCTTCATCCATCGTTCGCAAGATATCATGTGAATAAAGGGCGATTTGCGTTTCACAGGAGCGATGCTTTCTAAAGCCGTGCTGATGCATGGACAACAACTTCTCTGCCTCAAGGAAATTCATTATATTCGAACTGAGAATATGTTCGAGAATCCTGCAACAAAGCGATGTTAAGGATATTGGTCTGTAAGTTTGAGGATCCGTCCTTCTACCCTTCTTATATACGGGCGTCACCTGTGCTTTTTTCCAGTCGCTCGGGACTTTACGTTGGGCAAGAGATTCGCGATAAACGCAAGCTAAGTAAGGAGCCAATGCAGTAGAGTACTCTCTGTAAAACCGAATTGGAATCCCATCAGAACCTGTGCCGGGCGATACAGAGCAATTGCGGAGTAGCTGTGTATCTTATCGGGAACTCCGGATAATTTCGCGGAATTGTGTCACATACTCGCGCCGCTGAGGTTACAGAGACACCACTCCTGAGCGGCATAACAACACGGCGAGAACAGCCGGCTGGGGACCTTGTCTTGGAGCAGAAGAGCAGAGTAGGTAATATACGCTGCTCCCGCCGTAGTACGATCAGCTTCGCAGTACATAGAAGTTAAACGGGTGGCCATTGACCTATTGGACATAGCAGCACATTCTCGCATTATTTCTGTGATCAGGTACAGATGGAAAGTAAGTGACCTAGAATCTTGTGTTTTCGTTCAGTTAAGGGGAAGTGCCAGTCCGCACCGCCGGGTTTCGTAGTTATAGATTAACGCGTATTCCTTTCTCTTTATTAAGATATTAAGATGTCCACACTCACGAGGCATCATCTCATTAATTCAATTTGTTAGTACGTACATGTAATTGACAACTGGAGTAAATCTGATTATCTTTCCCAATATTTCAGACTACGCATATGTTGAAACACCAACCCTTTCCTAAAACCAAGACAAATTTTGGTGAGGTTAACTTCATGTTAATAATTTACATGCATTACTACTTTCTAAGACGCAAGCGACCTCATCCAATCCGATTTTTCAACAGAGGCCAGAATTGCATAGTTAAATGTCATTAAGCGCATAAGAATTTTAAAAAATGTTCAAATGTGTGTGAAATCTTATGGGACTTAACTGCTAAGGTCATCAGTCCCTAAGCTTACAAACTACATAACCTAAATATCCTTAGGACAAACACACACACCCATGCCCGAGGGAGGACTCGAACCTCCGCCGGGATCAGCCACACAATCCATGACTGCAGCGCCTTAGGCATAAGAATCGCATTGGGGCAATTTATAATAGAATTCCGAGTTCAGTACATAGTTCATTTGCATATCGCCTCACGGTAACAAAGGAATTTCAGAGGTCGCTTCCAAAGTTTTCTATATTTCCCCAGCAGAAGCGTTGAAGAGTTTGGGAAATGGCGGAAAGAACGAAATAATCTACTACTGTAATGAGATATACGAGAAAGGGGAATGGCCTGATGACTTTCTTGCGACGGTAACGATACCAAATGAGAAAAATAGTAATACCAAAAAATGAGAAGAGCATAGGACTATCAGTCTAATTTCTCATACGGCTTAAGTATTGCTGAGAGTGCTAAACAGAAAGCTATATGGCAAGTTGGATAAAAGTATTAGGTAGGAACAGTTCGGATTTAGAAGAGTGAAAGGAACATGGGATGCTATTGGCCTGTCAAGAATCACAGGAGAGAGATGTATTGAGGAACATAAAGAAATTTATGCTCTTTCCTTTGATCTGGAAAGAGTTTTCGGCACCGTACAAAGGAACAAGAGATGCTATTGGCCTGTCAAGAATCACAGGAGAGATATATATTGAGGAACATAAAGAAATTTATGCTCTTTCCTTTGATCTGGAAAGAGTTTTCGGCACAGTACAATGAAACGAGCTGATGGATGTTTTGAAGTGGAAAGAGTAGACTGGAAGGAGAGACGATCGGTACAATAAGGATTGGAAACGAAATGTCTGAAGTAAGTTACACTGGGATGGGCGCGTTAGACAAGGTTATTGCCTCTCTCCTTTATTGTTCAACTTATATCTGCAAGAGATTATTGTGAAAGGCTTAGAAGGAAAGAGAAAAGTGTGTATTGGTGGAAAGAGAATAGATGTATACCATTCGCTGATGACATGGTGGCAGAAAGTGAACGAACTGTAAATAAAGTGCTAAAAGATCTGAATGATGCTTGTGTGGAATACGGAATAAGAATTAATACAGCAAAAACAAAGATTATGGTGATCGGCAAAGGAAGGAGACTGGCACATATTAAGATAGGACAAGTTATTATTAACAAAGTAAGAGCATTTAAATATCTTGGAAGTACGATTACTGTAGACTTGAGATCCCATCAGGAGGTGAGAACCTGCACTGCTATAGCGAAGGAGACGTTTAATAGAAAGAGGAGATTATTATGTGGCAAACTAGGTAAATGTCTGAGGAAAAGACATGGTAAGTGTTTTGTCTGGAGTGTGGGACTCTATGGGACAGAAACACGGACAGTGGGACGAGAAGATGAGAAAAGGCTAGAAGCATTTGAGATGTGGATGTGGAGGAGAATGGAGAGGATAAGCTGGATGGAAAAAGTGAGTAACCTAAGAGTGTTGAAAAGGGTTGGTGTGAGGAGAAAACCGATGCAGGTTACGAGAGAAAGGAAGAAGGACTGGATGGGACATTCATTGAGACGAGAGTGCCTGCTAACAGCCGCTGTCGAAGTCTAGTTCGTGGGAGGAGAACGAGAATAAGGAGATACAAAATCATAGACGACATAAAGGGAAGAGCAAATTACGCGGACATGAATAGGAGACCATAAGACAGGAGAGCATGGAGAGTTACCGCGTGAAAACCTGCCTTTAGGCAGAACACTAATGACGATGGTGGTACTTCCCAAGTATAGAAGGAAGTTATTGGTTCAAAAATGACTCATCTAAAACGAATTATGAGTCGACGAGAAAGAGATATTCAGAGCTTAGAAGCTACTAACTTCAGCGATGAATATCCCAGCAGGAGAAACTGAAATGACTTCAGAACATTTGAAACAAACAAAAAATGAAACTTTACCTGGTGTATTATCATTATTTCCGGGACGTCAACAAATCTGTAATGAACAGTTAATATTTCAGTATCGACGCATACGCTCGACGAACACGCCGCTTTACACGAGGCTCTGTGCTATATTCGACCTTAATTGTATAGCCCGGGACCGATGACCTCAGATGTTGAGCCCCATAGTGCTCAGAGCCATTTGAAGCCAACCAATTGTATAGGCACGTACCAAATAACAAGCTAGAAGTGCTGCTTTGGTGTCACTTGTCTTCTTATAGCCAACAAGAGAATGCATGTCACTTTGAGCTAATTGTACGAGGGTCATTCAATAAGTAATGCAACACTTTTTTTTCTGAAAGCAGGTTGGTTTTACTCAGGATTCCAATATATCATATTATTCCCCACTCTTTTGGCTACAAAACCCTATTTTTAACATGACTTCCGTTCAATGCGACTGCCGTAGGTCACCTTATTGGGTGGGACTGTATGCCCTCACTGTACCACTTTACTGGTCGACGTCGGAGCCAACGTATTGCCGCATCAATAACCTCCCCATTACCCATGTACTGCTCCAGCAGAGTGCCTCCTTCATTTGGCCGAATTAGGAAGATGCGAGATCCGGACTATGCAGTGGATGAGGAAGAACAGTCCCATGAAGTTTTGAGAGCCTCTCTCGGATGGGCAGACTTGTGTGAGACCTTGCGTTGTCGTGGAGAATGGAAGTTCATTTGCGTTTTTGTGACGACAAACACGCTGAAGTTGTTTCTTCAGTTTCCTGAGGGTAGTATAATAAACCTCAGAGTCGATCGTTGCGTCATAATGGAGGACATAAAATTGAATCACACCTCCAGAGTCCCAGAAGACCGCTTCCACGACATTTCCTTCAGAGGAGAGGTGGTAAGGTGCTACTCCATGGATTACCATTTTGCTTCCAGTTCGAAGTGGTGAACCCATGTTTCATCGCCTGTGATGATGTCCGACATAAAATTGTCACGATCAGCCTAGTAACGCATAAGCAGTTCCGCACGGATGTTCTTTCATTAGGCGGCGAGGAACTCAGCGGGCACACGCCTTTGAGTACCCCAATTGGTGGACGAGTGTGTCAGCAGTACCAATAAAGACGACCAGTTGAGCAGCGAGGTGATCCGTCGGTCACCTCGAATGAGACTGTTCGCACGTTCCAACATTGCAGGAGTCACAACTGTGTGCGGACGGCCGACAAGTGGGAGACGAGACAGATTTGCGCGACCTTGATGCGATGCTGACAGACACCTCGCACAACGACTCATCGTGCTTTTGTTCACTGCCAAGTCTTCATAGACATTCTGTACGCTCCTGTGAATACTACACTACTGGCCATTAAAATAGCTGCAGGCCGGTGTGGCCGAGCGGTTCTAGGCGCTTCAGTCTGGAACGGCGCGACCGCTACGGTCGTAGGTTCGAATCCTGTCTCGGGCATGGATGCCGCTCTCGCAACGGAGGAGCCTTCCTTCCATTCCAGAGCCACCTCCTTACTTGGAGCTCGTGTACTTGGTCACCGCCTTCGTGCCCTCGCTCACGGCGTGCTTGGCCAGCTCGCCAGGCAGCAACAGCCGCACAGCGGTCTGGATCTCGCGGGACGTGATGGTCGAGCGCTTGTTGTAGTGCGCCAGGCGAGAAGCCTCGGCCGCAATGCGCTCGAAAATGTCGTTCACGAAGCTGTTCATGATGCTCATCGCCTTCGACGAGATGCCCGTGTCAGGGTGCACCTGCTTCAGCACCTTGTAGATGTAGATGGCATAGCTCTCCTTCCTCTTGCGCTTCTTCTTCTTGTCGCCCTTCGAAATGTTCTTCTGCGCCTTGCCAGCCTTCTTGGCGGCCTTCCCGCTAGTCTTGGGCGGCATCTCGAACGAACGTACGGCAGCAACACCAGTAGCAAGCGCTCCGCTCTAGTCCTTAGGTTAGTTAGGTTTAGCTAGTTCTAAGTTCCAGGGGACTGATGACCTCAGATGTTAAGTCCCATAGTGCTCAGAGCCATTTGAATCATTAAAATTGCTACACCACGAAGATGACGTGCTATAGACGCGAAATATAACCGACAGGAAGAAGATGCCGTGATATGCAAATTATTAGCTTTTCAGGGCATTCACACAAGGTTGGCGCCGGTGGCGACATCTACAACGTGCTGACACGAGGAAAGTTTCCAACCGATTTCTCATACACTGACAGCAGATGACCGGCGTTGCCTGGTCAAACGTTGTTGTGATGCCTCGTGTAAGGAGGAGAAATGAGTACCATCACGTTTCCGACTTTGATAAAGGTCGGTTTGTAGCCTATCGCGATTGCGGTTTGTCGTATCGCGACATTGCTGCTCGCGTCGGTCGAGATCCAATGACTGTTAGCAGAATATGGAATCGGTGGGTTCAGGAGCGTAATACGGAACGCCGTGCTGGATTCCAACGGCCTCGTATCACTTGCAGTCGAGATGACAGGCATATTATCCGCATGGCTGTAAGGGACCGTGCAGCCACGTCTCGATCCCTGAGTCAACAGATGGGGACGTTTGCAAGACAACAACCATCTGCACGAACAGATCGACGAAGTTTGCAGCAGCATGGACTGTCAGCTCGGAGACCATGACTGCAGTTACCCTTGACGCTGCATCACAGACAGGAGCGCCTGCGATGGTGTACTCAACGACGAAACTGAGAGAACGAACGGCAAAACGTCATTTTTTCGGATGAATCAAGGTTCTGTTTACAGCGTCATGGTGGTTGCATCCGTGTTTGGTGATATCACGGTGAACGCACATTGGAAGCGTGTATTCGTCATCGCCATACTGGCGTATCACCCGGCGTGATGGTATGGGGTGCTATTGGTTACACGTCTCGGTCACCTCTTGTTCGCATTGACGGCACTTTGAACAGTGGACGTTACGTTTCAGATGTGTTACGACCCGTGGTTCTACCCTTCATTCGATCCCTGCAAAACCCTACATTTCAGCAGGATAATGCACGACTGCATGTTGCAGGTCCTGTACGGGCCTTTCTGGATACAGAAAATGTTCGACTGCTGCCGTGGCCAGCACATTCTCTAGATCTCTCAACAATTGAAAACATCTGGCCAATGGTGGTCGAGCAACTGGCTCGTCACAATACGCCAGTCACTACTCTTGATGAACTGTGGTATCGTGTTAAGCTGCATGGGCAGCTGCACCTGTACACGCCATCCAAGCTCTGTTTCACTCAATTCCCAGGCGTATCAAGACCGTTATTAAGGCCAGAGGTGGTTGTTCTGGGTAGTGATTTCTCAGGATCTATGCACCCAAATTGTGTGAAAATGTAATCACATGTCAGTTGTAGTATAATATATTTGTCCAATGAATACCCGTTTATCATCTGCATTTCTTCTTGGTGTAGCAATTGTAATGGCCATTAGTGTACGATGCTCTGGTTTTCCGCGAAAAGAAACTCACTGATACCTCTCTGTATGAACGTCCCTGTATTACAGACGCCATTTTGGAGGCTACGTACATCGCCGCCACCAATCTGAACTTCATGAAACTATAGGGGCCAAAGCGGGACTATTCCATGATGTCCCACAACAAATTCTCCATTTTTTCAACAGGAAGTGGCCAAGAAAAAGAAGTGTTGCAGTACTTATTGAACGCCCCTCGGACATGCAGCTTACAATCTGAAAGAAACATGGCGGCAGCCTGAACACTGGCCACACTCTTCCTCTACGTAGACTCTCTAACGATACTCTAAACGCAGAGACATCTGTTCCATCATCTTTCGGGCGTGCACTCGGGACAGCGACAATTCTTCTTGCGATATTTCGGCTAGAAACCTCCCAGCCATCTTCAAGGCGAGTCGGAGACTGAGTTCATAGTGTTTGCGCGTGCCTATTTATACGGAGAGTCACGTGGTACAAAGCTGCTGAGGACTGAAAGCGCATGCGTCAAAGATATCAAAGTCGCCACTACTGCGCTAGTCATAGATAACATGTATATAACAAAGATAAACATATAAGCGCAGAGTGCAAATAAAATAGTGCTGCTGCGAATCCACCGTGCCTGTAAATAAATAATTAATCCTTAAAAGTGGTGACATCTGTCGGAAGTGAAGATGCAGAAATTCTTTCTGAACGCGGGTGTGAAATAAGCGGTTTCCAAGCATTGTCAAGATGAAATTCTTCGTCACGGTTTAGCAAGTTGCCGGCTGGTTGTATTTCTACAGCTTCCTTAACAACTGAGTCCCAGAAAAATGGAGCAGTAGTTAAAATCTTAACATCGTTATAATCCATGGCATGGCCAGTAGAAATGCAGTGTTCGGCAATTGCTGATTTGTTGGACTGAAGAAGACGTGTGTACCGCTGGTGTTCGACGCATCGTTCTTGTACAGTGCGCGTGGTTTGCCCTATGTAACGTTTGCCACACTCACAAGGAATTTCATAAACTCCCGCCTTTTGCAAGAGCAGATCATCCTTAACGGATCCCAACAAGGTTGCAGTCTTAGCTGGTGGGCGGAATATCACATCCACTTTATGTTTCTTCAAGATTCTAGCGATTTTAGAAGAAACATTGCCCACGTATGGGAGAAAGGCTGTACATTTCACTTCCCTTTCCACTTCCTCATCCTATTCCTGCGATTTTTCTGCAGTTTTTATTTGGAGGGCTTTCATAATCTGCTGTTGCGAATAGCCATTTCTCCTAAAAACTGCCTCCAGGTGTACAAGCTCATCCTGCAGGCTGTCAACGTCAGACGCTACATGAGCCCTGTGGACCAAAGTTTTCAGAACACTCATAATTTGCGACGGATGGTGGCAGCTGGACGCCTGCAAATACAGGTCTGTGTGTATGGGCTTACGGTATACGCAATGACCTAGGGATCCATCTTCTTTCCGGCGAACCAGCACATCCAGAAACGGTAAACAGCCATTCTTCTCTCGCTCCATAGTGAACTTGATGTTTCCGTGAATGGAATTGAGATGTTCCAAAAACTCTATCAGTTTATCCTCTCCGTGGGGCCACACTATGAAAGTGTCATCCACGTATCTCCAGAAGACCGTCGGTTTTAATACTGCTGAGTTGAGGGCTTTCTCTTCAAAATCCTCCATAAACAAATTAGCCACCAGGGAAGAGAGAGGGCTCCCCATAGCGACACCGTCAATTTGTTCGTAATATTGTTCATCAAATAAAAAATAAGTGGAGGTTAATGCATGCTTAAACAAAGCTGTTATATGACCCTCAAACTTGCTGCTAATGAGATGCAGGGAGTCAGCCAGAGGTACTTTGGTGAACAACGAGAGGACGTCAAAACTAACTAATAAATCTGTGCTATTGAGCTTCAGGCCTTTCAACCTACTGATAAAATCCGACGAGTTGCGGATATGATGTTCACATTTCCCCACAAACGGTCTCAACAGAGAGGCTAAATATTTTGCCAATGAGTACGTTGGTGCACCTATATTGCTAACTATTGGTCGAAAAGTCAGCACTTTTAAAATCTGCTCCAAACATGGATTAAGATTTTCAGTTTCTTCTGAACTGGACGTTTGCAGAACTTTGTGTACCTTGGGAAGGCCATATAATCTGAGGGGCACAGAGCTGTGTCCCTTCAGTTTGTTGGCGACTTCTTTATGCGGAGAACTGGAGTTCAGAAGCGATGCGGTTTTCCTCTCAACCCGAGATTCACGCAGAGACATCTGTTGGTCCATGCTTAATGACGATATTTTCCTTCTTATGACGCCAAGAAGCAACAATACCGATGACGATACTACCACAGACTGGTGTAGCTCCAGTCGCGGGTGTGGTGTGGGAGACGAGCCTTTGTGACTTGCTCGGCTCACGTCTTGAGGTGGCGCGCCCAGTGGCTCGGAAGCTGAGCGTGCCGCGATGTTGGCCCGTCTGAACGTCGAGTGCTGGAGTTGCTCATCAAGCACGGGGAGGGGGGCGGTATCTGCTTCTTTTATCGGCCAGCCCGCTGGATTTATGTAGCGGCGACTATCTCCTGAGGCAGATAGCGCCAGCCCCTCTCCCTCCTGGCAGGGCCACGGCGCGCCACTCTGCATTACCGTGTTAAATGCTCATTTCCGGCCGGGAACGGTGGCCAATTCCAGACTCTCCAGCTCCAGAGTGCCGGCTAAAAGGGAAAAAAATGGCGCGCTGCCGGAGGTGGGGGGGGGGGGGGGGTGGGGGGGGGGTTGTGGAGGGGCGACGTGAAAAGAAGGCACCCGGCCCTGGCAGGTACTGCGCCCCAAGTCACTCCGTCGCTTCCTCTCTTAGCGCTTGCCCGATAAAGTCGGGAGTTTTATCGCACTTACAGTGACAACAACGGCGACACAGTTTTAAACGCTGAGACATTTCTACAGCTTCTCCAACATCGTTAGTACGCTGTTTGAAAATTGCTAGCAAAGAATGAGATTCAGACATGCGTCGCAGCATGCAGTGATCTATCTGCGTGACGTTAGTAACACTAAGGCCACAACGGTATCGTCGTCACACATTGGTTCAGAATCCCGAAAAAGCGGCCATAAATTTAAAACAATGTTTGAAGTTAAGATGTTTCGTTCACTAGGCCAGCTAGAGTAATGTTGCGGCTATTGAATCTCGGTGTTAGAAGCGGCCAGCTGTTTCTTCCGAAGGTTGAGTTTCGTTCGGACGAAATATTTTTGTTCAGCGAAATGAAACCGAAATTTTTTTAAGTGGAGGACATTCTAGATGGCATGTACGCTATTACGAACACTAATTTCGTTATTTAATCATTAGTTAACAATTAGTTTTGTTAATTATCTAATTACTAGAATGCAGTCTGTAGCTCGTGGTCTTGCGGTAGCGTTCTCGCTTCCCGCGCACGGGGTCCCGGGTTCGATTCTCGGCCGGATCAGAGGTTTTCTCTGCCTCGAGATTACTGGGTGTTGTGTGTATTTCATCATCTTACCGCCAGTGAGATAAGCCTCTACATTCTTACATTTGCTCTCTAGCCATGGGTCCTTAACCATTTTGCACTTCCTGTCGATCTCATTTTCGAGACGTTTGTATTACTTTTTGCCTGCT
Organism: Schistocerca piceifrons; assembly: GCF_021461385.2. NCBI lineage: Eukaryota > Metazoa > Arthropoda > Insecta > Orthoptera > Acrididae > Schistocerca > Schistocerca piceifrons. Next base: position 133,655,637 of record NC_060139.1, read on the forward strand.
TCATTTACTGCATTTTTATATTTTCTTCTTTCATCAGTTAAATTCAGTATTTCTTCTGTCACCCAAGGATTTCTACTAGCCCTCGTCTTTTTACCTACTTGACCCTCTGCTGCCGTTACTACTTCATCCCTCAAAGCTACTCACTCTTCATCTACTCTATTTCTTTCCCCCATTCATGTCAATTGTTCACTTACGCTCTCCCTGAAACTCTGTACAACCTCTGGTTTAGTCAGTTTATCAAGGTCCCATCTCTTTAAATTCCCACCTTTTTGCAGTTTCTTCAGTTTTAATCTACAGTTCATAACCAATAGATAGTGGTCAGAGTCCACATCTGCCCCTGGAAATGTCTTACAATTTAAAACCTGGTTCCTAAATCTCTGTCTTACCATTATATAATCTATCTGAAACATGTCAGTACATCCAGGCTTCTTCCATGTAGACAATCCTCTTTTATGATTCTTGAACCAAGTGTTAGCTATGATTAAGTTACGCTCTGTGCAAAATTCTACCAGGCGGCATCCTCTTTCCCCCCAGTCCGTATTCACCTACTACGTTTCCTTCTCTTCCTTTCCCTACTATCGAATTCCAGTCACCCATGACTATTAAATTTTCGTCTCCCTTCACTATCTGAATAATTTCTTTTATCTCATCATATATTTCTTCAATTTCTTCGTCGTCTGCAGAGCTAGTTGGCATATAAACTTGTACTACTGTAGTAGGCGTGGGCTTCGTGTCTATCTTGGGCACAATAATGCGTTCACTATGCTGTTTGTAGTAGCTTACCCGCACTCCTATTTTTTATTCATTATTAAAGCTACTCCTGCATTAGCCCCAATTTGATTTTGTATGCCAGCCGTGGTGGCCGAGCGGTTCTAGGCGCTTCAGTCCAGAACCGCGCGACTGCTACGCTCACATGTTCGAATTCTGCCTCGGGCATGGATGTGTGTGATGTCCTTAGGTTAGTTAGGTTTAAGTAGTTCTAAGTTCTAGGAGACTGATGACCTCCGATGCTAAATCCCATAGTGCTCAGAGCCGTTTGAACCATTTTTTGATTTTGTATTTATAGCCCTGTATTCACCTGACCAAAAGTCTTGTTCCTCCTGCCACCGAACTTCGCTAATCCCCACTATATCTAACTTTAACCTATCCATTTCCCTTTTTAAATTTTCTAACCTACCTGCCCCATTAAGGGATCTGACATTCCACGCTCCGATCCGTAGAACGCCAGTTTTCTTTCTCCTGATAACGAATTCCTCTTGAGTAGTCCCCGCCCGGAGATCCGAATGGGGGACTATTTGACCTCCGGAATATTTTACCCAAGAGGACGCCATAATCACTTAACCATACAGTAAACTTGCATGTCCTCGTGAAAAATTACGGCTGCAGTTTCCCCTTGCTTTCAGCCGTTCCCAGTACCAGCACAGCAAGGCCGTTTTGGTTAGTGTTACAAGGCCAGATCAGTCAGTCATCCAGACCGCTGCCCCTGCAACTACTGAAAAGGCTGCTGCCCCTCTTCAGGAACCACACGTTTGTCTGGCCTCTCAACAGATACCCCTCCGTTGTGGTTGCACGTACGGTACGGTAATCTGTATCGCTGAGGCACCGTAGCCTCCCCACCAACGGCAAGGTCTATGGCTTATAAGGGGGGGGGGGGGGTGAGGGGGGGTTTTGTAACTATTTTCCTTTGTAAATATTCTGTCTTTTACTATTCTTTTCCCCATACTGAACCCGCTATTTCTGATTTTTCAATTTTTACATAAAAATCGTTATCCGAAGGGTCAGAAACCCCATTGTACCCATTTTTGGCCACATGTCAACAGGTTTTGCGGTTTTGGCCAGGTGTTCAGTATTCTTTGCCACTATGCGCCATCGGAGCGGCCCATTTATCGGTGAAACAACACACATCAACAAAAGTTGTGCATCACCCCAATAAGCCGTGCAGATGTGCTGCTAATGTGGCAGTTCGCGCACTGATCGGAAGGTCATCCCTGACATTGTAAACACGCAGACGGTTACCACGAGCGCTACGTACGGGTGTAACGCAGCATTACAGTTGAAAGTGAAACACCAGTAAGGAATCTTCAACTTTTCTAGTCCTGTCTTCCTCAGTTGCGTGTAATATTACGGTATATTGATAATTTTTACTTATGGACCGTCTGACAGCAACCGCAAATTGGCGTTCATAAGAAGACGAACAACACCAAAGATGCAACAGGAGTGTAACATGTAAGAAATTGTCCACGCAACCTGCCACTGATGATGCCTTGCAGAAAATAAAGGCGAAACGCGTATGGCACTAAAATTATGTTTTATTCAGTTGCTGTCAGACGGTCCATAAGTAAAAATTATCAATATACCAGTAAGGAAGTTTAGAGACGTCTGCGGAACAGTAGAGTGAACATCCACCATGCCACGAAGAATAAACGGAACAAATGATCGGCTATACGCAATCCCATCACACATGGAAGGCTTGTCAATCAGGGAAGTTGCTGGACGTGTGCCTTGGAGTCAAAGTGATGCGCTGCAGACGTGGAGTCGATTCCAGTTCACAGGTAGTGGTAAGTACTTTCATCGCACAGGTGGTCCACGTTCCACAGGTGCACAGGATCATCGATATCCTACGACTTTTGAGTCAGACGAACCATGGACTAATTGCTCCAGAAATGAATTCGGTGTTCGAAGATACTTACGCCATTACATATGGGCAAGAAATCGTGCAGAGTTAACGCCCCAGATTTGCCGGCGGGTGTTCTTTACGGACGAAACTCGGATCTGTTTGTACAACAATAATGAGACAACATATCTGGAGACATCTCGGTAATATCAAACACCCGAACATTGCGTGAGACTTGTGCAACAAGATGGTGGTAGAACTATGCTCTGGGGTTGCATTACACGGGGCCACTGTATACCTCTCGTGGTTGTCCAGAGCAATCTCAGTGCTCTGTGCAACAGGGAAGAGGTTCTGCACCCAATAGTGGGACCATATCGCCAATATTTTGATGACAATTTCATCTTAGTGGATGATAGCTCACTGTTCTCGTCAAAACGTTCCTTCAGCATCCTAGGATTATCAGAATGGAGTGGCTCGTGTATTCCTCGGACATAAAACCAATAGTACACGTGTGGAAACGACCGAAACTAGCAGTTAATAGACGTCGACAACACGCGGTACTTTGCGCGATTTTGCAAACTCGTCATTGAAGAGTGCGACAACTTGGACCAGGGCTGGCTTGATGTTCTCATCGGTGGTATGGCACGACAGATTCAAGCCTCGAGCCGAACAAGGGGAAGTTCCTCAACAGCGCTGTGAAAAATGCCCCTTGGAAAACTGACGTATTTGCTCTTACACAAATATTTGTGTTTTCGATTTGGTGATCTGGATCAATTGCAAATGAACAGACCTCAGAGAATTTTTTTGTTTTCTGTACAATGAATTTCGAAATAAACGGTGATGCAAAACTTTTCTTGACGTATATGTGTGTGTGTATGGGTGTGTGTGTGTGTGTGTGTGTGTGTGTGTGTGTGTGTGTGTGTGTGTGTGTGTGTGTTTAGTTCAATCCACACGCCTAGACAGGCGCAGAGCGGTACTAAAGCGTACAGTCCACATTGTTGAGAGGTACCAAAAACCTGTCACTTCAGAAATGATTAAAATCGACATTTGCGAACGAGGTGTGTGAGAAATGTAATGAGACTGATTTGTTATCTGTCAAAATTTTTCCAAACAAGATTATTGTCCCCATCAAACTAGTTCTGTTCGGCAGCTGTATACCGGCGATGTCATTGTTCCCAGTCTTGGTAACAGCACTAAAAGGCTTCAACTAGCAGGGCCTCTAACATGTCGGTCACATTCTTTTTGAATGTTCTCACAAGTCCCAAATGATGTTCTTCTAAGATATTTTTAAATTTTGGAAAAGAAAAAACTCACAAGGACTCAGATCAACTCAACAGAGGCTATGGAATAACAGGGATGCCTTTTGAGATTGAAAATTTCCGCTCTTCCATCTTCGTGGCACAGAACAAAAAGACACGTTCACTGATGCCGTTCTCAGAAATCACTTGATGGTTGTACGGAGCTCAAACTCGGAATGAGCATCTGGAAGGCATTAACATACTGGTACACACAATTAGGACAACACAGCGTTGCCAGATCCCTCACAGTGTTCTCAGATTCATTACCTTTCCTACACAGCTCTTCTATCTCCTTCCACGCGACAGTACACTAAGCGAAGATTGCTCCTACGGATTACTCCTGCCCACTCGCAGAGCGAAGCTCTTCAACTGTTTCAGAGCATGCACTGACGAGACAAAAGGTAAAGATCACCGCCTACCATGAGACTGAATGACGATTGGTGACGTTGCAGGAACATGACGCGGTAGGAGAAGTGTATAAGCCGAGTAGACATCAACGGGGAATCTTCGTTGACCCATTATGGACCGTGAGACAACGGCTGGCATGTATTTCTTGATGCAATAATTTACCAACAGCCGTATGTATTGTAGAAATTTATTTTATGAACTTCTTTTGTGCTACCAGTTTTGGCATTACATTGATGCCATCTTCAGGCTCCACACGTCATAGTCATAAAATGGCCACCAAGAGCTGTTGCATAACGATTTGATTCAAGGATCCAGTTATATGGCTCCTTCGGTGTATAGCGATTTTCCGACTATGATGTGTGGGGCCTGAAGATGGCATCAATGTAATGCCGAAACTGGTAGCACATAAGAATAAAATAAATTTCTACAATACATACGGCTGTTGGTAAATTGTTTCATTAAGAAATATGTGGGGAATCGTTCTAGTGACAAGTATCTCGAAAACGGCGAGGCTCGGAAGTTTGCATATTACCGGTGTTAGCCTCTATGGAAAGTGGTAGAAGTATGGTGGAACCACGAGAAGACGTCAAGGTGTCGGAGGTCCATCACAACGTGGAGGTTGGAGGCTTGCCCATTTTGTAGAACTGAATAGGTACCCATCTGTGCCAGACCTGACAACAGAGTGCAATACTGATGCAGAACAAGTGTTTCGGAGCACACTGTTCAGCGATTGTTGTTGATCACGAGACTCCTCAGCAGGCAACCCAACGACATCGTCAGTTATGACCACAGTGGGCACATAATCGTTGAGATTGGTCCTTGGATCAATGGAAACCTGTCGCGTGCCGAATGAGTCACATTTCGTTTTATACCAGGTCGATGGTCGCGTCCGGATACTCCGTCATACAGGCGAAGGACTGCTCGAAGCATGCATCACGCCACACATGCATGCAAGTAGAGGCAGAGTCATACCAAGTGGAGCATTCATGTGGGCTTCCATGGGACCTGTGGCAGTAACCGAAGGCACCATGACAGCTGTGGACTACGTGAACATTACTGCGGACCACCTGCAACCCATCACGGTCGTTGTTTTCCCCGATGGCGACGGCATCTTTCAACATAAGTGTCCCTGTCATTAGACCATAAGCCGGCCGCGGTGGTCGTGCGGTTCTAGGCACTTCAGTCCGGAACCGTGTGGCTGCTACGGTCGCAGGTTCGAATCCTGCCTCGGGCATGGATGTGTGTGATGTCCTTAAGTTAGTTAGGTTTAAGTAGTTCTAAGTTCTAGGGGACTGATGACCTCAGAAGTTAAGTCCCATAATGCTCAGAGCCATTTGAACCATTTGAACCATTAGACCATAATCGTGATTCAGTGGTTTGAGGAGGATAATAGTGAACCCACGAACCCACGATGATGGCTTTGTCCCTAAATTCGCCTGATTTGAACGCAACGAAATACATCTGGGACGTTATCGGGTGCCAACTCGGTGCCCAGAAACCACCGCCCTGAAAAGTATGGGAATTGCGCGACTTGTGCGTAGGCATTTGGTGTCGAAAACCTTCGGAAAACTCCTCCGTAGCCCATCAGTCAGCGTGTCTGGCTGTTATGCTGAGGACCCGGGTTCGACTCTAGGTACTGACAAGGATTTTTTTTCCTTGTGACGCCAATTGAGGAGCTACTTCAGTGGGAAGTAGCGGCTCGAAGTTCAGGAAAGCCTACAACATAGTGGAGAGCGGACTACTGTCCCCGTAACTCTCTATAGCGCTTCCGAATGACGTCACTGGCAGAGGTTGACACAGTAGCCGATCGGTTCCAATTTATCCGTCTGGTCCAGAACGAAAAACTTTGCTTACTTTGTTGCCTTCGGAAGCCTAGCAAGGTCTTGTCAGATCCACGCCACGCAATATCGCTGTGTTCCAAATGTGGAGGAGGAGATTACTGTTTAACGTCCCGTCGACAACGAGGTCGTTAGAGACGGAGCGCAAGCTCGGGGTGAGGGAAGGATGGGGAAGGAAATCGGCCGTGCCCTTTCAAAGGAACCATCCTGGCATTTGCCTGAAGCGATTTAGGGAAATCACGGAAAACCTAAATCAGGATGGCCGGAGACGGGATTGAACCGTCGTCCTCCCGAATGCGAGGTTCCAAATGTGGATCAACACTCTATGAAGCAGATAGTCATAATGCATTGGCGTGCATCGTTTTTCACGACTACTATGGTATGAAAAAGAAAATTTTATGGCACGGTTTCAGGTCATATGGTAACCTTGGCTTTCCCAGAGGGTGTCGCAGCTGCGAAACTGCGCACTTTGTTTCTCTCCGGTTGTATCTCTCTTCCTATGACTTTCAGAGATTCGAATATGCTAAATTTGCCATATTCACGATTTATTTGCTCGGGCTGTCCTGCCATATGGGATAATGAAAAGGGGCTATAAATAAAAGTGTGAAATTCTCCACTTCTCCTTTTTCTTCGCTAGGCTACCAATTCAGAGTTACAGTAGGCCATACATGGGTAGCACAGTACAAACAGCTGGCCTGAAAAATTACCTGTTCATGACACTGATGTGGGTGTGTCAACTGTAAAAATTGTTAGTTCGCCTAAACAGGTCATTCCAAACGATTTAAATATGCTTAATCTCATGTTAGTAAATTTTCAAAGTGTCTGTAGCAAGATCCCCGATTTAATCTCCGAAATAAACAGTAGCAATGCCAATATTGTATTAGGTACAGAAAGCTGATTGAAACCAGACATAAAAAGCAGTGAAATTTTGAACTCGGATTGGACAATGTTTAGGAAGGATAGGACTGATGCTATGCGATGTGGTGTGTTCATTGCAGTTAAAAGCTGTTTAAACGCAGTTGATATCGATACTAGGTCGGACTGTGAAATAGTCTGGATAAAGCTGTCAATCAGACAAGAATTGACCATTGTATTAGGATGTTTTTGTAGACCACCAGCATCCGCAACAAACGTCGCAGAACGTTTCAGGGAAAGTCTTGAGTACACAGGAAGTAAATGTCCACATTATCCATTAGTTATAGGTGGAGACTTTAATCTAGCATCCATTGACTGGGAAAATTACACGTTTATCACAGGGGCAGAAGCAAAGATTCGTGTGAAGTTATGCTAGGAGCGCTCTCAACATACAACCTTGAGCAATTGGTTAGAAAACCAACTCGAGATGGGAACATATTAGATATCTTCGCGACAAACAGGCCTGATCTTTTTGAGGAAGTTAATCTAGAAGAAGTTATTAGCGACCATAATGTCGTTGTGGCTTCTATGTCAGTGGAAGTTGCAAAAAAAACCAAAGAAACAGCGTAGAGTTTTCCTGTTTGAGAAAGCAAATAAAAGTTTCATTAATGAATATCTTCATAGTCAGCTCCAAGCATTCACCGCGGGACACAAAGATATTGAACATCTTTGGTCGGAATTTAAAGATATTGTCCACTATGTGCTAGAGAAGTATGCGCCTAGCAAAAGCATAGGGGAGGGAAAGGATCCACCTTGGTACAACAAACATATTAGGAAGTTGCTGAGGAAGCAGAGAATTTTGCACAGTCGTTTTAAACGTAGTCACTGCCCTGCTGAAAAACAGAAATTATGCGAAATGAAAGCAGCTGTCAGAAGGACAATGAGAGACTCATTTAACGAATTTGAAAGCAATATTTTATCTGCAGATTCTAAAAATAACCCCAAAAAATTTTGGTCGTACGTAAAATCTATGAACGCTACAAATAATTCAGTACCTTCTCTTATTGACAGTGCGGGTAATGGAACTGATGATGATAAACAGAAGGCCGAAATTTTAAACCTAGCTTTCAAAAACTCGTTTACGGTAGAGGACTGCAGCACCATTCCCCCTTTCAATTACATAACAAACGAAAGGATGGCTGACATAGTGTTTAGTGTATCTGGGATTGTAAAACAGTTAAGATCCTTAGACGCCAGGAAGGCATCGGGCCCAGACGGTATCCCCGTAGGTCCTCTGCCTTTTACGATTTACGTAAACGATCTGGTTGATGGTATTGACAGCACCCTTAGACTGTTTGCCGATGATGCTGTAGTCTAGAGGAATGTAGTATCACACGAAAGTTGTGAACAAATCAATGAGGATTTGCAGAAAATAAATGCGTGGTGTAATGACTGGCGGTTATCTCTCAATATTAGTAAGTGTAACCTACTGCGTAAAACAAGGAGAAAATCCCCATTAATGTACGAATACAAAATAAATGCCCAGTCTTTGGAAGCGGTATCATCCGTCAAGTATCAGGGTGTGACTATTCGAAATGATCTCAAATGGAATGATCAGATTACACAAGTAATAGGTAAGGCGAACTCTAGTTTGTGGATTATTGGTAGAATCCTGAAGCGATGCAGTCCTTCAACAAAGGAAATAGCTTAAAATACGTTAGTTCGTCCAGTCTTGGAGTACTGTTCTTCTGTATGGGACCCTTACCAGTTGGGTCTGATTCAAGAGATTGAGAAGGTCCAAAGAAGAGCGGCAAGATTCGTGCTGGTACATTTATCCATCGCGAGAACGTTACAAATCTCATAGAAAGTTTGAAGTGGGACACACTTGCAGATAGACGACGCGCTAAACAGAAGGGGCTGCTCACTAAATTCCGAAATCCGATATTCACCGAGGACGTAGAGCATATATTATTACCACCAACTTTCAAATCGCGCAATGATCGCAATGATCACCATTCCTTTCAAAGATAAGGGAACTAAGAGCTCGTACTGAGGCGTTCAGACAGTCGTTTTTCCCTCAGGCGATCCGCGAGTATAACAGAGGGGGAGGTGGAATATGACTTTGGCGCGAATTGTGCCCTCCACCACACACCGATTGGTGGCTAGCGGAGTGTACAGGGTGATCCATTGATCGTGACCTAGCCAAATATCTCACGAAATAAGCGTCAAACGAAAAAACTACAAAGAACGAAACAGGTCTAGCTTGAAGGGGGAAACCAGATGGCGCTATGGTTGGTCCGATAGATGGCGCTGCCATAGATCAAACGGATATCAACTTCGTTTTATTAAACAGGAACCCCCATTTTTATTACATATTCGTGTAGTACGTAAAGAAATATGAATGCTTTAGTTGGACCACTTTTTTCGCTTTGTGATAGATGGCGCTGTAACAGTCACAAACATATAGCTCACAATTTTAGACGAACAGTTGGTGACAGGTAGGTTTTTTAAATCAAAATACAGAACGTAGGTACGTTTGAACATTTTATTTCGGTTATTCCATTGTGATACATGTACCTTTGTGAACTTAGCCCGCATCTCGTGGTCGTGCGGTAGCGTTCTCGCTTCCCACGCCCGGGTTCCCGGGTTCGATTCCCGGCGGGGTCAGGGATTTTCTCTGCCTCGTGATGGCTGGGTGTTGTGTGCTGTCCTTAGGTTAGTTAGGTTTAAGTAGTTCTAAGTTCTAGGGGACTGATGACCACAGATGTTAAGTCCCATAGTGCTCAGAGCCATTTTGAACCTTTGTGAACTTATCATTTCTGAGAACGCATGCTGTTACCACATTAATGCAATAAATGCTCAAAATGATGTTCGTCAAACTCAATGCATTTGGCAATACGTGTAACGACATTCCTCTCAACAGCGAGTAGTTCGCCTTCAGTAATATTCGCACATGCATTGACAATGCGCTGACGCATGTTGTCAGGCGTTGTCGGTGGATCACGATAGCAAATATCCTTCAACTTTCCCCACAGAAAGAAATCCGGGGACGTCAGATCCGGTGAACGTGCGGGCCATAGTATGGTGCTTCGACGACCAATCCACCTATCATGAAATATGCTATTCAATACCGCTTCAACCGCACACGAGCTATGTGCCGGACATCCATCATGTTGGAAGTACATCGCCATTCTGTCATGCAGTGAAACATCTTGTAATAACATCGGTAGAACATTACGTAGGAAATCAGCATACATTGCACCATTTAGTTTGCCATAGATAAAATGGGGGCCAATTATCCTTTCTCCCATAATGCCGCACCATACATTAACCCGCCAAGGTCGCTGATGTTCCACTTGTCGCAGCCATCGTGGATTTTCCGTTGCCCAATAGTGCATATTATGCCGGTTTACGTTACCGCTGTTGATGAATGACGCTTCGTCGCTAAATAGAACGCGTGCAAAAAATCTGTCATCGTCCCGTAATTTCTCTTGTGCCCAGTGGCAGAACTGTACACGACGTTCGAAGTCGTCGCCATGCAATTCCTGGGGCATAGAAATATGGTACGGGTGCAATCGATGTTGATGTAGCATTCTCAACACCGACGTTTTCGAGATTCCCGATTTTCGTGCAATTTGTCTGCTACTGATGTGCGGATTGGCCGCGACAGCAGCCAAAACACCTACTTGGGCATCATCATTTTTTGCAGGTCGTTGTTACGTTTCACATGTGACTGAACACTTCCTGTTTCCTTAAATAACATAACTATCCGGCGAACGGTCCGGACACTTGGATGATGTCGTCCAGGATACCGAGCAGCATACATAGCACACTCCCTTTCGGCATTTTGGTCACAATAGCCATACATAAACACGATATCGACCTTTTCCGCAACTGGAGTCCGCCCCCGGTAGCTGAGTGGTCAGCGCGACAGACTGTCAATCCTAAGGGCTCGGGTTCGATTCCCGGCTGGGTTGGAGATTTTCTCCGCTCAGGGACTGGGTGTTGTGTTGTCTTAATCATCATCATTTCATTCCCACCGACGCGCAAGTCGCCGAAGTGGCGTCAAGACTTGCACCAAGCGAGCGGTCTACCCGACGGGAGGCCCTCGTCACACGACCTTCATATTCCGCAACTGGTAAACGGTCCATTTTAACACGGGTAATGTATCAAGAAGCAAATACCGTCCGCACTGGCGGAGTGTTACGTGATAACACGTACTTATACGTTTGTGACTATTACAGCGCCATCTATCACAAAGCGAAAAAAGTGGTCCAACTAAAGCGTTCATATTTCTTTACGTACTACACGAATATGTAATAAAAAATGGGGGTTGCTATTTAAAAAAAAACTCATTTGTATCCGTTTGACCTATGGCAGCGCCATCTAGCGAGCCAACTATAGCGCTATCTGGTTTCCTCCTTCAAGCTAGACGAGTTTCGTTCTTTGTAGTTTTTTCGTTTGATGCTTATTTCATGAGATATTTGGCCCGGTCCCTATCAATGGACCACCCTGTATATGTAGGTATGTAGATGTAGATATTATAATTAATGTGGAGATTGAACATATTAAAAGCCCAGTTTAAAAATAATGAATGTTACAATGGCCATGTAAAATCTGCATAAGTACGGGCAGCTGTACGTAAAGAGATCAATTAGAAACACCTGCAACCAGTAGGTACTCTAAGCAGGGATAATTTAAAAATTACGTCGTGAGGTCCAGTGCATTTATTCGTACTTGATTATGCTCCGTTTGAAAACTACTCGTTCTTTCCATGATCCAACATTACACATGTACAAAGATGATGGAAGTAAAGGGAAAGAATCTCAATGCTTGCGCCGAAGCAAGCTACCCCCTGAACGCCTGATGATTATGCAACACGCTACGCTGCATGTTACGCAGAGAAGTCGTACACGGGCGCTAAGCACCGCTATTGTTAGCAGCAAACCTACAGTGCTAGTTACTATCAACGCGAAATCAACGAGACGATTCATATGCATGTTTAAGTGTAGTACAGAAACCATGTTCTTAAGAAGAAGGGGAATATTGGTGTACTGCTTTAATATTTTGCTTGTCGAAGCTGCTTCTTATGTTCTCCTGGTTTACACCATCATGCGTTCAACATTTTTTCAGTAATTCATTTCTGCTGCTGGTCAGTACTTTCACCTTTTTTTGTAGTTCTCTTAAATCATATTCTGTGCTTAACAAACTGACAATTTCATTCAACAGGTGCTGTAATTCTTCCTCACTTGCACAAATAATGACAGTGTCTTAGGCGTATCTTAACTCAGGTATTGCTTCAGCTGAGTTTTAATCCCAATCCTGAAACTTTATTTCCGTAATTGATTTTCCTGTATACAGGTTGAGCAGTTTAGGTGACAGACTGCACCCATGGCTGACGCCTTTCTTCCTTTCTTTTTTTTTTTTTTTCAAATGAGTTCTCCATTTCTGAATGCTGACTTTGGTTAATGTCGTTATTGTATATTATCAGTATTTCCCTACAGTGTATATCTATTTTTCGGACGATTTCATACATCTTTCACCACTAACTTTGACATACACTTTTTTTACATTTTACATTCTCCTATTTACTACTCTAGCGAGAGCAACTTCGATGCGTGAGCTTCACGAAATAAAACACTGAACAAGTGCTGCAGACACTGGCAGAAAGTCGGCGATGTCTTATGACCGATGTCGGATGAGAGCTGGTGTTACGATTTCGATCTGCGACAGTCTGTGGAATTGTGTCCATCGGCTTCCCCATGGCAAAGGATATGTCATTTCCACAATACAGTCTCCAGTCAATGATGCAGCGTCATGATTTACCGGAAATTACTACCTGAACGTAAAACTATCTGTTCCAAATTCTATGAGACTCTCTTGCGAAGACTCCTGCAGGTTATCCAAGTTCTGAAACAGAACTGTAAGGGAATTTAAAGCAATATCTGCCACATGACAGCTGAGCCCACACATTGCCAGACTTGACTAGGCCACGCATAATTATTCTCACATATCCTACGTACTGTTAGGAAACGGTGCCTGTATACTTACATTTTGAACCCATCTCAACACCCCCTTCTACACACAGACTTCAAGTCAATCTTGAGAAGTACACATTTCATGGACGTACTGAACACTCAAACGCGTAAGACGTCGTTTCGTTCGAGAATCCTTTTTTGATAGGTTTACGCATTTTATAAACGTAGTCAAAAGTGCATTGTTGCCAATGAAGATAACTTTGCAGGACACTAAAAGTATTCCGTATATTCCTTACGTTCCCTTTGTTTTCTGAGATTTTCATCGAACATCTTAGACACATCTCGTATAATAATAGCAGTAAATTCATTTACTTATTGATAACTGTAGTGCCAGTACCTAGGTTTACCAGCTTAACAGAATGCTGGTCTATTTTTAGAAGGCACTAAAGCAGCGATTTTGCGTGGTATGGACTTGGTAAGTCCTTAGTATCTTCCTGGACGTGTGTGGCGCCAGAAATATACACACAAGTCACGCGGTTCCCGTAAATTACGGGCAGGTGGTCTGTGGGGGCGGAGCTGGCCCCTGATAGCGTCCCATATGTGTTCCATAGAGTTCAGATCCACCGAATCTGGTGGACAAGACGTCAACATGAGTTCAATACCTCGTTCCTCAAACCATTGAAGCACGATTCAGTACTTCTTACGCGGCAGTTATCCTGCTGAAACATGGACGTGCCATCGCCGTCGGACATGACATCAAGCATAAAACAGGTGATCCCCAATAATGTACACGTAGTTTACAGTTGTCGTGGTACCTTCGATTACTACTATAGGTCCCTTGGAAGACCAGGTGAATCTCCCGCATAGCATAACAAGTGCGCCCACCCAACATGCACGTGTGGTGCAATGCATGTTTCGCGTCGCTGATCGCTAGGACGACGGCGTATCCGGACCATCGAGCTGGTGTAGCGAGAAACGTGACTCAGCAGGCCAAGTGACACGTTTCCAGTGATTCGCAGTCCAATTTCGATGGTCTCACACCCACTCCTGTCGTAATGGAAGATGTCCTTGCGTCAATACGTAGGGGTCGTGTGCGGTGGCGCTCCACGATCAAATGTGTCCTCTGAGCAGTGTGCTCCGAAACACTTGGACCTACAGCAGCATTATATTCGTTTGTCAGAGCTGCCGCTGATCGCCGCCTATCCTGCTTTACAGAGCGGCCAAGTCTCCAACCTCCAGGTTGTGTGATGAAGGGTATACGTCCAACAACTGCATCTACATCTACATCAACATCTACACAGATACTCCGCAAGCCACCGTACGGCGCATGACGGAGGGTACCATGTAGAACTACCGGTCATTCCTTTCCCTGTTCCACTCGCAAACAGAGCGAGGGAAAAACGACTGTCTGTATGCCTTCGTATTAACCCTAATTTCTCGTATCTTATCATGGTGGTCCTTACGGCGGTAGAATCATTCGGCAGTGAGCTTCAAATGCCGGTCCTCTAAATTTTCTTAATACTGCTCCTCGAAAAGAACGCCGCCTTCCCTCCAGGAATTCCCGTTTGAGTTCCGCAAGTATCTCCGTAACACTTACGTATTGTTCGAACCTACCGTAACAAAACTAGCAGCCTGCCTTTGAACTGCTTTGATGTCTTCCTTCAATCCGACGTAGTACGGATCCCAAACACTCGAGCATTTCTCAAGAACAGATCGCACCAGCGTCCCATATGCGGTCTCCTTTACATGTGAACCACACTTTCCTAAAATTCTGTCAATAAACCGAAGTCTGTCATTCGCCTTCCCTACCACAGCTCTCACATGTTCCTTCCATATCATATCGCTTTGCAACTTTACGCGCAGATATTTAAACGACTTCACGGACTGTGCGGCTGGTCCCGGCGGAGGTTCGAGTCCTCCCTCGGGCATGGCTGTGTGTGTTTGTCCTTACGATAATTTAGGTTAAGTAGTGTGTAAGCTTAGGAACTGATGACCTTAGCAGTTAAGTCCCATAAGATTTTACACACATTTGAACATTCTTTAAACGACTTCACTATGTCAAGCAGGACACTACTAATAGTGTATCCGAACATTACTGGTTTCTTCTTCCTACCCATCCGCATTAACTTACTTTTTTCCACATTTAGAGCATGCTGATAGTTTCTCCATCATTCAGGCACGTTCCATAGATGCTCACGATATTAGCAACCTAACAGCCGACCAGTTTCACAATTTCCCAGATGCTCTTTCCAAGCTGCCAGGCCATAACCACTTTGCCAAAGTAGCTTATGTCAGAGAATTTCCCCATTTGCCATCCATATCACGGCTAGAATGATTCCCATTCGTCTCTGTTCCGATTATATGCTTTCCTTATCGCGTCGCGTGTCTACAACCCCACCAATCGGCTTTTAGTCTCGAGATTGGCAGTGGTCAAAATGTTTTGGCTCATCGGTGTATGTAATGAATGTTTATGCACTGAAGAACCAAAGAAACTGGTACATCTGCCTAATATCGTGTAGGGTCACCGGGAGCACGCAGATGTGCTGCAGCACGACGTGGCATGGACTCGACTAATGTCTTAAGTAGTGTTGGAGGGAAATGGCACCTTGAATCCTTTGGGGCTAATCATAAATCCGTAAGAGTACGAGGGGGTGGAGATCTATTCTAAACAGCACGTTGCAGGGCGTCCCAGGTAAGCTCAGTAAGGTTTATTTTTGGGGAGTTTGGTGGCGAGCGGAAGTGTTTAAACACAGGAGAGTGTTCCTGGAGCAACTCTGTAGCAATTCTGGACGTGAGAGGTGTCGTATTGTCCTCCTGGAATTGCCGCAGTCCGTCGTAATGTACAATGGACATGAATGATGCAGGTGATCAGGCAGGATGCTTAGGCGTGCGTCACCTGTGAGAGTCGTATCTAGACGTATCTTGGGCCCCATATCACTCCTAGTGCACACGCCCCACACCATTACAGAGCCTCCAACAACTTGAACAGTCCCCTGGTGACATGCAGGCTCCATGGATTCATGAGGTTGTCTCCATACCCGTACACGCCCATCAGCTCGATACAATTTGAAACGAGACTCGTCCAACCAGGCAACATGTTTCCGGTCATCAACAGTCCAATGCCGGTATTGACGGGCCCAGACGAGGCTACAAGTTTGTGTCGTGCAGTCATCAAGAGTGGGCCTTATGCGCTCCGAAAGCCCACGTCGATGATGTTTCGTTGAATGGTTCGCAAGCTGATACTTGTTGATGGCCCAGCATTGAAATCTGCAGCAATTTGCCGAAGGGTTGCACTTCGTTGACGTTGAACGATTCTCTTGAGTCGCCGTTGGTCCCGTTCTTGCAGGTTCTACGCAGCTATGTCGGAGATTTTATGTTTTATCGGATTCCTGCTATTCACGGTACACTCGTGAAATGGTCGTATGGGAAAATCCCCACTTCACCGCTTCCTCGGAGATGTGTGCCCATAGCTCGTGTGCCGACTATAATACCACGTTCAAACTCACTTAAATCTTGATATCCTGCCATTGTAGCAGCAGTAACCGATCTAACAACTGCGCAGACACTTGCTGTCTTATATAGGCGTTGGCGACCGCATCGCCGTATTCAGCTCGTTTACATATCTCTGTATTTGAACACACATGCCTATACCAGTTTCTTTGGCGCTTCAGTGTAAATCTGGTTAGAAAACAGAGTACTGTGTTCGAATTGAGATCAGAGCACTCTTAAAGAGCCTAAGTTATATAAGGGGTAGTCGAATGAAAATGAGACAGATGGAAATAAGTAAATAAGCTGTTTATTATTTTAAAATTAATCGCCATAACTGTTAATACAATCATCCCACTGTGACACAAGGCGGTCAGTGCCTTCAGGGGAAACTGTTTTCCGTTGCCTACGGAACCATGGGTGTAACCAGTCGTACCTCTTCATCCGAAACAAATCGACGGCCACGAGGGTCTTCCTGCAGGGCCCCAAAAACATGGCAATCGCATGGGGACAGATCTCAGCTTTATGGAGGATGTGTAAGGACTTCCCGTCGAAACTTTTGCAGCGTAGTCGAAACTACTTTGGTGAGACGTGGGCGGGCATTAGTCTCCTTTAACATTCCCGGGCGTCTGTACTTGATCGCGCGCTTCAGGTTTTTAAAGTGTCAAGGAAAGACAGGGATAGAAATAATTTACTAACGAAATAATGAGAAAATACAGGGACGTCAAGATGAAATGACTGCAGAAAAAATGCGTATAAATCTAAAAAGAAAAGGCACTCAAAACAGAAATGAAATTGAAAAGTGAAGAGAACCTACGCTGAGAGTAAAAGTAAAGTCGCCTCGTTAAGAGTGCAAGGGAACTGCACTGCGAAACGAGGAAGAGAGAGCCCTTAGGCAGAGAGAATACAATGAATTCTCCATAAGGGTGAGGAACTGTCTGATGACGTCATAGATGAAATGGGAGTTTACATAGAAGTCATAGAGGATCCACTATCACAATCAGACTTTTCAAAAGCTTTGGAACCCGGAAGGCATAGATTACATTCCTTTGGAATGTTAAAAACCATTGGGGGAAGTGGCAATCAAACTGCTATTACAGGTGGTTTGAAGAATCTGTCACTCCGGAGAAATGCCACCACGCTATCGGAAAAAACATCATTCACACAAACCTGAAGACAGAAAGGGCAGGTAAGTGCGAGAACTATCACACAGTCAGTTTCTCATCTCATGCGTCCAAAGTTCTGCCAAGAATAATGCAAGGAAAAATGAGAAATAAAACAGAGAATCTGTTAGATGGCGATCAGTTTGACTTTAGGGAAGATAAATGCACGAGAGAGAGAGAGAGAGAGAGAGTTTTGCATTTGCTCTTGGTAATGGAAGCAGTATTTAAGAAAAATCAGGACTTCATATTGGATCTTTCGTCCTAGAAATAGCGTTCGACAACGTAAAATGTTGAAAAATGTTCGGAATTCTTAGGAAAAAAGATGTAAGCTGTAGGGAAAGACAGTTAATATGTGTAAGAACCGAAAGCGAACAGTGAGAATGAAGTATCAAAAACGAAGTGCTCAGATTAAAAAAAAGAAATGGTCTACACACCGAAGAAGCAATGACGCAAATAAAAAAAACAATTGCGTGTAGGATTAAAATTCATGAAGAAATGCATTCAATGATAAGATACGCTGATGACATTGTTATCATCAGTGAAACTAGGGAAGAACTGAAAGAATTGTTGAATGGAGCGAACACTCTAACGAACATACACTATGCATCGAGAGTAAACCGAAGAACGACTGAAGTAATGGGGAGTAGCAGAAATAAAATTAGTGATAAATTTAACATAAAAATTTCTGACCGCTAAGTAGACGAAGTTAACAAATTCTGTCACTTTGGAAGCGAAATAACTTATGATAGTCGAAGCGAGGAGTATATAAGAAGTAAACTATCAAAGAGACAATTCTTCGTAAAAAGAAGTCTATTAGCATCAAATATCGGATCCGTGTGGTGGTACCGAGCGACGTGGCTTAGTGGTTACCACACTGGACTCGCATTCGGGAGAACGGCGGTTCAAATCCGCGCCCGGCCATCTTGATTTTCTAAATCGCTTTAAGAAAATTCTGGGATAGTTCATTTGAAAGGTCACGACCGATTTCCTTCCCCATCCCCTAATCCGAGCTTGTGCTCCGTCTCTAATGACCTCGTTGTCGACGTGACGTTATGCTGTAACCTCCTCCTCCTCCTTGTATGGTGGTGAGACATGGACTATGGGAACACCGGAGCAGAAGAGAATAGAGGCGTTTGAGATGCGGTGCTACAGAAGAATGTTGGAAATTAGTTGGACTGATGACGTAAGGAATGAGGAGGCTCTCCACAGAACACTGACGAGAAGAACGGGCAGGATGATAGGACATCCGTTAAAATATCAGGAAATCATTTCCGTGGTACAAGAGGCAAATGTTCAAATCTATGTGAAATCTTATGGAACTAAACTGCTAAGGTCATCAGTCGCTAAGCTTACACACTACTTAACCTAAATTATCCTAGGGACAAACACACACACCCATGCCCGAGGGAGGACTCGAACCTCCGCCGGGACCAGCCGCACAGTCCATGACTGCAGCGCCTGAGACCGTTCGGCTAATACCGTACGGCTACAAGAGGGAGCTGTAGAGGGCAAAAACTGTAGAGGAAGACAGAGATTGGAATATATCCAACAAATAATTGAAGATTTTTGATGCAAGAACTACTCTGAGAGGAATTCGTGGCAGGCCGCATCAAACCAGTCAGGCCACTGATGACTGAAAGACAAGAATTTAATTCCAGTATGACGCAAATTATGCAAATTTTAAAGTATTAATGAGATCAAACATTACAACTAAATTTTCACTTATTTGTTTCGTCTTGTTGATGACTTTATATCATTGTAGCCAGTTGTTGAACTAATTCCTCGAGTATCTCAGCCTTTCTGTTACATCTGCGTACGTCCCGTTGAGTTCTGATTTAAACAATAAGCACAACTTCTGATTAAATTATCTGCACGTGTACCATTTACTTCTGAGCTTCACAGTACATTTCTTCCAACCTAAACTCCATCTTCTCAACTGGCTCCTTCCCAATCTACTACAATACTTGAATTGTACGAAAGATATGTGGTCGACAAACATGATGTAAAATCGTAGATACACTATGTGATAAAAAGTATCCGGACACCTAGCTGAAAATCACTTACAAGTTCGTGGTGCCCTCCATCGGTAATGCTGGAATTCAGTATGGTGTTGGCTCACCGGTAGCCTTGATAACAGCTTCCACTCTCGCAGGGATGCATTCAGTCAGGAGCTGGAAGTTTTCTTAAGGAATGGCAGCCCATTCTTCACGGAGTGCTGATCTGAGGAGAGGTATCGATGTCGGTCGATGAGGTCTGGCAGCCAGCCGTTGTGGCCGAGCGGTTCTAGCCGCTTCAGTCTGGAACCGCGCGACCGCTACGGTCGCAGGTTCGAATCCTGCGTCGGGCATGGTTGTGTGTGATGTCCTTAGGTTAGTTAGGTTTAAGTAGTTCTAAGTTCTAGGGGACTGATAACCTAAGATGTTAAGTCCCGTAGTGCTCAGAGCCATTTGAACCAACCATTTGAGGTCTGGTACGAAGTCGGCGTTCCAAAACATCGCAAAGGCGTTCTATAGGATTCAGGTAAGGACTCTCTGCAGGCCAGTCCATTACAGGGATGTTATTGTCGTGTAAGCACTCCGCTAAAGGCCGTGCATTATGAACAGGTGCTCGATCGTGTTGAAAGATGCAGTTGCTATCCCCGAATTGCTCTTCAACAGTGGGAAGCAAGAAGGTGCTTAAAACATCAATGTACGCCTGTGCTGTGACAGTGCCACGCAAAAGAACAAGGGGTGCAAGCCCCCTCCATCAAAAATATGACCACACCAGAACACCACCGCCTCCGAATTTTACTGTTGGCACTACATACGTTCACCGGGCAATCGCCATACCCACACCCTGCCATCGGATCGCCACATTGTGTTCCGTGATTCGTCATTCCACACAACGTTTTTCCACTTTCAATCGTCCAATGTTTACGCTCCTTATACCAAGCGAGGCGTTTGCATTTACCGGCGCGATGTGTGGCTTATGAGCAGCCGCTCGTCCATGAAATCCAAGTTTCCTCACCTCCCGTCCAACTGACGTAGTGCTTGCAGTGGATCCGGATGCATTTTGGAATTCCTGTGTGATGGTTTGGATAGATGTCTCCCTATTACATATTACGACCCTCTTCAACTGTCGGCGGTCTTTGTCAGTCAACAGACAAGGTCGGCCTGTACGCTTTTATGCTGTGCGGTCTGTTCACGTTTCCACTTCACTATCACATCGGAAACAGTGGACCTAGGGATGTTTAGGAGTGTTGAAATCTCGCGTACAGACCTATCACACTAGTGACACCCGATCACCTGACCGCGTTCGAAGTCTGAGAGTTCCGCGGAGCGCCCCATTCTACTCTCTCACGATCTCTAATGACTACTGATGTCGCTGATATGGAGTACCTGGCAATAGGTGGCAGCGCAATGCACCTAATATCAAAAACTCATATTTTTGGGAGTATCCGGATACTTTTGGTCACATAGTGATAGTAAATAGATAGATATTTATTTTGACGCAATTGAATTTTGAGAGGATTTTGGTTTTTAATACAACTGTTGTAAGTGTTCCAAATACATATTTATGTTAAAAAATAAAAATAATCCATCTTGTTAGAAAAATACAGGTATTGCCACAACTTACTTGCATAGAACAGAACCACACACATTTGCCGTTATAAAACTTGTTACTAGAAAATATAAATAAGCGAACTGAGTCAATACAGCGGCCGACCGGTGTGGCCGAGCGGTTCTAGGCGCTACAGTCTGGAACCGCGCGACCGCTACGGTCGCAGGTTCGAATCCTGCCTCGGGCATGGATGTGTGTGATGTCCTTAGGCTAGTTAGGTTTAAATAGTTCTAAGTTCTAGGGGACTGATGACCTCAGAAGTTAAGTCCCATAATGCTCAGAGCCATTTGAACCATTTTTCAATACAGCTAGATAGAGCACAAAACGAACATATCGATACCGCCGTGGAAGTATATGAATTGAACGGTACCACGTGAAATGAAACCCCGTAACAGAGAAAACATTGTCCATTCCGTCAGACAGAGCACCATGGCTGAACTGGGTCTACCGTGACTCGGAACTAGCAACACAGGGTCATTCCCGCTATTCCGTTGTGACTCGTCGAAAACGTAATCGTGAATGCCTAAGCGGCAGTCGCTGCCCACTGCGTACCGCCGTGTCCTCGGCTGAGCAGTGTGCCGGCACGTCGGCAGGCTCTACGCTACGTCACGGGCCGCCCACCGGCGCGGTGCAACAAAAGACGGTAGCCGCGGTAACCGACATGACGTGACCGACGTGTCAAGACAGCCGGCGCTGCTCGCGACCGCAGCAGCCGCCGCGGATATGAATTACCCGAGAAGCTTCATTACGTGTCCATTTGGGGCTCCTGAAAAGAGACCAATTTGTAATTATGGCAGTGTTCAATAGGGAGGCGGGCCGCCGCGGGGAGGTTCCCTTTGAATGGGATGTGACTTCATCACGGCGCTGCGGAAGGCTTTTCCCCGCGAGCCGCCGGATTAATGGAGCCCACGGCCGCTTCCCGCGTTCCTCCGCTCTGCGGAACCGACGACGTACGTGCTCGCCGGCGGAACCTCCCGGCTCCGACTGCACCACCTTCGGCGGCTGAGAACGTTCCACACGCTCTGCGCTGTCGTATGTACGAGGCGACACCCGTACTTCAGTGCGTTTTATTCATACCGACAACGAGAGAAGCAAAGAGAGCAGTTTCGGTCAGCACTACTTCATTTTTCACGCTGTTCAACGCTCGGCTGTAAAGTCTCAAAAGACTATTTTTTTTTATTTATTTATTTTTTTTTTTTTTGTAGCCACAGTAGCTGTTGTGTGTATAGTTGCAGTAGAAGCGCTGTGCGCGTATTGTTGCCCCTGCAAAACTTCAACTGTCTCACAATTTCTTACCAAAACTGAGACTGTCAAAGACTCACATTGACCTTGCCTTTCGATAGATGCAGACGTTTCACATGATTAGAGCAGTAATCAGCCATTTTTTTCCAACCTTACTCGATGTAAGTGCCTGACGTTGATTAAAGACTACTACAACGCGAGGTGATAAAATTTGTTCCACATAATCATTGCTTTTATGAGATTAATTAACCCGTATGTTAATCCCTTTTGTTATCTGAAATGTTTGGTATGGTAATATGTGCCGGCCAGTGGTAAAGCGAATTAGCGCCTGCATCTTCGGAGTTTCTTTTAACTATTTTCTGCTACTAATGCTTGAAAAATTTGTCCTCTAACAGTCAGCTACCGCATCTGTGTACACACTGCAAAGAACGTGATACTTCGTCGGTCATCAAGCGTCATACGTTCTGCCATCGTATTAATAACTAGCTGTTCATGACATGCGTTGCAATGCCACGGATTGGTTTGAGATTTTGGCACAATGGTACACTGGAATACGCCCGTTGTTTTAGATACTTTTCTTGTAATACCTTTGCGAAATGTGTTGCGATTAGCTTTACTAGTACAGAAGTAATAGAACAAAGCGTCATGCCTGACGCGGCAGTTTCCCACGTACCTCAATGTTTACGACGTTATATTTCCTGAACTACACTCCTGGAAATTGAAATAAGAACACCGTTTCACTGTCCCAGGAAGGGGAAACTTTATTGACACATTCCTGGGGTCAGATACATCACATGATCACACTGACAGAACCATAGGCACATAGACACAGGCAACAGACCATGCACAATGTCGGCACTAGTACAGTGTATATCCACCTTTCGCAGCAATGCAGGCTGCTATTCTCCCATGGAGACGATCGTAGAGATGCTGGATGTAGTCCTGTGGAACGGCTTGCCATGCCATTTCCACCTGGCGCCTCAGCTGGACCAGCGTTCGTGCTGGACGTGCAGACCGCGTGAGACGACGCTTCATCCAGTCCCAAACATGCTCAATGGGGGACAGATCCGGAGATCTTGCTGGCCAGGGTAGTTGACTTACACCTTTTAGAGCACGTTGGGTGGCACGGGATACATGCGGACGTGCATTGTCCTGTTGGAACAGCAAGTTCCCTTACCGGTCTAGGAATGGTAGAACAATGGGTTCGATGACGGTTTGGATGTACCGTGCACTATTCAGTGTCCCCTCGACGATCACCAGTGGTGTACGGCCTGTGTAGGAGATCGCTCCCCACACCATGATGCCGGGTGTTGGCCCTTTGTGTCTCGGTCGTATGCAGTCCTGATTGTGGCGCTCACCTGCACGGCGCCAAACACGCATACGACCATCATTGGCACCAAGGCAGAAGCGACTCTCATCGCTGAAGACGACACGTCTCCATTCGTCCCTCCATTCACGCCTGTCGCGACACCACTGGAGGCGGGCTGCACGATGTTGGGGCGTGAGTGGAAGACGGCCTAACGGTGTGCGGGACCGTAGCCCAGCTTCATGGAGACGGTTGCGAATGGTCCTCGCCGATACCCCAGGAGCAACAGTGTCCCTAATTTGCTGGGAAGTGGCGGTGCGGTCCCCTACGGCACTGCGTAGGATCCTACGGTCTTGGCGTGCGTCCGTGCGTCGCTGCGGTCCGGTCCCAGGTCGACGGGCACGTGCACCTTCCGCCGACCACTGGCGACAACATCGATGTACTGTGGAGACCTCACGCCCCACGTGTTGAGCAATTCGACGGTACGTCCACCCGGCCTCCCGCATGCCCACTATACGCCCTCGCACAATGTCCGTCAACTGCACATACGGTTCACGTCCACGCTGTCGCGGCATGCTACCAGTGTTAAAGACTGCGATGGAGCTCCGTATGCCACGGCAAACTGGCTGACACTGACGGCGGCGGTGCACAAATGCTGTGCAGCTAGCGCCATTCGACGGCCAACACCGCGGTTCCTGGTGTGTCCGCTGTGCCGTGCGTGTGATCATTGCTTGTACAGCCCTCTCGCAGTGTCCGGAGCAAGTATGGTGGGTCTGACACACCGGTGTCAATGTGTTCTTTTTTCCATTTCCAGGAGTGTATGTGTCGTACAGTGACATAAATTTGCCGGCACATTTATTGATATATATACGAGGGTTATACTCGTATATCAATAAATATACGAGGGTACCAGGGTCGCCACCCCCCCCCCCCCCGCGAACTATGGACCTTGCCGTAGGTGGGGAGGCTTGCGTACCTCAGCGACACAGATAGTCGTAGGTGCAACCATAACGGAGGGGTATCTGTTGAGAGGCCAGACAAACGTGTGGTTCCTGAAGAGGGGCAGCAGCCCTTTCAAAAGTTGCAGGGGCAACAGTCTGGATGATTGACTGATATGGCCCTGTAACATTAACCAAAACGTCCTTGCTGTACTGGTACCGCGAACGGCTGAAAGCAAGGGGAAACTACAACCGTAATTTTTCCCGAGGGCATGCAGCTTACTGTATGGTTAAATGATGAAGGCGTCCTCTTGGGTAAAATATTCCGGAGGTAAAATAGTCCCCCATTCTGACCTCCGGGCGGGGACTACTTAAGAGGACGTCGTTATCAGGAGAAAGAAAACTGGCGTTCTACGGATCGGAGCGTGGAATGTCAGATCGCTTAATCGGGCAGGCAGATTAGAAAATTTAAAAAGGCAAATGGATAGGCTGAAGTTAGATATAGCCGGAATTAGTGAAGTTCGGAGGTAGGAGGAACAAGATTTCTGGTCAGGTGAATACGGGGTTATGAATACAAAGTCAAATAGGTGTAACGCAGGAGTAGGTTTAATAATGAATAAAGAAATAGGAGTTAGGGTAAGCTACTACAAACAGCGTTGTGAATACTTCATTGTGGCCAAGATAGACACGAGGCCCACGCCTACCACGGTAGTACAAGTTTATATGCCAACTAGCTCCGCAGATGACGAAGACATTGATGAAATGTATGATGAGGTAAAAGAAATTATTCAGATAGTAAAGGGAAGGAAACGTAGTAGGTGAATATGGAAACAGGGTAATAAATGAAAGAGGAAGCCGCCTGGTAGAATTTTGCACAGAGCATAACTTAATCATAGCTAACACTTGTGTCAAGAATCATGAAAGAAGCTCGTATACATGGAAGAGGCCTGGAGATACTGAAAGGTTTCAGATAGGTTATATAATGGTAAGACAGAGATTTAGGAACCAGTTTTTAAATTGTAAGACATTTCCAGGGTCAGATTTGGACTCAGACCACAATCTATTGGTTATGAACTGTAGATTAAAACTGAAGAAACTGCAAAAAGTTGGGAATTTAAGGAGATGGGACCTGGATAAACTTAAAGAACCAGAGGTTGTAGAGAGTTTCAGGGAGAGCATTAGGGAACGATTGAAAGGAATGGGGGAAAGAAATACAGTGGTAGAAGAATATGGGTAGCTTTGAGCGATGAAATAGTGAAGGCAGCAGAGGATCAAGTCGGTAAAAAGACGAGGGTTATTAGAAATTCTTGGGTACCAGAAGATATATTGAATTTAATTGATGAAAGGAGAAAATATAAAAATACAGTAAATGAAGCAGGCAAAAAGGAATACAAACGTCCCAAAAATGAGATCAACAGGAAGTGCAAAATGGCTAAGCAGGGATGGTTAGAGGAATAATGTAAGGATGTTGAGGCTTATCTCACTAGGGGTAAGATAGATACTGCCTACAGGAAAATTAGAGAGACCTTTGTAGAAAAGAGAACCACTTGCATGAATATCAAGACCTCAGATGGAAACCCAGTTCTAAGCAAAGACGGGAAAGCAGAAAGGTGGAAGGAGTATATAGAGGCTCCATACAAGGGCGATGTACTTGAGGACAATATTATGGAAATGGAAGATGACGTAGATGAAGATGAAATGGGAGATATCATACTGCGTGAAGAGTTTGGCAGAGCACTGAAAGACCTAAGTCGAAACAAGGCCCCGGGAGTAGACAACATTCCATTGTAGTTACTGACAGCCTTGGGAGAGCCAGCGCTGACGAAACTCTTCCATCTGGTGAGTAAGATATATGAGACAGGCGAAACACCGTCAGACTTCAAGAAGAATATAATAATTCCAGTCCCAAAGAATCCAAATTACAGTACAATCAGTTTAATAAGTCATGGTTGCGAAAAACTAACGCTAATTCTTTACAGACGAATGGAAAAACTGATAGAAGCCGACCTCGAGGAAATTCAGTTTGTATTCCGTAGATATGTTGGAACACGTGAGGTAGTACTGACCCTACGACATATCTTAGAAGATAGATTATGGAAAGGCAAACCTACGTTTCTAGCATTTGCAGACTTAGAGAAAGCTTTTGACAATGTTGGCTGGAATACTCTCTTTCGAATTCTGAAGGTGGTAGGGGTAAAATACAGGGAGCGAAAGGGTATTTACAATTTGTACAGAAACCAGATGACAGTTATAAGAGTCGAGAGCATGAAAGGGAAGCAGTGGTTGGGAAGGGAGTGAAACAAGGTTGTAGCCTATCCCCGATGTTATGATCGGTTCAGTTGCACCAGAGGACCCAATCAGTTCAATTAATCACAACGCAATTACGGAGCCACCACCAGCTTGCACAGTGACTTGTTGACAACTTGGTTCCATGGTTTCGTATTGTCTGCGCCACGCTCGAGTCCTACCATCAGCTCTTACAACTGAAATCGGAACTCATCTGACCAGGCCACAGTTTGCCAGTCCTCTAGGATCCAACGCATATGGTCACAAGCCCAGGATATGAGTTGCACGTGACGTGGTGCTGTTACGAAAGGCACCCGGCCCAGTCGTCTGCTGCCATAGCCCATTAACGCCGAATTCCACCGCACTGTCCTCTCGGGTTCGTTTGTAGTGTCACACATTGATTTCTGCAGTTATTTCACGCGGTGTTGCTTGTCTGTTATCACTGACAACACTACACAGATGCTGCTCTCGGTCGTTAGTTATCGAGCGAAGTGGCGCAGTGGTTAGCACAATGGACTCGTATTCAGGAGGACGACGGTTCAAACCGGCACCCGGCCTTCCATATTTAGGTTTCCCATGATTTCCCTAAATCACTTAGGCAAATAATGGGATGGTTCCTATAACAGGGGGCGGTTGATTTCCTTTCTCCCTCCTTGAAACAATCCGGGCTTGGTCTCCGTCTCTCATGACCTCGATGTCGACGGGACAGTAAACCTAATCCTCTCTCTCTCTCTCTCTCTCTCTCTCTCTCTCTCTCTCTCTCTCTTTGTCGGTCGTTAAGTGAAAACCGTCGACTACTACGTTGTGGTAATGCTGAAATTCTCGGAACACTCTTGACATTGTCGATGTTCAAATACTGAATTCCACAATGAATTCCGAAATGGAATGTCTCATGCGTCTAGCTCCAACTACCATTTCGCGTTGAAGGTCTGTTAATTCCGTCGTGCAGCCATAAACACGTAGGAAACCTTTTCACATGAATCACCGGAGTGCAAGTGACAATTCCGCAAATGCACTGCCCTTTTAAACCTTGCGTACGCCATACTACCGCCATCTGTCACGTGCAATACCTACCCCATTACTTTTCTCACCTCAATGTGAAAAGGGCAGAGTGGAAATGCAACTTTCATCCTGTTTCACGTGCATCGAATGCTGATTACATTCGAAAACTAAATGCCTTTCACAAACCAAAAGTAACCTGATGTGCCATTTCTTCGTGGAAAATGCAGAAGGACCGCGAGAAAAATACTGGAGTTGAAGGATTTCGACTGACGGTGTCTAACAAGACTGCCGCTCGGTGAAAGTGAAAAAATTATTGTTAGAAGGGCGCTGGAACACTGTGCAGAGCGTAATAAGAAAGCCTGCAGCGAGCGGGGCGAACGAAATGGATATTGTGGCAACTGTTGCTCATAATCCACCTGTCAGTCCCAATGAAACAGCGAGTGCGTCGGGAATACGTCAGATCAGCGTTGTTCGCATTTTACGCGCCAACAGCTTCCACCCCTATCACGTGTCACTGCACCAGCAAATCGAAATTGCAGAAAGCACGTGGAATTCTGTCGTTCGGTTCTGATACGACATTAGGACAACAGTTGCTCTCTTCGAAGAAGTCTCTCTCCTGATAAAGCTGCCTTTACAAATCAGCAAGCAAATTCGTATTATTCGGCAGATGAGTAAACGCACTGGCTGAGGCAAGATGAGTATCAAAAGCAGTACGGTTTGAATAATTCTTGCGGTATTATTGGAAACTGCGTGATTGGTCGTTACCTCACTGATGAAACGTTAATGGCTAAAAATTACGCACAGCTGCTTACTGCAGCGGTACCGGCTCTCCTAAACGATGTACCAGTTAAAATACGTAGATATACACTGAGGTGATAAAAGTCATTCGATAGCGATATGCACATATACAGAAGGCGGTAGTATCACGAACACAAGGTACACTGAAGAGCCAAAGAAACTGGTACACCTGCCCAATATCGTGTAGGGCCCATGTGGGCACGCAGAAGTCCCGTAACACGATGTGGCATGGACTCGACTAATGACTGAAGTAGTGGTGGACGGAATTGACACTATTAAACCTGCAAGGCTGTCCATTAATTCGTAAGAGTACGAGGGACGGAGATCTCTTCCGAACAGCACGTTCCTAGGCGTCCCAGATATGCTCAATAATGCTCATGTCTGGCGAGTTTGGTGGCCAGCGGAAGTGTTTAAACCCAGAATAGTATTCCTGGAGCAACTCTATAGCAATTCTGGACGTGTGGGGTGTCATAATGTCCTGCTGGAATTTCCTAAGTCCGTCGGGAAGCACAATTGACATGAATGGATGCAGGTGATCAAACATGATGTCTACGTACGTGTCACCTGTCAGAGTCGTATCTAGACGTACCAGAGGTGCCGTATCACCCCAACTGCACGCGCCCTACACCGTTACAGAGCCTCCACCAGCTTGAACAGTCCCCTGCTGACATGCAGGCTCCATGGATTCATAAGGTTGTCCCCACAACCGTCCACGTCCATCCGCTCGATACAATTTGAAACGAGACTAGTCCGCCTGGCAATGTGTTTCCAGTCAACAACAGTCCAATATTGGTGTTGAAGGGCCCAGGCGAGGCGTAAAGCTTTGTGTCGTGCAGTCATGGGTCTTCAGCTCCGAAAGCCCTTATCGATTATGTTTCGTTGAATGGTTCGTACGCTTACAGTTGTTGAAGACCCAGAATAGAAATCTGCAGCAAGTTGCAGAAGGGTTGAACTTCCATCATAATGAACAAATCTCTTCAGTCGCCGTTGGTCCCTTTCTTGCAGGATCTTTTTCCGGCAGCAGCGGTGTCGGAGATTTGACGTTTTGCCGAATTTATGATATTCACGATACACTCGTGAAACGGTCGTACGAGAAAATCCCCACTTCATCGCTTTCTCGGACATGCTGCGTTCCATCGCTCGTACGCCGACTATAACATCACGTCCTTTCTCACTTAAATCTTGATAACCTGCCATTGTAGCAGCAGTAACCGATCTAATAACTGTGGCAGACACTTGTTGCCTTATACAGGGTGTTACAAAAAGGTACGGCCAAACTTTCAGGAAACATTCCTCACACACAATTAAAGAAAAGATGTTATGTGGACATGTGTCCGGAAACGCTTAATTTCCATGTTAGAGCTCATTTTAGTTTCGTCAGTATGTACTGTACTTCCTCGATTCACCGCCAGTTGGCCCAATTGAAGGAAGGTAATGTTGACTTCGGGGCTTGTGTTGACATGCCACTCATTGCTCTACAGTACTACCATCAAGCACATCACAACGTAGCATCAACAGGTTAGTGTTCATCACGAACGTGGTTTTGCAGTCAGTGCAATGTTTACAAATGCGGAGTTGGCAGATGCCCATTTGATGGACTAGCACGGGGAAATAGCCGTGGCGCGGTACGTTTGTATCGAGACAGATTTCCAGAACGAAGGTGTCCCTATAGGAAGATGTTCGAAGCAATTGATCGGCGTCTTTGGGAGCACGGAACATTCCAGCTTATGACTCGCGACTGGGGAAGACCTAGAACGACGAGGACACCTGCAATGGAAGAGACAGTTCTTCGTGCACTTGACGATAACCCTAATGTCAGCGTCAGAGAAGTTGCTACTGTACAAGGTAACGTTGATCACGTCACTGTATGGAGAGTGCCACGGGAGAACCAGTTGTTTCCGTACCATGTACAGCGTGTGCAGGCACTATCAGCAGCTGATTGGCCTCCACGGGTAGCCTTCTGCGAATGGTTCATCCAACAATGTCTCAATCCTCTTTCCAGTGCAAATGTTCTCTTTACTGATCAGGCTTCATTC
Organism: Schistocerca piceifrons; assembly: GCF_021461385.2. Classification (NCBI taxonomy): domain Eukaryota; kingdom Metazoa; phylum Arthropoda; class Insecta; order Orthoptera; family Acrididae; genus Schistocerca; species Schistocerca piceifrons. The sequence continues at coordinate 133,686,485 of NC_060139.1, forward strand.
CGTGATCAAATTGTAAATTTTCACAATCAACATGTGTGGGCTGACGAGAATCCGCACGCAATTGCGCAATCACGTCATCAACACAGATTTTCTGTGAGCGTTTGGGCAGGCATTGTTGGTGATGTCTCGATTGGGCCCCATGTTCTTCCACCTACGCTCAATGGAGCACGTTATCATGATTTCATACGGGATACTCTACCTGTGCTGCTAGAACATGTGCCTTTACAAGTACGACACAACATGTGGTTCATGCGCGATAGAGCTCCTGAACATTTCAGTCGAAGTGTTCGTACGATTCTCAACAACAGATTCGGTGACCGATGGATTGGTAGAGGCGGACCAATTCCATGGCCCCCACGCTCTCCTGACCTCAACCCTCTTGACTTTCATTTATGGGGGCATTTGAAAGCTCTTGTCTACGCAACCCCGGTACAAAATGTAGAGACTCTTCGTGCTCGTATTGTGGACGGCTGTGATACAATACGCCATTCTCCAGGGCTGCATCAGCGCATCAGGGATTCCATGCGACAGAGGGTGAATGCATGTATCCTCGCTAACGGAGGACATTTTGAACATTTCCTGTAACAAAGTGTTTGAAGTCACGCTGGTATGCTCTGTTGCTGTGTGTTTCCATTCCATGATTAATGTGATTTGAAGAGAAGTTATAAAATGAGCTCTAACATGGAAAGTAAGCGTTTCCGGACACATGTCCACATAACATATTTTCTTTCTTTGTGTGTGAGGAATGTTTCCTGAAAGTTTGGCCGTACCTTTTTGTAACACACTGTATAGGGGTTGCCGATCGAGCGCCGTATCCTGCCTGCTTGCATACCTCTGTATTTGAATACGCATCCCTATACCAGTTTCTTTGGCGCGTCAGTGTGTAAAAGGGCAGTACATTGCCGTAGATGTCATTTGTACTTAGGTGATTCATGTGAAAAGATTTCCAACGTGATTAGGCCGCAAGTCGGGAATTAAAAGACTAACCGCGGAATGGTGTATTGGAGCTAGCTGCATGGAACATTCCATTTCCGAAATCGTTAGGGATTCAGTATTCCGAGAGCGACTGTGTCGAGTGTGTGAGGAGAACACCAAATTTCAGACATTTCCTCTCATCAGGACAACGAAGTGGCCGACGGTCTTCACTTGACCACCGAGAGCATCGGCGTTTGCGTAGGGTTGTCAGTGCTAACAGACAAGTAACACTGAGTGAAATAGCCGCAGAAATCACTGTGGGACGTACGACAAAGGTATCCCTTAGGACAGTGCGACGAAATTTGGCGTTAATGCACTATGGCAGCAGACGAACTACGCGAGTGCCTTTGCTAATACGAGTAGCACGACATCGCGTGCAACGCCTCTCCTGGATTGTACCCTAGACGACTGGAAAACTGTGGCCTGGTCAGATGAATCCCGATTTCAGTTGGTAAGAGCTGACGGTAGGGTTCGACTGTGGCACAGAGCTCAGGAAGCCGAGGACAAAATTGTCAACAAGACACTAACAAGCTGGTGGTGGCTCCATAAAGGTATGGGCTGCATTTACGTGGAAAGGACTGGGTCCTCTGGTGCAATTGAGACGATAATTGACTTGGAATATTTACGTTCGGCTACTTGGGGACCATTTGCAGCCCTTCATGGACTGGCCGGCCGGTGTGGCCGTGCCGTTCTAGGCGTTTCAGTCTGGAACCGCGTGACCGCTACGGTCGCAGGTTCGAATCCTGGCTCGGGCATAGATGTGTGTGATGTCCTTAGGTTAGTTAGGTTTAAGTAATTCTAAGTTCTAGGGGACTGATGACCACAGACGTTAAGTCCCATAGTGCTCAGAGTCATTTGAACCCTTCATGGACTTCGTGTTCGTTAACAGCGTAGGAACTGTTATGGACGACAGAGCGCCATGTCACCGGGCAATAATTGTTCGTGATTTTTTAGAATAACAGGCTGGACAATCAGAGCTAATGATTTCGCCACTCATATCGCCCGACATGAATCCCATCGAAAATTTATGGGACATAATCAAGAGGTCTGTTCGTGCACAAGATCCTGCATCGGCAACTCTTTTGCAATTGCAGACGGCTACGGAGGCATCATGGCTCAATATTTCTGCAGGGGACTTCCAACGCCTTGTTTACTCCTCGCCACGTCGAGTTTCTGCACTACGCCGGGCAAGAGGAGGCCCGACACGGTATCAGAAGGTAACCCATGACTTATGTCACTTCAGTGTGTTGGATTTGGTTCAAAATGGTTCAAATGGCTCTGAGCACTATGGGACTTAACAGCTGTGGTCATCAGTCTCCTAGAACTTAGAACTACTTAAACCTAACTAACCTAAGGACATCACACACATCCACGCCCGAGGCAGGATTCGAACCTGCGACCGTAGCAGTCCTGCGGTTCCGGACTGCGCGCCTAGAACCGCGAGACCACCGCGGCCGGCTGTTGGATTTAGACACAAAATGTCCTCTGCAGGGACTTGCGCCAAATATATGTAAATGTCTCTGAAAGGAAGCTACCAGTAACTGACGTAACGGTCTAAACATCAATATGTTCGGATTAGAAGTCAAAGACAAAGAAGCAATGACCTGTTATTAAAACACTGCCTCGGAACAAAACACGCGGTTTAATATTAGCGCATACAGTGGATATATTAGTTACATTACATAAACTGGAGCAGTAGTCATTATACCAGCGACAATACACTAAGATATAACGAGACCACTGTATGTCTGTAGGGATTTACATAAAACGCATGCAGAACAGAGACCGCTTGGAAGGGACGCCTGCCGTAATCAGGTAATGGTGTATACACTGAAAAGTTTGAAAAATTCCGACCACCAGTCAAAGATATAGAAATACTGGTCAGTTATGAAAATTTTGACTCGGAAGAAATGCGTATAATTTATAACATTCATAAGATCATCAACCTGTTAATCCTTGAAATTTAAACAATTAGTGAACGTTACAATAATTACCATGCCACTGAAAATGGACAATAGATACATCATAAATTAAATGGAGCATAAAGAATGATGCAAACGAGGGCGTAATAATGGCACGGATATAGTAACGTTATTGAAGCATAAATTAGTGCAAGTATAAAATAGGAGTTTAAATTTATAATCATTGCGTGGAAGACATAAGGGTATTTGCACTATGAGCACACAATGTGAGTGCTAGTCAGACATACACTCAAGTAGAAAATAATAAACTAAGTTATTGCATTATCCGCACTATTTGTTACTATAGAATAGACAAGAGCGGAAAGCTATCAACAAGTGTGCACAACATGGTGTCAAATAATGAATTCACCATAAGTATGTATAAACGTACAGTAAATGAAATAGAAAAGCAGAAGTGAGTATATCTATATTGCCTTTAAATAAAAAAATAGTGGACCTAAGCCTCGTGGGAGTCACTATAATGTAAGACAAAAGCCGAAATTTTGAGAAATCACAAACATTCAATTTTTGTAATCATGATTTCCGCCACTGCATAGAACAACCTAAAGTGCACGAGAGAATGACGGAATTGAGTGCACAGTACTTCGTAACGAAAGACTGTAACACGACTCAGTAACTGTCTTCCATCTTACGCAAAGTACAAAGATCTGAACCCGTGTAACATATCGTACATAGATATCAGTTTAGCTTCTAATTAATCACAAGTTTAATATGTGAAATTGTTTAAAAATAAACTGAGCTATATGAATAACTGAAGGGTGGAGTCACTGAAACCTTGATTATTAGCAAATGCTGCAAATAACTGAAACCATTTCGCCAAATCTCCGATCTCCTGCCGTCGCCCCTTAATTGCCACCACTCACCGCTCGACGCCCCGGAGCAAAAGTGTTTTCAACTTACTCGGAAGAGTGGCCCAAGCTACCTGCCAGCTCTCCTATTGCCTGGAACCGTGTGGGCCCCTCCAACGGGAAGTACGCCACCCTACTGTGACTCAGAGAGGCATCGCTCGAGGAGTCTACACTGCATATCGATACTGTATGATTGCGTGGTCTCCCCGAGATATTAATTGATAAAATCTTCCCTCGCTTCCAGCTTCGTCACGTGGTTAAAATCCCACGAGCTTTCTACCGAACTCTCCTAAGCCATTGTGAAGTGGTAAATGACCGCCGTGTCGCCATGGTCTCGCCGTTATATAGGTGTTCGCCGTAATGTCACTGGTGTCTCTTCCACGCCAAATATGGTAATGTTTTCGTCGAGCAGCCGTCGCGCCCGCTTCATCCTCGCGAAGGTCAGGTCCCAGAATGTGCTGAGCTGCAAACTGCCGTTCTTATTAATGGTGTTTTCAGATATTTTTATTTCTATAGCGTCTTTTATAACGCTATTCCAAAATCCCTTCGTCCTCACAAACGCTCTGTGTTGATTTCCTAAAGCGTATTCCACCACGGGGGATTTTTCAGCATAGCGAAGGCTTAAGCACCGCTCACATTCCGTTCCGCACCTTCGGGTGTTGCAATATAGTGTTGGCCGACATAATAGTGGCAGCAACAACGACGTGATATTTTGTACACTCGAGGCGTTCTAAGCCCTAGATCGCCCTTCACAGGCCTCAGAAGCTGTCATACTTTTGCTGGGGTCCTGAATACTGATGAAATGTTGTGTCTCTTTAGGAGTCGTCTTTGTCGACACTGTGCCACAGAGAGGCAAAAACGCAAGTTTTTTGCCCTCTTTTTCGGTGATATTTCTCCCGCGCGTCTCGCCAGAAATAGCCTGTGAAACCTGGCGGTGATTTTAGCCATTTTTCCGGAAAACTTTTAGGAGGTGGCTTGGTTCTCGTAGCAGATTTTCAGCGTCTGAGACCACTTTAGCATGATGGACGTGGGTGTTCAAAACGCCCGTTTTTGTGCCGAATGGTGGTAGCTCAGAGCGTGCAGATAACTATCCGTGTTTTTAGGCTTCCTGTGGTCACTGTGGCTGAGACGCCCCTTGGTTTTCCGGCGAACGAGGATGTCAGTGACGGGCAATGCACCATTTACTTCCATCGTAAGCTTAATCTTGTCGTGAATGCTGCTCAGGTGTTCTAAGAGTTCTCCCAGTTTTTCACGTCCTGGGGGCCAGGTATTTAAGTGTCGTCCATGTAACGATAAAAGTAACTTAGTTTAGCTGGAGCCGTGTCCAAAGCAATGTTTTCAAATTTCTCCATGAAAAGGTTGGCTATGAATGGGGCTAACGGACTTCCCATTGCCACGTCGTCCAGGTAGTCGAAATACTGGCCGCCATACAGGAAATACGAAGATGTCAACGTGTGCTTAAACAATCCCACAACTGTACAACCAAAATAACGGGGAGAAGAGATATACACAGTCTATGACAGGAACACACGTAAATAAGGAGACCACATCAAAGCTGAATGTTGTATCACCTTGCCCAAGATGCTGATGTTTAACTCGGTTGATAAAATCGTCGGTGTTCTTGATGTCATACACACAGCGGCCCACATGTGGTGCAAGGAGGCTGTCCAAGTGTTTTGCCAGTCTATAAACTTGTTACCCAGCGGTGTTCACAATGGGGCGAAGAGAAGAATCCCTTTTGTGGATCTTCGGTAGCCCATAAGGCGTAGGTGGCCCAGGCACGTAAGGGAGGAGGTTCTTAACAACAGCCTCTTCCAGTGATGACTATTTTAGGAACTTTAATGTCTTCCTCGCTATTCTTGACTTCGGGTCCGTGGCGGTTTACGGTAGGTATCCTCCTCGAGAAACAACTAAATTTTAGTCTCGTAGTCAGCTTTATACATATTCATACACATCGGTACTGGTTACTGAACGTCTTTGCGAAAGTTTGCAAAGACCACATCACAAGTTAAAGAAAAGAAAACTGCAGCAAAAGTTGGAAGTGCCGTTTAACACGCAACATTTGTGTTTCAGGAGCCACCTTCCCGAATGGACCAACAGAAAATGACGAATGATGAACGAATAAAGATATTTGTACAGAATAGTTATAGAGAGTGCAGAATTTCCCTTGTTTGTGATGGAATGAGGTGTGGATACGTAGATAATCCGTTATTAATCAAACAGAGTAGCCAAAAGTTCGTCCCATTTAAAAATTTGCGATCTATGACAGCTGAATGTTGCAGCTGGATGCGGCATACAGCGAGAGTGGAAACACGATATCCAAGCAGTCTGTTGCAGATAGTGAAAATGGCAGCAAGTCGCGAGCTAATAGACTTCGAAGTCGGGTTTTAATTAGCGCAAGATGCACGGGCATGCTTATTGGAGGTTACGTAGGAATTCGGGTTTTCCAGGTCGACAGCGCCTACAGTGGATCTTCAACATCGCAGAGGCTGATGACCGACTAATGACCACTTGCTGAGCCCTCGACACAAAGTTTGATGACTCACATGAGCCCGTAAATATCGTCACTGGACTGTGGATTAATACCCCATTGGCGTCCACAGGAAGCAACGACTCTCTTGCAGGCCATATGTACCCCTTTCTGACATTAAAGTACCCTGAGAGACATGCCATATTTCAACAGGACAAGGCGACATGTCACTGATCTGTAGTCGCACGTGGGTTGCTTGACGAACACGTTGCTGAATTCACGAACTTGGGCTGGACACAGAGACCAGCAAATCTTAAACCAATCGGGTATTTGCGGGATGCTTCCGATAGCTGTGTACGCTCGATTAACATCAACTCACACCCCTACATAAGAAAAATTGGGGGTAGCACTGCGTGATGCATGGATCAGTATCTCTCTAGAACGATTCGAACACTTCGTAGATTCCATACCGCCTGGTGTTACTACAGTTTTGAAAGCTTGCTATCAAAATCACATCTAGTGCCTTCCCATGACCTTTGGCAAATCTTCGCATATTTCTCATGGTAACCGCTGTTCTTCCGTTAGACAAAACATGTAGAGAAAAACTTTCTGTAGTCCGGGAAATGTATACGCAAGTGCGAATATGAACCACCATTAGCTGTATGTTGGAATAACGACAGTGATCATTCGTGCCAGACCGCGACTCGAACCCCGCTCCCCGCTTTACGCGAGCTGTCATCTTAACCGCTTCGACTCTGCGTTCACGAATCATGGCCTGACCTAAACTTCCACATGTCGTCGTCATCCATGTATCACAACATGCACTCCAACGCTGCGTATACTCCCGTCCAGGAAAGACATATTTATTGAGAGTCGAGGGTTTGGTATTGGAGAATAAATGTGAAACAGCGGCACCTGTGTTATTAAGAAATACGATGCAACGTTTCTTTGAACGTGCATGCATATCCGAAGGAACGTTGCATCGTGCCAAGGACGTAGTCAGGATTTTATCAAAACGGGGGTGGGGGTCCGGTTTGTTAAAGAGGATCTTAAAGAGTTCAATGTTTCCCATTTTTTCTGAAAATTCATTTATTTATATTTTAATTTTATGCACATAACTGCCTTTGGGAGGCATTCATACAAACAGTACTTCGTCTATTAAGCAAGAAAAGCTTTTCTTAAAAAAGTGTTACATTATAACATATATTCTCGACAGTATATGTATATATCCAAATGTGCAATTAAATATTTCTTTAATTGGCAATATGCTAACTTCACCCTATTGTCAAATGAATTAAAATTTGAATATAATGTATTCTTTCTTTGCCAACGCATTCTTCTAATATGAGTTTCACTATCACAGAAGAATCTTAATGCTGGGCTGAATAATTTATGATGTTAAATGGAATCAAATTTCTTTTGACAACAGCCATATTTTTCCTACTACCATTTTCTATTTACATATACAGCTTATCTGAAATCAAGTCCGAATTTCTACAGCACATCATATCATCCCAAATTCGTCAATTCAAACTAAAATTTTACTTAAAATCTTTCATTTCATTAAAGTGCTTCAATTTCCTTGACTGATCAAGAACTTCTTTTAAATTATTATTTCAACACTCAGCTTGAAATTAGAGCAACCAAATTTATTTATTTAAAAAATAAAACGGGGTACGCAGATACTGTTAGCTACATTTCGGGATCTTAACGTTGATTCAAGTGTTAATTTCAACTAGTTTCATAAATCAGTTTGTATTTATCCACGATAATGTGGTTATACAGTCTTTACATCTACATCTACATCTACATTTATACCCCACAAGCCACCCAACGGTGTGTGGCGGAGGCCACTTTACGTGCCACTGTCATTACCTCCCTTTCCTGTTCCAGTCGCGTATGGTTCGCGGGAAGAACGACTGTCTGAAAGCCTCCGTGCGCGCTCTAATCTCTCTAATTTTACATTCGTGATCTCCTCGGGAGGTATAAGTAGGGGGAAGCAATATATTCGATACCTCATCCAGAAACGCACCCTCTCGAAACCTGGCAAGCAAGCTACACCGCGATGCAGAGCGCCTCTCTTGCAGAGTCTGCCACTTGAGTTTATTAAACATCTCCGTAACGCTATCACGGTTACCAAATAACCCTGTGACGAAACGCGCCGCTCTTCTTTGGATCTTCTCTATCTCCTCCGTCAAACCGATCTGGCACGGATCCCACACTGATGAGCAATACTCAAGTATAGGTCAAACGAGTGTTTTGTAAGCCACCTCCTTTGTTGATGGACTACATTTTCTAAGCACTCTCCCAATGAATCTCAACCTGGTACCCGCCTTACCAACAATTAATTTTATATGATCATTCCACTTCAAATCGTTCCGCACGCATACTCCCAGATATTTTACAGAAGTAACTGCTACCAGTGTTTGTTCCGCTATCATATAATCATACAATAAAGGATCCTTCTTTCTATGTATTCGCAATACATTACATTTGTCTATGTTAAGGGTCAGTTGCCACTCCCTGCACCAAGTGCCTATCCGCTGCAGATCTTCCTGCATTTCGCTACAATTTTCTAATGCTGCAACTTCTCTGTATACTACAGCATCATCCGCGAAAAGCCGCATGGAACTTCCGACACTATCTACTAGGTCATTTATATATATTGTGAAAAGCAATGGTCCCATAACACTCCCCTGTGGCACGCCAGAGGTTACTTTAACGTCTGTAGACGTCTCTCCATTGATAACAACATGCTGTGTTCTGTTTGCTAAAAACTCTTCAATCCAGCCACACAGCTGGTCTGATATTCCGTAGGCTCTTACTTTGTTTATCAGGCGACAGTGCGGAACTGTATCGAACGCCTTCCGGAGGTCAAGAAAAATAGCATCTACCTGGGAGCCTGTATCTAATATTTTCTGGGTCTCATGAACAAATAAAGCGAGTTGGGTCTCACACGATCGCTGTTTCCGGAATCCATGTTGATTCCTACATAGTAGATTCTGGGTTTCCAAAAACGACATGATACTCGAGCAAAAAACATGTTCTAAAATTCTACAACAGATCGACGTCAGAGATATAGGTCTATAGTTTTGCGCACCTGCTCGACGACCCTTCTTGAAGACTGGGACTATCTGTGCTCTTTTCCAATCATTTGGAACCCTCCGTTCCTCTAGAGACTTGCGGTACACGGCTGTTAGAAGGGGGGCAAGTTCTTTCGCGTACTCTGTGTAGAATCGAATTGGTATCCCGTCAGGTCCAGTGGACTTTCCTCTATTGAGTGATTCCAGTTGCTTTTCTATTCCTTGGACACTTATTTCGATGTCAGCCATTTTTTCGTTTGTGCGAGGATTTAGAGAAGGAACTGCAGTGCGGTCTTCCTCTGTGAAACAGCTTTGGAAAAAAGTGTTTAGTATTTCAGCTTTGCGCGTGTCATCCTCTGTTTCAGTGCCATCATCATCCCGTAGTGTCTGGATATGCTGTTTCGAGCCACTTACTGATTTAACGTAAGACCAGAACTTCCTAGGATTTTCTGTCAAGTCGGTACATAGAATTTTACTTTCGAATTCACTGAACGCTTCACGCATAGCCCTCCTTACGCTAACTTTGACATCGTTTAGCTTCTGTTTGTCTGAGAAGTTTTGGCTGCGTTTAAACTTGGAGTGGAGCTAATGAACTCCTCTATGATGTACAACGCACGTTGTCGTCTATATGACGTTTATTTACAAATATGTTAGCGTTGTGCCGGCCGGTGTGGCCGAGCGGTTCTAGGCGCTTCAGTTTGGAACCGCGTGTCCGCTACGGTCGCAGGTTCGAATCCTGCCTCGGGCATGGATGTGTGTGATGTCCTTAGGTTAGTTAGGTTCAATTAGTTCTAAGTTCTAGGCGACTGATGACCTCAGAAGTTAAGTCGCATAGTGCTCAGAGCCATTTGAACCATTTTTGTTAGCGTTGTGACAATTGGACTTACAGTTCCTAGGATATTGTGGATAAGACATTTCACAGTGGAACATCATTCTTGTAATAAAACTTAAAGACATGATATATCGCCGTTCCATTAGTGAGGCATCTTTATGCATAGATACATAGTACAAAATGACGATTGCTAGCCGGCTTTCAGAGATGTTCGGCTCCCCTTCGATGCAGCTCTTTTCAGTTAAGCAGAGAAGCTGCATCTTTAAGGGAATTGGAATCTGTCAGGAAAGAAAGCTGGTCTAGGGCGTCTTGTCATGGTCCGCGCGGCTTCCCCCCCGTCGGAGGTTCGAGTTCTCCCTCGTGCATGGGTGTGTGTGTCATCCTGAGCGTAAGTTAGTTTAAGTTAGGTTAAGTAGTGTGTAAGCTTAGGGACCGATGGCCTCAGCAGTTTAGTCCCATAAGCTCTTACCACAAATTTACACTTTCCAGGAAAGAAAGGAATTGATTGTGGCCTGTAATAAGGGACCAACCCCGACATTTGTCTAAACTGAAAATGGGAAATCACAGAAAACTATTTTCAAGGTTGCGGGTGGTTGCATCCGAACCACCTCGCCACCTGAATCCATGGATAGATAGCTCAGCGCCTTGAGGCGCTCAGTTACCCTGGTGGGTGGAGAATTTGGAAAAACTTACTGTCGCACATTGCTTTCAAATAAATTAAAATGGATCACAACAAAAGATGTTATTCTGATATTGCATGTTTTTCGTTTAGTTGTGCATGTTTCGTCATTCGATAGTGCATGAATGCGTGCATATTTTAAGATTTGATAGTGCAGGGAATTCTAGGCTTCAGTTACTATAGTATTACAAGAGCGTAAACAGTTTTGGGACTAAAGGGCTGGGGATGCATGTCGTATTCGTCTCGGACAAGTTTAAGCAGCCCTCGGAAATTAGAAACGAACGAACTATAAAATGTGCTGTCATCACATACCCCTTCCGCTCTTCATAAACCCTTCCCCATCATTCCGTATAGGAATCGGCTTTCGTAATTTGAGTACCGACCAAGTGATCAGACTGGACGATATTTTACCATTTGGGCTAGTAATAATAGAAATTTGAGCAAATTTTTTAAAGAAATGTAACAATCACCGTTTGGACTATATATCCTAGTGACGTAGGCAAATCCAAGTTCACTAATGTCAATGTTATTTGTAATGCTGTAATGGCTTCTAAAATATTGAAATATTGCAAATGTCAAACTTCTGCCAAATAGTGACTCGAGTGCTAACACTAAACTGCTATAGAAACGTAATTGGGCTATTATGGCAGTACATACATATTTTAACTCACCATAACGCGAGTGGACTACTCAAAATCGGTTTTCTTCTTGTTTCTTGCTACAGACTTATCCAAAGTTAGAAACTATCAGAACAGCACACAGCACAAAAACAATAAACGGCAGCACTTACATTAAATTCAAATACAAGTAATAAATGAGCAGATTAACGAAATAACAACTGAACTCAAGCAGGGCCAGCAGTGTACAATAGTTGGTCTTGGCTAAAGTAGGGATAGGCGATAGCTGATAGTGCTATCGATATACCGATAGTTTAAATCTGTCGTTGGCAAATTATATGGAGGGACCAAAAAGTTTCCATTACAGGACTGTACAGTCGAGAATTGGTATGACATTCAAGCAAAATCTCCTGGACAGGCAATGACCCCTTGGATGCACCAAGCTGAAGATGCTCGTTTGGTACGCCACCGTGTCCTGCTGCGTGAGGCGTGTGGAACTACCTGCTGCACGTCGTCCTCCGACAGGAAGCGTCGACCCTTCAAGGTCTTTTGTAAGCGACCAAAGGGTGTGATAATCGCATGGGTAGAGATCAGGATTGTGAGGTAACAGGCGAGTTGTGGCGCCCTGAAAGTATTCTAGGTTCGGAGTTTGCATCTCCGCACGGGCCTCTCGGGGGGCCGCGGCCCGGCAGCAACCACGTGGTGCCGAACGTTGGATGAGCATGAGCGGTAGCCCCAGCGTGTGTCCAGCCGCGTGGTTGGGAATTCCATGGTGATGCTCTGTCGATGAAGGAGACGTGCCAGGAGTGCCAAAGATGGCGGACTTTGTGAAACCTTAATGGCAGACATTTCACAGTTATATACAAATTAATAGTAGCCAGATGAATCATGATACCTCAAAAAGAAACATGTACATTACCATTATTTGCACGACGATTCTGATAGTGTAATCAGATTTTCAGTATCTTTGTTAGTTTAAAGTTTAGTATCTGACTGTAAATTATACAAGTAACACCCAGCAACGAATTTCCAAAATCTAAACGACTCATCCGATTTCGTCGATCTACGTGCCTTTAGAAAGCTATTAGTGTAAACCTAAACTAGTATAAAGTACAGGCATGTAACTTGAATAGTACGTGATTTATTGGAGGTCAAAGTGGCTGATTACTACTAATCGCGACAGGCCGTAAGTACTCCACAGTGACACGAGACAACGGTAGCAGCATCCTTATAAATATATTTATTGGTCTATGTCTATGTTTATATCCGATACATACTATTCATGAAGAAATCGTTTAAATATTTCCTGTGTTTTAGAAAGCACAGAGACATTAAGCTACTGGCCTACCTTTTGATCTATTCCTTTGATATGTTGTTGTTGTGGTCTTCAGTCCTGAGACTGGTTTGATGCAGCTCTCCATGTTACTCTATCCTGTGCAAGCTTCTTCATCTCCCAGTACCTACTGCAACCTACATCCTTCTGAATCTGCTTAGTGTATTCATCTCTTGGTCTCCCTCTACGATTTTTACCCTCCACGCTGCCCTCCAATGCTAAATTTGTGATCCCTTGATGCCTCAAAACATGTCCTACCAACCGATCCCTTCTTCTAGTCAAGTTGTGCCACAAACTTCTCTTCTCCCCAATCCTATTCAATACCTCCTCAATAGTTACGTGATCTACCCACCTTATCTTCAGCATTCTTCTGTAGCACCACATTTCGAAAGCTTCTATTCTCTTCTTGTCCAAACTGGTTATCGTCCATGTTTCACTTCCATACATGGCTACACTCCATACAAATACTTTCAGAAACGACTTCCTGACACTTAAATCTATACTCGATGTTAACAAAATTCTCTTCTTCAGAAACGATTTCCTTGCCATTGCCAGTCTACATTTTATATCCTCTCTACTTCGACCATCATCAGTTATTTTACTCCCTAAATAGCAAAACACCTTTACTACTTTAAGTGTCTCATTTCCTAATCTAATCCCCTCAGCATCACCCGATTTAATTTGACTACATTCCATTATCCTCGTTTTGCTTTTGTTGATGTTCATCTTATATCCTCCTTTCAAGACACTGTCCATTCCGTTCAACTGCTCTTCCAAGTCCTTTGCTGTCTCTGACAGAATTACAATGTCATCGGCGAACCTCAAAGTTTTTACTTCTTCTCCATGAATTTTAATACCTACTCCGAATTTTTCTTTTGTTTCCTTTACTGCTTGTTCAATATACAGATTGAATAACATCGGGGAGAGGCTACAACCCTGTCTCACTCCTTTCCCAACCACTGCTTCCCTTTCATGCCCCTCGACTCTTATAACTGCCATCTGGTTTCTGTACAAATTGTAAATAGCCTTTCGCTCCCTGTATTTTACCCCTGCCACCTTCAGAATTTGAAAGAGAGTATTCCAGTTAACGTTGTCAAAAGCTTTCTCTAAGTCTACAAATGCTAGAAACGTAGGTTTGCCTTTTCTGAATCTTTCTTCTAAGATAAGTCGTAAGGTTAGTATTGCCTCACGTGTTCCAACATTTCTACGGAATCCAAACTGATCTTCCCCGAGGTCCGCTTCTACCAGTTTTTCCATTCGTCTGTAAAGAATTCGCGTTAGTATTTTGCAGCTGTGACTTATTAAACTGATAGTTCGGTAATTTTCACATCTGTCAACACCTGCTTTCTTTGGGATTGGAATTATTATATCCTTTGATATATGTTTATTTAATATGTTTATGTATCTAATAATGTGTGTTAGAGCGTGTTTATGGTCCAGCCATCGGAATATTTATTTAATTTCAAGTTATTTAAATGCAAATCCAGTATTTCGAATGTGTTTCATTATGTTCGTGTGGGTACGTTGGCTTGAAGACACGGCGCGAGCGCTCTAGCCAGTCACAGCACTCGTGAATGGGGAGACTGGATGGAAGTGGGAGAAGAGTTCTGGGCAGGATGGCAGTTCAGAACAGGACGGCACAGGACAAGGGGAGTACGGGATAGGACACGAGGGGGTCCTGGAGTATTGCGTGAGGCATGCACGGTCGCGGGAAGGACTTAGAGTGGAGCAGTTTGCGCATGGTCGCGAGAGATAGAAGTATTTCGTAGTGCCGACCTGTGCACTTGTGAGATTTCCGTGACTTCTGCAGTGTAGACGCAGTATGCGTTTAGAAGTGAATATCTCGCGAGCTATGTTGTTGCTCATAACTAATTACCTGAAGTAGGAATCTATTGTTTCCTTGTTATTCAGCTTATGTTTTTTTTAATTGCTGGACCATCGACACCAATAAGTGTTTTGCAGAAATATACCGCATTCTCAAAAGTACTTCTACTATCGTATTCATCATTTAAAGTCGTTAAAATAGTACCTGCAGATTTTATTTAGTTGCAATCTTTCATTCATAAATTTCTATATTAATACGCAATTGCCGACTGATAGGAACCATCGACAATTCGATTCATGTGTGTATTCATATTGTATACTGTAGACTCAGCAGTATTTGGCTTGTAATACGGCAACTACGTATCCCAGCCCCTAGACAACGAAACCAGCCAAAACTGTAAATATTTCAACTCTGAGTCTGAGGGTGCGTAGTTGAGGGGCACACCATCACCGTCATTTCATTTTTTATTTGAAAACCCGCAGGACTGTGCGGCGTGTGCTCGAGTGTCTCACACTTGAGCTGGCGCAACTTCTGCGATACGATATTGGGCCGTGCTACGGCGGGGCGGTTTGCTCTCTTATTGAACTTTAAACAATCAGTCCACCTAAGCAGTGCTGACGAAAAGTCAGCTAAATACCTACCACGGAAAGGCCACATAACTTCAATCCATGGGCAGCAAATGAAAGTTAGTTAAACTCTCAGACGTTCGGGATTCTTGCATGACTCGTCTGAAAAATGCCCAAAATTTTCTGGAATCTGGTTTATTGTTTTTAAAACACAGAAAATGGCTATCAATTCCTTGTTTAATATTCCGACACTAATTACGCAATGTAACTGACTGTGTAACAAGTTCACACCCAAAAGCAGCCAGAAGATATTTAGTCCGGCCCGATATTTTAAACGTCCTAAACAGTCACTGCCCATGAACATTTGCGAGTTAACACAGTAAGTCGTTCAGCAATATTCTTGTGCAGAAGTACTAGCCATAACGTCTCGTAATTTGTACGAAACACGCCACGCGAAGTTTATGTACGACTCGAAAAGGTTCATATGCGAAATCTCCTAAAATAAATCACTCACAAAGTTCAAACATTCTCAAAAGATTCAACACTGTAGTGGTTTTTCATCAACTACACGAGAACCGATCAAACCCGTGGATTTCTTCATTTTGGTACAAATTTGATCAGCGCGATGTAGCATAGGTGTGTTTACCAGAAGACGGTTCCCGAGCGACTATCTCGACTCATAGATCTGAGGCAGAAACGCGAGGGAAATGTTGAATTCCTACTGGCTAGTATGTTAAGCAGCCAATCGGATCATCTCGAGCACACGTAATTTAGACTAGAAGTTTCGTAATTCCGAAACTAAATAAAATTTAATGAAAACAAAATACGATGCCTTTCCACAAAATAAATTCCTAACAATTTCAACATCTAATGCACCTACTGGCTGCCTTTTACAAAGTCAAGCTCATTCGGACATACGTCACAAATTCCCCTATTTCACAACTTTCTCATTCATACATTTGCATAGTTTTACTAAAATATCACATTCTCATTTTACGTATGTCCTCCATTCGCTCTCTCAGTATCTCCAAAGCACTCACACAATCATATCACGATGAAATAAAAAAATCAACGTGCTGGAAGCCCTGGAAATTAACAAACATCTTGCTCACAGTCCAGATATAATCCTAAATGACCAGACACAGCTCAACACTTCCCCTCTCCTAAACTTTATATAATCATCTCTGTTGTTCAATACTTCCCACACTGTCTGTTCCTACACATTCCCATTTTCCTGTATTCATTAAGTTCTTTTGTTTTATCGAAGTTGTCTATGTATTCCAAATAGATTGTAGTTTCTATAGTTAAGGCTTTCTTTTAACTGATATTTGTATTACTGTCCATGTTTAACACCTCTTGTAGTCGTCTCATCAAATATTGTTCATATTTTACTTTGTTCGTTTATTTAATGCAAACTGTTACATAGCCACTGTTCTGAATATAATTTTAATGTAAAATGCAGTACCACCACACTCTCAAAGATTGCATTTACAGTATTTTCCCTCAAACGCCTCCATTTTCCTGCATTTATTTATTCCTGTTTATCTTACTGATATTGCTTAAGTTCCTTATGTATTCTATAGTTACACTGATAATTGTTTCTTCTTTTAATTAATTGGTTTGTGTATCACTCTCCATGTTTATACCTCCTGATGCACCCTTGTCAAGTACTAATTTTATTTCATTTTATTTTATGACTATGCTCCAGACTGAACGCTGAAAGGCATAAACAGTCTTAAATGATGTGGTGATTATCATTATTGTTTTATTCGTTTTGTTTATTAATAGAAACTGTTACGGAGGTATGCTGTTCCTATTTTGTGTTAAAGTTTTTCCTGTATACTCCATTTTCATTTATTTACTGTTCAATTTTTTACTTTTTCATTGCATTGCCACCACACTGTCAAAGATGTTACTTATTGTATGTGTTGCTTCAGTCTATACGTGTTACTTCTCTTCCAATGTTTTATGCAAACATTGTAGCTTCTTTGGTAACAATACTCAGTAAATGTCTGAAGATGGCCTTGTAAGCCGAAAACCGATTAACACAATAAAAGTAACCTTGTGGACAAAAGCAAACTGGTGCTTTTCATTTCTTTTCCAAAGTATTTTTAATTACGTCAGAAATCTGTGGTAATGAAACTAAAGAAAATGCCAGAAAATTAGATTATATGAACGCTTCCTCTTGGTTGTAGGTTCAATTGATACTATAGATGAATACATTACAGTCCCTACTCAGTTTCACAATGCCAGCAAGGTTGTTATGTATTTTAGGTAAAAATGTATATCTCCAAAAGTATGGAAGTTATTGATTTGAAATTTTGACCGTATGGTTTTGTTATCCATAGAATTTGGTATACTAAGTATACAAAATATCGATTAATATTTAATAGTACTTCTTCAGAGTACGTGTAACGTATTGCATGCAGTGTTAATCAAGTACACGTCTCACCCGGCCCAGTAGCCAGCGTCAGCTGTGCGAGCGTGAAAACCAACATATGCTCTTCTCCCAGCTCCAAGGCAAGCTACGTTTACAATGCAAGGTGACAATTCGTAATAATTTGGTACGTTACAGTGCATTATCATGAAGCAGCAGCATTCCTTGTCACCCCGTTCCACAACGGTGGTCTTCAATGGACATTCTGCCCCACACACATTCTTCATTCTCCGATGGAGCCAGCAAAATAACAACAGCTTGTTGGTCGTGTATGGACACAGTGGCTAACAACATAGCCATAGTCCACGATTCCGCTTTTACTGCACGCAAGTAGTAAAGGTACGAATGCCACAATCATCACTTGAGCATATGTCGGTGCTTATACAGCCGTTATGGAGTCGCACTACCCTGTATGTACGCTGCAGCATCGTCTTCAGACAGAAACTTCCTGGTCGCCACTTATATCTTAGAATTTCACTTCTAGGGCAACTAGGTCGTGTGTACACTACTGGCCATTAAAATTGCTACACCACGAAGATGTGCTACAGACGCGAAATTTAACCGACAGGAAGAAGACGCAGTGATACGAAAATGATTAGCTTTTCAGAGCATTCACACAAGGTTGGCGCCGGTGGCGACACCTACAACGTGCTCACACGAGGAACGTTTGCAACCGATTTCTCATACACAAACAGCAGTTGACCGGCGTTGGCTGGTGAAACGTTGTGATGCCTCGTGTAAGGAGGAGAAATGCGGACCATCACGTTACAGACTTTGATAAAGGTCGGATTGTAGCCTATCGCGATTGCGGTTTATCGTATCGCGACATTTCTGCTCGCGTTGGTCGAGATCCAATGACTGTTAGCAGAATATGGAAACGGTCGGTTCGGGAGCGTAACACGGAACGCCGTGCTGGATCCCAACGGCCTCGTATCACTAGCAGTCGAGATGACAGGCATCTTACCCGCATGGCTGTAACGGATCGTGCAGCCACGACTCGATCCCTGAGTCAACAGATGGGGACGTTTGCAAGACAACAACCAGTTCGAAGACGTTTGCAGCAGCATGGACCATCAGCTTGGAGACCATGGCTGCGGTTACCCTTGACGCTGCATCACAGACAGGAACGCCTGCGATGGTGTACTCAACGACGAACCTGGGTGCACGAATGGCAATACGTCATTTTTTCGGATTAATCCAGGTTCTGTTTACAGCATCATGATGGTCGCATCGGTGTTTGGCGACATCGCGGTGAACGCACATTGGAAGCGTGTATTCGTCATCGCCATACTGGCGTGTCACCCGGCGTGATGGTATGGGATGCCATTGGTTACACGTCTCGGTCACCTCTTGTTCGCATTGACGGCACTTTGAACAGTGGTCGTTACATTTCAGATGTGTTACGACCCGTGGCTCTACCGTTCATTCGATCCCTGCGAAGCCATACATTTAAGCAGGATAATGCACGATCTCATGTTGCAGGTCCTGTACGAGCCTTTATGGTCACAGAAAATGTTCGACTGCTGCCCTGGCCAGCACATTCTCCAGCTCTCTCGCCAATTGAAAACGTCTGGTCAATGGTGGCCGAGCAACTGGCTAGTCACAATACGCCAGTCACTACGCTTGATGAACTGTGGTATCGTGTTGAAGCTGCATGGGCAGCTGTACCTGTACACGCCATCCAAGCTCTGTTTGACTCAATGCCCAGGCGTATCAAGGCCGTTATTACGGCCAGAGGTGTTTGTTCTGGGTACTGATTTCTCAGGATCTATGCACCCAAATTGCGTGAAAATGTAATTACATGTCAGTTCTAGTATAATATATTTGTCCAATGAATACCTGTTTATCTTCTGCATTTCTTCTTAGTGTAGCACTTTTAATGGCCAATAGTGTAATTTATTTTAGGTGATTGGAGGGGGGGGGGGGGGAGGGGTGGTTCTGGGCCTTCCTAGAACCCTCGTTTGGATGCGTCCCTAATCGTAATTTTTAGTAACAATGACCTTGCTATTTCATATTACTGTATACCGCCTTTCATTTCATCGTCTCTCTTCTTTTAATTTCTGCTCAACCGTGGCACTTCAACAAAAAAACTGTTAAGAATTATCCGCTGCACGCCGTAGTACATCACACACAGAAGGTGCTAATTTAATACCCTGCTGGCCACCCAAAATGCAAAACACTGAAGGAAGCATCGGAATCAGGTGAAATTTGCGACATGCGTTTGCGGCGACAAGAGATGCACGTGATTAGCATTCCAGCGCAGACGCAGATTAGGGCTCCAGAAGCGCCACTGCGAGCGCCATATAAAGTGGGAGCAGACGGCCGTGTGGACGTACTGGAATTGTTCTTTCGTGCAGTTGTTTGGCGTAAGCAGCTTCAGTATGCCTCGGAGAAGACAGCGAGCGTCTTTCGAGCGCGTTTCGGAAGGATTGTATTGTATTGTATGTTAACCGGGGGCCTAGAAACGACGGAGAGGCTCCGTCCCCGCCGCAGCCGCTGTGGTCCACAACCCCACGACTGCTGCAGTCCGCTTCACTCCTCCGCCGCCCCACACCGAACCACTCTGTCAGGTCTATTGTGCGGTTTGGCCCCCGGTGAACCCCCCCCCCTCTCCCCCCCTCCCCCCCTCCTCCCCCCCCCCCCAGGGAACGTCTCACACCAGACGAGTGTAACCCCTATATTTGCGTGGTAGAGTAATGGTGGTGTACACGTCCGTGGAGAACTTGTTTGCGCAGCTCTCGCCGACATAGTGTAACTGAGGCGGAATAAGGGGAACCAGGCCGCATTCGCCGAGGCACAGGGAAAACCGCCTAAAAACCATCCACAGACTGGCCGGCTCACCGGACCTCGACACAAGTCCACCAGGCGGATTCGTGCCGGGGTCCAGGCGCTCCTTTCCAGTCCGGAAAGCCGTGCGTTAGACCGAACGGCTAACCGGGCGGGCTTCGGAAGGATAGTTACCTCTAGGGATTGCGAATGATCCTTCAGAGAAATAGGTGATCGTGTCGGACGGAACCAAGCAACTTTGATGCGAATCTGTAATTGTTGGATGCAAAAGGGAACGACGGACCGACGGGACCGATTGCACCCACCTCGTTGCACCACACCACCTGATGAGAGCCATATTGTGCGCCTGTGGCTCTGCCACATCACGAGCCATATCACGGCAAATTTGGCCTGTTGCCCAACAAGCAATATCCGAGTGTACCATTCGACGTCGTTTTCAGAAGAGTGGACTATCCGTAAAGAGTCCATTGCTGCGTTTACCAGTGAGTCAACGCCACAGGCGTTTGCGTCCTCAGTTGTGAGATGAACGTCGGGTAAGGACAACCGAATGGAACGACATTGTTTTTTACCGACGAAGTCCTATTCTGCCTGCAGCACCACTATGTCCGGACGAGAGTCTGGAGACACTTTGGTGAGAGACTGTTGAACTGGTGCCTTACGCATCGCCATACTGGTCCTACACCCGGTATTACGGTTAGGGGTGGTACTGGATTCCACTCCCTCAGCCCCCATGTACGTTTTGCGCGTAAACTAACCAACGAGCCTTCCATCTCTGAAGTGTTGAAGCCTTTTGTCCTCCCATACCTTCGGAGTTTGTAGACCACCATATTGCTACAGGAAAAGGCACGACAGCAGGTGCCAGGTAATTTTCAAGATTTGATCGTCGCCCTTCGGATTGCGCTGCTGTCTCCCCCTTACTGTTCCCCCTATCAGTTGTAGAATTTCGGAACACGTATTATGTTCGAGTATAATGAGTTTTCTGGAGACTAGAAATCTGCTCTGTAGGAATCAGCGCGGGTTTCGAAAAAGACGAACGTGTGAAACCCAGCTCGCGCTATTCGTCCACGAGACTCGGAGAGCCATAGACACGGGTTCCCAGGTAGATGCCGTGTTTCTTGACTTCCGCAAGGCGTTTGATACAGTTCCCCACAGTCGTTTGATGAACAAAGTAAGAGCATATGGACTATCAGACCAATTGTGTGATTGGATTGAAGAGTTCCTAGATAATAGAATGCAACATGTCATTTTCAATGGAGAGAAGCCTCCCGAAGTAAGAGTGATTTCAGGAGCGCCGCAGGGGAGTGTCGTAGGACCGTTGCTATTCACAATATATATAAATGACCTTATGGATAACATCGGAAGTTCACTGAGGCTTTCTGCGGATGATGCTGTGGTATATCGAGAGGTTGTAACAATGGAAAATTGTACTGAAATGCGGGAGAATCTGCAACGTATTGACTCATGGTGCAGGGAACGGCAATTGAATCTCAATGTAGAGAAGTGTAATCTGCTGCAAATACATAGAAAGAAAGATCCTTTATTCTTTAGCTAAAATATAGCAGGTCAGCAACTGGAGGCAGTTAATTCCATAAATTAACTTGGAGTGGGCATTAGGAGTGATTTAAAATGGAATGTTCATATAAAATTAATCGTCGGTAAGCAGATGCGACACTGTGATTCATTGGAAGAATCCTAAGGAAATTTAGTCCGAAAACAAAGGAAGTAGGTTACAGTACACTTGTTCGCCCACTGCTATTGCTCACTGGTGTGGGATCCGTACCAGATAGGGTTGATAGAAGAGATAGAGAAGATCCAACGGAGAGCAGCGCGCTTCGTTACAGGATCATTTAGTAATCGCGAAAGCATTACAGAAATAATAGATGAACTCCAGTGGAAGACTCTGCAAGAGAGACGCTCAGTAGCTCGGTACGGGCTTTTGTAGAAGTTTCGAGAACATACCTTCACCGAGGAGTCAAGCAGTATATTGCTCCCTCCTACGTATATCACGCGAAGAGACAATGAGGATAAAATCAGAGAGCTTAGAGCCCGCACAGAGGCACACCGACAATCTTTCTTTCCACGAACAATGTGAGACTGGAATAGAAGGGAGAGTATATAGAGGTACTCAAAGTACCCTCTGCCACACACCGTCAGGTGGCTTGCGAATTATGGATATAGATGTAGATCACTTGCCTGTCGAAAACGTCTGGTCGATGATCGCTGTTACAGCATATCAGCTTTGGCAATATGTGGAAGCCACAAGCACTGCTATACCCCAACAATACGTCCAGAGACTCTTCGATTCTACTGCTGCGGCGCGGTTCTTTCCGTCCCTTTACGACGGACCTGCACCTACCTGTGAACATTGTCTCAGCAGTTCATCAGTAGGAAAGCCGAGTGAAACCTACTGTACTTCGACGTGAACCAGGCTGCAATTTAAGTCACTAATCTACGTTTCGGGAGAAACACGAAATGAAAGTTTGGAAATTTTGTCCTCAATTAATATATTCTGAAACTTAGGTGAACAAGTATCACTGCCAAGCCCGTGCTAGTCTTAACACAGTCACTCACAATCCCTTTCACTCACGTTAGCAAGTTTATGGTGTTGCATTTCACGAAAACGTAATAACTACAAAAATACTGATTGTTTTTGATTGATAATGCTCACCAAATATTAAGTCTGTCGGTACCAAATGCACCCACAGTTTTTAGCCACCGACCTGCTCAATACGTCACGCGGAATATATGTCTTTTCTCGTCACAAAATTCAATTAAAATTTCCAAAATTTCTACACGCCCATCGGAATAATTATGTCGTCACTTTCCAACACTTTTGATGTATGAAACGCTGCTAGATCCGGCAATTTATCATTTTCATCGGAACTACTACTGCACACGTCCGAACTGTTTCATGGCTAGGCTCCCACTCTTCTCTAGAATACTCTAAGTCTTCTCTACCAGCAGAGAAAGGCGCGCGAAGAATATTGCTTTACTATTGGTCAGTTTACTCAACAGCCAATAGCAAAACAACATTCTCCCTCGTTAGTCCGCGCTTTTCATCAATAACCAATCGCAAAATAGTAAACCTAACGACTGCACTTTTTACCGATGTAATTATCTAATATGCTGAAGTTTTGTTTATGCATAAAGTTATTTACTGTTGTTATTTATACCTGAATTAACTTTCCCTTTACCATAAACTTACTTTACAAATCTATTCTACAAAAATCCCCTTTGTCCATATCCATACTTCTTCGAAATGTTCCCACACTAAATTCTACTACACAACTCGTTAAACAATTATCTTCATATTAACCTTAAACCACACTCACGCATCATTCGTACTGCTAAAACACATTTATAACATATTACGTGCACAAAAAGACATAATAACACTATCAAAATACTAGAACACTTTATGAAAAATATTCTATTACTTTAGTGCACTCTGATGGGCACCATCGAAACTAAAATCACAGTCCCCCTATCCAATATTGTCCTCTATCGTCTGATACATAAACTACGTGCGCATCCAGTCTCGCGTCACCATCTGTCACTATCCAGCTCTGAGACACATCTCCCACTTAACCGCGTCCAAGGCAGGATCGGTATACGGCGCTACGCCTCACTATATCGAGGCATGTAGCAGCGGTTACAGCCAGCAATGACGGCAACAGTCGGTACTGATTTCATCATCTTCCTCATATCGCATGTGGCTGTTATTTTCAGTCATGCGGTCTTTGTACAAAGTGTTATCTCCCAAATCAATTTGGCTGTGATATCACCGGTCCATCGAGGTGTTGCATTTTAGATGGCCAGCAGACGACTTGGGAGTTCATCGTTGCAAGCATCAGCCATCAGTACACAGACTGGCGTTTAGCAGGAGCTGGGGTATCGAAGGGAACGTCGTTACTGCTGACGCATTGCAAATAATCCCACCTTGTTAGGCGTTTCTACTCGATGAGGTATTCCAAGACTACGAGGTTATGTAGCGCTTTTCAGTTTGTGTTACTCTGTTAATTTATCGGGGCGTATAAACAGTGAGGGCGTGCCAAGCGTCGGCAGGCGGCAGGTTGTGGAAGACGGGGCGGCGGCGCGGGGTACTGGCCGCCTTTCTTCCAGGGGGCCGCCGTTTAAGCAGAGTGTAGGGACTTGGGCGTCGCTGCGGTCCGTCGCTTTAATTAAGACGACCCGGCGGGCTTCTATATGAGGCAACTCGCCCAAAACTGCGCCTCGGAGGAGGAGCCCGCGTTAATAATGGCCGGGGTGGCGGGGCCGCCGGCGACGGCGACGGCGACGTCTTAGGCGTTATAACCGCGGCGCCGCTTAAACTGTGTTCATTAACATTTTATAGCGGCGCTGGCTGCCTGCCGGCTGGTGGCCGTTTAATTAGAACGGCCCGGGCGCGGCCGGCGGTAATCCTTCTGTTCTTGGCGGGCGCCCTCCACGGCCGCCCCTACCCCGGCCGCAACTTGAGCCAACTTGGCGGACACCTCCCCCCACCCTCCATCCGCCTCACCACACTTCTACCCTCCCTCCAGCCGAGGGGGCGTGGCTGGCCTCTCCCTTCTCCAATCAGCACCTGCGTGTTCCTTCGGGATCAAACCGACGTGTACCCGAGTTCTGGTGGCTTCAAAACCATTGCACTGCATAGTTTTGAGGATAGGCTATTCTTGAAACAAACGGCGTATAAGTTAGTTACGAGGGTCACTCCAAAAGAAATGCACGCAATTTTTGTAAAAATACAGTTTTCATTCTGCATGTGTGAAAGTTTTACAGTGTGTAGATACATCCCTCCCGCTTGTTTTCAAACTTAGTTCAAAATGGTTCAAATGGCTCTGAGCACTATGGGACTCAACTGCTCTGGTCATCAGTCCCCTAGAACTTAGAACTACTTAAACCTAACCAACCTAAGGACATCACACACATCCATGCCCGAGGCAGGTTTCGAACCTGCAACCGCAGCAGTCGCACGGTTCCGGACTGCGCGCCTAGAACCGCGAGACCACCGCGCCCGGCCTCAAACTTAGTTCAACCTGTTCCCGTGAGTGGCACCACAGCATGTCTTCAAGATGGCTGCTACACTTGACGTTTTGTTCGAACCTACTGGTAACAAATCTAGCAGCTCTCCACTGAATTTCATCGATGTCTTTCTTCAATCCGACGTGATACGGATTCCAAACACTCGAGTAAAACAAAGACCAGGTTGCACCACCGTCCTATGTGTAGTCTCCTTTACAGTGAATCACTCTTTGCTAAAATTCTCCCAATAAGCCGAAGTCGTCCATTTGCCTTCCCTACCACAGTTTTCGCATCCTCGTTTCACCTCATATCGCTTTGCAACGTTACGCCCGGATATTTCAATGACTTGACTATGTCAAGTAGGACACTAGCAATACTGTATCCGAACATAACAGTTTTGTTTTAGCTTTTCATCTGCATTAACTTCCTTTTTTCCATATTTAGTGCTGGCTGCCATTCATGACACCAACTGGAAATTTTGTCTAAATCATAGCTATCATAGCTTCCTACAGCCACTCACCTTCGACACCTTACCGTACACCACGGCATCATCAGCAAACAAGCGCAGACTGCTGTCCATCGTGTCCGCCAAATTATTTATGTACGAGAGTCACTCCAAAAGAAATGCACACTATTTTTGTAAAAGTGCAGTTTTCATTCTGCATGTGTGAAAGTTTTACAGTGTGTAGATACATCCTTCCCGCTTGTTTTCAAACTTAGTTCAACCTGTTCCCGTGAGTGGCGTCACAGCATGTCTTCAAGATGGCTGCTACACTTGACGTCCGTCAGATGAAAACGTGCTGTCATAGAATTCCTGTGCTGTGGAAACGAGACAGTGGAAAACATCCACAAGAGGTTGAAAAAGGTGTATGGAGATGCTGCTGTCGATCGCAATACAGTTAGTCGGTGGGCAAGCAGGTTACGTGATGAAAGCGGGCACGGCAATATTGAAGATTGTCCTCGCAGCGGCAGACCTCGTACTGCACACACTCCAGACAATGCGCAAAGAGTTAACGAATTGGTGACTGCTGACAGACGCATCACAGTGAACGAATTGTCGCGCTACGTTGGGATTGGGGAAGGAAGTGTTTGCAGAGTACTGAAAGTGTTGGCGTTAAAAAAGGTTTGTGCCAGGTGGGTTCCCAGGATATTGACAGTGGCTCACAAAGAAACAAGGAAAACGGTATGCAGCGATCTTTTGGAACAGTAAGAGAATGGTGGAGATGAATTTCTTGGAAGAATTGTGACAGGTGATGAAACATGGCTCCATCGTTTTTCACCAGAGACGAAGAGGCAATCAATGGAGTGGCATCATGCAAATTCACCCAAGAAATAACAATTCAAAACCACACCTTCTGCGGTAAAATTTATGGCTACGGTGTTTTTCTATTCCGAAGGACTCTTGCTTGTGGACATCGTGCCAAGTGGAACCACCATAAATTCTGATGAATATGTGACGACACTGAAGACACTTCAAGCTCGACTGAGTCGTGTTCGACCACATCGGCAAAAGCAGGATGTTTTGCTGTTGCACGACAGTGCACGGCCACATGTCAGTCAAAAAACCATGGAAGCGATCACAAAACTCGGATGAACAACACTGAAACACCCGCCTTACAGTCCTGACCTGGCTCCATGTGACTAACATCTCTTTGGGAAACTGGAAGACTCTCTTCGTGGAACAAGGTTTGAAGACCTTGAAGGTTTGCACGCTGCCAAACAGTGGCTCCAACAGGTTGGTCCAAAATTATACCGTGCGGGTATACAGGCGCTGGTTCCAAGATGATGTAAGGCAGTTGAGAGGGATGGAAATTATGTGGAGAAATGAAAATATTGTTCCTAAAGGCTGTATTTACACACTGTAAAACTTTCAGACGTGTAGAATAAAAGATGGATTTTAAAAAAAATAGTGTGCATTTCTTTTGGAGTGACCCTTGTATAAGTTCCATAGATCACGTGAACGATTTTTTTAATCCAAATTATGTTGAATGAGTCAGTTTGTAGGATGCGTATACATGATTAGTTTCAGTGGATGACCACACGCTGGCCTTTACAATTTCCCAAATGGCACACTGATGTAAGTTTTAAACTAATAAACATACGCTCTAAGATAAGAAGACACGACCCACAACGAAGGAATTACTCGACTGGGAAGAAAATCGGTAAATATGATGTACATGTACAGGCAAACAAGTGACTACAATTTCAGGAAAAGTGGATTATTTATTCAAGAGGAAGAGCTTCGCAAATTGAGCCCTGATGCAAGCAATTATTCCTCTTGGCACTGACACAGTTGCTGGACGTCCTCCTGGGGGATATCGTGCCAAATTTTGTCCAATTGGCGCGTTACATCGTCGAAATACCGAGCTGTTTAGAAGGCCCAGCACATAGAGTTCCGAAATTCTCAACAGGGGAGAGATCCGGATACCTCCCTGGCTAAAATAAGGTTTGGCAAGCACGAAGACAAGAAGTAGAAACTCTCGCAGTGTGCCGGCGGGAATTGTCTTGCTGAAATGTAATCCCAGGATAGCTTGCCATCAAGGGCAACAAAACGGGTCGTAGAAAATAGTAGACATACCTCTGTGTTGTAAGGATGCAGCGGATGACAACCAAAGAGGTCTTGCTATGAAAAGAAATGGCACCGCAGACCAGCACTCCTGGCTTTTGGGCCGGATGGCGGGCGACGTTTGAGTCTACTGTATATCCCACCAATGCACGAGGCTTCTCCAGACACGTCTTTGTGGTCATCGGCGCTCAGTTCGAAGCGAGGCTCTTCACTGAACACGATTCTATTCCACTCAATGAGATTCCAGGCCGAAGATGTGGCTCGAGACGCCCTGGACAGCAGTGGGATACCAGACTGTCGCCCGCCATAGGTTCGGGCTACAAGGAATGATGGTCTAGGGTACTATTTCTTTTCATAGCAGCACCGCTTTGGTTGTCATCGAGGGCATTCTTACAGCCCAGCATTACGTCGCCTATATTCTACGCTCCGTTTTGTTGCCCTTCACGGGCTTACATCTCAGGAAGGTAATATCTGCCTGCAGAAGAGAAACGTTCTACTTCTTGTATTCGTGATTGCCAAACCCTACCTTAGCCAGCAGTGCCGTCGGTTCTCTCGCCCAGTTGAGAAAGTTAGGACCATTATGCGCAGCGCGCACCGACAATATCGGGATTTTAATGATTTAATGTGCCAACTGGACAAAATTTGGCACGATATGACAAAACGCAATATACTATGAACAGATGGCCTCGGTCATCGTCTTGAGCACATAAAACTGGCTGTGCAAGCTTTGCTACAGCATTCGGAAACTTTTACAAAAAATACAAACAGATAAGAAAACCCAATAAAAGGAACATGCAAGATAGACAATAAGAAGCTTGTAACCTCCCCACCGTAATTTAAAAGGCAATGACAATACTTAATACAAATGGGAGCCGTGTGTAACCTCCCCACAAAAATTTGAAAGAAAGAAATATGACAATATTTAATTATGAATGCTAATGGACATTGCGCTAAGCGTAACCTGCCCACAATGAAATGTACTGACAATGGCAACAAAAATGTGAAATTCGCAATCTGACTCAAATATAAGTTCTTCAAAAAGAATTAAGGTCAATTCAGTGATAAGAAAATTCAATTAAACCGAAATATCGGTCTTTGGCCCTGTGTAAAACAATCAGAATTAAAGTCTTACCTCAGAATAACTGGATGTCAAATTTCTGCTCTTTTTCGTGCGCACGGCTTGGAGGAACTGCATTGCAAATAATAATATTCCTTTTTTTGGTGATTTTACTGAAATTTTTCTTTAAAAAAAGTGGAGTGAAATGGGAAGTGCAACGAAATCTTTAGTTCAATAAAAAATAAAATTTTTGAAAAAATGCTTTTGAAATAAAAATTATTATTGGGACACTTGTTGGAGAATAATTACAATAAATAAATTTTTACATTATCTAATGATTATATTAGTTAACAGTATACCTCATTCAGCATCTTGACCAGTGTTGCCGACCGCCTACATCACACAACCGCACTGGGCTGCTACTAATGACCGACTGCTCTGCATGACGACTACTAGCGTACAGCACGCAACTAAACCGAGCTACAGACTGAGTACTGCTCTGCATAGCGACAACTAGCGAACTGCTCGCAACACTCGCGCGGTCAAGCGCAGACCCTCTGGTCAGAGATGCTGCAATGCCTCGCCATCGCTGCTGCGTTACATACGTGTTTCATAACCCTCCACTGGGGGGGCAAAAATTTGGCAGCGATGGTGAGTCATTTGGACTTGCCAATCGCGGCAAAATTTTTTCCTAATTAATAAACTTCTACAATTTACAGAATATTTAGATGTAGTACATAAATTAAATGTTGTGCACACGCACTAAGTACAAAATATATCAGACAAAGACAAAATGTGAGTACAAAACATAGTAGCAAATCAAAAAAATGTATATACAAATTATTTGACAGAAAACAAAGAGCACAGGCACTGAAAAAATTCTTTAGCATATTCAGAACAAATAAACAGACTGGCAAAAAATATTATGTTGACAAGTGACACGAGTGCACATGCACTGCAGTTGAGAACATATCAGTAACTGATGAAACGTATATACAATTAGTAACAAATGACATAAGTGCATACGCATTGAAGTATTGGATATACAGAATAGTACAAATCATATTGAAAATGAGAAAAGTGCATAGGCACTGAAGTTCAGTAGAAAACATATTAACACCTAACATAAGTGCACATGCACTGTAGTTCAGAACGTATCATTAAAATAAAAAATGTATACACAATATAAAAGACAAGAGTGCACATACTGTACTTGAGAACAATTCGAAAAAAATGTCTTTAGCATTTTGGCAATAAATAAACACAATAGCAAAAAATCATGTCGAAAGTGCACACGCACTGAAAAAATGTCTTTAGCATTTTCACAACAAATAAACATAATGGCAAAAAAAAATCATGTCGACCAGTGACATAAGTGTACTCGCACTGGAGTTCAGCGAATCGAAAAAAAATGTATAACCCACGAACATAAATGATGTTAACCAAAAAAAAAAAATTTTTTTTCCTTATGTGACAAGAATCAGGATAGGAAAGGGAAGGATTGCATCATGGTTGTAGCAGTTTAGATTGCACACAGCTGTTCTGAGAGTCCATATCTTTCCACAGAAGTACAACACCAAGTGACACAACTTGAAGTTCTTTTCCCATCAGAATTTATCAGTGTAGCCAAGACACTGAACTGTATTAGTAATGTTCCATATTTTCATTTTGGCAGTACATTAGGTACACCAAACAGTGGGACCATAATGTCTTCATCGCTCACGGTGGTGGACAGCATGTCGTGTCAACACCACGCTCTTACAAGGCACACCAACGTAGAATTAGTGCAAAAACCAAATATAGTGCTCCATGATCACTAGGATAAACAGGACAAATGGACATTGCAGTAATTCAGGGTAGTCAGCTTATGAGGTGAAGGACATCAAGTCACATAATATTGACAATTACAGACTTAATTAGTAGTTTGTGGCATTCATAGCCCAGTTATTGAACATTTCTGTACCAAGTATGTAGTATAACAGAAAAATGTTCATTAATTGTTTTACATAGAATCAGTAGCCTTCTTTTCCTAGTTACAAAGCATTATGAAATAATCGCATTCTTTTCCAGTTACAAAATATAGCATAATTAATTAATCATTTGTCTTCCAATAGTAATAATCATTAGCTTTTTCCTAATCACAAAGCATTATGAAACAATAGCATAGTTAATTAATTATGTGTCATTCCCATCTAATAAGAATCGTTAGCCTTCTTCTAATTACAAAGCATTATTAATCAGTCACATTCATTTCCAATAACAAAGTATGGCATCGTTAATTAATCATTTGTCATTTCAATAGTAATAATCATTAGCTTTTTCCTAATTACAGTTATTAATCATTTGTCATTCTAATATAGTAAGAATCATTAGCTTTCTCCTAATTACAAAGCATTATTAAACAGTCACATTCCTTTCCAGTTACAAAGTATCAACATTGAAAATAAGAGCTAATTAATGGCATAATTAATAACATAATTCGTTGATTGACATTAATTATTGGCACTCAGTGGCCAGCAAGTATTGAATAGAACAAAACATAGTTCATCATTCAGTATTATTCAGATCATTACAAAGTTATTACTAAAAATCAGTTAATTACAGTCATAGCGTTAATAATCATGGGCATTTTAAGTAGTCTCATTACAATAAACAGTGTTTCTCCTTCAGTAGTATTCAGATCATTACAAAGTCATTATTAAAATCAGTTAATTACAGTCATTGCATTAATAATCACAGGCATTATAAGTAGTCTCATTACAATAAACAGTGGCAGTTATTAGCTAGTGACAAAGCATTATTTTATATATATACTTTTTTTTTGTCTCATTAAGAGGTCCTTACTCAAGTGACATACTATTCAGAGCTAATCAGTATTATTCAGAATTTTCTCAAACTGGTATCCCTTCTTAAACTGGTATCACTATTTGGGACTGGTAATACTTTTTTTTTTTTTTGTTAGCAATGCATTGCGTTGGGATCGATAATTAATTGCTGAGGCATAACAGTATTTGTTTTTGACCTATTGCTGCAAATGAGGATAGGTAACGTCATTCGTCATGAGTCAGCTGTAGCAAGGTTATGTAACAAGGCAGTATATGTGATCACATTTATAAATGATAGACACAAATGGGTAAAAAATAAAAATGCAAGTACAAGAACAGGTATAATAAGTAACAGGTTTAGTAAGTATCATGAAAAGCTTCTCCTGGAAAAATATACAAAATGGATTATTGGCCTGAAAGAAGAAACGCACACTATGCTGAAAAGTAGTGAACTTCGAATTAACCGGTAGTGAAATGTGTATAAAAATGTGTTCTCCTGGAAAAAATACAAAATGGATTATTGACCTGAAAGAAGAAACGCACACTATGCTGAAAAGTAGTGAACTTCGAATTAACAGGTAGTGAAATGTGTATAAAAATGTGTTCCATAGCTGTCCTTTCCAAAACTCTCCATCATCCTACTAAGCAATGTAACACGTGCTGTCAAAACAAACTGCAACAAATACTTAAATAACTACGTAGCATAAATACATAACTTCAACATTATCCTCATCTGTAAAGAAAACTTCATTATCCATATCATCATAACTTCACTATTATCATCACGTGTAAAGAAAAACTTCATTATTCATAATACCATATTCTTCATCATTATTCGTCAGCATTCATTATCATCTGCAAAAATCACTTCATTACTCATTACATAACTATTCCTTATCTCTAGCATATTTCATCAGTAAAACTAAGATGTGTAGTTCAGTCTGACAGCCTGCATCAATCACCTTGTATTCTGAAAGAAAAAATTAGTTAAGACTGCTATTCTACGATGAGTATAGTATATTCTTGTTAATGCTTGCTAATCCTGATCCATTTACTCTTCCTCATAAAGCTATTGCATCTTCTTTCGTTTATTCCGCAGGTGAAATTCCCATTTATGTTAAATTTATTTCTTAGAATCATCATTCCTTTCTGAAATTGATCAACAAAGATTAATGTCCTGCATTTAAATCATATACCCACTAAATAATAACTAGTTTATGGTAACATACTTAAGCATACAGCATAACATGACAGAAAACGTAATATGTCAAAGACATTGACAGTGTTCAAAGCCAAAATGTACAGAGAATATCACAATGCAGCAGCAAAAAATGTAAAACAGTCACGATGTTGAGATGTCATAAGGCAAAAAAAATGTCAAAGTCGACTGCTGTGTGTTATATCTTAACTATTTCACAGTGCATATAAACAAAACATGAAAACAATCGTACATAAAAAGACAAAATGTGACGTTCGTTGTGTTCAGCTTGTATGTAGTGTAGTTAATCGAGGCGAGAATTAAAGCCTTTAATAAAAAAATGTAATGAAATTAACATGTCATTAGCTAACATTGCGTAATTAGTCATTAAATACGTAAGTTCGTCTGGAAAAGTATGCACGGTCTGATGTGTAACGACAAGAAAAGCGACCTGCTAACCTTACCTTGTCGGGCACTTGCCAAGAAAAAATACGATAATCATCAGTAATTAGTCAGGTGAAGTAATTGCATTAGTAAATGGCATCATAGTGTGTTGAATCATACAGTGGTTTCACTCAATAAACGGTTTAATGTTTGAGATATGGTGATTGCCTTTCGATTTTCTAGTTCTCAAAGTTTCGACGTGTACAACATTGGGGTGAGGGATGCTGCGAATCCTATATGGACCTGCGTATAGAAGTTCAAATTTACTGCACTTACCTTTTAATTTACTGGATAAATAGTGTGTACGTATTAATATCTTCTGTCCAACGTGAAAGTCGCGGCGTGTACAAACCTGTTTTTGCTGTCTTCTCCGGCGCTCTGCGGCACGTTTGATGTTGTTCAGCGCAATGTCAATTATTTCGTGGTGTCGTAGGCGACGACTTTTGGGAAATTTTACTAATTCTTTAATTTTGTTTGGTGGTTCAACGTTTTTCAGTATAACAGACGGAGATAGCATAGTGGATTCATTTGGTATGGAATTAATTACATCTTGGAATGAGAGTATGTGTGTATCCCAATCAATATGTCTTTTGTGGCAGTATATTCGGCACAGCTTACCAATTTCTTTCATTAATCTTTCACAGGGGTTCGAAGAAGCGTGGTACTTGGATATGTAAATCGGAGAAATGTTTCTGGCTCGTAACATGCGTGTCCATACGCTACTACGAAATTGAGA
The DNA here is from genome assembly GCF_021461385.2 of Schistocerca piceifrons. Taxonomy (NCBI): domain Eukaryota; kingdom Metazoa; phylum Arthropoda; class Insecta; order Orthoptera; family Acrididae; genus Schistocerca; species Schistocerca piceifrons. The sequence goes on from NC_060139.1 coordinate 133,720,767, forward strand.
TCCATTGTCAGAAATTACTTTCATTACATGCCCTACATGAGATAGAAAATGTTTTACAAATGCTTTTGAAACAGTTTTAGCAGTAGCTTTGCGTAATGGAGTGAAAGTAACAAATTTTGAAGTGAGCTCAACAGCGACAAAGATGTAGCAAAAACCTCTGTTAGTTCTGGGAATCGGACCAAAAATATCTACAGCGCCCATGTGTCTTAATTTAACAGGTATAATGGGATATAATGGAGGAATATGTGAAGTGGTGTCAGATTTAGCTTTCTGGCAAATTTTACAAGACGCTAAAACTCGTCGTATACGTTTCTCCATGTTGGTGAAATAACAGTTCTGTCTCAGTATAAGAAAACATTTTCGTGCTCCGTAATGTGCGTAACTTAAATGAGTGTACCAAATTAATTTGTTAACCAGTTCGTCAGGTATGCATAATAACTAATTGTTGCTGTCAGGATGAGAGCGGCGAAACAGAATGTCATTGCGCACGGTGTAATGGTTTCTAATCGTAACATTATTCTTATCTAGCCAAAGCTGTTTAATTTCTTTCCACACGTTGTCTTTATTTTGTTCTTGCGCTATGTCCTGTAATGACGATGAAATAAAGTTTTCAAATGCAACTTGCTGAATGTACATGAGACTGAAATTTGTTTTGCAGAAGTTGGTTGCTACGTCTTGCTGATTGTTGCCGAGAGAACACGATAGTGCGTCTGCTATAACATTTTGTGTGCCGGGAATGTGAACTATTGTAAAATTAAATTCCTGTAAATAAAGTTTCCATCTACTTAACCTGTCGTGAGTAAATTTAACCGAGAGTAAAAATTGTATCGCTCTGTGGTCTGTGTAAACGGTGGTATGTCTGCCATAAAGAAAGTGCCGAAATCTCGTAAAAGTCCATACAACACATAATGTTTCCAATTCTGTAACGGAGTAATTTCGTTCAGCAGGTGACAAAATGCGGCTTGCAAATGCGATGTTTTTAATTACTGTAGAGCCATCTTCTTCAATTTCCTGGAAAATATGTACGCCCAAAGCGGTGTTCGAACTGTCAGTGGCAATGGAAAAATTTCTGGTAAGATCTGGGTGCGATAAAAGTGGAGCATTCAACAAAGCATGCTTCAAATAACATTCTCGTGAACAAAATTCTGCGTGTCAAAAGTAATGTTTGCGTTACTGTAATATGCAATCTGTGCTGTATCTGGTTAAAATCTATCGTACGTGTTATTATTTACGGGAGAATGTTGTGGCATACCCACTATATGAACTGTTCTGTTATTTCTTACTGACGTGTTACGCTATGGATGACACCTATTGTCTGTTTCATTCATGATTATTTGTTGTTGCTGCTCATAAGATCGACTGTTATTAACTGTACGCTGAAAATTGTGCTCACCATTTTTTTACGTCTGTCATGATAGTAATTTCTATACGGCGCATTGCGATACGAGTTGAAATGGTGTGTTGTCTGTACGTAGTTATTTCTTTGCTGCCATGCGTTACTATTTGTTGGGGCTGGGACTATACGTGCACGCGGCGAAACATTAAAGTTTGGTTGACCTTGTAGACTGCATTGTTGGATAGGTATGCTAAGCGGCTGACTTTCATGCTGTTGCGGTGAAAAACATCTATTGTTACAAAAATGTGGTTCCTGTTACTAATACTTTTACACATACTGATGATTACGATTTTATCTGTAATTAAAATTACGGCGGTAGTTGTCACTACGGGAGTGCCTACTGAAAATTGTCACATTCGGTAAAATATTTGTCATATCCGGTTTTCATTACTCGTTTCTTAATACTAGGTAGAGCAATAGTTAAAGAGCAGTTTGGATAGATATAAAGGATAGTAGAAGAGAAGGCAGCAGTGCAGAAAACTAAAGATGAAACAGCACTACTACAGCTCGGGGCCCTATGCTCGCTACGGCACATATTCATTAAAGCGTAATGAATCCCCTGAGGTCATTTACGCACTGCAAATAATTTTTAGCTTTTGCGTTGCAGGCCATGGCGGTAAAAATTCAAAAGCAAATAGTTGTATCCATGTTAATTCTAGTTTCTGCATTATAGGCAATGCTGTTGTAAATACAAAAATAAATTGTCGCATCTGTTTCAAAGCTAGTTTCTGCATTACAGATAATAGCGGTGAATGTACAAAGATAAATTGTCGTATACAGTGTAAATCGTGTATCTGTGTTCTGCCATTATTAAATTCCTTACATTTTCTGGCGGATAAAAATTGCTCGTAATCTACGTTCTCGTCACTGAATTTGGAACACGTTCGGGTTTGTGTGTGAATCTGTTTGTCTGTGTCGTTTCGTACTTCAAGTTGCGTAGCTTTTCTGATTTTAAGTTACGTAGCTTTTCGGATTTTAATTCGCGTAATCTCTGTAAATTGTTCACATTATACACGCTGCGTGAGTCAGACAAACGTTCACAACGTGGCGGGTTCTGTGACGTATTGGTGACTGAAATAATTGTTAATTCTGTTATTTTAATACTTTCGTCAATTTGGTTGTTGTGTCGTTCACTTTTATTAACAAATTCCGTATTCACAGTGTGTGAAACTTCCAGTGACTTCAAATTAAACTCGTCGCGTATCTGTACTGCGTTTTTACGGCATTGTTCAGAGATTGCATTAATTTCGTGTATCTGTGATTCTGTTGTGCCTACACGTGTACTACTTAATTCTTGTGCAACAGTGCCAACTTCATTATTACTGTTATTAGCACAAGCCTTAGTATCCTCACGTAATTGTATTTTAGTGTCCTGACATTGTATGGTAACAGCTGTAATCTGTTCGCTAGCTTGTTTGTTCTGTTCATTAAGGTTATCGTGTTTTTCTCTCGGCTGTTTAATACCTTCAGAAAATTGTTTGTTCCGTTCTCTAAATTGTTTGTTCTCTTCTTCCAGTCGTTTGTTCTGCTCATCAAGTTTTTCATTAAGTTGTTTATAATCTTCCCTAAGTTGTTTGAAATTTTCATCAATTTTATTAAATTTTTTGTCCTGTTCACTAAATTGTTGTTTGAAATCTTTACTACTGTTGTCTTGTTTTTCAAGAATTTGTAGCAACAATGCCTTAAGTGGATCCGACAAAAAATTAGCATTTCTATTCTCCGTGCTGTCTAATGGTAGATCTGGAATTGTTTCGCTTTCTGTAGCCATTTGGTTATTTTGAGATTCACAAAATGGTCTGCTTATCGAATGTATACTGTGCGTCGCTATTTCAGAATTAGATAGATCCGTCCTACTTTCAGTACATTGACCATTTTCATTTGAAAAATTTGTCTGTACATTATCTGAATTTTCCAAATCGGCTGTGTTAAGCTCGGCAGCGCTCATTACTATAGACCGCTCCGCGTCATCAATTGTCGTCAAGTTAACAGGCGAGACAATTGAGTTCGTTTGTTCCTCATTAAGATAAAAGCCATCATTAGTGGTTGTAATGCACTGATTGTTAGTGAACGCAGGATTGTCATCATTACACTGCGTGTCACATGTCCTATCGGTAAAGTTGTTTGAGTCGGTAAATTCATTCACAATACCTCGCGATACACTATTCATAGTCTTTCGCGGCATTTTTACAACAGTCACAAATATTCACAAAACAATAAGCACAAATGCAAAAAGGCAACAAACAAATACAACAGAGCAACGAATTGCCGTTGACCTGTAGAAAGAAAGTCACAATATTAGTAAAAGCGTAGCGCCAAATCGTAATTATATCTAAGCAAATAAGAGCAGATATCTGACTGTTGTTCAAAAGACTCTCAACGAAATACGATCCTGGACTGGGTGTCGCCAAGTGTAACCTCCCCACCGTAATTTAAAAGGCAATGACAATACTTAATACAAATGGGAGCCGTGTGTAACCTCCCCACAAAAATTTGAAAGAAAGAAATATGACAATATTTAATTATGAATGCTAATGGACATTGCGCTAAGCATAACCTGCCCACAATGAAATGTACTGACAATGGCAACAAAAATGTGAAATTCGCAATCTGACTCAAATATAAGTTCTTCAAAAAGAATTAAGGTCAATTCAGTGATAAGAAAATTCAATTAAACCGAAATATCGGTCTTTGGCCCTGTGTAAAACAATCAGAATTAAAGTCTTACCTTAGAATAACTGGATGTCAAATTTCTGCTCTTTTTCGTGCGCACGGCTTGGAGGAACTGCATTGCAAATAATAATATTCCTTTTTTTGGTGATTTTACTGAAATTTTTCTTTAAAAAAAGTGGAGTGAAATGGGAAGTGCAACGAAATCTTTAGTTCAATAAAAAATAAAATTTTTGAAAAAATGCTTTTGAAATAAAAATTATTATTGGGGCACTTGTTGGAGAATAATTACAATAAATAAATTTTTACATTATCTAATGATTATATTAATTAACAGTATACCTCATTCAGCATCTTGACCAGTGTTGCCGACCGCCTACATCACACAACCGCACTGGGCTGCTACTACTGACCGACTGCTCTGCATGACGACTACTAGCGTACAGCACGCAACTAAACCGAGCTACAGACTGAGTACTGCTCTGCATAGCGACAACTAGCGAACTGCTCGCAACACTCGCGCGGTCAAGCGCAGACCCTCTGGTCAGAGATGCTGCAATGCCTCGCCATCGCTGCTGCGTTACATACGTGTTTCAAGCTTCCAACATCCTTCAGTAAAAAAACCACATAAATTCGTACAGTTAACACCAATAACCCTATATAAAAACAGCTCCTGAAACCAAATAACAATAAACAATGAAATTATGAAGGCTATCCCGCAAACCACTGATAATTTAATGCATAAAACCTTTATTTTGACTATCTTGATAGGGAAGCTACGGGGCTGTAAACAACAACAAAGGCAAACAGTCCTGTAATTAACAGGGACAGGACCAACCAGTTTAAACAACCACGAATGAAGGTGGTAATCAGAAAGTTCAGAACGCTCGCTTCAAAATATTTTCTCACTGGCTTAACTCTTCTTCGGAGTTCCACTCGCCATGCGGTGAACGAAGGAAGCTACAGCTAGCGTTGCGGTGGCAGATGCAGCTTGTCTGCTTCGGATGACAGCAAATTCAACCTGGGTTCAAATGGTTCAAATGGCTCTGAGCACTATGGGACTTAACATCTGTGGTCATCAGTCCCCTAGAACTTAGAACTACTTAAACCTAACTAACCTAAGGACATCACAGACATCCATGCTCGAGGCAGGATTCGAACCTGCGACCGTAGCGGTCACGCGGTTCCACACTGAAGCGCCTAGAACCGCACGGCCACACCGGCCGGCAATTCAACCTGGGATCTCCTCAGTTACAGTCTCCCCACTGCATCTTCTTCAGCAGTGCCTCAGGTTAATCGAAGACAGAACATAATATCACTCTTCGCCGCCAAACACAAGGCGAACACTACATTGTGACAATGGCGCTACTAGAATCAGGTGGCTGCTTAAAGTCGCAGGGTCTTCGAGGAACATACTGAGAGAGGAGACTGAAAACGAACTCCGTCCGCGGGGGTGTGCTGTGCCCTCGAGCGGGACGCCGTAGCACTTTTTGCTATGTAACTACGAGCAGTGGGCCAGAATCCTAAAAAAGTGACCATAAGCAAAAAAAAACATTCGGAGTTAAGAACTTTCGTTTAATAGGTTGGTTAGAGTAATGTTGGGACTTTTGAATCCCGATCTTAGAAGCGGCCATCTGTTTCTTCAGAATGTTGAATTTCGTCCAGATGAAATATTTTTGTTCAGCGAAATCAGATAGAACTTTTTTTAAATGGAGGCTCCTCCAAATGTATGTACTTAATTAAAAACACTTATTTCATTATTTAATCATTAATTAACAATTTATTTTTGATAATTACCTCCCTACCGGAATGTAAGCAACATAATTGTAAAATGCGAGTGAAAAACAGAGGTAAGATATAGATTTCACGACTTCTGCCTTCTTCTTCATTCCATCCTTAAGTATATATTATTACTTTCGCTTGAACTCCAGCTACTCGCTGCAACTTGAGTCTTGAGCCATGTTTTAAGCGACAGTTGCAAACTGCCGCCATTTACACTAAGAAAAAAGTGATTTGAAAGTTTTCCTAAAATACGATTAAAATACATACATATTTTACTTATGTAACATTGCTAATAATTTATTACAAAATATAAATACAATTAATACATATAAAAATATATTATAAATATAAAAAGTGCTCTTTATAAAATAACTAGCGAACCCGCCAAAGGTTCCCAATTGCTAACTATGTATGAGAATTGCGTATACATTCTAAATTCCTTGCCCCCTCCTCTCTGTGTGCATCTTTTCACCCACCCCCTCTCCCACTGTATATCTCCTCCTCCCCCCATTTCTCTGTGCAGAACCTCCTCCTGCACTCTCTCACTCCATCTCCTCCTCCCTTCCCTATGTCCATTTCTGTCTGGATTTTAAAGTAAATCCGTCAAGATCTTTTCGAGATTTTTGCTAACGACGTTTCCCCTTTATATATTACATACATTTGTTACGCATATTACAAAAATATCCAGTCTATCTGTCTGTATCTTTGCAATGTTAGTTACAGTATTTTATAAAAATCTGAAGTAAACCAGGGCCTAGAACTTTTCGAGATTTGTTGTTACTACGCTTCCCCTCTATATACATTACAAAAATATGTAGCCCATACCCGTCCGAACGTTCATTAGAGCGTTATGTAAAAATTTGTAGTAAATTGGTCAAGAACTTTTCGACATTTTCAGTAACAAAGTTTCCTCTTTGTACGAACATATTATATATCAAATTTATTTTTTTTGTTATAAAAACGTGTGACAACGGGACTGCCAAATTGAAAGCATTTTTTTCTTTTCTTTTTCATACCAAAAATACCATTACCATCCACCACTACGAACACAAAAAAAGACCGGATCGGTAGAGCCGTTCTCAAGTGATGATTTTTCAGAATTTGTTTTTCCAAAAATTGTCCTGACAATTGCGAACACAATGAAGACAAAAATCATCCAGATATGTCGAGCCGTTCTTAATTGGTGATATTTCATACAAACGATAAATGATGTTAATGTTCGACTTCTGCGCTGGATTTTCCAAAAATTGTCTTTCATACAAACATGCCCTAACCACAACGAACACACCAAAAAAGAACTAAATCAAATCGGTCAAGTCGTTCTCAGATGACGATCTTTCTTACATACGGCAACTGATTTTTATTTATATAGGTTATATTATTTCATATCTATAAGCATTTCTTTGATAAATTTAATTTTGTTAAATTAAATTGTACTATTGCGTATTTCTACTTAGCGGAAAACTGTAGAACATTACGAGGAATCAGATGCTGAGGATGATGGAGAGGACACTTATGTCGTTGAGGAAGAAGGAGAAGAAAATGATGATGAGGAAGGAATTGAAGACGAAGAACAAGAAGTACAAGAGTAAGAGGATCAAGAACCCTTACAAAACTCATTTTTTGTTACTAATGTACATTTTCTGTAATAAAGAAAGTAATAGACGCAGTTTTACAACAACGTTTACCACAAAAATCATAAATGTTGACTATTCTTTTCCCCATATTCGATCCACCATTTTGAATTTTTCCTTTTTGGTACAAAATCTGCTCCAGTGTGGCTACAAATGGGTATAAACCAATTTGTGGCCACATTGGAACAGATTTTGTAATTCTGGCTATGGTTTCAGAATTCTGGCCCACTGTGTGTCGTTCAAAGGTAACTTGGGGGGAAGGCTTCCATGGATAATTTACTACCTGTCAGACAATTTATGTTTTTGGGAAAATGATAAGACTTTTTTGATGCATACTAATCTGCTTTCTGAGCCACTGACGGCTTTAATAATAAGTAATGGTCATTTTTTCTTCTACTGTTATAAGTATGGACCGCTGAGGACTAGCTGTAGACGAAACACGAAAATATATCCTATTTGCATACTCGCTCTATTTACCAGATAACCGGGTTGCATATCCCCGTGAATCCTGAGATGTCCAAGTTCCGTATCGAACATTTCCCTCCGTACTTAACACAGACTGAAGACTGGCAACCAAAAGCACCATACCCTGTTAGATGTGTTTAAAAATGTGTGTACGGAATATTTAGCATTAAAGGCAAATTTGTTTGCTACGCCTTCTTTGCCTTTTGACGCAGTGAACAGCTGCTGTCAACACCGACCCAAGTGCAACGCATTCTCTACCGAAGTAGCGTCGGTTTTCATTTAACATTACGATAATCGCTGGACTCTTTGCAATTGTAAACCTGTGATTTTGTAGTAAGAAGATTAATGTTGCCACAGGTTGCCATTTGTTTAACGCCAATTTTATTGTAGTAAATCAAAGTAATTGTAACATGTGTCTCATTTAATAGCCACAAGTTTCCCCAATCATTATTTTGGAGGGTACCCTGGCATACCGTTGCATATTTAATCGATGCCTGTCAGGATTCAATTCGTTAACCTGGAGGTTCAGCCCACGATTTGTATAAAATAGAAAGAAGACCCCTAGCAGCGACAACGGAAAACAACTGCAACCGATGAGCGAAGTGCATCTAAAATTTCAACAGTTGTAATACACAATCCACACGTCACTACGTGGCAGCTTGGAGATTCGAGTGGAATCAGCCAGCGAACTATTAGAGCGAATATTACATTCTAACTTATTTCCCCTTTCAATATTTTTATCCATCAACGGCTTCATGGCATTACCTTTGTCAATCTGTTACAGTTCTCCGAATAGTGTCTATGAAACTGCAAAAGGTGCAGCGTTTCTATGCAAGATTTTGTTTCCGAATAAAGGATCGTTTATAACAAGGAGCAAATTAATCTTTGCAACGTGCACTAGTGGTGGACAGAAAACTCACGCTAACTGAAAAAACTGAACAAACGGCGCGCTTGATCTGTTAACGTCTGATGCGTGATCTTCAGACTCGTTATCACTGGATCCCGGATTACTGATGGGACTGTAAATAGCCAAACGCAGTGCTTTTTCTCTAAAAAAAATGTTTGAGGGTACTCCGACATGGGATATAATGCAGCGAAAATCAGTTATAACTGAAGCATGGGATACCACTCGTCTACTTTTAGCCATGACGTCATCAACATGTCGAACTACAAAAAATGGTATCGGACTCTTCAATTGACTTTACAGCTCAAATGAAGCAGGCGACACCGAGAAACACACATAACATACAAGAGAAAGTGGTATCGAACACTCCAGTTGACATCACCTCAAATGAAGCATGCGATTTGAGCGTACGCATATCCGTTTAGTACTACCATCGCCCACTATTAGCGGGCGAAGGCACTACATGCGGGTCGAACTGACTGCCAGCGATTCAGTTGTCAAGAACGACTTCCGTAGCTTCGAAATGCTTGAAACAGTCAATGACATCGATTTTCCCACCAAAAACTGCACTGGTATCGTTCGTATTGCAATTACCAACACGAAAAAATGAAATAAAAAATTTACGTCCGTGAAATAAATCTTTGGCACTCTTCCAAGTTCTCAACATCGCAAAAAAATTACTTTGACTACGAAAAAGTTTAGGGGTACGCATCCCCCAGCATTGCCCCACAAAAGCAGCACTGGCCAAAGGTATCTACAGTTCACACAGATATGCTGTAACAATTACTGCAAGACATCCCACTAGACGTAAGGTCGTCCATGTTCCACCAACATGACGGAAGTGTCATCCATACAGCACATATAATTACAGACCTCCTTAACAGTTTAGCCGCCGTGGATCATTCGTTGAGCAGACCTAGCATCTACTGACATTTATCTGCGTACAAGGAACGTCGACGGCTCCTGAAGGCATGAGACATTGTATAACACGGGCCTGTGCTGCGGTAAGTCCAGATGAAATCTATTGTGCAGTATTATCCGTCGGGAATCGTTTTAACTCATTAATCAGTCCTCAAAGTCAAAATTTTGAGCACTCGATATGCCAGTCACAATAAAAAAATACACTAAGAGCACATGAGTTATATTTGCAACAATAGGACGAACGTTTCTGGGATATCTTCGGACGCTGGGGCAGTTGTCTGCGGAGCTGTTAATGTTGTTTTTCTTCGGTCAAGCTCCATACATGTTATCTCGCTGTATTCCTCTTCGAAGAATCTTTCCACCGGCTCAGAAAAAAGTATGTAGTCACATCTTAAAAAAGTTCCCGCCATAATTCAGCAGATACAATGGTTAAAATTGTGTGCGCCGGAACATTCACCATGTTATCCGCTGTAACTTATCGAAAACCGATCCTCGATATAATCATTCGTTCTGGATATACACAGAAGCGCCAAAGAAACTGGTATAGGCATGCGTATTCAAAACAGAGATATGTAAACTGGCAGAATACGGCGCTGCGGTCGACAACACCTATATAAGACAACAAGCGTCTGGCGCAGTTGTTAGATCGGTTACTGCTGTTACAATGGCAGGTTATCAAGATTTAAGTGAGTTTGAACGTGGTGTTATAGTCGGCGCACGAGCGGTGGCACACAGCATCTCCGAGATACCGATGAAATGCGCATTCTCCCGTACGACCATTTCACGAGTGTACCGTGAATACCAGGAATCCGGTGAAACATCAAATCTCCGACATCGCAACTACTGGAAAAAGATCCTGTAAGAACGGGATCAACGATGACTGAAGAGAATCGCTTAACTTGACAGAAGTGCAGTCCTTCCGCAAATTACTGCAGATTTCAGTGCTGGACCATCAGCAAGTGTCAGTTTGTGAACCGTTCAACGAAAAATCATCGATAATGGCTTTCGGAGCCGAAGGTCCGCTCGTGTACCCTTGATGACTGCACGACACAAAGCTTTACACCTCGCCGGGCCAGTCAACGCCGACATTGGAATGTTGATGACGAACATGTTGCTTTGTCGGACGAGTCTCGTTTCAAATTGTATCGACTGGTTGGAAGTGTACGGGTATGGAGAAAACCTCAACAATCTATGGACCCTTTATGTCAGCAGGGGACTGTTCAAGCTGGCTCTGTAATGATGTGGAGCAAGTGCAGTTGGAGTGACGTGGGTCCCCTGATACGTCTAGTTACGACTCTGACACGTACGTAAGCATCCTGTCTGATCACCTGCATCCATTTATGTCCATTGTGCATTCCGACGGACTTGGCCAATTCCAGCAGGACAGTGCGACAACCTACACGTCCAGAATTGCTACAGAGAGGCTCCAGGAACACTCTTCTAAGTTTAAACACTTCCGCTGACCACCAAACTCCCCAGACCTGAATATTATTGAGCATATCTGGGATGCCTTGCTACGTGCTGTTCAGAAGAGAGGTGTCAATTCCCTCCAGCACTACTTCAGACATTAGTCGGCTCTATGCCACGTCGTATTGCGGCAATTCTGCGTACTCGCGGGGGCCCTAAACGATATTAGGCAGGTGTACCAGTTTCTTTGGCTCTTCAGTGTATTCGGGGTACCTTGTCTTAGTTCTTTTCTCCTGTTCATTTAATGTCCAATCTGAAACAAGATTTGTTAAGCAGTTCATTTACGTGAATGACTCGATGTGTAGGATAGTTTCAAAGGTGTTATAAACTAATAAAAATGAGATGAATATTGACTCTTTGTTGAAGAGGAATTAAAATAGAAAGATACTAGCAAGAGATCATCACAGTGCAACAGCTAGTACCTAGTAGTTACATACTATTCCTCTGACAGTCAGCCCTAAGGGATATAATCAATTTTTGGAGATCAAATGCACAAAATAACGCTAAGTAGAGATTGGGAAGAAACGAAATATACATTCAGAACGGAAAGCATTTTACTGGGAAATTGTATGTGATGCAAAATGATAACCTCATTTCATCTTACTGAGCACAATAGGTTCTTCATCATGTAGTTGTTTTAGGGCGAAGAATGGTGACGCAGAAAGGTTATAATAATAATAATATCCATCATAAATACTTGTCATTCATTCGTATTATATTTTCTACTGACTCGTACTTAGAGTAGTAGCTCTCCCTGATAATAATGTTTTTTTGTATTAATAATATATATATATATATATATGTGTATATATATATATATATATATATATATATATATATATATTGTATTATTCTTTCATGCTGGCACATCTTTTCAAACGTAACAAAAATGAAAATTAACAATGTAGGAAAAGATAGATTGCTACTTACGTAAAGAAGACACCTCAAGTTGCAGACAGGCACGATTAGAAGACACTCGCATGTAGCTTTCGGCCACAGCCTTCGTCGGAAAAGAGAGACACGCACGCACAATTATTTTCGATCAGTATGAGTGCAAAAACTACCGCATGCTCAATAATGTTGTAATAATTGTTGTAAGCTTGATGTTGACGTAAACAAATTGGAATACTTTGTATATAGCTTAACGTTGTTCCTACAATATAATTGCCTTTTGAAGAGACTGCTGCCACCTGGTGCGGCTCTGAAGTATTATGTAGTTCGTTTCACAAGTTTTCGGTAGTACGGGGTCGATTATCAAAATACTCACACCTGGCAGCAGTGTGTACGCTCTATTTGTTGCATTTGACACCTCTGTGCCTTGCTGATACTGGTATGGCTTTTATTTTATTTTAGTGTACATACAAGGGAAACTCCCCATAACACCTCCCACCCCGTCAGATTTAGAGATAAGATGGTCCTGCGGATAGCCCATCAAAAATTGAACACGGGTCAAGCGTGAAAACAGGAATACGAGGTACTGCCCTGTGAAAAAAGAAGCAAAATAGAAACAGTGAACAGCCCAAGCTCAAGATGTGCAGCATTGAGCGAATTTGAATAGCCACTGCGTGACGGTACCGTGGTCACGGTGTTCGGTTGCGAAGGGGGAAATCCTTGTTTAAATCTTCTTCGTGTCCCATATTCTTTTTCACAAAATTATGAACATCCCGTCCGGCCACTGACGTGCCTGTTCGCTGTACTCAGATTTGTATCTGTATCATGGAGTAACGTCCGTTCGCAACAGCGAGATGTAAGGAAGAGACCTCCATACGTAGGTACTTCCCATTTGTTCTACACAAGTACCACATGTTATGACTCATGCCTTCCGCTTTGGGAATTTTGTCTCTCAATTCCTTTCTTGTAAGACAATCCACACCGGTTTATTTGTTGTTTTCATTTCTGTGAAAGGTCTACGCAGCATCTCGCCTGCTCTCACTATCCATCACATTTACTTGCGATGGTAAGGATATTCATACCACATGGCTCATATTCTATAAACAGTATGTAGTATGACAATTGCAGAGACTACAGAAAGAGAACAGACACGGCAATGACCGGACAGAGAGTTCATACTTTTCTGAAAAAAAAGGCACATGGGAATTTTGAACTCAGACCTGCCGCTTTATAGTCCAACATCGTAACCACAAAAACACGACGGCGGAGTTATTGCAACTCGCTTTATGTTGCGCGTCTTCAACTTGTACTGTTCATTGTTTCTATTTTGCTTCTTTTTTTCATAGTTCAGTTCACCTTCCTGCTTTCGTGCTTGATCTGTGTTCAGTCTGTGACTGGATATCCACTGCACCGTTTTATCACTAAATCTGAGGGAGGTGCGATGGAGAGTTTACCTTGTTAGTGTTGCCTGGGAGTGTCTTTTCTGTGAGGCAAACATCACTTCAGTTTATGACGTTGGAGTCAACATAAATATTTTTAGCGCTTTCTTTTACAAAATATTTTTAATTTAAGAGTTTAGCTTCGTGCTTTCAATGGCCAGAAGGAACGTGCCACATGCAATGGGTTTGCAATTCATGAATCCGATGGTATGTAAAACTGAATTAATGTTTCTTTTTTCGAAATCACGTGTGGTAATTATAAACCTTACTGATATGAATATGGCAGGATATTTTTGCTGAAACCAGTAATCACATTATGTGTCAACTGTGATCTGGGCAGTAAAACATATTTCGGAAGTTTTTTTTTTACAGTGATATAGAGATCGCTCTCCTGACAATGTCACGGAATTACACTATTCTTTTGTATTGCGCATCATTCTAGGACCATTACCAGGTTTGATAAATAGGAAAGAGAGGGAAGGTCAAACGTTTCGTTACGGGATCGTTTAGTACGCTGGAGAGCCTTATGGAGACATTCAACAAACTCGAGTGGCACCCAACCCTCCGTCTAGCGCATTGTACACGACGAAGAACTTCATCCGTTTCATTTCCAACACCTCCAGACGTTGCAATCGGGGCACTACAACGAGCGCATGGGATTTACGCCGTGCCTTCTGCAGGAATCCGCTGCAGGCAGAAGCTTCAAGGTGAGTGTCCTCTCCACCTACGAGCCTGAGTTCTCACTAGAGGGTGTCGTGAACGTTCGCAGCCTGCATACGTGGGAGGATGTGAAACCACTGCTACACTGTATCATAATGCAAATTTACACTTTACGTCTGGACTGGCATGGCCAGAGATCGGTTAATTGGGCTGTACATTCTCCCAGACCGACTTGATGGTCGCATGTATCTCCTATTCCTGCGAGAAGTTCTGCCGGACATGCTGAGTGATGTTCCCCGGCCTATTCGTCGCCGTATTCGATTTCAGCACGACGGAGCCCTCGCACATTTCAACAGACAAGTGAGGGCACGTCTGCAGGCAACCTTTCCAGGCAGATTGGACGCAGTGGGCCAGTCACATGGGCGTCATGATCAGCGTGTCTGTCCCCAGTGGATTTTATCCTATGTGGGTATCCGAAGGGCCTCGTGTATGAAACACCTGTTACACTGCTGAAGAAACTAGTGGGCACGATTGTTGCGGTAGCAGGATGTCTTCGAGATACACTAGGTATCTTTGAGAGGGTTCGCCGTTCAATGCAGCGATGATGTTAGGCTTGTCTCTAAGCATCTGGACAAAATTTTGAGCATCATCTGTAGTGGGTGTCCATTTATAGCGCATGGTTAAATAACTGCAATGCTATTTACTAGTCCCGAATGAACTTTTCGAACCCCAGTTCCTATGAGATTCCTGATCCTTTAGTACGCCCGATGTGCCATGTCAGTTTGTAATTTTTTTAATCACTCTGCAGATGAAGATATAACTCATACGAGTCTTCTAATGTGGCATGTTAACAAGAGAGCGAACAACAGAAACGAGGGATCGACCTCGCTTGACTTAAAGCCGCGCCCAGCTGACCGACGGGGTACGGAGATCTGGAATCGTCCCCAAGGAGAAAGGAAGCGGAACAAAAGGCGAGAAGTACCTCTTGCAGAGTCTGCCGAGCGTAGCTCAGATGCTTGCGGGCACCCTCCTCGCCTGCTAGCACTGCAGCCGTCCTTTCAGTTCGCTCCTCCGATTTAATATTTTTTTTCTTAAAAAAAAAAAGGCAGGACGGCTCGCAATAAAAGCAGCGAAGAAACTTAGTCCGGCCACAGGGGTCGCCGGCGCGCGGCCCCTGGTCATCCGCTTCCGAGCGAGGCGGCTGGCCGAGAGTGGGCTCCGTTAATTAGCGTGGCTGTAATTGCGAGCTGGCCCGCCGGAGCGCGCGGGCTCCACGGGAAGAATTCCCATCTGGTCGCGGGGCAAACAAAAGGAACCGCCGGCGCTTCGGCCCTGCGCGACTTTCGATCGGGCGCGCGATCGGCGCGGATATGCGCGAAGAGGTCGCCGAGTCGCAGGGTGCAGGGGAAGGGCCGCTCGGGAGGAAGGAAGCGAGGAAAGACGAATAGGAGAGAGGGGGAAGGGGGGAGGGAGTGAGGGCGACTAGGATTAGGTATGCGGGGCGGCCGCCCGCGGCAGACCACTAATTTCCATATCAAACGAGCCACTATATCGTTCCTTTCACGCGAATTCACTTGCTGGCGTTCTCTTCCATTCATTTCTGGGGCTCTCTAATGGCAGTTATTTTCATTATCCAGCCGACCTGAAGCGTTCTCGGATCCGCGGCCTCGCGCAGGGAACAGGGCGAGCCCTAAGGAGGAGCGGGGACGCCCTTTTGAATGCGTAGGCAGGAAAAAGACATTCGGCCGAACAGAATGCGAAAAATTATATTTGGTACGGAGAAGCGTTCCCCGCGGGCGGGAAGGAATCGGCGGAGCTCCGCGTCAGCTGGGACGTATCCTGGACCTTTCAGAGCCTTCTCCGTGTCGTTTAACGCTAGACTAGCTCCGGATCGACCGAAATGATGCCCCGCTGCTACCTGCCTCTTTTGCCAGGCACTACCAGCGAAGCTCTGACGAAATCAGCCACACTGCGCATGCGCCAATTTCACGATTCACACTCATGGAAAGGGAAAGTACCCGAACGCCACCAACCTCGTAGCCCATGGTCTTCATGCCTGTGCAATATGTTGATTAAAATTTCGTCATTCCTACAGATCAAGGATGTTTGAAGTATACTATAACACAGCATATTAACAATTCGGAATAAATTAATGATAGAGCGGGAGCATGTAGCCAGAGGTCCCCCAATAGCCCACAGGAAGATGGACGTCTGTCGGGGCCAGTTACATATAATGGCACTATGGCGTACGTCACAGCACGTGACACTACAGTACACTGTAGTTGTTATGAGTGGCAGCGACCACCTGTGGCGAGGAGAGAGTTACTCTTGATGAGTTTAATATTTCGTAGCTGCGCGCTAAAATACACTTACGCCCTCGATAACAAATGGCAACGTCAAGGACTTAAGTGAGTATCCTTCCACTGAGACACGCAGCCGAGCGCTCATAACGAATATCGGGGAAGGCAACTAGTGTGACGTCACAATTTCGTTGCAGGGCTCGTATTTCCCGCGGGCCCCACGTCACATGGCGTGACGCCAGCGTGACTACAGCGACAATGGTGCTACTCCCGAAAGGCGAGGCTGCTGAACAAACGTGAAAAGACAGTATGTGTCAAACAGCTAGCCTAGAGACAACAAGCGGAAGAATCAACGGGAAACTGGAAGGAGGACGAAGTATAACGAGTGCAGCCCAGGAGTTTAGTATTGCCCATAGCATTGTTTTACGTGCATGGGGAGTGCTCCGAACCGCAGGCAGTGTTGCCTGAAGAACATTAGGTGATCAACAATTGTCGACTACAGCAGCTTATAACTACAACATTGTGCAGCAGGCATGAAGGAGCCAAAGTCAAACAACGGGAGCCAAACTATCTCTTGATCGGCAGTGGCACTGCAACTACATGAGTCCAGAATCATTCTTCAGTGAACGGTGGGTTGTATTCTGTTGATACCAACACATTGGTGGCACCATCTGTGATGCTGCCAAGGGCATAGGGACCGGACCAACTAGGAGTGGGGTCGCGAGATCTTCTCATCTGAGAGCAAATTCAGTCTGAACAGTGACTCTGGACGTGCCCGAAAAAGGGGCGAGGTGGGAACACATAATTCAGCCACAGCCATTAGTGAACATGATCGCTTTCGGTGTGTGGAGGCGTGATGTTGCGTGGGTGTAACATGGCACATTCACTGGTCAACAGTATTGTGGTTCTGTACTCCTTCCTCACGTGCGTCTTTTCAGGGGCGCATTCGGCCCTGAATTCTAGTTTACGGATGACAGAGTGCAGCCGCATTGATCAGCACAGGCGAAGGAGCTGGTGGAACGAGAGGTTATTCAGCGAATGGCCGGACCTGCTCATATCCCTGACGTAAATCCATCGAACAAGAGTGAAATGCGTTGCGAAGATGTATTGCAGCACATGGCATCCCGACACTGACCGGGGCGTCTCCAGACACATCTTCGGCTTGGAATCTCACTGACTGAAGTAGAATTGTCTTCAATGATGACTCCCATTTCGAACTGAGCCCCGATAATCAGCGAAGACGTGTCTGAATATGCCCAGAAAACAGTGGGATACCAACCTTACTGTCGCCAGCTATACGGCCCGACAACCATGAGTGATGGTGTGGAGCGTCATTTCTTTTCAAGGCAGGACCATTTTGTTTGCCATCAGCGGCAACCTTACTGCACATCAGAAATAAAAACGTTCAAATGTGTGTGAAATCTTATGGCACTTAACTGCTAAGGTCATCAGTCCCTAAGCTTACACACTACTTAACCTAAATTAATCTAAGGACAAACACACACACTGTAACCTCCCCACAAAAATTTAAAAGAAAAGGAAATGACAATATTATTTAGAAATACTAATGGACATTGCGCTAAGTGTAACCTCCCCACAATGAAATCTACTGACAATGACAATTAAACAAAATTAGCAATCTGACTCAAATATAAGTTCTTCACAAAAAATTAAAGTCTATTCAGTGATGAGAAAATTCAATTAAACCGAAATATCGGTCTTTGGCCCTGTGCAAAAAAAAATCAGAATTAAATTCTTACCTCATTGTAACTGCTAGTCAAATTTCTGCTCTTATTCTTGCGCACGGCTTGGAGGAACTGCATTGCAAATAATAATATTCCTTTTTTTTGTGATCTTACTGAAATTTTTCCTTAACGGAAGTGGAATGAAATGGGAAGTGCAATTAAATAAATTTTGTTTTGTAAAAACTGCTTTTGAAATAAAAATTATTATTGGGGCACTTGTTGGAGATTAATTACAATAAATAAACTTTACATTATCTGATCATTACCTTAATTAATAATATACCTCATTCAGCCTCTTGACCAGTGTTGCCGACAGACTACATCACACAACCGCACTGGGCTGCTACCACTGACCGACCGCTCTGCATGACGACTACTAGCGTACTGCTCTACATGACGACTACTAGCGTACACGACGCAACTGAACAGAGCTACTGCTCGCAACAACTACTGACAGAGTACTGCTCTGCATAGCGACAACTAGCGAACTGCTCGCAACACTCGCGCGGTCAAGCGCATACTCTCTGGTCAGAGACGCTGCAATGCCTCGCCATCGCTGCTACGTTACATACGTGTTTCATAACCCTCCACTGGGGGGGCAAAAATTTGGCAGCGATGGTGAGTCATTTGGACTTGCCAAGTGCGGCAAAATTTTTCATTAATTAGTCAACTTGTATAATTTACAGAATGTTTAGATACATGAATTAAATGTGGTGCACATGCACAGAGTACAAAACATTTCAGACAAAGACAAGATATGAGTACAAAACATAGTAGCAAATCAGAAAAATGTATATACAAATTATTTGACAGATAACAAAGTGCATACGCACTGAAAAAGAATTCTTTAGCATATTCAGAACAAATAAACAGACTGGCAAAAAAAAATCATGATGACAAGTGATATGAGTGCACATGCACTGCAGTTGAGAACATATCAGTAAATGATGAAATGTATATACAATTAGTAACAAATGACATAAGTGCATACGCATTGAAGTATTGAATATACAGAATAGTACAAATCATATTGAAAAATGAGAAAAGTGCACAGGCACTGAAGTTCAGTAGAAAACATATTAACACCTAACATAAGTGCACATGCACTGTAGTTCAGAACGTATCATTAAAATAAAAAATGTATAGACAATATAAAAGAAAAGAGTGTACATATACTGTACTTCAGAACAAATCCAAAAAAAAATGTCTTTAGCATTTTCGCAATAAATAAACATAATGGCAAAACATCATGTCGACCAGTGACATAAGTGTACTCGCACTGGAGTTCAGCAAATCTAAAAAATGTATAGCCCATGAACATAAATGATGTTAGCAAAAAAATGATTTTCACTATGTGACAAGAATTAGGATAGGAAAGGGAAGGATTGCATCATGGTTGTAGCACTTTAGATTGCACACAGCTGTTCTGAAAGTCCATATCTTTCCACAGAAGTACAACACCAAGTGACACAACTTGAAGTTCTTTTCCCATCAGAATTTATCAGCGTAGCCAAGACACTGAACTGTCGTAGTAATGTTCCATGTTTTCATTTTGGCAGTACATTAGGTACACCAAACAGTGGGACCATAATAACGTCTTCATCGCTCACGGTGGTGGACAGCATGTCGTGTCAACACCACGCTCTTACAAGGCACACCAACGCAGAATTAGTGCAAAACCAAATATAGTGCTCCATGATCATGAGGATGGACAGGACAAATGGACATTGCAGTAATTTAAGGTAGTTAGCTCATGAGGTGAAGGACATTAAGTCACATAATATTCACAAATACAGTCTTCATTAGTAGTTCGTGGCATTCATAGCCCAGTTATTGAACATTTCTGTACCAAGTATGTAGTATTACAGAAAAATGTTCATGAATTGTTTTACATAGAATCAGCAACCTTCTTTTCCTAGTTACAAAGTATAGCATGGTTAATTAATCATTTGTCATTCTAATAGTATTAATCATTAGCCTTTTCCTAATTACAAAGCATTATTAAACAGTCACATTCCTTTCCAGTTACAAAGTATGGCATCGTTAATTAATTATTTGTCATTCCAATATAGTAAGAATTATTAGCCTTCTCCTAATTACAAAGCATTATTAAACAGTAATTAAGATTCATTAGCCTTCTAATTACAAAGCATAGCATCATTTGTCATTTCAATATAGTAAGAATCATATTCTTTTCCAGTTACAAAGTATAGCATAGTTAATTAATTATGTGTCAGTTAATTAATCATTTGTCATTTCAATAGTAATAATCATTAGCTTTTTCCTAATTACAGTTAATTAATCATTTGTCATTCTAATATAGTAAGAATCATTAGCCTTCTCCTAATTACAAATCATTATTAAACAATCACATTCTTTCCCAATTATAAAGCATAGCATAATTAATTAATCATTTGTCTTCCAATAGTAATAATCATTAGCTTTTTCCTAATCACAAAGCATTATGAAACAATAGCATAGTTAATTAATTATGTATCATTCCAATCTAGTAAGAATCATTAGCCTTCTTCTAATTACAAAGCATAGCATCATTTGTCATTTCAATATAGTAAGAATCATTATCCTTCTCCTAATTACATAGCATTATGAAACAATCGCATTCATTCCCAATTATAAAGCATAGCATAATTAATTAATCATTTGTCATTCCAGTAGTAATAATCATTAGCCTTTTCCTAATTACAAAGCATTATTAAACAGTCACATTCCTTTCCAGTTACAAAGTAACAACATTAAAAACAAGAGCTAATTAATGGCATAATTAATAACAATTCATTGAGTGACATTAATTATTGGCACTCAGTGGCCAGCAAGTATTGAATAGAATAAAACATAGTTCATCATTCAGTATTACTCAGATCATTACGAAGTCATTATTAAAAATCAGTTAATTACAGTCATAGCATTAATAATCATGGGCATTATAAGTAGTCTCATTACAATAAACAGTGGCAGTTATTAGCTAGTTACAAAGCATTATTTAATATATATATTTTTTTGTATCATTAAGAAGTCATTACTGAAGTGACATACTATTCAGAGTTGATCAGTATTATTCAAAATTATCATAAACTAGTGACATTATGTGGGACTGGTAATACCTCTTTTAGCAATGCATTGCGTTGGGATCGATAATTAATTGCTGAGGCATAACACTATTTGCTTTTGACCTATTGCTGCAAATGAGGATAGGTAACGTCGTTCGTCATGAGTCAGCTGTAGCAAGGTTATGTAACAAGGCAGTATATGTGATCACATTTACAAATGATAAACACAAATGGGTAAAAATAAAAATGCAAGTACTAGAACAGGTATAATAAGTAACTGCTTTAGTAAGTATCATGAAAAACTTCTCCTGGAAAAAATACAAAATGGATTATTGACCTGAAAGAAGAAACGCACACTATGCTGAAAAGTAGTGAACTTCGAATTAACAGGTAGTGAAATGTGTATAAAATGTGTTCCATAGCTGTCCTTTCCAAAACTTTCTGTCATCCTACTATGCAATGTAACACCTGCTGTCAAAGCAAACTGCAACAAATACTTAAATAACTACATAGCATAAATACGTAACTTCAACATTATCCTCATCTGTAAAGAAAAAACTTCATTATCAATCACTTCATTATCCACATTATCATAACTTCATTATTATCATCACCTGTAAAGAAAAACTTCATTATTCATAATACCATATCCTTCATCATTATTCGTCAGCATTCATTATCATCTGCAAAAAAATCACTTCATTACTCATTACATAACTATACCTTAACTCTAACATATTTCATCACTAAAACTAAGATGTGTAGTTCTGTCTGACAGCCTGCATCAATCACCTTGTATTCTGAAAGAAAAAATTAGTTAAGACTGCTATTCTACGATGAGTATAGTATATTCTTGTTAATGCTTGTTAATCCTGATCCATTTACTCTTCCTCATAAAGTTATTGCATCTTTTATCGTTTATTCCGTAGGTGAAATTCCCATTTATGTTAAATTTATTTCTTAGGCGCATCATTTCTTTCTGAAATTGATGAACAAAGATTAATGTCTTGCATTTAAATCATATACCCACTAAATAATGACTGGTTTATGGTAACATACTTAAGCATACAGCATAACATGACAGAAAACGTAATATGTCAAAGACATTGATAGTGTTCAGATGCAAAAATGTACACAGAATATCACAATGCAGCAGCAAAAATGTAAAACAGTCACGATGTTGAGATGTCATAGGGCAAAATAATGTCAAAGTCAACTGGTGTGTGTTATATCTTAGCTATTTCACAATGCATACAAACAAAACTGGAGTACAATCATATACACAAAAAAAATGGAAAATGTACACGGTCTGATGTGTAACGACAAGAAAAGCGACCTGCTAACCTTACCTTGCCGGGCACTTGCCAAGAAAAAATACGATAATCATCAGTAATTAGTCAGGTGAATAATTGCATTAGTAAATGGCATCATAGTGTGTTGAATCATAAAGTGTCTTCACTCAATAAACGGTTTAATAATGAGATTTTCACTCTGCAGCGGAGTGTGCGCTGATATGAAACTTCCTGGCAGATTAAAACTGTGTGCCCGACCGAGACTCGAACTCGGGACCTTTGCCTTTCGCGGGCAAGTGCTCTACCAACTGAGCTACCGAAGCACGACTCACGCTCCGTACTCACAGCTTTATTTCCGCCAGGACCTCGTCTCCTACCTTCCAAACTTTACAGAAGCTCTCCTGCGAACCTTGCAGTCTCGGTCGGGCACACAGTTTTAATCTGCCAGGAAGTTTCATATCAGCGCACACTCCGCTGCAGAGTGGAATTCTCATTCTGGAAACATCCCCCAGGCTGTTGCTAAGCCATGTCTCCGCAATATCCTTTCTTTCAGGAGTGCTAGTTCTGCAAGGTTCGCAGGAGAGCTTCTGTAAAGTTTGGAAGGTAGGAGACGAGGTCCTGGCGGAAGTAAAGCTGTGAGTACCGGGCGTGAGTCGTGCTTCGGTAGCTCAGTTGGTAGAGCACTTGCCCGCGAAAGGCAAAGGTCCCGAGTTCGAGTCTCGGTCGGGCACACAGTTTTAATCTGCCAGGAAGTTTCAAACGGTTTAATGTTTGAGATATGGTGATTGCCTTTCGATTTTCTAGTTCTCAAAGTTTCGACGTGTACAACATTGGGGTGAGGGATGCTGCGAATCCGATATGGACCTGCGTATAGAAGTTCAAATTTACTGCACTTACCTTTTAATTTACTGGATAAATAGTGTGTACGTACTAATATCTTCTGTCCAACGTGAAAATCTCGGCGTCTACAAACCTGTTTTTGCTGTCTTCTCCGGCACTCTGCGGCACGTTTGATGTTGTTCAGCGCAATGTCAATTATTTCGTGGTGTCTTAGTCGACGACAGGTAGGGAAGTTTACTAATTCTTTAATTTTGTTTGGTGGTTCAACGTTTTTCAATATAACAGACGGAGATAGCATAGTGGATTCATTTGGAATGGAATTAATTTCATCTTGGAATGAGAGTATGTATGTATCCCAATCAATATGTCTTTTGTGGCAGTATATTCTACACAGTTTACCAATTTCTTTCATTAATCTTTCACAGGGGTTCGAAGAAGCGTGGTACTTGGATATATAGATCGGAGAAATGTTTCTGGCTCGTAACATGCGTGTCCATACGCTACTACGAAATTGAGATCCATTGTCAGAAATTACTCTCATCACATGCCCTACATGAAATAGAAAATGTTTTACAAATGCTTTCGAAACAGTTTTAGCACTACCTTTGCGTAATGGAGTGAAAGTAACAAATTTTGAAGTGAGCTCAACAGCGACAAAGATGTAGCAAAAACCTCTGTTAGTTCTCGGAATCGGACCAAAAATATCTACTGCGGCCATGTGTCTTAATTTAACAGGTACAATGGGATATAAAGGAGGAATATGTGAAGTGGTGTCTGATTTAGCTTTCTGGCAAATTTTACAAGATGCTAAAACTCGTCGAATACGTTTCTCCATGTTAGTAAAATAACAGTTCTGTCTCAGTATAAGAAAACATTTTCGTGCTCCGTAATGTGCGTAACTTAAATGAGTGTACCAGATTAATTTGTTAACCAGTTCGTCAGGAATGCATAATAACCAATTGTTGCTGTCAGGATGAGAGCGGCCAAACAGAATGTCATTGCGCACAGTATAATGGTTTCTAATCGTAACATTATTCCTATCTTGCCACAGGTGTTTAATTTCTTTCCACACGTTGTCTTTATTTTGTTCTTGTGCTATGTCCTGTAATGACGACGAAATAAAGTTTTCAAATGCAACTTGCTGAATGTACATGACACTGAAATTTGTTTTGCAGAAGTTGGTTGCTACGTCTTGCTGATTGTTGCTCAGAGAACGCGATAGTGCGTCTGCTATAACATTTTGTGTGCCGGGAATGTGGACAATGGTAAAATTAAATTCTTGTAAATATAGTTTCCATCTACTTAATCTGTCGTGAGTGAATTTAGCTGAAAGCAAAAATTGTATAGCTCTATGGTCTGTGTAAACGGTGGTGTGTCTGCCATAAAGAAAGTGCCGAAATCTCGTGAAAGCCCATACAACACATAATGTTTCCAATTCTGTAACGGAGTAATTTCGCTCAGCAGGTGACAGAATGCGGCTTACAAATGCGATGTTTTTAATTACTATTGAACCATCTTCTTCAATTTCCTGGAAAATGTGTACGCCTAAAGCGGTGTTGGAACTGTCGGTGGCAATGGAAAAATTTCTGGTAAGATCTGGGTGCGATAAAAGTGGAGCATTCAACAAAGCATGTTTCAAATAACATTCTCGTGAACAAAATTCTGCGTGTCAAAAGTAATGTTTACATTACTGTAATATGCAATCTGTGCTGTATCTGGTTAAAATCTATCGTACGTGTTATTATTTACGGGAGAATGTTGTGGCATATCCACTATATGAACTGTTCTGTTATTTCTTACTGACGTGTTACGCTATGGATGACACCTATTGTCTGTTTCATTCATGATTATTTGTTGTTGCTGCTCATAAGATCGACTGTTATCAAATGTACGCTGAAAATTGTGCTCATCATTTTTTTTTTTTTTTTTTTTTTTTTTTTTTTTTTTTTTTTTTACGTCTGTCCTGATGGTAATTTCTATACGGCGCATTGCGATACGAGTTGAAATAGTGTGTTGTCTGTACGTGGTTATTTCTTTGCTGCCATGCGTTACTATTTGTTGGGGCTGGGACTATACGTGCACGCGGCGAAACATTAAAGTTTAGTTGACCTTGTAGACTGCATTGTTGGTTAGGTATGCTAAGCGGTTGACTTTAATGCTATTGTGGTGAAAAACATCTATTGTTACAAAAATGTGGTTCCGATTGCTCAAAAATTTTACACATACTGATGATTACGATTTTATCTGTTATTAAAATTACGGCGGTAGTTGTCATTACGGGAGTGCCTACTGAAAATTGTCACATTCGGTAAAATATTTGTCATATCCGGTTTTCATTACTCGTTTCTTAATACTACAAAGAGCAATAGTTAAAGAGCAGTTTTGATAGATATAAAGGATAGTAGAAGAAAAGGCAGCAGTGCAGAAAACTAAAGATGAAACAGCACTACTACAGCTCGGGGCCCTATGCTCGCTACGGCACATATTCATTAAAGCGTAATGAATCCCCTGAGGTTATTTACGCACTGCAAATAAATTTTAGCTTTTGCGTTACAGGCAATAGCGGTAAAATTCCAAAAGTAAATTGTTGTAAGCACGTTAATTCAAGTTTCCTCATTACACGCAATGCTGATGAAAATGCAATAGCAAATTGTCGCATCAGGTTCAAAGCTAGCTTCTGCATTACAGGCAATATCGGTGAAAGTACAAAAACAAATTGTCGTATACAGCTCAAAGCGTGTACCTGTGTTCTATCATTATTAAATTCTTTACATTTTCTTACAAATACAAATTGCTTATTATCAACGCTCTCGTCACTGAATTTGAGAACACGTTCAGGTTTGTGTGAAAGTCTGTTTGTCTGTGTCATTTCGGATTTCCAGTTGCATAGCTTTTCAGATTTTGAGTCGCGTGGCTTTTCGGATTTTACGTCTCGTAGTCTCTGTAAATTGCTCACATTATACGCGCTGCGTAAGTCTGACAAATGCTCGCAACGTGGCGGGTTCTGTGAAGTATTGGTGACTGAAATAATTGTTAATTCTGTTACTTTAATACTTTCGTCAATTTGGTTGTTCTGACGTTCACTTTTATTATTGACTTCCGTATTCAGAGTGTGTGAAACTTCCAGTGACTCGAAATTAAACTCGTCGTGTATCTGTACTGCATTTTTAGGGCATTGTTCATTGACTGCATTGATCTCGTCTTTATGTGATTCTGTTGTGTCTACACGTGTGCTACTTAATTCTTGTGCATTACTGTTATTAGCATAAGTCTTAGTATTCACACGTAATTGTTCTTTACTGTCCCGACATTGCACGGTAACAGCTGTAATCTGCTCACTAACTTGTTTGTTCTGTTCTTTAAGGTCGTCTTGTTTTTCGTTTGTGAGTTTGAAACTTTTATCAATCATTTCCCTAAGTTGTTTGTGCTGTTTATCAAGTTTTTCATTAAGTTGTTTGAAATTATCGTCTATTTTCTCACTTTGCTGTTGTAGCAAACTTGTCATAATTCGTACCAAGTCAAAATTAGCGTTTATATTCTCTGTGCTGTTTAGTGGTGGATCTGGAATTGTCTCGCTTTCCGTGACCATTTGGTCATTCTGTAATTTACAAAAACGTTTATCAGTCGGATGTACACTGTCAGACACTGTTCCGGAATTAAATAAATCCGTCCTACTTTGTGTGATCTGTTCATTTTCATTAGACAGATTTGTCTGTACGTTACTTGAGTTTTCCAAATCGGGTGTGTTAAGCTGGGCAGCGCTCATTACAATAGGGCGTCCCGCGTCATCAATTGTCGTCAAATTAACAGACGAGACAACTGAGTTCGTTTGTTCATCATTAATGTAAAAGTCATCACTAGTGGTTGGAATGCACTGATTGTTAGTGGACGCAGGATTGTCATCATTATACTGCGTGTCACAATTACTATCGGTCACGCTGTTTAAGTCGGTAGTTTCATTCAAAATACCTCGCGATACACTATTCACAGTCTTTCGCGGCATTTTTGCTAAAGTCACAAATATTCACAAAACAATAAGCACAATGCAAAAACAACACACAAATACAACAGAGCAAACGAATTGTCGTTGATCTGTGGAAAGAAAGTCACAAGATTAGTAAAAGCGTAGCGCCAAATCCTAATTATACTTAAGCAAATAAGAGCAGATATCTGACTGTTTTTCAAAAGACTCTCAACGAAATACGATCCTGGACTGGGTGTCGCCAAGTGTATCCTCCCCACAATATTTTTAAAGAAAAGACAATATTATATAGAAATGCTAATGGACATTGCGCTAAGTGTAACTTCTCCACCAAAATTTAAAGACAGAAATAATAAATGAATATGAGCCAAGAATAACCTCCCTGCAATGAAATGTACTGACAAAGGCAACAAAAATGTGAAATTCGCAATCTGACTCTGGTGTAAGCTCCCACAAAAATAATGAAAAACAATTCAGTGCTAATGAAATTCAATTAAACCGAAATATCGGTCTTTGGCCCTGTGCAAAAAAAAATCAGAATTAAATTCTTACCTCATTGTAACTGCTAGTCAAATTTCTGCTCTTATTCTTGCGCACGGCTTGGAGGAACTGCATTGCAAATAATAATATTCCTTTTTTTTGTGATCTTACTGAAATTTTTCCTTAACGGAAGTGGAATGAAATGGGAAGTGCAATTAAATAAATTTTGTTTTGTAAAAACTGCTTTTGAAATAAAAATTATTATTGGGGCACTTGTTGGAGATTAATTACAATAAATAAACTTTACATTATCTGATCATTACCTTAATTAATAATATACCTCATTCAGCCTCTTGACCAGTGTTGCCGACAGACTACATCACACAACCGCACTGGGCTGCTACCACTGACCGACCGCTCTGCATGACGACTACTAGCGTACTGCTCTACATGACGACTACTAGCGTACACGACGCAACTGAACAGAGCTACTGCTCGCAACAACTACTGACAGAGTACTGCTCTGCATAGCGACAACTAGCGAACTGCTCGCAACACTCGCGCGGTCAAGCGCATACTCTCTGGTCAGAGACGCTGCAATGCCTCGCCATCGCTGCTACGTTACATATGTGTTTCAACACCCATGCCCGAGAAAGGACTCGAAGCTCCGCCGGGATCAGCCGCACAGTCCATGACTGCAGCGGCTGAGACCGCTCGGCTAATCCCGTGCGGCCCACAGCAGTAAGTCGACGTTTTGTTGCCCTTCATGGCAAACCATTCTTGGCTTACATTTCAGCAAGATAATGCCCGCCAGTACACGGCAATAGTGCGTGCAAAAACCTACTTTGCCCAGCAAGATCGCCAGATCTGTTCCGAGCTGAGAAAGTTTGGAACATAATGGGCAGATCCCTCCAACCAACTCGGAATTTTGACCATCTAACGCTCCAATTGGACAGAATCGCCCTCAGATTGTTACACAATGCAAAGACTAGCTTTAAGTTGGATATTGTTCTCAATGTAATGGAGAGTTCTGACACACTCCTTACATCTGTCCTTAGTGTAAAATAGTTTACATTTGAACAGTCGAGTATCAAGAGAGAGAAGAAGGCAGAATAATTAATTAAACAAAACGATATACTCTCAAGAAAAGACAAGTGATTTTTAAAAAAGCTGACGTACATGAGGTGATTCTTTGGCTGTAATTTTGGTTTTCTCACAGTGGTTTGTTTGAACAGATTTGTTGCTTACACACGGTCTCATATGTATGATTCGTGTTTGACAGAGGAAAAAAAAACGGATCACTAAAGTGCGCCCTTGAACAGTGGAATGATGAGCGTAAACAGCATATCACTTCCAACAATCAATTACACAACTTTTTGAAAACGCTAGGGCGTTATGGAAGTGTACTCGGAATAATATGTAGAAATTTTAACCCTTCCATTTGGATGATGGCTCGTAAAACACCAGGGTTTAAAACCGGAACGGGTTCTGTAAACTTCCATATTTGTCAGTTTCAGAATTTAGATTCATAGATCATGATATACCGCACATTGGATAAATGTTCATACAGTTTTTAGTACGTATTTAATGAGCTAATCATTATGTTTATTGAAATAGCTGTGAAAAATGCACGTTTCTTTGCTGGTGTTCACCGTTCGTCGTCAAAATTTATAAAAGTTCTTACGTTCACTTACAGAATTTCGTAGATCAAGAAATTCATAAAAAGTGTTTAAGCTCATATGCAATATTCTATAGATCGAGAAGTTTATGAGGGTATTTTAAGTTCATACACAATTTTTTGTAAATTCTGTACAATGGGTGTTATGTAAAAATATTTTGAAATCGTTAGTTGATGGCTGCTGACGTGTGTTAGCATTCGTGCCGAGGTGAGATGGACCTTCGGCGAAAGGTGGCGACGGCAATCGATCTCAGGTCCGTCGGAGAATTGGGATGCATGTCCCGATGGAGGACATGTTTGTTGAATTTTCATAAGGACGTCAGGTAGCACATCAGCAGTGTACATGAACAGCAATACTAGAGAAAACCAATATTTGGTTTAATCTACATGTTTGTGAAATAAACATCAGTTATTATGGTCACATTTCTATGAAATACATCAAAAGCGACTGATTGATCATGAATTTTAAATTGATCCGTGTTAAGAAAAAGGGGACTTCTTTTTTTCTTCTCCTGCATTTGGAAGGCCTGCTACTTGAATACCGACTTACAGATGCAATACGACAATGTCGCTGTCTTTTCACTGTCTATGGGCTATCACATACGCAAGTCTTCGTGAATCTTAATGTTCATTAAAAGTGCCTCTGAAGTGTCCGTCATTAATTGTGTCCTCACTCTTTTTGAAATGTTGCGAAACACATGCATTCAGTTTTCAGGAGATGACAATTAAGTGTGATGCAGCTGGTATTGTCACGCGACGCGGGAACATCACTGATTTCGGTTACTGCGTTAGTCATCACCTCATGTGTACTGGTTCTTGTACATCGTGCCGTATGCAGATTTCATCCAAAGCAGAGACATCCATTGGAATAATCACACGACTACACTGCACGCCGAGCTTGAGTAAAGTAAATGGGTACTTCAGTGTTCACTTCCATACACCACGCGATCAAAAGTATCCGGACACCTGGCTGATATTAACTTACAAGTGTGTGGTGCCCTCCATCGGTAATGCTGGAATTCAGTATGATGTTGGCCCACCCTAGTCTTGATGACAGCTTCCACTCTCGCAGGCATACGTTCAATCACGTGCTGGAAGGTTTCTTGGGGAATGGCAGCCCATTCCTCACGGAATGCTGCACTGGGAGAGGTATCGATGTCGGTCGGTGAGGCCTAGCACGAAGTCGGCGTTTCAAAACATCCCAAAGGTGTTCTATAGGATTCAGGTCAGGACTCCGTGAATGCCAGTCCATTACAGGGATGCTATTGTGCAACCACACCGCCACAGGCCTTGCATTATGAACAGGTGTTCGGTCGTGTTGAAAGATGCAATCGCCATCCCCTAATTGCTCTTCAACATTGGGAAGCAAGAAGGTGCTTAAAACATCAATGTAGGCCTGCTCTGTGACAGTGCCAGCAAAGCAATATGGGGTGCAAGCCCCTTCCATGAAAAACACGACCGCATCATAACACTACCGCCTCCGAATTTTACTGTTGGCACTCCATACGCTGGCAGATGTTCACCGGGGATTCGCCATACCCACACCCTGCCATCGGAACGCCACATTCTGTAACCTTCGGCCTAATTGTCATAGTACTTGCAGTGGATCCTCATGCAGTTTGGAATTCCTGTTTGATGGTCAGAGTAGATGTTTACCTATCACATATTACGACCCTCTTCAACTGTTGGAGGTCTCTGTCAGTCGACAGACGTGGTTGGCCTGTACACTTCTGCGCTATACGTGTCTCTTCACGTTTCCACTCACTGTCACATCGGAAACAGTGGACCTAGGGATGTTCAGGAGTGTGGAAATATCGCGTACAGACGTATGATACACGTGAACCCAATCACCTGACCACGTTCGAAGTCTGTGAGTTCTGCGGATCGCCCCATTCTGCTCACGATGTCTAATGACTACTGAGGTCGCTGATATGGAGTATCTGGCAGTAGGTGGCAATGCACCTAACATGAATAACGTATGTTTTGGGGGGTGTCCGCATACTGTTGATCACATAGTGTATGTTCGAAGTTTGCCAATCACGTCGTCTTGTTAATATCGTTCGCTATACCACCTCCAACGCCCAGTACAGTAACCGCAGGCAATGTGGCCACGTTACAGTTATTGCGCGTGGCGATCACTTTTGAATTTTCATTTCATATGGGAACGAACATCGTCTCTTCTGCATCTAAGGTTCGTTTAATGAAAACATATTAAATTATTTACGAGATTCTTTGGGAACAAAAATATTTTTTTTTATTTTTTGTTCAGTATTGCCCATTTATCTTATCTATGTGACCATTGGCCTGATAATTACAGATTCGACTACTGTCCTGAACGTTAGGAATACATGTATTAATACTTAGGACATCATTGTTTTCATCTCGCCACTAATAAATTCGGACGAGTCCTACTACTAACGGAATGCGAGATGGGAAATTCAAAACATATACGAAGGAAGATGCACCCACACTTTCAAAGAATTCCTGTACTCAGTATGGCTCTGTCATTTGTTTATCAGTTACAAAGCAAATGATTCATGTTCCGTATAAAGACAGTACTCTAAGACTTTCAATCACCTACTGACAATACACTTTGAATCACCTACTGACAACACGAAGAATTACTTAAGTACGACAGTTAGAAGAATTACCACACATATTTATAAAAGAAGTAAAGTGTTGAAGTGTCACAGTACCACAGTTGAGCGTTTCTTACTTCTAACACTGTTTCGTTGAGGTAACCGTGTAACATTGTTTATTATTCTCTTATGCTACATAGAAAATCATGTGCTGTCCACATGTCACGACGTTATGCGTGTTCACACCTCACTGCTTCAGTGGTAAATTGTTGTTGTTGTTGTTGTCGTCTTCAGTCCTGAGACTGGTTTGATGCAGCTCTCTAAGCTACCCTATCCTGTGCAAGCTTCTTCATCCCCCAGTACTTACTGCAAGCTACATCCTTCTGAATCTGCTTAATGTATTCATCTCTTGGTCTCGCTCTATGATTTTTACCCTCCACGCTGTCCTCCAATGCTAAATTTGTGATCCCTTGATGCCTCAGAACATGTCCTACTAACCGATCTCTTCGTTTTGTCAAGTTGTGCAACAAACTCCTCTTCTTCCCAATTCTATTCAATACTTCATCATTAGTTATGTGATCTACCCATCTAATCTTCAGTATTCTTCTGTAGCACCACATTTCGAAAGCTTCTATTCTCTTCTTGTGTCAACTATTTATCGTCCATGTTTCACTTCCATACTTGGCTACACTCCATACAAATACTTTCAGAAACGAATTCCTGACGCTTAAATCTATACTCGATGTTAACAAATTTTTCTTCTTCAGAAACGCTTTCCTTGCCATTGCCAGTCTACATTTTGTATCTTCTCTACTTCGACCATCATCAGTTATTTTGCTCCCCAAATAGCAAAACTCCTTTACTACCTTAAGTGTCTCATTTCCTAATCTAATTCCCTCAGCATCACCCGACTTAATTCGACTACATTCCATTATCCTCGTTTTGCTTTTGTTGATGTTCATCCTATATCCTCGTTTCAAGACACTGTCCATTCCGTTCAACTGCTCTTCCAAGTCCTCTGCTGTCTCTGACAGAATTACAATGTCATCGGCGAACCTCAAAGCTTTTATTTCTTCTCCATGGATTTTAATACTTACTCCGAATTTTTCTTTTGTTTCCTTTATGGCTTGCTCAATATACAGATTGAATAACATCGGGGAGAGGCTACAACCCTGTCACACTCCCTTCCCAACCACTGCTTCCCTTTCATGCTCCTCGACTCTTATAATTGCCATCTGGTTTCTGTACAAATTGTAAATAGCCTTTCGCTCCCTGTAATTTACCCCTGTCACCTTTAGAATTTGAAAGAGAGTATTCCTGTCAACATTGTCAACAGCTTTCTCTAAGTCTACAAATGCTAGAAACGCAGGTTTGCCTTTCCTTAATCTTTCTTCTAAGATAAATCGTAAGGTCAGCATTGCCTCAGGTGTTCCACTATTTCTACGGAATCCAAACTGATCTTCCCCGAGGTCGGTGTCTACCAGTTTTTCCATTCGTCTGTAAAGAATTCGTGTTAGTATTTTGCAGCTGTGACTTATTAAACTGATACACCTAATCTTCAAATGCTGTGAGGAATACTTCCCACTACAGTCTGCGTGCAATACCTACACTAAAGCTAAAATATTTCTTATTTTTAGTTGTCTGTATGTACAATTAGCAACAGAGTTAAAGGATCACTGTTTCGAAACACTGTAATTGTCTCCCATTGAGATGCATAAATTTGAAATTTGGCTCAAAGGTTCCTACCATCTGTAACACCTGTAACAGTGCTAAACCTGGCACCCTGCAACGTCACCGTCGGGCTGTACGATGCTTCAAACAGCAAGGTGTCGACACATGCGAAAAAAATCCAGAGCTCAGAAGTTAATGTGACGTGTAAAGTGGATTAATGATGTAACATTGATATCAACTTTTACCACCGCTCTACCTAAACCATTGTCGTCGTGTCACACGATGAGAAAGTCCTCAGAGACTCTCTTATCCACATTTCACCCCTTCTTTTGACGCCTCTTCGATAGAGGTCAGAACTGCGACGCCCAGAGTTGAAATCATGCGGTTTTCTAATGAGTGACCGAGGAAAATATTTCAGACACACCGCCACTCATAATCGACACGAAAGGGCCTCAGGAGGTGCCCTGAAGGGCATCAATGAAACCATCCCTTTACTTGGGACGTTGCTTCCACACACTTCGCGGTCAAAAACGACAGTTTGCAGTGCTATCAGCAACAGGAAGACGTTCTTGACAGTCTTTGATACTGCTACCACCTTCCTGACGCAAAGGCAAAGCGTCCTTCTAAGACCCCTCCAGTTTGGCGAAACCGTCGGTGGCACCTGCTGATGTTTATTGAGAGTTTTAAAAATGTTCCTCAACAGAAAAAACCTCCAAAGAACCCCTTGGCGCCTGCAGGTATGCAGCCGCTTGACACTTCTCCAATACCAGTTGCCTGTCTGCAAGCGGTTACAACTATTTCATAGGTTCTCTGTACAGTCACATTTTAAAATCCTCAATAAATGTAGGCAGGGGCCACTGAGGATACTGCCAAACTGGGAGGTTTTTGAGTGGACTTTTGCACTTTTATTCGTGCATGTATCAATGTCGCCAGGAGGGCGAGAAATAGGACCGCTGAAAAATCATAAGCATCCTTTGCCGTTTCAGATCACGTTCAAAGTTCGTCGAATGGTTCTTAACGGTTCCTAGTGATTCCACCCAGAACACCACAGCAACAGTTGTGGTTGCACTGCACTCCACAGAGGCGAGAGCACGTTCAGTGCGGTTGCTAGCCACGACGTCCTTAGAGAGGGGCCACAGCGTTAAGAAGATGTCAACAGTATCAAAGATTTGCGAACTGCAAGCATACTGGAGTTGCTGTGAATCAGTAACTTCCGTCGATCAATCTAACGAAAAACCAGCCCAAGGTTGACAATTATACTTTTTTTATTCACTCGATGACTTGTTTTGGACCAAGAACCATTTTCAAATTAACGTAAGAAGATCAAAAATGTCAGAGACTGCAGTCCTTTTCATGTTCGTCAGACATCAGCAAAAACAACCTTAGGTGCGTTAGCTCCGCTAGAATCAGTGACTGCGGTTAGGAGTGGACCGTTATTCTAGGATAGAGTACACTGGTGTTTAGCTGTAAAATTGGTTTAATTTCAGAATTATCGTCAAAGAAGTACACCAATTTACATAGATTGTGACCTGACATTTACAGGACAGTTGTCAATATGAGCGGTTCTAGGCGCTTCAGTCCGGAAGCACGCGGCTGGTACGGTTGTAGGTTCGAATCTTGCCTCGGGCATGGATGTGTGTGATGTCCTTAGTTAGTTAGGTTTAAGTAGTTCTAAGTCTAGGGAATTGATGACCTCAGATGTTAAGTAACATTGTGATTGGAGCCAACTCAATCGTTTTTTGAGTTGTCAATATAACGCATTACGTCCTGTTTAGTAGAAGTAACCCTGAACACACATCAAATTTAAACAGAAGGTTCTCTACAAGATTATTCTAACTACTATACTGTGAAGGTGGCCAATATTACGATAAATCATCCTATTGCAGTTTTAAATTCAGTACTCTTTAGGATGACAATCAAGTCTACAGAGGATGGTTAGTTTTAGTGACAAGATGAGTAAAAGATTACTCAAGGTTGCTCGAGTTCACAGTGGACACAAGCTGGTGAACCAACAAGTTTACGCCTCTGCTAGCGACATTTACCTTAGCTGCGATGAGTTGTTAGCTGTATGGCTGCTCTCACCCTCTGGAAATCCTATAACATACCAGTCAAAATCTTTACTGATTTTATCAGCAGGAACTGTCCTATGTTTCCCGTTAGGCGAGAAAACATACACTCATCCCTAGTCTGGAAAACATGGCGATATACACGTGCATAGATGGTGCAGCTTGTATACTTCAATGCCCTCTCAGTTCTCGCAAGAACAATTAACTACATGGTTGTTTCGTTTCTCCACTATCGGACTCAACGATTCTTCAGCTAATTTCTAGCTAAATGTCAACCAAAGTGAACGTAGTGTCACACAAAACTCCTCTTTTGGCTCCGTACAGAGTGTGATGCGCCTTGTTCTACACTTGACGCTGGTTCAGAGGAGAGTCCTCGAAGTTTTCGGTCCTGTGTCTTTCATAGCAAACTGTACCCCACCCGCGTCCTTTCATGCTTCATGACACAGTTTTTTCAAACCAACGGTAGTGTTCCTTCCATCCAATCGGACAGTTTGTGCCCGGTCCTGACGCCTAAAAGTTACACGCGTACATCGTAAGCGTATCACAGGTCTTTGACATGATCAGCAGCATCGCTGGTCTGTTTGTATCCATCTGGAAACCCCTCAATGCAGTTTTCTAAAGAATTTTAACGTAGCAATCAGTGCTGCGCCGCTACCTGCTCCCCTGGCTGTATCGCCTGGCGCGTTTGTTACCCTCTCGCTGCAGGTCACCAACCCCATTTTAGAAGTGTTCTGTCGTACTCGGGCAGTGACGGTGCACTTGCGTCTGCCCCCAAACTAAAACGTTTCCTCCAGCAGCTTTTTTCACATTTTTCTCATTGACATGCAGGATTTGGGTTCGTTGTGTTAATACTATCGAATTGAGTTTCATCCCTTTGCATTACATACTGTACATTTTGATAGGCAAGACTGCTCACTATCGCCGAAGTATGTCAGGTGACATATTCACCTCCTTGTTATGATGTATAAAATCTCTCATGTAAGGTGCGAAATTGACATTCATTCAACCTGCCTCCGTACATATCCTCCTCCTTTCATGTTCAATTTTGCACTGGATCAATTGAGAAATTGACTGAAGTCAGTGTAAAATTGTTCTCTACTGCTGAATGTAGCATTTGTTATATATTTATATTGACCAATTCTGTATTTTAATATGACATAATCAAACAGTTGTTCTTTCAGTCTCTTTTTTGTTATTTTTTCACCACAATTGATTTACTATATACTACTGATTTGAGCACTGAAATAATGTTTTTCCATAATTTAACTTGTATTTCCTCTTTTTCTGACTTAATACAATTATTTAAATAATATGAAGCCTTCCCTTTCTATTTTATGGTTGCCTATATTTTAATTTTAAATTTAAACAAATTAGAGATCCTCTATAAAGTTGTACCACTCAGAATTTTTAAATTTGAGACTGATTATTTTTTTGACACAAGACTTATGTTAAATGATGATGGAGATGTATTGAAGTTCAGGAAACCTTCATTTAAAATTATCCTCCATTTTTTCAATACTTATGTTTTATTCTCAATCTTAGCTTAGCTTCTACAGCAATTATTATTCAAGAAAGTTTCATCTCTTA
Organism: Schistocerca piceifrons; assembly: GCF_021461385.2. Taxonomy (NCBI): domain Eukaryota; kingdom Metazoa; phylum Arthropoda; class Insecta; order Orthoptera; family Acrididae; genus Schistocerca; species Schistocerca piceifrons. The sequence goes on from NC_060139.1 coordinate 133,758,281, forward strand.
CAATAATTTCTTAATTTATCTTACACTTACCAGCACTCTTCTCATAACTTTACATGCACAATCCCATTCACAAACATATTTATATCCCCCAAAAATCTTAAACTTATGTATTATAACTTTACAGAAGAATTAAATTAGTCTTGACTTTTACAACAATTTTAAATTCCTAATCCTGCTAATTACCTTGTAAATATTAAATCAGCATCATTAAATTGCAAAACCCTTTTTTCTACATAACCTATATTTTAACAGACACATTACATACTAGAATCTTAGCCTCCAAAGAAAATTTAAAACATTTTTTTTTCAAATTTACATGTGTTGTAAAAATATGAAATACAAGAAAATATTATTGATCTGTCAAGATTAAAAAACTCACTAGCATTGTTAACAAAAATCTGTTTCTTGCACAAAACTCTTCAAAAATTAATTTTTTAAAGAATAACAAACTTGTGTGACAGTAAAAAAAATTTTTTCAGGTTAATCTGATACTAGTCTGTTGCAGACAGTATTTTTATACATTTCCTCAACGTGTTTCATTGAAGTCGTCATTCTCATGTTCATGTGCCTCGATGTGTGTTCTCTGAGCCTGGAATGGTGGTCAGCAGAGAGAAAGATTGCAGAAGGTTGGAGTGTTTTGTGAATACTTGGTTGCCGTTGTACCATTCTGTATTTACCCATGGCGACATCATATCAGAGATCTATTATTTGCAGCAAGAAAACTTATATTCTTCATCAACCCTCGAATCTTTATGTCAATCCATCGTTGGTTAATCTGCCTCTTTCTATATGAATAGTCATTTCCCATGTCTCAGTGTGACATTTGAAAGTGTTGCATCTTGCCATAAGGAATATTGGACATTTGTATTGCTGGAATAGTTAAAACTGGATTCTTTGTTGGTAGATAGATGCAATAATGGTCTTGTATGGGAAGGGATTTAGAAAGGTTTCTTGATTTCTTTTGGTCCAGGCACTTCTTTATTTCTAATCTTCTGCATCGAATCTTCTTTTCTTGTTGCATCTTGCTGTCTTCTCACTTGTGCTTCGTTCTTCTCTGGACTGGGAATTGGGATTTAAGACCTGCTTAGCCTCGTTATTGTATAATATGTTCTTATGTTATTTTCTTTCAAGTTGTTGTGTATCCTTTATTGTATCAGGTTGTTCTTCAGAATAGGTTGGACAGCCTTCCAACGTTCTCTTGCTTACTCCCATGAGTGTCCAGGGAATGTTTCGCAGTTGCTGGATACCATATGGTATGGCAATAGTTTCAGCCATTCTGTATCTTGAGTTACAGAAATGCGCCTCTTCTTCTCCTGGTGAATTCAAACATTCGTTCATCCTTGATGTAACATGTCCGCCTCCATTCTGGTTTGGTGGACATCCATCATATCTCCTTATGCTGCTCTAAACAGTTTGCGACAGAAGTGCTAGGTATCTATCACTTTAGCAAAACTGTTGTTAAGAAGATTGCAGGTGACTTTCACATGCATAAAGATCGCGTCATGGTACATATTGACCATATCCAGGATTCATCGTAGATCCCCATACTTTTCTCTGTTCCTTCCACCAAGGCATTTCCTTTTGTCATCTCGAAAGCTGACATACCAGGCACACACACTCATTGTTCTTTCCTCTCTTGCCTAACTGCTCTACTCAGTTCTGCTGTTGATCTGACCTCAATGATGATGCATCATTCTTGATGACGTCATGTATAATATAACATTGTGCACACCTTTGTCCATCTTACATTTCTTACATCCACAGATTTCTCTAATTTACATGGTATTACTACCTATCTTATCACAGTCCTTTTTCCCTTAAGATACATTACAAGCTTTACAAAAACTAAACTACTAAGAGACTTTACAAAATTTGTATTTAAACTATATATACATATATATATATATATATATATATATATATATATATATATATATATATACTCCTGGAAATTGAAATAAGAACACCGTGAATTCATTGTCCCAGGAAGGGGAAACTTTATTGACACATTCCTGGGGTCAGATACATCACATGATCACACTGACAGAACCACAGGCACATAGACACAGGCAACAGAGCATGCACAATGTCGGCACTAGTACAGTGTATATCCACCTCTCGCAGTAATGCAGGCTGCTATTCTCCCATGGAGACGATCGTAGAGATGCTGGATGTAGTCCTGTGGAACGGCTTGCCATGCCATTCCCACCTGGCGCCTCAGTTGGACCAGCGTTCGTGCTGGACGTGCAGACCGCGTGAGACGACGCCTCATCCAGTCCCAAACATGCTCAATGGGGGACAGATCCGGAGATTTTGCTGGCCAGGGTAGTTGACTTACACCTTCTAGAGCACGTTGGGTGGCACGGGATACATGCGGACGTGCATTGTCCTGTTGGAACAGCAAGTTCCCTTGCCGGTCTAGGTATGGTAGAACGATGGGTTCGATGAGGGTTTGGATGTACCGTGCACTATTCAGTGTCCCCTCGACGATCACCAGTGGTGTACGGCCAGTGTAGGAGATCGCTCCCCACACCATGATGCCGGGTGTTGGCCCTGTGTGCCTCGGTCGTATGCAGTCCTGATTGTGGCGCTCACCTGCACGGCGCCAAACACGCATACGACCATCATTGGTACCAAGGCAGAAGCGACTCTCATCGCTGAAGACGACACGTCTCCATTCGTCCCTCCATTCACGCCTGTCGCGACACCACTGGAGGCGGGCTGCACGATGTTGGGGCGTGAGCGGAAGACGGCCTAACGGTGTGCGGGACCGTAGCCCAGCTTCATGGAGACGGTTGCGAATGGTCCTCGCCGATACCCCAGGAGCAACAGTGTCCCTAATTTGCTGGGAAGTGGCGGTGCGGTCCCCTACGGCACTGCGTAGGATCCTACGGTCTTGGCGTGCATCCGTGCGTCGCTGCGGTCCGGTCCCAGGTCGACGGGCACGTGCACCTTCCGTCGGCCACTGGCGACAACATCGATGTACTGTGGAGACCTCACGCCCCACGTGTTGAGCAATTCGGCGGTACGTCCACCCGGCCTCCCGCATGCCCACTATACGCCCTCGCTCAAAGTCCGTCAACTGCACATACGGTTCACGTCCACGCTGTCGCGGCATGCTACCAGTGTTAAAGACTGCGATGGAGCTCCGTATGCCACGGCAAACTGGCTGACACTGACGGCGGCGGTGCACAAATGCTGCGCAGCTAGTGCCATTCGACGGCCAACACCGCGGTTCCTGGTGTGTCCGCTGTGCCGTGCGTGTGATCATTGCTTGTACAGCCCTCTCGCAGTGTCCGGAGCAAGTATGGTGGGTCTGACACACCGGTGTCAATGTGTTCTTTTTTCCATTTCCAGGAGTATATATATATATATATATATATATATATATATATATATATATATATATATAAGATTCTCCCTATTATACTCTTCATAACTTTACATCTATTTAACTTTACATCTATTTGAAGAGATCAATATCAATCCCCATTCTATATGTACATTTCCTTTTCCCCTTTTTCTCTATTAGTATAAAGGTAATAGTTTCCTCATCTTCATCACAATGGATAGTTAGGGGAAAATTGATGGTGATGAAGGTAACTGTGTTAGTAAGTCCATTTTCTTTTGTTCTAACTGCAGGTGCCTCATATTATCATAAAAACTTTGCACCTTGGCTCCGACTCCAGCGTCTTTTTCTCTGCAATCTCTTCTTTTCGGAGTAATCTATAATAGAACTTCAGAATACAATGTCTCTCTATTTTTTGCGGCCTTTTAAAACTTTCTCCACTTTCCAATTCCATGATTTTAGAGTTCGTACTTTTCTTAGTTGTAGTTATCCCTATCTCCTTCTTCTAAATAGCAAACTTTTATATTACTCTCTCTCCCTATCTCATTCTTCCTTATCGAAATCATCCCTGTGCTAAACTCATATCGCTCTGTCTACATCCTTCCAAGAAATAACATGTTTCTCACTTTCCTTAATAATTCAATTCTCTCTCTTAATTCCTATCTCCTAACATCTTTTATATCTATTTCCCTCACATCTCCATTTATTATCAACTTGTGGTACCTTCCTCAAATCATAAATGCTTCTCATTCACCCAAAAATATCTCCTTAACTAAATGTTCACTGTCCATGATGGAACAAACCACAACTGAGTACTGCTTTGTTAACTAAGTCATTACACACCTAATTTCTTAGCTTCCTTTCATCCACAAAAATCAACTTCTTTCACTTTACACTACATTTTAAGAGATAATCTACTACTATTTCTTCAAACTATCCACATGCTGATCTCTATCTTTCTCCTTTCTTTTTACTCATTTCCCATAACACATTTCCTCTGTAGAAGAGTTACTTTAGTTCATACTTTATTGTTCTTCCTGTACAACTATCCTTTTGGTCTACTGTGAAAGTTATCCTATTTATTTTAATGAGATAAGTAAAAATTAAAAGAATTTTTTTGTTTGCATTTGTTAGCTTCCCTACTCTTTGACTTCTAGATTTTGCTTTTATTGGAATCGTGATATTTCATACATATAGTTTTTCTTGTGGAGTTAGTGTTTACTGTTTTACCCTTTATACAATTTCAAGTGACTCACTTGGTGCAAGCTCAATGATTTTCCTGTTTTTGGGTTAATCAATTAGACTGCACTATCATGACCCACTTTACTTACTTCTTTCTTTATGTATTGAAAAGAATGTGTTACTTTGATGTTTTTTCTTGCAACAGAGATGGTGGGTTTTCACGAGTACCTTTTGCCCTAGTGAAAATACTCGTGAGGTTGTCGTTTTGTCTGCCTGGTTCTTTCTCTTTAACGCTGCAGTCTTCAAATTGCTCAGTGCTAATTTTACTAGATGTTGATGGTGTACTTTGGCTACTAGTGGGAATTTAATTGTTTGCCGGATTTTGTCTGGTGCCGGTTTATTTTTCAGAACAGTTATTGGAGGTAATAACGAACTGCTATGTGGCATTTCGTTCACCACATCCTGGAAGTCAGGCAAATGTCTGTCCCGCGTATTATGCTGTTTGCTACAGTACAAACGACAGAGGGTTCCCAATCCTTCATCGTTAATGCAGCTGGGTTGGCGCTTGGCATATATTTGGAAATATAAATCTGTTTGATTTTATGTCATCACAGAGTGTTTCGCCATTGTGCTGAACGATATTGTGGTCCATTTTCTGACAGCATTTTATCGACACGACCAACCTGTCGATGGAAATCTTGTGTTAGCGCTTAGATTATATTGCCCCCAGTTGCTTTATTCAAGGGCGTAAACGTCACGTATTTAGATGTTAATTCTAGGACCACAAAAACGAATATATGACCTCTCTATGTATGAGGTAATGGACCCATGAGATCTGTTGCTGCTATGTGTCTCAGTTTCTCCGGAATGATAGGGAACATTGGTGATCTCGTTTGAAAAGTTACATGTTTAGCTCTCTGGCATTTCTTACATTTAGCCAGAACCTGTCTGATTCTTTGCTCGATGATTTTAAAAAATATTCACAGGACCAAAATGACTGTTACTCAAGTGAGTATACAAAATATTATTTATCAGATCCCGTGGTATACATGCGACCCATAAACTTGTATCTGTATTACTAGCTAACTGTTTTAATGTGTTGGTGATATAATTTTCAAATGGAACACTTTTCAGGCATACATGGCTACTTGCTCTTCTTCTGTATTACTCACTCTGCTTTCGTTAACTCTTTCCGGCTATCTGGAGAGGATATCAGCTATGATGTTTGATGGCTCAGGCACGTAGGTGACACGAAACTCATATTCCTGCAACGTTAACATCCACCGACCTAATCTTCCTCGAAATAGTTTTGCACTTAACATAAATTTTAGTGTCTTATGGTCAGTAAACAAATTGGTTTTTCGCGCAAACAGGAAGTACCTGAATCTACGAAACCCCCATACTACGGCCAAGGCTTCTAACTTTGTGATCGAGTAATTTTTTTCGCGTTTAGTAAGTACTCGACTAGCGAAAGCAGTCGTCTTTCTTATCCACTGTCCGTCTTCTTCACATTGTTGAAAGAGTACTACACCTAAGCCTGTTTTAGCACTGTCGGTCGCTATACAGAATTCCTTCGTCCAATCGGGATGCGCTAAAATTGGTGCCTTTACCAGTGACTTTTTTAGTTGTTGTAACGCCTGTTCTGCTGGGACATCCCACACCCAGGACATCTTTTTAGTAGTTGGCGCACATAAACCTGAGGTAGCAAGGGATTCTATCCAAACGAACCTTTTGTAGAAGTTAAAGAGTCCCAAGAAGCCAGGAAACGACTTTCTGTTGTATGGAGTGCCTATATTCTTTAGTGGTTGCAGTTTGCTAGGGTTAGGTTCAATTCACTGTTCAGTAATAATATGGCCTAAAAGCTCAAACTTATTATTCCCAAAACTGGACCTCAGTATGTTTACAGTTATGCCGTACTCTTTTAATGTCCTTAGCTATTTATTTACTCAGCATCTCGTTATGAAGTTTCCACGAGGGTTCAGCTACTAATATGTCATCGACATTACAGGTGAGACGCTGTTGGACACCTTTATCCAATACAAGTCCTAAACCTGTTATAAAGGCAGCAGAGGATATGTTAGGTCTGAAAGGGAGCCTTTCGAACTGTATAATATTGTGCCCTGCCCGCGACGTAATAACATATTATTTTCTTTTTCTATCGAAGTATTAAGATTTTACGATATAATTTAAGCACTAAGCCAATCAACTGCGCTGGAAGTCAGCGAATATGTACGCCCAGAATAATGTGAGCGGCATATCATTATTATCTGTGTTTTTTGTTCTATATAAGAATGCGTGCCCGTCTTTTGTTCCTCTTCTTCTTCTTTAATCAAGCGCCTTTCCGACAGCATCTTACGCTATCAGGCTCCTATCTTCTTCCATTTTTGTTCAAATGAACTAAACTTGTATTCCTGTTAGGAATTTATTTAATCATTGCATTATTATCGCCAATTGCGACTACTGATGCGATCTTATTATGAATACTTCATTCTTAACTCCAGAGATTGTTGTAATTTCCAAGTATTTCGCCGAAATACGGCACAATTGTTTGCTATGTTCAAAACCGTGAGAATTATTCACAAAATGTTAGATTTCAGTACAAAAAACTTATTTTGTTAAATAAAAATTGTTTAATTTAACATTTCTATTTTCATTTCGTAGTAGCAATCACAAATTCCCAATTTATAAATGTTATAGATTTTTTTTTACTACATTTTTTCTTACGATGCCAACGCGATATTCACGACATTAAATTAAATCATTCTGAATCTCTCGCGAGGCGAGAAGCTAGTTAGAAATTTCCTTGAGATTACAAAAACACAAATTAAATGCTTTTCAGAACGCTACAAGGCTACTGACCTTCACGTCAAGCAATAAAAGGTAAAAAAAAGTAGAATAAACTAAGAAGTTAAGTGAACATCTTACGCATTCGATAGTATTGTGTGCATTTTCTGATAAAAATAATTGTTGTTCTAAAAACTAAAAAGTGGTGTGTGTGAAATAGTTAATTCATTTACTTTCAGTTAATGATAAGAATTGATGCCTCTAATTAATCCACATACAAGTAGTTGCGTGTGATACTTAAGTAACAAAAATAACCAGTCTCATGCTCATATTTAAAAATAAAAAAATCAAGAATAAATGGGATACATTAAGTTGAAGACATTCCGCTTAGTAATCACAAAATGCTAATTTGTCCGAATTGCGATATGAACTTGAGATTTCGTCAGTCTGCTATTTCGAGACATAATTAGTTGGAAATATGTATTCAGTTACTGAATTGTTACAAATATATGAATATACTTATGCTTATTTTACATCCATTACAATTTACACTAGCCAAAGCATAAATTTCCTTAATTCCATAAACATATCCACCCATATTTATAAAATACCGCAGTTAATGCTTCAGTATACTTGACGCCCAACGTTGGGCCACAACGTAAGAATAAGTGTATGTAAAAATTGGAATTGCAATTTCTAATATAAAATTTGCATTTCTATTTCATACATCATCCGATGTACTATACCACGACGTGGAAATAGTCAACCAATCCTGTTTACGACAAATTGTACATCTTTAAGGTAAAAACTCATTCAAATGAATTTTGGTTTTGCAAAGATCGTAACTTTCTTCTATAGCATTCTTTTCCTTTGATTCTCCACAGAAAGTAAAATCGTAGTTACTTGTAGTTTAGCTCAGTGATTTTGGAAGGGTGTGTCAAAAAAATCCAATTTTGCAAAAATCGACGTAAGAATGTTTTGCATGTGAAGGTAGAGAACATAAAATGGCCGATTTGGTCGCTCAATGATAAAAGAGCATCGTAGTCAGGAAAATTATTTATTATATTGATATTATTTACTGTTATTTATATGTGTATGTTATTGTTAAATATTAACATTCGTGTCACGATTTTCCCCCCGATTTTTCAAAATTTCATATTATGGTCAAACTCAGTAAAAAAGAGAATTTATCAATTGAAACCATGGCTTTACCATCAGATTTCGAAAATGAAGCGGTAAATCTAAATGAATCACTCATAGATTTCACTGCAGATGAGTTAGAAAATCAGACCTCGGGCTTGAACATGTCCGCCGCGAATTCGGAGATCGCACAAAACAACGAAAATGGTCGTCCGATCACTGCAGTTAATGAAACTGCAGCGGATACGGATCAGTCTAATGAAACGACGGAAGACAGTATTGCACTTGACCCGCTTACTGCTTTCCTGAAAAAGTTGGAATTAGGCGATCGTGAACGCCCTCAGCGGGAAAAAGAAAGCGAAGCTTTACGCGAAAAGAAACAGGAACAGAGAGATAAAGAATTAAAAAATGAAATAAAACTGAACTAGCCAACATCAGGTGCGAGTTAATGAATATGAAGCAAGCTTATGCACCAATTTTGATCCAAGTCAATAAACTGCACAGTGATGCTGAAAATCTAAAAACTTTGCATTCCGCAATAAATTCGGATCTGGAAGAATTTAACATCTGCCGGTACAGATCTCAAAATAAATAACCAAAAGATTTTAGACGAACAGCTAGAATCTCACAAAAGGCAAGTAAACATTGGAATATCCAATTAGATAACCACTAAAGAGACGGAACTTGATGCAAAAATTAATTTTGCCGTCGACAACGCTGTGCAGCGCGTACGGGAAGATATATGTTCTGCCGTAAAAGCAAATTCAGACGCTGCGCACAATGCACGAGACGAACAAAAAGAACCAAACGAAGAAATGCCTATGTGGAGACGGGAGATGAACGCCCGTGTCCGAAATTTGGAGAAAGCCGTTTTGACGGACAGCAGAACGGAAATGAATTTTCCTATGCAACCGACGAACGACGACAACGCACGAAAAACGACATTCGGGAATCAAAGAATATTCCAAACGCCCGACTTATTGTCAGCAAAATGTAATTACGAAGACGAATTCAGGGAAGATTGAGCAAAGTCTACTCAAGCATCGCCATTTTCAAACATTTGCCGAGGACAAGAAGTCCATTCATCCAATTATATTTATACGCGCATTCAGGATGTCTTAACCAGATACTGGTCTGAATATCAAAAAATTCAGTTTTTGATGTCACACATCACCGGTGACGCGGCACTATGGGCCAGCGAAACCGCTGAACTATGCAATACGCTCGCTGAATTCGAGAAAGGTTTCCTCGCAAAATATTGGTCCATAGGAATCCAAGAACGTTTGCGAAAGGAAGTTTATACCCCAGAACTGTACAATCCGAAAAAAGGGAGTTTGCGCAAGTATTTTGAACGATATATTGCGAAAGCGAGATACTGGTCAGAGCCTATCTCACACAAAGAAGTACTACGCATATTAAAGACAAAATTACCGATCAACATTAGGGAGAAGTTAATAAATGTACCTGTTGAAGATTTGGAGCATTTCCTTTCGGTGATCGACTCCTTAGACCTAATCCAAGAAGACGTTAAGTCCTACCAAGCATTTATGAATAACTGCAACAGTGTTGATAATCCGATTAGTAATGAACAGAGTAAAAGTAATCAGCATAGAAAAGGTCAATACGACGAAACGGATGTGCCTGGTTACAACAATAATCCGAACCATGATTCGAATGACGAGAATACCAGTTACGTAGCCAATAAATGAAATTATGGCGACGGTAACTGGGGAAACGGCACGAACCGTCAGCGCAAGTTCGGAAATGGAAATAATTACCATGACACTAATCACGATAAAAAGACACTGTAGAAAAAGCCGAATGGAAATCAATGGAGCAACAACAACGGTCCTCCGAATCAGTCAAACACAAATGAACGGAACAAGAACCAATATCCGAATAGTAATAACAGCAATCGTTGGTCAAACCAGCAACCAGTTTTATGGTTCGGTAACCAGACGCCGAATATAATGCAAGCTGTGCCCGTCATTCCAAAGACGAACAGTCAAAACGTATTGTCAGTAGTCGTTGTACTACGGCGCGAGTGTGCGAAGTCGTAGAACAATCCGGCCAATAGCAACAGTCAAACTAGAGCCGACCATTCTGAACGGCCTCCCGAGCACGGTCGGATCTATAAGTGGAGGTGACCCCACAATTAACCTGAAAGCACTACGTTACAACGACGGTGCCGACATCAGGGACGAATTATTAGAAGAAGCTAATGTCTGTACAAGCTGCAACTATGGTCACTATTAATAGTATTAACGTGGAAGCAATCATTAATACTGGTGCTACTACAAGTGTCATAAATCAGACCTTGTTCGACCAAATTAATCGCATAGAGAGATTACCTATAATTCCCGTACAAAATTGCCGAGTTTCGGCGCATTAGGCACTGCCACACAGATAGTTAAGCAACAGGTGCAGGCCGATCTCTATGTAGAAGACAAGCAACTTACGTGCCACTTCTTACTAATTAAAAATTTATCGGTTCCTACTATCCTGGGATGGGATTTTCTATGCGGTAGAAATGCAAGCATTGATCTACTTAAGGGAAAATGCGCGGTTACAAACAAAGGTAAAAGAATTGCACTAGGGTTAATTAGTACTCGAGATGCACATAACAGATGCTGTCGTAATGTTATTGTTCAATTGGTAGGTCCAATAATACTTCACATTTCTGAAGATTGCGAGACGTAAGAATTTCTGCACACGGAAGTTAACAACGCAGCAGTACCTAGCAATTCGGCAACAACTGTAGCAAAAGTCTCAGAGCCGACCTATCTGAACCAAACACAGAAGGAAAAACTCGCAAATTTCATTGCAGATTATATGCCTATATTTGCTAATAAACCTGGCATCAGGCCGGCCACGGTGGCCGTGCGGTTCTAGGCGCTGCAGTCCGGAACCGCGGGACTGCCACGGTCGCAGGTTCGAATCCTGCCTCGGGCATGGATGTGTGTGATGTCCTTAGATTAGTTAGGTTTAAGTATTTCTAAGTTCTAGGGGACTGATGACCTAAGGTATTAAGTCCCGTAGTGCTCAGAGCCATTTGAACCAAACCTGGCACCATAAAGCACTTTGTGTATAACATGGAGGTTGCCCCACACGAATTGTTGGACATCATATGCCGTGCCGTGGAGTAAAAAGGAGGCTGTAAAGATGGAAATACGTCAGATGTTAGACTGGGGAATAATCGAACCATCGGACTCCCCGTATTCTAGTTCCCTTTTAGCAGTATCCAAACGGGGTGGGGGGGGGGGGGGGGGGGCAAGGCAAGATAGGGTATAGGGTTAGTTCTTGATGCACGAAATGTAAACAAAGTTATCATACCAGTCCAAACCAGACCGGAAAATTTAGAAGAACTTTTACAACGTTTTCATGGCGCTCGTTTTCTCTCGAGCCTTGATCTTCGATCATTGTACTGGCAAATTCTATTAAGCGAAATGTCAAGAAAATACACTGTATTCATTTTTGCCGGACGCAGTTACCAGTTCCGCGTGCTACCCTTTGGCTTGAACGTCAGCGCGGGAGTTTTCATCGCAGCGTTATACAAGGTTCTGGGCCTCGCGCTACTCGGCAAAGTCACGGCATACGTAGACGATTTGTTAATACCCTCTGCTACGTGGGATGAACACAGTAAGATACGGCAGGCAATTTTCCGAAAATTCAATGTAGCAAGAATAACTGTCAACCTAGCCAAATCCAAATTTGGGAGGTCGGAGATAAAATTTTTCGGGCACATTATCTCGCCCGAAGGAATCATGCCTGAGCCAGGAAAACTGGATGCTATTGAGCACTTCGCTGTACCAACAACCAAAAAACAGCTAAGGTGTTTTTTTCAGAGCCGCTTCGTTTTTCCGACGTTTCGTACCCAATCAGTTATTGAACGATGAAAAACTTTCATCACTTCTATGGAAGAATAATTCTTGGATCTGGAACCATCAATGTCAAACTGCATTCGACAAGACAAGAACAGCACTTGAAAATGGAAAGTTATTGTATCATCCAGACATGCTTCAGGATTTTTGCATTGTAAGTGATGCTTCTTTTTGCGGTTTTGGGGCGTGTCTGTTCCAAACCGTTAAAACCGAAGAAAAGACCGATATAAAAATAACTGGATTTGCGAGCACAACTTTGTCAGCATGCGAAACGGCATACACGGAAACTGAACTTGAGACTCTTGCTGTTATATGGGCCTTAAAGAAGTTTCACTATACGTGTACGGGAAACGTATACCAATATATTGCGACCATCAGGCCCTTAGCTTTCTGGTATCATGTAAACTGTTACGCGCGCGACTCGCCCTGTGGGCGCTGCTTTTACAAGAGTATCGTTTCAAGATAATGCATGTTAAAGGCAACGACAACGTGCTTGCAGATTCTTTGTCAAGACTCCCACAAGACCCCACTGAATTTTCCAACTGGATTGAAAAAGCTAAGGAATTTAGAATCTTAAAAACAGACACGAAACATTATGGCAGCCGGTTTCTCCATCTCTGTAAAAATAAATAAACATTACAAGATTCCGACCCCCGGTGGAGAGAGATACTGCGATCTTCTCAACAAACTCCAAATAATGGTTTTAATAAACACCTCTTTGTACAAAATGACTTACTTTATCACCGCAATGATGAAAATTCTAATAACTGGCGCATCTGTGTATCTAACAGTCACATTGTAGATCTAATGTGGTATACTCACGGCATCTGGGGAGATTACGGAGTCGGAAAGTGTGCCAGAAAACTTCAAATTTACTGTTATTGCCCAGATTTACATCGTGTGGTCTTGGACGTTTTCAAAAAGTGTACAACATGTCAAAAGTGCAAACCAAGCAATATTAGCAATCAGATGTTATTGCAACTCATCCTGCCAACTAAACCATTGCAAACCGTCTCACTGGACGTTACAGGCCCTCTACCTACCAGTGGAGGAGGTGTTAAATATCTCATTGATTTATATGATATTTTTTCGAAATATTTAAAACTATATCCTGCTCGAACTTCAACGTCGAAGACGATCAGCATCAAAATAGCAAATGATTACATTCCCAATGTTGGCAAACCCAACACCATAGTTTCTGATAATGGCACATATCTTACGACGTTCTACTGGAAAAACTTCTTACAGGAAAACGGAATTAACCATACCCTTATATCCTTTATCCACAAGCCAACGAATTTTCCGAGAATTTAACACAACATACATTTAACAGAACATACATCCCCCAACAACAAGCAAAATGGATAGATTAGGTAAAATCATTTCAGCAAATATATAATCACATACCACACTCGTCGACACATTTTACGCCACATGAATTAATGTTTGCTGAACCTCCAGACGAGAACTGGATAAAACCTTTACCGGTAATTCACCATCCAATTGTATCTCAGGAAGGGTAAAATTAGTGAACCTTTGAAAAACTTACAAAAACATGTCATACAACGTAAGAAATATCACGATTTGTGTGTGCACAATGTATCGAATTCCAAATTGGTGAGAAAGTTCTAGTTAAGAATCATCGTAAATCATCACTCCTTAAGAAACTGAATACAAAATGGTAGAGACTATACATTGGACCTTTTGTAATAGCAGAAATTCCTCATGAAGGAAGCTATTTATTGAAAATACCGTTCAGTAACAAAGGCAAGGGACTATACAACCAGACAGATTTAAAAAAGTGTTATGAATGATCAAACTTTAGTAGACAAAGTGCTCCTCACCCACTTGAAGTAATGACCTTTGTTTAATGTGTACAAGAATTCATATGTAAACAACCTTACCATGTATGTGACTTGTATATAGATTTCATGATGTATGTATAACTAATGCGAATCTCTTTCTTTCAGTATTTAGCTTATAAGTTTTTTTAATTAGTTAAGTAAATAACTTCATTCAATAATCAAAGATAATTTTTCAAAGAGAACTTTTTAAAACGTTATTTATTACTTTGATGGATATGAATAACTAGTCATCTCAGAAATAAAGTTAAAGAAACCTTTTGAAATTTCTTTACAAAGTCAATTAGTAAACTCAATACTTTGAGTCACTTGATGAATAGTCAATTTCATTTTTCCAGTTATTTATGAAATAATTTCGATTTTTGTGCTAGGGTAGACAGTCTCTAGGGAATCAAAGGTGTTACCTTGCTTAAACCACTAGATTATACATCCTTCTGAGGTATGCGTGGTAGCCTTTTGGCTAATTTTCGTTGCAATTTTAATTTCGTAAGTAGGACGTAAAATTGCGAGATTTTCTCTATTTGCCCGAGCAACGAGTACCATTTGAGTGAGAAAGGAAGTTATGCTTTCTTTCCTGTGAATATGTAAATGATAACGAGTAACTGAATTTTGAGTAGTTTATGCTTCTAATTTCATTGTAATTCTTTATGGATAGTAATGATGATCTTCTGATCAGTGACCGTTAATGTGAAATTCAGTATATGAACCTCCATCGTGAGTATAAATAAATGTATACAGCGGTGAACTCTCACAGAACTTTGTTTCAAAGAAAACTTAGATATTGCGACTACAAAACTTGCCCACAGTGAATACGTTGATTGAGACTTTTAAAATAGATCGTCATCGTATTTTTCACTGAACAATGTTGTGATCTACTGGAACATTCATTAAAAGCAATGGTTGTCACAATGAACTGTCTGTAGAATAATCCTATTTAGTGAACAGTGATACCATGTCAGGTTTTGTGTGGCGATTTTTCTCGAAGATATGACAATTGGTGACATTTCTCCATACACCACTGCGTGCGAACTGTGTGAAGTGCTTCATTCAGTGACCATAAACTGCAACCAGACAGAAAGTGGTCTCTGAACTTTGTGCTTTACTGCGACCAAAACCGAAAACAAGTGTGATCGATAGGGCAGAATCCGCCCGGGAACTGAAAATCTGCTGGACTTGTTAAAGACTATGTTTTGTGTGTGTTGTCGGAACATTGAGTCAACGTTCTTGCATTGACATGAACACTTCCTCACCAGGCGCCGCTAGCGTCGTCTAAACCATTGTTGAAAAAGTTAACGCAGCGCCGTGCGAAGCCAGCTAATGTTTGACGAACCGCCTGTACAGAGACTTCGCATGCAACGGCTATTAAGCGCTCTACGCGTTCTGTGAAATATTATGGAAGAACGGCAAGATTCAGGACTCAGCACCTGCCTAATAAAACAACTTACCTTACAGGGCAGTAAGATAGCTTCTACAAATACAGCTATTACACCATGTACTTGGGTTTTTTCATGACCACCTACACCGAGCTGCCGTCCATCCATAACGGGCCGCGATCCAGAGAATGCAAATGCTCCTGTCCGAGAGGAAGGAAGGATGAAAGTCGCTGCCAGCAGCCGTCGGTGAACCACAGCAGGTCCATCCGGACCTAACACTTACATACGGGGGAGCGAGAACTGTACCTAACAGTCCCCGCCGGCAGCCGTTCCATTGCGACGAATTTTTTTTTTCCATCACCTCAAACAACGCTTCAATCAAGTCATTCGTCGTTCTACCACATGAAGATTTAAATAGAAAGCTGTTATGAAAAATAAAATACCTACAATAATACATTACACACACAGTAAAGTTTTAAAGTATATCGTTATTAAAACCTTGTTAATTCACAGTAACACAAATTTTAATACAGCTGTATTGTGAAATATTTAAGATCTTTCCTTTTACAATTTATGATGTATTGTGTAATCATAATCCAGAAGAATATCCTTTTCCGTACTAACATGACGTTAATAGCAAAAAGTATATTTATTAATCTGTGATAATGTAATTAATTGAGATTTAAGTTGGAATATTTAACGATTCATAAGATATCAACACAGTCGAACACTAGTTCCATTAACTGCCTTTAACTATTTACTACCTGGTAATATTCTATAAAAGCATAACTTCGAAATAGTGCAAACTAGAAGTTAGTGAATGACAACGTGAAAAAAAATTATTGAAAACCTCAGTAGTAATGCAAGGTCTAAACACCTAAACACTATTTGAAACTATCATAAAGCTCTGATTTTAGCATAGCTAGTAGACATGTGCAACACTCGGCTCACGGGGGCGGCTTTTTTTTTTTTTTAATTGTTTTGTTTTTCCCGGTCCCTCCACTGCTGAATGGGTGAGCCCGTCGAAATTTAACAAAACCATAATCGAAACATGAGGGTGCACATGATAGTGATAGGAAGCCATCAGTGGCTAAACAATGGAAATTGTAAAGGAAATGTAAACCCTATTATGAATTGAAGTATTTGATACCTGTCTCTAATTATGGTGAATTGAAGTATCTGATACCTGTCAATAACTAATCAGAGAATCGATTATTAACAAAGATGGACAGTAATTTCAAAATATTGTAAATAGTTTTTTAAAAAAATGGCTCTGAGGTCTATGGGACTTAACATCTATGGTCATCAGTCCCCTAGAACTTAGAACTACTTAAACCTAACTAACCTAAGGACATCACACAACACCCAGTCATCACGAGGCAGAGAAAATCCCTGACCCAAATAGTTTTTAAATTCCCGTCTGGGGTGCGATATAATATTGTGCCCTGCCCGCGACGTAGCAATATACTATTTTCTTTTTCTGTCAAAGTATTAAGATTTAACAATATAATTTAAGCACCAAGTCAATTAACTGCGCTAGAACTCAGCGAATATGTACGCCCAGAATAATGTGAGCGGCGTATCGTTATAATCTCTGTTTTTTGTTCTATATAAGAATGTGCGCTCGTCTTTTCTTCCTCTTGTTCTTCTTTAATCAAGCGCCTTTCCGACAGCATCTTACGCTATCAGGCTCCTATTTTCTTCCATTTTTGTTCAAATGAAATACAGTTGTATTCCTGTTAGGAATTTATTTAATCGTTCCATTATTATCGCCAATTGCGACTAGTGATAGGGTCTTATTATGAATACTTGATTCTTAACTCCAGAGTTGAGCTAAGATTGTTGTAATTTGCAAGTATTTCGCCGAAATACGGCACAATTGTTTGCTATGTTCAAAACTGACAATTATTCACAAAATATTAGATTTCAGTACAAAAAAATCATTTTGTTAAATAATAATTGTTTTATTTAACATTTCTATTTTCATTTCGTAGTAGCAATCACAAATTCCCAATTTATAAATATTATCGATTTTTTACTACAGTTTCTCTTACGATGCCAACGCGATATTCACGAGATTAAATTAAATCATTCTAAATCTCTCACGAGGCGAGAAGCTAGTTAGAAATGTCCTTGAGATTACAAAAACACAAATTAAACGCTTTTCAGCATGCTGCAAGTCTAATGACCTTCACTTAACGCAATAAAAGGTAAAAAAGAGTGGAATAAACTAAGAAGTGAAGTGATCATCTTATGCATTCCATAGTATTGTGTGCATTTTCTGATAAAAATAATTTTTGTTCTAAAAACCAAAAATTGGTGTGTGTGAAATACTTAATCCATTTACTTTTATTTAATGATAAGAAGAGATACCTCTAATTAATCGACATACTAATAGTTGCGTGTGATATTTAAGTAATAAAAATAACCAGCCTCATGCTGATATTTAAAAATAAAAATTCAGGAATAATTGGGATACATTAAGTCGAAGAAATTCCGCTTGGTAATCACAAAATACTAATTTGTCCGAATTACGATAAGAACTTGAGATTTCGTCAATCTGCTATTTCGAGACATAATTAGTTCGAAATATTTATTCAATTACTGAATTATTACAAATATATGAATATACTTAAGCTTATTTTACATCCATTACAATTTACGGTAGCCGAGGCATAAATTTCTGTAATTCCATAATCATATCCACCCATATTTACAAAATACCGTAGCTAAATCTTTAGTACAACTGATAACTTCGCCCAAATGCGAGAAAAGCCGTATAATTTCTACATTAGGGTGTTAGTTCTATTTGACAAAAACTAGTCCTCAAATCAAGGGAAGAGCAAATCTTGACCCCAAAGAACTCTTGTAAAACGTCCTCCAATTTTTCTGGGCGATTGGTCTCAGTAATTATAATGGAATTTATCTGTCGTGCATCAATGACCAACCTAATACTTCCATCCTTCTTATCCACAATTTGTAATGGACTGTTGAGGTTGAAGTTTCAATAATGTAATCATCTAGCATCTTGTGAAATTCTAAAAATACTTGTTTTCGGTAACACAGTGGAATAGTGTAAGGCGGTACCCTAAATGGCTTATGATCTCCAACATTAAATTCGTATTGAAAGTTTTTAATGGCACTGGGTTTTGGTAAAAACACCTCGGCATTTTGCCGTAATACTTTTTCTAATTCGGCTTTGTCTGTAGCTGAAAAATCCCTTACTTGTAGCAACTTATTATCTATTTCTTGATGAATTTCCACCATTACTTCGTCATCTGCAGGTATTGTTTCTTTCACCCACCTCTACCGTGGATGTCCCTCCTCCGATTGATACAGATCCAGTTGCATCATATACCCTTCGCCCGTATTGAGTGTGACACGAGTTTGACACATGAAATCGGCTCCAATGATTGTGGGCACTGATGGTTTCGGCACAACTACCATGTTCGCTTCTATTTCATGCCCCTGACAAGAAAAAGTTATACGCGTTTTTCTAGTAATTCCCATCGACGAACTCAAAATCGGTCCTTTAACTGTAACACGTTTCGTCCGTAGCACTGTTAGCGCATGTTCAGCATTATATTTCTCAAAAAGTTCTTCCGAAATCGCCGTCATTTCACTTTCCGTATCAAGGATGCCATCTACAAGCGTACCCCCTACCTCAACCCGAACGATCGGTTGCACCTCATGAGGAGCTTTAGTTTCATTTTCACGCATTAGCGCCTCCTCCATCGAGTCATAAGTTAACCTGTCAACGTGATGGGCCTGCATTTCCCTTTGATTTGCTACACTCACCTTATTCTCCTCATTACTCTTAACACCTGTCATCATATTCTTTATCAAACGCCTTTATGATCTCTTTATAAGTTCCTGTCCTGTATATATCATCTGACTTGGATATCAATACTGGTGTTGCCAATGGTGCATTGTCCTCTTGGCATACCATTTCTCTCTCGGTTTCGTATAAGTGAATTACATCCTCCACAATTTGGTCATCATCTGCTTTTGTACAGCTGCCTACATTAACTGTTGACAACTCTTGTTCCTCTTCATCGGGCGATTCCCAGTCAATTGTCTCCCAGTATGCTGGTATTTGTATCTGATCACCCCCCTAAACCTACTTCAGAATCTTCTTGATCAAGGCTAAGTCTATTTACACATTTAATTATAAAACCAACTTCATTTGTCGATTGAATCTCTTGTGACTGGTCTTCGTACCGTTCATCTCGTCAGTTCTCTTTTTTACCAGGGTTTGGTGGCCTCACCTCAACTTCCTGTACCGGTCCATTCCGCCTGTGTTGTCCTCTGGAAGTCTGATTCTCTCAGCCCATCTCCGTTCTAGGCATTCCAGGTCCACCCGAATAATTTGGGTTTTGTGGTGGAAAACCTCTAAACCTTCCTGCTTCGTTTGCATGGTGATCATATCGCGAATTGTAGTTACCACCGTAATTTCTGGAACCACAGCTCACCAAGAACATAATTGTTTCATCTCTGTGAGTTGCCAAAACCATAGGTATTATTATCCCATGGGTGATTATTATTATTCCCAAAACGATTACTTTCCCAACATTACTATTGCCATTGAAAAAATTATTAAAAGTCAGTCGGTTGTTATTATTCCCCCTACCATTGGTTTCTCTCACTGCACGTTGTTTGTTTGCGTCATCTTCACTGAAGATGAATTCAAGTTCTCTTAACATCCCTTTAAATGCTTGTATATTATCTCCAGCTCTGTCTATCAACGATTGCTGATAACGCAAGGGTAACTTCATTGTGCACATACGTGTCAGCTCCCCATCACAGTATGCATTTTCTAAACACTGATTCTTTTTCGTCATTTCTTCAGAAAATCTAACTGGCTTCTTTTCTGCCGAATTTTCAAAGGATTCCTTCTGTAGCAATTCATATTTTATCCTATTTTGGGTTTAAATTGTTCATATGACTGACAGTTTGCAGCGACTCTTTGCATAGTTTCCGCTATTGCGCCTTCCATATGACCACAAATGAAATCAAGTTTATGGCTAAGTGGCCAATGTTCTGGTAAACCGATCTGGAATTGATGTATAAACGTGCGAGGGTGTAAGCCGTTCCCGTTTTCTTTGTAATGATGGAATTTTCTGACTGTCAAAAAATGATCATAGTTAAATTTTTCTATCGCATCATATGGCGTTTGTGTTTTCGCAACATTTTCCGTTCCCTTCAATTGCATCATGTTTTCCTTTATTCGTCCTACCACACTTGGATGCTGTGACGACATATTAGGGTCCCATCTAGCATCACATCGGACTGGAAGATACGTTTAAATTTCCCGTTGTTGGATCAGTGTTTTGTCTTTGTACTTGTTTCATATTGACCTGTGGTATGTAGCCTGTTGCACTGTAACTCGTAAATTGAGACTTTGGTATGGGTGGCACAGTAAACTGCTGCGTTATCGCGTCACCCGCGTACGTTCGGTGGGTCGGCTGCTGCTCTTTTGGTAAGCGCGCAGTTATCGCTTCTCGCACCATTGTCTGCTGTGAACGCACATCACCTTCTTCGCTCACCTATCTCAATTGTACTCCTAACATTTGTTTCTGCTTAGGATCGGGAAATAGTGACGCAACATCTTGTGGACATACAAGTGGAATCTCAAGACCTTTTCGTGTGTGCCGGCCCATGTGGCCGAGCGGTTCTAGGCGCTTCACTTCGGAGCCGCGCTGCTGCTACGGTCGCAGGTTAGAATCCTGCCTCGGGCATGAATGTGTGTGATGTCCTTAGGTTTAAGTAGTTCTAAGTCTAAGGGACTGATGACCTCAGATGTTAAGTCCCGTAGTGCTCAGAGCCATTTGAACCATTTGAGCCATATTTGTGTTTCTGCAGCTGACACGGAAGATTGCATAACGGACTTGGTTCCCTCTGGATTTTTTTCCACCACTATGTCAGGTGATACTACCGATTCCGTCGACTCACTACTGCTTTCTGTACGGTTCTCAATACACTGCTTCAGTTCTGTACGAAGCTGTTCATACTGCTGCTTATTTTTCGAGACGATGTTTACAGTACGTGTATCGAATCTTTTTAACGCAGCTCGCGTGACACGTTTTCTGACATTGAGTTCTTCCACGATTTTTTGCGCCTTACCAGACGCCTTACGTCCTAAATTATCAATTCTTTGGTTGATATTAGAAACTACATCCTGCAGTTGGTCAATGTCAGTACGCATCTTTTACTGATCAGCCATTAGCGATTGAATTAGTTCGCGCGAGTTTCTCGCCTTTTTCCGGATTTCAATAAACTGTTCATTAAATTCCGTTCGCAACTTTTGCTGATCTTTGCGGACTTTTTCGAATCCAGCATTAGTTTCAAATTTGAGACCATTTAAAGAAGCATTTGTGGCCGCTAACCCTGCATTTGTTTCTGTTTTTAAGTCTGCTAACCCTGCATTAGTTTGCTTGACAAAAGTGAGTTGCTTCAACATCGCGAATATACTATCAGACTCTTCTCCATCGTCATTTGTCACCATTTGGTGTAAATTTTGCCGTTCGCGTCTTTCATGTGACGTCTCACTGACTCCTTTGCATAGTGCTGACGCACTTGCACACATTCCTTCCGTTGGGAACTGTCCAGTTTGATTCACAACTACAACATTTGGTTAAACGTACGGTAGTCGTACGTCCTCTGATTCTGTTTCTGAACCACTAGATCCGTCATCTGTTCGGTTTTGCGCCGTCTCAACCTGAGATACCGATCGCGAAACTGTCACCATTCCCTCTGTATTGTCACTTCGTTCGGTTTTGTGACTTGCATTCGATACATTTTGTTGTACGTCAATTTCTGTCCTACCAAGCTCTTCAGTAGGTCCTATATTCGATGATCTACGTCCTTCCGCCTTAGCTGCGATGAGATGTCGGCTGTATGGCTGCTCTCGCCCTCAGGAAATTCTATAAAAACCTAATCAAAATCTTTACTGATTTTATCAGCAGAAACTGACCTATGTTTCTGGTTAGGCGAGAAAACATGCACTCATCCACAGTCTGGAAAACATGGCGATATACACGTGCATAGATGGTGCATCTTGTATACTTCAATGCCCTCTCAGTTCTCGCAAGAACAATTAACTACAGGGCTGTTTCGTTTCTCCACTATCGGAGCTCAACGACTCTTCAGCTAATTTCTAGCTGAATGTCAGCCAAAGTGAACGCAGTGTTCACACAAAATTCCCTTTGGACTTCGTACAGAGTGTGATGCCCTGTTCTACACTTGACACTGGTTCAAAGGAGAGTCCCTGAAGTTTTCGGTCCTGTGTCATTCATAGCAAACTGCCCCCCACCTGTGTCCTTTTATGCTTCATGTCACGGCTTTTTCAAACCTTTCATCTTGTAGAAACTACCTCTGCCAATTGCAAACGGCCTAACTTTAAACGTCGCCCCTTTTTATTCTTTCTGAGTTTATTTCAGCCAATCGGACATTTTGTGCCCGCTTCGGACGCCTAAAAGTTACACGCGTACATCACAAGCGTATCACAGGTCTTTGACGTGATCAACTGCATCGCTGGTCTGTTGGTATCCATCTGGAAACTCCCCAATGCAGTTTTCTAAAAAATTTTAACGTAGCAAGCAGTGCTGCGCCGCTACCTGCTCCCCTCGCTGTATCGCCTGGCGCGTTAGTTGTCCCTTTCACTGATGGTCACCAACCCCATTTTACAAGTGTTCTGTTGTATTCGCTCCGTGACGTGCACTCACGTCTGCCTCCAAACTAAAACATTTCCTCCAGCAGCTTTTTTCACCTTGTGCTCATTGACATGCAGGATTTGGGTTCGGTGTGTTAATACTGTCGAAATGAGTGTCATTCCTTTGCAGTACATACTGTACATTTTCATAGCCAAATCTGCTTACAATCACCAAAGTATGTCATGTTACATGTTCATCTCCTTGTTACAACTTATAAAATCTCTCATGTAAGGTGCGAAGTTGACATTCATTCAGTCTACCACCTTACAAATGGTATTTCCGAATATATAAAAACCACGTCAACAATGTACAACGAACAGTTGTAGCGTATACAGTATGTGATGTAACTGCTCATTTTACATTTTTGAAGTGGTTTTCACATCCTTGGATATATCATTTTTGACCATGTTACGATGATCTGAAAATGGGTCTCACCTGAAACTAGTCATCGAGTAAATAAAAAAAGTAAAAGTTGCATCTTTGAACTGGTTTTTCGCTATACTGAGTAAAAAAGAGTGTCAAGAACAAAATTATTAAGTCTTTCATGGCCACTTGCTGACAAGTTGCCTGTCGCCTTCTGTTTCAGATTCTTCAGTTTGTAACCTCCCCCTCACTTATCGACCTTAATGACAGTGAAAAATTAAACCGCGTGTACCTAGTGGAAATTTGGGAAAAGCAATCGTCACCGAAGTTAATCTGTCGGTAAAGAGGGAGGAAAGGGTTACATCTAAATGAAAGAAAAAACGCTAATGAAACTGGTGGAAATTAATTTTGAAAAGGGGTGAAGTTAATAAAGAAAGTAAATGTGCGGCCGTTACGTTAACAATTAACTAGCGGTAATTAGATATTTGAGATTGGGGGAAATTACGGTCGCCAGTCCTAAGGACAATTACTATAGTAACTGAAAAAGAAAGGTTGTTACACATATAATTAGCACTAGAAGCATGGCAACTGAAGGTTGACACGTGTAGTGTGAAAACTGAAAGTTTGTCAGAAGTAATAAATTTCGCTACACTCTGACTTAATTTAGCAAAAGAATTAATAAAACCGGAAAAACCAAAGTTAATTTAGTGTCTGAAGTTAATAGTGAGCTTTCTTTCTGAAGCACATCGAAATTCAGTAAAATACGGTTAGTCTTGGACTACCTCAACAATCATTTCAAAAGCTACTTGAATCTACGCAATTTAGAAATAAGAGATTTAACTTTGAACTTGAATTAAATGATTCTGAACAATTAACAATAGTAAAATTTAGTACGTACGAAGCTGAGCTGCAGTCACAGGTAGGCTAAAATACGGTAACAAAACTCGCACTCTTAATTTGTGCTTGTGTAATCTAAATATTGTAGTAAGGTATGAATACCTTAACTGAACTTTGAAATTAAAGCAGTGAAATCGAATGATGCTGGCGTTTGAATTTCAACGACACACGGGCTCATTTCGGAAAAGGAAGGGACCCTGCTTGGCAATGCAATTGGGACAATGAGCAACAAAGGTTCATGCTAAGTTGCTGTAATTTTGTGATGCAACAATTTTAAAAGTTTGAAAAGCTGAGGTCTGCCATACAGTTCTAAAACTTTACGTGCTTCCAGTCTTCCTTGTTGGCTGATTGAAGGTTTGAAGCCGTCGATCGAGGAGGTGGCGACAGTCACTCATTGTCGGCCGTCGCTGTTGCAAAAGCTGGATGTTGGCGCGCCTTCTTCTCGACACGGTCACCAGACGAAACGGGCTCTTGATGTGCGCCAGCTAATGCTTCCTGTCCGCGACACCATGTCAGAAACTATCATCGCAAGTCGAGCGCAATTACATGCTGCCAAACCCCGAAAGCGCGGCAACTCGCGGGAGCTTCACACAACACACCTGCTCCACTGTACCACCCCAGCCAGGCTCTCTCTCTGCCCGCGCTCCACGCGACAGAGTTAACACTAAGATCCTAAACACTTTGGTTCTCCACACGACCTATCGATGTATTCGTTCGATAGCATAGTTTTCCCTAGGCCAGACCCAGCGTATAAATACAAATAATATTCACAAAACAAACCAACATAAATGTATAAATATATATATACAAACAGTAAAACAATTACAATATATAAAGAGACAGAAATGTCACATCTTCAGGTGACAAAATAAGGAAAAAAATTTGCAGTGCAATAGATGGAAATAGGAGGATATGCATTTCCGGCGTTACACATGCCCCACATTGTCTGAGGATGTTCGTGTAACCCAAACAGACTCAGAAAATGTCCCAAAAAGGAAAAAAACAGCGGAAATGCATATGCTCAAAACATCAAGAAAATTTAGCATTAGGCTAATTAACCATAAACCAATTTTTAGACCATAATAATTGAGTGGAGACACTCCTAATCTTATTCCACTCTGTCATCTTACACAAAAGAAAACAGGGTGACAACATATTAAAATTCATAGAAAACATAGAAAATGGTTTAGCTATCCAAAAAATGAAAATTCTTAACAGTATCAAGAAATGTTCTACTATTCACAAAATGAATCAGAGTACATGGTCAAAAAAAAACAGGTATATCAAAATACGCAAATTAATAATTAATTGCATAAAGACACATTTTATATAACCTTTTCATAATTAATACTCTCGCCATGAGAGTCCACTTAACGCTAAACGAGAAAATAATATACAGTAGATCGACAAAAACATAAATATTGACAGCAGAATTCTTTCACATAGGCTGTCCGGGAAGAAAAACAACTCCGCCTTCCGTACCCGCAAGTACAAAGAATGCCGACAGCAGCACAAGAGCCGACAGCGGCACAAGAACCGACAGCGGCCCAAGAGCCAACAGCGGCACAAGAGCCGACAGCGGCTCGCCTCGCCAGTATTGTTGCGCCCGCCTGTGCGGCACGCTTGATCTCACTCGGCCTGTGTAACGGCATCTCCAGAACGTCCGTTTCACTGAATTCTTTCGGAAAAACTCACTCCCGAGTAATCTCAAGGAGTCCATTAACACTATCACAGTGGATAACTCAACACTGTCCATCATCATACGCATGTACTAGCCTGAAACTTAAAACAGCGTCTAAGTACGTCGGCAATGACTAGTAAATCACATATTTATGAAATCTTACAGCTAGTTACAAAATCATATTTACATTCCTTAATCTACAGTGACTCAGCTGAAAACTTAAAATAGCAGCTTGGATTTTTCTAATGATTAAGAATCAGTTACTCTTAAATCATTTAATAAAAATTAATTACATATTAATTACAACTTCTTTAATGTCCTCTTGGTCAGGCAAAAGCATGGCAATCTAGCAAATCGTTTAAATCTTACACTCTATATTTACATACTGTACAAATTACCCATTCTGTGGTATTAATCAATCCTAGGGTTGGTACAATTTCAAGTCTACAATGTTCCGTATACCTAATAGTTTTCCAGAGCTTGGATACACTAAGCAATAAGCATTTGTGTGAGGTATACCAATGACTTTATATGATCCATTATACACAAACTTAAATTTAGAGATTTCATTGTCTAACTCGCTCGATTTCTCATGAGCTTTTACAAGTACTAAGTCTCCGATTGCAAACTTAGCAAAACGCGCTTTAGCGTCATGACGACGTATGCGAGCATCGGCTTTTAGCTTCATTACTTCTCGCAAACGATCTTTTTTCACACCAATACTAACGTCAATCCGTGGAGGGAATTTGATTATCTCTTCCAATTCACTTTCTACACTTTTGTCAATGCCGAGATTCCTCACGTTACGGCAGTTCAAATTCATTCCTACGTCAATGTCATCCGGCCAGTTAACAATGTGTATAGGCTGGTATTGCCTATGCACACCGTTTCCTACCTCGTCAAAACTAACTACTATTTCTTTATCTTGTGACGTACATGTAAAAGTTTTGATTTCGCAATTAATCACTGCACGGTACTTTAATAGCCAATCCAACCCGATAATTACTTCCGTAGTTAAGTCTGGCACGACGAAAAACTCTTGTTCAAATCGTGCCCCACATATCTCGAAGTTGACAAAAATCTGCTTTGTGACCGGTTTACTGGCCTTCCCAGTAGCACCTATAATTTTCACTCCTGTTGCTGGCATAACTACGATACCAGATCTGTCTTTCAGTAACTCAAATATTTTCCCAGATACAGCACTCAATTCTGCACCGGTGTCAATCAACACGTTTAGTTGTAGGCCGTGCATATTAACAGACACTACTATCTGTCTACATTTGTCCTCGACTGTTTCTTTATTTTCCCACAGTAAATCCTCGTCTATATCCAGGTCATTCCAGAAAAAACCATCCGGCTTTGATCCTAAATCCGGCTTATCTGGCGGCTTTTTCAGCCTCTGTTCACATACAGTTTTAATTTCAACACGTTTGTCCTGAGGCTTAGTCTGTAGCTTCGCCTCCAAAACCGAAACCTTTTCCTGTAACTCGTCAACTAGTGAGTGTTGCTTTGCCATCAATTCATAAATTGTCACCTTCGTTGATTCCTCTTTGGTCAGATTGATATCATCTGCCAATCTACCTGGAGGAATGTGCCCAGTAGTATCTGCAATTACTTCCTCTGGATTTGCGCAACCCACACTGCTACCGTCTGACCGTATAACGTCAGCTCTAACCTCATACACGCTGTAATCTACGTGCTTTTCTACCAATCGTGTCTGGCTATCACTAAAATTCTCGTAATCTTTCTCCTCAATACTTTCGCAATGTTTAAACTGGAGTTTTGCGTCGGATGGGTCGGCCACTTCTAACACTATAACTTTCGGTAAAGTCTGCCGGTCAGGGCCAGAACTTTCCGTTACTACTTCAACATCCAACTCCTGCGGGACGAAACATGACGAATCTTGCTCGTGCTCCCCATTAACATCAACTATTTCTGGTAAAGTCTGCCGGTTAGGGCCAGAACTTTCTATCACTTCACAAACACTATCTTCCTCCGGGACGAGACGCGGCAAATCCTGCCCGCGCTCCCCATAAACACTTTTCCCGTACAGGCCCCTATAATCTCCTAGTTCGTCGTATAAGCGACCGAACTGCCTTAACCAGACCTCATCCCTCTCTGCATCCTCTCGCTCGATGACGGACGTGTTATCCGACATCTGATCTTCTCTCAACAATTGCGAATCATTCTTAAACTCAATCTCCAGTTCCACTGTGGGTGTTACAGCTGCCACTTTATAATCGATTTCCGGAACACTACTTAAATTGTTCTCACTGACAGTGAATGTATTTTCTACTGCCGTGTCTACAGCTGATCTACTACTTGTGGGTGCACTCCTTTCTCCTAACACTGGCACACTCTCCCGCCGTTGATTATTCCATACGGAATTTTCATAACGACGACACCTGGGTTTTCTCCTGTTATTGGGCCGCCAAAATTTCTCCACGCCCGGTCGGCCCCTCATCGGCACGGCTAATGGTTTCCCTGTCTCGTCCCAGCAGATACGCTCCCCGGATGCTGCTGAAGCGGCTGATCACACCCTCTAGCGTTATTACTATTCCGCGAAGCCCGTATCACGCTAGTATGATACTGATTTCCGTCATTCCTGTTTTTATTTGCATTGTACCGATTGTCACCACGGTCCGAACCACTGTTGTTATTGCTGCCAAGGTGGCAGTATGCATTATTCCCATGGTTATCGTTGTTGTTGTTGTTGTGGTACCCGTTGTTGTTACCACGGCCTCTGCCACTATCGCGATTATTGCTCCAATTGTCCTCGTCCTCAACTCTTTCCAGGAAATCATTGATTGTCCTGTAATTGCTTCCTATGTAGCGTTTTGTATCATCTGGAAGCTTCCTGTAGAGTTCCCAGATTATTTCGGATTCCGTGCGGCGATCACGCAAATATTCCAACTTGCGGATCCAGGCCTCACAAAACTCCGTCATCGAGCCACGCGAATGCGCATCGTAAGGCCTCGATACGACAAATTCGCGCCAGACACTTTGCTGTTTTTGCTCTGACCAGTATTCAGCCAGAAACAATTTTTTAAACTCGTTAAAAGTCAGGTTCGTAATGTTGAGGTTTAAGCCCCAACGCTTGGCATAACCAGCCAACACATCAATAACCGCATTAATTTTTCTCTCATTAGTCCATGATCTGGGTAAAACTCTTTCACAATTTTTAATGAAATCCGTCGCGTGTATACCGCCTTTTTTCAAGGGGTCGAACCGCTCGTCTTTCGTCAACAATTCCGAACTATGTGCACAGATTGGCACATAGCTCTGTTTTTCGTCAAGTTTCTTTTCTAATTCCGACACTCTCGTAATTACTTGGCAAGTGGTTGTTGCAAGCGTTTCTATTTCCCTTTTTTTCTCTTCGCAGGTATTAGCCTGCTTCGTCACTTTGGTATCTGCTTCGGATACAAAAGCCTTTAAAGTTCCCACCTTCTTTTGATCCTCTTTTTCCACTAATTGAATTTGTTCCGTCACCTTATTCTCGATGATCGGAGCAACTGCTTCTCCTACACTTTTCTCGATTCTGCTAATTTCGGAATAAAAACGAGTATTTATGCTCGCAATTTCCGCCTGAACGCCCATCATTTCCTGTTTAAGACGACCGATTTCGGTATTAATCACAACATATCTTCTTTGATTTTATCAACTTTTGTGTTAACAACTCCAACATTGTTGTTAACAACATTAATAGCTTTGTTCTGATTGTCTAGCTTTCGTTCAATTTTTTCAGACTCAGCTTCTTGCTTGGCAGCCTGAGCTTCTTGCTTGACAGCCTGAGCTTCTTGCTTGGCAAAGAGAGCTTTAATTTCTGCCGATTGACTCTTGATTTCATTAATCAAAACATTCAATTAATCAGTTAAATTCCCGGAAACTACCGGTTTTACTTCCGTAGCGGCTTCCTCTTTAATTGTTCCCCCGTATTCGTCATCAAGGGATTCAGATTTGATTTTCACTTCCGATTCCGAAACATTTTCTGAAGTTTGGAATTCCATTTCTGCTCTTTGTTGCGTTTCAGCGGTCGCGTCTTTCATGTTAGCCGCCTGCTCCTGAACAATGGGTACCGCGGTGCGCGTTTCCCACTGTTCGACCGATTGTTCCGTATCCAAGTCTACCAAATCTTGGCAATTGTTGCCTTCACTCATTTTAATAATTTTCAATATAAATGCCAAATCTCAAATCTAATTAGGATTCCTCACACTAATATTCTCGCTGACGTATCGACCATTTCGTAACCAGTACTTTGTTACGAGATTTGCACAATGCAAAATTCGTGTCCAGAACAACCTCAAATCTGAAGATTGTCCTGTCACCAGGTAGCCACGTGTAATCTCCCCGTCACTTATTGACCTTAATGACAGTGAAAAATTAAACCGCGTGTACCTAATGGAAATTTGGGAAAAGCAATCGTCACCGAAGTTAATCTGTCGGTAAAGAGGGATGAAAGGAAAAACGCTAATGAAACTGGTGGAAATTAATTTTGAAAAGGGGTGAAGTTAATAAAGAAAGTAAATGTGCGGCCGTTACGTTAACAATTAACTAGCGGTAATTAGATATTTGAGATTGGGGGAAATTACAGTCGCCAGTCCTAAGGACAATTACTATAGTAACTGAAAAAGAAAGGTTATTACACATATAATTAGCACTAGAAGCATGGCAACTGAAGGTTGACACGTGTAGTGTGAAAACTGAAAGTTTGTCAGAAGTAATAAATTTCGCTACACTCTGACTTAATTTAGCAAAAGAATTAATAAAACCGGAAAATCGAAAGTTAATTTAGTGACTGAAGTTAATAGTGAGCTTTCTTTCTGAAGCACATCGCAATTCAGTAAAATACGGTTAGTCTTGGACTACCTCAACAATCATTTCAAAAGCTACTTGAATCTACGCAGTTTAGAAATAAGAGATTTAACTTTGAACTTGAATAAAATGATTCTGAACAATTAACAACAGTAAAATTTAGTACGTACGAAGCTGAGCTGCAGTCACAGGTAACTAAAATATGGTAACAAAACTCGCACTCTTAATTTGTGCTTGTGCAATCCAAATATTGTAGCCAGCTATGAATACCTTAACCGAACTTTGAAATTAAAGCAGTGAAATCGAATGATGCTGGCGTTTGAATTTCAACGACACTCAGGCTCATTTCGGAAAAGGAAGGGACTCTGCTTGGCAATGCAATTGGGACAATGAGCAACAAAGGTTCATGCTAAGTTGCTGTAATTTTGTGATGCAACAATTTTAAAAGTTTGAAAAGCTGAGGTCTGCCATACAGTTCTAAAACTTTACGTGCTTCCAGTCTTCCTTGTTGGCTGATTGAAGGTTTGAAGCCGTCGATCGAGGAGATGGCGACAGTCACTCATTATCGGCCGTCGCTGTTGCAGAAGCTGGATGTTGGCGCGCCTTCTTCTCGACACGGTCATCACACGAAACGGGCTCTTGATGTGCGCCAGCTAATGCTTCCCATCCGCGACACCGTGTCAGAAACTATCATCGCAAGTCGAGCGCAATTACATGCTGTCAAACACCGAAAGCGCGGCAACTCGCGGGAGCTTCACACAACACACCTGCTCCACTGCACCACCCCAGCCAGACTCCCGCTGCTCTGCCCGCGCTCCACGCGGCAGAGGTAACACTACCAAAGATCCTAAATACTTTGGTTCTCCACACGACCTATCGATGTAATGGTTCGATAGCATAGTTTTCCATAGGCCAGACCCAGCGTATAAATACAAATAATATTCACAAAACAAACCAACATATATATATATATATATATATATATATATATATATATATATACAAACAGTAAATCAATTACAGTACATAAAGACACAGAAATGTCGTATCTTCAGGTAACAAAATAAGGAAAAAAATTGCAATGCAATAGATGGAAATAGGAGGATATGCATTTCCGGCGTTACAAGTTGACATTTGTTTTACAATTTTTCTGATGTTCCGCCAGCACAAGTCGATTGCGTTGTGAAAGCTTCACCCTCCATTGCTGGTGGTGGACTGGAGACGAGCTCTCAGCTCTAGATTGTATGTACCTGGCACGCCAACATCCAACGCATTTCTGTGGTCATTACCACTGTGATTCTCCCATTGCTATCTACAATGGCCATTCTCTTCAGCACGGAAATCCAAGATACGTTCACCTTGAGACTTTCTTCTTTCTTGTTGAAGATGTCGCCGTGTATGAGTATTTCTATAGCTTTCCTGAGCAACTGGGTGTGATAGCTCTTCCCTACAGCAAGAAATTCCGTGACAGCGAATTTCACTATGTGGTCGCTCTCACACAGCGCATTCCCGACATTGCAAGTTGGTCCCTTTTCTCTTTTGCCAATCTGAGACACTCCTTGATCTTCTTTGTCGATTTATAAATAGTCTTACCGTCGTGTTTGTGCAATATACTGCCGATCCTGTTGGTCACTCTGGGAATGTATGGCAGAAAGGACGTACCCGACATTTCTTTTTTCGATGTTTCACTTCGCCAAATGTTTGATCCTGTAAAACTTCTTATGTAACTGGTGGAGCACTCATTGCACCTCAGAACGTTTTTCAGGTGTTGCATCTCGCGACAGACGTACAATGGCTCACATATTGTCTCGCTCGCGTTACGAGCGTGTTAATCATGCCTCTTTTCTGACTCGGATGGCCCAAGCACATCGTCTCTACGACAGAATGGGACGCGTTCTCCTCCATAAGCGAATTCATGCAACACGGCGATACTTGACAGGAGCGGATGAGGAACTTTTGAACATTTGCTATCGATTAAGTAGCGTGTGTGTGTGTGTGTGTGTTGGGATTTACAGGCGCTCAACATCGAGGTCATCAGAGCCATGACACACGTTATAAGAAACGAATGTGGACAAATTTAGTAACATGAAAGCATACACGCAAAGAAAGCAGGAAAAGAAGAAAAATGCTGTATAAGAAAATAAAACGTAAGGAAAACGAGAGAGGAGCGTCAAGAATGCCACAGGAGCCCGCATCTCGTGGTCGTGCGGTAGCGTTCTCGCTTCCCACGCCCGGGTTCCCGGGTTCGATTCCCGGCGGGGTCAGGGATTTTCTCTGCCTCGTGATGGCTGGGTGTTGTGTGCTGTCCCTAGGTTAGTTAGGTTTAAGTAGTTCTAAGTTCTAGGGGACTGATGACCATAGATGTTAAGTCTCATAGTGCTCAGAGCCATTTGAACCATTTTGAATGCCACAGGAAATTGTTACTGGCTGACCACTTACGTAAAATACGGGCGAGCCAGTCACCCTGTGAACAAATTAAGACCCTCTCCCTAAAATCTTGGTAAAAACATTGGAGAAGTCGCAGAACTTTAACACTTTAACCACATTCGTTTGAGTATTTCTTAAAAGAGATGGCAGGTCCGCCGGCAAGTCAGCCGCGGCCCGCTGGGCAGAAAATAAAACGCAATCCAATAAAACGTGGCGCACAGTGACCTGGACGCCACAAGCACCACACATTGGAGGGTCCTCGCACCGGAGCAGGAAGCCATAAGGCATAGGACTGTGGTCTATCCGAAGTCGAGTGAAGAGAACCTCGTCCCGTCTATGTGGCTTTAAGGAAGTACACCACACATGCGTTGTGGGCTTGACTAAACGGAGCTTATTGTCAGTCATTTCCAGCCACTCATCCTCCCACCGATGTGTGACTAGTGAGCTCAACAGCGAGTCGACTAAGTAGCAGCAAGCATCGAGACGAGTGGGAAAAGACCGACAGCAACACTCACAGCAGCATGCAGAACGAACATGACCGCTGCCGAGCGACAAAGAAAAGGTTTGCAAGACGCGGGAAGCAGACTGGCAAAGCGATTCCCGACATGTCACGCACAGTAGTCTACCTCACCGAACGACAGTTGACCAAAGAGGAACAGTCTCTCCTTCTTTTCCCGAAAATTATACCTATGGAAAATATCATTGCTAATACCGAAGCGGACATTCCGATCTTTCCTTGTAAAAGTGATGAGGAAATACGCATTGAATCCGCCAGGATACTGAGCCGAGGTAAACCATCAGCTTGCAGCCTGAAGAAAGAAGAAGTACAAGCTATCAAGAGTCCTAACGCTGACAAGAATATATTAGTACTGCCTGCTGATAAGGGAACTGTGACCGTCGTAATGAAGACCGAAGATTATGGACAGAAGATTCGGGAGCTATTAGATCCGACGGCGTGCCGAAAACTAAGCGCAGATCCGACACAACGGATCATGCGGAATACGAATCAGCTAATAAGGTGTCTTCTCTCTCAGCTGCTTGGCTTTATGGATTAAAATCCAGAAGAATACGTTCGATTAAGACCTATTACTGGCGCTTGTGGCTGACCGGCGTATTAACTGACGATGGCTCTTAGCCCCTCTGCTCCAGCCGCACTAGAATAAACTGACACATACATAAAAGACTCAGGACATTTCATTGAGAACCTGAAGAAACTAAAACCTGGACCAAACGTCCTCCTGGCCACTCAGTAATTCTCTGGATTGTGTCGCTTCCATTTTCCCAAGTCTTTCATGCGTGTCTCACCACTAGCTGTTTCATGTGCAATGGCAACTTCTACGAACAATGTAAGGCATCGTCATGAGTAGCCCACTTATTCCAGTGGTGGTCAACTTCTTCTGGAACCTTCAGAAGCACAGACTCTGGAATTCGCACCTTGTAAATGTAAGTACGGTACAGAAACCCCGACGACGCCTTCGTTATGTGAAGCAATGGCGAGGAACAGCTCGGTGACTTCGTAAGACACATGAACAGTCTCAATGGCAACATTAAATTTACCATCGAAGTAGAAAAGGACCAACAGCTACCTTTTCTCTACGTACTGGTCACGAGGGATGGTGAAAACCTAGGACACACCATGTATCTAAAACCGATATACACAGGCTGCTACTTGCGAAAACTATCAGATCAGCACCCGAGTTAGAAAAGAGGCACGATTAACACGCTCATAACGCGATCAAGACGAATATGTGAAAAGCAGTACCTCAGACGCAAGATGCAACTCCTGGTAAACGTAGTGAAGAGCAATGGGTATTGTACCAGTTACATAAGAAGTGTCACAGAATTAAACACTAGGTGAAGTGACACACGGAAAAAAGAAAAGTTGGGTACGGCCTTTCCGCAATACATTCCCAGAGTGACGGACTGAATCGGCCGTATATTGCGCAAACGCGGCGGAAAGACTATGTATAAACCGACAAGAAACATCAAAGAGTGTCTCAAATCGGCAAAGCAGAAAAGGGACCAACTTGAAATGTCGGGAATATACCGTATACCACATACAAGTGGGAAAGTCTGTGTTGGACGGGCTGGACTATCAGTCCGCACCAGGATAACCGAACATAAGCGGCGTTGCAGATAGGAGCAGGCAGAGAAATCGGCCACGGCGGAGCACACACTGTGTGAGACCGAGCACATAGTGTAATTCGCAAACAAAGAAGTTCTTGCCGCAGAGAAGAGCTATTACACCGCTTGTTCAGGGAAGCTACAGAAATACAAAATACGACTATACCTACAACCAGAAAGAAGAAAGCCTCGAGGGGAACGTATCCTGGATTCCTGTGCTGCAGAGAACGGCCATTGTAGATAGCAAGGGGAGAATCGGAGCAGTAACGATCACAGAAAAGCCTTGGACGTTGGCGCGTCAGGTACATATAATGTACGGCCGAGATCTCGTCTCCAGTCCACCACCAGCAATAGAGTGTGAAGCTTTGACGATGGCAGCCACTCGTGCTGGCGAAACGCCAAAAAAATTACTAAACAAACGTCAGCCAAAGAACTGGAGATAGAAGCCAAGTGGCAATTTGTCATTACCAAGAATGTCTTGCTGTTGCTCAATGGACTGCAGACTGTTGTTTTCGACCGCGAAACATGTGGGAATCAGCGTTCCAAGGAAAGGGATGGTTTCATTGACACCCTTTACACCACCCCCTGAGGCTTTTTCGTGTCGATTCTGAGCAGCAGCATGAGTCAAATATTTTCCTCGGCCACTCTGGGAATGCGCGTGTTTTCTACTCAGGGCGTTATGGTTCTTAACTCCTGAGCAGTGGTGTGAGTCAAATATTTTCCTCGGCCACTCATAAGGAAGCGCGTGTTTTCTGCTCTGGGCGTCGCAGTTCTTAACTCCTGAGCAGCGGCGTGAGTCAAATATTTTCCTCGGCCATTCATAAGGAAGCGCATGTTTTCTACTCTGCGCGCCGTGGTTCTTAACTCCTGAGCAGCGGCGTAAGTCAAATATTTTCCCTGGCCACTCATAAGGAAGCGCGTGTTTTCTGCTCTGGCCGTAGCAGTTCTTAACTCCTGAGCAGCGGCGTGAGTCAAATATTTTCCTCGGCCACTGATAAGGAAGCTCGTGTTTTCTACTCTGGGTGTCGCGGTTCTTAACTTCATTGCAGAGGGGTCAAAGGAAGGCATGAAATGTAGGTAAGAGGTCCTTTACGACTTCCCTATCCTATGTCCACGATGGTGTTAGGCAGATTTGTGGTGAAACTGGTACCAATGTTACAGCATTAACATGCTTTACACGTCACAAGAACTTCTGAGTGCTGGCCTTTTTTACACACGCTTCGACATCTTGCTGCTTGAAGCGTCACTGAGCCCGACAGTAACGCCGCAGGGCGCCATGCTTTTGCGCAACTACAGAGGAAGGTGCCTACCTTTGAGCCACATTTCAAACTTATACATCACAATGGGAGGCAATTACGGGGTTTCAAAAGAGTGACCTTTTGTTTTATTGCATGGTGGACATATGAACAAAGTAGGTATAAAAGTGAGACCAACCTCCTCCATTTTTTGTTAGGTTTCACTAATTTGTTTGAAACTGTCTCTTGTTTAGATAAAGAAATTAATCATCGAGTTAGTACAGTTAGGTTATCTGACTAGAACTAAATTGTCTACATTATGTACACAAAATTGAATGGATTAAAATATTATCTATAGCCGCCCATAACTGCGAAAGTGTTGCCGGTGCATGATTTTGTGCACGAACTGACCTCTCGATTATGTCCCATAAATCATCGATGAGATTCATGTCGGGCGATCTGGATGACCAAATCATTCGCTAGAACTGTCCAGAGTGTCCTTCAAGCCAATCGCAAACAGTTGTGGCCCAGTGACACGGTGCATTGTCATCCATTCGTGGGGTCTGCGACACAACCGAACCCTACCATCAGCTCTTGCCAGCTGAAATCGGGACTCATCTGAGCAGCCATGGTTTTCGAGTCGTCTAGGGTACAACCAATACGGCCACGAGCGCTGGACGCGATGTCGTGCTGTTAGCAAAGGCACTCGCATCACTCGTCTGCTGTCATAACCAATTAACGCCAAATTTCGCCGCATTGTCCTAACGGATACGTTCGTCGTACGTCCCACATTGATTTCTGTGGTTATATCACTCAGTGTTGCTTGTCTGTTAGCACTGACAACTCTACGCAAATGCGCTGCTCTCGGTCGTTAAGTGAAGGCCATCGGCCATTGCTTTGTTTGTGGTGAGAGGTAATGCCTCGATTTGGTATTCTCGGCACTCTCTTGGCATTGTGGATCTCAGAATATTGAATTCCCTAACGATTTCCGAAACAGAATGTCCCATGTATCTAGCTTCAACTACCATTCCGCATTCAAATTGTATTAATTCCCGTCTTGTAGCCATCACGTCGGAAACCTTTCCACATGAATCACCTGAGTACAAATGCTAGCTCCGCCAATGCACTGCCCTTTTATATCTTGTGTACGTGATACTGCCGCTATCTAGATATGTGCATATTGCTATCCCATCACTTCTTTCACCTCAGTACATGTGACTTTTCACAGGCGTGCATTTGCTTTAGATAGACCAGGGTAGGTGTAATTTTCTCTTCCCAGGAGTCTTCTTTCCTCAGTCCACTCATCTGTTCCTTCCTTTCCAAGAATAATTTCTGCTGGTGTGTGTAGTGTGGACGTGTGTACAAGGTTGTTTGTCATTTGTTCTAAATAGCGCTAAGTGTGCTAGTAAGCGCTATAATCTCCGATTACTTTTTCAGATAAGACGCATGTTTTTTTTTACATTTAAACATTCTTGGTATATGTTTTTTCTATATTTTCAGTTGCGGGCATACTTCATACTTGTAAAACGCACTGTTATACTGGGGGTATTTCAGGCATCAGTGCGACAGGCGGCAGTTTGAAAGGCCACAGGGGTTGGTCAGCTACACGCTACACTCCTGTAACAACCAAACAGCAGCGCTTAACATTGCGCGCCCATCCCGTTGCAAGGGCCATCCCGTCTATCTCTTGCGCCAGAGAGAGAGAGAACTAGAGAACTAGAGCTGTGCAGCTGTTGAAAGCAGTTGGTAATCGTGTAGCACCTACGATTCTCTAGATTAGATTAGATTAGATTAATTATTCATTCCATAGATCCAAAAAAGAGGGAATCTTCCTGGGTGTGGAACATGTCAGATAAACACATTACAAAAATGTAATTAGAAAAACTTGAGTTTCATTAATTTTAATGATCCTCAGTAAAATTATGTACATGAATTAAATTTAAACTTCTAATATTTACAGGTTTAATACTTTCATCTTTCATTAAATCCATCGTTCAGACATTTGCTGGTTTCTTGGCTATTACAACCAAGTATTGTCAAAAATTAAAGTAAATTATTCATTTCAGTGGTCCTCAGTTAAGAACAGTCTTCTAAAGAGTTCTTCTAAAGACTTGTGTGTTATTCTTTCGCGAACTACAGGGCTGAATGTGTTCATATATAAATCAGGATACATATTGTAGTGTTTTAGTACATATTATTGTTTATTGATTATAGTTTTAGTGAACTAGTGTATTTTTTAATGGTTTTAAATTAGTTTTTGCGTAGGTGTGAAGTTGGGCTACTGAAGCAATATTGACGAAGTAGCGGGCTCCTCGAAAGGTGCGTATCAGATACGCATCAGACTGTAAATGTATGCTGGAACGTCTTGGAAATACCCAGTTGGAGGACTTAGTTTTGAGGGGAAAAGCGACGTGATCAAAAAGCGACGGCCTACACCAAGTCTTCCGCATTTAAATAAAGTAACTAAAATGATGGCAGACATTTTCAGTAATCTTGGAACTCCTCTTACAAATGGTCACGAGGCTCTAGACACAAAAATTGTGCTGTTCGCCATGTGTTATGCTTTCTTCCGATGTGTTGTGGACAAAAAATGGCGCTAGTAATATGAGCAGTTTCAGCAACTCAAGAAAATGGCACGAAAGCTCCAAGAACCACAGCACATCTGTATGGGCACTCATTAAATTTGGCAGTACAAGGATAGATTTGAATAATGTCTTGATATTAAATGTTGAAGCATAAGGGACAAGTGAAGAAAAATAGACACATTGTGAATTGTTAAACTTAAATCACATGTTTCCTAGCTGCACAGGAACTTCTTATCAGAGGACACTAAGAGACAGAGGACACTGATAATCGGGACAGTTGTGTTGAACTATTACATTTAATGGCACAAAAAGACGAATGTTTGTCAAATAACTTGTAGACTTCAGCTGTTTCTCAAGGTATATCAAGTGACATAGAGAATGACCTCATCGGTTGCATTGCTGAAGTCATTCGTACAGAAATTTCAAAAGAATTAAAAGAAACGCCTTTCCCAGCTTTCAATCGTTTTGCAATACGTATTATCCACCGGTGAAGTGTGGGAAAGATGTTTTGGATTTGTTGATGTCAGTGAAAACCAAAATCCTGCTAGCTTCGGGAGTATTTGTTTGGCTGCACAAGTGAATCTGATTGTGGTATAAAACTTGTAGCTCAGAATACGATGGCTATGCCAACATGGCTGGGCAACATAATGGGATACAAAAAATTGTTAGAGACAAATACCTCTTTGCCATGCTCGTAAACTGAATTTAGAACTGAAACTGTCTATTCTATATATACGAGAATGCAAAATATTTATTCAGACAATTCTGCTTCAGCCTCTTTTTCCTCTGAAACTTCAAAAAGAACCAATGAACGATTTGGATGAATTGATCAAAAGGCGTTTTCCTTCAGTATCCAAACTCATATGGTTATATAACATCAGATGAATCGAGCTAGTGGCGAACTGTAAGACTGAAATCGAAGAGCTTTTCAGGTCTATAAAAGATGATCCTAATGAGTAGGACTGCGAAGCAGGTGAATGTGCCAAAGGTCTTTACCTAATTTTTAAGCAATGTACTTTCAATTTCTTGCTCAATGTTCTTTTTTTTCTTTTATACTTCCAAAGTCAGTAGTTCTTTACAAAAAAAAACTGGGAACTAAACTCTTTCGTGTCAGCTATTTTTTAAAGAAGTTGGTCAATTTAAAACTAAGTTACAGGAACTTCCTCGTATATTTGAAGAAATGTAGTCTAAAGCCGAGCTAGAAAAAGCGATAGTGAGCCTCCAAGAAAGAAGCAGTGTGATGGCGTGACTGACAGAGAAACATCATACCGTGCTTTGTTTTGTGAAAGTGTTAATACTGTCTCGCATTAGCTAACTGACAGACAATCAGACATGGACAATTTGCACTTTCTTTCACTTATAAACTATCAAAAATATAGCCAACAGATAACTTCCCTGAGATTGCATGTAATTCCTTGAAGGTATGCTACAGTGGATATTTTGATATCCTTCGATTAAGGACAGAACTATCTGTGATATATTCTTCAGAGGACTTCTGAAACCAGTTAATATTTGGACAAAGTCAATATCTCACCTTCTGTGGACTCAGTGAAGCAGTAGCTGAAGGATCAAAGCTACTGAAATTAATTTTGACCATTTCTGCAACTAATGCTTCGATAGAAATATGGTTTTCCGTGTTGAAGAGAATCAAAACTCATCGTCGAAATATAGAGTCACAAACCAGACTTTCTCATCTTGCTTTGTTGTCCATTGCCCAAGTCCGTGATACAAGTGTGCCGGCCGGTGTGGCCGAGCGGTTCTAGGCGCTTCAGTCTGGAACCGCGCGACCGCTACGGTCGCAGGTTCGAATCCTGCCTCGGGCATGGATGTGTGTGATGTCCTTAGGTTTGTAAGGTTTACGTAGTTCTAAGTTCTAGGGGACTGATGACCTCAGATGTTAAGTCCCATAGTGCTCAGAGCCATTTGAACCATTTTTTTGCAAGTGTTATTCCACAACTCCGTGAAGGAAGTTTTCGACAAGAAGAATCACAGAACTGACCACAAAAATAAATGAAATTGTTAATTACAAATCTTCTAATATCATCTTTATTCATGTAGATAAAATAACAGGTATTTTCCGAGTATCCGGCATCACTCAGTAGGCCTAATCCTTACGAGGTTAGTCGTTGTACTTTAATAGACGGCATACGACATTATTCAGTGTAATACTAGGCCATGATGCAGCGCAGTAACCAGTCTTCGTAAACAGTAAAATAATAATAACACTGACAACAATAATAATAATTACAACAACAATACTGTCATTTGGATAATCCTAAACGTTAACATAACAATAATAAAATGGCAATAATAATAATAACAATACTGTTGTTTTTAATAGATTTTTAAAGGCAGATACAGTTGTGAATACCTCACGCCTACCACTGGTTCAAAAGGATCCAGACACTATATCGATTTTGGTTTTTGATTTGCAGCATATGTTTTGATGAACCTACTGAATTCTTTAAAGAGGTTCTCAGTGGGGTTGACTTGAGCATTAGACTCGGATATCAAAATTTCCGCCGGCCGCGGTGGTCTCACGGTTCTAGGCGCGCAGCCCGGAACCGTGCGACTGCTACGGTCGCAGGTTCGAATCCTACCTCAGGCATGGATGTGTGTGATGTCCTTAGGTTAGTTAGGTTTAAGTAGTTCTAAGTTTTAGGGGACTGATGACCACAGCAGTTGAGTCCCATAGTGCTTAGAGCCATTTGAACCATTTGATCAAAATTTGCCTCACTTGCTCCCTCCCATGGAAAGGATTTCCATTTTATACCTGTAAATTTAGAGGTGTTGTCATATTTCATCATACCAGGTTTATCAAATCTTGCTATATAGTAGCTCGTGATTCTTTTCATGATCAGACCATCGTTGGCTGATTTCATTGTACATAATCTAACGTATTCCTGAAAAGATGAAGTTTGGAGTGGCTTTGTAGGTGGGATTGAATGCAGTCAAGTCCTACAATACCTACTTAATGTTTAGTTTTATAACATATGCCAATGGCTCTGGCGCAATAGTAGCACTGGTTCCCGTCAGATCACAAAAGTTAAGCGATGTCGTGGTGGGCTAGCACTTGGATGGGTGAACTTCAGGTCTGCGGAGTGCTGTTGGCAAGCGAGGTGCACTCAGCCAATCGAGGAGCTACTTGACTGGGAAACAGCTGCTCCGGTCACAAAAAGTGACAATATCCGGGAGAGCCTGTGCTGGCCACATGCTGTTGGCTGAGGATGAGATGACGGTCGGTCGGTATCGCTGGGCCTTCATGGCGTGTTCGGGCGGAGTTTAGTTTTAGTTTTGACATATGGAATATGTTTGTAGGAACTGAGGTACCCTCCAATGCATGTCTGGGAGGTAAGAACGCAAATCCATTTTCCTAGTGCATTTTGTGACACCAAAGAGTCCCAACAGTAGTTTGTGCACAAGATTACATATCCTTGTGTCATGGTTGCACAAGCGATACCACACAGGGGGCCGACATCGTCGACGACTCCAAAGTGGCAGAGCAAATGCTGGGGCCGTCCATCAGCGGTCGCTGCTGCAATGGGCGCTGTCCAACCCCGAACGGCGTCGCCCACGCCCCCTATGTGGCATCACTACAAGGCGCGAGACTCGACCGCATATACAGGGTGTTACAAAAAGGTACGGCCAAACTTTCAGGAAACATTCCTCACACACAAAGAAAGAAAATATGTTATGTGGACATGTGTCCGGAAACGCTTACTTTCCATGTTAGAGCTCATTTTATTACTTCTCTTCAAATCACATTAATCATGGAATGGAAGCACACAGCAACAGAACGTACCAGCGTGACTTCAAACACTTTGTTACAGGAAATGTTCAAAATGTCCTCCGTTGGCGAGGATAAATGCATCCACCCTCCGTCGCATGGAATCCCTGATGCGCTAATGCAGCCCTGGAGAATGTCATATTGTATCACAGCCGTCCACAATACGAGCACGAAGAGTCTCTACATTTGGTACCGGGGTTGCGTAGACAAGTGCTTTCAAATGCCCCCATAAATGAAAGTCAAGAGGGTTGAGGTCAGGAGAGCGTGGAGGCCATGGAATTGGTCTGCCTCTACCAATCCACCGGTTACCGAATCTGTTGTTGAGAAGCGTACGAACACTTCGACTGAAATGTGCAGGAGCTCCATCGTGCATGAACCACATGTTGTGTCGTACTTGTAAAGGCACATGTTCTAGCAGCACAGTAGAGTATCCCGTATGAAATCATGATAACGTGCTCCATTGAGCGTAGGTGGACGACGAAACTAAAATGAGCTCTAACATGGAAATTAAGCGTTTCCGGACACATGTACACATAACATCTTTTCTTTATTTGTGTGTGAGGAATGTTTCCTGAAAGTTTGGCCGTACCTTTTTATAACACCCTGTAGTGCTGCCGTCACGAGTTACTCGCCAGTGACTCCCCAGTTACTCTTCGGGGCCCAGCCAGTCTAGTCTACGACAACGCCAGCGGAGCCACTTAGAAGTACCTGTACAGTGATGTACATCACAGTTGAGTGTTTACCTCACCTAGGAGACGTCTACTCACGTCTAGGACAGTTAGCTTCGTGGAACTTTAGCTTCAGTCAGGTGCAACAGAACTGTTATAAACAGATTTACAACTGTGGATGTCAACAGCGTCAGTAGGCAAAGATCTGTGTAATGCAACACATATAGATCTTCAATGTGCAAGTTGAGTATTCACAATAAAGCTATTTTACAGTGGCGTTTCTTTATTTATTCTATGTTTAACTCATGCTTCAACTCCCATGCACCATTCTGAACAGAACTGTATTCTATACATGCGTCTACCACTCGGACACATTTTTTGGCACCTACACTAAGCGCTATAACAATCCTCGCAGATGTAAGAAATACATATACACTATAGGTTACAGTCTTTGTTGTTCCTGTGGAATAAAACATTGTTATCCACCATGTAATACTGTGATAGTTTATCAAGTGGATGCTGTGACAAAAGCTGGTTTAGTTTATACCACAGTTTGTCAGCGTCTTGCAATGCTCCCATGCTGCAACACGTATCTAAGTAGTATTGTCTATGCGTAGGATCTTTTATTAGCAACACCTTAAAATCTGACATTTGTTCCACTGATTCATATAATTGTTGGGAGGGTCAGGATAAGGCATCGATAATTATATTATCCTTCCCCTTAACGTGAATAATTTCGAAGTTGTATTCTTGTAACGGTAAGGGTCAAGGTGCAAGGTGTGGTTGTAATAGTTTACAGCTCAATAAAAACTTAGGGCCTTGTGATCACAGCATACCTAAATACGCTTTCCGTATACGTAATAATGGAACTCCCTGAAAGCCTTTATGGCAGCTAAATATTCCATTTCGGTTGCGGAGTATGTTCT
This sequence comes from Schistocerca piceifrons, assembly GCF_021461385.2. Taxonomy (NCBI): domain Eukaryota; kingdom Metazoa; phylum Arthropoda; class Insecta; order Orthoptera; family Acrididae; genus Schistocerca; species Schistocerca piceifrons. The sequence continues at coordinate 133,803,069 of NC_060139.1, forward strand.
TGCACATACTCTCAACACACGACTAGGAAAATCTATTATGTGAAGGTCAGATTTGCCTTCGGTATTTGTTACTTGAAACAGACAAGAACTGAGCCCATTACATGAAGTATCACTTGCAATACAAAAATCCGTTTTCCTATCTGGATGATGCAACATTTTAGATGTTATTAAAGTGTGTTTAATTGATCAAAAGCCACCTGGCAGTCATCAGAACGAAACCAAGGCATGTTCTGTTCTAACAAACTCACCAGTGCATGACTGTGAATTAGTTGATTTGGCACAAATCGCATAAAAAAGGTGGCTTAACCATTGAGCAGTTTAAGTTGTTTTTTGTAGTCAGGGGTGGAAAATTCCTTATTGCATTTAGTTTTCCTATCCGAATTTGGACTTTTGTAAATTTGCAGTGAGCCCTGAATATCTGAATTTTTGTAAGGTCTTTTCCATCAGTTCCTTTTATACCAATTTGACTATGAGTAGATCATCAACAAGTAGTATGTTTCTATCTAATAACTCTGGAATCAAAGCTGCAGTAAAAATACTGGAACTCACATTTAGCCCAAAGGGTAATACTCGAAATTAACAACTCCCGCCAGCGAAGATGAAAGCTCTACTCTTTCAGGTTTTCGTTAGGGCCCCTTACCAACAGCAATTCCTCAAATCTATGCTAGTTAAATATTGTACTCCACGAAACTTATGTATTTGTTTCTCCAAGACTTCAGGCCTAGTGGGAACGAAAAGTTCACCATGACTCCAGTATCAGTAATAATATGCCTTCTACTATGGCACTGACAGCTGCTTGAACAAATTTTTCCTCTGCTCCCAGCACATGTCAATATCATTGCAGAGCTCATCTCGTATGTTGCTATCCCCAGTATTCCTTAACATGTGTAAAGACTCACTACTGTTGCTGCCCCCTCTTCCATCCCGCGACCTGCATTAGGGAGTCAGACGTGTTCACAGTTAGTTTGACATACCATTAGTAAGGGGGAGGGGGAATCTTCCACCACCTGAGTTACTCTTACTGCATGGTTCTGATGCTGCCAGTTTTGTGTCACATTGGAATTATGTACTTGTGGAATCCTAAGATTCGAAAAAATGGCTCTGAGCACTACGGGACTTAACAGCTGTGGTCATCAGTCCCCTAGAACTTAGAACTACTTAAACCTAACTAACCTAAGGACATCACACACATCCATGCCCGAGGTAGGATTCGAACCTGCGACCGTAGCGGTCGCGCGGTTCCAGACTGTAGCGCCTAGAAAGCTGTCTTGCTTGCTGTTATATTGTTCAGTATTAAAAACCTCATTTGGAAGTCGTTCCTGAACACAAGTCGACCAAAATCCCGCCAGGAAATCTCTTTCGAAGTGTTGATACGCTTCGCAGCACTTGGTGGTTTCTGTCGCCCAAAGCGCTGCATATCCTTGTATGTATGCTGTAGTAAACTGAAGTTGCTTTGTCTAAGTTGTAGAAAGAACACCTTTAAAGCTTTTTGTAAATATAATGGGAGTGTGGCGGCTTCTTTTCAAACGAAAACAACTGAAACTTCCGATGTTTCAGCAACCTTTCCTCCAAAAGTATTGATAATAGAAAGTGAGTGCCACCCCCTTATTACAAGCTGAGTGATTAGTTAACGGACTAAACTGACCTGTATTGTCTTTTTACGCTCTACCATATTGGCGTTGGTATGCATCTCACCTGGCTGAGTAATTGTGGACTGTGCACCATGAACATTATTTTTAATTAAGTGTATCTCCCTGGGCAAAGGCCTTGCCGCAGTGGATACACCGGTTCCCGTCAGATCAGCGAAGGTAAGCACAGTTGGGTGTGACCGGCACTTGGATGGGTCGCCATGCGCTGTTGCCATTTTTCGGGGTGCACTCAGCGTCGTGATGCCAATTGAGGAGCTACTCGACCGAATAGTAGCGGCTCCGGTCAACGAAAACCATCGTAATGACCGGAAGAGCGGAGTGCTGACCACACGCCCCTCCTATCCACATCCTCATCTGAGGATGACACGGCGGTTGATGGTCCCGATGGGCCACTTGTGGATTGACGAGGAGAGCTGTATCTTCCTGAGTTAATCATTCATCTGAGGAACTAAGTTCTCTGTCTTTCGTTAAAACAGTTTATCTGACCTAAATCATGATTAACTTCTACACTGGTGGTGCTTCATTTCAGTGACATTTCTGTGGTGCCTCGTTGTTTTTCAGTTTTTTATCAAATTTTTCGTTAATCTGCGCATCTTTTTTATCTATCCACTTTGTAAAGTACAGCACTCGGAGAAATCTGAAGCTTCTCATCCATCACATCGACACTCTGTCCCTGCAGAAACTCCAGAATGTTCTGGGACTGCGCACATGTCAGTAATCAGCACTGATCTGCACTGTGTGGTGCAGGGCCCCCCACACAAATCTTCTGAGAGTCAGGGACTTGCTGGGTGTCTAGATCAATGAGCGGGATGGATAATAGCAGCTCATTGTTCTGCTCCAATATGCTGTTCAAGTGCGCTATAGGATCCCGCGGTGCTGCTACCGCTTCTGATCCTAAAAAGCCAGAGATAGCTGCAGATCCCGAAGCACCAATAGCAGCAGCCGCTGGCCCAGGCAAGCTGGATGTCACTGCCGGTCTGAAAATATCAGAACAAAGAAGAAGGAGAAGAAGAAACAATAAGCATTCACAGACCATGACATGAAGTTGAAAAAGAAAGGGAACTTGACAAAGAAGAGGAGGACGAGGAATCGCTGCGTGCACTAACAGTAGCAAAGACATGTAATGACTACTTACTTTTGTGTTTATTATGTGACGCAGAGGCAGATGAGGATCGCAGCTGCTGCTGGTAACGCAAAAAATGGTTCAAATGGCTCTAAGCACTATGGGACTTAACATCTGAGGTCATCAGATGAACATGGTACTGAAACAGAGGATGACAGACTAAAGGCCGAAATACTAAATGTCTTTTTCCAAAGCTGTTTCACAGAGGAAGACTGCACTGTAGTTCCTTCTCTAGATTGTCGCACAGATGGCAGAATGGTAGGTATCGAAATAGATAACAGAGGGATAGAAAAACAATTAAAATCGCTCAAAAGAGGAAAGGCTGCTGGACCTGATGGGATACCAGTTCGATTTTACACAGAGTACGCGAAGGAACGTTCCCCCCTTCTTGCAGCGGTGTACCGTAGGACTCTCGAAGTGCGTAGAGTTCCAAAGGATTGGAAAAGGGCACAGGTCATCCCCGTTTTCAAGAAGGAAGGTCGAACAAATGTGCAGAACTATAGGTCTATATCTCTAACGTCGATCAGCTGTAGAGTTTTGGAACACGTATTATGTTCGAGTGTAATGACTTCTCTGGAGACTAGAAATCTACTCTGTAGAAATCAAAAAATGGTTCAAATGGCTCTGAGCGCTATGGGACTTAACTTCTGAGGTCATCAGTCCCCTAGAACTTAGAACTACTTAACCCTAACTAACCTAAGGACATCACACACATCCATGCCCGAGGCAGGATCAAACCTGTGACCGTAGCGGGCGCACGCTTCCAGACTGTAGCGCCTAGAACCGCTCGGCCACTTCGGCCGGCTCTGTAGGAATCAGCATGGGTTTCGAAAAAGACGATCGTGTGAAACCCAGCTCGCGCTATTCGTCTACGAGACTCAGAGGGCCATAGACAGGGTTCCCAGGTAGATGCCGTGTTTCTTGACTTCCTCAAGGCGATCGATACAGTTCCCCACAGTCGTTTAATGAACAAAGTAAGAGAATATGGGTTATCAGACCAATTGTGTGATTGGAATGAACAGTTCCTAGATAACAGAACGCAGCATGTCATTCTCAATGGAGAGAAGTCTTCCGAAGTAAGAGTGATTTCAGGTGTGCCGCAGGGGAGTGTCGTAAGACCGTTGCTATTCAAATTGGTTCAAATGGCTCTGAGCACTATGGGACTTAACATCTGTGGTCATCAGTCCCCTAGAACTTAGAACTACTTAAACCTAACTAACCTAAGGACATCACACACATCCATGCCCGAGGCAGGATTCGAACCTGTGACCGTAGCAGTCGCGCGGTTCCGGACTGAGCGCCTAGAACCGCTAGACCACCGCGGCCGGCGTTGCTATTCACAATATATATAAATGACCTAGTAGATAACATCGGAAGTTCACTGAGGCTTTTCGCGGATGATGCTGTAGTATATCGAGAGGTTGTAACAATGGAAAATTGTACTGAAATGCAGGAGGATCTGCAACGAATTGACGCATGGTGCAGGGAATGGCAATTGAATCTCAATGTAGACAAGTGTAATGTGCTGCAAATACATAGAAAGAAAGATTCTTTACCATTTAGCTACAATATAGCAGGTCAACAACTGGAAGCAATTAATTCCATAAATTATCTGGGAGTAGGCATTAGGAGTGATTTAAAATGGAATGACCATATAAAATTAATCGTCGGTAAAGCAGATGCCAGACTGAGATTCATTGGAAGAATCCTAAGGCAATGCAGTCCCAAAACAAAGGAAATAGGTAACAGTACACTTATTCGCCCACTGCTTGAATACTGCTCACCGGTGTGGGATCCGTACCAGATAGGGTTGAGTGAAGAAATAGAGAAGATCCAACGGAGAGCATCGCGCTTCGTTACAGGCTCATTTAGTAATCGCGAAAGCGTTACGGAGAAGATAGATAAACTCCAGTGGAAGACTCTGCAAGAGAGACGCTCAGTGCCTCGGTACGGGCTTTTGCTGAAGTTTCGAGAACATACCGTCACCGAGGAGTCAAGCAGTATATTGCTCCCTCCTACGTATATCTTGCGAAGAGACCATGAGGATAAAATCAGAGAGATTAGAGCCCACACAGAGGCATACCGACAATCTTTCTTTCCACGAACAATACGAGACTGGAATAGAAGGGAGAACCAAGAGAGGTACTCAAGGTACCCTCCGCCACACACCGTCAGGTGGCTTGTGTAGTATGGATGTAGATGTAGATCAGTCCCGTAGACTTAGGACTACTTAAACCTAACTATCCTAAGGACATCACGCACATCCATGTCCAAGGCAGGATTCGAACCTGCGACCGTAGCAGCAGCGCGGTTCCGAACTGAAGAGCCTAGAAGCGCTCGGCCACAGTGGCCGCTGGTACCGCTTCATGGTTCGTCTTCTTCCAGAAACTGACTGCGACTGAGACTGGTGAGCTACTACATCCATCTTATTCCCTTACATCACGATCACATAAGTAGAAATTAATTAGTCAATCAATTTACTGACTTCAGCAGTATTTCTGGATCGATTCCCAGTCAGACATTTGCCTTCGAAGTTCTCAAGTGTTTGGTATCCCGCAGGGGAAAGCTGAGGTATTTCCCGCGTGAAAGGAAGTACCCAGCGCAGCCCTGACGTTGCCGCATCATGGATCCTAGCAGGTGCCGCGAGCCCAGCGCAGGGCTCCTTCCAGCAACTGGCACTCCAGTGGAGGGAGCACGTGTGAGAAAAATTTTCAGATTTGTTTAGCTTCATCTGTGACAATGTAAGTATGTGGTTCCTTTCTCTATCGGAAGCAAAAAAAAAGTACCATACTTGTTCAACATTGTCTAAATTGTTTAAACAGTATTCCACATTGTAAATAAACAATAACAACATTCCAACACCAGCATCAGTTTTGAGGAGTATTGTGATTTTAGAAATAAATAAGCAATATTCGACACATTGTCTAAACTGTTTAAACACCAGCGTCAGTTTCGAGGTGTACTGTGATTTCAGAAACAAACAAAAAATATTTTTTATCAAATTGTTTAAATAATGCCTTATCCACGCTATATTAGCCTACCGTTGTGAGGTCTTCCCAGTCCGACACCCTGACAGACTGAGCGAGTTTTCCCGCCATTTCCAGGGGTAGGGGGGATGACGTCATAGGAGTGGATGAGGGATTTACCAGAGGAGTGGTGGGGGGGGGGGGGGGGGGAAGAGACACGTGCCAGTTGGGGAAAACCCATGACATCATCGGGGAATGGGGATAATTAATTAATTAATTGCATAATTAATCTGATATCAATTTTATATCAAAAGTGGCGTTGTTCCACTTTACCCTAGTACTCATATGCTATTCAATAATATAAGAGACAACAAACTGAACATTCCTAGGCTGAAACATATTACGTACTGGTGGAAAGCCACTGCGATTTCCATTCGTTAGTGGTGAAGCATTTGGTTTGACAGAATATATGTACAGACTCTAACGTAGAAATAACCTGCCAATCATCAAAAAGCTACATAACAATTATCGTTTATCATGAGCGAGCCGTTTCATGGAAAATGTGGTTGGAATACTCAGCAACAAGTGAAGAGTATTCCATCGTCCACTTAATGTTTCAATTGACTTGGTCTCAGATATAATGAAAACGTGCTGGTTATTAAATAATTTCATTCCTCTAGACGCAGGTACACATTCGAAGACAAACTAAACATCGTAGGACTACATGGACTGGAGGAAATGGAAAAAATCAGCCGCTGTTATAGAGAAAAATTTGCTGAATACTTTGCAAGTGAAGAAGAACCAATGAGTGGGCACTGTGGACTTCTAATATTTGTACACAACAATGTAACATATTGTGTTTACCTTTTTGGTTATTGGAGTCTGTTGTTTCATTTGCAAATCCTGGATCAACAGTTCTCACAATTCTTTCCATGCTCTGCAATTCACAATACTGTTGTTTCACAATACTATAGCTGTATTCGCTATGTCTGTGCTGTGAGAATGGCTGATACGCTAATGAAACGACACGTATGAAATGTAACAGGTCAGTTGCGAAAATGCCGCTGCCAGCAGCCACGTGTGTAAATGTACTATCTTTTGTCTGTGAAGCTGGCACCCAACTTTCGAGAAATATACATTTTCTTAAGAGCTCTTAATAATTAAGCCATTTGTACAAAATTTAAACACTTCTACAGAATTTCACGATGAAAACAATACTCAATGGGAAAATTTTAATCTTGTAAAAACGGTTAATCGCCAAATTTGCGAAAAACGTTATAAACACAATTCTGAATAGCACCCCAAAAACTCTACAGAAAATCCTAATGACATTTTTTGTGCTGATAATAGTTTATGAGATCGTTGCAACAACGAGGAACCCATTTCCACAGTCATGTGAATTTGCCACCCGTCTTTTCGAGAACTATACATCTTTTTCGGAGTTCTTGGTAGTTATGCTTTAATGGTAGTTTCTTGTGAAACATTTTAATGGTTCTGTAGAATTTTGCACAAAAATTATGATCATAATTCTGATTAGCTGAATAGGTGTAGAGTTGGAAACCAATTTTCGAGAAATATACTTCTTTTTCAGAGTCTTTTACAGATATGCTGTGGTTCTAGAATTTTCTGTACCAAGTTTGAATGGTTCTGCAGAACTTCACGAAAAAAATTATGATCACATTTCTGAGTAGTTGACTAGCAGTGATGTTGGCACCCGACTTTCGGGAACAATATATTTCTTTTTACAAGTTTCTTATTAGTTATGCTATAGTTTTGGAGTTCTATGTACTAAATTTGAATAGTTCGCCAGAATTTAGCGAAGAGGACACCAATAAACGAGAAAATGTCAATGCTGTAAAAAAATTATTTGCCAATTTGTGAAAATGAAATTATGATCACAATTCTGATTAGCTTCCCAAGAGGTCTACAGAAAACCTTTATTATATTTTTTTGCCGACAATAGTTAATGAGATAGCTGCTATAATGAGGGACCCATTTTCGCTACAGAAGGTATACGAAATCATGCTAGAGTTCTGAAGACAGTTCTGATCACAGTTCTGGCTAACGCCACTAGAGTTTTATTGAAAAATCTAATGTAATTTCTTGTGAAGGTAATCGGTTTATAATTGCAATACTGTGGGACCCACTTCACTAAGATAGAGCTTACCGTTTGGAGGCTGTGTTTCGCTGCCCCAGTTGTGACTCGTGCATGTAGGTTCAAGTCGGCACACATCGTGTCGACTGTCGCTATGTATCCGACTGCTGTCAGCCCCAGCTGTATTACGAAAACTTAAATTTAATTTTGTATACTTTGCTACAATTAAGTACCGGGTTTGAAGATAGCTGCCTTTACAAAGTGTTTCCACGAACTCCTGTTACTTTAGCGTTCGATACATACTGGGATTTTCCACCATTTGACTAGACAGACGGTGTATTTTTACAGAAAGGGGTTCAAATGCATCAAACGATTCAAGCTCGTTTCATACCTCCGTACGTTCAGTGTCAGGGTTGGATAACTGAGATAGGGCTAGGATCTTGCTTGCTTAGAGGAGGTAAAAGGACAACTGACTCCCACAGTTAAGTCCATTAATTTACGTCAAACCTAAACGCACATGCTTACTGGATCACCAGTCCTCAGTATTCGAAAATCATCTCTTTGATGAGAGGATGTTGTCGTGGACCGTGTTTATGGTGTGCTACAGTTACCGGAGCGTGTCGTTTGGTGAAAATAATTCTGCGTTAGATTTCTGGATGCGAAACGAGAGAGAGCAAGAGGAAGACAAACACACACACACACACACACACACACAGAGAGAGAGAGAGAGAGAGAGAGAGAGAGAGAGAGAGAGGGAGAGAGAGAGAGATGTAGCACTGAGTGCTTGAAACTTGGAGTTGTATGTTGTCTTTGCCAAGTCGATGCTTAATAGCCAAAAAGGCTGTTTATAGACTTAATTAACATTTTTAAATGTCTTATTATGTATTTAAACAACATTTGTTACAGCTTAGGGACCTTACATACCATTAATTTGATTCTTTTATCCGTGACTTTTTGGCTTTAATAAGTGTCACGAATGAAAAACCATCTGTATGTCGTCTCAAAGAGCCCTATACAATTATTTACAAATGTTTTTAGTTCTAGGAAATGTTGTCTTCGTAATGAGTGCCAGAAATTAACTATGGCAGAAAAATTTCGATATGAAAAAGCTTATCAGGTTTCATTTTTAACAATGAAATTGGTTTTAAACCAATCAGTTCTACACTCCTGGAAATGGAAAAAAGAACACATTGACACCGGTGTGTCAGACCCACCATACTTGCTCCGGACACTGCGAGAGGGCTGTACAAGCAATGATCACACGCACGGCACAGCGGACACACCAGGAACCGCGGTGTTGGCCGTCGAATGGCGCTAGCTGCGCAGCATTTGTGCACCGCCGCCGTCAGTGTCAGCCAGTTTGCCGTGGCATACGGAGCTCCATCGCAGTCTTTAACACTGGTAGCATGCCGCGACAGCGTGGACGTGAACCGTATGTGCAGTTGACGGACTTTGAGCGAGGGCGTATAGTGGGCATGCGGGAGGCCGGGTGGACGTACCGCCGAATTGCTCAACACGTGGGGCGTGAGGTCTCCACAGTACATCGATGTTGTCGCCAGTGGTCGGCGGAAGGTGCACGTGCCGGTCGACCTGGGACCGGACCGCACCGACGCACGGATGCACGCCAAGACCGTAGGATCCTACGCAGTGCCGTAGGGGACCGCACCGCCACTTCCCAGCAAATTAGGGACACTGTTGCTCCTGGGGTATCGGCGAGGACCATTCGCAACCGTCTCCATGAAGCTGGGCTACGGTCCCGCACACCGTTAGGCCGTCTTCCGCTCACGCCCCAACATCGTGCAGCCCGCCTCCGACAGGCGTGAATGGAGGGACGAATGGAGACGTGTCGTCTTCAGCGATGAGAGTCGCTTCTGCCTTGGTGCCAATGATGGTCGTATGCGTGTTTGGCGCCGTGCGGGTGAGCGCCACAATCAGGACTGCATGCGACCGAGGCACACAGGGCCAACACCCGGCATCATGGTGTGGGGAGCGATCTCCTACACTGGCCGTACACCACTGGTGATTGTCGAGGGGACACTGAATAGTGCACAGTACATCCAAACCGTCATCGAACCCATCGTTCTACCATTCCTAGACCGGCAAGGGAACTTGCTGTTCCAACAGGACAATGCACGTCCGCATGTATCCCGTGCCACTCAACGTGCTCTAGAAGGTGTAAGTCAACTACCCTGGCCAGCAAGATCTCCGGATCTGTCCCCCATTGAGCATGTTTGGGACTGGATGAAGCGTCGTCTTACGCGGTCTGCACGTCCAGCAGGAACGCTGGTCCAACTGAGGCGCCAGGTGGAAATGGCATGGCAAGCCGTTCCACAGGACTACATCCAGCATCTCTACGATCGTCTCCATGGGAGAATAGCAGCCTGCATTGCTGCGAAAGGTGGATATACACTGTACTAGTGCCGACATTGTGCATGCCCTGTTGCCTGTGTCTATGTGCCTGTGGTTCTGTCAGTGTGATCATGTGATGTATCTGACCCCAGGAATGTGTCAATAAAGTTTCCCCTTCCTGGGACAATGAATTCACGGTGTTCTTATTTCAATTTCCAGGAGTGTATTTCTGTGTCACTATGAATCTGCATTATATTTTGTTCACTAACTAAAAATAGGTTTAAAACTTACGAAAACGACCTCCAAGAGACCCTTCCAACACTTTCGTTTTTCAACGTATTTGGACAAATTGCTTTTATCCGCAGCACATTCACTCTGGTCTTTCAGATATGAAAATTGACTCAGATCCTCCTTTTATAGCTGAGAGCTATTCAGTTCTAATATAATTTTAAATCGACTGATCTTAGGCCTTCTAGTTTTAAATTTAGGCTTTGAGATGCTAACTAACTTCAACTCAAAATGCCAAATCCAATTGCTTGTTGTTATTTAATACGGTTCATTTTCAGATTTTTTGTTTTCCTGTTCTAAAAAATCAGAAACAGCATTTTTAAGTATTTTAGTACAGGACGATTTAAAAAGTTTTCGAGCAAAGTTGCAGTGTCGTTGATTCTACCTATCATTGACAGCTCTCCATCAGTACACATACTCATGATATTACTATAATATACTTTTAAAGTTTTGTAGGCATAATTTCACTTTTTCAAATATTTCTGATCCTATTGGTTTAGCATGCAATGTCTCCAGACTGGCAAGAACCGCGAAGACATTAAAATTAACAGCAATTCCAGGTATAAAGATTATATGTAGGACAGCATCGCGTATGAAACTTCCTGGCGGATTAAAACTGTGTGCCGGACCGAGACTCGAACTCGGGACCTGCCTTTCGCGGGCAGGTACTTTACCATCTGAGCTCCCCAAGCACGACTCACGACCCCTCCTCACAGCTGTAATTCCGCATCGCGTATGTCTGTTGATACATCCAAAGCTAGAGAGAACATAGTACAGGAATGAACAAGGTCCTCCAGTTGCTGAGATATGTCCTGAGAGAGTTCCTAGTTTTGCCTCGTTACCGGCTGTCTTGATACAGCGTTTTGTCGCTTTCATTTCATTATCCTTACTACCAAGGCGGCGTGCAAATATTTGGAGACCAAGTTTATTTTTCTATCACAAAGAAGTTTATGTTATTTTTACTGGTGTTAAATAAGTTTCATATAATGCTTATGTCATCGCCAACTTTTCAGAACTTACTTTAGCAAATATAATTAGTCTTTTATTGGCTTCTTTCTTTTTCTAAGTCACGTATTCTTTCCGTAAGTCAGACCCAAGCGAAAGCTTCATTTCTTCTTTGTTAGTCTGACCTTGCCTTTTGTAGTGTCAGTCAACGTCAAGTCGTCTATTATGTGAAAGACTACTTCAACAGACAACGCAAAAGTCTGTTCCTGGTGGACGTGCTATAAACAAAAATCAGGACCTCCAAACTGTGAAGTGAATTCCTCGAAAAATTCTGCATAATTAATTTCCGATATTCATTACGAAGTGAACATTTCCTAGCGCTAAGAACATCTGCACATAGTTACATAGGCCTATGCCTGGCATTCATTACGAAGTGAACATTTCTTAGAGCTAAGAACATATGTACATAGTTATACAGGGTGATTCAAGAAGATATGCAAATATTTTAATATGTTATTCTACACGTAAAACGAAAGAAAAAGGTTCATATAAGCGTAAATGTTTGGTTACGGAGTTACGGCTAATAAAAGATTTTGCCCGAAATTTAGCAACTTCGCTAATATGAATCCATCGCAAAACTGTATGAGGTTAAAGTAAAGTACGATTTCCATTTAATTTGTTGTTATTGATCTGGTGAATATAATAAAACATGCACCAGACGTGTACCTGCAGTAGTCATACAGAGAAGCAAAGATGTAATTTCGTAAAATTTTCAATTTATTAACTACATAGCCCAATTTGTTTTTTAAACTCCAGGCAACTGCACAAAGTTTTCAATAGAAGTTGTAGATAATTTAATTTTGAAACAATGATGGTAATAACGTTAATTGAAACTGTATGAATGTGCCAGATAATCTGCTTTTATTAATACCATAGCGCACGTGAATCCATGTTAAACCATTGTTATTATGTTCTTTCACCGAACAATACAGAAAACTAATTTATTTCAAGTTTAGGAAGTGACTGAAACAACTCACTAATGGTTGCCAACAATGACATTCTTAATGTAAAGTAAACAAATCTACTTGAATAATAATCTACATCTACCTGGATATTCTGTAAATCACATTTAAGTGCCTGGCAGAGGGTTCATCGAACCACCTTCACAATTCTCTATTATTCCAATCTCGTATAGCGCGCGGGAAGAATGAACACTTATATCTTTCCATACGAGCTCTGACTTCCCTTATATTATCGTGGTGATCGGTCCTCCCTATGTAGGTCGGTGTCAACAAAATATTTTCGCACTCGCAGAAAAAAGCTGGTGATTGGAATTTCGTGAGAAGATTCTGTCGCAACGAAAAACGCCTTTCTTTTAATGATGTCCAGCCCAAATCTTGTATCATTTATGTGACACTCTCACCCATATTTCGCGATAATACAAAACGTGCTACCTTTCTTTGAACTTTTTCGATGTACTCCGTCGGTCCCATCTGGTAAGGATCCCACACCGCGAAGCAGTATTCTAAAAGAGGACGGACAAGCGTAGTGTAGGCAGTCTTAGGTCTGTTACATTTTCTAAGTGTCCTGCCAATAAAACGCAGTCTTTGGTTAGCCTTCCCCACAACATTTTCTATATGTTCCTTCCAATTTAAGTTGTTCGTAATTGTAATAGCTAGGTATTTGGTTGAATTTACGGCTTTTAGATTAGACTGATTTATCGTGTAACCGAAGTTTAACGAGTTCCTTTTAACACTCATGTGGATGACCTCACACTTTTCGTTATTTAGAGTCAACTGCCACTTTTCGCACCATTCAGATATCTTTTCTAAATCGTTTTGCAGTTTGTTTTGATCTTCTGATGCCTTTACTAGTCGATAAACAACAGCGTCATCTGCAAACAACCGAAGACGGCCGCTCAGATTGTCTCCCAAATCGTTTACATGGATAAGGAACAGCAAAGGACCTATCACACTACCTTGGCGAACGCCTGAAATCACTTCTGGCTTACTCGATGACTTTCCGTCAATTACTACGAACTGTGCCCTCTGTTACAGGAAATCCCAGATCCAGTCACATACCTGAGACGATATTCCATAAGCACGCAATTTCACTACGAGCCACAGTACAGTGGCAGCTCGTGGTCGTGCGGTAGCGTTCTCGCTTCCCGCGCCCGGGTTCCCGGGTTCGATTCCCGGCGGGGCCAGGGATTTTCTCTGCCTCGTGATGACTGGGTGTTGTGTGATGTCCTTAGGTTAGTTAGGTTTAATTAGTTCTAAGTTCTAGGCGACTGATGACCACAGATGTTAAGTCCCATAATGCTCAGAGCCATTTGAACCATTTGACCACAGTACAGTGTCAAAAGCCTTCCGGAAATCCAGAAATACGGAATCGATCTGAAATCCCTTGTCAATAGCACTCAGCACTTCATGTGAATAAAGAGCTAGTTGTGTTTCACAGGAACGATGTTTTCTAAACCCATGTTGACTGTGTGCCAATAGACCGTTCTCGGGATGTTCTGGAAAACTACTGCAGATAAACGTCTGGGACATGTTTTATTAGATTCACCAGAGCAGTGATAACAAAATAAATGGAAATAGTGCTTTACTTTAACCTCGTTCAGTTTTACGATGGCTTCATATTAGTGAGGTTGCTAAATTTCAGGCAAAATCTTTTATTAGACGTAACTTCGTAACTAAAGATTTGCGGACCTATGTTTATACGAACTTTTTTCTTTAGTTTTACTTGTAGAGTAACAATTAAAACGTTTGCATATCTTCGTGAATCAACCTGTCCCTTTGCGGCGACATACGGTGAAACACGTATGTTGTGTGGCGGCGATGGCGAGGCATTGCAGAGTCTCTGACCAGAGAGCTATTTGTCGTTCCTAGTCTGCGCTTGACCGCGAGAGAGTGGCAGTCGAGTTACGAGAGAGTTCAGTTCAGTTGCGAGTGAGCAGTTCGAGAGTAGTAGCGCATGCGAGATGACGTAGTCCGTGGTAGTAGCGCGCGAGAGATAGTCGGAGTTGTGTGTCAGGAGTCGGCGGGCGTCGACATGGTACTCTGGTCAAGATTCAGGACGAGGTATATTTTTAAATAAGGTAATGAAGCAGCATTGCGCACATCTGATAATGTAATGTAAATTAACTGTAACTACTGTAATTTGTTCAAGAATCGCCCCAATAATAATTTTTGTTTTCAAACCAAGCACTTTAACAAAACAAACTTTTTATTGAAAGAATATTTGCCTTCCATTTCCTTTAAAGAAAAATTTACTTAAGTTCAAACAATGTTTGCGATGCATTTCCTCCAAGCTATGGCGAAAAATAAGAGCAGATGCAGTTTTACTGAGGTAAGAATTTGAGTTTAATTATTGCACAGGGCCTAAGATCGACATTTCGGTCTGTTTGCGTTTTCATTATCATTAAATTGACTTACATTTTTGTGGGGACCTTATACCTGGGTCACATTGCTAATTTTTATTTAATTGTCATTGTCATTAAATTTATTTGCTGGAAGGTTACATTAGGTTGTATTCTTGTTAACATTCAATTATTGTGTTTAAAATTTCTCTGGGGGGCTTACACATAGCTCTAGGTCCATTTCGATTTGAGTAAGATTAGAAATACATTTCTGTGGGGAGGTTACACTTGGCGACACCCGGTCCAGGATCGTATTTCGTTGAGAATCTTCTGAAACGTAGCCAGATATCTGCTCTTATTTGCTTAAACATAATTAGGATTTGGCGCAACGCATTTACTAATTTGTGAATTTCTTTCCTCAGATCATCAGCAATTCTTTGCTCTGTTGTATTTGTGTTTGTTGTTTTTGCATTGTGCTTATTTGTTTTGTGAATAATTTTGACTACTGTAAAAATGCCGCGAAAGACTGTGAATAGTGTATCGTGAGGTATTATGAATGAAATTACCGACTTAAACAACGTGACCGATAGTAATTGTGACACGCAGTGTAATGATGACAATCCTGCGTTCACTGACAATCAGTGCATTCCAACCACTAATGATGATTTTTGTCTTAATGATGAACAAACGAACTCGGTTATGTCCTCTGTTGATTTGACGACAATCGATGACGCGGGGCGCCCTATTGTAATGAGCGCTGCCCAGCTTAACACACCCGGTTTGAAAAATTCAAGTAACGTACAGACAAATTTTTCTAACGAAAATGGACAGTGTACTGAAAGTACGAAGGATACATTTAATTCCGAAATAGCGACGCACAGTGGAGATTCGATTGGCAAACCTTTTTGTAAATCTCAGAATAACCAAATGGTTACAGTAAGCGAGAGAGTTCCAGATCCACCATTAAGCAGCACAGAGAATAGAAATGCTAATTTTGGCTTGGATCAAACGACGGCATTATTGTTACAAATTCTTGAACAGAACAAACAACTTAGAGAACAGAACAAACAAGATAACGAAAATCTCAAACAACACATAAATGAAAAATTAGACAACAATTCCAGACAGCTTAGTGAACAAATTAGAGCCGTTGCCGCGCAGTGCCATGATACTAAGGAACAGTTGCGCGAGGAAATTGAGGCTTGTTCAAGAAGAAGTAGCGAAGAAATTAGGTCTGTTGCTCTGGAATTAAGGGAAATGCAAACAGCTGCAACAGAAACACTTAGAGACGAAATTAGCGGAGTCGCTAAACAATGCTCTGAAAAGGCTACACAATTACGCGACGAGTTTAAAGCAATGACAGCAGAACTTTCGCGCACAATGGATGAAAAGATTGACGCAAAATTCGACCAACAGAACTCTCAAATTAACGAACGTCTTAGTCTTCACATACAAAACAGTGATACGCGTTTCCGCAAATTCATACAGGATCAAAATAAAGTAAAACGACAAGTAATGGAAACAATCACAGCACAGGGACAGGAAGACAAACGTAAAATGTTTGCGAAGGCAAAAACATATGTAGACAACAATATTGCTACGGTATCGGACAAAATTAATACAATCGAACAGTTGAACGCGGAATTACGTGATGAGATTTCTGACCTTAAATCAAAAACAGATACACACACAGCAGATATTCAGACAGTGACAGACAGATTTGAACAATTAGAAATAACACAGGATTCCGATGTCCTCAAAGCTGATGTTAAAAAGCTGAACGAAACTACACGTAAATTGCAAAAACAGATTAATGCCTCAGACACTAAAACCGATGATCAGGTAAAAATACTGACTGAAAAATGTGATGAATTGGCCAGTCGTATTGACGTTATTGAAAGTAATAATGACAGCAAATCAGACGATACTTCACCGGTTTCATTTAACCAAACACCTGAATTTCAAAATTTACAGCGGACAATTAATGAGATTGATTCATCTAATAACACCTTGCGTAGAAAATTGTCAAGTTTACAGCAAGAGGTAACGGAGATAAAAAATATTTCAGTTAATAATACATCACAGCAGACGCCACTTTGCGAACATTTGTCAGACTCACGCAGCGCGTATAATTTGAGTAATCTACAGAGAGTACGGGACTTAGATTCCGAACAACCACAGTTTAACAGATTCTCTTACAATCCTGATCCTGTTCCATCATACAGAGATGATAATTTTCATTACAAACATTTTCTGTCAGTGAGAAAATTTAAAGTATTTAAGAATGACAGAACACAGATTCACCCACTGGATTGGATTCAGCAATTTAGCTTTGCTTTTCCACCGACTTGGCCCGTAACACACAAACTTGAATTCATTTGTAGTTTTTTGGAAGGCGAACCAGCAACTCGTATGAGACCGATCGCGAGACAATGCTATTCGGTAGAAGAGTTTCAGAATGCTTTTCTATCAGCGTATTGGTCGAAGACGACACAGCGTGGAATTAAAGATCAGTTAATTAGTGTACCGAATTATGAGAACACAAATTTTCCCAGTGTCACGCAATTATTTGAGCACATGGTGCAACAAAACCAGTACCTAAGTGAACCGTACAGTGAATCTGCACTTATTCAATTATGTATCTCTAAATTACCACGATCATTAAGAGTGTCACTTTTAACAGGTCAGCAAAAAGAAAATATTTCAGCATTCAGAGATCTGCTACAGCTTTTGGAAGTACAGCAATCGGATTATTCTTTCGTAAACAAAAACTTTTCATATAATAACCAAAGTCAACAAACATACAGCAATTATGATCAGGCACGTAATTTCAATAGTAAAAGTAACAGACGCTTTAGGAACGACAACCACCAGAACTTTAATAACAGGCAAAATTCTCATTATCAGTATCATCAAAATTATCAGCAGCAGGAACCATATTTTAGTAACAATAGAGGTTTTTCACAACAACAGCAACAAAACCAGCCGGTTAGCATAGGTAACCAACAATGTAATGCACAAGGTCAACCTAACTTTAATGTTTCGCCGCGTGCACGTATAGTCCCTGATACAACAAATAGTTACGCACGGCAGCAAGGAAATAACTACGTACAGAGAAGACAGTATTTCAATTCCTATCGCAGTGCACCGTATAGGAATGACTATCACGACAGACGTAAAAACGATGAGCACAATTATCAGCGTACGTACAATAACAGTCGGTCTTACGAACAGCAAAATCATGCGCAAGAACATATTCTCATGAATGAACCCGACAGTATGTATCATCCAGAGCGTAATACGTCTGGAAGAAGTAATAGAACAGTTCAAATAGTAGAAATGCCACAACATCCTCCAGAAAATAATAACACGTCAGATAGAATCTGACTAGATGCTGTACAGGTCGCATCTTCCAGTAACACAAGCACTACTTTTGACACGCAAAATGTTGTTCACGAAAATGTTATTACTTTTGACGACATACGAGACACTCTTTTGCAGGAAAGACCAGTTGTTCAGAAAACTATTTCACATCCTGTCATCAAAATTAAAATTGGATCATCGAAATTTTCAGCAGTAATCGATTCCGGATCACCTATGTCAGTAATAAATGAAGAAACTTTTAACGAGTGTAACAAAGAGAATACCTATCCTACATTACCATTAGGCAAAACGAAAGTGAAAGGAGCAGTATCGAGTAAAGGAGTAGACGTTAAATTACAGACGCATTTATCATTTTGTCTTGCAGGTCATACTTTTCACTCAAATTTTTGGATTGTTCCTTTATTGACAACAGACGTTATTTTAGGTACGAATTTTCTGGTACAACACGACGCAGTTATCGATTTTCAGAATTCCTATTTAATGTTGAAGGATGAAAATATACAATTTGCTATAGAATTTCAACACTCACTATCTGCGGAAGAACAAACAATTAATCGCACAGAGGTCATTTCCGTATCACGTAACATAAACTGTAATCCCACATTGTTCACTGATACGTACGCACATAACTATAATACTCCAGACGAAGCTGACTACGACGTAATGCAGATGATTTCTGATAAAGTTAAACAAAGTAGTGCAAATACAGACGACGAACGCACGCAACTACACAAAATTCTTTTACAGCAAGCTCCAGTTTTCGACAACATTCCTGGTACTATGTCCGGTTTTATGTATGAATTTCAAGTCAAACAGCACGACACATTTAAAGCAAAGCATTATCCCATTCCATATATTCACCGAGAACAAGTTAAAAAAGAATTGCAGGATATGCTTGACCAAGGAATTATTGAACCAGCAGTTAGTCCGTACATAAACCCGCTACATATTGTTAAGAAAAAAGATGGCTCACTTCGCCTTGTACTTGATTCACGTCACATTAATGACATTATTATTAATGAAACAGATCGATCACAGGCATTAGAGGAACTGCTACAGAAATTTCATGGTACGGCTATTTATTCTACATTAGATTTGAAATCGGGATTTTGGCAAATTCAACTTCATCCGAATTGCAGAAAATATACAGCTTTTTTCTGTTTTGGTGACTGTTATCAATTTTGCAAATTACCGTTCGGCTGAACTATTTCTTCTGCAGCTTTTATTCGCGGTTTGAACACAATACTTCCGACAGAACTTAAGGACAGAATTACGACGTACGTAGACGACATTCTTATCGCAGAAGCTAACTGGACTGAACACAATCTGATTCTTGAACAACTGTTACAAACTTTTCATGCACAAGGACTCACAGTTAATCTCAGTAAATCGCATTTTGGTAAAACTTCTATAAAATTTCTTGGACACGTAATTTCAGCAGAAGGCATTGCACCTGATCCGGAAAAACTTCAAGCTCTACATGATATTACTGTTACTACGACAAAAAAGCAACTACGCAGTTTTTTGGGCTTAATTAACTTTTTTCGCAAATTTATTCATCATTCTGCTTTAGACACACCTAGATTATACCATTTAACAGGTAAAAACAGTATTTGGTCTTGGGATAAGCAAGCACATTCTGAATTTGCGAACCTGAAACATGCTTTGTTGAATGCTCCACTTTTATCGCACCCAGATCTTACCAGAAATTTTTCCATTGCCACCGACAGTTCCAACACCGCTTTAGGCGTACACATTTTTCAGGAAATTGAAGACGACGGCTCAACAGTAATTAAAAACATCGCATTTGCAAGTCGCATTCTGTCGCCTGCTGAACGAAATTACTCCGTTACAGAACTTGAAACATTATGTGTTGTATGGGCTTTTACGAGATTTCGGCACTTTCTTTATGGCAGACATACCACCGTTTACACAGATCACAGAGCTATACAATTTTTACTTTCAGCTAAATTTACTCACGACAGGTTAAGTAGATGGAAACTTTATTTACAGGAATTTAATTTTACGATTGTTCACATTCCTGGCACACAAAATGTTATAGCAGACGCACTATCGCGTTCTCTCAGCAACAATCAGCAAGACGTAGCAACCAACTTCTGCAAAGCAAATTTCAGTGTCATGTACATTCAGCAAGTTGCATTTGAAAATTTTATTTCATCGTCATTACAGGACATAGCACGAGAGCAAAGCAAAGACAATGTGTGAAAAGAAATTAAACACCTTTGGCAAGATAAGAATAATGTTACGATTAGAAGCCATTACACTGTACGCAATGACATTCTGTTTCGCCGCTCTCATCCTGACAGCAACAATTGGTTATTATGCATTCCTGACGAACTGGTTAACAAATTAATATGGTATACTCATTTAGGTTATGCACATTACGGAGGCAGAAAATGTTTTCTTATACTGAGACAGAACTGTTATTTTGCCAATATGGAAAAACGTATACGACGAGTTTTAGCGTCATGTAAAATTTGCCAGAAAGCTAAGTCAGACACCACTTCACATATTCCTCCATTATATCCCATTATACCTGTTAATTTAAGACATATGGCCGCAGTAGACATTTTTGGTCCAATTCCGAGAACTAACAGAGATTTTTGCTACATCTTTGTCGCTGTTGAACTCACTTCAAAATTTATTACTTTCACTCCGTTACGCAAAGCTACTGCAAACTGTTTCGAAAGCATTTGTAAAACATTTTCTATTTCATGTAGGGCATGTGTTGAAAGTAATTTCTGACAATGGATCACAATTTCGTTCTGCTATATGGACACGCATGTTACGAGCTAGAAACATTTCTCCGATCTATATATCCAAGTACCATGCTTCTTCGAACCCCTGTGAACGCTTAATGAAAGAAATTGGTAAACTGTGTAGAATATACTGCCACAAAAGACATATTGATTGGGACACACACATATTCTCATTCCAAGATGTAATTAATTCCATTCCAAATGAATCCACTATGCTATCTCCGTATGTTATACTGAAAAACGTTGAACCACCACACAAAATTAAAGAATTAGTAACATTTCCTACATCTCGTCGATTACGACACCACGAAATAATTGACATTGCGCTGAACAACATCAAACGTGCCGCAGAGCGCCGCAGAAGACAGCAAAAACAGGTTTGTACGCGCCGAGACTTACACATTGGACAGAAAATATTAGTACGAACACACTATTTATCCAATAAAATAAAAGGTAAGTGCAGTAAATTTGAACTTCTATACGCAGGTCCATATCGGATTCGCAGCATTCCTCACCCCAATGTTGTACACGTCGAAACTCTGAGAACCAGAAAATCGAAAGGAAACCACCATTTATCCAACATAAAACCCTTTATCGAGTGAACATACTTTACGATTTATCACAATGTAATGCTATTTACTAATTTTTATGACCACTTCTGCAATTATATTCACATGACTAATTATTGATGACTATCGTATTTTTTTCTTGGCAAGTGCCCGGCAAGGTAAGGTTAGCAGGTCGCTTTTCTTGTCGTTACACATCAGACCGTGCACATTTTCCATTTTTTTTTTTGTGTGCATGATTGTTTTTCCTGTTTTGATTGTATGCACTATGAATTAGTTAAGATATAGCAAACACCAGTTGACTTTGACATTTTTTTGCCCTATGATATCTCAACATCGTGACTATTTTACATTTTTCTTCCTTTTTTTCTGCTGCATTGTGATATTCTCTGTACATTTTTGCCTTTGAACACTGTCTATGCTTTTGACATGTTACGTTTTCTGTCATGTTATGCCGTATGCTTAATTGTGTCACCATTAACCAGTCATTATTTAGTGGGTATATGATTTAAATGCAAGGCATTAATCTTTGTTCATCAATTTCAGAAAGAAATGATACGTAAAGGAAATAAATTAAACAGAAATGGGAATTTCACATACGGAATAAACGAAAGAAGATGCAAAAAACCTTATGAGGAAGAGTAAATGGATCAGAATTAACAAGCATTAACAAGAATATACTATGCACATCGTAGAATAGCAGTCTTAACTAATTTTTTCTTTCAGAATACAAGGCGATTGATGTAGGCTGTCAGACAGAACTACACATCTTAGTTTTAAGTGATGAAATATGCTAGAGATAAGGAATAGTTGTGTAATGAATAATGAAGTGATTTTTTTTGCAGATGATAATGAATGCTGATGAAGAGTAATGATGAAGAATATGCTACTATGAATAATGAAGTTTTTCTGTACAGGTGATGATAATAATGAAGTTAAGATAATATGGATAATGAAGTTTTTCTTTACAGATGAGGATGATGTTGAAGTTTATGTATTTATGCTATGTAGTTATTTAAGTATTTGTTGCAGTTCGTTTTGACAGTATGTTTTATATCGTATGGTATGATGACTGAAGGTTTTAGAAAGGACAGCTATGGAACACATTTTTTATACACATTTCACTACCTGTTAATTCGAAGTTCACTACTTTTCAGCATAGTATGCGTTTCTTCTTTCAGCAATAATCCATTTTGTATTTTTTCCAGGAGAAGCCTTTCATGATGGTTACTAAACTTGTTACTTATTAAGCCTATACTAGTACTTGCATTTTTTTTATCCACTTGTGTCACAACCTTGCTACAGCTGACTCATGACGAATGATGTTACACATTTTTCATTTACAGGAACAACCCAGAAGCAATTTTTTTTCTTTTTCTCTTCTTGCTTTCCCTTATAATTACCCAAAGTAATGCATTGCTAACTAACTAGCACAAAAACAAAAAAAAATGTATTACCAGTCCCAAATAATGCTACTAGTTTAAGAGAATTCTGAATAATACTGATCAGCTCTGAATAGTATGTCACTTCAGTAATGACTTCTTAATGATAAAAAAATATATAAAATAATGCTTTGTAACTGGCAAATAACTGCCACTGTTTATTGTAATGAGACTACTTATAATGCCCATGATTATTAATGCTATGACTGTAATTAACTGATTTTTAATCATGACTTCTTAATGGTGTGTATCACCAGTTTCAAATAATGCTACTCATTTAAGAGAGTTCTGAATAATACTGAATGATGAACAATGTTTTATACTATTCAATACTTGCTGGCCATTAAGTGCCGATAATTAATGTAACTAAATGAATTATGTTATTAATTATGCCATTCATTAGCTCCTGTTTTCAATGATGACTTTTCATGTTTTGGTAACTGGCCAATGAGTGCCAATAATTTGTATAACTCAATGAATTATGTTAATGCTATGCCAATAATTGACTCTCCTTTTCAATGATGACTTTTGATGAACATTATTCTGTCATACTAAATATGCTTAGTGACTGGCCAAGGACTGCCACTGTTTATTGTAATACGATTACCCATGATGCCAATAATTTAATTTTATGAACATTATTCTGTAATACTAAATACATGGTACAGAAATGTTCAATAACTGGGCTATGAATGCCACAAACTACTAATGAAATCAAGACTAGTCTGTGACTTAATGTCCTTCACTTTCTGACCTAACTACCTGGAATTACTGTAATATCCATTTGTCCTGTCCATCCTCATGATCATGGAGCACTATATTTGGTTTTTGCACTAATTCTACGTTGGTGTGCCTTGTAAGAACGTGGTGTTGACACGACATGCTGTCCACCACCGTGAGCGATGAAGACGTTATTATGATCCCACTGTTTGGTGTACCTGATGTACTGCCAAAATGATAACAGGAAATATTACTACGACATTTCAGTGTCTTGGATACGCTGATAAATACTTCTGGGAAAAGAACTGCAAATTGTCTCACTTGGTGTTGTACTTCTGTGGAAAGATATGGACTTTCAGTGCAGCTGCGTGCAACCTAAGTGCTACAACCATGATGCAATCCTTCCTATTCCTTCCCTAATTCTTGTAAAATGAAAAAGTCATATACAGTGCGTGTGCACTTCCTTTCTTTTGTTAGTAAGATCAGTTATCCTGAAATTACTAAAGATTTCTATAGTGCATGTGCACTTTATTACACTCCTTGATTTGTTTGTTTGTTGTAGAAAAATATTAGAGAATTTTTCATTGCGTGTGCACTTATGTTATGTGTTAATATGTTTTCTACTGAACTTCAGTGCCTGTGCACTTTTCTCATTTTTCAATATGATTTATACTCATTCTGTATACCTTTTATGATATGTTCAATACTTCAGTGCGTATGCACTTATGTCATTTGTTACTCATTGTATATACATTTCGTCATTTGCTGATATGTTCTGAACTGCAGTGCATGTGCACTCATGTCACTTGTCAACATGATTTTTTGCCATTTTGTTCTGAAAATGCTAAAGAATTTTTCAGTGCTTGTGCACTTTATTATCCGTCAAATAATTTGTATTTACATTTTTCTGATTTGCTAATATGTTTTGTACTCACATTTTGTCATTGTTTTGTACTTGGTGCATGTGCACCACATTTAATTCATGTACTACATCTGAATATTCTGTAAATTGTAAAAGTTGATCAATTAAAGAAAAAATTTTGCCGCGCTTGGCAAGTCCAGATGACTCACCATCGCTGCCAAATTTTTGCCCCCCCCCCCCCCCCCCCCCAGTGGAGGGTTATGAAACACGTATGTTGTGTGGCGGCGATGGCGAGGCATTGCAGAGTCTCTCACCAGAGAGCTATTTGTCGTTCCTAGTCTGCGCTTGACCGCGAGAGAGTGGCAGTCGAGTTACGAGAGAGTTCAGTTCAGTTGCGAGTGAGCAGTTCGAGAGTAGTAGCGCATGCGAGATGACGTAGTCTGTGGTAGTAGCGCGCGAGAGATAGTCGGAGTTGTGTGTCAGGAGTCGGCGGGCGTCGACATGGCACTCTGGTCAAGATTCAGGACGAGGTATATTTTTAAATAAGGTAATGAAGCAGCATTGCGCACATCTGATAATGTAATGTAAATTAACTGTAACTAATTTGTTCAAGAATCGCCCCAATAATAATTTTTGTTTTCAAACCAAGCACTTTAACAAAACAAACATTTTATTGAAAGAATATTTGCCTTCCATTTCCTTTAAAGAAAAATTTACTTAAGTTCAAAC
This sequence comes from Schistocerca piceifrons, assembly GCF_021461385.2. Lineage (NCBI taxonomy): Eukaryota > Metazoa > Arthropoda > Insecta > Orthoptera > Acrididae > Schistocerca > Schistocerca piceifrons. Next base: position 133,828,328 of record NC_060139.1, read on the forward strand.
AATGTTTGCGATGCATTTCCTCCAAGCAATGGGGAAAAATAAGAGCAGATGCAGTTTTACTGAGGTAAGAATTTGAGTTTAATTATTGCACAGGGCCTAAGATCGACATTTCGGTCTGTTTGCGTTTTCATTATCATTGAATTGTGTTACATTTTTTTGTGGGCAGCTTACATTTGGGTCAGATTGCTAGTTCTCATTTATTGTCATTAAATTTTGTTTTGGCTGGGAGGTTACACTTAGCTCTATTCCCATTAACATTTTTTAAATATTGTCATTCGAAATTTCTGCGGGGAGGTTACAATGGATGACAACAAGGCTTTTCATCCATGACATCTATTGAAGGCAAAACGTCACAAATAAAAGAGTCAAATTAGTGGTATGTAAGGTTTCTGAGCTGCAACAGATGTCGCTTAAATACATTAATTAAGTCGTATAAAATATTAGTTAAGTCTACAAACAGCCTTTATTTTATGCAATTAAGCCTCGGCTAGTACTCCATCTAGTGAGCAGAGACAACAGACAACTCCTAGTTCCAAGCTATCAGTGCTACGTGAAGAGATGATTTCCGACTGCTGATAACTGATGCTCCAACAAGTGTGTGCCTTTTGAGCTGGCGTAAATTAATGTATGTAGCTGTGTGAATCTGTTGTTCTTTATTTTCTCTAATCAAACACGATCCAACCCCTATCTCTGTTTTCCAATCCTGGCAATGAACGTACGAATGACGAAAGGTGCTTGAATTGTATGACGCATCTGAACTCCTCTCTGGAAAAAAAAGCGTGTCTCTTGCTAAATGGTGGAAAATCCCAGTATGCATCGGACACTGAAGCAACAGAGACAGCTGTCTTCAAATCCGGCACTTAATTGTAGCAAAGAATACGAAATTAAATTTAAGTTGTTGTAATATAACGCAATAAGTAGACGAAAAAATGGCAACTAACGTTAGACTGCTGGGGTTGACAGCAGTCGGATACATAGCGACAGTCGACACGATGTGTGCCGACTTCAGCCTACATGCACCAGTCACAACTATGGCAGCGAAACTCAGCCTCCGAACGGAAAGCTCTATGTTAGTGAAGTGGGTCCCACAGTACTGTAATTAAAAACCGATTATCTTCACAAGAAATTACATTTTTCGATAAAAGCCTAGATGTGTTAGTGAGAAACGTGATCGGAACTATCATCAGAGCTCTAGTGCGATTTCGTATATTTTCTGTCGTGGAAATGAGCCCCTCGTTGTTGTAGTTATCTCATAAACTATTATCTGCCCAAAAATTGTAATTAAGGTTTTCTGTAGATCTCTTGGGGAGCTATTCAGAATTGTGATCATAATTTCATTTTCGCAAATTGAGAACTAGTTTTTTACAACATAGAGACTTTCCCAATTACTAGTGTTTTCTTCATGATATTCTACAGAACTATTCAAATTTAGTACAGAGAACTCTAGAACTATAGGATATCTACCAAGAACTCTGAAAAAAATGTATATTTCTCGAAAATCGGTTGCCAACTTCACATGACTGCCGAAATGGGTTCCTCATTATTCCAGTTATCTCATAAACTATTATCCGCCAAAAATTGTAATTAAAGCGTTCTGCAGAACTCTTGGGGAGCTATTCAGAATTGTGATCATAATTTTTTTTTTTTTTTGCAAATTTGGCAATTAATTGTTTTTACAAGATTAAAATTTTCCCAAGTATTATTGTACTGTTTCTGAAATACTGTAGAACTATTTGAATTTTGTATGGAGAACCCTAGAACTACGTCATAACTATCAAGAACTCTGAAAAAAATAATGTACAATCCTCGAAAGTCGGGTGCCAGCTTCACGTGACTCCATCTGTTTACGTTATGGGACTGAATTCTTACCGCTGCTGCCGTGCTACGCAGCAGATTTGCCGGAACTCACGCGTGTGTGAGCCCTAACGCTCCCACCCCAACACTCACACCCCACCCATAGGGATTTTTAGTGTCTTGTTCACGACACTACCTCCTACCATTGTACAAAAATATTTGACTACACAATTTTTTCCCGTATTCGACCCTTTTTGGTCTTTGCTGATTGGCTGGGCTTCTAACATTCTGTGTGGTGTCTGTTGGTTCTAAGTCGTGTCTCCCTACCACTTTCGCGCAACGACGCTCTGAGCGTGTTTTTTAGGGAATTGACTAGTTTGAACCTGGGACCTGTTGCTGGTAAGGAGACGCCAGACCACACATGACATGTAGAGTTCAGAAGAGTTCAGTGAGACTAGCGATGATATAATCAAATACTTAATGATTTCAGCGTCAGCTCCACTGCACTCCCTGTAAAAGAATCTTAATACTAACTAAATTTAGTGAAAGAGGTTCAAGGCTTTCCTATTTTTAGTTAGCTGGTAAAATAACGTCGAAAAAGCAGTTAAGTTTACCACTGGAATTTTTATTCTACTCACAAAACATTGTTTATAAATTGAACTATTGATAAAAAGGAAATATTTTAATACAGGATGATAAAAACCAACTGCGGTCAACAAAAATGTGAACGAATATTCCCTGAATGGGTTTCCAACTTCTACAATGGATCGAAGGATGACCTATGCCATATCACATCTGTAATCTAGGTTTAAGTTAAGTTTCATAAAAGAGAAAACTATCAAAAATGGTCTACAGTGACTCCCAATTATCTTTAATTACTTATTTAACTTGTCGTAAATTACAGTGGCTGATGTGGCTTCTCAATAATTATATAACAGAAAAATCATCACGTTTCAGATTTTAACTTCTAGTAGCAAATGTGAATACCATGAGCTTTAATTGATGATCGACACTAGTATTACGCAAAAAGGGGATGTAACAGATGAGACTTCTGCAGTTCTGAGTGAAGCCTTATGCGCTCTTATGCGGCATCGCGTGCGTTCATTACCTTGTCGGTGTTCGTCAGGGGACGGCGGACAGCACAGCTCTGCTCACCTCGCCATCTCGGAAGCAACTCTCCTTACTTCAATTTACCGAAGTTGGTTTAAAAAAACTATCTGGCTGTGTTTTCATCTGCCCAATCAGTATCTCAATGTTAACTTTAAGCTCTGCCTACAAAAATCTGTCTATCCAATGAGAAACGCTATACTTTTCGTGGTGGGGCAATGTTTTTAATGTTTGCAATGTAACAGAGACGCGTATAGTCTCACGCTAAAACTTGCAGCTAGTGTGGCCCTTTAGTGTTATCGTAAGATCTGTACTGTTCTTCTGGAGGGCTCTATCTTTTAACATGGGCTGGGGGTGGTCTTGGCGGTCGGCAGGCGATGTGGGTGTCTCTTATCGTAGGGCCTTCTAGCTTACACGGCTCTGCTCTCGGCTTATGTTCTGGTTTGTCTCCTTGGAACTGCGTCTGTTTCACGGTGGGAAGGTATGACATGCATTTAGGCGTTCTTGTATTAGTCTGTGGTATTCCATTTCCTCACTCGTTGATCATATTACTTTGGTTAATTTGATGTCAGGATTTATTCGGAGCTATGTGACATACTGCCTGATTTGCTATCATGTCAGGGGTTTCATGTAAGGTGTTGGATTTTCCTGAAACCTTACAGGCTACATTAAACGTGCGACAGTTGGGTTAAAAAGCAGTTTGGGTGGAGTCTCCGAACTATCTGCATGGCCATTTTGAGTAGGGGATTGTGCTGAACTGGGAATGCATGCATACTATCTTGGCAGCAGACAGCAACAGAGCAGCTAGCCACTACAGCGTGTATAACTACCATGTGAGCCATTCGTGAATGAATGAGTCCACAGGAAAGGTTCACCAAAGTGATCAGAAGTACCGAGGACCAACTTTCACTTCGGTAGCTCCAGGAACGGTCGTGGCCGGTCCTCGTTGCTGGAATGGTAGTGGCCACTTCTCTTTCCAGGTTTGGTCGGTCCTTGTTCCTGGAACGGCTGCAGTCAGTCTTCATTCCAGGAATGGTTCCAGCCTGACTCGTTCCCACCCGTCTCGTTCTTTTTCGGGTAGTCACATGTTTCATTTCAACTTTTTTATAATTATTCATAACTTATACAAAAATTAAATGGTATGTGACAAATACATATTTTAACACAGTAAACAAAGAAATCTACTTATCTCTTGGTAGTTTTGATTAACTGTAGAAAACATATTCATCACAAGGCAAGTTGTTGTTGATTTCTTTTTTTTAATCTGTCAATTTTTTAGGTTTCATCTGCCTGATTGAACAACTATTTCTTAAGATAACTTTATATCTTTTTTTTCTGTAGTGCAAGAAAGATTTATGTAAACTTGCCATTTTCGCATTTCTTCCAAAAAATAAAAGATAAGCTAAGCCTTCACATGTAATGTTGATCTGCGAGTATTGCACTTTTTAACATAGATCACACAGATGTGTCAGTGAAATTTTTAACAATGACATTAATGTCTCATCTTCTGGGCTCGAAATTATTCTAAATGGTCGTCCTCAAAGAGTTGATTTTTAAATGAGAGTCAAACGCTCTGTGATGTAAGAAATGTATTGCACAGTCTCGCACATAGTTCATCTTCTGTAAAAGGAAATTTACTTTGAAAGTAACGCTTTTCAAACAACCACTGGCAATATTTACCCACGACTTGTTAGAAATAGGTTCGTTTCAGCAGTTTCCAGAGAGCACCAGATAACAGATGTCACCGCACTTGCGCAGCTATGACGACGCAGGAAGCCCGTATGTTCATATGTGTAAAACAGAAAAAGATCTTATATGATGTCATAAAAGAAACAAGACATTAGAGAATACTCCAAGGGCATCGGAATATCGGGAACCATACTAAAATGTATAATTTGGCCTAAAGTGCACATTCGTATGTCCAGATTCGGATGTAAATTTTCTTGGAGTCTTCTTTCTTCTTTTAGTGTTCAACCCTGAGGTTGGTTTGCAGCAGAGCGCCATTCCTCTCTTCTGTCTGCCTTCCTCTTCAGTTCCACGTATGTCTTACATCCAACGTCATTCATGATCTGTTGCATGTATGATATCCTTGTGAAAGGTCTCTGTTGGATTCCTTTCAAGTTAATTTCTTAAATCTGTTGTCTTTTATGGCATAAATTCCTTTTCTAAATTTACTGTGGTGTTTCTGGCTCTATCTGGGAGGAGACTGAGCAGTGGAACGTGTTACTTTTACACATAAACAGGAACGATCTGTCACACTACTACGCTTTAAAACACAGTTTATATGTAATTCATGTCACACAGTCTCATACGGAACCTACATGCGCTTTCTTTTATATACTGTATATGATAAGATACTGTCATCCCCCTTCCCTTCTGTGTGAAAGGATGAATGAGCAAATGTATTTCTAGTTGCATGCTTGATGGTAGCAGACAAGCCTGTCTGCTAGAGAACAGTAGGACCAACATCGGAACAGGTAGCTACGCTTTCTAAAAGCAAAGAGGTTTCTATTCTTGGTATGGTCCTGTCCGTCCCTTATCATGTTGGTATAGGAAGCTGCCTCTCTGGTCACTTCCGTTTGTATCTGTGAAGCACCCTCGGTAGGGGTCCACGGCAGTTGGTCCGCGGTGAGCGACTGAAGTGTTAAGATCTCCGGCTAAGCGCGTCTCTGCTAAGTCCGTAGGACAATGGATTTCTTAAGTTCAGCCTAACTGAAAATTTAATCACTTTTATTTCAGGTTTAGATCTGAAATATCTAATGTTATCTTAAATTTGCAACGCAGTGTAATTCGAGTGTGAAGTTCAGAAATCTTCCAGTAGTTGCTTTGTCACTGCTTTGTGAGTAAAGTGGAACCACGTGTTGATGATCCGTAACTCTAACTAAGATCATCAATCTTAAATGCGAATGTACGTGAGATTATAACGTCTCGTCTTGACAATATTTTTCAATATAACAACTTTTCTTTATGTTCAACCCACGTGGGGTGTACTTTGTGAGACCAGCACCACGTGCTTATACAATTGATTGACCCATCAGGTTAGTAGTAAGATGATAGTAACCAGTTTGAGGTTTTTCTTTTTTAAATTGCGTTTCGGCGTAATTTATTTTAATTATCAAAATTATTGTGGAGTTACACTCTTTGTGTAAACCAAGGTGACCACGTGAAGCATGTGATGTAATCATCAAAGTAGCCCTCACCTATTCTTTTTGGGAAGATTTCACAGAGAGGTAGTATGAATTCAGTATACCAGTGTGTGGTAATTTCATGACGGACAGGATTGCACTACGAACGTAACTTCTTTGGGTGAAAATTGAATTGGTTGGTTGTGGTTAATTTCCTCTTGCATGTGTTTCAACGTTCTTCGTGTGTTAGTTTATGAATGCAGTGTTGTATGCAGTCTCACAATCTTGCCTCCATATTTGATGTGTTCCGTAAGATTACAAACTCAGTCCTAAATAAGGCACCAGTTTAGTTATGAATCAAGTTTAATATGCTGAAATTTTAACAGAACAATGATCAATGTTAAAATAAATGTCCAAATATAAACCGATTTATTTCTTTTTACTTAAATTCTCTTTATATATATATATATATATATATATATATATATATATATCGCCGGTTGTCGTAAGATGACTATTAAAAGATTATTATTAATGTTAGTCTGGTTGGGAATTTGGTAAGCTAGACTGGATACCTGGTGAAACAGTTGCTCAGTAATGCAAGGTTAACTTCCCAAGATAGCTCACAGCTTTTAACCCGCTTTTACTGTCTTGAATATCAGCACCGCTTTCAGAACAACTTAATGCAGCAACATTACACTTGGTCGCCCCTGCCGACTCCTTCCCTCAATAGCTCCTTCTGCTATTGTTCCAATGATGTTGTTGTGTCGCAGGATGTGCCCTACAAGTTTGTCTCTTCTTGTCTGAATGTGCCTCCACAGAGATCTGATGCCCTGTACTCTTCTAGGCACCTCTTCATTTGTTACTTTGTCTCTCCAGCTGATCTTCATCATCCTCTATGTATTCTCTCCATCTCTTCACCAAACAGTATTTTCCACTCTTTATTTTCTATTGTGCCTGAGAGTGTTGTTTTACGTTTGTTAAAAAATTGATTTGCTGTTCTGTAGGCTAAATCAGTTCTTCAGTTTTACATATTTTCTTCCACTTCTCTGCACATTTCTTCAAGAAAATTTTCTTTTGCTTTCCTAGCTTCTCTGTTAACTAAATTCCTTAGTCTTCTGTATTCAGCTTTCCCTTGTCCATCAGTTGCATGTTTGTATAGTCTCTTGTTTTCTACAAGCTCAATAATATCTGCTGTAATCCATTTTCTCTTGTTTTTGGGTTCAGTTCTTCCAATTATCTTTTCTGCTGCTTTGTATATATCAGGTTCAATTTAACCTCAGTCTTCTTTTACTCCACCATGTTGAAAATTCTTAGCTAGGTTATCTGTTTCATAAGCATAGTGCTTTGCCAGTCCGTCAGTTTTCAGTTTTTCTAGCTCCCATTAAGTTTTACTGGCTTCTTCTTCAAATGTTTGAATCTCAATGAACTTTTCATCAGGACCAGATTATGATCACTGCCTGTGTCTGCAGATGGACAGCTCCTGCAATCTTTTATCTGGTTCCTAAAACGTGCTTTCACTAGAATGTAATCAATTTGTTGTCTCCTCAGGTCTCCAGGGGCCTTCCATGTGTATCTTCTTCGTTTATGATGTTGGAAAAGTGTGTTTGCAACAACTAATTGGTTCCTCGAGCAGAACTCGATAACTTGATCTCCTCTTTCATTTCTTCTTCCAAGTCCATATTTGCCAACAACTTCTTCCTCTGGTTCTTCACCCACAATCGTGTTCCAGTTCCCCATGGCAATCAGGTTTCCCATCTCCCTTAACATTTCTCATCGCATTACTTATTTCTTCGTATATTTCGTCAGTGACTCCATCTTCTTCTTTGAATGTTGGCATGTATATTGTGTATTATCACAGTGTCCTTTGGTTTCGTTTCAAGTTTGACTATTATTATTCGAGAGCTATATTGCACATATCCCTTGACACGTGAGCCATAGTTTTTCCTCGAAATTATTCCAACTCCTCCCGTTCCTGGTCCACCTTGGTCAGTTCCAGTGTGAATGACTCTGTATTCGCCAGAACAGAAATCACATGATTGGGACCGTCTCATCTCAGATGTGCCTAGGATATCGATTTCCAGTCGTTCCATTTCAAGTTTTAGATTTTCCAGCTTGCTACACTTAAGTAGCGTTCTCACATTCCAAGTGGCTATGTTAAAATTGGGATTCTTTTCCTTCGCGTTGTCTTTATCTTTTGCAGTCCCCACTCGGAGATCCGATTGGGGGACTATTTTATCTCCGGAAAATTTTACGGAAGATACTGACATGGTTTAATGCTGAGTAACAATACTGTATTATCTCATGCTTGGTTCTTTATTGTGGCATAATGCCATACGTGCTAGCAGATGAAAACGTGCACTTGAAAAGCAGCGAACAGCTGAAACTAGCCACGAGGTGTGATTGGAAAGTTTTAAGAATGGGTCCGCTACTGCTTACTGGTTTGGCGGGCAGGTGCACGGAGGGTGGAAAGTGAGTCATGGCCTTGTCCTTTAACGCCCTCTGATAGGAAACTGCGTCTATTACGGCTTGTTGCCAGATTCTGTCTGCGTGAAGGTGGACGTAAAAACGGAGAAGTGAGTTTGTGTAACATTTTGTTTTAAAACCGGGAAATCAGCATCTGAGACTTACGAACTGTTAAAAACAGCTTTTGGAGATAATTGTATGAGCCGGTCAAATGGTTTTGTCTGGTTCAAAAGATTTAAGAATAGCCGCTAATCATTTGAAGATGAACCACAGTCTGGCCGTCCTTCCACCTCAAAAACGAATGAAAACGCTGTGAAAGTTCGTGACTTAGTGTGCTCCGATCGTAGACTTACAATTAGGGAGATTGCTGATGAATTTCAGTTTCTATGCAGTTCAGTCAATTTTAACTGGTGATCTGAACATGCGTCGAGTGTCTGAAAAATTCATTCCAAAAGTGTTGTCAAGTGACCAGAGACAATACCGACTTGAAGTGTGCCATGAACTGATTAATCGGACTAAAAATGACCCAGATTTGTTAAATAGGGTAATTACGGGAGATGAATCGTGGGTGTATGGATATGATCCTGCAACCGAAGTGCAGTCTTCGCAGTGGAAGACTCCAGGTTCACCACGACCGAAGAAAGCACAGCAAAGTCGGTCGAAGGTGAAGACAATGTTAGTGATTTTTTTTATTCTACCGGTATTCTACATCATGAATTTAACCCTGGAGGACAGACAATTAACCAGGAATACTACAAATGTGTCCTTGAACGTTTGTGCGAAAAGGTGCAGAATAAAAGGCCTGCATTGTGGAAAGACAGGAGTTGGATGCTACACCATGATAAGGCTCCGGCTCGCCGTGCCTTCTCCAACGTTGAAATTTTGACCAAATTAAAAATTCCTGTATTTCCAAAACCGCCATATTCCCCTGATTTGGCCCCTGCGGAATTCTACGTGTTTCCTAAACTGAAAATTTCACTGAAAGGGAAGCGATTTGACTCGATTGAAGACATCCAGGCAAATACGGAGAGCGTCCTTAACACACTCCGGCAAAAAAATTTCCAGGAATGTTTCCAAAAGTGGAAACACCGTTGGAGTCGGTGTGTTCAGTCAGAAGGGGACTATTTTGAAGGAGATGCATCACAGTAGCATGTAAATATAACCACTGTACAATTACAAGCCCATTCTTAAAATTTTTCAATCACACCTCATAAAAGCCAAATTTCTTTAGCTGACCGACAAAAATAACTTCATTGTTCTGCAAGGCGATTAATGCTTGACTATCACAAAGGTGGAATAAAATAAAATCTGAAATTAATCATATATTTTAGCCTTACATAATTATGTGAATGTATTTTAATTCACTTGATAGCTCCTGGCCACAGAAATCCGTTTTGTTTTCGTTTGACATGAGAGCAATAAACGAAGAGGAAACAGCAAATTCACTAAACGCAAGCACGTGTCACGTGGAGACTACGCGTCTCCCTATTACAGCTCAGACTGCTCTGTGCATCAGCCCGGATCTACGACTTTTCCGAACGGGGGCCATATAAGATAGTGGCGCCCCTGTTCCCCCTCCCACGAGCGTTTGAGGTAAGACGTCAAAAATTTAAAAATCGACTTTTCAAAAATTTGTTCATTTTGCTGCGCACATCTTTCTGAAGAGTCTGATACATTAAACATATGTGTTCGAGGAAATGTAAGACATGTTACTTAGTCTTAAGTATGCCAAACTGTAGTGCCACGCCTCTTCACACAGCGTTCTTCTGTCGCATGTCACTGCATTTCGCTCTATGGACTTCAAATGTGTAATATTTTGCAATGGGTGCCATCGAACTATATTCAGGACCGTGGGAATTAAAATGTCCTGTGGTGCCTCTCCTGCTCCCAGTCAGCCAGTTTGACATCCTGCCCCCTCTTTAACAAAACTCATAATTAATACTGGATGGGATTAATTGTAACTGGAAGAACAAGAACTCTTCAGAAAATTTGCACTCTTTATTGCCTATTAGCTAATAACTTGCTGTTTTCAGTGACATAAAATTAAATGTAGGATACATAAAACCAGTAAAGTCAAGAGACAAGCAAGACAGTACACATTTCTTCTATCTTTATGCCCTAGCATTTTTTTTCTTTCTAATCTTGCTACAGGTTTACATGGCATTCTTTCCTTTCTGGGAAAGAATCAATTACCTCATCGAAGTTTGTCAAACGTTTTGTTACATGAAAAAACGAAATGTCGTAGTCCAATACTGGAAAAGCTGTTAATACGAGGGCAGTTCAATAAGTAATGCAACACATTTTTTTTCTCGGCCAATTTTGGTTGAAAAAACCGGAAATTTCTTGTGGAATATTTTAAAACATTCCCGCTTCGTCTTGTATAGTTTCATTGACTTCCGACAGGTGGCAGCGCTGTACGGAGCTGTTAAAATGGCGTCTGTAACGGATGTGCGTTGCAAACAGTGGGCAGTGATCGAGTTTCTTTTGGCGGAAAACCAGGGCATCTCAGATATTCATAGGCACTTGCAGAATGTCTACGGTGATCTGGCAGTGGACAAAAGCACGGCGAGTCGTTGGGCAAAGCATGTGTCATCATCGCCGCATGGTCAAGCAAGACTGTCTGATCTCCCGCGTGCGGGCCGGCCGTGCACAGCTGTGACTCCTGCAATGGCGGAGCGTGCGAACACACTCGTTCGAGATGATCGACGGATCACCATCAAACAACTCAGTGCTCAGCTTGACATCTCTGTTGGTAGTGCTGTCACAATTGTTCACCAGTTGGGAAATTCAAAGGTTTGTTCCCGCTGGGTCCCTCGTTGTCTAACCGAACACCATAAAGAGCAAAGGAGAACCATCTGTGCGGAATTGCTTGCTCGTCATGTGGCTGAGGGTGACAATTTCTTGTCAAAGATTGTTACAGGCGATGAAACATGGGTTCATCACTTCGAACCTGAAACAAAACGGCAATCAATGGAGTGGCGCCACACCCACTCCCTTACCATGAAAAAGTTTAAAGCCATACCCTCAGCCGGTAAAGTCATGGTTACAGTCTTCTGAGACGCTGAAGGGGTTATTCTGTTCGATGTCCTTCCCCATGGTCAAACGATCAACTCTGAAGTGTATTGTGCTACTCTTCAGAAATTGAAGAAACGGCTTCAGCGTGTTCGTAGGCACAAAAATCTGAACGAACTTCTCCTTCTTCATGACATCGCAAGACCTCACACAAGTCTTCGCACCCGAGAGGAGTTCACAAAACTTCAGTGGACTGTTCTTCCTCATGCACCCTACAGCCCCGATCTCGCACCGTCGGATTTCCATATGTTTGGCCCAGTGAAGGACGCAATCCGTGGGAGGCACTACGCGGATGATGAAGAAGTTATTGATGCAGTACGACGTTGGCTCCGACATCGACCAGTGGAATGGTACCGTGCAGGCATACAGGCCCTCATTTCAAGGTGGCGTAAGGCCGTAGCATTGAATGGAGATTACGTTGAAAAATAGTGTTGTGTAGCTAAAAGATTGGAGAATAACCTGGTGTATTTCAATGCTGAATAAAACAACCCCTGTTTCAGAAAAAAAATGTGTTGCATTACTTATTGAACTGCCCTCGTACAAACAGTACCCAAGACTGGTGTGGTTTCTCGATCTGGTTACGTGTATTTCGTTATTGTTTGCTAGATAAACCGAAACAGGCCTGCCTAATATTGCAGCAATTGTAACACACACCAAATAAACGAGGCTGTTAGGTCAACTACAAGCAAAAAGTTTTATGTTAGGAAATACAGTAGCTTCACATTTCATTCATGCGCTCCAGCTTCTGAAGCATGAAGTCGAAAAGTAACAGTACGAAATTTTTATATGAATTTGGAATCGTCATATTCTTCCATAATTTGTGTGATGTCCTCGTTCCTTCTTCCTCGTTCTTACAAAAAATCTTTTTATCACTAATTCTGTAATTGTTCTTGCCAGTGTCAATACTTATTCTACCGTTAACTTCACTAACCCTGCCACAATCACCGGTAGAGCTACCCCGCGTTTATTCTCCGGTTAGGCGTTATTACGTGTTCGTACAACGTGTTTTCCGCGCTGCTCCCGGAATAGAACTTCAGGGGCTGATAGCCGGGGACTGTACAACCGACCCTTACTAGTGTAGCGGACTGGCCAAAAAATTTCTGTCAAAATCTCATTTTCTTGGATACACTGAGAGGATAAAAGGTAATCTTTCTTACCTGTTATTCTTGGTAGTCGTTTATTTCCGCTCTGATAGTCTGCATCTATGGATTTCTCTGGTAATTATAACAACGCTGATCATTCGCAAACCCAGTCAACCGCATAAACAGCGGTTGGCTTTCACACGTTCAGCTTTATTCTGCTCAGCTGGTAATAGCCCCGTCCCCTTTTGTCTGCAGGAAAGTTTATTTCTAGATTCGAAGGGGGTTCCCCTGCCAGAGACATTACGTAAACTAAGCACCCATTCAAAAATCAACGTATGATTCATTCAGAAGAAAACTTAGAATTCGTTAAAAAACCAACAGCGATACGTTTCAAAATCATACGAATAATCGATAGACCAACGTGCGCTGGATGCTGGGCGCTTTTGTGGAACAAGGTCGTTTTCTTCAAGAGTGTGAATTTGATTCCCCCCCCCCCCCCTCCCCCTTCAAATTGCCAACCGGAGGAAATCCCCGGTTTGTCCCCCGCTCCTAAAACCGGGCCTGTTGCGCATGCGTGAATCTGGCAGCTTAGGCGCGCCAGTAAAATTTTTCCGTGTAATATCTGGCTGCTTCCTGCTATTGCTTATACAGCTACAGCCAAGTTTTCCTAACTGCGGGAATTTGTCGCAGCGTGCTGCAGAATACGCTAGCGTCTCCCACTGTGCGACGCGGGTCGCTGGGTGCTGTGTGAAACGTTTTCATAGGCGCGGTGCGCGTCAGGACCTAAAAACTGAAACTTTTTTTTAGAATTTGGCAACTGCTCTTGATAGACTGATACGAGATCTACCTCCTGATACCTTTTTTTAACTCAATGAAGATTTTGTGCTATTGAAAGAGATAAATATTTAATACTTTAAGGAAAGTTGATTTTTCGCGCTACTCGATGTTTATGACGCCATACCTCCTACACTAAGAGTCGTATAACAACGTAACTTTATAGTTGCCTTCAGTAGTATATGTCGATAACGTCTGCAAAAGTTCTTGCCAATAGAGTCGGTAATAGTGAAGTAATAAATTAAAATATAACGTCTGACGCGGAACTTTTACCAAACCAACGTCCAAAATGTAGTAAGCTACAAACTTTTTCCCGTTACATTTTTTTGTGGGGAGTGAAAGCGAGGAAAAGTTTCGGAAAGGTTTGAAATAATTTTTACAGTTTGTTGGAAGTCGGTGGGTGCTATAGTTTCCCCTAGACGAGAGCAGTTTCGTTTTCTGTGTACTAGACAGTGAAGCCCAAACATACAGCAGAGTGCTCGAGCTAAAAACTGGCACTCTGAAAGTACATGTAAGTTACGTAAGAGGAGGAGGAGTGTATGTTATTGGAAAGAGTACTCGGAAGCGCAGTGAGACGAATGTTCTTGCATCGTGAAGAAGAAGGAGCATATAAAATTTTAGTTACAAAACATTTGCTCGACGAAGTGGAAAAGTTTATGGCGTTTTTCAGATCAACACTCAACCAGTTTCATTATTTTCTTTCGTTAATTGAGGACAAACTGAGAAGTAATTCCTGTAACCGAGTGGCAAAATTTATTACATTGGACATAGTAAAACACATCTACATCACACTCCACAAGCCACCTAATGGTGTGTGGCGGAGGGTACTTTCGGTACCACCTATCCCTCCAACCCTGTTCAACTCGCGAATGGTTTTATTCATTTTTATTCCGATTTCTGACCAAATTAAGTCTTTTTTTTTTCATTTGATTTTTCCACTCGGCGTCGGCCATATTCAACAAAATTTGCTTTTCGGAAACCAGTTCGATAAGTTGCTCATCCTCTGAGGCAGAGAACTGGTCAGCCGACATTTCTGGTGATTTGTTTCTATAACAACACTGTTAAAAATTGTCTGCTGTTGCCCGTGCGCGCGAAAAAAACAGTGGAGCTGTCTTCTCGCTGCTGCCCAGTTCGACTACCCCCGCTCCTCCGCCCAAGTAAATCGCTGCGACGTGCAGGACCGACTCCTCCCGAAGCACGCAAGCGTTTCTCGCAGGCGGAGCCCGCTGCGTTGTCTGTCTGCACCCTAGGAAAATGGTCACGTATGGTTGCATTGTGCGAGTGAGCAGCGGGGTCTCGCACGCGTTTTACGCAGCATGCTGCGGGAAACTCCTGCAGTTAGGAAAACGCAGTTTAGCTGCCACACTTCTGTAGCCAGAAGCGGGAGAAGGTACTACTCATACGCGACTCAACTGCGCATTCGCATGAGCTGGTTCGCAACTTCGAACGAATCTAATGTAAGCAGTTGTGATGTCAATCTCATCGGAGCAATTTGTTGTTATGAATAGAGCACGGATTTTGCATATTTTTTACGGTACTTGGTATTGTATCTTTACGAATTATGATATTTTGGAGGTACTAGGCTGCTTTAAATTCAATCTTAAAATGCATATATTTGCATATTTTTGGCGTTTGAGCATATTATTGTCATATTTAGAGGAAATGGCCGTAAAGATGCATATTTTTGACATTTAGAGGTCATATTGAGGTTCATTTTGTTCCCTGACAACCCAAGAACGTCCCAGAGTATTAGGCCAATATCTGTGGCTTGGTTCTAAAAGTGCCAATATCAATACTTGTCAAAACCGGTTTTATTGGTGTACGCCATGTAGTTTCACGTGCACTTCATAATGTTAAAACGGCCAATGTCTAAGCCACACAGGATGAGAGATACTGGGGCTTTAATATGTAAGCCCCAGAGTATTTTATCAAGTTTCCAGTCAGCATAAAAGAGCCGATCTCGACATTGGCCCTCCCTCTTATTTTACATTTGTTGTAAGATGGGTTAATGTCGACATTGGCCTTTTTTGCTGACATATGGTTTCTACAATTGAAACAGTGCTGTGACATTGGACTTAAATCTGGCGGAATACACAATAATAAGAGTTGTTCCTTTAACGATTCCCCTAACCATTCGTCACATTGTTAGTGAGGAGTCTAGACAATCTTGGTGGGCACAAACATTATGTTTCTTAGAGGCGATAAGGAAGAGCTTGAGCAACAAACTGCATCTGAAATATCACTGCTGAAGTCGTCACTTTGCCATGAAGGTAAGTTTACTAAAATAAGCTGGTATCAGGCGCACTTACCCTATTTTTTCCAGCACAAGACCATAATTTGGCTGGTATCTCTACTTAATGCCAATCTAAAATATTATTAATCGTATATTAAATTTATTTCATTTTTATTTGCTTTGAGGTCACCCCAGTACCAGAACAGAAGGAAATGCATGTTCGTCATTATTTCAAGTTCTGATGAAGATGTATTTGAAGATTCTGATGAATATGTTCCAAATGGTGGCGCAAGTAGTGATGAAAGCAATGACAGAGGGAATATGGCTGTACGAAAGGCAGTTAAAAGATCTTCAAGGATTGAAGAAACTGATCTAATTCAGCAGCAGCCTGGCAATGAAACAACAAAGTTCAATGGAAGGGGGAGGAAGAAATGTGATCCACGGGATTCACCCAGGAAAAGAAAGCGAAACGAAAAATTGTGGGAGAAAAATCGGAGGAAAGAATTGAAAACTGCAGGAAAGGAAGATGTGACGTCGAAAGGAAAAGTTATACCTGCAGAGTTCTGAAATCATCGTGTACGTGCAGGAAAAATTGCGGAGGAAAAGTAAATGACGAGAGAGAGAGAGAGAGAGATGTTCATAGAATATAGCAAATTGTCCCCAGAAGCTCAAAATCAGTTCATACTTAATCATGTGTCTGAGGAAAAGAAACATGTGGAGCGTTTAAGGAACAAACCTGAAGGAACTGCGAGCAGGCGAAAATATTCCAGGAAGTACTTCCTTTACAGTCCTCCTTTGCATCTAAGAAGTATGTCAGAATATGTTCCTTAGTACATTTTCCTTAACACAAAAGAAGATAAGAATAATCGTGGAGAAAAGACGGAGCTCTGAAGGAGGAGTGTGTTCTGGAGATGGACGTGGTAAACATTCTAATCATCCTAAAGTTCCATTTAACGACATCGATTTAATAAAGGAACACATTAATATGTTTCCTCCCTACGAAAGCCATTACTCTCGATCTCATTCTTCCAAAAAATATTTATCTCCAGACTTGAGAATTTCAGCAATGTACCAGCTATATTAAGAATTTTGTCAAATCAAATGTAAGAAGACAAGAAGTGAAGCTTGTTATCGAAGAGTTTTTGTGACCTGTTTAAATCAACTGAAGACTGACACCTGTGCAAATAAGTCTTGTTACTCAAGAATTGTATTGATGATGCTGAATGTTGTAAGGTTGAAGTGGAACGACAGCAACATTTGGATTTGGCCCAGGCCAAAACAGTGATAAAAAAAAGCTGAGCAGAATTCCAATTTGATTTGCAGAAATGTCTACTCACTCCTTTTCTACGCTGTGGTGTGGCATTTTACAAAAAATAACTTTGGACTTTCAACTTGACCATCTATGCAGAGAGACATGAAGAACGTTCTCCTGTATGTTACATTTGGAATGAAATAGTGGCAGGAAGCGTGGCCAAGAAATAGTTTCTCGTCTATATTATTATTTGATGAAACTGGCCGACAAAACTGAGGTACACCTGTACAGCGACTCGAGTACCGGACAAAACAGAAATATTTTTATTGTCATCATGTTTCTGAGAGTAGTGGACGAATTCATGATTCAGAGAAGACGTTTGGAAATCAACCGCAAGTTTCTTGATGTAACTTGGAATCTGGCTCAGTTCACACAGCCATTAAGAAGACAAAGAAAACAACAACTGTTGAAGTAGAACTGCCAAGAGACTGGGCCAAATTAATACACATGGTTCCCCAAAAGCCACCCATAACTGCAATAGAGCTGGAACAAACGGACTTCTACAACTTTAAAGACTTGATGAGACGTCATTATCTGCACAAGAAAATAAACACAGAAGAGAATCCTATTGTTTGAAGTCACTCAAGTGTGCCAGGAATTGTCTCCCACAAACACAGTTACATTCAAGATGATAGAGCTGAACAGAAAGAAAACTCGACATTTGTCTATGCCAAAACGTGCACCTATTTCTGATGCCATCATACCAATTTCAGAAAAGAAATTAAAGGACTTAAGAGATCTCTTTCCATACATCAATGTAAGCAGTTGTCCATTCTATATGCAGTTCATCAATCACCTGAGAGCCAGTACACAGCTGAGAGAGATAAACACACATCTTACAAAGTGGAGGATGAGGATGGTGATGGAAAGGAGTGATATATTTTGTTCTCTCCCCTTTTACAGTATCAAACATAGTGTATGCAATGAGTAACAGTCTCCCCCCAATACGAAATCAAACAGTATTGTCACGATTTAGTGATAAAATGTGATTTTTGGAACACATACCAGTTGCTGTCACGTATTAAATTCTTGAGGAATTAATTCTTGAGGAATGAGTACAAGGATATATTTATCTTAAAATTACCTGTTTCTGGTTATTCAGTGTACCTTACCCTGATGTCCAAAGAGCCAATGTTAAATAATTTAAGAGAGTTCATGATGTTAGAAAGGGCCAATGTCCTCTTAAGTCCTTTAATTTTGAAGTTGAACCCTCTAGAAATTTATTATTTAAAAATAAGCTTTAATTAAGTTGATTTACTGTAATGATAGTAACAAATTGTCCCAAATATACAGGGTGTTACAAAAAGGTACGGCCAAACATTCAGGAAACATTCCTCACACACAAATAAAGAAAAGATGTTGTGTGGACACGTGTCCGGAAACGCTTAATTTCCATGTTAGAGCACATTTTAGTTTCGTCAATATGTACTGCACTTCCTCGATTCACCGCCATGATTTCATACGGGATACTCTACCTGTGCTGCTAGAACATGTGCCTTTACAAGTACGACACAACATGTGGTTCATGCACAATGGAGTTCCTGCACATTTCAGTCGAAGTGTTCACACGCTTCTCAACAACAGATTCGGTGACCGATGGATTGGTAGAGGCAGACCAATTCCATGGCCTCCACGCTCTCCTGACCTCAAACCTCTTGACTTTCATTTATGGGGGCATTTGAAAGCGCTTATCTACACAACCCGGTACCAAATGTAGAGACTCATCGTGCTCGTATTGTGGACGGCTTTGATACAATACGCCATTCTCCAGGGCTGCATCAGCGCATCAAGGATTCCATGCGACGGAGGGTGGATGCATGTATCCTCGCTAACGGAGGACATTTTAAACATTTCCTGTAACAAAGTGTTTGGAGTCACGCTGGTACGTTCTGTTGCTGTGTGTTTCCATTCCATGATTAATGTGGCTTGAAGTAATAAAAATGAGCTCTAACATGGAAAGTAAGTGTTTCCGGACACATGTCCACATAACAAATTTTCTTTCTTTGTGTGTGAGGAATGTTTCCTGAAAGTTTGGCCGTACCTTTTTGTAACACCCTGTAATGTTAATAGTTGTCAGAAAATATTCAGAAGCTTGTACCTACACACTAAGGTTCTTGACAGTGTAAAAGCCTTTCCAGTAAATGTGGGTAGCTTATGGAGGGACATTGTCTTTATCCACTTAGGTAGTCTCTCGGATAAAGATGCTAAATACTTGTGATGGTTAATTGTTTAAAGATGGATATCGGAGTAGAATCGTGCTTCGGTACTTGTTGCCCGCAGTTAATGCGTGTTCAGGTTGCTCACCTAATCTCTGCAGTGCACCAACAACGCCCTACTAGTTATTGTTGGCATTTCAGAGTGTTTCCGTGCTGTTCACACCAACTCTTTGCTACCTTCTTCAAATTTCAGTATGCCAGGCCAAAGTCCAATAATTTATGGCAATGCATCAGGAGCTATTGTGCTTTCACAACAGACGGAAAAATGATATTCTGCCAACTATGTGAAAGAGAGTTAAGTTTAATTTTGTTTTTTTTTTTTTCTTTTTAGATAATTTTTCGAAGAAGGTAAAACAATTAGTAAGTTCATTTGCTTGCTGTTTTCTATGTATGAGTGTAGGAATTACCTCTGGCGTTCTTGCAAATTAAAAAAAAGAAATGTTGAGGGGATCGAAGTTCCAATTTTTAGAAACTTATGTGTAGTCTTAATTCACTTTTTTCAGTGACCATCTTGCAAGTACACAATGTTCTCTTACATTTTTGTACAACTGTACGTACTTATTGATATTTACTCACTTCTCCAACACTTTAGGTCAGGGTTGGGAAAAAATTTCAACTGGATCAGCTAAAAAGACATCTCAGCACCAGAACAATGAAACCGAGGCACGGTTAAAAATTTCACAGCAACCACTGACCTCATTTCCGAAGCACATGGACGACAAAAAATGAGTCCAATGAAGATCTTTGCGAGGCTTTAATAAAAACAAAGAACCCTTTTAATAAGCTGGAGAATGAAGGATTACGGACCTCCTTAAAAAAAAATTGCACAGGAAAAGATATTTCTCACGAGTCAACACTCAAAAAGAAATACATGAACCCATTGTATGAAAAGATAAGGCTTTTCAGTAATTTTTAGGATTCTCGGTATGTGGAAGTCAATGGATACAATTTGGTATATACATAGGCCAAAATAATAGCCGTTTAATTAAAAAATAAAAAAACTTTGAAAAATAAATTTAAACTATGTTTGAAAATTGAAAGTGAGTGAAGTATTTCAAGAAAGGAAAAGACAAATGAAGAAAGGACTTGAGGAGGAGACTGCCTCTAAACGTTCACTGCAAAAAAGAAAGTAAATTAATTTTTAAATATAATTTTTTGAGCAAATTAAATAACTATTATTTTGGTCAATGTATATACATAAGAAAATAGTCACAATTTAGGTAGGTGCTAAAATGGATAAAGTTTTTGTGTGTGTGTCTCCTATGTAGTGTCCACATGTTTGTGTGTATTTTTTAAATTTAGTTTCTCTACTACAGACACTGGAGAATATTAGGAAAGACAACTGCAATTCTCCAGTCTGACTATCCGTTGAAGAAACCATTGATTCTTGCGGTCGGTATATGGTACACGTCATAGTTGAAAAAATTTTTCCGGTGACGAGGGCATCCTATGTACAAAGAAGTGAAACAAATGACACACACCACGATTGCATGCACAGTGCATGAACTATTGTGTAAGATTCACCAATATTGAATAGTTTAAATTATAGGTAATATGAGTGCAGTTTTTCACATCATATCCCGAGCCAATAATAAAGTTTGTAAAATCTTTTCTTTCAGGTGTTCTATGGAGAAGTGATCGGAAATGTGGGGAGAACAAGGTTTAGGCCCCTGTTGCATTAAATTATGCTGAAGGCTGCAGTGTCTCCAGGTGTTTTACCTTAAAATTATTCACCTCATGTGTCTGGCTCATGGCATCCTTTGAGTTTCTGAAGAGGTCAGAGCCCCAAGCGGAGTGAGAGCTTTCAAGACTGCTCACCCTGACTATCCTCTGCCACCTGCACCAGTCTTGACGAGGTGGGGAAAATGGATTTCAGCTGCGAACTATCATGCACACAACCACAGAAAAGTTGAAAAGGCATGGATGTGTACGTAGTTCCACATAAATTGAATAAGCAAAGAAAACTAACATGACATAGAATTCCAATATTAAGCTTATTTCTCTTTACAGCAGTTTTTAGCTTGAAACTGACATTCACTAGATAACTTTCTTGTTCCAGGTCCTAAAGCACTTTGAAGATTGTGAAAATTTAACTATATCAAAAGCCAAGAACACCCTGAAGAATTCCAACTTCTTTCATCCGAGTGCACTTGGGTGGCCTTCCAGATGTAATTGAGAAACCTGAGACTCTTAACATGGAAGTCACGAAGGCAGTGCCTTTTGTCGAAGGACTCAGGACACAGAACAAGAGTTGGCCAGGTCGGATTGGTGAGAGACTTAGAAGAAAATTGGATGCAGTTCTTCATAGAAATCCTGATTGGCCTACGATTTGGAATATCGCTCAGTTTCTGGAAGGAGAGAAACGCTCCGAGAATCTAGACGATTTCACGTTGCCTGCTGTCGCTGCTCTTAAATTTTTACCTGTAGTGTCATGTGACGTTAACAATCATTTTCAAGACTGAAAATGTTATTATCTGACCACAGGAAACATTTTCATGTAGAGAATATGGAAAAAATGTTGGTAGTTCAAACAAACTAACTTTTAGAATTTACCAAACTTAACATGTAAGTACCTAAGTTATATTCCATTTTATTTCTTGAATTATAGCAATTATTGAAAAAATTTGATGGTTAATTCATTAATTTTCCCAAGTAAGATGAATATATTAAAG
Source organism: Schistocerca piceifrons (assembly GCF_021461385.2). NCBI lineage: Eukaryota > Metazoa > Arthropoda > Insecta > Orthoptera > Acrididae > Schistocerca > Schistocerca piceifrons. The sequence goes on from NC_060139.1 coordinate 133,850,241, forward strand.
ACAGAGAAATGCATAATTAAAGAATTTTAGATGCATATTTAAAGGCATATACTGGCAGTAAGAGCATATTTTAACTGCATGTTTCAAGGAGTTTTGCCGCACATTTTGTGGGTTTTAAGTGCATATCAATCAAAACACTAGTTATGAAGCATTGCATAGTCTTCCTGAACCCTTTGATACATTTTGCTCTTGTATAAGCACTGTGCTTTGTTGTTAAGTTTTACTTTCCCATCGTTCATGTTGTATTGTTGCAGTATTATTCTGCAATAGCGAGATACAGTAATATCCTTCATCCGAGTATTGGTTCTTACCAGTCAAAGTTACAAAAATTTAACTGAAAACTAAAACAATTAAAGATCCCCAGAACTCTAAAAATTTTCCGGATTTTTCCCAGATGAAAAATTCTCGGGTTTTTCCTAGGTCATATACACCCTCTTTATATCACTTTCATGACCACCTGTTCATTTTCATGACCTGTAGACATCTTGTATTACATTTTAATCATATTTCTAATGGTACTACTGTGCTTTTTGCCTCTATGACATTCCCTGCACTACTCGCCCCAATGTTCTGTCTGTTACTAGTTCATGGCACTGGATTCTGTCACTACAAACGTCAGGGGCATCTGTGTGTTCATCTATGTGACATTACTGCAAGTACTTCTTATTTGAGTTTATTTTTACTGACTGACTTCAATTTTTAAAAAAATAGATAGATTGCAAAGATGTCCCTTTCTATGTAGAAGCACCTGAAGATGCTGCTTTAATGCAGCAAAACTCGCCTGAATAAATCTAACAGCTGTTAGCAGTTTATTATGATCTCATGGGGACCTACAGATGACCACCTAATGAACCTATTAAGTACAGAATTTAAGGTCTTTGTGAATAGTTCGAAGCATATGCATGTGGGCAAACTCATCACTGATGTGTTGTAACACAGTAATATACTGTCATTAAATGACACTAGTTTCAGTGTCATTTGCATTTTTGTTTCCTTTGTTCATCCAGTGAAAATACTTCCATATTTTGCAAGTAATGTCACCAAACTGCAATTTAAAACTGCACCTTAGCATGTATGAAGTACTGCAACTGAAAATAGTTCATTACCACAATACTTTCAATTTTGCATAACAATTTACAGTTTGTATAGAATAAAAAAATGCTTAATCAGATTAGCTCAGAATTTACAACAAAATGCCAGGTTCATTCATTTATTTGTTTAGCTGTAATAAATACAAAGAATGAAATACAATGTATTTTGATACAATTTATTACTGTATCCAAGACAGTAAGATGACAATTTACAAAATTTTAAAATGAAGTTCGTACCTCACATTTCTGTCAAGTGTCAAATATCCTAAATGAAGTTCAAATGAGGTGTTATGATATTTGTACAGCCTGAATGACAGCCTGATTTTCCTCGTAATGAACTGATATATTTAGTATTGCAAGAACATCACATTTCTGTTTTTGATAAAACTATGCAGTGATAAACTGATTACATTCAAAGAAATTACTATTCAACTACTGAAATGCTTAAAAGCTACACATAGTTTCAGCAGTCTTACAGGCACTATTCTTAAAAGTTGGAATGTTCTATCAATTATAATTGGAGACTCACTTTTACATAAATCGTACTTCTGCCCATCTGCTGTGCTTTCAAATAAATGAAGGGAACAACACATACCTCACACAACGAACTGGAAGGTTATATTAAATAACGTTAAGATTACAAAATATTTACAATGTGTATCAGCAGTGTCATGATAATAGTGCACAAGTCAAAATAGTGACAGAACAAAAATAATTCAGTTCACTATGCACACAACACTACAATTACTTTTACTGAGATGTACACAATTTCTCACACACAAATATAACATGGAAATTTAAGGCAAAGGAATATTTAACAGTCACAATTCTGATGAAGATCACCAGTTACTGCTCGATTTTCCAAATGATTTACTTCTTTCCTTTGAGTCATCTTTTTTCTGACCTTTAACTTTATTCAGAAACTTGTCCATTTCCTCAATGCTATTTTCTGGGGGTAATCTTGGGCCCTCTGATCCCCTATTTCTTGAACTCTTCTCTTCCGAGTCTTTCTCAGCCCATTTACCTTCGTAAGATTTACGGTCAACGTAACTTGACTCTCTTGATGGTGGTCCACCTGGAGGTAATGGTGGCAACCCATAATCATCATCATCAACAGCTTCCCCTTCACTTAATGGTTCATCCCTAGATTTACTGGACGCTGCTTGTGCATCATCTTTCTTATTTTCCTCTGCAATATACTTATTTATCTTTTCTTTCGCTGCATCAACCTTCTTCATAGGATCATCATCTTCACGGCTGTAGCTCCTCCTACCATCACTACTTCTGGATCGAGGTCTTCCCTCATAACGTCTGCTATGGTAGTCTCTGTAACCAGAACTAGGTTTATAGTGAAAAAACCTAGGCCTTCCTCTCCCTCTCCCTCGATTGTTAAATGGCCTGTTCCCTCGACCGGGTCCATACTTTTGATGGAAATTCCTGTTCCCACGATTAGCAAAATTACTTCCACCACGTGCATTTTTGTAATTGCTCTGGAAACGAGGCCTGTAATATGTGCCACGATTACGTGGATATCGACCCTGAAATTTATTCATATGGTAATCGTGCCTCCTGCGACGGTCATCAGATTCACTTCTGCTACGCCTCCTGTAATCCTCAGACCGAGATCGGCTACGTGAATAGCGATCGTATGATCGACTGCGGCTACGGTACGAACGAGATCTTGAACGTGATGCTGAACTACGATAATAAGATCGGGACCTTGAACGGCTACCATACCTAGCATATGATGCTGAGCGTGATCGTCTACCATCATAGGAAGCAGATTTAGACCTGTTCCTATTCTTTGGATATGAACGAGAGCGAGACCGTGAGCTATTACTGCTAGAAGCACGACTGTACTTCGTTCGAGAGCGAGACCTGCTACGTGATGATTCACCAGATGAAAGCCTTCTACCAGGACCTGCACTAGATGAAGCTGCAGTTGGTGTCTGTTGTGATGTAGGAGTAGGCTGCTGTTGCTGTGGTTGTTGCTGCGGTGGTTTCTTTTTCTTTCGTTTCTCAGAAGCATTGGAATCTGTATCACTATCAGTCCTTGGGCCCTTGGCTTGTGAACTGGAGTTTGCTAACACTGGTGTTGTCTTGCCTCTACCTGATATGGTGAATGATGTCTTTGGGGGCATACCAGGTGGCAGGGGAGGGAGCTCATCTGATTTTTTTTCTGAGGAACGAGATGAGTTTATTCTAAAACCACTCTGAAACTTATCCATAAACTGTTGCGTTTTAGTAATAGAATCTTCTCTTGCTTCCTCTGAACTTTCTTTCTTAGGTTTTTCTTGTACAATTTTTTCAGCAGTTTCTCTGGATTTCCTGGCACTGAACTTTTCTTCCGGCTGTTTCTTCTTGCGCACCTCAGCTTCATCTTCACTACCTTCTTTATCATTATCTTTTAAGAAAATGAACCTCTTCTCTTCAATTTCATCCCATGGTTCCTTTTCAATTTGAGATTTGTCCTTCTTCTTAATTCTGTAAAACAAAAGACAACATAAAAATTCTTGCAGTTCTCATAAAATGAACAGCATTTATTAAATGCAGTAAATTGAACATACTGACCAACAAAGCATATACATATGATTTAAACACATTATCAATTGCAGCAACTCTCACATGAATGTACTAAAGCGTGGACAAGCCATTGATTGTAACTTCTATTAAAAGTAGGAATTAAAACTTTGAAGAAATTTCACAAACACACAGTTCCAGTTTAATTTCTACATAGTATTTCAAACTAGCCAAAAAGACAAATGAGATGTGAAAACTCCCTTGTTCCACTGTACTACAAACACTATCCACAACTGGAAAAAGGAACACACAAATAGTCACATCCATCAGAAACAAGGTTCATTTCATTATAGCACAGCTCTACAGGATAGTTACTGGGAAAATGATGCAGTTTGATGCCAAGATATTAAATCCGGCCGATATTATGAAGCTTTGCACAGTGTTGCAATTTGAGTAGAAATATATCGGAATTCATAAGTCAGAACACAACAATGCCAATGCACAAAATTTAGCTCTTAAATAGGAACAGAGATACAGCTCAAGCAAATCATGAACTAGAAACCTGTCATTTCTGCCACAACACATATCATGTGATAATTATAAAAATTAGAGAACATAAAAATGTATACAGAGCTTTCACAATGATCTATCTTTAAGCTTGCATGTAATATATGGAATTGGGGAACATTACTCTGGTACACCTGGTAACCTGTCACACATTTGGTAGCTTGCGAAGAACAGATGTGGACATAGATGTATTACGTCCTAGCTAAGGCTAGCAGCGAACAAAGGCAGTCAATATTAGCCAATGTATATGACATTTTAGCAAATCATGTCACTAGATCTCACCAAGTATGAACTTTTTATCAGCATAGGGCCTACATATCACAACGTTTCACTGATTTTGTCAATCAACAAGTAGTGTAGTTTCCAGAAACAACCATTCTTTACACTATTAGAAGGTTTGTAAGAATTCAATGTCGAGTAGATAATAAGTGAGTGAAAATGGTCGTTATGTATTATATGAGATATCCCAGGGACATCACGAAAACTGCAAATCAGGTGTCTTTTGTGTCAAAATTTTCCCAGTTGTAGTTCTTAATGGGAAGCCATCAACACTACCACTCATCTTTCCATAGAAATTGCAACAGTGTCTTCTTTTCAGTTGGATTTTTAATGGAATTTGTGATTAAGATGAAAGTACTTGAGATTTTTTCAAGAATAGGAAAATAAATTTTCTACTGCTTGTTTGAACTAAGAAGCCAAATGGTCTGCTGGATCGATGATGGGATCACATGTACCATCATGATTAAGTTACTGCTGGTCGCCAAGGACACAATTAGTTCCAAGGAAGAAGTTGTTACAATGAGGCTTCAATATTATTACTGAGTATTTAAAACACACAATAATTAATTTTGATGATGCATGTATGCATGGCCACATACCTAGTGTTTGTTGAGCCAATCTGTATCTTCCATTTCGAAGGCATGACTGTAGCGGACTCTGGTGTTGCTTTCTCCTTTGAATTTGCTGGTGGTGAAGGTGAGTCTGCAAACATATCCATCTTTTTCTTTTCTGCAGCAAAAAGAATTATTTTGTATACAAATATGATCACTACTAATAAAATTGATGTATCATAATTCCATAGTGAATCAGGATTAAGAAAGAATGAATACGTATCAGAATATTGTGGTCAAACAAAAACATTACAAGAGGGAATGAAGTTATTCTAACAGAAGTGTGAAAGTCTTCTGAAAGCAACATATATGGGGGCAATCAAAAAGTTTCCATTCAAAAACTGTACAGTCTAGAACCGGTACATCAATGAAGCAATATCTCCATGAGCACTGAGGCAATCATCCACAGGGTTGAAGATACCTGTTTGGTAGAACACCCTGTCCTGCTGCACGAAGGAGTCCATAACTGCCTGCTGCACATCCGTATCCAACACGAATAGTCAACCCTTCAAGGCCTTTTTAACGGATCAAAGGGTGATAATTCCATAGGGAGAGATCAGGACCTTAGGGTGACTGCTGAAGTGTATCCAACTTCAGTTGCAGTTAACTTCTGCATTACACTTGCAATATGGGACCTGAATTTATCATGAACGAGCGCACCCCTTGGCGCACCTTCCACCAAGGTTGTTTTCGACAGACATGCTGCCCCAAACACATTCTCCTTTCTCCAAAGCACGCCCATTGGCGTTAGTCATTCACAGCCGATAAAATAACAGCACAATGGTCCTGTCTGAACTCATTTGGTAATAACGACACTATAGTTCATGTTTCCACATTTTCCGCACGCGCGTCCACACACACACACACACACACACACACACACACACACACACACACACTGAAAAGACACAAATGCCACACTAATTCATTGCTCACATGTTGGTGCTTGTATACCAGCAAAGCATGTACGCTGCAGCATTGCCCTGAAATGGAAACTTTTTCATTGGTTCTTGATTGCAGCATGTAACTTGACACCAGCCAATTGTAAATTAAGATCTGCGCTGTATTGTTTCTTGAGAATTTTTGTTTTTAGTTCTCAGCTTGTATTCCAATCCAGGCAGACAACAAACAAGCATTCGAAATTAAATGCCTGTAACAGCCCATAGCATATTTATGTATTAAGTAAGTAAAGAAGTAATGTACTGTTGACCAAATTATAGTTTCAGGAATGTAGCACAGACTTTAATACAGCAGCAAACAAGAGAATGTACAGCTATGTAGCCAGTTCTATCTTTTCACAGAAACTGACAGTAGGTTTTACATAATAAGTTCATCAACCCCTACCCTCCAACACCCATGAAACAACACATCTCTTCGTATCATTTACCTTTTCCTTTTTAATTCTGTGCTTTGAGAATTACAGTGTATAAAATAACTGAGGCCGATCTTTGTAACACCAACAACAGTCCTCCTACAACTGATGTTGCGAAGTTTTGTATTCTAATATTACTAATGCCAACATGATTAAAACCGTTTCTTCTTATTACAAAGGAACACACATTTCACATATGTACATCAAGTCTTACCTCTTGCTCTTAATGTTTCTTCTACTTTTGCCTCTTCATTGTGAACAAAAACAACTTTTGGTGATGCATGTTTATTTTTCCCCGGGCTGGAGGAGTGCCTCTTCTTTTCTTTCTCACCTTTCTCCTCACTCCTGCAGAAATAAGAACATAAAGACTTAAAATGTATGAAAGACGTAGGGCCACATTTGCATCAGAAGTGCACTTGTCACATTTATTTAGACTCTACGTTTCAACATTCACACAGAGGTATAAACTGAACATGTGATGAGTACAGCATACAAGGAACATATATTTTTAACATTTCCTCCAGAACAGGATTTCACTTCATCAAATATGCAACAACCGAGTTTCTGTGAAATAGCGCCAACATTTATGAATACATAGTTTCAATACAACATGCTAATTTGTTTCCATGTTGTTATTAAACTCTTTCAACTCAAAAACCATTGTAGATAGTTCCACACCTAATACCTAAAACACTACAAACACGTGTAATACTTAAGAGCTACTACCATAAAAATTTGCTGGCCATAGGCAAAATTAAACGACACAATGACCAGTGCAGCATCATCACTATCTAAATACATTCGGAAATGATCAAAATTAAAAACGTCTACAATAACCTCACACTACTGAACTTTAAAAATTAAAAATACAGAAGTTTATAGTATTCTTTGTCTCACCTTTTTGATAACCCAGTATCCTTCTCCACCTTGGCATAATAAGCACTTAACTTTGATTCCAAGTCTTCAAGATCAGGAAGGTTTTCAAGTCCAAGCAATCTGCAAAAACAAGACAATTTTTCCTCACAAAAACTCATTCCTTAATCTAAACGCGACGGCTGACAATCCATCACTGTTTTACTGCTTTCATGCTCACCTTTTTTTGCAGTGATAAAGAATCATCTAGTTAGGTTGTTATATATCTCAAGAACTTTATAAGGCAACTGTGAGCAATAGTATAGCCCCCTGAATACCACAAGAAACAAAAAATTTAAAAAATAAACAAACCTCAAGTCCTTTTTGTCACTTCCTGATCCATACAGGAATTCTTCTTCATCATCTATACTTTTTCGTTTTCGTGTTTCGTCCTTAACAGTGAGCTCCTTCCTAATAGCATCTCTGAACTTCTTTGATTCCATCTGTTCTTCGAAATCTTTTATGTCAAATTTATCGGAGCGTTTGCTCCTATGTTTCTTCTTCTTCTCATGCTCTTCACGTTCCCTCTTCTTCTTCTTATCTGAAATAACCAATTATGAGCAAACATATTCTTTAGAATTATTTCTACACACAAAAAGGAAAGAAATTTTTTGTGACATGTAGTATGTATCATCAAGATGGACGCTAAGTACACATAATTATCTGATTCTGCAGAACAATTTAGCATCTGTATTGTAAGCAGAGTTTGCACCATGTTTGAAACAGGTTTAACAGATTGGTCACAACATCGTCTGGAGCTAGCACCAGAAGATTAATGTTAGCAACATGTTACAACATAGTAAAACTACCGCCATGTCTGTGTTGGTACGGATTGCAGGAAGCATTTTTGTCTGTCCTGCTGCCTATGTTGTGGTGTACTTCGCACAATGGAGTATTATTATCAATGTGTTGCCCAGAAGTGAAATGCACAAGACAATAGATATTCAGATTTATGACACCGAGGCAGAGAGGTTAATCTGGAAAGAGCAAAGTGCAAACCATAGGAACTCCTAGTTACACAAGTAGCAGTGACACAGGAAAGGAACCGAGTTCTTTGCTAAAACAAGAGAGAGGAATTGTAGAATTTTGTCTTTGAGGTGGAAACAAATTTATAGAAGAGAACTGAGATATCATTAACAAAAGGGAGATCAACTGCATATTCCCCGATATGTTCCTTAGAACTGACTGCAAAATTACTGTAGAAGAGACGTTAAATGTTGATAATGAACATGATTTGGTAAGGCTATACACTCTAAAGTAATGTAAATATTTCTAACAACACTGTCTGACAAATTCAGATCTTGCAGCATGTCACTCCCACCACACCTTCTGCAATTTGTTTTTAGTCCACAAATGACTACTACAGCTTTATCTCAGTCTGATTATATTTTCAATGGACATAGCATAGCACATGATTTAATGGACAATGTGAAATGTTTGCCACCAGCTTCAGTGATGAGGACACAAACAACTGACACAGTTTCAAATATGCTTCCACTGTGTGTATATATATGTGTGTGTGTGTGTGTGTGTGTGTGTGTGTGTGTGTGTGTGTGTGTGTGTGTGTGTGTGTGTGTGTGTGTGTGTGGGGGGGGGGGGGGGGGGGGAGGGGGGGGGGAGGGGGGGGGGGTGTTTGCAAAGAAAAAGTTTTGAATTCAAGCGTAAATGCAGCTTTACTGACAGCATCAAAATATTCAGTTCTCCTATGATGAGAGTACATTTCTGGGTCTATGTGCACAATAGCTGAGACCTTATCTTCCACACAACAGTAGACACCAGCCATAGAACATAAATTTAAGTACATATTTATATCAGTAACGTAAGATTTAGAACATTATTAAGTAAACTAAAATATAAAATATTCAATATATACCAAAGAACGGAACATGAACACACACAAAACAAATAACTGTGAAATACGACCCTTGAACTGTATCTCTTGAGCCTTGGCTAACTCAACATGCTTAGGCAACAAAAGAATGATCAATGATTGAAAACGTATTTAGTATAGATAAAAAATCTAGTTATGAAGTGCATCAGAAGGGTCACAAAATATATGGAAATGTGCAACCTTTCTGTGTTAGTTGTTCTTACTACTCCTGGCAGAACTGTTGAAGGGAAGGAAGAGTGATGGAGTGAAAGGACTGGTGTAATTTAGGAAACAGGGAGAGTTAAGGAAAAGATGCCCTGAACCTCAGGCCAGGGGAGACTTAGTGTACGGAATGAGAGGGAGGGACTATTGTTGGTGCATGACATTTTCTACTCTTGTAGAGAGCAGGCACGAATGGTCTTTCCTTCTCATCCAACACAGTAAGATTCTGCAACTTTTCTTTAACTCTCCCCATTTCCTAAACCTCACCAGTTCTTTTCCTTCATCTCTTCCTTTTACTTCAATCCTGCTGCTATAAGAAACCATTGGCTCCAAAATCTTGTATATTTCCATATTTTTACATGCGTTTCCTCCTGCCGCCACAGTGAGATTTTTTAAGCGTACTACAAACGGAATGAACAGCCTTGCAACTAAAGAAATTCTACAGAAACAGCTCTTATTTCACACTACAGTAATTTAACATTTTCAAAGCTGATGGTGGCTGTCTAACAACTTGCAATTTTGGAGGAGGGTGTGCAGGATTCACGTAACATTTTATACTGAAATGGACAATGCAGTGCAATACATTCTTCTTCAAAGTTTGTTACTCTTAAAGGTCCTTTCCTAAGATTATCTTCCTTTTGATCTAACAGTCCGAGTCATTCTCGTACTGTTTATTGTGTCTCCCACTTTCAGTGTTCCTGTTTCTGCTGTGGATGAGTGAATTCTGGAGAACTTCAATAACACTCACATTATTATTTACATTGCTATAACCTGTGTCAATAAATGAGATGTCAAAACATGAGCTTAGGTCAGTATTACACTACCATATTCTTTGTCAACATTGTTATGTCAAATATTTATTGTTATGTCAAATATTTATGTCGAAGATATTTGATAGTGTAATACGGAACTTTGCCAAATCTCGCCTTTCGCCAAAGAAATATGATCAAATCTAGGCTTGATCACAAAAGTTGTTTTTGCCTTCCATTCACTGCAATATGAACTGTAACCACTTGGAGCACTGACATCACGGGAGTCCACAATCGCAGCTACAGCCATCCACCTCTATATCCGGAAACATCCAGGCAGCCTTTCAGCAAGCCGTTATAGAGGAAATGGACATCTCTAAAAGAAATTTATTTTTCTTAGCTTTCAATTCTACTTAGTCTACTTTTGAACTCTGGATGCCGCGAGTTAAAAAGTACTTCATCTGTTTTGCAATTTTTATCAATTTTACAGCTGTTGTAAGACTAATTCTATAAATTAAATTATTAAAAAATAAAAATAGTTCTTATTGCCCATATGGTGCACGAAACATTTATTTACCTTAAGATATTCCTCCTCTACTGATTTAGAAATCGCTTCACATATTTCTGGAATTATTTTGGTTAATGTGAAATGTGTTTAATTAGAGTGCTGTATTGTAAGCTAGAGTAGCTCTCTCATGTATCAAGAAATCATATTATTATAGTGAGCCTGTCTTCTACACATACAGCATTTGTCAACTGAGTGTTCTGTTCTGTAATATGAGAAGCCACTTTACTGAGAAACTACTGAAATGCACTCCAAGACTTGACGTCCGCCACTTGCACCTCTAATAATATATTTTTCAGAACACTTTTATTAACTCGCCACAAAACCCAAGGCTTCACCTAAGTATGTTTCCTTTTCTTTCCACTGCCTCTCTTCCAAAAGCACACACAATGCAACTGCAACTGTGGTACAAGCAACTGCAGCACAGAACAGGTTGTCGTCCGCCATCTTGAACATTGACAAAAAATATGACAAGTGTAATAACCCTCTTTGGTGACACATTACAGATCTTTGATGAATATTTGAACATATTTCTTTGATAAAGAAATACGATAGTGAAATACTGGGCTTAGACTATTAAAAAAAAAAAAAAAAAAAAAAAAAAAAAAACGGTCTGCAACGACTGCAGGGAACACTATGCACACTAGACCATGATCCATGTTCACAGGTGATCATCTCAGCATGGCATTTAACACACGATCAATGGCTCTATGGCCAGCGCCACACAGTCTGGGATTAACTGGACAGGAAATCAAAAATTGCATCAACAATGTGTCTGCAGTGCAGTGGGGGAGGGCAATACTATAAGCTTTTGGACTCAGATTATGCTGCTCTTATGTGTCATATTTACATACACACAAACTTTTATCGAACTTCTAAAACATTTTCATTGCTCTGACATGTTTACCAGGAATTCTTGTCACATGAGAGAGAACACACTTTCTATATAATTAAGTGTTAGTTAAAGAAAATAAAACAACTCTAATACTTACTCTTCTCCTTATCACGGGACTTCTTTTCCTTCTTTTTCTTCTTCTTTGATTTTTCCTCCTGAGCTTTCCTTTCCTTTTTCCTGAAACAAACGGTCACCATGAATATAAGCAATTACCTTGCAGCTGATACATAAATTTATAAAAATCAAGTAGAACAAAGGGAAAGAATTTGCATTACATTTTTCTGCTGCTTTATTTCATGAAGATAAATAATATGATAAGCACAAATGAAATGTATAATCATATTTTCATGTAACTCTTGTAATAAACTTTTAGTCATAGTTACACTATATCAAGAGGTTTGAAATTGTGATCTTCACAATACAAATTAATAACAACTTCTGCATGTGAAATTATGAAATAGTAAATTAGTTCTCACAGCCCTGTATATGAACTCATTTGCTTGCCTGTACTAACTGGCAGGATACTTGTGATTCATTTGTGGACGAACATGTTTTAAATGTTACAGTACAATACGTGTTGAAGTTTCTTTGCTGAAATAGAGCTGAAACAATCTTACACTCTTAACAATTGAAAAAATTCTTTTCATAACTTTGAACTTCATGAGAAACAACTGAGAAATTAACTTTTTTGCAAAACTTCAAAAAGACTTAACTTATTCCATAACTATATTATCTGAATTACATGTTCTACACCTGACTACTCAGCAAATCACACTGAAGTGCCTGGCAGAAGGTTCATCAAACCACATTCAAAACAATTCTCTATTTATTACACTCTCAAAGAGCATGTGAAAAAAATCTTTATCTTTTTGTGTGAGCTCTTATTTCCATTATTTGCTTGTTATGATCATTTCTCCCTATGTAGCTCCTCAGCCTCAATAAAATATTTTTACATTTGGAGGAAAAAGTTGGTGACAAATTTCGTGAGAAGATCCTGCCACACTCTCCCCCCCTATTTCTCTAGAATACTAAACGTGCTGCCCTTCTTTGAACTTTCTCAATGTACTCCCTTAATCGCATCTGGCAAGGATCCCACTTTGCACACCAGTACTTTAAAATAGGACAGGTAAATGTACTGTAGGTGTTGTGCCAATAAAATGCAGCATTTGGTTCGCCTTCCTCACAACTCTTTCAAGCTGATTAGTCCCTTATAAACTTTCTTCTTCAAAGAGTGAAAACAATGGATTTGTTTATAAGTAACTTTTCCGCTACCAATCACGATTTTCTTCTACCCAAGTTTTACACGACACATTTTGGGAAATGATTTCTATTTTCAAGTGTGTTTTCCCTATGTACTATTCCATTTTCAATATGTGAGGTTCTGCTTTGTTTATTTGACTTTACTGCAATATATAAAAAGATGCAAATATGTTGCAATAAAATCAACACAACAAAGCCGAACCTCACAGATCGGAAACACTGTGTAAAAATTGCACAGTACAAAGAGAGAACATACTTGAAAATGGGAATCATTCCCCGAAATACATCATGTAAAATATGAATAGAAGAAAATGTGATTGGTAGCAAAAAAGTTATTTATAAACAAACCAATTACAATTTTTTCGTAATTGTAATTCCTAGCCATTTGGTTGAATTTACGGCCTTTAGATTTGATTGATTTATCGTGTTACAAAGTTTAACAGAATCCTTTTGGCACTTATGGATGATCTCACGATTTTCAGTGTTTAAAGTCAATGTCACAATGAATATTTAAGATGAACTTTTTCCAAGTTTCACTTTATGACAGATGCATCAAGTTGCATGGAAAAATGCTTTTCTGACGATTGAAATAGCAATTTGGAACGCAGTCAATGAAAGAGAGCACATGCGAAAGATAGTCCGATTAAATTACAAAATATTAACTAAGAAGTGAGGTGACATCGAAAACAATTGAATCGACAAATATTAAAAGGGCAGAAGTCCACTGAGGCCAACTTTCAGTGAAATGAATAAAACTGTCTCATTCTGAAAATATTGGAAAATGTTCAATTGGATGGTACATATCTGTAGAACTAGTGGTCAGAGAGATATTTAATACGAATATATAACTAATTCAAGTTCTCTATTATAGATACATTTTTAAAGATCGAGTACTACTACCCTTTTTAACACATCACAAAGAAATCAAGTCAATTTTCTTTAGCTTTACTAATGGATTATGGGAACACAACGGTTTTTTTATGACAAACCAAAAAGGTTAAAACATGTCAAACGAAACTTTTATTACATGAGAAGGTAATTAAAGTACGAGAGACATTTCAAGACAAATCAAAAGCCTTCAAGAAACAGCATCATTTAATCACTGTATGCAATTGGTTAGCCATTTAAAGTAGGCCACCAGAAGGCGATTCCGAAAAAAATCATGAAATTGGAAAGTCTCCTGAGCACATTTTGGCTGCTTCTGTGTTTCCACGGAATACTGTTTTTTCTAGTAGGGTGACCACCAGTCTCTTGCATGTTGAAGGGGCCATTGTCCAGACTGCTGCCCTCTTAAATTGCCAACCTCAGAAACCTGTACTTGTCAACTGCCATTAAGCCTCCAGAAAGTGGGTGACAAAGGTCCTTTCAGCATTAAACAATGCAGCTGCCCATGTTGAACACGAAAAGGCAAACAAATAAAAATCTAATAAACACAGAATACTGCCTTTTTAACATTCAGTAATTCAATTTTCATGCAAAAATCCTTATAAAAAAAAAATACTTCACACACCTGAAGCCCCGCCCCACCCCTGCTGCTTGTCCTCAATATTAATTCTCTAATTTACTTACTCTTGTGATTTGAACAACACTTCTGTAGCATAAAGAAAGAAGACAAATTTCCACAGAAAACCATACAATATAGAGTAACATTAATGATTTTCTAACCGGCATACGGACAAATTAAGACGAGTCATCAACTTACCATCGTGCAGATTCCTCCAAGAATTTTCGAACCTTTTCTTCATATTCTGAGTCTCCTTTAGTCTGTTCCAAAAATCTACAAACTCTCTGCTCATAATCATCTTTTTCATATGATTTTTGCATACTGGTATCTTGCACAACCTGAAATGCTGTAGAATAATTTACATTTAGTAATGATTGTCAGTGGAAAATCTGTACGCTAAGCAATTACACTAAGACCGTCGTAATAAGCTTGTTTATGAAACGAAAAGAACTGTTCAAACCACCAACACAATTGTTAGACTTATCTCTACAAAATTACATTCAGAAATCCTGAAAAAATTGTTTTCTAATACCTACACATGTAGTCATTAACACATGCCAGTTTTGGGAAATATTTTATGCAACTGAAAAGGATCAACAACTGCTTAAAGACATTTTGACAAATAAAATTACTCTAACATTGAAGAGCAAAAATAACAGTTTTTAGACATGGACAGAAAAGATCACTAGATAACTGTTGCTATGATAATATATATGCAAATGGTGAATGGCTGGAGGGGCTACTGTATCTGTTAAAATGTGTCATTGTATAGGTCGTAGTTGTTACTGCACTGTGATATTTTTAAATGTATCTCACATTTTTCGTGACAATATGTTTCATCATTTTAGACTAGCAGCCTTCCACGGGATCTGTGACCATGTTGTCATTAATGATTATACATGTTTTGTCCACCGAAATTTTTTTACCTGACTCCTCATGCCGTGTTTGCATTATCCTGTCACCAGATTTGTGGCGAGACAGTATTACGAATTAAGAAGCATATATTACATTAAATCCAATTTAACTTCTTCAAGGCATACCCAGTATTTTTGTCACTCCTACTTATTCAATTACAATGTCAATGCCCAAAACTGGATATGGCAATACAAAACGTTACAAAGTAAACAATTTTTACCAATAAGTGGCATTAGTGACATTATCATATTGCCTATGACATCTAGCATATGCAACATGTGTCATCTCAGAACTGACAAAAGTAATTTATTTTACAAAATACCTTTACAGGCCTTCAATATAACATCCATTTCTGCTTATGACAGCTTCTCAACATTTTGGCAACTTCTGTATTCTGGATAGGGCACTCTCATTGTCAAGCTATCTAATTACGCGGGTCGCTTCATCATCAACATCATCATCATCATCAGTTGTACCCAAACATTTTCCACAGAGTTGTTCCTTCTTCAAATAGGGAAACAAATCAAAGGCTGGTGGGCTCATATCGGGACTATATGGTGGGCAGGGAAGTATTTCCCATCCACATTTGTCGAGGTTCCTTTCACTGGTAGGGCATTATGCAGTCTTGCATTATCACGCTAAATGAGGACACCAGCTGCAATCACGTAAGGCCTTCTTTGACGAATTTTCACTCGCAAAACATTTTGCAGAAAAACTTTTTAGTTCGCTTGGGCATTCTGTTTGTAGATATAACACCATTCATGTCATACACAAATATCATAATGAGTTTCACCTTTGATTGTTGGTGGAGGAATTTTTTTAGGTGTGGAGACTGAACTTTTCCATTATGATGACTGACTTCATCTCTGGCTCAAAATCTCGTATCCAGGTTTCAAGTGCAATCGCGACCTGCTTTCTGCTTATCACCTACATCATGTGGAACCCATCTGGTGAAAACTTTACTCACCTTTAACTTTTGATTTACGATTCTGTTAACTGAAGTGACAAAACAATCTGGCCTCATATGCAACTTCCTCCCATGTTTTTGTCGATCGTCACTCGAAATAATCTAAGAGCTGTAGTCTGTTGCAGATAATGGCCTTACACTTGTTGGGTTGTCCTCAGTGATAACCCGACCTCCATGGAAAGAAGCAGACCACAGTATATTGTGCTACAATCAATGGCACTATTCCCACACACCACTCTCAAAGCACTGTAAATTTCCGTTGGGTTCTTTCCATGTAGGTATCCAATTCAGATGTACGAATGCTGGTCACTACATGTAATCCGAACTGACATGGCTTCAGCTTTCATTTTAAAATTGAATTACCCACAACACAGCCACACAACCTTGCAAACATGTATATGACCATCACACCCAAAGTCTCACTCACAAATTACATTAATTTCAACTTGATCATGCCACCATAACAGTCGCACATGCACAGTACTTTTGAAATGGAAGGGCATAACTGTTACATTTCAAAATGTTCGAATTCGAATGTAGTATGTGACCACCTTGAGACACGACACATTTATTTTAAATACTAATTAATGGCACTGTTGCTTAGTACACAAATTACAGAAGTTAATGCACCTAAAAGATGGTGGTAGGAGAACAAGGATATTTTTTGGAATTACAAAGGACCACTGCCACATGCAGCCTAGCAATCGATGATGCTTGTAGTATCTAAAGCATGGGTGACCAACATTTCATCTTACCTGGACCACATTGTAACAAAATTAGTAAACAACTAATATACAGGGAGTTTCACAATGTTCCAACAATTTCAAATTTGAACAACATTCAAACTAATTGCAAAACAAAGCTGAACATTTTACATAAGATACAACATTTATTCGGTTTACTTATGATATATGTCAGACAAATAACATCCATTCGCAGCTACGCAATACTCAAGGCATTTCACCAAGTTTTTGAACACATCTTTCATAATTGCTGCAGGAATTCTGGAAATTTCATTTTGAATTTGATCTGTTGACTGTTGTAATGATTCTCATCCGCTATAGTACACTCATCTTCAAATAGCCCCATAGGTTAACTTCTCGCATGGTTAAAGTCAAGGAGTTAGAACGGTTTTGCGAAAGCTGTTTGACTTTCAATTCGAAGTGCTTGCAATTGCAAGGTTCTTTCTTTCTTTCTTTTTATCTTGGAGTGTGATCTGTTCACTTCTTGGGTTGCATTCATACTATCTTAGGGGCGCACGCAGCCCGCACATTGGCCACCCCTGGGCTTGGCTAATTTATAATGTAAAAGTTATGACAGTTTCAGGTATTACAAGCTATACTGGCCACTGGGTTGTATATCGCATTGATCCTTAGTAATTCCAATAAATATCCTCCTAGCACCTTTTAGAGTGTTAATTTTCATTGATCCTTAGTAATTCCAATAAATATCCTCCTAGCACCTTTTAAAGTGTTAATTTTCTTTAATTTGATATACGATGTTTGCTGCTGCTGCTACCACTTTACTGTAGTATACGCTTCTCCATTCTGTCTTACACTACTGTCTTATGACACATCTCATGGTGTAACCCAAGTGTGTCATGAGAAGTTACATAATAAAAATTTTGATGTCAGAGACAAGTGTATAATCGAAGAGCTTACGCACTTAGATTTAAAGGTTTTCATAAATATGTTCACAAGAAATGCACTTCCATCATGCTTATGAGCAAAATTTACAAGCAACTACCTCAATATCTGACAATACCTGGAAAATAAATTGTTTCTTCAGAAAATATGTTGCTCACAATTGTGAAACATGAAGTGACAATAGTGAGTTTTTACGGCAATTAACAATGAATAGCTACAACATCTAAAAACTAAATTCTTAAATTGACTAAACAAAGCACAATACACATTTTGAGAAAGTAAGTAGCACCAAGCACCTGGAACCTCAATGCAGAGCTTCCTTCAGAACAGTAACCTGTCGTCAGTCACATTATCTTTAACTGTATACAATCTAATCAACTCCAACAGTGTCCATTCATTCATGTAACATTCAAATTGCAAACTGTGTTTTTACTAAGACTGCATAACAATATTTGAGCTGTTATTCAGGAAAAAAAAACATGTTAGCTACCTTCTCTGTGTTTGGTACATTATTCAATAATTACTTAACTGGATGAAGAACAGCATTATTATTCGATCAGTACAAATGTTCTGGGGAAAGTATTGCAATACAGATTTCTTTACTTAATTTTTTTTTTAAAGTAATTTCCACCACACTGAATACATCTCACCATCCTCCGAAACCAACCCCTAAACCAGTTCTCCAAAGTTTCTGTAGGGAGTGAGGCACACTTGTTCCGAGCCCTTGGGTGGTTATCATCATTTGTAAACTGCACTCCTTTCAGCTTTGTTTTCACATGCGGCAACAGTGCAAAGCCACAAGGAGCAAAGGCTAGAGGGTGCTCAAGAAGTTTCAGTTCTGTACCCAAGACATATTCAGTGCATGCTTTGGGATAGTGAGCGGTCCTGATGGAGGAACCTAGTGACCATTCTTGACTTTGATTGCAGGTTCTTCAAAGATTGGATAACTTTGGGTAGGCATTGCTCAGTGTATTACTTAGCTGTGACTGTCTTCCGCATCCATAACAACATGCTCCACAATTCTACTCAATTTTTTTTGGGGTGGGGGGAGGGGGGGCAACTATCATTTTCTTCCTTACTTGTCAGAATTTTCTGACAGCTGTGGGTGTGTTGTCTTCTTCAAAGACCCAAACTTTGTTTTGTGTCTTAGCATGTCATAATAGCACACCCAAGTTTCATCACCTATCGTATACTGAGACTGTCACTTAGAAAACTTCTCTAACATCTCCCAGCACCAAGTCACACGACGGCTGCTGTTCTGTCAATCTATGTGGCACACAGAAACAGCGAAGTTTCTTTACTTTAAAATGATCATACAGAGTTGAAAGAACCGCTAGTGCATTTAGCCCTAAGATATCCTTTATATGCTTACAGGTCATTCACCTTGTCTTAGTCTAGCATTTTCCTCACAGCATCAACATTTTTCCTCCATGACTGATGATTGTGGCCTTCCTGTTCCACTCAGCATCATCCAGAGTGAAATCTTTGGGATTCTCTGCACCACCTCAATATAGCTGTACAATGAGGACACACATCACAGAGTGCAAAAGTCATTTCTTCAAAGCATCTGTGTATGTTTAAACTACATGCAAAGTTGTAACATAACACTGCCCGAATCTCATTTCGTGACCACAATGTCACAGCAAGCACTTCGAACTAACTTCGCTAGTGAACGACTATGCCCACAGACAGCACAGCGGCTAGAATGCAAGTACAAAGTACTCTCAGAATACAGCAATAATCAGCCTACTGCAACTTATTGTTGCAATGTATTGCAAAACTTTCCTAGTACCCTTTGTTAAGTGTAGTTAATGGCTAGTTTTTTTTCAGACTGAAGAAGACAACCATGACGAAAGTAACTGGCTATCATCTGAATGCATCAGGACGATGCTACAAACGCATGCAGAAATCCTCAATTTAGTTAAAGGGGTAACTTTATACTGAAGTACGCCAACCAGACCCAGCGTGCTTCTAAGGTAGGCAGGTGGGGAGAGGTGGGCTTCGAGTAAGAGATTAAAGTGATGTTAAGTTCAAGGACAGCATACTTAACTAATGAGTTGTATGCTGTCAAATCTGTAAGGGAGGTACCTCCACCTCCATCAGGAAGCTTAACTAATGAGTTGTATGCTGTCAAATCTGTAAGGGAGGTACCTCCACCTCCATCAGGAAGCGTATAGGAGGTTCATAGAAAGGCAGCGGCTGAGAGGAACTTGTGAGACACCTGTTAAGCTGGCATGAATGAAGTATCATGCAGACACTTAAAATGGCAGTTTTAGGTGGGGCATGTTTTGAACTATGTTTGCATAACATACTGGTACCACAATATTACTGTACCTTGGTTGAGAGGGAGCTTTGGCTGGTTTATTGTGAGCAGCACATAATTGTGATTGACAGTTTATGCAAAACTGACCTGAAAGGATTGGTCCACCTGTATTTATTTACTATAAACATCACCCCTTGTTTTCAGCAATGGCCTAGTGCAATAATAATGTGGTCGAGAGTAGATGCCGGACCTGACCACCATGTTTATGACACAGGCAACCTTGGCAAACAACTGTACTGCAGCTGTTAAGGAATGCCTTGCATGCTCCACTTTGCCCTGTGTTGTGTGTTATTAATTTTTCTTCACATATTTTGAGCAAACTGAAGGGACTAATCCCTATCTTTGACAGAAAGAGTGTATGACACAAACAGCAGATGCTGACAATCCCTATACCCATCAGGACAGTTCTGCTTTTGCAGCAGCACAGAATACTGGTACAGGCTGCCAGCCCTGTGGGGGCAGAATTCCTCACTCTGCTGACCTCCCCTCAGACACCTTAGTTCTACCATGATATAGTGTCTGCACTCTAGCCACGTTTGCTTAGTTTGCATCAAAACTTGGTCCTAGAAAGTAGTACGTCTATACTACTAGGTTACTGAAAGTCCAGGTATGAGTGGACTGTTTAGCAATGGCAGAAGAGACGTGCAAGGTTTAATAATAAAATCTGGTTAAAATTACTTGGTAGTTGACACTTCACACAATGAAGCTGCCTTCCTCCAATCGGAGCACTCAACACACAGCTGCCAACATATTGTTTTTGTTGTGGTTGTCATGCATATGAAAGAAAAGGGGCAGACGCAGGATTCAAAAGTGCAAACACACCAGAAAAGAAAGCCATGTAACGAAAAGCAGTTGAAGGACAATCGTAACAATTTGTGTGCTATGTTCAGAAATACTTTGAGAGGCAGGCAGAAAATGGGGACCTCTCCTACCTGTTTCAAACATAGCCACACGAAAAGCAGCCACACTTTAAGGTTAGTGAATCGACCATACTTTGTATTGGTAAAGGAAAGAATGAGAAGGAAAGAAGTGAAGCAGAACCCTCGTCTTCACATGCCAGGCAAGAAGAGAAGTATTGAGAAACACATAATTGCGAATATTGATCCTCGCACACAAGAAGCAATTCAGTGTCAAAGCAGATGCCTGCCTACATCAGGTAAGCTTGAACGACATTTCACGAGGCTGAACATCTTGAAGGCAGCAAATAAACTTTGCAAATGGGTCTGCAGAATATGATTCTAAATACAAAAATATTTCAGGCCATAAAATGTTGATGCATGGTTATGCAGATTTCTGTATGAAATTGTCTGAAATGATGAAACACAAGTGAGCACAGGTTACTGTTACATTAAGGTTGGAGTGACAACAGAAGTAGAAGGTAAGGTACTCATCACTGGCAAATACGGTATAGTATTCTTTGGTATGCCAGTATCTACCAGGACTTTATTCGTGGCTGGCAACTGCTTTTCAGATTGAAGTAACCATCAGAACAACAGGAGGAAATGAAACATTTTCAAACTGGCTCAAATACATGTTGTTACCAAGTTCAGAAAATCTATCAGTAATTATTCTCGACAATGCTCAATACCATTCAGGGTAAGACTTCAACATTGTCCTCTCGAAAAGACGACATTGTTCATTCGTTATGAGAACTCAAAGTTACTGTGAATGACACACTGAAAAGAGTAGGATCATTAGAACTCTTTTTCCTTTATAAGACACAATTTCCAACACTTTAACGTTGAGGTAACTTCCAAATATGGACGTAGTGTCATAAGACTACCATCTTATCACTGCCACTTATAAGCAACTGAACTGATTTGGGGGCAATGGAAAGGGTATGTTGCTCACGAAGAAAAAGAGTTTACTGTGAGCAAAGTGAGGAAATGACTCTTCAGGACATGGAAAAAAAATCACCAAACTGGACAAGAGGTTGGTTGTGATGTATACAAAGAGAGTAACTGATGAAGTGTGGAATAATGAAAGTCAGATCCTGTTACAGAACTACTTACTGCTTCCAGCAGCTGCTCATGCACTTCAGAAAGTTCCAGTGACTCTGTAGTGACTGGTATCTACCATCTTTCAGATAATGCAGCTGATTGCAGCTAGCAGTCAGTGAAAACATGGAGAGGGAGGGGGAGGGGGGGAGAGAGGGAGAGGGAGAGGGGGAGGGGGAGGGAGGGAGGGAGGGAGAGAGAGAGAGGGGCGGGGGACATTACTTTCTATTTGAGTATAGTTTCACCAACCCAATCAGAATGAGAAACAGTTTGCATTTAGTGCTCATTTCTTTTTGGAGTTTGCTCATACAGGCTAACTTTAATCGCCATGAACAATGCAAGCACGATCAATGGTTTTGCCACCAAGTTGTTGACCTCAGTTTTCTTGGATACATTGCACATGACAAGGCTGTGGTTATGTAACCAATTCAGCTAGCCAAAGAGCATCTCGCTTTCTCCTCAAACCTCAAGACCCGAAAAAACCCATCACACCTCAAGACAAAATAATAATAATGAAGTCAAGCACTGATGGTTTGGTTTTTAGTTGTCTTTGAGTGTAACATGTCTAAGATTCAATTCAAGCAGTCTTAATACAAAACAGTTTCAATAGGACTATACAGTAGTACACTTACTTTATTAATTTGGAAATTAGCAGGCCTCGCCATATACAAGGTGGAACCCAAAATTTTCAGGGCTGGTGCTGCCATCTGGAAAGTATGAGTAGTAGATCTTTGCACCGCTAGGTGGTGAGAGCTGCATATCTGATGAGTCAGTGTGCGGAGTGGCATTCAGTTGGGAGGACGTGTTGCGTGTCCACAGTGATTTTCATAATACTCTGTTTGGTGTGTGGCAATTTTACGATGGATCCACAAACAGAACTGTGCGTGTGTGCCAAATTCTGTGCGAATCTCGGGAAAAGTGCTGTGGAGACCCTTGCAATGATTCAACAAGTGTTTGGGGGACAGAGCATGAGCTGTACCCATGTGTTTGACTAGTTCTCCAAGACACAAAAAAGAAAGTCTGGTGAAGAGCAACGTAAAGAGCATGATCATCATTTTCTTTGATACCAAGGGAACGGTGCACAAAGAATTTGTCCCACCCAACCAAACAGTGAATTCCATGTACTACTGTGACGTTTTACAACGGCTCCATGAGAACGTGCGGCGCCGATGGCCCGAACCTTGGCGTCCAGGAAACTGGCTGCTGCATCACAACAACGCATCCTGTCACATGTCCTTACTCACCAGGACGTTTTTGGCAAAAAAAAAAAAAAAAACCATACTCACCAGATTTGGCACCTTGCGACTTCGCGCTATTCCCAAAACTGAAACAAGTTGACATGCCATCGGTTCGATATTCTAGAGAGGCTTCAAGAAGCATCACTGGCCATGATAAACACCCTCAAAGAATAGGACTTCCAGAAAAAGTTTGACCAGTGGCAGAAGTGCTGGGACCGGTGTGTACATGCGGATGGGAACTACTTCGAGGGTGATAGTGACCACTGCTCCAAAGGTTTTTAACAGATGGCAGCATCAATCCCGAAAATTTTGGATAGCACCTTGTATATACAAAGAATGCAAAATAACTGTCAGCCTTGACCCATTTTATATATAAAAATGTAAGTTAATTACCAGAATAAATCACTGCAGGACAGATATAATTCCTTCATGGGTTTCAGTAACATTTTTGTAATTGTGTTTGCTGATATTACAACATTAAACTTCAAGAATTTAAAAGGCCTAACAGTCTTCAGAAATCTCAGTTACATGAAATCTCTCATTGACAGTGCTGCCTCACCATTCCTACTCTATTTTTCACTGTATCAAAATAATAATTGTCTTAAGATGTAAGACTCATAGGAAAACTGTTTATGACATCTTTCGTTTCTAATACGATTTTAGCCAGTAAATCAACATACCAACAATCACTTCTTTTTTCAGCCATTCTCGGACTTGCTTCCTCTTTTTAAATGTTTACCAGCTACAGGTAAAGTAACTGTGGCACACGCTTTCTTTTGGGTGCCTGACCCATCTTAACCTTGTAAACTCGCATTGCCAATTGACAATATTATTGATTGTGTGAGGTTAACTTCGACAAGACGAACTACTATTGTCAATAAATACTAAACGTATGTAGGGCCCATAACAGCACTTATAAAGTGATATGCCATGTGTTGCCTGTAAGTGGCAGTCCATGTGACAACACTCCAGTGGTCAATGACAGACATTAACTGTATTGGGCTTCCAGCCATTTGAATTCTGCAATAATCTGAAAGAAATTGCTTGAAAGATATCACAATGACAAAATTTCGTTTACATGAACCTACAGATTAAAAAAAGGTATGTGTAAGTGTGACTGACTCTCTCTTTCACACACGAACGCGCGCGCGCACACGCACGCACACACACACACACACACACACACACACACACACACACACACACACACACACACAAATACTTACGAGTAAAAGAAAACGGAACAGCAGGTGGATTGTAATGAGATACCCTCTGCGCAAGTAAACCTCCAAGACCTGAAAAAATTACGTAACTTTACTAATAGACTTCATGCTGAAGATCAGAAATTTATCAAAATGATATGTTTTTTTCACTCCAGAACAAAATGTTTGACTTGAAAACGTACCTTCAACTTCACTGTTAGGATCCATGAGAGCCATTCTTTTGCTTAACGGTGAAAGTGATTTCTCTCTCTTGTCTTCTTTCTTTTTGGAACTGTAATCAACATAATAATTTAGTTATTTATTACTCACAAAGTTTCTCATGCAAATTACAAATGTACATACAAACCTTTTCCTGTGCTTTTTTGAAGATTTTCGGGACCTGGAAGGTGAGCGTGAACGCGAATGGGATCCAGATCTCGATGAAGCTGAGCTTGAATCTGAAGACGATGAAGAAGAAGAAGACGAACTCCGAGAACTTGCTGAACTGGAAGTACTACTTGATGAACTAGAACGGTGGCGCCGTTTCCTAGACCTAGAAGCAGAATTTGATTACATCTTTAAGCTGGAGTATTTCATCAATGAAAGAAACTACATGCTACTATGTTCCTGGTTACTTACGATGTAAACAACAGTAACTGTAATTACTGTATTAGACGCCAAGTATGTTACAACTGAACTTGGCCAGCAGTTAAAATTTACAATAATGCAATGAACTTTATCCAAAAAATTATTCTGTTACTATCGGTTCCATTATAGACAAGAAAATAATGACTCACTTCCTCTCTTTCTTCTTCTTGGACTTCGATTTTTCTTTCTCCTTTTTCTCCTCCTCTTCATTGCTTTTCAGTAACTGCTTCAATGTTTCTTTCACTTCAGCAGATTTTGAAGAATTTAAGCCTGGTATGGTAACTTCTGAATCCGATAATTTAGAGCTGTTCAGAATCTTGTTTTTCAAATATTCAATAGAATTTTGAGCTTCTTCGTGAAATGGTATGAGAGATAAGCAGTTCTGGTATGCTTTCAGGGCTTCGTCAAATTTGTTTTCATCTTCATAACTGAAATTATGGGAAAGAATAAATAGCAACATCACAAATAAAATTATCATTGCATTGTAGCATTAAGACTTCAGTGACTGCCTTCTTGTGAGTCTTGTAATTTCTTACAGGGAACTTCACTGATAATGTCATCAAAGACTTGCCTAATGAACTAAATCAACTGTATCACCAAATCATTAAACTCTGCAATACCAACAATGAAGTGTGCCTCACTATATGCTCCACTTAGTTTTATCAATATGGCATTACAGTTATCTTCTTCTGAATAATGTAACTAAAATTATACTACGTTGATCACAAAAAATTGAATTAAAAAAATGGAAACCTGATCATAAATGTCCTGTGAAACAGCTTTCTGCATGAAGAATTAATTATCACATTCATAAATACACTCTTACCTCACTTACACTGCAAATCTCCTCTATAAAATGAAACAGAACACTTATCTGTTCAAATGCTACAAAATAATTGCAAAGTTCAGTATTTTCAATAGCTAAAACACAATTCAGTGTCCACACCCATTATCCCCACTGTTCTGCTTCAATTTGCACATTTACTATTTCACAATACAACCTTTAAAACTGTATTCTCTTAAAATATGTTTACCTCTATAACTAATCCTAATAGTTACAGATGTACACAACAGTAGTTCTCACCTTCTCCCCAGAGCAACCAATGTTTCTCCAGCATATTTACGAGCATTCTGGTGGTTGGGGTTCAGTTTTAGAGCTGTTTCAAAATCTTCTATGGCTTTTTGGAAACTGCCACTATTTGCGTATCTGTAAGAGGATGAAAGCACAGATTAATTATTAGTAATCACACACTACTATGTGTAAACGATCAACAGCTCTGCATATACTTTAAATACACTTAATGAGAGACATCAAATAAGTAACAAGTGACAAAGTATGTGCTACTACTTAGGAAATACAGGAAAAATGGTTTTGGAAAGTCTCTCTCTCTTTTGTGTGTGTGTGTGTGTGTGTGTGTGTGTGTGTGTGTGTGTGCGCGCGCGCGCGCGCGCTTACGCAAGAATGTAACCGATTAAAGCTATGACTGGGGATAGCATTGGCTTATACAGTGTGCTAATGCTAATGTTGCATTTTCATCTGTATCTTCTCAATAACAGTGTGAATGGACCATTGGAAAACAAGCAGTTATTTTGGATGACAATATGGGCCTACTACTCAACTGATGAAACCATGGTTTAAAGATTTTTCTCCTCCTCTTGCAAATTTTTAAAATATCGTGAGACACGTGTGTGCGAGTTGCATCTCGTCGAGTGCGTATATTTGTGTTTGCCGTATAATTCTGACGAAGACCTTACTGGCCGAAAGCTATTATTTGTGACAGTCTTTTTGTTGTGTCTATCCGCGACTCAGCATCTCCGCTATATGGTGGGTAGCAACTTTCCTTTTCACAATATTGTTACATTCCATCCTGGATTTTCCACTGTATAAAATTACAACATCTATGGTTTTTGCAATAAATATCACCTTTCAATTCACTTTCTAAAGCATAAATATGAAGTATCCTGCTCTTTAGATGTTCCAGATTTGCACAAGACTATTTTCACACTTTAGCAGCCATAATTTTGTTGCCATTTCCTTTTCAATATATTTTAACTACATTTATTAAAATGTAAATAATACTTTCAAAATAATTTATTATTCAGTAACATAGGTTGAAAATGCTAAGGAGAATGACTGTAATGGAGTTACAGCAGTAATGATGAGGGTGGAAAAAATTTCATGGTTCTTACAATGCTCCACGTGCCACCAATCCTTCAACATTCCGAGGATCGATGTTCAATGCTTTGTTCAAACACTGAAATGCCTCAGAATGCCTTCCTGACTTGAAATGCTCAATGCCTTCGGCTACACTCCTGAAAGCCCACTTGCTCGCTTGTATCTGACGAAGTTCAGATGCATACTCTTGTTCAGGGAATCTTCCACTGCAAAAACATCAAAACAAAGTCATTTTTAGAATCATTCATTTTAGAATCATCCATTTTGAAAATGGATTACCTTTTATATAAAAGCATGGTTGCATGACTTTTCAGTATACGCAATACCGAAGTTTTAATAAAGTTTACCACAATGACATTCAACTCAAATTTGTTCTTGAACTGATCTCCCAATAAAATAAATTAATATATTGAATGTCACAAGTTTGTAAAACTTCGACATTATTAGTATTACTGTTGAAATAGTACAGAACTGTGTAAAACAATATGTAATCAGTAATGAGTAGAATTTCCAACAGCTGTACCAGTGTCACCAGTTCATTCACTCCCAGCACACACATCTAAAACGAAATGTGTTATGCAATTTCCAACGCACATAAAGAAAAAAAATCTACAAAATTGTACAAGCTGTCATACAAGACAAAGGAGAAAATAAGTCACCAGTCTGAAACAGAGATGTTGTTATCGATGAAATTTATTATGATCCAGGTTACTATGTCTTGCAATAATGCAAAAGACACTTGTCAATTTGTTGACCCATGATGGATCAACAGAGACTTGTCAATCTGACATGCAGAGTGGTGTAAGTGAATTTTGAAAGAAGTCTTACTGTGCATTCCATCAACTACAACTGGAATACCAAGCCATTATACAATTCTTTGTTCCTGGCAATTTATCACCAATGCAAATTCATATTAAATAGATTAATAAGATGACTGCTCCCTGGTTTCTATAACTTACGAAATGAGCAGCTGGATTCAAACACAGCAGCATTTCTCACAATGCTCTGCAATAAATGTTCAGCACTTCCGCTGGACAAACTACAGAAAAAGAGAAATAAATTCATTAGTCATGAATTTCAGAAGGAGAAAGTCTTCCTTTAATGGGACATTGCGAACAACCAAAAATGTGGTTTAGCAATGGGACAATTAAGGAATCTTATGTTCGAATTTTTGATACATGTCATTTTTTCCCCTGTCCCTAGATATTTGTGGTTGGACAACCTTTCAAAATATCCTCTATTCTAACAACTGTATAAAAGTATTTCACAGACCTACCAGCATCATTGCAGGGCCTGAATACACTTAAGTACATCCACTGGAAACATGCTGAATTGATATACAAAAGAAAAATTTACATGCACTTTGCACAAGTGACACAAAAAGGACAGCATTAAATTAATAATCTTAACAACAAGGGTTTAAATGAAGAAAGTTCAATCACCAAAAACAAGATTCAAAATGGAATTCAGGTCTGATTAGACATGGATGACACAGGAAGGACACCTTTTCTTCAAAGTAACTAATTTAGCATACAACTTTACTGGTGAATGCCTAATCTGTTTCGCTGGACTGATATAAGTTAAAAACTGTGAGAATATTGTATGTACCCGCACACCACTGAGGTCATCTACATTTCAGACACTGTCTATTTTAGATGAACCACAAATATAGCTGATGAATTGTCAAGCAACTCCAGAGACCTGATTTTTATTTGATACTACATTTGGGAAATAAACTGGAAAGAAATTAATAGACACAGGAAATTTCTGAGTAGTGGTATTCAGTAAATGTGTAACCGTAAAAGTTGGACCAGTCTTGCGAAAGATTTCACATGTTCATCCTCCCTTGAATAGAGCAGCAACAGACCAAATGTGCGAACAGGAAAAAGGCATAATGAACATTTATTTTTATACACTACTTTACTTTATTACTAATCGTGTTTTCACAATTTAAATCCAGAGAGAAAAGGGGACAATGTAAGTTGAGTTAAAATTCCAGACTGAGATGATTCACTAAAGTTTATCCCTATCTGTAGAAGAAATCAGAGATGAAACACTGGCAAGCACATAGGTACCTCAAGTGGTCTCCTCTTTGTAGGAGTTAATAAAAGTTGTACGAAGGCACCAAAATTCATCATTTGATGCCAAATGGACACAATTGTCGACAGGTGATGCCAAATGGACACGATTGTCGACAGGTGATGCCAAATGGACACGATTGTCGACAGGTGATGCCAAATGGACACGATTGTCGACAGGTGATGCCAAATGGACACGATTGTCTACAGGTGATGCCAAATGGACACGATTGTCTACAGGTGATGCCAAATGGACACGATTGTCGACAGGTGATGCCAAATGGACACGATTGTCGACAGGTGATGCCAAATGGACACGATTGTCGACAGGTGATGCCAAATGGACACGATTGTCGACAGGTGATGCCAAATGGACACGATTGTTGACAGGTGACGGATGTCATTCTTGGTTAAAAGTAACCAGCTGTTAGAATTCCTTTTTTTTGCGAAGTCCCTCTTCCTTTCTGATAAAATTAAAACTGTGTTTACACATTTTTATTGCTTCTCTTCATAAATGTGATGATACGACATTCTCTTGGAGAAAATGCTAGCCTCATTTACTTTTATCCATGGCTTCCACAAAAAAAAAGAAAAAAACAACTTGCTTTGCTGTGGCTAATTCTGGAGTATAAAATAACAGTTCCTCTTGTGTTCAGGTAACCAGCACTTCACCTTTTCACTATGGTGGCTGTGTATACAGGTCCTGCTACGCCGTTCCCCAGGTGTTATGGACATGCATACACAAACGCTGCTTACATTTTCCTACAGTGCTATGGATGTCTGAATTCAAGAGTATTTTTCAGACAATATATGCACCTCACTGCATGCTATCATTTTCAGAAAACCTGATTTCGATATAAATTATGAGCTATGCTGAGTGTTAAGACCATGTTTTGTGATGCGCAAGGACATGAATGGGCGTAGGTCTGCGTGTACCCTTCATATGTAAAACCCAAAATGAGATATCCTTCCGCTCTCCACTTTAAATAAAATTTCGGTATCTTATCTACATTTCATTCACTTTATAAACATATGAGCAAAAATCAACCATAAGCAGAGTTTACACAACATTGTTTTACCTCTGCAGAATCTCTAAAATTTCATGCAATGTTTTACTTAATTTGATGTAGCACAGTAACTAAGGCAAATAATGAAAAGAAATTCAGTTCTTTATCAACTGTAGACTGTATGATGTGCAAAATTAAATTTTTTCACCTAATAGTTTTCAAAAACATCTGATGGCAGTGTTTCATACAGGTCGGAACAGCAGCTCAGCAAACACCACCATTTTGGGAGCAGTATATCGATAACAAAAAAAACCAGCACAGAATGCAAAGAGCTCATTTGTAGCAGGAAAGATTTGTAGTAAAATTTCATGAGACCAAAGACAACATATCTTCACATGCACTTGTAATGGAGAGAAATAGAAATTTAGGAACATCAAAACAACTTTAACAGAAAGTAAAGGGAAGATAAACATGGAGGCAGATGTTACACCGAGAGATCAATTCTGATGTCCAGTTATTTGTAATCATGCTCCAGAAAATTATATGGATTCAGCGTCACGACAAACTGTGGCAGCCTCTATATAGTTATTTTGGAAATGCCACTGGTTACTATGCACACACTGATATGGCTTTTGCCACGTGGTACGAATACCTACTGACAAAGCTGTATAAAAACCAAATAGGCAAAGAAGCTCTCTGCCGAAGGCTAGGTTATAAAATCACACACAAACCATCACATCTTCTTAATAGATATGCAGTGACGCTTCCCTTTATCAGTCTGGAAGTGTTATCAGAACCGAACACTGGGATTGTACAAAAGTTTCTCAAAACAAGTTGTACTTACTGAAGGAAATGAGCAAAGACTTGTGTAAATAATTAATAAATACAAAGAAGCTAAGCCTATTACTATTCTTACTCCACTCAAACATTAACTTTTAAGAATACTCCTTATGGAGTACAATGCGTCAACCACAATAAAAACTTGAGTATCATCACACCTTCATAAAGGCATTACCATTTAATAACACTGAGATTTACTGAAATAATTGCAAATACGAGAAACACTAAACAGAGGGCACCGTACGAATAATTAGTGACAATACAAATGGCCTGCAACCAAGATGAAATCAGAAAAGAATTTTAGCAACTACCATAAGCTAGACAAACATTGGTGTAAAATTACCAGACTAACAACTATCAATCAAAACTGTGAAAAACACTTGGGCACTGTTTAACGTTCGTGCATGAGCAGGAAGTGAAGATGAACATAAAATAAATAAATTAGCAGTCTCAACTTAAACTGGCATTAATGGGAAAGCTTTATAGACACTACCAAAATCAGCTTAATAAAAAAAAAAGATTCTTCCTAACAAATGACTCACTTTCAGTATGCACTCTAAAAACTCAACCAAGTGAAAATCCATCTTCAACCGACAGTGTACAAATGAAAATACTAACAAAACTAATCCACCAGGTGTGATTCTATATACATATTTCAATGTTTCGTTAATTCTATTGATAATTACCGCATTCCAGTCATGTGTGAATAATTGGTGCTTCCAAGACCAAGTAAATTGGCCAAGTAGTTAATGTTGTTCGGGTTGTAGAAACCTAAGGTTTTCTCCAGTACTTTCTGGTAGGACTCTCCCTTCATGTCTTGAGTTTTCCTATGAGAAACAAAAAATATTATACATTAAACTCAGCAGCAGAGTTACCTACTTTCCAATACTAATCTTGAAATGACATCTTCAAAGTAACGTATACATGTCATCCAAAGAAAGTGGAAAGCAATGAATTTTTTTTGTAAGAGTTTAGTGACGGCACAATTCATATAGGTAACTGTCATATTTACAAAAATTAAGCTCTCACAACATACTCAAAACTACAAAATTTACATTTTTCTAATACGTTATAAATTTTATTTCAGTCAATTCAGTAAATGATGGATTAGCTCTTAATTTAGTCAATTGTTTATGGTCATTAAAACAGAAGAATACCCTAGATGAAAGTGCGGTCATCAAACTGATGAAAGGCCGACTTTTAAGGTTAGAACTCTTAAGCATGTCATAACATAATTCAGATAAAATTTGATTTGTATCAAATACACTTACATGAATCAAAACATTTATTCCAAATTTGAAAAAATTCCACGGTTATAATTTAAGTATATATAACTTCTGTGTAAATGTTCTTTAAAAATTTCCAAGACTATTGACATTTTGTTGCATTTTGTCCTGATACAAACTTAAGTTTGAAAAATGTAAGATATTGTTTTTGATCCATGGACTTAAAGACTATAGTTTCTGTACATACTGACAAATTTATAAATTCTCCACACCGCTAATCAATGAACCAGCAAAATACCTGGATCTCACCTGCCATTCTGTTGGCTATAAAGCTGTTATGTTACTGTACGTGACTTTTTAAAAGCACACAATTCATACATCCATCTCAGATTTCTTAATAACATCTCCCTAGTCAGTTGGGCTGGTATACACAAAAGGACATGATGGTGTTGTAATTCTTGTGTTGTGCAATGCTGCAAAGGGAACCCTATATCCAAATGAAGTCTTTCCTGACTGGTCTACAAGCTTGTGCATCACTTTTTGCTTTCCCAACAAAACAGTATAGTTGCTGGATTTTTGCAATCATATGCATTACTGGTATTTCACTTGATTGCTTTGTATGTTTATACATGCTGTAATGTCAAATAAAGAAACATTAATATTAAAGTCTTCAAATTGATTATTGAAGCAAAAATATTTAAGTTCGTTCTTTCAACACCATTCCCACTTTTTGTGAAATCAGGGAACTATAAAGAAAGCAAGAAAAAACTTTCAAATTATTTTTTGAAGACTTATACAGTTATTTCATTTTTCCTATGCATGCTCATGCATACCCACATCCCTTGATAATTTTAAATCCTCTCCTACAAATTATCCTCATTTGACAATTTCAAAATAGTGATCTACACATTTACGTAAATATCAAAAACTCTGCAATTGTGAAGTTACAGCTCAAGGTTACTTACTTATACATCTCTGGGAAATCTTCACTGGTGATTAAGCCAAGACGACACGAATACTCGGAATCGGGAGGAAGAGCAAAGCCCTTCATACCAACCACAAGCTTCTCAGTGTCTGGCATCACTTCCAGCACCTCACAGCACACCGTGTCATTGACAAGGTAGTTACGCGTAACGGACTTCTTGTCAGCTGCTGGAATCATGCTCGACATAGGGCAGAAGGCCTACAACCAATAGAAATCAAAGTTCATCAAAATTAGACTTGTATCTACAACTCCACAAAACAAATAGGACACTTCTTGCTGTGTTAACAAAATTTAATGGTTTAGCTTTCCTTTCACCACAGCATAGTACACAATGCACTGTATTACATTTTCGAAATGTTATTAGAACTTAATTTGTTTTGAAGCACAAAATTACGCCTAAAAAGCAAGTAGTTGATAAATTACTAGCCACATGTAAAATTGTCCTTGTCCACTGTTCTTGCCACACATCGTTGTCAACACAAAACTGGTGTCTCCAAAGTAGCTGTATCACATTATACCAACACTCCATTATCTACAAAATTATAAAATTTCTCCGTTATCTACAAAATTATAAAATTTGCAAGGTAATATTTGGTTGAAGGTTACATTCTCTTTTTATTATTAAGATGTAAAAGTCAAAAACTTTTCAAACTGTATGTCTTCATACAACAGGGGGCAACAGCCATTTAGGGTAAAAAAATTAGAAAAAAATAGTTAACAGGTACCTTATACAGGTAACATCCTAGAACTGTCAACTATTGTAAAGCAAACTTTAAATTCTGCCATGGGGAGAGCTACATTGTCAGCACAACTGCTTAAAATATTTTGATGTGGTGGTTATTTAATGTGAAATGTCATACGCAATATGTGGTAAGGTCTTATGTGTAACTGACATTACAATTACCTTTCTGGCTGTCAGTGAGACTAGATCTTCCAAATCTTCAAAATTAATATTCCTCAGTCTGTTAAGACATTTATCATATTAAAAACTGGCTACATACAAATCAGCAGCTTTTATGTACTGAGAACATGAGTTAAAATTTCTTGTTGATGTTCCAATATTATAGCATTCATCCTGGTTTCTAAAGAAATGAAATAGAATATATATTTTTATATATAAGAAAATAAATTATAAATTTTAACAATAAATGATTTCTTGAGAATCCACCAGTAATAAGATTTTTAATTATCCTTGTAAAAATACAACAGTAAAATGACCTGCTCCAAAAACTGGAACATTTTCCTTGAAAGTTTTGATTGGCAGTACAATGTGTGAGCCTTTGGCAAAATCACAAAATACAGTGAAACCCGTATTTTACGTTTTCTGAAAAAGTTTAGTGATAACTCAAATGTGAGGAGGAGAGAAGGCTCTAACAAGCAGTCAAAACTTTTCTTCCTCTATAATACAAGGTAACAATAATCTTGCACTAATCCAAACAGTGACCACTGTGTATAAAGATGAATCACTGAACACTACTAATAATTTGATTTGCAGAACATACAGGTAAAAAACGTAGGACAAAGAAGATGTATTTCAGAAAAAGTAAAGAAGTACAACTGACCTTAAGACTGGAAATACCAATTATGAGAGACAGACAGGTGTTGGCTACTGAGCATGCAGATCTTACCGTATTGTGTTCCAAACGTTCCCAATACAACTGGGGTAAGACCACCTTAACAAGGGAGGGAAGCACTCAACTACACTATCCTGTGCAGTTATCAGTTACTATTACTTAGCTGAGGGTACAGGATACCTATGGGTGTTATACACAAACACGAAGATACAGGACTGGACTAATAACTTCCCATATGCTTACAGTGAGAAACTGTCAGACACATTAGAGATAGGGTTTCATGCCCATCCTCCACACACAACTATCTACATTATCCGTCTGAACAGCACCCTGCTGGAAAGCAGCTCTTCCGTCACCTCCAGCTTCACCATACACAAGAAGCATGTCTGCATATTCCGCAAATGTGTACTGCACCATGTTTCCTCTATCGGTGATGCACAGGTATTGACTCGGTCTCTCAGCAAAGCGGACAATAAGTGACATCTGGGGATCGTTTGACGTAGTACAAGTCATCGTGTCTACTCTGTCGCGTACCAGGACAGGAAACTCCAAGACGTCCCTCTTGCCCTAAGCAGACATTGACGAGGTACACATCTGAATTGAAAACTGTTGTAGAATGGTAACGATACATTTCCGGACATGGGTTCCTATTCAAAATGTTCTGTACTCACTACCCTCTACATGTCCCTAGAAGTTTGTAACGGGAATTTCCGACCACCCTGTATATGAAAAACAGAAAGGCAAAGATGTGAAACACTGCTGTAAATAGCACTGCCACTTGAACTGGGACTTAAGTTAGTTTCTCCAGTCACAGGAGGAAGTCTAGCAATGTAATGGAATTGCTGAGACTCTGGGACACCAAACACATCTTGCTCTCACATATGTTATGTCTTACAGGCTAAAAAGTGCCACTACTGAAATTTTTGCAGTATAAAACCTAGGATTAAGTAATCAACTTCACTTTTTTCTATTAATACCACAATGACTAACAACCCACAGAACACAGTTGGGGAACCAAATAAACGACAAGAAGACCTTTCATCACTTCTGTCGTGTAGACATGTCAATAATGACTCCTAATACTAATTCCTAAGATGAACTTCCACACACCTATAATGAAAAGTTACATAACCTTACACCGTTAAATGATATGAAGTTGACAGATTTTGGACTTTAAACTTATTTTTGAATCTGACAAATTATTTGTTATGTGATAATTGTGGATTGCCTAAAATAATAAAGGCGATTAATTGCTCTGAAATTTTGTCAATAACTGGAAAATGAATCTGGCATAATAATTCAATTTTCAAACTCATTTCAGGGTAACATATAAAGAAAAATTTAAGGAAAAAAATATGTGATCACAAATCTGCTTTATGAAATTCCACACACACACACACACACACACACACACACACACACACACACGCGCGCGCGCGCGCGAAATACTCTATATACACTGAATGCCAACATGTCAACTTCAACAGAAATATCCTCTTTCTAAAACATCAATTTGTCCTCAAATGGGCCCCTAGTGGGAAGTTACGTAGTAGTACTGATTTATTCTATCCTACATGTTTTTTTAGGATGCTGAATCTGAGGTTTGCCTACAGAATTTTGTGACAACATTGAAAAAAAAAACTGAAAGAAAAGATTCATTTTTGGTGGTCTTTTGCTCATAACTCTGAAACTATCAAGTGTAAAAGTACATTAAATTTCCTACAAATTTCAATATTTAGGTTTTTACTCTGACAAACCACTGAGAGGCAAGAGCTAGCCGAAAATTAGTGTTTTTCAGTTGTATCAAAGTTTTTCCATTATAACACTCTTATTTAGTACTAAAGGTCATAATTTAGTGAATTCCTCCTCTTTAAGTTGAATACAGCACACACTGATTTCATCCTTTTTGCAGCTACAAATATTAAAAGAAAAAAAGAAAAAGCACCAAAAATAAAAAACAAGAAGAAAAACACTATTACTTTATTTCCGACAGGCTTACATACTTACAAGAGACTACTCATCAAATTGTGTGCCTATGGAGTATCATCTCACCTGTGCAATTGGATTCATGGTTTCCTGTCAGAAAGGTCACAGTTTGTGGTAAGTGATGGAATGTAATCAAGTAAAACAAGTGGCGATTTAGGAGACAATCTGGGTGGTCCTCTTAGATTGTCCACAGATTATGTTGTCATTTACCATCAAGAGAAGTCATCAGAAGATCAGAAACACTAGCAAACGATTTAGACGAGGTATCTGTAAGGTGCAAAAAGTGACAACAGACCCTATCTCATCGGATTAGGGAAGGAAGTCGGCCGTGCCCTTTCAAAGGAACCATCCCGGCAATTGCCTGGAGCGATTTAGGGAAATCACGGAAAACCTAAGTCAGGATGGCCGGACGCAGGATTGAACTGTCGTCCTCCCGAATGCAAGTCCAGTGTGCTAACCACTGCGCCACTCTGTCAGCAGTGTAATGTGATCCGCATTAGCGATAAAAGGATTCTGTGCAATTTTGGTTACACGATAAATCACGACAGATGAAAAGGCTGTCAATTCAATTAAATATCTAGGATTTACAATTACGAACAACTTAAAAATTGCAAAATCGCATACATAATGTTGTGAGCAAGGTAAACCAATGACGGCATTTTATAGGCAGAATGCTAAGAAGGTGCAACCGAGTTACTAAAGAGGTGCCTACACTATTGAAGATCATAAAAAAAGTTTTGTATAGGGTAAAAAAGAGATTTTTGCTGAGACAGCCAAAATCAGCAATTTTAAACTAGCACCAGTCTCAACAGTTCATAGGAGAAAAAACCTACTGAGTTATAATAAAAAAGCAACAAAAATAAGATTTTTTACCTTTTATGCATTATTTACAATGTTACGTCAAGAAATTCTGTTGGCAAAACTCAGACACTCCATTCAGTACAAAACAATTTGATTGGAATATTATTCCAACTGTTGAGTTTAGTAATTTTTTTCTTTCTATTTTGAAAATTTGACTGTTTCTAGATCATCAACAACAGGCCACACAAAAGGAGACTCATTCCTACAAAGCGATGTCCTAGGAATTTCCTAAGAACTTTCAAACTGTGAGCAACAGGGGTGGCAAAGAAATGGGTGATTTTGAAACCACCGTTGAATTTAAAATGTCCATCACCTGAAAATGGCATGTACATGGCTTAATTTTTCTTCACACACGAAGTCTTACGGAACTTAAGACATCATCACACTTTACAGGATTGGCACTGGAATTTGATAAAATTCTTCCCAAACTTGATCCTTCAGTTCCTCAATTGTGTGCAGTGGGCCACTCTGGGAGATCTGTGATTTCTAACGACCCCAAAGGAAGAAATTACACGCTCAAAGGTTAGGGGATCTTTGAGGCCAAGAATTGTCCCCATTCTTCGAGACGAGATGACCTGGAAAGATATTGTCGAATGTGTTAATGGATGCTGAGAGGTATGGATTGGGGTGGTCGTTCCAACAATTCTCTGCAGAAGCGTAGTCTCTTTGGGAGGTCGCTGGCGTTCAGTTTTTGCATTATCTGAATTTTGTAAGGGCAGTATTGCACACCGTATCTCCCATTTCCCTCAAAGTTCTATACCCACACTTTGATAGCAGTGCAGACGGGACTGGAGCACAAGACTGTAATGAGCATAAAATATACACTGTGCTGCCACATAGCTGTTGTGGTTTTTGTAAAACACCATCAAGACAACGGTGTGTCGTTCACTGGTTCACAATGCTATCTTGAGTAATCAGGGTCAACAGCAAAGGTTTGTTGTCCAGATGGCACCATTCCTGTTTCCTGATTCCTAATGTAACATGCCATTTACAGAGCTGCCAAATCACCCATTTCATTGCCGCATCTGTTAAAATAACAAGCTGTCACATCAACTTCCTTGCACAATTTGTTCGGTTTTTAACAATGGCATTAACATAGCACAGCTAAACGTGAGAAAAAATGTGCAGAGATGAACAGCAGACACACACACACACACACACACACACACACACACACACACTGAAAAAGAGGGGTGGGGCAGGGGCAAATGGGGTGGGGGGCAGCAGCAATACCAAGAAGGCTAGTAACACCTTTCTTCTGTTGTGTTTCTGTGTGTTATCTACAAAATGATGGTTCCCTTACCAATTTTTATCTACTGTGTGAATCCATGAATTTGAATTATTGTAACAATTTAAACTTTTTTAGTAAATGAATTAAGGGTGTTCCAAGCATAAGTAAATGGTGAATTTCAAGTAGATTCCAGCATAAGAGACAGCCTTTGCTTGGTTTTCAAGTATCTCCAATAAAGGTACAGGGGATCCAGACAAGATTTCAAAGATATGAAAAGAACAACTTTAGCACATGCAACTCCAATACCATGCTACTACATAA
Source organism: Schistocerca piceifrons (assembly GCF_021461385.2). Classification (NCBI taxonomy): domain Eukaryota; kingdom Metazoa; phylum Arthropoda; class Insecta; order Orthoptera; family Acrididae; genus Schistocerca; species Schistocerca piceifrons. The sequence goes on from NC_060139.1 coordinate 133,889,879, forward strand.
GAATGTAATTCATAAAGCTGAAAGGTGGTGTACAGCACTGAGGAAGTTACACGTGGAATGTGCGCCAGCAAGGAGCCAGAGTTGTATCTTCTAATAGTCGAAGCAATTGATTCAAAACTCTTTCTAGGCTGCATTACCTCACACCATACTATTTGATCTAAGTTCTGTGAGATGTTAGAAAAAATGTTGTAGCATATGATAGAAGAATGCATGTAAGTAACAGTGCACTTTCATAACTTGTAAGAATACTTCCTTAAAAGCTGCATTAAAAATTTATTAAGAACTGCACAAAAATGCACAAGCGCAGAAATGTGACGTAAAACTGGGTTTCACTGTATTAAGATATTATTGCAAAACACTTCGGTTTAAAGTCTGTAGGGGAGCTGTTTTCGTGTACTGTTCAGTACACCATATGCACTATGTGAACTGATTCAAATCATAGAAAGAACTTTACAACAGACCAAGTGATTCATGCACATAGAGAAATAATCCATCTACACAGTTTAGACTGTAAAACATTGGTTTCCACTGTGAGTGTACTACTTATCTTGTCAAAACAATTCAGACTACTGCATACAATGTCTTACCATACTCAGTAAGCTTCTGGATTATATAGTAAAATTATATATACAATGTTATGTTACACTATTCATTCAGTGCTTGACTTTCAAATGCACCAAATGCTGACACAAAGATTGTTTTCACTCTTCTTATTTTCTATTTTCGGTTCAAATCCACTTAGCCTACACCATAATTTTTGCTCCAAATCTGTTTTGAAACATTTATGGAAATAAAAAATCCATAACTATCAACTCGAAAGTTCTCTCTCTCTCTCTCTCTCTCTCTCTCTCTCTCTCTCTCTCTCTCTCTCTCTCTCTCTCACACACACACACACACACACACACACACACACACACACACACACACACACACACACAAAATAGCTCACAAAAATCATGAATTCACCATGAAACAGCTGTTTCACATGTAGGAGGCACATTCCTGTATCCATTTTCCATGGAGAAGTTAAAAATGAAAAGAACAGCAATTTAAAAGAATATATAACTATCAGAGAAGTGTTACACAATTCCTACATGAACATTCAAACATGATACAACTTCTTAATGGAAACCTCACATTCTTGTCCCAAATATGACTGAAAAAGTCAAAAATAAATTGAGAATAAAAATACCTTTAATCTGATGCAATGAATATCCAGTCTGAGTCAATACTAACTGTCCAATGATATCTACTGAGGTGAAATCACTTAATTTCCTTAAAACATTACATACCTCAGTCATCAGTGACGCACCTATTTATACACCACGGCAAAATATCAAGTACATGGAATAACAGCTGCTGAGAGCATTAATCCTTTTCTCGCTTCAGCCATGCGTAACGAAAATCACAAAGTACTGTACAACACAACATTTAAAAAGTACAGGTTCAGCCATTATTTCAGAAAGCTGTTTTTCAATCACATTTACTCCATTTAAGAGAATTACAATAAGGAGCTGACAGCACTTCGAATTACAAATCCTGTTTTAATCAAACAGTGAAGCCATCAATATTGAAAGTATGTTCTAAGTAGTATCTGAAACAATCATGTAATTCAAAAATGGAAATCCAAAAACAAAACCCAATACTTAAACATACGTCCCATATTAACTGATGTACAAAGTATTTACTTTATTCATTTTACACAAAGCAATAGCTTTCCTGCAGAAATGGTTCCTGGCAAAGACTTTAAGGAAGAAATATAAACAGTTGGTTACAAGACAAAAATGGCAGTATGAAGTATGGGACTAATACACACATTACCACCGCATTGGAAAAATAGCCGCACTGCGAAAAATTACTGATTTAGAATCATCTACCTGCCAAATCACAAATTTTCAATGTCTGTGACAATGGCTACCTTGTTCCTATAATCCAACTACTATATGTTCCCAACTTTTATGCAAAGTACTAAGTATGTACACACATTAACTGTGGAATAATCACATAAGTTTACTGGCTACACAGAAGATAGAAATAGAATTAGAGTAACTGAAAACACTAAGCGCCAAGAAAAATTCCTTCAGCTTCAGACCCAAAAAACAGCAAGTGAAGATAAGGACTTAATGTAGTTGAAATAAATTAGGGGAAGGATTACCAACTAATAATTCCAGCACCCATTACATTACTATTGGTATTTACCTGCTGGTGTTATTAAGACAGCACATTTAAGTGTAATGTCATTTCTATTACCCACCATTAACTTACTGGACTAAAACTTTCTTTAATGCAATTAATAATATAGCCTGTCAACTCCTGAAATTTACTGGTCACAGACAAATTTCCCACAAATCTCTCCCTCTCCCTCCCTCCCTCTCTCTCTCTCTCTCTCTCTCTCTCTCTCACACACACACACACACTCAACACCCCTACTTCTAATTACAGTATATCTGCAGTATTCTGAAACAATATTTTAATTTAGGGCCAAGTAAATCTGAAGGCATCAAGTTTAAGGCAGCAAAAATTACTAATATCTCCATTTTAAACATTAGTTCATTAAGGGTTACAGCAATACACATGTAATGAAATGTAAGCATTTCCAAACAATTCAATATTGTCGAATGTCCTCAGGAAGGTTTCCTGAGCAAGAAAATGTGTTTTGCTCTAAAGGTTAAGAGGCAACATCCAGGAGGTTAGGACACACAATTTTCATGTACATCTTCCTTCTTACACTACAAAGATAGTCAACTTCTTCACTTATTATAAGTTTGTTTTGTTCCCCCAATTCCTACATTTGCTTTAATATGAAACTGGGAATACTTTACGAAATAGTTAACATTAGGAACACGAGAAATACAGCAAAATGATGCAAGACTGGAATGGCTGAGAGAATTTTATGTTGGCCAAGTTACTATTATCAAGAACTGCTGAGAAATCTTTCGCGATTGTAACATTGTACAAGATTTTGGCCCCATGATTTGCCAAAGGGGACTATTGCAGGCGAAGGGCAGTCTCACGCATTTCAGAATGGGAACGAAAGTATACTCCCCAAAAAGGGAAGTACAAAAGATTGCTCATTTAAAAATGTACAAGAATATTTTGTTACTCCGCCCTCATTTAATGTCACGGTTTGGATCTTTGCCTAACATCGCTAATAAATCTGTATGTAGGAAAAGAGCCTTTATTTACCAATGACATTAACAGTCTGAACAGGAAGTTTCCAATCTCGTCAACTTGTCAAAGACACTAATTATCTTCTGAGTATCTTCATTGAATTTTTTTTCCTTTTTTGACAGTTCTACAGAGATTCATCATTTCATTGAGATAATGAACCCATAGTCACAAGAGTGCATATTTCACCCAGAACTTAACATGTAATTTAAAGTTGACATGTCTGAACCTCAAGGATCAGTTTCCCATGTAGCAGAACATCATTCATCAATCCACACTCCACAGGTCTCAGTAGTTAAGTACACCACACAGCAACATAAAAGGTTATCTTGGAACCAATTCCTTTACTGCCATTCCAACATGCTACTTTCCATATTGCAGCATTGTTAGTGGTTTCATAGGACATTTCCTTGCAGTTTATACTGACAAATATGTATTTCTGAAGAATAGCTGAAAAATGAAAAATTGAGTACATCATTTCCTTAAAATGGCAGATAAAAATTTCCTTTTCATTGAACTGAATAAGTTTGCTTTTATGAAATGTTCCAAAATCATACATTACCTGAAGCAGCATCTCCAAGATGAAATGCCACACCTCATTTGAATGCAATAATTATTATGGCAAGAATGCTTCTTTAAGCACATTTCCATTTCATTAAAAGATTACGTAAATCGTCGTCCATGGACAAGGCAAAAATTAAATGCCCTTTGTTCATCAGCATCCTTCTCAGTAAACTACTTTTCAAAAATCATGCTGTAGGTATCTTAGAAATAGGAAACTGTAGAACAAGGGAAACTGTTTAAAATATTTTGATATCCATTAGGTTTAAGCACAAGCAAGTTACTATTGCACATGCAGCTGCTTGCTTCTATGGAGTAGGAAATCCTAAGAGAACGTAAATGATTGATGCAAGCCATTATTTTTGGGCTCTGAAACATCTTAAACAAATGTACCAAATACTAATGGAAAATTTGAAATCAATAACCCTCAAGATTTTTTTCATCTATCATCTAGTCTCTGGAGTGGGAATCATAAATCAATATGACAATCAAACTCAGGAATGGAAATCATCAGTAAGCCACTTTTCGAATCAAATCCAAACTATTCTGAATACTTTGAATTCAAACTGGACGTGCACATCAAAGCTTTTCTTTTGGCACGGAAATTCAAACCCATATTTTTAATTAGTCATCAACTAATTGCCGTATTTTGGTACAATAAGAACAGGTTATCCAATGCTGATTTTCAATAAAAATGTCATAATGAACACTAGAATCGAAAATATGGACCAGTCACTGGAAACATTTAACAGGAAAAGATTATCAAGAGATGAGGGATGGTCCAAAGCCTTGCAGAATACTTGCAGGTAATTGCAACGAAATAACTGTACGTCTTACACAAGAATAATCAACTTAACTATTCACGGTGAACTTTTGGTATTCTGTCCAGAATTCTGGACATTCTTTATCCTTAGCAAAAACAGCTCACAATGGGTGATTTACCTGCTGCAAACTATCAAAAGCTGCCAGCTACTTCAGTTCTCTCTTAAATTAACTTGGGGCTGTCAAAATCGTAATGAACAAACAATAGTGAAAGCAGAATGTAACTTACACGTTTTGAGATAGAGCTTCCACATCTCGCTAAGATACTGGAAATAACATACAGCACATGCATACGAGGTCTCAGTACGTTCTCACATTATTTTGGGGAAAGAATTCAGCAGTCGAACCCTACTCCAGTACATCCAACGAAACCAAATATTAACACAACAATTTTCAAAGACAAGTGAACTTCAGAAATCTGAAATGCAGATTTACCATTTTCTTAGAATTTATATAAAATATAAAAAACATGTGTACACATATATACCACATATATACATGAGACTCTGACCTTCAAATAAATATATAAACCTGTATGCCATTTGCAATACCTTGACATTAATGTCTGAAACGTAACGCTGTTGTTCACCATCAGAGCACAAAACCTTCAACATCAGGCCAGAGACGGATTTGCTGACAATAGAACAAAAGACGACGTCACCTCTCTGGAGGTTCTGTAAAAATAAACAAACAGGAAAAAATGAGCTTTAAAGCTACCTCATATCTGAGAAATTAACAAAAAGAACATTTTATGCAGTATCATTTTTGGTTCCAATATGCTCAATAATGTTGCAACTTATTAAAATTCATCATAACTCATTACAATTAAAAGAATTACTTGCACATTTGTGTTCCATGAAACAGGTCACAAGTAGTTCTACATCCACTAGTAATATCTGTTGATTAGCTGGAGAGCTTAAAAGCTGAAGTGACGTTTTGGAGAGTTTTAATATGTGCTTGGTTACAGGACTTCGAAAATCAACAAAAGATATACGAATTTTAATCCTAATGACATACTGATACTACAAACAGCCATTTTGCTGTCCACTGTGTATTAATTCGGGTGCATTTTTAATCCACTATGTGGAACATTTCCCAGGGTACCATACTCACCAAAGTGCATTAACATTTGTGTAATGAGGACGGGATGTACTGACCCCCACTCTAGCCGAATCTCCAAGTTCGCCTGAAGAAAAAAAACAACTTTTGGCAATGTTAATGTGCCATTATGTCGCTACAGGTGATGCTAGGCCTATAAACCATATTCCTTAGCTTCCCACTTGCAACCACTAGTGGAGAAACGTATTTCCCGTTTGCTAGAAGCAGGAGTAATTCAACCTCCTTTCAGCCCCAGGTATTCACCTATAGTAATCGTCCCAAAAAAAATTAAATAAAAATAAAATAAAAAAAGGAAGAGAGTAATGGGGAAGAGGCTCATCACATATAAGTTGGTATGTAAGCAGTCAGTAACCTCATGAAACCAGATACTTATCCCCTTCTAAGGACTGATCACCTTGGTAAAGACAAATTCTTCACAATCTTAGATATGCACACTGGCTACCATCAAATTCTTATAGTTCAGAAACACCAGGAAGAGATAACTTTTGTTGTGCCCCCACCCACCCCCTCGGGCATTTGGAGTCCTAACATGACAATATTGTCTTTTCAAGTATGACGAGAGAACACGCAGAATGATTGAGAAAAGTGCTAACTCTGTTAGTCACACTAATTTAAATTTGAAATTGGAAAGTGCAGTTTCGCGAGGTCACAAGCGTACTACACAGGCCACATAGTTGTAGCATATAGTGTGCAACTAGATCTGTGGTTAATGTACACAGTAAATGTTTTTCCAGTGTCAAGGAACGTTAAAGAATTGCAATTATTTGTTGGACTGACAAATTACTATCGCCATTTCATGGAAAACTGTGCAGCCAAACAATACCGCTCTCAAAATTGCTGTAGAAGGGAAACAGTGCTATGTTAAAATTGAAAAAAATTCTTACAAGTTCACCTGTCTTGGCTTATCTGGATTTTGCACTATCTTTTACCTTGTAGCATGATTCTAGCAACGCAGTCATCGACTGCATTTTGGTTCAAATGCAAGATGGTGCAGAAAAACCAATTGGTTATGCATCACATCAGCTGAATCGAGCTGAACAAAACTACAGCATCACTGAAATAGAACCTCTGGCTCATTTTGGCACCCGCTGCTTTCAGTTTTACCCATAACAATGACAGTTCGCAGTAAATGCAGTTTACAATGGATTTTGTGTCAGCAGCAGACTTGTTATATCAGCCTTAAAACTTAGTTGAACAGTCAACAACAAGCCTGTCAAGTTAAATCAGACTGCAGGTGCTCTGAGCAAGAAAATTAGGATCCTGCCAGCAGACGAGGTGCTTACTGAGGAATTAAAAAGGTCACTAGAATCCCATGCTAAGTATAAGACATGGGCTGCCTACCCATATTTTGTCCCAAGATACTGTTTTGTATAAGAGAATGACTCTTGGAGAATGAGCAGAAGTGCCAAAGGTTATCCGTAAACGCATACTACAACTATGTCACAAGAGCATACACACTTCATAATGGGGAAAGTACATGTCACAGGTCATTATTGGTGGCCACAGTGAAAGAATGATGTCCAAGGATTTTAAAAAGTCTCCTGTGTGCTAAGAGTGCGTGGACAAAGATCTAAAATACCTCTCCAAACTTTGACTGAAGCAATAGGGCCTGTCCCTCAAAAATAATCAATGATACTTATTGAAGACACGACTGCTGAGACAGTGTAAAAGCATTCTCCTCAATCATTTAGTACTACCACAGCTCACACACAGGTTTGGATAGGCTACTGACATTTCTAATTTCATCATACGACACCAGGATATACGAAATAAGAGGGTTGAGTCCCTTCGAGATTGCTCAGGCCCAAAATGCGCTCAAGATAGAGAAGTTGACCCCTGGAATAAATTCCAGTACAGTGAAGCACCTGACCGAAAGATTGAAATTCGTTTGGAAGAGAGCTCAACAGAACAATGCAGCTGCGACAGGGAGGCACTGACTCCATAGTCAAAAGAATACTTGACTGCCACTATAACAGGTAGGAGATAAGTAATGTTACAGCAAACCACCATGAAACCATGCACAACTAAAAAATTTGTGCACGCCAGGATGGACCATTTCAGAGATTGCATTTCACTTCATGTGTCAATGCCAAATTACAGCTCCCAGAACAGAAGACTGTAGTTCATTTTGATTGGTTTATCAAGTATAATGGCAGCGATATACCACCTCCTGTAGCAGATCCTTCCAAATTCCAAGAATCATTCAGCACAACAGCCAATATGCACACCAAGAGATGACTTTATGTCACTATTATTTACTTGCTGCCACTTCACACAATTTACAGCTTAGGGATTGAGAACATATTTTATCATCAGCCTTTGGTGGAAGTAGAGTTTGTATTTTCTATGTCAATCTATTGTTTAAACAGGTTGATACTTCAGTTGTGTTTTCATCTTAATAAGGCCCTGATACCTAGAATATTTTGCTGAAGTGTTGCACCTGTCCTGTTCTAACTTATGAAGTAACCTCTGTGCCTTACAGTTCTTTAAACATGAAACCACTATTTTACGTTTTCATGCGGCCCAGCTGAAAAAACGACAAATGAGGGAAATGCAGAATTGAGGAAAATTTTGGAACGCCCTAAAATGTGAGCAAAAACACATGTAATTGGCATTTACGAATAAAAATCACTACCCTCTTCAATACATTGTATAAAATCTGTCTAAGTGATGGGAATTAAACGTACAACACAATGTTTATACAATAATTTGTGGTAATGAATTTCATTAGTTCTTCAGCAGCTAAATGTTAAACTGTAAGCGTAAATGCCGAAATCTGCTTAGACATAATTTCTCACCATTGCTGTCATTGTTTAAAGCTTTTCTTAAAAGCCATACTTCACATGCTCACCACCGTTATAGTCTTATTTTAGGCTTGGTTAAACTGAGACATGAAAAAATGAGTTTACTTCCCCAACTGACATTACAAGCTTATTAGAAGTTGGCTCAGTGAATTTCTGTACACTGCGTAAAATGTAAAGTTGAAAGCAAGTTCAGGTGCAAAGTATATACACGAGTAGTGTATGTAGTTTCCTAACTGTATGGTATCAGATATGAGCACGTAAGTCTTTAAAATGTGCTATGGCGCGAGATACGAGCACTTAAGTCATTGTTCTACTTCTGTGTGAAATCTCCGACACAGCACAGGACCTGCACAAAAAGTATATTTTCAACACTTCACAAAATGCTTTCACCCCTACCAGCACTCCCATCAATGAAGGGCCATTTGTGTGTGTTAGTGTGGTGTGGTGGCTGTGCTGTTAATTGGGTGATGTTTCCTCGATTATGACCGAGCATATTCTTTGAGACTCAGCGTCAGAATTTAAAAGGCGGACGATTAATATTGTTGCTGAATACAGTACACCAGAAGTACAAGCAAAAAGGTGAGACTGAGTAATACGTGGCTCAAAAAAAAAGGTGGTGGCTGGGCCCTTTCATCACGTATTGGCTCAGTCCAGAACACTTTGCATCGACTGTCTTGTTTTTCCATTACCACTGCAATCTAGCATTAGTTGTATCTTAATTGTGCAGTGAAGCTAAACGTTGGAAGTTGTGCTGGCAACACTGATTGTGGATTTGGTCAGCATTTCCCCCCTCACATCTCCCCTCCTCACAACAGCCTGAAATATTCCCTTAACTTTGCCCACCAATTGTAGTGTGAACCATCTATCTTTTGTGCTATTTATAACTCACCAGTCACATCAAATATCAATAGGAAAAGAAGACGACGATGACAAGTGAGACGTCAAGTAAGATCTTAGAATTAAGGTAATCCTTACTAGGAAGAAACGTAAAACTGGGTATTTTTAGCACTGATCTTATGTGTTTTTCACAGGAGCTACGATTTTATGGTGTAGAACAGAAAAAAAAAAAACCACAAAATTGGCGAATGTAAAATTGAGGTTCCACTGTAATTTGATATCACTAATGACTGTACAACATTTCTTCCCCATTGAATTACTGCAACGGACGATTGCCTGCCATTATTAACATCTGCACTTCGTCAAACAGAGCCAGCCATACAGCTGAACCCTTTTGTCCACTGTGTGCCGCTGTGCGTTCTAACATGGTTGTACTTCAGTTCCACGTGACTGGCAGACCCTGTGCTGCTAATGCGTCACTACTTTACATTTTTTGTTGCACTCTGTCTGTTACCCCAAAATTAACTGGTATGACCTTTTCAGCCACATTTCGCACTTTTACTCATTCCTCTGTATTTTTATTGTATCTACCATTGAATTTGTTTGCACTATTTTACTGTGTTGACTGAAGACAGTTTCTCATACGAAACAAATTCAATTGATCTCCGAATTAACACAATCTCTGTTCCACAGCATAAAAATAAGCTAGTTGTACACCAGAATTTCACTCCACACTCATACTGAGTAACGCTACATAATATTGGATTTCTATTCAAAGTATTCTGTTAATAACTCTGGAAGCTGAATATTAGTTCTCTGCACAGTTAAACTCTGAATGCCACTACCAAACCATTCCTGTTATTCATCCCCCGGAATTTCACTTCTCTCAGTACATGTCCTACCTTACCAGTTCTTCCGGATACTAACAACACTGAATTGTGCGCAAGTCCTTGGATTAGTTGAAGGCATAGAAGCACCAACAAGTTTCCCAACATCGAGCTGCTGCCCATATTACAGCACTCGTACCAATTCTACTTAATATAACTGTCCCCCCCCAGTGACTCCCGACCTACTTCCTATTCTAATATTGAGTGTGACCATACACTGATGTTTTACATGCAATTTACGTAGTACAACACATATAGCCACTCCAGCTGACCACATGCCTTGGCCAAGTTCCAGTACAAAAGTTACAACTTTATTTTCCTATTGTCATGAACAATAATTCTGTAATCTCTTTTTTTACGACTGTTTTCTTTATTAAAACTATTACTTTGCATTTGTCTTATGAAATGCTTACTTCTGTGACTTTCAAACAGTAGGCTATTGTTACTGTGCTTATTTGTTCATTTGATATTGTTTTATTGTCATGAATTATTTTTACGAAGTGTCTATTCAGTTTTACTCGACGTAATTACCTTCCTTTTGCTATCACATAAATCTGGATCAAAGAAATCACATTTCAGGTGTTTGTTGTAAATTATATATTATTTGTTTATAAGATGCATCAGTACAGTCAGAAGCATCATGTTTTGCAGTTGTCATTTTATAGTTTTATTAGTCAAATCTATTAATTTCATACGTCATTCTGGTTGTCGCTCAGTTAACTTTTGGTGCCTTCCCCACATTAACAAATTTTCAGTTGGTTTAACATTTATTGAGTCAATTAGATAGTTATATTAGTCAGAGAACTTAATCGGTGGTAATAAACTCTAAACAAATTTGACTTACAATGTCTCTGTTCTCCTTGATTACTGTTAAAATAAACTGTCTTGTTTCTGAATTCTGTTTCGCAAGTCCAATCTGCCTTATCTCAGGCTGGCAAACAGCTGCTGTCACTCTGGTGGTTACCTTGTCACTGTAAGGATGTTGGGCAGTGTGCACTCAGGTCACTCAAAAACATACCAACTGCAGCCTGACAAGAAGACTTTCCAATGTCATGAGGCTCCTATTCTATTACAAACTATACTGGGTCTGTTACCTCCTCTAATATTGCAAGCAATCAATCATTCACTTTCTTTATTAAAAAAATTAACAGTTGTCCTGTAAACATGTATTCATTATTTTTATGTCGCATCCTAATGCTTGCTATACGATTGTCTCAGTTGCTTATACTCCTAGTAGCTGTCCCTGAAACCAGCTTTTCCTAGCTTTCTAATACTGCCACAATCGCAGTCATGTGTAACAACTGTAGTCGCTGCAAGGTGTTGGAACAATTTTACTCACATTCCAATATTTGACTCGTTAGATGAAATTAAAAACTGCATTGGTAAATGAAATAAATATTATTACCCACAACACTCACAACCCACCCGTGGTGCACCTTTCAGGGAGATGGGAGGAGATGTGCAAGTGTCCCAGGGTCTGAGTGAGAGTACTGTTTTAGTATTTCCATTTTAAGTTTCACCTACTTCACCATGCCCTTTTCACTGATTAAAGAAGCAGTCACGAAGTTGTTTGTGGTAACATAACATTGTGAGTCACTTTACAACATACAATCTGAAACAAGCAGTGAAAAAGCAAAGGGAAGTAATAAGGTCTAGCAATGAACGGCAGTAACTTATTATGTATGTTAAGTGGGTGCCTGTTACTGTATCACGAATGGAAATACAAAGCAGATGATGTAATTATCTACTCCACTCACATGTATAATTTACGACGACCACAACCACCTTGCATGATCAATAGAACGTGAGTTTAAATACTTCTCTTTCTGTTATCTATGTACAGACATAACTGTTAGAAAATATCTTTCTGTCACTGTGTAAATGCTGTTGATAAATAGGCATGGACTTACAGGTGTGATATAATTGCCAGCATGTATTTTTACTAACTTTTATACCAGTTTCTACAAAATGACCCCCCCCCCCCCAACTCCCCGATACACATATTAAAAACCCATTAATAATTTACTTAAAAGAAAAAGAACTTATCCTCTAAGCCTTGCAATCCACACAAAAGTAACAGTACATTTTCTCTCTCTCTAAGCTCAGATGCAGGATACCCCACAGCAACATTTAATGCACAAATTATCTTCACAACATTACACATATTTTCAATCCATGTGAAACAAAATAAAAATTGCAAGATGAAGTACTGCCAAATTTAGGATTTAACAGTAAAACAGTGGCACTCAAAAACATCAGTGTCAGATCTAATAAACATATCAAAAGCTTATTATAAAATGATTTACGTTACCTCTAGAAAATGCATGAGACGGCTCTGCTTGTCCAGATCAATGAATGCTTCATATGGAGGCATGACAGCATAACAATCTGAAACTAATACATTCATACTTACATTAACTCACTCACAATCACAATTACGTAAACATCAGATGATATGTTTCATGTCTAAGAGCATTCTATCCTATATGAAAACAGATTTTACTGGGTATTTTAAGATTACTTTTCATAAAATAGCTCAATGTTATGACCAATAACAACAACTATCAATCACTACCACCAAGTATCATATTACTTATCAAAAACTAAGAAAATAGCTTATTTGAATTAAATTCACTATTCTTCCTGCTGACAAACCTCTAATCGCTTTTCCTATTTAATTTTTTTATTTTTGAGGAAATATGTAATCGCAAACTTCTCAACTTGAGTGCTTGAATTTACTATATTTTCTTTTTAGATACTACTGAATTACCACAAGCACATACAAATAATCCAATAAAAACAAATGTAAAAATGACAGAACTAATAACATGCAACTTTATGTATCCCTTTGCTTGCAGAACACTGGATTGTAACTGTATCACAATTTCACGCTTTCAATTTCAAAATCCGTTAGGCTATGTATTACGTTTTGTATCTTTTTCATGGCATTTAACACTACGATCAATTGTTGCTAACAAATGTATGTTAAGTTTATATGTAATGTTTTCTATGTATTGACAAAGAACTAACATACATCAAGGATTACATATTAAAGAGACCGCCATTTACATGCTGTTGAAAATAACACACAGCATTTTTACTAAGAAAATTTCTTATTTGAATATTTACATAGGGTAAATTTGATACAGATCATTTTCAATAAGATAGTCTTTTTAAAGTGTATAACAGTATTTTTCTTTTCTTGCTCTTTTAGAAGAAAGATTAAGGAAAGGCAAACCTATGTTTCTAGCATTTATAGACATAGAGGAAGCTTTTGACAATGCTGACTGGAATACTCTCTTTCAAATTCTAAAGGTGGCAGGGGTAAAATATAGGAAGCGAAAGGCTATTTACAATTTGTACAGAAACCAGATGGCAGTTATAAGAGTTGAGGGGCATGAAAGGGAAGCAGTGGTTGGGAAGGGAGTGAGACAGGATTGTAGCCTGTCCCCGATGTTATTCAATCTGGATATTGAGCAAGCAATAAAGGAAACAAAAGAAAAGTTCGGAGTAGGCATTAAAATTCATGGAGAAGAAATAAAAACTTTGAGGTTCGCCGATGACATTGTAATTCTGTCAGAGACAGCAAAGGACCTGGAAGAGCAGTTTAACGGAATGGACAGTGTCTTGAACGGACGGTATAAGATGAACATCAACAAAAGCAAAACGAGGATAATGGAATGTAGTCGAATTAAGTCAGGTGATGCTGAGGGAATTAGATTAGGAAATGAGACACTCAAAGTAGTAAAGGAGTTTTACTATTTGGGGAGCAAAATAACTGATCATGGTAGAAGTAGAGAGGATATAAAATGTAGACTGGCAATGGCAAGGAAAGCGTTTCTGAAGAAGAAGAATTTGTTAACATCGAGTATAGATTTAAGTGTCAGGAAGTCGTTTCTGAAAGTATTTGTATGGAATGTAGCCCTGTATGGAAGTGAAACGTGGATGATAAATAGTTTGGACAGGAAGAGAATAAAAGCTTTCGAAATGTGGTGCTACAGAAGAGTGCTGAAGATTAGATGGGTAGATCACATAACTAATGAGGAGGTATTTAACAGAATTGGGGAGAAGAGGAGCTTGTGGCACAACTTCACTAGAAGAAGGGATCAGTTGGTAGGGCATATTCTGAGGCATCAAGGGATCACCAATTTAGTATTGGAGGGCAGCGTGGAGGGTAAAAATCGTAGAGGGAGACCAAGAGATGAATACACTAAGCAGATTCAGAAGGATGTAGGCTGCAGTAGGTACTGGAAGATGAAGAAGCTTGCACAGGATAGAGTAGCACGGAGAGCAGCATCAAATCAGTCTCAGGACTGAAGACCACAACAATAACTACTCTTAATTACATAGATTGCTGCTTGCATATCAGCAGCCCCACAAAAATTGACATCATACATACAACTACTTCTGAAAGGATTAACATTTATTTTCTAATTTTCATTCTTATTCATTGCAGTTTGGACACAAGTAGGTGATGGGTGTTTTGCAAATATGTTTATTACTTTTTCTACCCATTTGTTTTTTGTCGTTGCTTCCTGAACTGAACTTACAACATGCACATTAAGTGTTACTGACACACACACACACACACACACACACACACACACACACACTTGCCACACCTTTTAGTGTTCTAGGTGCTCCTGTCCACTCTCGGAGAATAATCTGCTTCCTGAGAAATGTGTCCTTGAAAAATGTGTTCTGCTACCCGTACTTTCGAAGTTCCTTGAAGAAATTTCTCCTAGTCAATTTTCTTACATTCCAATTAAGGTCTACTGAAATCCACAAGATATAGGCATTATAAGTAGAAACATCAAGGATGTTGCAGAAAACTACCAAGGGCCACCTACTGATTTTTCGTTTGATGAATATGTATCTCTTAACTGATTAAGGGTGTCTACAGCCCTTTTTACTGAATTATAATCCAAAATCATTTTCAGCTTCTTATCGGATCTGTCACTGGTGTCAACAACATCTTGGAACATACTTATTAGCAGAGCATTCTTATTCCTGTTAAGAATATAACTGATCACTGGTGTCATGTGTGAAGAAAAATAATGAGCTTCGAACCAAATCATTGGTCATATTTTGTGGAAGCTCCGCCTCTTTCCATGTAGTTCTCAACATTGCAATTTCCCTTTCAGATCAGAGTGTTTAAGAACAACTTCTGCCGACCTCACCCACATACTACAAATTGCAGCAAGTTATCTGTACGTCGTCTTCCTTCTCTCGTGATTTTCTTATAAAATTGCAGGATGTTTCATCGGACGTGGCTGCTTGACATATGTTCCACTCAGTATCTTTATCCCAGTAACTTGTTCCTTAACCCATTGTTGGGAACAGAGAGCGTTTGCTGAGTGTTCAGAGTAAGTTGGGATGATACAAAATCATTATTACCATTAACATCAGAAAAAAACAAGAAATATTTGAAATTGGAGCAAACATACGTCAGGCCATTGTGAATTTAATGTTACATACAACTATAAATGTTTATGCCCATATTACTTAACAAACAGCGTCCGAAAGAAAAATGTATACACTTCTTGTCAGTCTCTATCGAGATATCGACATTGCCGTTCAATTTGAGTTATGAGTTTGTCGTAGAATGGTCTTTGGCTCAACAGATGTTAGTACTTTCATCTCGGTATGGCTGGAGCACACTTCACATTCGAGCAACAAGAATGTACTGAAGTCTTTTTTTCAAGTTTGATAATGCCGTTGAAGTGCAACTTCAGTGGAGGCAGGATTTTGAAACAGAACTGCCAAACCACCTACCAACTAAATGCATCATTGACAAGTTTCAATTGCATGGAACAATTTGTGATATTCAAAAAGGAAGATCAGGAAGACAGCATACAGCTACTAGCCCTGCTTCGTCAGCTATTGTGTTAGAAACATTTGTTAATCCTCTACAGAAATCTGCTAGGCAATGTGCACATGAAGTGGGGGGTTTGCAATACAACTGTATGAAGAATTCTGAAAGCTTTAAAGTGGAAAGTTTACATTCCACGATCACTGCACGCGATTAATGACAACAATCCTGATCGCCAAGAGCAATTTTGCGAATGGTATCAGCAAATGATAACTGATGACAATTTGTAACAAAGGTAGTGAGGAGTGACAAGGCACAATTTAAACTTACTGGAATCGTGGATAAATGAAATTTACGACCTTTTTGGGTCGTGCAGACCTGAACAGCAGTGTTATCACATTGGATCTGTAGATAATGGAGGTGCACATCACTTTCGTGAAAGATATTGATAATTCTTTGAGTAGAATATCCAACTGATCACGTTTGTGTAACACAATTGAGGTGATCATGAACTTATTTTCCATTTCTTGCAAATATTGAATCAGTTCTCTATAACGTCTTTCTGCTGACATAATATTATTACTCTCCAACAACTATGTCCTCTAGAAGCATTTGACTGCCATGCTGAAGCAAGTTATACTTCCACAGACCTCTGTAGACAGCAGATAAACAACTTCCACGCAGCTGACCTCAGCATTACTAAATTACTTACATCGTTCCAAAATTATTTTCACCATGAAACCAATATGGTATTACAGATGAAATCCTGAGAGAGCAGCTCATATTCATTTCGAAAGTCAAGAACTGATATCTGCGATTTCTGCTGGGAGTTGGAAGTCATACTGAATGTCAATGCAAATGATCCTCATAAAGAAGAATATGGAGAACACACATGTGCATTTCTGCAACAGGCCACTGCAGTTTTATGTATTTAACAGTCATTGCCAAATTGACCAATGACGTAAATTTCTAGAAACACATCTTCCTTTTAATACGATATTTAGTTAGTTAGTTGGTTGGTTGGTTGCGTGTTCCATTGATCAATCACACGGTACGGTGGCCGTTATGATGTGGAACGTGTCAAGTGTACAAGCATATATATATATATAGAGGGAAACATTCCACGTGGGAAAAATATATCTAAAAAGAAAGATGATGAAACTTACCAAACAAAAGCGCTGGCAGGTCGATAGACACACAAACAAACACAAACATACACACAAAATTCTAGCTTTCGCAACCAATGGTTGCCTCGTCAGGAAAGAGGGAAGGAGAAGGAAAGACAAAAGGATATGGGTTTTAAGGGAGAGGGTAAGGAGTCATTCCAATCCCGGGAGCGGAAAGACTTACCTTAGGGGGAAAAAAGGACAGGTATACACTCGCACACACACACACATATCCATCCACACATACACAGACACAAGCAGACATTTGTAAAGGCAAAGAGTTTGGGCCGAGATGTCAGTCGGGGCGAATGTACAGAGGCAAAGATGAAGTTGAAAGACAGGTGAGGTATGAGCGGCGGCAAATTGAAATTAGAAATTAGCGGAGATTGAGGCCTGGCGGATAGCGAGAAGAAAGGATATGCTGAAGGGCAAGTTCCCATCTCCGGAGTTCTGACAGGTTGGTGTTAGTGGGAAGTATCCAGATAACCCGGACGGTGTAACACTGTGCCAAGATGTGCTGGCCGTGCACCAAGGCATGTTTAGCCACAGGGTGATCCTCATTACCAACAAACACTGTCTGCCTGTGTCCATTCATGCGAATGGACAGTTTGTTGCTGGTCATTCCCACATAGAACGCTTCACAGTGTAGGCAGGTCAGTTGGTAAATCACGTGGGTGCTTTCACACGTGGCTCTGCCTTTGATCGTGTACACCTTCCGGGTTACAGGACTGGAATAGGTGGTGGTGGGAGGGTGCACGGGACAGGTTTTACACCGGGGGCGGTTACAGGGGTAGGAGCCAGAGGGTAGGGAAGGTGGTTTGGGGATTTCATAGGGATGAACTAAGAGGTTGCGAAGGTTAGGTGGACGGCGGAAAGACACTCTTGGTGGAGTGGGGAGGATTTCATGAAGGATGGATCTCATTTCAGGGCAGGATTTGAGGAAGTCGTATCCCTGCTGGAGAGCCACATTCAGAATCTGATCCAGTCCCGGAAAGTATCCTGTCACAAGTGGGGCACTTTTGGGGTTCTTCTGTGGAAGGTTCCGGGTTTGAGGAGATGAGGATGTGGCTCTGGTTATTTGCTTCTGTACCAGGTCGGGAGGGTAGTTACGGGATGCAAAAGCTGTTTTCAGGTTGTTGGTGTAATGGTTCAAGGATTCCGGACTGGAGCAGATTCGTTTGCCACGAAGACCTCGGCTGTAGGGAAGGGACCGTTTGATGTGGAATGGGTGGCAGCTGCCAAACAGCCCTCGTCAAAGATTTACTGTCCTACACCCGTACTCTCTGCTGGAAATATCACTTTGCCACGAAGGAAAATGATCCTAATCCTACTCCTAATGATCCAACTCCCCAAGACACTATCCAAATTGAACCATGCCTGGAACAGTTCCGTCCTCCGTCACAGCGGGACCCACCTCCTCTTCCTCAAAATCACCCTCTCCTAACCTTCCAGGAATTTCTGACTTCCAGCCTTGCCTCTCAATCCTTCTTAAAAAACCTTAATCCTACTCCCAACATCACCACTGCTGAAGCCAAGGCTATCCGTGATCTGAAGGCTGACCGATCCATCATCATTCTTCCGGCGGACAAGGGTTCCACAACTGTGGTACTTGATCGTCGGGAGTATGTGGCTGAGGGACTGCGTCAGCTTTCAGACAACACTACTTACAAAGTTTGCCAAGGCAATCCCATTCCTGATGTCCAGGCGGAGCTTCAAGGAATCCTCAGAACCTTAGGCCCCCTACAAAACCTTTCACCCGAGTCCATCAACCTCCTGACCCCACCAACACCCCGCACCCCTACCTTCTACCTTCTTCCCAAAATTCACAAACCCAATCATCCCGGCCGTCCCATTGTAGCTGGTTACCAAGCCCCCACCGAACGCATCTCTGCCTACGTAGATCAACACCTTCAACCCATTACATGCAGTCTCCCATCCTTCATCAAAGACACCAACCACTTTCTCAAACGCCTGGAATCCCTACCCAGTCTGTTACCCCCGGAAACCATTCTTGTAACCATTGATGCCACTTCCTTATACACAAATATTCCGCATGTCCAGGGCCTCGCTGCGATGGAGCACTTCCTTTCACGCCGATCACCTGCCGCCCTACCTAAAACCTCTTTCCTCATTACCTCAGCCAGCTTCATCCTGACCCACAACTTCTTCACTTTTGAAGGCCAGACATACCAACAATTAAAGGGAACAGCCATGGGTACCAGGATGGCCCCCTCGTATGCCAACCTATTCATGGGTCGCTCAGAGGAAGCCTTCTTGGTTACCCAGGCCTGCCAACCCGAAGTTTGGTACAGATTTATTGATGACATTTTCGTGATCTGGACTCACAGTGAAGAAGAACTCCAGAATTTCCTCTCCAACCTTAACTCCTTTGGTTCCATCAGATTCACCTGGTCCTACTCCAAATCCCATGCCACTTTCCTTGACGTTGACCTCCACCTGTCCAATGGCCAGCTTCACACGTCCGTCCACATTAAACCCACCAACAAGCAACAGTACCTCCATTATGACAGCTGCCACCCATTCCACATCAAACGGTCCCTTCCCTACAGCCTAGGTCTTCGTGGCAAACGAATCTGCTCCAGTCCGGAATCCTTGAACCATTACACCAACAACCTGAAAACAGCTTTTGCATCCCGTAACTACCCTCCCGACCTAGTACAGAAGCAAATAACCAGAGCCACATCCTCATCTCCTCAAACCCGGAACCTTCCACAGAAGAACCCCAAAAGTGCCCCACTTGTGACAGGATACTTTCCGGGACTGGATCAGATTCTGAATGTGGCTCTCCAGCAGGGATACGACTTCCTCAAATCCTGCCCTGAAATGAGATCCATCCTTCATGAAATCCTCCCCATTCCACCAAGAGTGTCTTTCCGCCGTCCACCTAACCTTCGCAACCTCTTAGTTCATCCCTATGAAATCCCCAAACCACCTTCCCTACCCTCTGGCTCCTACCCCTGTAACCGCCCCCGGTGTAAAACCTGTCCCATGCACCCTCCCACCACCACCTATTCCAGTCCTGTAACCCGGAAGGTGTACACGATCAAAGGCAGAGCCACGTGTGAAAGCACCCACGTGATTTACCAACTGACCTGCCTACACTGTGAAGCGTTCTATGTGGGAATGACCAGCAACAAACTGTCCATTCGCATGAATGGACACAGGCAGACAGTGTTTGTTGGTAATGAGGATCACCCTGTGGCTAAACATGCCTTGGTGCACGGCCAGCACATCTTGGCACAGTGTTACACCGTCCGGGTTATCTGGATACTTCCCACTAACACCAACCTGTCAGAACTCCGGAGATGGGAACTTGCCCTTCAGCATATCCTTTCTTCTCGCTATCCGCCAGGCCTCAATCTCCGCTAATTTCTAATTTCAATTTGCCGCCGCTCATACCTCACCTGTCTTTCAACTTCATCTTTGCCTCTGTACATCCGCCCCGACTGACATCTCGGCCCAAACTCTTTGCCTTTACAAATGTCTGCTTGTGTCTGTGTATGTGTGGATGGATATGTGTGTGTGTGTGCGAGTGTATACCTGTCCTTTTTTCCCCCTAAGGTAAGTCTTTCCGCTCCCGGGATTGGAATGACTCCTTACCCTCTCCCTTAAAACCCATATCCTTTTGTCTTTCCTTCTCCTTCCCTCTTTCCTGACGAGGCAACCATTGGTTGCGAAAGCTAGAATTTTATGTGTATGTTTGTGTGTCTATCGACCTGCCAGCGCTTTTGTTTGGTAAGTTTCATCATCTTTCTTTTTAGATTTATATATATATATATATATATATATAAAACACAGAGTTAAAGATTAATATTTCTATTATTTACCCCATTCCCTTAAATGGCACAAAATGCATATACTATATTTACAGATGGATTTATTACTATTCAAGAATTCATCTATGGTATAGAAGGAGTTGTCAAGGAGATATTATTTCAATTTATTTTTGACACTATTACTGCTGTCTGTCAGGCATTTTATTTCATCTGGTAATTTGTCGAAAATTTTTATAGCAGCACATTTTACCCCTTCTGTGCCAAAGATAGGTTGTGTAAAGAATAGTGTAAGTCGTCTTTTTCTTATATTATAATCGTGGATGTCACTGTTTTTAAACTGGTCCATATGATTGAGAACAAATTTCATTAGTGAGTAAATGTACTGTGAGGCTGTTTTAAGAATTCCCAATCTTTTAAAAAGATGCCAACTAGATGTGTGACTATGAACCCCACACATTATTGTAACCACTTTCTTTTGAGCAGTGAATACTTTTTGTCTAAATGTTGAATTACCCCAAAATATTATTCCGAATGTCACCAAAGTATGTCAGCTCACTGATTTCTATATCCTCAAAATTGGCAATTATTCTGATTGCAAAAGTTGCTGAACCTAATTGCTTTAGAAGATCCAAAATATGAATTTTGCAACTAAGATTCTCATCTATATGTACACCCAAGAACTTAGTATGCTATACCCTGTCTACTGACTTCTGTTGATGTGTTATATTTATTGAAGGAACTGTACTTTTGCAGCAGAAAATTGGATGTACGGTGTTTTTACAAAGTTTAGAGCAAGCCCATTTGTAGAAAACCAATTAATGACTTTTCCAAAGATCTTATCTGTACCATTTCCAATTGGAGTTTCTTTTACTGGATTAATAATGATGCTTGTATCATCAACAAACAGTGTCAGTTCAGCTTCCTGTTTGTATGACGCCCAAAATGCAGTCAGATGTAAACAAACGTATCAACATGTACTATAATCATGGAAATTACTACTGTAATAATGTTGACTGGGAACAAGTCTCTCATCATTAAAACTTCACTGCAGTAAAAACCATTTCAATGACAAGCAATTTCAGAAACCACAGAAAATCAATCACAACATTACCTAATTGTGGGTAACAAAAGAATGTTACGCCAATCGTACTCTGAGACAATATCTTCGCTACTTTACTTCTACGAACAGAATGTAGTTTCTTTCCGAATAACCACTATGGAAATGTCTGTGCTTTATAATTCCTCACATATCTCATCCTACAGAATACTTTAACTTACGAGGCTCTCCTAACACAATCCAGTTCAATTTAGTTTGGTTCTACGTCCACGGCACTGGGAACACTGAGTGCGATAGTGAATTTGCTGTAAGATCATTACGCTTCTATC
Source organism: Schistocerca piceifrons (assembly GCF_021461385.2). Lineage (NCBI taxonomy): Eukaryota > Metazoa > Arthropoda > Insecta > Orthoptera > Acrididae > Schistocerca > Schistocerca piceifrons. Next base: position 133,912,238 of record NC_060139.1, read on the forward strand.
AGATTCATGCGGAAAACAAAACGAAAATATGAGTATATTAAAATTTTGTACATTGCTTTCAGAATCAACAATCATACCCATACAACATGTTTCCAGTTAGGGGATAGACACACAGTCAATGCAACCGCAACTTCGGCCTACATGGAAAGTTCTCTCAATGTATTACAGTGCTTCAGTGCTGCAGAAAGAATTCAGTATCCTTTGAAGTGCTAGGAGTGGGCATTACTGAGCACTGGGCATCAGCTTTGTTACCACACTAAAAAACCCATAGGAAAAACAAGGCTGGTACATAAAACTTATTTTGTATTACAGCAGGAATTCATTTGCCGTCTCATCAACTTACTAATGAACATTCACTTCTTATAAGCAAAATAAAAGGACGACGTACACTGACAATGCTGAAAACCAAAATTGCAATGCCGAAGACACCCCTTCCTGTTTAGTTTCAACAACTAAAACATGAAAAATTTCACTTTATGTTTCATGACATTCAGTAATCTATACTGTGGTGTCACCGCCAGACACCACACTTGCTAGGTGGTAGCCTTTAAATCGGCCGGGGTCCATTAATATACGTCGGACTTGCGTGTCGCCACCGTCAGTGATAGCAGACCGAGTGCCACCACACGGCAGGTCTAGAGAGACGTACTGGCACTCGCCCCAGTTGTACAGCCGACTTTGCAAGGAACGGTTCACTGACAACTACGCTCTCATTTGCCGATACGATAGTTAGCATAGCCTTCAGCTACAATTGCTACGACCTAGCAAGGCGCCATAATCCTTTGCTATATATATTGTAGTTATAACATGTATCATCAAGAGCGATGTTCTACAAATGTGGATTAAAGTTAAGTATTCCAGAAGCTAAGTACTTTTCTTTATAGCATTAATTACGTATCCTGTTTCAGACCTCACGCCAGCCTGCGTGAGTTTAAGCGCGTGCCTTTCGGCTTCCTCTCATTGTGTCTAGGCTGTCTTGTCTGGACACAACATATATGGCGACTCGGATACAAACGGTCTCCTTTATATATAACTAATTTACTTGTGTCATCGCTTCGCCACATTCTCCAGATTTACCGTCCGAATTTCATCGCTTGCAGAATCAGCAGACGCAGGCGTTATTGGATGCCCTTGGACAGCTCGTCCAGGGTCAACGTGCAATGCAAAACAATGCGGCAGCCGCCGCTCCACCGCTACCGCAGCTACAACATGCAGTTGCACCACTTTTTCGTCCGTTTGATGCGGCGATGGAACGCTGGACGGAGTGGTCACGCCAATTTGGGTTCCATCTCGCCGCCTACAGAATTCAAAGTAATGAGCGGCAGCCTCACTTATTAGCGTGTGTCGGCGTCCAGACGTACCGTGTGATAGTGAAATTGTTTCCCCGACGCGACGTAGCAACTCTGTCCTACGACGAAATTTTGTCTGCATTAGATGCATATTTCAAAAAATCAGTCAATGTAGTTGCGAAAAGGTATACCTTCTTTCGTACAAAACGTACGGCAGGTCAGACTAATCGGGAGTGGGTTGCAACTTTGCAAGGCCTTACTAGGGATTGTGCTTTTGAGTGTGAATGTCGACTCCCTTATTCAGATACTATGGTGCGTGATGCAATTGCACAGAACGTTTCAGATGTTCGTATACGGGAGCAGATTTTGAAACTAGTCAATCCCTCCCTTCAACAAGTGATGGACATATTGGATAGGCAAGACACACTTGACTTTGCTCAGGAATCATTTGAAACTTCGCCAGCCGTGTGTCATGTTAACCGGCCCGCCGGGCGAGCTGCACGGAACTGTAAACAGCCCTCGCGCTCGTCCGCGCAGCTGCCGCCTAGCTATCAACCACGTGTCCCGCGGCAGCAAGCAAATGCAGTGAAATCATGCCCGCGGTGTGCTACTAGACATTCGCGTGAAAATTGCCCGTCACGCCAAGCTATTTGCTTTTTCTGTAATAGAAAAGGACATGTTCAGAGTGTTTGCCAGAAAAAGCTCAGATCGGACACACTCAACGATTCCAGGCCCTTTGCTTCGCGCCGGAATCGAACCAAGAATACTCAGGCTCGTGAACCTTCGCCCATGGAAATTCATGTAGTTAATTCCACTCCGCCCAGTGCCACTCCCTCTAAAAGTGACTGTGTGCGTCCCACAAAAAGTGTGCGTCGACGTCACTGGAAATCATGTCAATTAGCAAGTGATTCTGTACCAGTGTGTGTTCACGTTGCACGAGACAGTCACTCTTGTCGTCAGCAGGACAATAAACTTTTTGTAGATTTGGACATTAATGGCAAGGTCATACCATTCCAGCTCTATACCGGAGCTGCAGTTTCATTGATCAATAAAGACACGTACAAACAACTGGGCACACCTCCGTTGTGTGCCGCAAATGTTAAGGTAAATAGTTATTCAGGTCAGAATATCCCTGTGTTAGGACAGTGCAGCCTTCTTGCAACATACAAAGGACAAACAAAACTTGTGTCATTTTACGTCCTTCGTTCTTCTTCTGCAGTGAACTTGTTTGGTTTCGATTTATTTCAGTTGTTTAACTTGTCTATAGTAAATCAGGTACTATCAGTGAACCAGACTGTGCCTTCCGCCAGTGTTTCAAGTCTATGTGAAGAGTTTGCAGACATTTTTGCACCGGGCCTTGGTTGCGCTAAGCACTATGAAGCACATTTGGAACTGAAAGTAAACGCGCAACCGGGATTTTTCAGGGCGCGCAATGTTCCCAAATGTTCCCCACGCATTGCGTGATGAGGTCACAAGAACATTACACGATTTGGAATCACAAGGTGTGATTGAACGTGCGCAGGCTTCTCTCTGGGCCTCGCCCTTAGTAATTTTGCCAAAACCTTCAGGAAAACTGAGACTTTGTGTGGACTTCAAGGCAACAGTGAATCCACAACTCGTGATTGCAACTTTTCCCTTACCCCTCCCGGAAGATCTTTTTGATAAACTGTGCCTGGGTAAATATTTTTCGACGTTGGACCTAGCAGATACGCACTTGCAAATACCGGTGGACGAAGAACCCCAGCGCGATTGGTGGTTAACACGCATCTTGGTTTGTACCGATTCAAAAGACTGCCATTCGGGTGTGTATCCGCCCCTGCATTGTTTCAGCAACATCTGCAAACTGTTTGTGCGTCGGTCCCTACTGCAGCAAACTATCTGGACGATATTGTGATCTCCGGAAAGACGGAAGAAGAACATTTAGCCAATCTCAGAACAATATTTCAGGTCTTGCGACAAAATGGTCTTCGCTTGCGGAAGGACAAATGTGTGTTTTATGTTCATGACTTGCCATATTTGGGACATGTAATCAATGCCCAAGGCATACATCCCAGTCCCGAGCACCTCCGTGCCATACAGGACTTGCCTTCGCCGCAGAATCTGAAGCAGCTACAGAGTGTGTTGGGGAAAATGAATTATTACCATCGCTATCTTCCCCATGCCTCTTCCATTTCAGCTCCGCTTCATCGCTTACGCTGTAAAGGTGTTCCGTTTGTCTGGACGACGGAATGCGAACGCGCCTTTCGCCAGTTGAAATCGGCGTTGCTTTCTAGTACTTGCCTTACGCCATTCGATCCCAAGAAACCCCTTTTGTTGATGGTAGATCCATCGGATTTCGGGATCGGTGCTGTGCTTGCGCACAAAGATGGCTCGCATGATCGTCCTATTGCCTTGCGTCCAAATTGCTCTCGTCTGCGCAACGAAATTATTCACAGATAGAGAAAGGAGCCTTGGCTCTCGTATTTGGTGTTACTGTGTTACTAAGTTTCACGATTTCTTGTATGGTCGTCACTTTACCATCATCACAGACCACAAACCTTTGATGTCGCTTTTTCATCCGAACAAGCCTGTACCTCCACGTACGGCGCAGAAATTCATTCGCTGGTCTATTTTCCTCTCGCAGTACCGCTACGATATCTTGTATCGGTCCACTGCTAAGCACGGAAACGCCGATGCATTGTCCCGTTTGCCTGTTGCTGGGGATAGAGCATTCGATTCTTCCGAACTTGTTTGCATGTTCATTGATGCGGAATTCGATGACGTGGTCGAATCGTTTCCAATTGCTTTTCGTCGTGTAGCTACAGCCACAGCTGCTGACCCTGTCTTTGCTACAGTTTTGCGTTTTGTAGCTACGCAATGGCCCTTGTCAAAGTCACGGATCTAGGATCCGTTGGTTCGCCGATTTTTTGCTCACAAGGAGAGACTTCTTGTTCGACGTGGTGTTTTGCTGTTGCCTTCTGATAATGATCAGTCCAGGGTCGTGGTCCCACATTCGTTACAGTCCTCTGTCTTACAGCTTCTCCACCAAGGACATTGGGGTATAGTGCGAACGAAACAACTTGCTCGTCAGCACTGTACTTGGTTCGGAATCGATGCTGCAATTACGAATATGTGCTCTTCTTGCATGGCGTGTGCCGAACAACAATCCGCACCACCGCGGAAATTCTTTGCATGGCCGAAAGCCACTTCCCCTTGGCAACGCTTGCACATCGATTTTGCTGGTCCATTCTGGAATGCTCGATGGTTGGTTCTGGTCGATTCCCTCAGTAATTTTCCTTTTGTTGTCAGGATGTCTTCCACGACGTCTTCAGCCACCATCCAAGCGTTATCCGCTATTTTTTGCATTGAAGGTCTTCCGCAGACTATTGTTTCCGACAATGGCCCACAATTCATGTCCGCAGAATTTCAGTTATTCTGCAAGGCCAATGGTATTCAACATCTGACATCCACGCCGTTTTCGCCTCAGTCAAACGGTGCTGCTGAACGATTGGTCCGGACTTTCAAGTCACAGATGTTGAAGTCGAAAGAGTCACATTCTCGGGAGGACGCGTTATTGCTCTTTTTGTGCTCGTATCACTCTCAGCCCCGAGATGGTCGCTCGCCGGCTGAGTTGTTGCAAGGTCATCCTCTTCGAACCTTGATGTCTTTGCTGCATCCGCCGCATCAGGTCCCTGTGCAGCGGCAGCCACCTGCTTTTGCTCCAGGCGATGTTGTATACTATCGCAACTATCGCGGTTCACGGCATTGGCTCGCAGGGCACATTCTTCGCTGCCTCGGCCGCACTATGTATCTGGTTTTGGGGGCCTCTGGTGAGGTGCGTCGGCACCTCAATCAGCTGCGCCTCTGTCGTCGCACGGGTACTGCCGCTCCCCGTCTGCTTTCAGCGACGGTGCCGCCCGGTCAGCACCCTGGGGACCCATCTACTGGCTCGCCTCATCCCCAGGTGTTACCGACGCTGCCTTCCATTTTGCCCCGTGGCGATGCGCCGCCGCCTGTTCTCCTGCCGGCTATGCCCGCAGTGGACGCTTCGCTGCAGCCGCCAAGCGCCTCCCTGGGTCAGGCGCCGCCGATTGCTTCCCGTAGCCAGCTGTCCTCCGACACGGACCTCTTGCCCGCTCCGGACCAGATGTCGTCTTCGCCCGTCGGCTGCCCCGAAGCGATGGAGGTCGACCCTAGGGCCCCTCCTGTCTCTTTACGGGTGCATACACAGCATGTTGGCGTGCACCCTGGACTACGTTTTCAGGCGTTTCCTAGCTCCCCTCGGACCGAATAGCCGGGTGCGGGTGGCACAGCCTCGCCTGTTAGGCTCCCCACCTCATCGCATTCGTCAACATGGAGTCCTCCACACGGCGGGCGGAAGCCTTATAACACAACTGTACGCCGATTTGCGGGGGAGGAATGTGGTGTCACTGCCAGACACCACACTTGCTAGGTGGTAGCCTTTAAATTGGCCGCGGTCCATTAGTATACGTCGGACCCGCGTATCGCCACTGTCAGTGATAGTAGACCGAGCGCCACCACACGGCAGGTCTAGAGAGACGTACTGGCACTCGCCCCAGTTGTACAGCCGACTTTGCAAGGAACGGTTCACTGACAACTACGCTCTCCTTTGCCGAGACGATAGTTAGCATAGCCTTCAGCTACAATTGCTACGACCTAGCAAGGCGCCATAATCCTTTGCTATATATATTGTGGTTATAACATGTATCATCAAGAGCGATGTTCTACAAATGTGGATTAAAGTTAAGTATTCCAGAAGCTAAGTACTTTTCTTTATAGCATTAATTACGTATCCTGTTTCAGACCTCACGCCAGCCTGCGTGAGTTTAAGCGCGTGCCTTTCGGCTTCCTCTCATTGTGTCTAGGCTGTCTTGTCAAGACAACATATACAAAAATATGTAAGTTTGGTTACTATATCATCATTTCAAATCATTTGAAGTCTTGCATATTACACTATCGTGTCATATTCTGAAACCAGAATATTTCACTTATATCTGACTGGAATTTAGTCAATGTATGGAGATTGAAATTAATTTAAAAAATTTAATGTCTGATGCTCTGTTACCTCAATTTCAACGTATATCGAGTAAGTCATTGTCCCAGGGAACAACTCAATTTTTCCTCTCTGCTGCCCTGTAAGTTGCGCAGAAATATACACGCCGCAATGCTGTACAAAACCACCTCTGAGTTTGATTCCAGTAGGCAAGTTTTGCACTATCAGGCACAGCTACTACATGAAATAGAGGTGAGAAAGTGGGGGGGGGGGGGTGTGATGTAATGATCGGAAGCTAAGTTTACATCTGCAGCCACCTGTGCTACATTGTTCAAAGCTGGTACTAGAACTGCAAACTGCCAGGGATCCGAGGATCATCTCTCAGCAGCTGCTACACTACTCTTCACTAACTGGAGATTTCACCAAAAAAATCTCTTTCAAATTCATCCCTGATATTCTCTTTGCTAGTTTTGCATGGTTAGTGTTCATAGTCCTGATATTCTGTAGAAAATTTTACCAACAGATGGCATTGTAAACATGAGAATACGCATACAGATGCACGACTTATGGCTGTTCCTCAGCCTGCGTCCCTGACACCCAACATGGCAAGTGCTGTTGGTAAAGCTCTTTTACAACAGCTGTGACTGTGACTGTGCCAGTAGCCCTGTAGAAGTTCCAGACACTCAAGGGTATGAAAATAGGCATTGGTCTTCTAAGGGTCTGGAGAAAATGATTACAAAATTTGAGAAGACAGGTTCTTTTGAAACGCAATGTGGAAGAGGCAGGAAAACAGTTCATACAATGTTTGTCAAAAAAATCAATTGATCTAACGTCTGCTGAAGACCTGCCACAGCACTGCAGGAGAGATCGAGCGGTTGTGTGCAAATGTGCGGTGCACGACGAACTTGCTTGAACATTGGACATGCCCATGAGCACAGCACATAAAATCCTAAGAAACATCCTGCATTGTTATCCATAGAAAATTGCACATGATCAAGAGTTGCTTCCTGCTGACCTGAGACAAAGACAATATTCTCTATGGATTCTCTCACTTGCACAGAAGTAGACAATGAATGGCCAAGCAATATTCTGTTGACAGACAAAGCCCATTTCCATCTCCAAGGACATTAAATATGCAAATTTGCAGAATATGGGCAATGTAAAAATTGCACACATACGCGCACACCAACTGCTTCCACCACATTCTGCAAAGGTGGCTGTGGTTCAGTTGACATTATAGTTTATTGTATGGTCATATTTTCTTGAGGTGATGTGTCCTGCGAGTACTGTTACCCGTACAGACACTGGTAAAACTATGAGAGTCTTTTGCGCATCACATTCATTCAAATCCTCCAACAGAGTAGATGTGTGGAAAGATCTTTTTTATGCTAGATGGCACTCCTCCACACATTGCACAGCCAGTGAAGTGGCTGCAGTTCGGAAATGCTAGAATGATCAGCCGCCAATTCCCTCAGCCTTATTACTTCTAGCTGTGGGATTATCTGCAAGATGTTGAATGCAGTGCTCAAATTATGAACATTACTGAAGGCACACATGGAGCAACACATTCTGAATGTGACTCCAGACACTCCAATCTGTTGTGGAACATGCTGTTTCTCGATTTCAACTCTTGGAAGAAAAATAGTTGAACATATCTTTCTTCAGTCCCATGTCAATCAGAAACCAATACCATTTTTCCTTTTATACAGTTTTCAACCTCAGGACAATTAAAAACCAAATTTTCCCTATCTGATGTCGTATGGCCTTGCCATGGTGGTTGGGCTTACTTAACTAGCAACACCACAACTGCTGATTGCTGAACTTTTGCAGTCATCCACACAGAACAGTACAGATAGTGTAATATGCAACACAAACTATAGCCACCATACTAGGATTCATTTGTCATATGCAGCTGACCCCATTTACATTAAAATGCTTACAGGACCATCTATTGGTAAAATTTTCATCAACTCTTGTTTTGTTCCATGACGTTTCCCTGTGTCAATAATATGTTGTTCAAATTTTACATCATTCTGAGCAGTGGTTTTCTTTTTACAGCATTTTCAAACAGGAACTTCGACTATGAACACCCTGTAAACTACTTGTGTTATAATACAGGCATTCCAAGTACAAAAACGTGTGGGACTTGCCCATGATTCCACCTTGTTTTCATACTCAACAATACAAATAAATGACAGGATGAGAAGACAGACTGCTATGGACTGCACCAGGCAAGATTTGAAATCCTGAGGGCTTAAAGGTGGAAGAGAGAGTAATATGCAAGACAGAGATGATTGACAAAATATCTTGCAAGATAGTTGACATTTGAGGGCAGGAGGAAGGGGGGAATTAGGCGAGTCAGAAAATAAGAAACGCGAGCAAAGAAAGGAATAATTACTGAAAGGAAATGCTGAGACCAAAGGACACATTGTAATGCCAGTTTCCACATGTGGACTTCTGAGAAACTGGTGTTAGGGGAGAATCTAGAGGGTATGTGTGGTGAAACAGGCACCGAGATCATGACTGTCATGTTGCAGAGCATGCTCTGAGCCAGGATATTGTGTGCTGCTAGTATACATTCTCTGCCTATATTCATTCTGCCAAATCAATAACTTGTTGGTAGTCACAGCTGGTGTGTGATGTGTCATTTTCCAGATGGCTCTCCCTTTGATAGTAGATATTGCGAGTCACAGAGCTGACAGTGGTGGTAGGAGGGTGCATAGGGCAAGCTTACAGTGGGAGCAGTCAGAGTAGGGAAACCCAAGCAGAAGAAGCGTAGGGTCTGACGAGGATATTGGAGAGATGGGAGGAGGGAACACTTTTCTCTGTATGGTCGGCAAAATGCAAAATGTCAAGACAGAATGTACCTCATTTCACAGCATGATTTTAAGAAGTAATAACCTTGTTGAAATAACTGATTAATGCAAGGGCTGATCAATTAAGACAGACTGATTTTTTTCCCTATATCTTCCGTGATAGGATATCTGTATCACAAATATTTGCAAAGAGCAAGTTTTACATAAATTGTCCATAGGTGGAAGCACTTTAATATCGGCAGGTTGGTAGTAATGTTCTATTGTGTAGATGTTCTTTGAATTTTGCATACCAAACAATGGAGGTGAGGCAAGAGGAGCAGTACAGTGTAATAAAATTCTGTGATCACTTAAACCATATAGTCACAGAAACCTACGAAAAGCTGACAAACATACAGTGAACATGCAGTACCTCGTGCAATAGTATTCAAGATTTCAAAGAAGGTAGACTTGTCTGTGTTAACCAAAGTGAGCCTTGTGTTTCGGCTTCTGCTGTGACTAAGTCAACATCAACACAGCTGCTGTGATTGTCAGTGAGATCGGCAGGTTACGTTACATAACCTCAGTGAAGTGTTGAGAATTTCATATGGCAGAGTCATTACTGTTATGCATGATCATTCTACATATGACCACCATTTCTGCCCATTGGGTGCCTCATCTGTTGACTACCAAACAAAAGGTTGTGCGAATGTAGGCAAGCTACGAGGTGCTGCATCCCTTTGCTGACGGAAGGGTTGTGTTTCTGGAATCGATTACCACCAGTGATGAGTTGTGTCTGCATTATTATGATCCTGAAGGAAAACAAGCAGTGTGAAAATCGATGGGTTCTGCAACACCGAAAAGCTCAAAGTTGTTGAATCTTCAGGGAAAGTGAGTGACCATATTTTTTCCATTCATGAAATGATTTACCAGCCAGCAGTTTCCCCTCACACTACTGTTAACAGCAGTGTAGACTGAACTGAGGAAGCACATTGCAAAGAAACAACCATAACTTCTCGGGCAGGGTGATGACTTCAACATGACAACGCATGGCACCATATGGCGAATCAAGTTGTCCCATTTCTGGCACAATCCAAGATTATCTGCGTACCGGATCCACCGTACAGCCCCGATCTTGCACCCTGTGCTTTTTAAATTTTTTTATCACTAAAAGCAAAGCTTTGGGGCATTTTATTAGAGAACTCTGAAGCAGTGCTCAAATGAAGTGAGGTTATTCGCAAGAACCTCACAAAGAATAGCTTGCGCATCACTTGTTCAAGGACTGGCAGATAGTATAAAAAGTGCTTTCACCTAGGAGGAGGAATAAATAGAAGTATCTTGTGAAAAAATTAAATGGAGTAACAATAACCCGTGAAAAAAGTTCAGTCTTTGTTGATCAGCACTCGTACAGTCAAGACCAGGATAGTATTAAGAGACAAGAGGTGTACTAAGCTATTTTTTGCAGGGATCAGCAGTACCAGGATATCATGTGATGGCCCAGGAAATCTGCTTTTTATCAAGGCTGGTAGGGTAACTGTGTCAAGTGAAGGGTATCGTACCGAACATGTGACATGGAAGGGATGGCAACTGCCAAAATGTGAATAATGTTGCTTGTAAGTAGGTTTAATGTGAGCAGAAGTGTGCAACTTACTATTAGTGAGTATGATATCAACATCAAGGAAGGTGGTATGGGATTTGGAATCTGACTGAAATTTAATCAGGAGAATGTTATTTAGAGATTCCACAAATTTTAACAGGCCATCCTCACCCTGAATCTATATGATATCAATGTATCTAAACCAAACCGGACGAGAGAGCTAATGGATCTCAGTAAAGCCCTAAAAGTGAGCCATGAATGCTGGGATAGGAAGAAGCCACCCTCGTTCCAATGGCAGTGCCCTGATGTGTTCGTAGGTCTGCCCCCAAAGGTAAAGTACTTATAAAGATGGTTACGGTGAGCAGGAGGAACGTCATAGTTTGGAATCATGTGGGCACTGATAGAGGTAATGTTCAGCAACAGACAAACTACATACAAATGACACTCAAGGTGTGTGGTGGGAGTGGGACAGACAGATTTCAGGCAATCTTGGTAATGGTTGGTGTCTACTGTAGTCTCTGTACTATAGATTGCAAATGTTGAGACAGATGTGTGTTCATTGGTTGTTTTGAAGTTAGCAACTATGGGACAGGGAGTGCGATCTATTAAACGGAGAGCCATTTGCAAAATGACGCCATACACCAACTATTATGTAAACACTGTCTGGCCTATTGGTGTGGTTACCACCATGGTATGGTTACCACCAAGTTATCAGTTAGGCTAAATGGGCATAGAGGTGTATACTAACAACACTCAATATCCTGTTGCAGAGCATGCTGTACAGTGACAGTCATGACCTTGTTGCCTATTTCATTGCACATGCCATGTAGATTCTCTCTCTACACCAGTTTCTCAGAGCTACACAAGTGGGAAATTCCATCACAATGTGTCCTTTGTTCTCACCACCCATCTTAATTTACATTAATTTCTTTTGGTCTCGGCATTCATCTTGAGTAACTATTCCTTTCTTCACTCCCTATTAGTCTTCTGTGTAGTCTGGCCTGTCAAATCCCCTCCCTCCCACCTCACACACGTCTACCACAGATAATGTACTCAGCTTTCTGTTGTTATTGGAGTCTGCACAGGCTACGATGGCCTAAACACAGTGACCAATTTTCATCTGAAGCACTGGGGGCAAGTTCATTCAGTTGTTCAGAAGGGGAGACTAACAGTGTTTGACCCCTTTCAGCCAATAGGCAATGACAGAATTCAGATGCACAGCATGCAATCCTTCTCAAATGATTTTACTGAGAGTTTTTTTACATGTAGTTTTATATGTCAGCTTCATGATGACATGCCCATCATCATTTCGTTAATGGTTTTAGTAACTGTGGCATTTGCAGGTAAGTAAGATACTGTGCGAAATTTTAAAGTATTTTGCGACGAAAAATAGGGGTCATTATGATTTTGTGTTTGGTGCATATTATGTAATATGTTGCTGCATATGAAATTTAGCTAACATATTGAATTTTTCTTCACGCTCTGGTGGACGCCACTGTCACTCAAGAAAACTGATCTGATGTAGCAGAATCATTTGCTATCACAGGAACAAGTGCTGAGCCAGTCAGAGATACAAACACCATTTCTCATACTTCGTGATTTCAGATATCAAAATGAAATTTTGACAAATGATAGCATGCAAGGAGGCATTGTTTTGTCACATGGTTGCTATCCAAAACTAAATTATCTGCTGTGTTATTCCAATAACTACAGAATTTTTCAAAGAAAGAATGTGATTTTTAAGGGCTATCAATAGCTGGTGAAACGAGAAATGTAAGTGAAGATATAACGTGATTATTTTTGTACCAAGGCTGTGGTTTTTCGTAAGCTATCAACCTTATTTTTCCTCAGTTCCTCACTTAATAAATCACTGTTTCAGAATTATATCGCAACTGCATCTGCATATGCTAGAGGGGAGACACTGTGTAACCTCCGCTGTGTTTTGGTTGAAGAAGAAAATTTTAACGTGACAACAAGTAAGTTTCACTAAAAATTCATCACTCCCGATGCTTCTCTGAAACTTAAATGATTAACAAGCCAGGCGAAAATAAATAGCTACTGATTTTGAATTCTCAATATAATTCTTTTTAGATACTATCCAAAGCCGAGGTGACATCTTTTTGAATTGTCACCATGGAAGTGTGGGCATATAAGGGATCCACTTAATACTGACAAAAAAAATTTGTGCATAGCTTCAGTTTAGCATGGCACTTCCCCTTCAGCACTTGGAACTTTCGCTTCAGGACCTGCATACACCCCCCCCCCCCCCCTGCCCACTAAAGCTCTCACCACTGCATGCCCTCCCAACTGCACATCTACCGGACACAGTCTAACTCTTACATGAAGTTTTGGCGGTAACCTGCCTCGCTTATTACGTTCTCTTTGAACGTTAAGCTCTCAGGTTCTCAAATCTCATCCGGTGCAGTCCAAAAGGAAGTCTTTCCCTTGCATCTATCTGGTAAGTTTCTCCTGACCCGGGGTTCTGGACAACTTTTCAATCCTCAGAAATCTTTTCCTTCATCCTTCTCCCTTCCCCTTCAACATTTCTGGCGGAAGTAGCCACTAGGTCCAAAAGCTTGCACACTTCCTTACCTTCTACATGTGTTTTCTCCTGCCTCTTGATGAGTAAATTTTGATCTATTCAAGTATATTGTAATTTCAAAAATTAATCTCATTTACACAACTGTAAGATTTAAGAAAGAGGAGCTCTTTAAATAACTTCCACTCAATACCATATAAGTGGTTAAAGATATGACAATGCTCTCACACCCGCTTGCATCCGTCCCAGTCTCATCAATCCATCAGCAGAATTACTTTTATATCATGTTATCTAACACCAAATGGTGTACTACTGTTGTTGCTATATGCATGTCTGGAACATTATGAAGCCACTGTATCCCAGTAGTTTTAGGGGGTGGGGGGTGGGGGGGGGGAAGAGGAGGGGGGTTTGATCTACAAATGCTTAAGAAAATGATAAAGAGGACTTGCCTAATACTACTGCCAACCTCACCAAACAATAAGCATAGCAGCCATTAGCAAAGTAAATGCTTTGCATACTCCACCACTTTTGTGTTTTGAGTTGCTAGTTTTCATTTTAACAATGGAGAATCCAGGATAGAATAATGAAAATATCACACACACACACACACACACACACACACACACACACACAGAGAGAGAGACAGAGAGAGACAGAGAGAGACAGAGAGAGAGAGAGAGAGAGAGAGAGAGAGAGAGAGAGAGTCACTGGACATAGACTGGATTGGGTAACAAGGAGATAGACTGGATTGGGTAACAAGGAGGCTGGGACAAGGAGGGGGAAGGATAGCAAGGTAGGGATGCAGAACTGAATAGTGCTGCTTATTGGAGCGAGCATGGAAGTGGTGGAGACAGGATAGGGATGCTACGTGCTGTCACAATTTTTTTCTTTTTTTGGGGGGGGGGGGGGGGGGAGGGGGGGGCACTGAAACAGAGAGGGGAAAAATGTGTAGGTGGAATACAAGACTGTGCAATACTGGAGTGGGACCAAGGGAGGGGATAGGTGGGTGAAAAAAACAAGGGATTAACAGAGGTTGAGGCCAGGTTACGGGAACAAAGGATACATTGCAGGAGAGTTCCTGCCTACACAATTCAGAAAAGCTGGTGTTGGTTACCTGTGAAAGCAGTCCTGTGCTCTACAAACTAAGCTGCAGCTACTGAGCTGCATTCTACATGGGCACAACAACCAACAAGATGTCTATCACCCTGAATGGCTACTGAGAAACTATGGCCAAGAGACAGAAGGAACATTCATTTGCTGAACACACTGCCCAACACAATGAGCTTCACTTCAATGACTACTTCACAGCCTGTGCCATCTGGTTCCTTCTACCAATACCAGCTGGTTTTGTAATATGAATGGTGTTTATAGCACTGTCACTGTGTTGTACTGTTGTATAGGAGAATGATGGAGAATCAAGTGCACTCTAACACATCTTTGATACTTGAAATATCTCTACTGTCACACAAGCAATGTATTTTAGTAATTCACCACCAAGATAGTATAACTTATTTCACCACTGCAATTCAAGGAGCCCATTCTCACGAACATTGTGACAACTATGGAGTTGCTTGAATACATTAACATAAGTGACTCATTTTATAATATATTTCACAGTATTATACAGAGTGACTCAAAAAGAATACCACAACTTTAGGAATTTAAAACTCTGCACCGACAACAGGCAGAGCTAAGCGCTATCTGTCGGCGAATTAAGGGAGCTATAAAGTTTCATTTAGTTGTACATTTGTTCGCTTGAGGCGCTGTTGACTAGGCGTCAGCGTCAGTTGATGCTAAGATGGCGACCGCTCAACAGAAAGCTTTTTGTGTTATTGAGTACGGCAGAAGTGAATCGACGACAGTTGTTCAGCGTGCACTTCGAACGAAGTATGGTGTTAAACCTCCTGATAGGTGGTGTATTAAACGTTGGTATAAACAGTTTACAGAGAATGGGTGTTTGTGCAAAGGGAAAAGTTCTGGACGGCCGAGAACGAGTGATGAAAATGTAGCACGCATTTGTTCGCAGCCCAGGAAAATCGACTCTCAGAGCTAGCAGAGAGCTGCAAATTCCACAATCACCTGTATGGAGAGTCCTATGAAAAAAGTTAGTTATGAAACCTTATTGTCTGAAATTGGTTCAAGCACTGAACGTCAGCTACCCGAGGCGATGGATCGGCCGCCAGGCAGCCTGTGACAGAGCACTTCATCACTGGCCTCCAAGAAGCCCTGATCTTACCCCCTGCGATTTTTTCTTATGCGGGTATGTTAAGGATATGGTGTTTCGGCCACCTCTCCCAGCCACCATTGATGATTTGAAACGAGAAATAACAGCAGCTATCCAAACAGTCACGCCTGATATGCTATAGAGAGTGTGGAACGAGTTGGAGTATCGGGTTGATATTGCTCGTGTGTCTGGAGGGGGCCATATTGAACATCTCTGAACATGTTTTTGAGTGGAAAAAAACCTTTTAAAATACTCTTTGTAATGATGTATAACAGAAGGTTATATTATGTTTCTTTCATTAAATACACATTTTTAAAGTTGTGGTATTCTTTTTGAATCACCCTGTATATTTGTACAAATACTGTTCTGTAATTAGTGGGAAGTAACCTAAAACACACATTTACTTCAATTTATTGTACTCTGCAAGTTGTTTTATTGGTTCAGCCTATATACAACCAGTGCTGTGAATGTGATTTGCGTGTTTATGATGCTAAATTGTTACAACTTATACAAATGTAATGTAACCTTTATCTTTATTACTATCATGTTTTTGTGAGTATGTAAGTACTATAACCCACCCCACCCCCAACTTATGCACTATCACATATACTGTAAGAAATAAATTTCTCATTTCATTTCTTAGATCACATGAGAACATATGGAAAACAAGTGGCAAGAAGGAACAGGATGATACACCATTTTTCATTTTTTTAAGACTACAGAATAACTTTCATGGTACAAGAGGAAGCTTTAGAGATAAAAAGATGTCGGGAAGGACATAGACTGGAATAAGCTCAATACATAAATGTAAGTGTGCAAATGCTAATCTAAGATGAAGAGGTTGGCCCAAGAGAGAAATCTGTGGCAGTCCTGCATCAACCCAGACAGGAGACATATGACCAAAAAGAAGTCCATTTGCCACCATTGATGACGAGTTTACAAATTCTTTGTGAAGACTGTCCCAGTAAAAACTGTTGTGGTCTTCAGTCCAGAGACTGGTTTGATGCAGCTCTCTTTTATTCTTTTTCACTACTGTTTCCATTTTCTGCTGTATGTGTGTAGGCAGTATGTAATTCAATTATCAGTTACTAATAAGAATGAAGAAAATAAAAGCAAAGCAGATATATTTTTTTACTTCACATACCATCATCATTTTGGGTCTTATCCTTGACTGTTTCACTTGCTTCTGAAAGGGAGAGCTCAAAGAGAGACGTAGCTTTCTTCACAATAAATTGTTGCAGTTTCAGCCTCTTTCCCCTGTCTTGAAAACTGCAATAAGAAACTCATTAAACAAAACAAAACATTTAAAAACCTCAAGACAAAATGAATAACAAAATAAACACAAACCTCAGTTGTTTCTGCCGTTGCTGATATACTTCAAAGTCAATTTCTTTTGAGTTTACGTTCACTTTGCTCAAATCATCTTCACCTCTCTCACTTTCCCACAGCTTTTGTAACTGTTGTCCATGAAAATTCAATGACTGGACCACAAGGTCCGGATTCAATGGAGGCTCCATTGCCTATCATTAACCACTGACAATACTTGTGTAAAGCTTATATTTCCTGGAAAGAAAATCAGAAATACAGATCATCATCCGATTTCCACATTGCAAAGGACAAAATAAGGACTCAACTGAAGAAAACAGCAGACCACACTCATGACATTGTGGACAAAATTATTCGCATGGTTGCGTTATTTTGTCATGTAGGTTAATTTTCTTTGTTTGTCAAAAATGTGATTGAAAAATATCCAGTCTGTAAACCACTATTTGAACATTAAAGGAAAAGGTTTTTTTAAAAAAAAAAAAGGGAGTCAGCAATGTAATCACGATCTGGCCAACAGGTTGCTGCAAGGAAATAAGTATTGATCAGGTCCCACACTGCAACCAGGGATTGAACAGGAGCTGCTTCTTCACTCATTATACAGGGTGAGGCAGTGAAACGGCACGATTTCGATAGTGGTTGTCGGGCGCGGAGGGGGGTTGCGAGAGTGGGGGAAGTGACCTTGGGCGTCTAGAGTGGTGGAAGTTTCAGTAGCCATGGAGCGTTGGTCGAGTGCGCAACGTGCATGTGCCGTAAAGGCACATTACAAAAACGCGGATAGTGTGGTTGGTGCTCAACGCGCCTTTCGTCGTGAATTCAACCTGCCGCCACGGGCTCCCGTGCCATCAAGGAAAGCCATTCTCCTTTGGGTTAAAACCTTTGAAGCTACTGCTAGCACAACAAAGAAAAGAGGCGGCAGCACAAAAACAATCCGGACACCCGAGAACATTAATCGTGTGCGCGAAGCGTTGGGACGAAGTCCGCGAAAATCCGCGAGACGGCACAGCGCAGAACTTGGTCTCAGCAATCGATCAGTAAGACGGATTTTGAAGAGTGACCTTCACTATCATCCATACAAAATTCAGGTAGTGCAAGCCCTTAAACCTAATGACTACAATAACCGTATACGCTTTTGCCAGTCAATGCTTAACGTTATTGAACGAAATGAAGAAAGAGTGCATAACTTATGGATGAGTGATGAAGCCCACTTTCATCTTAGTGGGTACGTAAATAAGCAAAACTTCAGATATTGGTCCTCAGATAACCCGCACGAACTTCATGAAAAACCTCTCCATTCTGAAAAAGTAACAGTCTGGTGCGCAATGTCATCTCGTGGAATCGTGGGGCCCTATTTTTTTGAAGATGAAGATGGCAACACAGTGACAGTAAACTCTGGACGTTATGCTGACATGTTGACCATTTTTGGTCTGCCTGGAATTGATCGACATGATCCAGATGCTGAAACACTCTTCCAGCAAGATGGTGCAACAAGCCATACTGCTAATGTCTCAATGGAATTGCTCAGACTTGCATTTCCACGACGTCTAATCAGCAGGAATGGCGATTTCCCCTGGCCTGCCCGTTCACCAGATCTGACGGCACCAGACTTTTTTCTTTGGGGCTACCTCAAGTGCAAAGTCTTCCAGGAAAATCCACCAAGAACAAAAGAAGACCTGAATGAGCGAATTCGACAGGAAATTAACAACATTCCAGTACAGATGCTACGAAACGTCATGGGACAATTTTATCTCAGGCTTAGACAATGTGTGCAAAACCAAGGACGACACCTCACTGACACCATATTTAAAAAATGATTGTTTTTAAGTTAAATCTTTAATTTCCACTCTTGTACTTGAGATCCATGTTCAACTATTATGATTTTACTTGTAAATAAATCTTTGGTGGTTTTACAAAATCGTGCCGTTTCACTGCCTCACCCTGTAGTATAAACACCGTGTAAAAGACATAAATGGTCTCAGTGAAGTGTGTGTTCCTAACAGCCATAAGCAACAGTGGAGGTAGGCAGAACAGCAGCCGATTTTCAGTCCCGTAAATTTTATATGAAATTTAGGTATCCTGTCCACATTTCACTCTCAACATTGTGGCAACTAAAATCGACCATGCGGAAAGTATACTCTACGGACTTTTACCTCTGCAAACTCTTCAAAATTTCATGCAAAAGTTTACTATATTTAATGCTGCATAATAACTGCGTTGAACATCGAAACAAAATTAAGTCACTTATGGGGGGAAGGTATCAGTCAAGAAGAAGTGTAAAAATCAAATTTTTGGGCCAAATAGTTTTTGTGAAATCAAATGATAAGTGTGTCAAAGCAGTGGGAACACCATGTGTCTGCACAGGCGAGCAGTGCAGTGATGACAAAATCGCGCACAGCGCGGAATGCGGGGAGCACGTGTCTGCAGCAGCGAAAGGGTTAATGATGAGACAAAGCACTAGAAATTTCAAAAAATTGCATTCAAACGAATACAATTCGTGAAGTAAGGCACTTCGATATTGTTTTTAAATAATGAAAATATTAAGCACCGCATAAGGTTTGAACTCATAACCTTTAATGTAGTAGCCAAACACCTTAACCGTTACGCTAACGCACCTCGTCTGACTAAACAACGCCATGAGGACTATAACACGTCACGCAAAAAACTGACAAACACTGTTCCTATGACTATGAATTACTCACGCTTCATCGAAGTACAATAGGAAATAAACAATTACCGCTGTTCTTTATTGCGAAAAAGCGGTTCGTGAGAGTGATACAAACACCTTTCCTTGCTATCGCCTGAATTAGGAGTCTTATTGCTTGTTTGGTTTAATTAATTAATAGAATATGAAGCAATTAGTATAAAGAATGCTTCTTCCAAACTTCCTATAAAAGAATGTCTGCTATCAAGACATTGCTTTTGTTCTATTACTTTATTTACGACTGAACGTTTCTAAAACTGAAGACACTCGTCCATGCTCTGCACTGCAGTCGAGATGTGGCAACGTCGTTCTCTGTTCATTGGCTGACTGTGTTTTGTGACGTCAGATGTGCAGAACGAACCTAAACTCGGCCGCCAACATAAATGACGCGCGCTTTAGCATTTGTAGACTTAGAGAAAGCTTTTGACAATGTTGACTGGAATACTCTCTTTCAAGTTCTGAAGGTGGCAGGGGTAAAATACAGGGAGCGAAAGGCTATTTACAATTTGTACAGAAACCAGATGGCAGTTATAAGAGTCGAGGGACATGAAAGGGAAGCAGTGGTTGGGAAAGGAGTGAGACAGGGTTGTAGCCTCTCCCCGATGCTATTCAATCTGTACATTGAGCAAGCAGTAAAGGAAACAAAAGAAAAGTTCAGAGTAGGTATTAAAATCCATGGAGAAGAAATAAAAACTTTGAGGTTCACCGATGACACTGTAATTTTGTCAAAGACAGCAAAGGACTTGGAAGAGCAGTTGAACGGAATGGACAGTGTCATGAAAGGGGAGTATAAGATGAACATCAACAAAAGCAAAACAAGGATAATGGAATGTAGTCAAATTAAATCGGGTGATGCTGAGGGGATTAGATTAGGAAATGAGACACTTAAAGTAGTAAAGGAGTTTTGCTATTTGGGGAGCAAAATAACTAATGATGGTCGAAGTAGAGAGGATATAAAATGTAGACTGGCAATGGCAAGGAAAGAGTTTCTGAAGAAGAGAAATTTGTTAACATCGAGTATAGATTTAAGGAAGTCGTTTCTGAAAGTATTTGTATGGAGCGTAGCCATGTATGGAAGTGAAACATGGACGATAAATAGCTTAGACAAGAAGAGAATAGAAGCTTTCGAAATGTGGTGCTACAGAAGAATGCTGAAGATTAGAGGGGTAGATCATATAACTAATGAGGAGGTACTGAATAGGACTGGGGAGAAGAGGAGTTTGTAGCCCAACTTGACTAGAAGAAGGGATCGGTTGGTAGGACATGTTCTGAGGCATCAAGGGATCACTAATTTAGTATTGGAGGGCAGCGTGGAGCGTAAAAATCGTAGAGGAAGACCAAGAGATGAATACACTAAACAGATTCAATGGAGTAGCATGGAGAGCTGCATCAAACCAGTCTCAGGACTGAAGACCACAACAACATTCTGTATGTGCCTCAGCTAAGCACAAACCTACTATCTCTTAGTAAAATGGTGAAAAAAGGTCATTCGGTTTTAACAAACAACGCTGTCCTATTTACAACACATCCTAAAATGTAGTTGTTAGTGCACCATTAGCAAATGGTATGTACCAAATAGACCAACCAAATGATCTAACTTCTGAAGCAAAATCAGCACTACAGTTAAAACAGCACTGACTTGTGGCATGAAAGACTGGGTCATTTGCATTCTGAAGCTATGCATGCCATTCACAAGGGCCTGGCTAGTAGAATTTCATTTGAGGGAGCAGTTAATATTCTTTGTGCCATATGCTTAAAAAGCAAACAAAAAGACTACCTTTTTCACGATCTGGTTGAAGAACCACTTAAATTCGAGCTAATTCATTCAGATTTGTCCAAGCCAATGAAAACAATGTCAACTGGAGGAGCCAAATACTTCCTAATTTTGATGTCTATGGCAGGAAACTACTTCTATATACTCTTGAGAAATAAAAATAAAGTACAACAGTTTGTATGAGACTTTAAAAATCTAGTTGAAAGACAAACTGGGAACAGGATCTTCACTCTGCACACAGATAATGGCACAGAATATGTGAATGATAAACTGATAAACTTTTCAGACAAGGAGGGATCCAACTTTGGCCTACAGCACCATATACACCAGAGAAAAACGGAGTAAAAATGGTTCACATGGCTCTGAGCACTATGGGACTTAACATCAGAGGTCATCAGTCCCCTATAACTTAGAACTACTTAAACCTAACCAACCTAAGGATATCACACACATCCATGCCCGAGGCAGGATTCGAACCTGTTACCATAGCGGTTGCACAGTTCCAGACTAAAGCGCCTAGAACCGCTTGACCACACCGGCAAACAAAGTAGCTGAGCTTCATAACCATACAATAGTAAAAAAAAAAGCAAGATGTGCCTGCTCTTCGAAGCAGATTTGCCAAATTAATTCTGGTTAGAAGCAGGCTCTGATGCAGTCCATTTAATTAACAGATCTATAAACCAAGACTCCAGAAGAACCGTAAACAAACAATAAGCCAGATCTCCAACATCTCAGAATATTTGGAAGCAAGGTATATGTTCACATTCCAAAAGCTTGACTGCCTGGGTCCTGTACTAGTCCACCGCGGCAGTCAGGGTCATAACGAGCTGTAAGTGTCCTGGTATTCATTGCATATTTCTTTACCCAAGCAGTCATTCACTGTACTGTCTTGTGTAACTTTGCCACCTAGCCCAACCACTGATTTCTAAAATGTTTTAAGGAACACTTTTTTGTGTGTATTGCTGTGTATAAAAACTTATTTTCCCGTCTCTTGCTATTTTCAGGATATCACCTGAAGAGGGGTATGTAAGTGCCCAAACCTGGTTGTGTTCTAAATGAGAGAACCTTACAACTGTAGCGGAACTTTCAACCTCCGGTATAATGCTCAGTCGCAGATGTTCCTCCAATACAAAAGCAGAGAAAATTTAAACTGCATTACAAATTTCACACAAAATACCGAAAGGACTTACTACGAACATTCTTGAAGAACTGGACATATATATTCATAGAACTCTAAATGAACACACAGATTTTAAACATGGATACTGTCTCAAAAACTTCTACTGACATAATAGAATACGAAAAGCAGTAATCACATGGAAAGCGAAACATACACAGCCAAAGATAAAATTCAAAGAAAAATAGGAATGAAATGTAACATCTCTGGTAAGCTGTATATATTTTGTAATATTTGCAAGAGCACATGGGGACTGAAGAATCGCAAGAACGTAGGAAATTAAGGAGACGGGACCTCGATAAGTTGAAAGAACCAGAGATTTCAAAAGTTTCACAGGTAGTGTTAGGCAACAGTTGACTAGAACACGGGAAAGGAATACAGGGGAAGAAGAATCTTTGAGATGAAATAGTGAAGGCAGCTGAGGATCAAATAGATAAAAAGACAAGGAATAGTACGAAATGCGCAAACAAAGCTGACACTCAACACGCTGGCCGATGGGAGCGGCTGTAAATGGGAAATGCCTTTGCAGTCACTCCCAATCAACCACAACGCCAAGTGTCAACTCTGCACATACGATAGAAATCCTTGGATTACACAAAAAATTTAACTGATTAAAAGATAAAATACAAAAGTGCAGCAAATAAAGCAGGCAAAAAGGAATACAAATGTCTAAAATGAGTGTGTGTCTGGAACTGCAACAGACCAAAAACTTTAGGATTTAGAAAGATATTTCACTATGGGAAAGTCAAATACCACCTACAGGAAAATGAAACGCCTTTGGGTAAAAGAGAAACACCTATATGAATATCAAGAGCTCAGATGGAAAACCAGTCCTAAGCAAAGGACGGAAAGCTGAAAGGTGGGTAAAAGTTACATATTAGCCACCCTTGCATTTTTCAATATGACATTAGGCTTTGCTACCAGTCATTTTGTCACCACAATCAAATTTTTCTGCTCTCATATTCATTGGCATTGTCAACTCACAGCCAAATTGTCACTTCCAACCTAAGTGAGAACTCAGACTGCGCTACAGACCTGTCACCGAAGGAGTTCAAAAATGGCTCTGAGCACTATGGGACTTACTTAACATCTGAGGTCATTAGTCCCCTAGAACTTAGAACTAGTTAAACCTAACTAACCTAAGGACATCACAAACACCCATGCCCGAGGCAGGGTTCGAACCTGCGACCGTAGCGGTCTTGCGGTTCCAGGCTGCAGCGCCTTTAACCGCACGGCCACTTCGGCCGGCTCACCGAAGGAGTCCAACACGTAACTTTAGCCGAAAGGTTGAAGGAGTACATAGTGGGTATATACGAGGGAGAGGAACTTTAAGCAACAACATAGAAATGGAAAGATGAAGATGAGATGGGAGATATGATACTGTGAGAAGAATCTGACAAAGTAGCATAAGACCCAAGTCGAAACAAGACTACAGAAGTAGACAACATTTCATCAGAACTACTGATAGCCTTGGGACAGCCAGCAATGAGATTTCCACCTGGTGTGCAAGGTGTATTAGACAGGCAAAATAACCTCAAGACTTCCAGAAGAATGTGGTAATTCCAATTCCAAAGAAAGCAGTTGATTACAGTTACGAAAATTACTGAACTATCAGTTTAGTAAGCTGCAAGATACCAACACGAATTCCTGACAACAATGCAAATACTGGTAGAAGCTGACCTCAGGGAAGATCAGTTTGGATTCCAGAGAAATGTAGGAACATGCAAGGCAATACTGACCCTACAACTTACATTAAATGGTGGCTTAAGGAAAGGGAAACCAACATTAACAGCATTTGCAGAGATTAAGAAACCTTTTGACAATGTTGCCTGGAATACTCTCTTTGAAATTCTGTAGATACCCGGGGTTAAATACAGGGAGCAAAAGGCTATTTATAACTTGTACAAAAACCAGAAGGCAATAATAAGAGTCGGTATATATGTAAGGAAGCAGGTATATATGTAAGGAAGCAGTGTTTGAGAACAGAGTGAGACAGGATTGTAACCTATCCGTGTTATTCAAGCACTGAAGAAGCAGCAAATGAAAAACAAAAAATTTGGGTTATTCAATCTCACTGGAGAAGCAGCAATAGAAACAAAAGAAAAATTTGGATTAGAAATTAAAAATTCAGGGAGAAGAATTGCAAACTTTGCACTTTGCCAACAACACCGTAATTGTAAGGCACATCCAATAACTTGGAAGAACAATTGAACAGGATGGAGAGTGTTTTGAAAGAAGCATACAAGATGAGAAATTTGTTAACATCAAACATAGATTTAAGTGTTAGGAAGTAGCTTCTGAAAGCACTTGTCTTGAGTGTAGCCATATATGAAAGTGAAACATAGACAAACAGTTTAGACAAAAATGGAACCTTTTGAAATGCACTGTTACAGAAGATCACTGAAGATTTGATGGGTAGAACACGTAACTAATGACGTACTAAACAGAAACCACAACCCGATTAGGCGAAGAGATCAGTTGATAGGACACATTTTGAAACATTAATAGATCACCATTCTTAGTATTGGGGAGGGGGGAAGAATGTGGAAGGTAAAAGCAGCTGAGGGGAACAACAGATTTATAAATTAATCAGATTCTGAAGGTTGCAGTAATTATTCGGAAAGGAAGAGGCTTGCACAGGATAAAGTAGCATGGTGAGATGAATCAAAGTCTTCAGATTGAAGACCACGTCAACAGATTTCAGTGTTTCTACTCTGCTTCCCTCAACTCGACTGTGCGTCATCTTGGAACGTCCCAACATTGAATTTGGTGCTTGACAGCCCTTATACATGACCGTAAATTCACTGAGTTATGGGAGATCTTTCAGCAAGGCGAAGAAATAACACAATTATAATGCACCAGGTTATGACAGTTAACCCACCTACAACTCCGCAATTTCAAATAAGTTTTATCACTAACAAACCAAAAGCATTTGAAAATACACAAAGAAAAAAACTCCAGTCACAAGGCAAATTAACAATAGACAGACCCACACGTTTCGTTATCATCAGTCTTGCAGAAAGGTGAATATGTTAAACAGCTGCAATATGATAAGTTTGGCATACAATTCATCATACACATGGATAATGCACAGCATATGAATAACACGCTATCTCCATTCGCGACGTGAAAGAAATATCACAACTGTTAATACAACCATTCTGGGAAACAAATACAAAGGGTACTAGTTAACGTTTTTTCCAATAACTATTGCAATTATGCGACATTACAACACCACCCGGGTATCCGGTGTAGTCTCAAGTTGCACACTCAGAACAGTCTGTCACGCAAGCACGAAATAAATTTAGAAAACAACTATAACAACTATTACTATTCATTTACATACAAAACAAATGATGCAAAATTTACTAAATAAAGAATTTATGTATCTTCGACCTTTCTTGCAACTGACGAACTTACACCCGTATTGTGAGCACAACATGGCGGCCTCTCATGAAAAGAGGAATGACGCAGTAAATTAATACATCAAAGAAAAATAATATACTTCAAGTAACAATAATAGCGCAATGAGTTAATAGAACCTAAATCACTTTTTAAGCAATTTTACAACATATAAAACGAATTAAAAACCACAGAAATATACAATATAATTTCACCACACCCAACTCACCTCCTTCGCTTTAACGAACAAAGAAACCAAAGACAACTTACATAACATCGGGAATGCAACCAAAGATAATATGTACTTAAAGTTTCTTCACAAAATAATCGAAATTTTATGAGTGCTAATCGTGTGTTGCAAATTAGTTTGATACAAAATATATTGAAACTTTGTTTAGTTAGTAACACTTGTGACTTCCAACTGTCTTCCTAAGTTTCATTTTTGTATTCGTCCAGGGATCATCTAATATTGGTTGGTTGGTTTGGAGGTCGAATCTAAACGTCTTATAATGAAATAGGATTTGTCATCACAATACAATGTATTCGAATAATTCAAAATATTAAATATATAGAATATATAAATATGTTTTACGAGGATATGATAAATAGTTGGCCGTGGCCTTCTTCCAGCAACAATCCCGGCGTTTCCCTGAAATGATTTAGGGAAACGTAAGTCAGGATGGCCAGACAGAGCATACTCCATCCTTCAGAATATGAGGTCAGTGTCACGACAATATTTACACTGCCTCATTCGGTTGGTTCCTACTGTACAAAGTGCAATGTGCGTAACGTAACTTATAATTTAAGAAAAAAAGTATCACTCTGTTCTTTCGCAGTCTCTAGGCTTACATAATCACTGTACTCTCTACAGAGACCGGCTTGTGACTCCATGACAACGATCATGCTGCTATGCCGTCAGCATTCCATTCAATCAGCCTACAATCAACAAATATATGCAAGCTTAAAGAGCGGAACAGCATAGGAGGAGCTATGTACATGAGTAAAACAAGCTGTTATCGTGCACTGCGAACTTTTTAATCCTAACGAGAGTGAACATGATCATAAAATACTGGAAAACATCTCCTCTCCGAATTAAGATTTTCCTGCGATGGTGCAAAACAATACAGTGGCTATCTTCACGTGTGAACAATCACTGGGGTACTTCTACTTTTAGGGAAAAGTTTCATCATGAAACGAAACACAATGTATCAATTTTTCCGAAGCTATGGCTAGAATGAAAATATGATTACAGAAGTCTAAAAATAAACCTTGCTTTACACAAGGAATACAGATATCGTGTGGGACAAAAAGGAGCCTGTATTTACTATCTAGGAACAGTTCTGATGTTAGCATTGTAATGCATTACAAAGAATACTGCAAAGTATTGAAACAAATAATCCAGAAATCTAAGCAGCTTTATTATGAGAAAAAAATGGAAAAATGGAAATGAGCATATGGCATCGTTGTCCAGGAGGCCCCAATGGGGAAGTTTGGCCACAAAGTGCAAGTCCTATTTCAGTCGACGCCACATTGGGCGACTTGCGTGCCGGTGATGAGAATGATATGATGACGAGGACAACACAATACCCAGTCCTTGAGCAGAGAAAATCTCCAAGCTGGCTGGGAATCAAACCCAGGCCCGCTTATGGGAGGCAAGCACATTAACACTGAGCTAAACAGGCAGACATGAGAAAAAGATAATTACATCAGAAAACAAAATAAAAACTATATGGAATATAGCGAAGTCAGAGACAGGAGGGGCCAAAACGGAAGAGGAATGAGACAATGGCAACAAATGCATGTAGTGTTGCAAACCTCTTAAACAAGTATTTTGTTTCTGTTACTGATAGCTCGGGGTTACCAGGATTAATAAAGAGTGCAATAGAGTATGTGAGACCAATCTTTACGAATAACTCCAGTAAAATGAAAATGACAATCACGTCTCCTAAAGAAGTAGCATCCATCATGAAATCCTTAAAATAAAAGCGTTCTAGTGGTTATGATAGCATATCAGTGAAGTTAATCAAAGATTACTCAGGCGAGCTGATTTCTGTCTTAAGCTACTTGTGTAATCAATCTCTTATTAGCAGAATGTTGCCAGACTGGCTACAATATGCTTAAGTTAAGCCTCTTTCAAAGAAGGAGGATAAAGAGACACCATCAAACTATCAACCAACTTCACTTTCGCTGGATTCCACAAAAATACTTGAAAAGGTTATGTTTAGAGTCACCTTAAGTATATGACTGCAACTAATTAATTGCCCAAGTCCTTAAGGGTTCTGATATATAGGAGGCTATTCACATGGCCAAGCCTAACATCTGCATGTGCGGCAAGGTATGTCATCTCGTGATGTCACATGTTCAACATTCCTCATCCATTTTTGGGGTATTACCTGACATTTGCGATCTTACGTGTCTTATATTAAATTATTTTTCTCAGCATCATTGACATTACTTCAGGGTTTTTTAAACATTAATAAGAATCACTCCATATAATGTTTATAGCGTAAGACCTATATTGTGGTGTCAAATGCATCACTGCACATTTTACACAAACTGGAGTTGTAGGAAGTGTCAGTGATGTGAAGGCAAACTATTACCAATGTAATAATGTGATCAGGAAAATATAAACAGAGTATGCTTTTACTGTGAGTTTAGGAATTTCTTGTAGGCTTTTTCTCTAGACCTCCAAAAAGTGCTGATCTGTTTATAAAGGTGAATATCTATCCTGATTTTTTACTATAAAAAGGACATTTACATGTACCGTAACACAAGAGAGTGAAATGTCGTAACAAACTACATCAAAATAAAGTCACACATCAACAGGTACTGAAAACTTGCAAATGCACTTCCCTACCACTGATCGTGCTATCCATATTGCTCATTTAGTTCTGTTTGATTTAGTTATTTCCATGTTACATGAAACATAAATGCAGTCTCTCACCTCGAAGTTGAACGAGTTCGTTTTATTAATTTGTTTATTCAACCATCTTTAAGCATTTGCATGCAGTCGATGTTATCATGAGTAATGTAAAAGAGGTTTTATAAATTATGATTGACGTGTTAAGAAAAATACTTAAATACTCTTTGGTGCTACACATAATTAAAGTACACATAATAAAACAACATACAAGATAAAACAATGTAGTTGTTACATAAAGATTTCTCCACATGGTTAATAGTTAAACATGGAACTAAACATTGTTAAATTACTTACTAAGTTCCACATAATAAAAGAATAATGGACACAAACAAAAATTTCCTAATGTGGTTAATAGTAAAACACGAGCTGAATATTATTTAGTTACTTGCATATTCATTATATACATGAGACAAGATACCAGACAGGACAAAAAATCATAGAAAGAATGTACAAACAAACAGTACTATGAGTTATTTAGTAGTTCAGGTCTACTTCTGAAGAGTTTTCAGATATTTTAAGAGTGCAAAAAGCTTTCTCCTTCAGCAGTTTTTGTGTCTTATTTCTAAAGGTACTAAGAGAGGCAGCATGTGCCTGCAAAGGTAATGTGTTGAAAAGCTTTATTCCTATGTATTCATAACTGCCTTGCGCTTTTTTAAGTTGAGTGGTAGGTATATCTATGTTTAATGCTTGGTGGGTATTATGATTATAAATTGGATACCTAAGGTTGTAACTGGTAAGGTTTTCTGCTATGTACAAAAGGTAGCTTTATATAAAAAGATATGATACTACCATTACCTGTAACTGTTTGAAATAAAGTCTACATGATATGTTTTTTTTTTTTTATTTCAGAGGTGCTCCTGTTGGCTTTCTCCTGCCAAATAAAATTTTCCTGGCCCTTCAAGTACTACACCATAGATGAATGGCACAACTGAAATGGCAATGAAAGGAGGTGTGACTGGAGTAAATCAGTAGTTTTTCTGAAGCAAATCTCTATCTTTTTTCAGTAGTAGGATAACTCATGAACACTTTCGAGATATGTAGTCCATGTAAGTCTCCAAAGCTAATTTTATATCCAGGTATATGCCAAGGAGTTCAGTAGAAGTCTACTCCACATCAACTCTGGATAAGCTGAAATCTTTTCATAGTCAACAGCTATCTCATTGGCTTCAAATCACATACTGGATAATCTGAGGAAATCTTTACTTCGTTCTTTCAGTTTCCTTTGACAGGTAAAGTACATTCACAATGAAAAAAGGAATATGCTGAACATTTATATGACTGTCTTAAGTTATCTTTGTTTCATACACAGGTTTATACACCAATGAGCGAAAACACTATGACCAATACCCAAGTACCCACTGTGAGATTGAATGCTGTCTGGTGGTGATGTGGGCACATGGTGTGCAAAGGAATGTTTTTAAGCGGAACTGAGCCAAAGGGAATGACACTAATATTCATATGGGACGCAAATTGGGAAATATATCGATATAAAAACTCTTAGGACAGATTGTTAATGCCTGGCACCTAAGAACAAGCATGTCAGTAATGGTGAAGTCCACATGCTGAGGCGAGCATCAATGGAAAGTGGTGAATGATCAGGAAACAACAAACATGCGGCAAGGTTTTGGACAGCCATTCCTACTGTGAGGTAACAAGCGAGGTGTGGCGCCCTGGGAATATTATATGTTCGGATTTGGGGTGAGCGCACAGGACGCTCGTTAAAGCCGGGGCCCAGCAGCAAAACACGTGGTGGCAAACGTTAGCCGGACGAGAGGGGTAGCCCCAGTGCATAGTCCAGCCATGTGGCAGGGAATTCCGCTGTGACGGGGACGGTGCTTTGTGTTGATGAAGTAGATGTCTATGCCGGGAGTGCCAAGGATTGCGGACTTTGTGAAACCTTAATGGCAGACATTTCACAGTTCGTATAGAAATTAATAGAAGCCAGATGAATCATGATACCTCAAAAAGAAACATGTACATTACTGTTATTTGCACGACGATTCTGGTGGTGTAATCAGATTTTCAATATCTTTATTAGTTTAAAGTTTAGTGTCTGACGGTAAATTATACAAGTAACACTCAGCAACGAATTTCCAAAATACACTCCTGGAAATTGAAATAAGAACACCGTGAATTCATTGTCCCAGGAAGGGGAAACTTTATTGACACATTTCTGGGGTCAGATACATCACATGATCACACTGACAGAACCACAGGCACATAGACACAGGCAACAGAGCATGCACAATGTCGGCACTAGTACAGTGTATATCCACCTTTCGCAGCAATGCAGGCTGCTATTCTCCCATGGAGACGATCGTAGAGATGCTGGATGTAGTCCTGTGGAACGGCTTGCCGTGCCATTTCCACCTGGCGCCTCAGTTGGACCAGCGTTCGTGCTGGACGTGCAGACCGCGTGAGACGACGCTTCATCCAGTCCCAAACATGCTCAATGGGGGACAGATCCGGAGATCTTGCTGGCCAGGGTAGTTGACTTACACCTTCTAGAGCACGTTGGGTGGCACGGGATACATGCGGACGTGCATTGTCCTGTTGGAACAGCAAGTTCCCTTGCCGGTCTAGGAATGGTAGAACGATGGGTTCGATGACGGTTTGGATGTACCGTGCACTATTCAGTGTCCCCTCGACGATCACCAGTGGTGTACGGCCAGTGTAGGAGATCGCTCCCCACACCATGATGCCGGGTGTTGGCCCTGTGTGCCTCGGTCGTATGCAGTCCTGATTGTGGCGCTCACCTGCACGGCGCCAAACACGCATACGACCATCATTGGCACCAAGGCAGAAGCGACTCTCATCGCTGAAGACGACACGTCTCCATTCGTCCCTCCATTCACGCCTGTCGCGACACCACTGGAGGCGGGCTGCACGATGTTGGGGCGTGAGCGGAAGACGGCCTATCGGTGTGCAGGACCGTAGCCCAGCTTCGTGGAGACGGTTGCGAATGGTCCTCGCCGATACCCCAGGAGCAACAGTGTCCCTAATTTGCTGGGAAGTGGCGGTGCGGTCCCCTACGGCACTGCGTAGGATCCTACGGTCTTGGCGTGCATCCGTGCGTCGCTGCGGTCCGGTCCCAGGTCGACGGGCACGTGCACCTTCCGCCGACCACTGGCGACAACATCGATGTACTGTGGAGACCTCACGCCCCACGTGTTGAGCAATTCGGCGGTACGTCCACCCGGCCTCCCGCATGCTCACTATACGCCCTCGCTCAAAGTCCGTCAACTGCACATACGGTTCACGTCCAGGCTGTTGTGGCATGCTACCAGTGTTAAAGACTGCGATGGAGCTCCGTATGCCACGGCAAACTGGCTGACACTGACGGCGGCGGTGCACAAATGCTGCGCAGCTAGCGCCATTCGACGGCCAACACCGCGGTTCCTGGTGTGTCCGCTGTGCCGTGCGTGTGATCATTGCTTGTACAGCCCTCTCGCAGTGTCCGGAGCCAGTATGGTGGGTCTGACACGCCGGTGTCAATGTGTTCTTTTTTCCATTTCCAGGAGTGTATAAACGCTTTACCCGATTTTGTCGATCGCCGTATATTTAGAAAGCTATTAGTGTAAACCTAAATTGGTATGAATTACAGGCATGTAACTTAAATAGTACATGAGTTAGTGGTGGTCAAAGTGGCCGATTACTACCGATCGCGTCAGGCCATAAGTACTCCACAGTTATACAAAAAAACGGTACCAGCATGGTTATACACATATTGATTCGTCTATGTCTTTGTTAATATCCGATATATGTTATTCATGAAAAAACTGGTCAATTATTTACTGTATTTTAGGAAGCACGGAGACATTAGGCTCCTGGCCTATCTTTTGCTTCTTTTCTTTTGATATAAGAGTATTTTATTTGTTTACGTATTTAATAATGTGTGTTAGCGCATGTTTATAGTCCAGTCGTAGGAATATTTATTTAATTTCAAGTATTTAAACGTAATTCCAGTATTTCGTATATATTTCATTATGTTGTGTGTGTGCATTGGTTTGAAGACATTGCGCAAGCGCTCTAGCCAATCACAGCGCTTGTGAATGTGGAGACCGGATGGAAGTGGGAGAAGAGCATCGTTTCGAGAAAGGGCACAGGACAGTCGGCGGAAAGACTTGGACAGTGGAGCAGTTCGCATGTGGTCGCGGAGGATAGAAATATTTCGGAGTGCCGACCTGTGCTCTTGTGTGATTTCCGTGGCTTGTGCAGTGAAGACGTAGCATGCGTTTAGAAGTGAATATCTCGCGAGCTATGTTGTTGTTCATAACTAATTACGTGCAGTTGGAATCTATTGTTTCCCTGTTATTCAGCTTATATTTTATTTAATTGCTGGACCATCAACACCAATAAGTGCTTTGCAGAAATATACCGCATTCTCAAAAGTACTTCTACTATTGTCCTCATCATTTAAAGTCGTTAAGATAGAACCTGCAGATTGTATTTAATTGCAATCTTTCATTTATAAATGTCTATATTACGTTCAAAATTCGCAATTGCCAAGTGATAGGAACCTTCGACCATTCGATTCGTGTGTCTATTCATATTGTATACTGTAGACTCAGCAGTATTTGGCTTGTAATGCGACAATTACGTGTCCCAGCCCCTAGACAACGAAACCAGCCAAAACTTTTAATACTGCAACTCTGAGTTGGAGGGTGCGTGGTTATTTTGGATAGCCTGCACTCATCACAGAACACGAATGTAGGAGGCTTTCCCACTGTGTAAAGTTGTATAGGTGACGATCTGTGGCAAATCTGACGACAGAGCTCACTGTTGGTGTAGGCACAATCGTTTTAGTTCTACACTGTTGAGCACACACTGTTGATAAACACGGGGCTTCACAGCAGATGACTCCCACATGCTTCCAGGTTGACCAAACAACATAGTCAATTACAGTTGCAGTGGGCACAGGATCATCGAGATTCGACTGTGGACCTCATCAGATGAATTAAGTTTCTTTTTACACCAGTCAATGGTGGTGTTCAGACATGCAATCATCCAGGTGAACAGCTGTCGAAACGTGTACTGTACCTTGGATGCAGGCTGCTGGGGATAGTATTAAGCTCTGTCGAACATTCATCTGGGCTTCCATGGGATCTTTGTTAGTAATCCAAGACATGACAGCTGTAGACTATGTGAACATTATTACAAACCACCTGGATCTCTTTGTACTTGATGTCTTCCCTGTCGATGATGGTGCCAGGATAACTATGTGTGTCACGATGTCAGAACTCACATTCATGGTTTGGTCACAAAACTCGCCTATTCAGAACCCAATGCAACACCCCTGGGACTCTGTCAGGGCCAGCTCCTTGCCTGCAAATTACTGACTATATTTTGTGCGAATTACGTGGCCTGTGCGTAGGTATTTGGTGTCACACATATCTGGAAACCTATGAACGGCTTGTCGAATCCATGCCATACAGAATCGCCACCATATGGCATTCAGAAGGTGAACCAAACAGCTGGACCAAGTAGATGGGCGCCATATCCTGGCTCATCATTGTGCTTATCTGTGTACAATTCTATTTTCTGAAACACACACACAAATACATATGCAGAAATTCTTCTGTGATCTTAAAGGAGCTACAAAGTGGATAATTTTCAACGTAGGATCGAAGAAACTTAATTATGTATTACATTCTTGGCATCTTTGGGTATGTGACTGAACATTTTTTTGCTTGCATAGTGTGAGACATTTCTCCTTCTAGTACAGTATTTATGAGCATTAGTGTTCTTTTCTACCTGTGATTGATATGTAGCAACAGCTTTCATAAAGGAGAAAGTTTATTGTGAGGCTGTTGTGAGTACACTCAGTTATTTAAGCGGCTGTTTATAAGAGGTTCTAGAGTAAACACTACACATCTACATCTACATCCATACTCTGCATATCACTGTGAAGTGCATAACAGAGTGTACTTACCATTGTACAAGTTTTTATGCTTCTTCCCATTACATTCACGTATGGAAACTGGCATGAACGTTTAAATGCCTCTGTGCAGACTGTAATTACTTCAATCTTGTCCTCACAATACCTTTGGCAGTGATACACAAGGAATTGTAGTGCATTCCCAGAGTCATCATTTACAGCTCGTTTTTGAACCTTTATGAGAAGGATTTCTTAGGACAGTTTGCGTTTATCTTCAAATGTCTGCAAATTCTGTTTGATCAACATCTCTGGGACACTTTTCCATCAGTCACACAAACCTGTGATCGTTAGTGCTGCTCTTCTCTGTACATGTTCAGTATCCTTCTTGAAGACAAATGTGACATGTGCTTCCTTCCAACTACGGGGCATGGTTTTTGTATGAGGTGTCCACAGTAGATTATGGTTAAAAGAGGGGCTAACCCAACCGCAAATTCAATATAGAATCTGAAAGGAATTAGATTAGGCCCTGAAGCTTTGTCAGTTTTAGCGGTTTCATCTTTTCTATACACCATTGATACTAATGTATATGTCACTCACCTTTAGAGTGGTGTGAACATTAAACTGGGGCAATACTCCTGGATTTCCATTTGTAAAGGGTTATTTCAAAACTGAATTAATTGCTTCTACTTTTGCTTCGCTACCCTCTGTTTCAGTCCCTATCCCATCAATGAGCGGCCAGATACTTACTGCGGAACGACTGACGGACTTTACACGCAGCCAGAATGTCTTTTGATTTTTTGAGTGCTCTTTCTATATAGAATGCTATGGTAATCGCTGAGGGCTAATGTATTGCTCTCTTGGCAGCCAAACATCTTTCACACAGCAGCTCCCTATCTACATATGTAAGCTATGTTTTACACCTACAATTCAGTAACGCATGTTTCTTTACATGTTTCTTTTAGTGACTGCAACACACACTGTTCTGCTAGGTCCATATCTACCAAGTGCATGACCAACTATTCTTTGAAACCTGAGGCACACTTCTTCCATATGCTGATCTCCAGAACTAAATGTTTTGAGTTCCTTACTGAAATACGATATTACTGCCTCTTCATCCAGTTTGCTGAAAATATAAGTCCTTCTACTTATTTTAGTTGCCCTCTGTACTTTGGTAACAATTCTTGCTATTATTACCCCATGAACACTGATACCTGTTTCTAAGGGGACATCCTCAAAGATGTCAGGTTTGTTTGTTACAATTAAATCAAATACACTTCAACCAATCTCCTAAAGGTAGTTCTCATAGAATGCATTTAGCAATGTTGCACAGGGCTCCTCGTCATGCAAAGTACTTACTAAACTGTAATATTCCCAATTGATTTTTGTATCCTTTAAGTCTTCTCCAATGATGACAGCATGACTGGGGAACTTACTAGTGAACTTAGATTTTCTCTAAAGCTTTCATTTACATCTGGAGGTGGCTGTATGGTCAATAGAAGGATCTGATACTGAGTCTTGTCCAGACAGTATAGCATGCAATTCCAAGTTCTGTCTCTGGGGATTTGAGTTTTTGTCTACTGTGACAAACACACCATCTTCTTTTAGCATTAGCCTGTCTTTTCGATATTCAGTTAAAATTTCCTCAAAAACTCACTGCTACCAATTTTGGGTTTCAAGAAGCTCTCTGCACTTAATATCATGCGAGCACCACAGCTTTTTAGGAACGTTACGGACACTGGCCTTTTGTTGCGAATGTTTTGGTAGTTAACCACCAGGATTTTAACTCCCTCGCCTTGTAGGTGGGCATTTCGTTGGATCTCATCCTGACGGTTCCAGATCACTTACAGCTATCGTTATTTGGATTGAATGGAAAGTAGTCTAATCTAAAAACTCCTTGTATGCATCCCACACACATTCAGCTATCTGGGTAGCAGCCTCTGATGTGTAATGCACACAAAGATAACCTTACGGCAAGTCCAGGAAGTTGCAGCCTTGCTTGTAACAGAATATTCAAAATCTGTTGTTCAGTCCTTCCACTCGGCTCAGAATCAGGGTATTGTAGTCAGTTCTAGAGACAGTGCTGGAAATTGTAAGCTTCATTGAAACTCTGTTTGAAACGCTGATCTTCTCAACCTTCTCTGCCAGACATGAAGTATGGCTTCATAACCCAGATGACAGGCATCTTATGTCCCAATGAGTTCCACAGTCTGCAGTTGGTTGCATCATGTTCCCTCAATGGCTACCAGAATAACTTTTTCAAAGTGGTGAATGAGGTCCCCATAAAAACAAATTTAAATGCACCTGGTGTTCCTTCCCTGCCATTTCTGCCTTTTCCCTAAAGGGTACCATTATTCACCACATGTTTTAACAGCTAAGAGCCATTAAATACCTAGCTCTTTTCAAATACCTCCTCTTGACACAAGACACAGCATTTTTCCCAAAATGGAAATGAGTCTCAATGAGTTTCAGTGACAGACAACACCTCAATTAAGATTAGTTAGAGGGATTGATATAGAGCACCCTGTCTTCTCTCTGGTGCCTGTCTCCCCTGTACAGGGTGCCTAAAGCCACTGACACACGACTCTCTGTCAGACTGCAAACTGATGAGTAGCAAAAGATGCTGTACCTCCAGCAGCGGAGACATGATCCATAGGGGAGGATAGTACACTGAAGAGCCAAGGAAACTGGTACACCTGTCTAATATCGTGTAGGGCCCCCGTCAGCACGCAGAAGTGCCCCAAGACGACGTGGCATGAACTCGGCTAATGTCTGAAGTAGTGCTGGAGGGAACTGACATCATGAATCCTGCAGGGCTATCTATAAACCCGTAAGACTGCGAGAGGGTGGAGATCTCTTCTAAACAGCACGTTGCAAGGCACCCCAGAAATGCCCAATAATGTTCATGTCTGGGGAGTTTCGTTACAAGCAGAAGTGTTTAAACTCAGAAGAGTATTCCTGGTGCCACTCTGTAGCAGTTCTGGATGTGTGGGGTGTCGCATTGTCATGCTGCAACTGCCGAAGTCTGTCGGAATGCATAATGGACATGAATGGATGCAGGTGATCAGACAGGATGCTTATGTACGTGTCACCTATCGGAGCTATATCCAGACATATCATGAGACCCAC
This sequence comes from Schistocerca piceifrons, assembly GCF_021461385.2. NCBI lineage: Eukaryota > Metazoa > Arthropoda > Insecta > Orthoptera > Acrididae > Schistocerca > Schistocerca piceifrons. Next base: position 133,949,976 of record NC_060139.1, read on the forward strand.
ATAACTGCAACACCAGACACCCTAGACCATTACAGAGCCTCCACCAGCTTGATCAGTACCCTGCTAACATGTAGTGTCCATGGATTCATAAGGTTGTCTCCATAGCCGTACATGTCCATCAACTCGATACAATTTGAAACGAGACTCGTCCAACCAGGCAACATGTTTCCAGTCATCAACAATCCAATGTCGGTGTTGAAGGGCCTAGGCGAGGCGTGAAGCTTCCTGTCATGCAGTCATCAAGGGTACATGAGTGGGCCTTGAGCTCTGAAAGCCCATATGGATGATGTTTCGTTGAATGGTTCCCACACTGACACTTGTTGATGGTCCAGCATTGAAATATGCAGCAATTTGCGGAAGGGTTGCACTTCTGTCACATTGAACGATTCTCTTCGGTCGTCATTGGTCCCATTCTTAAAGTATCTTTTTTTGGTCTCAGTGATGTCGGAGATTTGATGTTTTACCAGATTCCTGGTATTCACGGCACACTCGTGAAATGATTGTACAGGAAAATCCCCACTTCATCGCTGCCTCAGAGGTACTGTGCCCCATCGCTCGTGCGCCGACTATAGCACCACATTCACATTCACTTAAATGTTTATAACCTGCCATTGTAGCAGCAGCGACCAATCTAAAAACTGCATCAGACACTTGTTGTCTTATATAGGCGTTGCCGACTGCAGCTCCATATGATGCCTGTTTACATATCTCTGTATTTGAATATACATGCCTGTACTAGTTCCTATAGCACTTCAATGTAATTGAAGTGACTTTTTTATTTCTGGTACATGACTGTAAGGGCTCACCCAACACACCCATTTATAGCATCTTCCAATCATAGGGCAGTAGTGGGGGATATTTCCAGCTTTTTATGAATGTGAACTAAGTCATCCCATGTTCAAGAACAGCAGTCTCAGTGGGGCTCTATAGTGGCTGGTGTAATGTTTAACAGCACAGTAATCTAATAACTTTAAAATAAGCCTGTCATATGCTTTTCAATGTCTGGATCTGATCAGCTAAAAGTATTACTAAGTCCTTTTAAGAACATTTAGTAACATAGGACGGCACTTCCGCGCACAGAGGCGGAGCAGTAGGGAAGCATGGAGTCGATGAGTTCAGCGCATGTGTGGTGGCAGAGAGTGGGCAAACAAAGTCCATGTCGTGGAACAGTCTTGCTAAGGACAATAGTCAGGTTCATTTGACTTTGGTACATTGTATTATCTACGAGGGGAATAAAACTGATATCGGGCAATCATCTACATGGCAGAAATTTTACTTCACATTTTGACGTTGTCAAATGCTCCACGGCAATTGTCTGTTTGACGTCAGAAGAAGAGAATAGCAGATGCAGCTTTGTGAAGACGTCCAGCAAAATTTTTCTATAAATAACGTTTGTCGAAGGGCAAGATCGTCGAAAATTGTTTGCAGTAATTGCAATTTAGTTTGATTTGGACTGTATTACAAGTAAAAATGTTAAACACAACAAAATTAACTTCGAACTCAAACCGAAATCATTATGTTTGCTTGACAACTGCTTCTTGTTCACATAATTTTTTTAACGTTTATAATGCATGTGTGTAGATGTGTTTGACTGTAGCTCAATGTAAATCATTGTGCATAAAAAATTACTTATAACAAGGACTAGTGCATACGACTGTCATAAAAATTATCATTGTGTTATATTTTTCAGCATCAAAAGGTATTATGGGTGTAAACTAACTCGTTAGACATTACAGTGAGAGACTACATCTATGATCCACTGAACAAGAAAGCAATTAACCATCTTTTGTGAATAATTTGTCGGAATGCTGTCTGATAACGCCGAAATCCAACAATATCTCGACAGGTAACCCTCCATTTCATTTTAAGGCAGTTTCCAATTCATTCCTTGAAAATGACAGGGGTTTATTTGTCGGAATATTGGAGTTTTGACGAATTTATCCAGCTGTGTAAAAGAACATATAACACAATGGGAAAAGCATAACTTCTCATTGGGCAAAGTGTTGAACATTATGGTGTGAATACGTCACAGACTACAAATTCCTGATCAATAAACTCTTAGTAAGTTCTCATATACTATGTATGCATCTGATATTTTGACAAGCACGTTTTTAAACCATGAGTCTTTAAAACCAAGAAATATTATTACTTAACTTTGTTGCAACATCTTCATCATAATACTATCATCACTTCTATCTGAGTCTATATCTGAACCATCTGACTGCAAACTGAGGATAACAGTTTCAAGACTGATATCCAACTTCACCTCCCTATCAGTCTTCTTTCTGAAACTTTTCAGCATGCCACACACAGTATGCCCAAGCTGAAGGGCGATGCACAAGCGTTCCAATGTTTGTTATTTTGCATGTTTTCTCTCCCCCCCCCAAATTAATTCTATAGGTTTAGTGTAGTAAACACTTATTCAGGTATAACATATTTTATTCTTCAACGAATTTTTCCAAGTAGAATTAGATGAATGCAATCTCACATACAATCACGGGGAACTATAACTTAAGAATGTCCAGGATTGCCCCCAAAAAATAAATTCTGCATTTAGATACACGAATGGTTTGCATTTTTTCAAGGTTGATACATTCTATGAATACAGTGAAGTTACAAAAAAAGTAGTTAGAACTGATTTATCTTTATTTGGTATTGACTGTCATAAGACATTTGAATTAGTTCCTAAAGAAATAAATATATTGAAAGACATGGTACAAAAATTAGAGAATTTAACTTTTTCACAAATCTAATAAATTTTTTTCTATGTAAATGGAGAGCGTACAGCAACCATTACAGCAATCTCCAGAAGGCATCAAATCTAAGTTTTGTAAATATTGCAATACTGAGAAGTCAATTGATAATTTTACTTTACAGAAGTACACAAAACATGGCTACAGAATACTGTGTAGACTATGTATAAATAAATATCATGTAAAAAATTACAATGAATGTTTAATTCCTTGCATATGTGGAAAAAGTGTTCCTAAATACTATTACAAAGTACATTTAAGCCGGATTCAGAGTGAAGAACATTCGAAAGTATTGTTATCGATCAATAACAAAGAAGCTGTCTCTGAACAAGCATCCACATCTCCAAAGAAATGTAAAGGTTGTCAAGAGATTAAAGATTAAAGTTGTTTTTATATAAATCCTTCACATAAAGATAAGCATAATAATAAATGTAAGAGCGTACTTTAGAATATATGAAGAACAAGAAATTAGCGCCAGCTAAAGCAGGTTTAGACTACATCTGCATCTGAAACATCTCGAACTTAATCAATATTAAATAATAATCCTTACCATCGATTTGTGAATCCTTGCCCTCGACTTTTGAAAAACTAATGTTTGCACATCTAATAAATTTTATTTCCTCTAAATAGAAGGGCCAAATGGAGAACTTCACAGTTGCTCAACTTCGTGACTGTTGCAGGAGACATAAGTGGAGTGACTACAGCAAACTGAACAAGGCTGATCTAATTAGATTTGTTGTAGCACATCGTTGGTCGGCACAACATATAATACGTCCTGCAGGACGCAATCTTTGGAACAAATTGCCATATTCTGAAATTGGAGGCGATGTCGAGATTTTCGAAACTAAGACAGATAAAAACATTGAAACAAATATTTCCGTTTTCTATCGATGTGTTTGCCAAAACTAAAGAAGATAAACCATTGAAAACAGTATTTCCATTTTCTACCGATGTGTTTGAGAAACAGAAAACTAGAACAACGAAAAAGCATTATCCCCTTTTACACTGATTTATTTGAGAAACGAAGAGATAGGAAAACAGTTAGAGATTATGTAGTTGATAAAGCATTTGCAAACAGATTACAAACTATAGATTTTGAAAACAGTATAGACTCAGTTGAACCTGATCATTTCTTGTCTACAGTGGAGACTAAAATTCTGAAAATTGTGAAAGACAACCTAAGAGTACATCGTGGTTTGAAGATAAATTTCAACTTAGTTTGTGAGTACAAATTGCAGACGGATGATAAAGTTCAGAAATTTGGATACCAAACACAAAAATATACCATTATGACAGAGAAGTATTTTATAAGAAATTAGAGCGTGTGAAAAGTGATATTTTAGCGAAAATATCTAATTTCCAAGCACAAGGATCAGGATGAACATTAAAGAGAATTATTGGTTTACAGCTAGCATTTAACAGATATGTTCCACTGAGGGGATCATCCTTCATTGAGTTACCTGAAGCTATAAAAAGCAAAAACACTTGCCTCAATGTAAAAAATTATGATCAAAAATGTTTTCTGTGGGCTATAAAATTCGCATTATATCCTGTAGATAAATATGCTGAAACAGTAACGAAATACAAAAATGTTGGTCTTGATCTTGATCAGAAACGTGAGAATATTGAATTTTCTTTAGTGATTGATCATATTCCAAAAATAGTGATTAGAATTAATGTATCTGTCAATGTATTTTCATTTGATGAACAAAATCGAGTGCATCCATTGAAAATTACAAAAAGTAAGAGAAAAACATGTAAATTTCCTTTATTTCAAGAATGAAAATAATTTGCATTATTCTAGCATAAAAATTTATCTCAGCTTGTCTCGAGTCAAATCAATAAACATGAAGAAGTAAAATTTATTTGTGACATGTGTTTGCTTCACTTCAACAGCAAGAAGAGGTTGGATGAGCACACATCAAATTGTTTGACTATGAAGCCATTAGAAGTAGAAATGCCAAAGGAAGGATCGTAGGTACACTTTAAAAATTATCAGAAAGATCCATTTGTTATTTATGCTGATTTTGAAAGTTACCTTTAAAGATGGGCAACTGTCAGCCAAATCCTGAAAGCTTGTATACGATGAAATATCAAAAACACGAGCCAAGTGGATTCTGCTACTACATCAAATACATGAATGGACACTATAAATACCCTGTCGTGTACAGAGGGCCGAACTGCCATAAAAAGTACATAAAATGCATGATTAGATTAGATTAATACTAGTTCCATGGATCATGAATACGATATTTCATAATGATGTGGAACGAGTCGAATTTTCCAATACATGACATAATTAGGTTAATTTAACAACATACTTAAGTTAATATAACAACTTTTTTTGTGTTTTTTGTTTTTCTTTATTTTTTATTTTTATTTTTTTATTTTTTATTTTTAATATTTTTGTTTTTTTTCTTTTTTTTCTTAATTTATATCTAAAAATTCCTCTATGGAGTAGAAGGAGTTGTCATTCAGAATTTCTTTTAATTTCTTCTTAAATACTTGTTGGTTATCTGTCAGACTTTTGATACTATTTGGTAAGTGACCAAAGACTTTAGTGCCAGTATAATTCACCCCTTTCTGTGCCAAAGTTAGATTTAAGCAAGAGGTTGAAGAGATTGGACAAATTTATTCTGAAATTGACGAAATGAAACAATTAACTCCTGAAGAACAATCAAAACATGTAAGATCAAAAGTTTTTACACTGTGTAGATGTCATTACTCACAGAAAAATAAGAAGGATCATCATCATGATTATCTAACTGGAAAATACATTGCCTCATTGAGCAATAATTGTATTTTGCAACGAAAACATCCTACCCTTGAACCTATTTATTTACATAATTTATCTGGATATGATTCTCACCTCTTTGTGAAAGAACTTGCCTACAGTGAGAAGGAGATAGACCTAATCCCACATAATGAATATAGATACATCAGTTTTTGCAAGACTACAAAAAATTTGAAAGTGAGATTTATTGAACCATTTAAATTTATGGCTTCATCACTTGACAAACTTTCATCAAATCTGAAAAAGAATCAAATGACAAACATTAGGAAAGTTTTCTCAGCAGAGTTGTTCGAGCTAGTGATAAGGAAAGGTGTATATCCATATGATTACATAGATTTTTGGAAGAAATTTGAAGACACACAGATACCAGAAAAAGAAGAATTTTACGATAAATTGAATGACTGTGACATAAGTGATGAAGTTTACAAACATGCAAAAATAGTTTGGGAAAAATTCAATATAAAAAACCGTGGTGAATATCATGATCTGTATCTGAAAACTGATGTCTTGTTATTGGCTGTGTGTTTGAAAACTTTAGAAAAACTTATATTAAAGCTTATGATTTGGATCCATCTCGGTATTTTACAGCACCAGGTTTATCTTGGGATGCAAGGTTGAAAATGGCTAAACAACCGCTTAACTTACTACATGACTATGATATGATTTTAATGGTTTAAAAGGGTATACAAGGAGGAATATCACAATGTTGAAAGAGCTATATCAAGGCAAACAACAAGTATCTGAGCGATTTTGATTCTAACAAGACGTCAAACTACCTGGCATATTTAGATGCAAACAATCTGTATGGTTGGGCTATGAGTCAATATCTGCCTTATGATGGATTCGAGTGGGATGATCCAAGAAACTTTGATTCTACAAAAGTAGTGAGATGTCAAACACTTCTCAAGGGGGGTACTTATTGGAAATAGATCTTGAATATCTGAAGAAACTGTATGATTTACACAGAGATTTGCCACTTGCACCTGAAAATAAGATTGTACCTGTCACTAAAGAATCAAGTAGTTGACTACACTGAGTGACAAACATAAATATGTGATCCACTATAGAAATTTCGAACAGTACCTCTCTCTTGGGATGAAGCTTACAAAAATACACAGAGTTTCAAAATTTAAACAATCTGACTGGCTGAAGAAATATATAGACTTGAACACAGAGATGAGGACCAACACTACCAACGACTTCGAGTAAGACTTCTATAAGCTAATGAACAACTCAGTCTTTGGCAAGACGATGGAAAACATAAGAAAGAGAGTAGAAATAAAATTGGTTTCAGATGAAGAGAAATGTTATAAAATTATATAAAACCCAAAGTTTAAGGATAGAACTATATTTAACGAAAATCTTGCTGCTATCCATATGAATAAGACAAAAATCACATTTAATAAGCCTATATATGTTGGAATGAGCATACTCGATCTGTCTAAAGAACTTATGTATGATTTTCACTACAGAATAATAAACCCAAAGTATGGGGAAAATTTTGAGCTGTGCTACCAAGACACAGTCAGCTACATATAAAACATTCAGACTGAAGACTTCTATGAAGACATGAAATCGATGCTTGATGGCTTTGATATGAGCGACTATTCGAAGGACAACATCTAAGGCATTTCTCAAGCAAACAAGAAAGTTGTAGGAAAAATGAAGGATGAGTGCAATGGAAGAATAATGGAAGAGTTCTGTGGCCTAAGGGCGAAGATGTGCGCCTACAAGGTTGGCGACAAGGTGATGAAGAAATCAAAAGGAGTTAAGAATTGTGTAATCAAAAATAGAATCAGTTTGGAACATTATAAAGACTGCCTGTTCAACGATAGAGAACCGTACAGAAGGTTTAATATGATACAAAGTGAAAGACACGAAATCTACACAGTTGAAATAAACAAGAAGGCGCTGAGCCCACATCACAACAAAAGACATGTCCTGGAAAATCGAGTAGATACATTACCATATGGACATTACAAGTTATTAAAAAATCTAATAAAAAATTTTCTATGTAAATGGAGACTCTAATCAAGAAGCTCAACAATGTAAGTGTCACAAAAGACATTAAAAAAATAAGTGAGCTAGAAATGTTTTATATAATGTTACTGGCTGTGAATATTTAAATACTAGATATGGAGAAAAAATTTCTATGGAGCTTAATAATGATTTTAAGATAATTTTACCAGACAGATTTTCTAAACTAATTACTGATTGGGATTTCAATTATTTGAAAGAAGGGGAAATAAAACTGAAATACAAGGGAATGAAGAAAATTAAAAATAAAAATAATGAATTTCATGATATAGAAATCAGTATGTGAAACTTTTTCTTGCGTGTGCTCAATGGGCCGACTTACTACTTCTGTACGATTTATGACCATCGAGGCAGGCTTAAGGCCTGTCTGTGGATGGGCTTACATATGAGTTAGACTTGAAAGTGCATGAAATCAGAGCTTAAAATTTTTTCCTGTTGCATTTTATATTCTTTAAATGGACAGCACTAAGCCACAGTTTAGGCAGTGTAATGAATGTGTTGAAAGGTGGCTTTCATTTGTGACATTCATTTCGCAGATTATTCTGCATGTTTGAAGTAAATAAACGCATATAATGGTTAATTAGTCTTATTAGGTGGATTAGAAAGAGAGATACGTGATGGTTAAACACATGTCTGAAATAATACGGGTTTTGGTGATGGTAATACTTAGTTGCATGCTGTAGGTGTAAGCAAAGTAAATTTGCCAGTGGAGGCGAGGAGTGGACGGGCACAGCCGGGGAGGCGAAGGCCAGCGAGCGGCAGAAGAGCATTGTGCATGGGCCGGGGGTCCCAGGGGATGGGGCCACGGACCGGCAGGCATCAAAAGGAACACCGCCAGGTGCCAGGTGTGAGAGAGAGGGGAAATGTCGAGCACACAGAGAGCGTCTTGTGCCGTGAAAGCGGACGGTCGCAAAGTTCGGTAGCTCTGAGATAGGGACTTAGATTCTGAATACTGTGCTGTGTATGATCTAGAGTCTGCAGCTACAGTAGGACATCAGCGTCCACGATAGGCATTGCATTGACTACTAGTATAATTGCAGTTGATTCCGCCTTATAGGCTGGCAGTCACCACTGAACGTAGTCAACCAGTGCACAGAGCTATCATACTGGTATTGCACATTAGTACAATACACGCTGGGCTGCACCTTAAAGGTTGATGAGCCAGTCTTGAAAGCATTGTATACCATTTAGAGGAAATATAGGGCTTGTGGTATTAGTAGTTTCTGAGTAGTTTACTCTGCTCAAGATATTTGAGAGACTTATCTTAATTCAGCGACTTCGCAGCTGCAGTCGTCGCCCCATCAGTATTGACAGAGCCAGCACACTGGTAGACGGTATTGTAAAACTTGCAGCAGCGGCAGTGAAGTTCAGAAATAGTTGTTGGATCGTGTTCTTGCCATCCCCTGAGCATCTGTGCAGTTTTGCTTACGATTCGTTATTGGTTATTTGTCTTTTTGCATGTTGTTCGATTTGTTTCTTGGTGGTGGTGACCAAAGTACGTATTATTTCAGATTATAGGAACGCAGTCAGATTGCATTTACCATTTGCTTATCCAGGGGCATAATTAAATCTATCTTCGCATCAACTTAACATTAAGAGCTGAGAGCCAATCTTACCAGTGTAGTATATCTAAGAACAGTGTACAATTTGTTTAATTTGTTTTCAGTCATGATTTGTTCAATACGACCTACTTTCTATCATGAGATAATTTACAAGAAATACAAGTTATTTACAATATCGCTTTTGATTCAGTAGTTAGTGGTAGTTAGCCATCACTGTCACATCAATATATTTTATTCAGGTTTAATATTGGCCACTACCCCAATGTGAAGTCCTCCACATGGCGACTCTGCTAGGATCGATATTAAAACTGGTAATTAAGAAAGACAGAAAGAGAGGCAAACCAAATAACGAGAAGAAGGGACTCAGTGGAATATTTTCAGTAATTGTGATCCAACATTTGCTTCTTTTGCGAGATTTGTATTTACATGTGCATTGTATTTTATTGTGTTGTTTATGTTTTGTTTTCTTTTGTGGGAAGTGTTGTGTATAATTGTACTATAGTAAATAGGAGTGTATTTGTTTGGGTGTGACTTTGAATGCAGGTTCAGATTATCAGATTCTAGGATATGTAGTTATGTCAGGTTGTACAGTAAACTTTGTGTGTGAATTACGGTTAGTGTAATAGTTCATTGTATGTCAGAGAACAGATTTTGTCGTGTGTAGCACATCTATGTTATGTACAAAATCAGTGGGGTTGTAGTAAGGGTAATTTGATGATTACAAGGGCAAGAGCACGTAAAATGGCAGACGATATGAGTCGGGAAAGAGATGAAATGATGACAGAGAATCGGGGTAGCACTGATAGTTTACACGAATTACGTGAAATCAACGACGAAACAGAGAGCAGTTTCGGCAGCGTGAGAGCCGGTGCAGTGGAATTTAGTGAAGCAACAACGTTCGATCATTCAGCTCGTGGCCAATTAGCCAATCAGGAGCAAAGGGAACAATACGTAGAGCCGGTTATTGTAGTGCATGAGTACGGAGAAATTTCTCCTAGAGGGCGGAGAATACCGACAGAAAATTTCAGTGAGGTTCAAAGATATAGTTGAGGACGTAACAGTCCGGCGCAAATGTATCGCGACGACTTTTGTGCTAGTCCAGAAAGAGTGAGACAAGACGGGAGACGAACACCCACGTGTTATGACGGACGGCAACCCAGTAAGAAACAAGATCTAGGCGTAGGTGTGGCGAGCATTTTGGACTATCTAGAACGTCTATCACAGGATGTGAACACAGTCCGTACAGAAACACAGGCGACGAGAGAACGTCTATCACAAGAAGTGAAGACATTTCCATACAGAAGTGCAGACGATACGGAGAGAAACATCTGAAGTTAAGGACGAAGTCAGAGGCATACGAATAAAACTAGAACGTGAAATAGCGGAAGCAAAGCGGACGGCAAAAGAAACAAAGATAATTGCGAAAGGCGCAAAAAGAATAGCTAAAGAGACGAAAGAAGGAACAGAAAGAACGACAAAAGTGGGGAAGGTAGTCATAACTAGATTACAAACGAGAGTGAAGAAAATTGAGGAAACTGTAACCAGTAAAAATACGGAATCGGAAAACGGATTGTTTTCGGCAGAATTCTCTGAATTTAAGAAAAAGATCGAGAATAAATTGAAAGTACTATCAGCTGACGTTATGTCGAAAGCAAGATCGGGCTATGTAGACACTGAAACCGTTCAAAGAGTGCAAATGACGTCGACAGGAGAAACAAACGCAGGGGTCAGGTGTGCAGAAAGAATTTCTGAGGACCGAGCCGTACATCCTATGGAAATCGACTCGCGATCGCACAAAGTAGAAAGACAAGGAGGAAGTAACGGAAAAGTTGTCACGAAAATCAAACGATTAGTTCATCTATGGACACGAACAGGATTATCAACTCGCAGTACAGTAACGGATCGTCCGGGACAAACAATTGTAGCCCACTGCGACGTACTGCAACGGTGTTAGCGGATTCAAGAAACGTACAAGAAATGAGAGGAAATGTAGAATTCGAAAATACGCGCAAAGAAGCAATGAACAACAGTAACTATCTGGAGACGAGGCAAAATAGATTCGACGAAGGGTCATTTGACTACAAGCACTTTCTTTCCGTAAGAATATTTCAACACTTCAAAGACGACAGCAATGTATTGCATCCAAAAACTTTCATTGGTCAATTCGACTTAACTTTCCCACCGCAATGGCCACTGATCTACAAGTTAGATTTTGTACGAGGTGCATTCAAGTTCTAAGGCCTCCGATTTTTTTTCTCCGGACTGGAAAGAGATAGAAACATGCGCATTGTTTTAAAATGAGGCCGCATTCATTGTCAATACGTCCCAGAGATGGCAGCACCATACGGCAGATGGAATTTTACCGCCAGCGGCGAGAATGAGAACTGTTTTAAATACTTAAAATGGCGACGTTTTCCTTACTTGAACAGCGTGCAATCATTCGTTTTCTGAATTTGCGTGGTGTGAAACCAATTGAAATTCATCGACAGTTGAAGGAGACATGTGGTGATGGAGTTATGGATGTGTCGAAAGTGCGTTGGTGGATGCAACAGTTTGATAAAGGCAGAACATCGTGTGACAACAAACCAAAACAACCTCAGGCTCGCACAAGCCGGTCTGATGACATGATCGAGAAAGTGGAGAGAATTGTTTTGGGGGATCGCCGAATGACTGTTGAACAGATCGGCTCCAGAGTTGGCATTTCTGTGGGTTCTGTGCATACAATCCCACATGACGACCTGAAAATGCGAAAAGTGTCATCCAGGTGGGTGCCACGAATGCTGACGCACGACCACATGGCTGCCCGTGTGGCATGTTGCCAAGCAATGTTGACGCGCAACGACAGCATGAATGGGACTTCCTTTCGTCGGTTGTGACAATGGATGAGACGTGGATGTCATTTTTCAATCCAGAAACAAAGTGCCAGTCAGCTCAATGGAAGGTCACAGATTCACCGCCACCAAAAAATTTTCGGGTAACCGCCAGTGCTGAAAAAATGATGGTGTCCATGTTCTGGGACAGCGAGGGCGTAATCCTTACGCATTGCGTTCCAAAGGGCACTACAGTAACAGGTGCATCCTACGAAACTGTTTTGAAGAACAAATTCCTTCCTGCACTGCAACAAAACCGTCCGGGAAGGGCTGCGCGTGTGCTGTTTCACCAAGACAACGCACCCGCACATCGAGCTAACGTTACGACACAGTATCTTCGTGATAACAACTTTGAAGTGATTCCTCATGCTCCCTACTCACATGACCTGGCTCCTAGTGACTTTTGGCTTTTTCCAACAATGAAAGACACTCTTCGTGGCCGCACATTCACCAGCCGTGCTGCTATTGCCTCAGCGATTTTCCAGTGGTCAAAACAGACTCCTAAAGAAGCCTTCGCCGCTGCCATGGAATCATGGCGTCAGCGTTGTGAAAACTGTGTACGTCTGCAGGGCGATTACGTCGAGAAGTAACGCCAGTTTCATCGATTTCGGGTGAGTAGTTAATTAGAAAAAAAATCGGAGGCCTTAGAACTTGAATGCACCTTGTACATGAAGTTGCCGTTGTCTTACCAACAGACATTGGCAGGACGATGTGGGAATGCCGTGGAGACTTTTAAAAGCATTGTACAGGAATTGGAATTTGCATTTAGTGAGCAGCAAGTTGGGGAGAAAAGAACAGCAAAGGAGGCATAAAAAGAGGGGAGAAATGAAAACGAAAATAATAATCAAAGCTAAAATTGGCCAGTCAGTGCAGGAAATAGGCAAAACAACTTTGGAGGAAACAGAAACGGAGATAGTCAAAATCAGGACTGGAGGAATAATAATAGATGGAGAAATCAAGAGCCACAGAATCGTGGGTGGCAGCAACAAAATAATTTCCCATCACGAAACTTCAACAGAGAGGATAGGCCGCAAGTCGAGCAGAATTGGAGATCACAGGCGCAACAGAATCCACAGATGGTTGAAGTTAGACCACCAAATCCGGGGCGCGGACAAGGTGATCAGAACAGGCACCACGAATGACTATACGACGAACGCGTGCAAAAAGGAGCGTACCCGTTGGCAAACAACGAACACAGGAAGTGAACATAATAGGAAACGAAGACGACATACGGGAATCATTATTAGAGAAGAGAGAGAATAATACGAAGAATGACATTTACCCTATTGTAACGGTAAAAGTAGGCGACATATCTTGCATTGCAATTATAGATAGTGGAAGCCAACTTTCTGCTATTTCAGACCGCGTGTGTGACCGATGCAGAGCGTCAGTCAACCCGCCAACGTTAAAAATCCAAAAGATTAAAGTACGTGGTGCGCTACTTGGTAAAAGCAGCGACATTACGCAACAAACTAAACTGGAGTTATAATGCCAAGGGCATAAACTTACAGCAAATCTCTATATCATTCCGAAGCTTTCCGCCGAAATCATCTTAGGGATGGATTTCTTGGCCGAAGAGAAAGCAATATTGGATCTTGGACGTGGAGAATTGACGTTAGGGAAAACTGATAGAGCAACGATAAGGTTCAATGATCAAGCCATTAAGGCGCAAGTACCTGCAAGTTGCGCAAAACTGCACTTTGTGAGAGAGCATGAAGATGATATAGAACAGGATCTTGAATACAGTAAAAATATTAGTCTGGAAGATAAGAAAACACAGATAGCTGAGATGCACGAAGAAATTAAGCAAAAGTTAACGCAAATTGAGAACATAAAGACAGCAGAACGAGAGAGGCTTGAAGAAGTGTTAAAAGATCATGCAGCAGTTTTCCTACCAAAGCCGGAAGTAATAAAAGGATACCAATACAAATTTCAGGTCAAGAAACATTTTCCATTCAGAGTGTGAAGTTACGATATTTCGTGGTCTTATAGAGAAAAAGTAGCAAAAGAACTACAAAGAATGCTGGCTGACGGAGTGGTAGAACAGGCGACGTCAGAATACAATAGTTCGTTGAGAGTACTGGACAAGAGAGACAGAAGTATACGGTTAGTCCTCGACTCACGCCAAATTAACACTATTATCGTTCAGGAGACTGATCGACCAGAGAGACTTGAACAGTTGCTTCAAAAATTTCTCGGAGTATCTGTGTTCTCGACGCTCGATTTGCGCTCGAGTTTTTGGCAAATTGAGATGCATCCTTCATGTCGAAAATATACGGCGCTGCTGGCGTTTGGTACTTGTTACCAATTTAAAAGGCTCCCTTTCGGACTCAACATATCGTCTGCCGCATTTATTCGTGGTTTGGGGACAATCTTCAATGATGAGTTAAAGGATAAAATAACCTGCTATGTGGATGACATCCTTATTGCGGAGAAAACTTGGGAAGAGCATAACGATCTTCTGGAGAATGTTCTAAATAGATTAAAGGAATATGGAGTAACTGTAAATATCACAAACAGTGAAGTGGACTTCTTAGGGCACATTGTCTCGGCCAAGGGTATAGCTCCAAATCCTGAAAGGATCGAAGCTATTGAAAAATTCCCAACACCAACCAATAGAAAACAAGTAAGAAAGTTTCTTGGGGTCATTAACTTTTACAAGTAGTTCATATATGTGGAATGTTTAGGAACGCCACGCTTATGTGCATTAACAGACAAGAAAACACTGTGGGTATGGGACGAAATAGCTGACAAAGAATTTCTTGCGCTGAAATCAGCACTGGTGAATGCTCCCATACTTGCTCATCCGAACCTGTCCCATGACTTTTGCATGGCGACAGACAGTGCAAAAACGGGAATTGTGGTTTTGATATACCAAGAGCATGAAGAGAATGGAGAATGAGTACATAAAACCATCGCTTTTGGGAGCAGGGTGTTGACGAAAAGTGAAAGAAATTACCCTGTAACTGAATCAGAAGCACTGCCCGTAATTTTGCGGGTTCAAGAAATATAGATACTTCCTGTTGGGAAGAAAACCGAGGTTATATACTGATCACAAAGCACTCGAATTCATCCTGACTGCCAAGTATAAATATGGGAGACTGGCACGTTGGGTGACGCTGCTACAAGAATACGACTTCACAATCGAGCATGTTCCGGGTCCGAGTAACGTAATTGCTGAAGCGTTGTCTCGTGCTCCTATTGGTCTAGAAAACAACGTAGGGAACGAAATGGAGGAAGAGCGCTATTCTATATTCTATTTAAGAAAAGTTGCCTTTTAAATTTCATCACCATGACGCATGGAAAACATCAAAAATGAACAAGAGAAAGATGCGCACTTAGAAAACTAAAGGAAAGAATGAAAGACAGAAGGGAGGTCATACTAGGACGCGCTACCTGCTAAGAAATGGGATTCTCTTTCATAGAACAAACGAGAATGACTCAATTTGGGCAGTATGCATACCAGATGATGTTGTGAATAAACTGATTTGCTACATCCATTTAAGTTACGCTCATTTCGGGTCACGAAAATGTTTACTGAAGATGAAGAGTGTATGTTATTTTAGAAATATGGGGCCGGCCGCGAAGGCCGTGCGGTTCTAGGGGCTGCAGTCCGGAACCACGGGACTGCTATGGTCGCAGGTTCGAATCCTGCCTCGGGCATGGATGTATGTGATGTCCTTAGGTTGTTAGTTAGGTTTAAGTAGTTCTAAGTTCTAGGGGACTGATGACCTAAGATGTTAAGTCCCATAGTGCTCTGAGCCATTTGAACCATTTTTTAGAAATATGGAGAGACACATTAGGAAGGTTTTGGCCACTTGAAAACAATGTCAGAAGGCTAAGACAACAACTGTTAACATGCAGACACCATTGTACCCCATAGTTCCTGAGAAACTCAGACAAATGGTGGCGAGTGATTTAATGGGACCTTTGCCAACCACAGCACGGGGATATAAGCACATTTTAGTAGTGTTGGAACTAACATCAAAATTTGTCACCCTCACGCCCCTAAAAAGAGCCACAGGTTTAACAGTTAGCAAGGCCCTTTGCAAGGATTTTCTGTCTGAAGTGGGACAAGTGGATTCCACTATTACAGAAAATGGACCACAATATGGATCAGATGTATGGACCTTGATGTTAAAACGACACAGTATTAAACCCATCTTTATATAAAGGTGGTACCCAAGTTCTAATCTTGCCGAAAGGACAATGAAAGATCTTGTAAATCTGTGTAGAATCTACTGCAACAAGAGTCATTGTATGTGGGATGTTTTCCTAAAAGATTTTCAGGACGTGATAAATGAGCTCCCACATAGCACAACCTTGTTACCACCAATAACAGTTTTGAAGAACAAATATCCAAAAGATCGTATCCGGGAGTTAGTGGATTTCCCACCCAGGAAACGACTACACCATAGGGCGATAGTTGAAGTGGCAATTAGTAGAATAAGAGCGGTGGGGGGGAAACGTAAGGCCCGGGTTGACAAAAAGGCATGTGTAAGGGAATTTGCAATAGGGGAAAAGGTACTTGTAAAGACCCACAAACATTCTAACAAACAGAAAAAGTTGTGCCACAAGTTCTTTGCAACATACAATGGCCCAGTGAGGGTGCGAAGAAAGGCACACCAGAATGCATATGAACTGGAAGCAATCAAAAGTGGTAAATCACTAGGGGTGCATCATGTCGGTCATCTCAAGCTGTTTGTGGGGTAGGTTTGGATGACAAGACACTGGGACAAATGTACATATAGAGTAATTAAGTGTAAGTAAAATAAGACGTTATGTGTAGATTTCTTTAAAATAATATGGTATAGAATAATATTATATGTTTTGCTGAGGGGAATTCTTAATAAACATTTTGAATTGAGTGATAACTTAACATAACATTTACTGGAATTGTAGCGTAACATATGCTAACCATTTAAATTTCAGGTACTTGTCATGTTTTCCAAGATTGTAACTCTTAGAGTATTGTTTGTCATGTGGTGAATCGAGGTAGTGGGGTGAGTGTTAATTGTGGTTGGTGTGCATTGCGTCTCACCATAGTTGTGGGTTTGATTTGCGCCTATGAGACGATAATAGGTGGCCTGTCTTACCGCTGGGTAGTGACGCACCAGTTCGAGGATGTTCGTTTGATTTATGTTACCATTCTTAGAGAAGTAGGTGGCCAGTTTCTAGCAGGAGCGAAGTAACGCACGATTTTCGAGGGTATTTTGAGTGTGTTGTTACGTCCACACAGACATGCGGTGATCTGTCTAGTGCGAAATGTCTGGACGCACCGAATTTGAGGCTTTAATGTATGCGATGTGGGTTGTAGCGCCCGGTGGTTTATTTGTATTTGTCTGGTATGCTCCACGTGTGCTCGTGTGAACGCCGACAAGGTTGAAAGAGTAGGTTATCGAGATAATCACAAGACAAACATTCTCAAGGATACGCAAGGCTGGATAACTTGATTACAAATGTGTAGCAACTGTAAACATGAATACTAAAAATTTAATGCAATTTTTCAGGAATCAGCGTTATTAAAATTTAATACTGTAAAAAAAGCATAAATATGTATAAAAAAACTAAGGAAGATTGGGCACGAAGAAAATAAGCAAAGGAAAGGTATCACGAAGAAAAGCAGAGATGTTGGTAATTGATAACTATAACTAATCTGGGAAAGAATCTGTTTTTTTTTTTTTGTTCACAGGAAATGTGGGGTGTCCAACGTTGACAGCAAGGGCGGAACAAAAGATAACTTCCCTTCCTTTTTCCTTAGTCCTAGTTGGCCAACAATTCCTCAACACATCCTAGAAACATTATATTATGTCTGCATGATAAAGTATTGAAGTAGAAACTACAAGTCATTTATATAGTATCTATAGTAGAAAGTGAAATATTGTAGTAAGAATTGGTGGTGGTAAATATTCTAACGAAATGTTTTCTTTACCTACTGCAAAACGAAAAAAGGAGAATGATGTTATTTTGTTTAAATGAGTTAAATTGATAAAATTGGCAGATATTAATATTATTGACAAGAGTAAATGTATGTAAAATATGTAATTTATGTCTAGAGTAGAGAGAGTAAACTTTGTAAAGGATCCTATAAAATGTAATGTTTTATTTTGTATAAAACTAAAAAGGACAGAAATTGTTGTAAACAGATGGACGTGGATGTTTGGTCTCAGAGGACTGGCACACAGAAGAGGGAGAGTGTTTGGCATAAGTGGAGTACCGGCCGCAGTGGGACGACAGCGAGGAGAAATCACTGTCGCTTTCCATGGACGAAGTAGGTAGCCAGCTGGCAGGCTGAGGGCACATGGAAGGCACCCCTTCCACCGGAGCGCTCCAGCTGACCGTGAAAGAGATGGTGTGGCGAGAAGTAGGACCTTTACGGCGGCCCAGCTTCACAACAAGTAGCGGGCGACACAACAGCTGTCCGTCATAGTGGGGAGTCCAAAGCTTGAATGGCCCAGCGGAGAGGAGGGCGGCTCAAGGCCGACTACCCATTCTCTCGCTGCAGACAACGAGGTTCTAGTGGACGAACACTGACTGAGAGGAAACAGTAAACACAGATCGTGTGGATGCATCCAAAGCCTTCTACACCATGGTATTGCAGCTTTATACATAAGCATGTTAACATCTTCTGATCCTGCCACAAAATTTCCCTATCCAAAAACAATAGCTGATGAAATGTAACATGAAGAAAGAAGACTAGGTACACATTTGAGATTGGAAGAACACGAAGAATGAAATAGGAAACAGTGACACAAGTCCTTAGTCGCCAAAGAAGTGTATAGGTTCCTAAAGCCCTGTCAGTACACAGCACAACATCTGTGCACTACTAATTAAATCGTCATCTTACACCTCTTATACCAGCCATAGTTCTGGCAGTCCTGCAGCTAATTGAAGAGGCGTATTGTCCGTCAGAGGAGATTCCTGAATGATTACCATTGTTGCTGAATCACCATCGAGCCGTGGGTCCGGGGGTCCGTCAGCAACTTTCAACAGCGCCACCAATGCATTGATCTACAAGTGTAAAGTGTTGTGATAGTGTCAGGGAAAAGCAACATGGTTAGGTCGGTGAATATCAACGTCTTTCTGTAACTAAATTTAACTGATGTGAGTTCTAAGACTTTTTCAGGATCAGCAAAGGACATTATAAAAATGACAATAATTTATCCATGAAATAACATATTTATGTCTTATTGTATTTTGTATTTTATCTTTTGCTTTCATATTATAATAGATGTATTTTTCTATTATGTTTTATGTCTTAATATTTCATTATGCAGTGTCTATGTATGTTTTATATGTTTATTTTTGTGTGATTCAATGATATGTTTGATGATATGTGTGTTTCATGATAGTAGAGTGGCCACAAAGTATTAAATTGATATTTGTCTTGTATTTCACATGTCTACATATGATACAGGTACTGGGCCTGTTCAGAACATATTAAAAAGTATTGTATGTTTGAATTTCAACACAAACATCAGAACAGAAAAACGCACAGAAACAATAACACGTTTTCTTAAAGTCAACTCTAATGAGAATGTTATTACTTGTTTAAAATAATTAAATGTAGGTGGCCACTCTAAAAAATTTACTTACTGCCGTTTCATAAGGAGTTAAATTTCGTAAACATTTTTGCTTGCTTTTTCTTGAACATTTTTGTAAGGACATGAGACAGTGTATGATGCATGTCGTAATTCGATATTGTGAAAGAAAGAGAGGCGACATTTTAATGTACTCATGCCAAATATTAAAATCTAAGGTAGTACTCATGATTGAATGGAGGAATAAATTAGATTAGGAATGAGATCGGCTCTTAATTGTTCTTTGCACGGGAAAATGAGAATTTTACACTGTGCATGATGACACTGTGAGAATCATCCTGCTTGTATAAAATTTCCAGGAAGGAAGGGGTTATGAAAGGTGGCTTTCATTTGTGGCGTTCATTTCGCAGATTATTCTGCATGTTTGAAGTAAATAAACCCATATAATGGTTAATTAGTCTTGACATTCATTTCGCAGATTATTCTGCATGTTTGAAGTAAATAAATGCATATAATGGTTAATTAGTCTTATTAGGTGGATTAGAAAGAGAGATACGTGATGGTTGAACACATGTCTGAAATAATACGGGTTTTGGTGATGGTAATACTTAGTTGCATGCTGTAGGTGTAAGCAAAGTAAATTTGCCAGTGGAGGCGAGGAGTGGACGGGCACAGCCGGGGAGGCGAAGGCCGGCGAGCGGCAGAAGAGCATTGTGCACGGGCCGGGGGTCCCAGGGGATGGGACCACTGACCGCCAGGTGCCAGGTGAGAGAGAGAGGGGAAATGTCGAGCACACAGAGAGCGTCTTGCGCCGTGAAAGCGGACGGTCGCAAAGTTCGGTAGCTCTGAGATAGGGACTTAGATTCTGAATACTGTGCTGTGTATGATCTAGAGTCTGCAGCTACAGTAGGACATCAGCGTCCACGATAGGCATTGCATTGACTACTAGTATAATTGCAGTTGATTCCGCCTTATAGGCTGGCAGTCACCACTGAATGTAGTCAACCAGTGCACAGAGCTATCATACTGGTATTGCACGTTAGTACAATACACGCTGGGCTGCACCTTAAAGGTTGATGAGCCAGTCTTGAAAGCATTGTATACCATTTAGAGGAAATATAGGGCTTGTGGTATTAGTAGTTTCTGAGTAGTTTACTCTGCTCAAGATATTTGAGAGACTTATCTTAATTCAGCGACTTCGCAGCTGCAGTCGTCGCCCCATCAGTATTGACAGAGCCAGCACACTGGTAGACGGTATTGTAAAACTTGCAGCAGCGGCAGTGAAGTCCAGAAATAGTTGTTGGATCGTGTTCTTGCCATCCCCTGAGCATCTGTGCAGTTTTGCTTACGATTCGTTATTGGTTATTTGTCTTTTTGCATGTTGTTCGGTTTGTTTCTTGGTGGTGATGTCCGAAGTACGTATTATTTCAGACACAAAAGAGATTATAGGAACTCAGTCAGATCGCATTTACCATTTGCTTATCCAGGAGCATAATTAAATCTAACTTCTCATCAACTTAACATTAAGAGCTGAGAGCCAATCTTACCAGTGTAGTATATCTAAGAACAGTGTACAATTTGTTTAATTTGTTTTCAGTCATGATTTGTTCAATATGATCTAATTTCTATCGTGAGATAATTTACAATAAACACAAGTTATTTACAATATCGCTTTTGATTCAGTAGTTAGTGGTAGTTAGCCATCACTGTCACCTTAATATATTTTATTCATGTTTAATAACGGTCACTACCTCAATATGAAGGCCTCCAGTGTAATTTAAAAAAATATTCAACAACTTGCCTGGCTAGCACCATCTCTGGAGTTGTTTCCAATCGAACATGTATGGTACAGATGGGATGAGAAGTGACTCATGCATTCATTAGCCAACAACTCTTACGGATCTATATGAAAAAATCGATATGCCCATCTGTATTATCGACTGAATGCAAGAGTCAGTGCTTTTATTGCCACCCATGATGACTACACCAGGTACTAATATGTGTGCACCAGCATGGGTCAACACTTGGTACTTCAGAACCAGTTGTGCTATTGCTATGTAAATGTAATCACTACATGTACTCCTTATGCATTTTTATAACGACAAATGTTGAGTGAATTGTAAACCTCAAGTGGGTGCACTAATTTTTTTCCGGAAGAGTATGTATGTATGTATGGACTGTTAAATGAATTCCTGTATTTTGGTCGGTTAACAATCTCGATCAAATGTAGTGAACAAGGGATAACCTAGCAAATGAGTCGCACTTGTAGGCATGATGTCGAGTTATCCTGTTCTTGAAGTCACTTTGGAAACAGGAAGGACAGAAATATATCTAGTCAGTTTAGAGGAAATTCCCATTAAGTTGAGCAGGTCTATATGTTGCTCGATGTTCTCAATGTAATCTAATATGACACCGAACCCTGTGCAAGGAAGCAGTGGACGCGATTTGTGACACCTGCAAACGCCCTGGTCACACGGCATGGAACTTCACCAAATATGTCTGAACTGCCAGGAAAAGTAAGTGGCAAAGTAAAATTTCACTGAATGGAGTGGGGTAAACATGACTAACACCGTTCGTTTTTCCTCTCTTTCTTTCCTCTCTCTTTCCCATTATAAAAGTTCAGTTAGTGTTTGAAGTCATATTTTCCATCGAGGAGAGATCATTTTTCCTTACTGCAAGCATGCAAGCTGCTCTAACGCTAAAGGTAAGGGATAAATCCATATGGGCAGCCATGGCATATTTGAATGAGTCAAACTGTGAAAAATGCATTAACAGGAAATATTACACAGTTCTGATATTGTGATATTTCATATGGGGACTAAACGTTGGGGACTTGCCATCACAAGTTCTGAAGAAAGTGAGCTGGGTTATGGGAATGGAGTCAGTCGAGACAGATGGAGGAGGAGAATTGCGAAAGCCCCCATTACGACCAAAGGCGGCCGGAGTCGCTCATAGAATTGTGCCAGCACTGGGAGGATCGATACACAAAGCCTGAGAGCAAAGAAGAGTGCTGCATGGCACATGGTGCAGCAACGAAAGCGAGCACATGCACAATATTCCATCCTACCAAGATGGAATGATATGATGCTGGAGGACAATATTTTAGCGGACAGAACTCGGTTAGGAGGAGAGACTGGAGCATGTCCGATGGACGTGACATGGGTCAATGATTTGGTCATTTCTCTAGGTGATGTTACTGTGAGATGAATAAGAAAAGGACACATGGGACGTTCGTTCCGGCTCTCAGATCAAGCCATAACCACGTGTCGAGTCGTCGAAGACAGGGAGTCAGTTGGTTCCCACCAGACATCACATATAAACACGTCATACAACAAGACCTATTTTTTGTTCGTGGGCTAAAATTTGTTAGGGTTTAGGTTCACTAGTTTTGCTAGTAGATGTATATAATACTGACGTATAGTTAATATTACATTCGTTTTTTGTGACTTATTGTTAGCTAAGTATTTTTCCTTTGTTGTTGTTTGGATGGCTGACATTAAAGACCATCCTCAGTATGTTGCTGTCATGACTTTTATGAATGACTGGAGATATGCATGGGATGATTATCATTCGCAACAACCGAGTTACTGTTACATGGGAGCATTACAATCTTACCCAACTGTGGGGAATTCAGACTGGGTTTATTGTGTGTAGAATCTTGGGCGGCGTTGAGTTACTGATGATGTTGGGGCGGAGGGTGCCTCTTCGACTGCACTGGTCCAGATGCCACAGCGCTATGCTGGCAGATTCCATGAAATCCTCATTGCAATCCTTCCAGTTGAGAGGAAGCTGAGGACACCTTTGAAAGAGAGTACCCTGACCACCGCTATTGTCACCTGGGCCCAACTTTCCTGGGACCCAGTGCAAGCGGCCGCATCCAACTCCCCTGTCCCGTGCACCTCTCCCACACAGAATGTCTACCAACTGATCTTAGAAAATGTAGCAAATAGAAAATGTAGCAAATAACGTAAAACCGATCACCTAATTTCATTCAAGCAAGAAGTAATCAAAGCCCTTGATACCCAATCATCTTCCTATCATCATACCCTGAGATGGCAATTTAAAAAAGTAAATGAGAGAGAACAAGACCAAAGGGTTTGGCGTTTCTCACAACCACTCACTCACAACAGATTTTTTCTTCCAGTGAATGACTCATTCAGGATTGTGCTAGTGTGTCATGAGCATGGAGAAAAATCTGTACAATCTAGTATGCGAATATGACATCAAACATTAGAGTAAAGCAAGGGTAAAGGTGGGCTTCTTTCAACGATGCCAAATTCTTCTTTTCATTAAAACTAATAAATCTCACGCAGCACAGAAACAAACTTAGGGATACCCCACAGTCATCAAAGAGTTTCTAACAAAATTAGATGAAAGTTGATCACAAGGTTAATGGCCATGCTGGAAGTCGCTGTTAATTTCAGTTGGACCTCATTGTCTGTGCAAACGTATCAATCACCATTTAAAACTATCAAAAATTTACCAACAGCTGACCAACACAACCACATTCACACTACTCCATAAAGAAAGGAATTCTAATACAATGGTTTTCTCAAGGAATTAATCACTGACTGTCTCATAAACTGTACCCCTGATCAAAAGAAAGATCACACATAATAAGCAAAATTACAGATGGTCCACTCAGCAGACATTCATCCTTTGACACATGATAATTACAATGTTCTTACTGCACTCATATACACACAAACACACCAAGAATTTGTGGATCTGGGGTACAGTGTAACATCTTTTGAAATCGTTATATAAAAAAAACAAAACTGTGTAATACATTACAAACAAGAACAAGTGAATAAATACCGAGTAGGAAACACGAAAATGTGAATATAGATTCAAATTGTGACCACTGTAGCAATGTGTCAGTGAATACATGTAAATTTGAGTAATGGTGGAAATATGGACAATAATCTTGATATAGTTTGTGACAGTGGCATGATAATGAGTGTGCAGTAATGTACTGATTAGACATAAAACCCAAAGAAAAATATTGGTCATAATGTATGTGGCTTATCAGAATGCCAGCATCAAAAGGAAATGATAAAATTTTGATTTGTGTTCTACCACCAAGATTGTTCTTATAACAACAATACAGAAAAATATATGTCACATTGACAAATTATATAGGGAAATCTTCGAAACTGCAACACAAGAATTATGATGAAATGGTTGTGCATTCTTTGAATTGAGTAACAAACCAAACAGCTGACAGAGACAAATTAGGCCTGGTGCACTGTCTTCAAAAGTATACTGTGATAATTATGATCATCTCTCAAAAACATAGCTACTTATGACACTTTTAGTAGAGTTAAGGTTTTGGTGGGAACTGATTGATTTGATCTGACTGACAATAAGTGTGCAGAAATGTGCCTAACAGTGCAGATGGATTTCTAGAGCATCAAATGCTAGCATGGAGTATCTCACTAATAGTAATTGCACAAAGGATATCTCAATTAGACTGCACTGATACAGAAGTATGTTGGTGTCAGTCTTTTCACTGAGTACTGAAATGACCGAGCCGTGGCATGGGTGTTTCTGACATGTGTACCACAAGACATGGCACCAGGAGGAATCTGCAGTGGGCAGCACCCAGCAACTGTCCATCATGGCAGTTGTGTGCATGACTGGACCTGGTGGCTCTCATGACCGGAATTTGGAAGGTTGCACTAGGACAGTTTGACATGGACATCTTGTTTGACAGCCATAGAAAGATACAATGGGGGCCCATTCTGGTGTATAGGTGCCGCTTCTATGCTGGACCATACCACTGTTGCCACTGTCTCAGGACCCTTAGTCAAATGCCCAAAGGCAGTGAGATTGAACTCGCTCAAGGATGAGCAAAGAGTACGGTAGTTATTAATGGAGTGGTACAGCTGGTGCGTTGTTGCTATCCAGAGGCTATGGAAGCTGACCAGCTGATCGAACTGCTCCTTCTAAGAGAGGAGAAAAA
Source organism: Schistocerca piceifrons (assembly GCF_021461385.2). Classification (NCBI taxonomy): domain Eukaryota; kingdom Metazoa; phylum Arthropoda; class Insecta; order Orthoptera; family Acrididae; genus Schistocerca; species Schistocerca piceifrons. The sequence goes on from NC_060139.1 coordinate 133,975,498, forward strand.
CAATAAAACTTGGAGCCCAGAATTCTTCAGTAAGGGGCTGCAGTGCAGTTGCAGTCTGGCTGGTTGCCTGAATACATTTACTTGAAAGGGTATTTACTAATGCACTTGTCTTTGTATACCAGTAGAGATGGATTCGCCACAGACAAAGAACATGAGATTACCGGAAAAGAGCATCTTGTGTCCATCGTTATCTGTCACCATTATGGGGCATCCCCAGGTTGCACCCCCATACAGGCGCCAGGCAGTCTGCCCAGTATGTGTTTGTAGTTGATCTATCTACTGGATTGGGATACTCTTTCCCCATCGGCAGCCTCTGTCACGTGGTCAGGTAGACAGAAGACAGAGGTGGCTGCCCTGCTTATGATCCCTCACTGAGCCATGTGCCAGTGAGCCTCACTGGAATCTGCAGTGGCCCTCTGCCCACTCAGATGGGCTGCTTCTCGTCCTTGACTGCCAGCCTGGTCACATTACCTGTTGCGGGCGAGCTCAGAAACTGGTTTCTGCACACTCTGCTGCACCCATTAATTCACCACCTGCCCATTACTAGTGCGAGACCTGTCAGTTGTCGTTCCCAAAGCGCTGATTGACATAACAAGTATTGAATAAGATTACAACAAAAATTATTATTACAAAGACATGCAGGTGTACTTACAAAAGTTGTGACATGGTCATGGATTAAAACAGTGATCCACAAAGTTTAGAATGAACTTCTTTCATTTCCACAAATGACCACCAAACTTTTGGTCCTAAAATTACTGGTTTCGGTCAGCAGTGACCATCTTCAGATCTGCAGCAAAACATTGGAAATGAAATACAATTACCGAACAGATTACATATTAGAACAAGATAATACACTATCAAATAATTATTATTTTCATGGATGTGAAAGCATGCACTTAAAATATGACAGGGCATACTGTTTTATAACATGTCCTAATATAATATAGCTATGGTGGCATCGTCAAAATAAATGCACAAAATCTGCTTAGCATCATAGGACATATTTAAAATATGATGTAAACTGGACCACAGTTCAGGCACAGTCATACTGTCTATATCGCTATTATTCATAACAAACTACAGTACAGTAACAACATTTGTTTGTGCTGTTAACTAGTTGGAAGTTGCTTCTGAAAAGCTACATAAATTTGTATTTATAAAACTGTGCAGTGTGCAATAGATGAAAAAGTCTACAGTGTGCTTGCCAAATGTATAAGTTATTACAAATAAAAAGTGTAATAATTAAAAACACTAATAAATTTAAAATTGTTAGATGGTGGAGTTCAGTGATAATATATGATTCTGAGACACTCTTATGGTCATCTTACATAGAAATAATAAGATGCATATGAACAAGCTTATGGAGCTAATAAAATACCATAAAGTTGATAGAATAACCAGGGAAAGAAACTAAAAAGGATGGAAACAAAAGACTAAAGTATGTAATCAGTGACATCTGTTGGCATAGCCATCAGAATGCAGCAAAGGTGGGAAGTCAGAGGAACTTAACTACCAGAGGGCCTCAACCACCCTGTGACACTCATTCCAAGAAAAGTGTAATAAAATACTGCAACTGTCACTTAATAAGATTATGTTGTTAATAAAATGTGTTACATAAACCGACAAGGGAGAATGAAACATGAGGGGAAAAGAAGAACACAAGAAAATGGAGGAAATAAGTAATGCACTCCGAACTATGTAGCGACAGGGTAAAATATACATATGAGAGTCGTTCAGTCATTGACATTGTAAAATGAAGCAAAGTAGGTGTTGATTACGAAATCATGTTGCCCATTGAGCACTTTTGTCGGCTCCTGTCTTTTTCCTATATAAATTTCAAGCTCTTCTAATAAACCGAGAACACAGCCTTTTTGCTCTCTGTGGAGAATATATATACATTTTTCAACAGTCCCTATAGAATGGCCAGTTTCTCCTAAGTGCAATCCAAAGGCAGTTTCGTTACTTGGCTGCTAATGCTCCTTAGATCTTACACTAAAAGGGCGGCCAGTTTGATTGCTATAATACTTATTACAATTATTACACTTGATCATGTACACACCACAGCCATCAAATGTGTCACGTGTACTTCTCAAAATTATGTTTTACTCTAAGTTGTAGGGTATTCTTAATTTGAAAACTACATCTTACTTTAGATTTTCCAAAACATATTTCTATTACCTATTGTGAACTGCTTTTACTGCATTATGTACAACTTTATAATTGATGAATATGTGTAAAATTACAATAGCGACATCTAATGGTCTTACAGCACAAATATATGTTGTGTCTACTGAACTGTAGTTTATTACGAACAGTAGCGATAGAGACAGTATGACTCTGTCAGAACTGTGGCCTAGTTTATACCATATTTTAAATATGTGTGAGTATGTATATTTTGCGACTACCCCAGTAAGGCTATATTATATTAGGACAAGTTATAAAACACAAATGCGTCATTGTATTTTAAGTGCATGTTTTCACATCCACGAAAGTAATAATTCTTCTTTATGGCTTATTATGTTGTTCTAAGTCGTGATCTGTTCACTAATTGTATTTAAGTTCCCATATTTTGCTGTAGATCTGAAGGTCGTCATTGCTGACTGAAAACAGTAATTTAAGGACCAAATGTTTTGTGATCACTGGCTGAAATAAAAGAATCTCATTCTACTATACATTTAATCACATTTTGGGGGAGATTCGTCAATGAACTGTAAATTACATAAAGGGGTGAAACTATGAAGTAACATTAAAGACAGGACCACATAGATCCTTTTGCATTCAGACATACAAGTGCATAATAGGTAGAATGGTAGGTCCTGGAGGGATGTGTGTCTCCAAAACATTGAGATACAAATTTTCTTCAAATCAAGTGAATAGTTTCATCATGCCATCAGGCGCTCTTTCATGATAACAGATTATTTATACATAACAAGAATAAAAAGAATAAGAGGAGCCCCAATATCATCACAGCAAAACATCTGTAGATTTATTCCCCACTATGAAAACGCTATTTCATTAGGTACATTTCTTGCATGCTTTTAGTAAGACAGGATAAAAACCAGCAATATCTCTAATATCTCTGTATTTGAACTTTTCTAGTGGAATATTTTCAAGTGCACAATCAAATGCTTTTGATAAGAGTATTGGGGTAAGGGCATTTCTGGTCCACTTTTCTTATCAAATTGAGATGCTAATTAATTAAATTTATCAATTAAACCACCCTCCTTCTCCCTACCCCTCAACCTACTGTTCTGCTAAGTAGTTTAAGTAGTTCACGATTCCTGTGGTTGAATTATGACCCCCGTGGATAATCCATTCATTTGAGAAACACCACCACCCATCCCTCTCCTCCACCCCCACCCCTCTGGGAAAAGAGACACATTGTTGTCACCCCCTCCCCATTTTTACCCTCTTTTCCCCCTCCTGGGAAATCCCCCAGCCATCCCTACTTCCTCCACCCCCATCTGGAAGTTGGCAGGAAAAAGACTCAGTCCATGTGTTGTTGAAGAATTTCACGATACTAAATTCAAACCAAAGTCAATAACATATTGCTCAATTCAATTTGCATAATCTTTATTTAATCAGTTTGCAGGAGATGGGCTTTCTCAATTGGGTAGAGGTCACGCTTCCCCCCTGCCCCCATGATGTAATAATTGTAAGCACCAAGGAATGGAATGAAGTGGATAATGTTGATATATTACCTGATGTTTTGGTTCACCCGTGCTTGCGTCTGTCACCTGGATGGTGTCAGGACCAGGCATGCACATCTGCATGCCATGTAGTTCGGGTTGCTAGTGAGGCTCTAATTCCACGCTCCACTGCCAGTTGGCAATAGTGTTCCAGTTGGCTTCCACCCCTAAATCACTCAGTCTGTGTTGAGCTGCTGGATAGGAAGGATCTCACTATAGAGAGCTCTTGTGATGATGATGAATAAAAAATGAGAGAAATTGTAGTGTAGGGTGCATTTTGCTGGATATCTTAGCTCAGTTTGGAACTATATTACTGCAGTGCCTCAGTATGTAGTCTCCTCCTGAGTAGAAGGACGTGATAATGGGTGAGTGTGCGATGAGCACATTTCAGCAAATAATGGCGATGCCACTGGATGGGCAGAAGATGCATTTCAAAGTTCATAGGGACTATTGCCCTTGCTGGAGCTGTATGTGTTTTTTGAAATGGCTGGTCAGTCGATAGTACAGGAGACAACTTCATCCTAATCCACTCCCCAGACAGAATGATATAGAAGTCTTTCACCTTGGTGTATAGCTAGTTCACAAAAACTGCAATACAGAAAGTCTGAAATAGGCTTTTTTTCCCCACTACTTTCCTCTGGAACCATCAGGAACCCGTCATTCAGCACCTCCCCCACCTGAAAATTGATGGGAACCAATAGGAGAGCTGCAACCGGTCACATGACCATGACGTCGGGACATATAAGGCAGCAGATACAGACTCAGTCGTAATCAGTCAGTGGAAGAACCATAAAGTGCCAACACCAACCTAGATCCCCATCTGCCCCACCTCACAGAAGAAGCTTAAAGGTAAGTACATGTGGTTTAGTTCCATGTCTTTATTCAGCTCCATGGCTTTGTTCAACTCCATGCCTTTGGTTATTCTTATTGTTTCTTCTTTTTCTTCATCTTCTTCTTCTTCTTGTGTATTCAGCCACCTCCAGAGTGTCAGGACTGGCAGCAGCCTCCAGTGTGTCTGGACCAGCAGCAGCCACAGGCCTGTCAGGACCTGCATCGACCTCTGGTCTGTCAGGGACTGCAGTGACAGCAGCACTGTGGGATTCTGTAGCGCACCTGACCAGCATGTTGGATCAGCACAACGAGCTGCTATTATCCATCCCACTCGTCAATTTCTACAATATAGACACCCAGCCAATCCCCTACTCTCAGAAGAACTGTGCTGCGGGCCCTACACCACAAGTAAAGGTCAGTATTGGTCTTCAACATATGCACCGTCCCAGAACATTCCAATGTTACTGCACTCACTGCTTTTCCCCTCGTATTATAATTTAACAGCTAGTGGTGCAAAGCACTTAAATATTGGTATATTAGTGTCAGTAGATAGTGGCTGGCATGGTGTGTTAGAGATTGAAAATGTATCAAGAAGTGTTAAAGTGCAGTTTATGGAGTTAGAATGGGATGAACTGTGTCATACACATTCCTACATCAGTCAACAGATGATCTCTAAGTATTCTGCACCTCCTCTACCTCCCCGAAACTTACTGTGCTGGCCTGACAATACCTATAACATCATAGTATGATGGTGCAGCACACATGGTGAGATATGGAGGTCGATCCATCTATCTGCAACATTCCACCGTTACAAACTTGTTCAGCCTTCGTATGGTGTTATCCATTGTGTTGGAAAGAATGAACCATTGGCTGCTGTGAGCTTAAACTGTGTATAATCGCATCGTGAACCATCTCTGTACATATAGTGTGCATGCAGATGATTCAGAACACTGTATCAACACGATGTCAAAAGAAGA